>NC_133758.1:115861503-117141166 GCF_036562045.2 Rhinolophus sinicus
GCACATGCCAGATATGCTCAGAGATCACACTAAAGTTTGGAGGAGAAATCAGACCGATCTCAGATTATTGAAAACAAAGTCAAGAACAAATCTAACATGTGGGCTGAGCTGTCCAAGTATGAATCAGATTAAAAGAAAGAGCAAAACAGCTATCTAAACACTCTGGAGAGAAGCAAACCAAAAAAGCAAAGAAAGTCATAGAGCATGACTGGAAGAGAAACAACTCAAATAAAATGAATTTCTTTACAACTGTTTCATAAAGGACAATATAATAAGAACAAACATTCACAAACAAGAGCTCAAGGATGATGATAAATAAATGAAACGAGAGGTTGCAGATCTAAGGGGAAAATAACAAAAAAAACAAAAAAAAAAAGAAAGAATCACTGTAGAATGCTAAATAGTTTAGAAACCACAGAAAGAGAATAGACACTGGTGAAATCTAAAATCCTGCATTAGAGAAAGAGTTTGAGATAACAGCAGTGATTTTTTTTTTTAAGTTTAAAGGCAAAAATATTAACACAAAAAAGCTATAATAATATATTTGAAAAACTATGCAACATAAGGATGATTGTCATTCCTGAAGCAGAGAATCCAATAAATGAAACAAAAACTATCCTTCAAGATGTAACACAGAAGACTTTCCTTGAAGTAGAGAAGATTTTATCTGAAGACTTAAAGAGTGTGCAGTATTTCTGAGAAAATTCAGCTGTACTTGAACTACAGCTCCCAAACTTCAAAGATAAAGGAAGACAACTACAGGTATCCAGATGGGGGAAAAGCAACTCACTAACAAGAGGGGAAAAGTCAGTCTGGCCTCAAACATATCCTTAACATGTTCAACGCTGGATGTCAATGCATCCGTATTTACAAAGTTCTAAGAAAAAGAAAAGGGTGATATATGATACCCAGCCAAAATAGCCCATAAGTAAAAACCAAAATATGTTTATTCTCAATCATAAAAGAATACAGACATTTATTAACCATGAACCCTGAGAGAGAAAAAAGCTTGGCAATGAAATCCAGCCAAAATAAAAATGGGACAAAATTTAAAATGCAGTAATATCACTTCTGCTTCCAATACTATGCTGACTAGAAACAACAGGGAAACTCCTGACCAAAAAACTATAGTTTTTGTTGTATTTCTGGTCTTATGGAAAGTAAAAGACATCTCCAAAGAGCTGGGAGGAGGGGAGAGATGAAAAATAAATTTAAAAAAAGAAAGAAGTTATGCTGTGAATCTTTTAAGTGTAAGATTCCATTGTAAAAGAGCTCCCTTCAAGAGGAATGGTGAGGAAGCAGGTGAGATGGTATTTAAATAACCAATGGCTAAGAATTTTCCAGAACACATAAAAGACACAAGTTCATTGATAAAGAAAATGCAACACTTACCAGGAAACATAAATTCACATTGAAAACTTCAGCACAACTAAGTCAAAAAGAAGACCTCAGCAGCAATTCAAGAAATAAAGACATACTACCTTGAATGAATAATTAGACTTACCAGGACTAATTATTAGCAAAATAAATACTTAAATAAAGAATACAATTAATTATCTTTAAATTACTTGGAAAAATTCTGTCAATCTAGAATTATGTGCCAAAAAGCTTTTCTCTCAAGAATGAAGGTAAAAGAAAATATTTAGATAATCACAAACCAACATAAGGACACAGACTGGTTAAGACTAAAGAGATGAAAAAGACAAACTAGGTAAATACTAAGCAAATTAGCTATGATAATATTAGACAAGATACTTTAAGACAAAGAATATTATTAGATGCAGAAAGGATTACTACATAATAAAAGAAGTGATGTAACAGGAAGATATAATTTTATGCCTTTCTATACACTTAAAAATCCTCAAAATTTATAAAGCAACAGCTGATAGCAGTACAGAAAGTTCCAAGTTTACATTCATAGGAGAAGAATGCAATACCTGTCTCACAATAATTTTTTACAGTAGCAAGAGTAAGAAAATGTTTTTTTAATAAGATACCATTTATATTATTAACAAAAAATATAAAGCATGGGGGCAGGGGAGGTGAGCTAACCAAAGTGTGTGCAGTTAGTTCATGAAGAAAACTATAAAACTGTATTGAAAGACACCACAGAGAGCCTAAATAAATGAACACTGTTAATGCATAAGAAATTACAACACATACAGATGGTGATTCTACCCAAATTGATCTGTAGGGTCAATGCTATTCCAATGAAACTCCCAAAAGTGCTTGTTTTGTTTTGATTTTGCTGTTATCAAATGTAATGAGCTGGTTCTAGAATATATTTGGGACAGCAAAGGTCAAAAAATATCCAAGACAATTTTCACCAACAGGTTGGCAGAATTTGTCCTCCTGCGTATCAAAACCTTCTGTCAAAAGACAGGCATTGTTAGTTTGACACTCCAGAAACTGACCGTGGGATGGCACAGAGAACTCAAAGCAGAGGTTTGTGTATTTGGAAACTTGATGTAGAAAAAAAGGTGGTCAGTGGATGAACGGGAGAAACACTTCCTAGTCAACAAAACGTGCCTCCTAATTGGTTATCTTCAGAGTGGGTTGGGGAGGCCGGGGGCGGAGGGCAGGGGGATTACATCGTTACACTCAGTATCACACACAGAACTCTAACTGGGAAGAAAAAGAACTTTAAAAATATCTAGAAGAAAACATAGAAGAAAAAGAACCTTAAAAATGTTTAAAAGAAAACATAGAGCATCTTCTTCATGTTTTGTCTTAAACAAAACACAAAAGGTTATAAACCACAAAGGAAAACTAAGCCATATTAATGTCTCTGATCTCCTGAAAAGTTGTTTTAAAAGTGAGATCAGCCACAGACTTGAAGAATCTATTTCCACGTAGATAACTGACAGCACAGGATCCTGAACACACACACACACACGCACGCACGCACGCACACACGCACGCACGCACGCACGCACACACGCACGCATGTCACAAGAAGGAATAATCCAAAAGGAAAAAGGAAAAAGACATGAGCAGACAAGAGCAAATGATGGACGCCTGGTAAGTACACGGACAGACGCTCCCTGTCAGCTCTGCTCGGGAAGATGCCAACTAAACTCATGTGAGATCCCTTCATACCCAGCAGTTTGGGCGAAGGGAAAAAGCCTGAGAACACCAGTGTCAGTGAGAATGTGGGTCAACAGGAACTGTCGAAAGCAGCCTGACAATATTAGAAAAGCTGAAGACATAAGCATTCTATGACTTGATAATTCAAGGCTATGTAACAAGTTCAACCCTACTGATTTCCTGTATTAGACTGGTTGTAACACATCAAAAAGGCCTCCCTGCTGTTTAGTTGTTGAGATGGTCTTACACACACGGCCCCAACGTTCTGCTCAAGGCTGCTTCCAACAGCATCATTTGTGAATAAAGAAAAACAGGAGAACGCGTCAATAAATTGTGCGGTACTGGAGCAATAAAAAGAAGGGCACGCGTTCATTTCTGCATCACGAAGTGTGGACTGCGTGTTGGGCCCTGGGAAACAGCCGTGGACACATGTGACCAAGGAGGGTGGGGTCGATGAACTGAGGGGAGGGAAGGAAGAAGAGCACAGGAGTGCGGTCTCCTGGACCTGCAAATGTCAAGAGGCCCAAGCCCGACCTCAGGTCTCACGTCTGCTCTCCCTGGGAGCGTTCACAGAGCCCCACAAGCTCCTGCTCCCCATTACCTCATCTATCTGACAACCGTGAGGTAGGTCATACTGTGCCAGTCTCGCAGGCTGGGAACCGAGGAGATAATCAGTTTGCCCTGTATCCTCAACGAGTTTGTGATGGAACCTGGACGGAATCGCGGGCCTGCTGATTACATAATTTCCACCTCACTTGAACAAAGCATCACACAGACTGAGTGTGAACCCGATTTTCACTCCTCCAAGTTGCACAGGAAGCGTGTGGTTTGGGTTACAACTGAAAACCACAAGGAATAAAATGCTTTGGTACAAAAAATAAAACTGTAAACGAATTAGGGAGGAAAAGGGGCTCTTTGGAGGGGCTGGTCCCAAGACCTCGTTGGCTCAGAGAGGAGGAAACATCGGGAGTTTAGAATATCAAGGAAGCTGACTGAAGGATGTAATTATTCCGGGGCCGAGCCCTTGGACACAAAGGGCTTGGCAGTAAGCGTGAAATTCTATTGTGTCGCCTTGGGGCTCTCCTTTCTGTGGATGCCGGCCTCTCAAAGGAGGAGACTTTCCCAGAGTATTATGAGGTTCCTGCTATAAAATACTGTAAGAAAAGTGGGTTCAAACAAACATGAGTCAGAACCAAATAGCAAATATTGGCAAAGTTGATCGGCCTCTACCCATCACAGTTCTGAGCTGGGACTTCCAAAGACGGCTCAGCAGAGCCCCAACAACTCCCCAACGGGACCCTTTGCAAACCTTTATGTCGGCTACTGAGTTAGCTGGTACTGAGAGGAAGAAACGGATAAACGCTCTCCCTTTCCCTGTATTTTTTTTTCTTCGTTTGTTTGGTTTTTGCTTTATATTGAAAAACAATTGCTTTTCTTTCAACATTCATTCACAAAACATTCATTTAGCACCTATACTTTCCAGCACAAGGTGGGAGACTTTGGAGTAAGTTATAAAAATGAGTGAGGAATGACTTCTTCCTTCAAGGACTCAAAGATGAGCAAACAGACTGTCCAAGTTCCATGACAACACTGGGAGGAGGTGAACACTGGGATAGCCTTTCCAGAAGTCAGGTCAGCAGTATATTTCAATGTTGTACAAGGGCAGACTCTTCAACCCAAAGATTCCAATTCAGTGGATTTTTTTTTAAAAGGAGACAATTAAGACAGTGTCTAAAATACATACAGAAAAAGTGATTCCGGCATTGTTTCCTGCTGTGGTGAAGTCCAGTGCACACATACAGCTACAGCGGACAGGAGGCTAAGGTCACAGGAGACAGGAAGGTGAGGACATGTGCATTCAGGCATCACACGCTCTGTCCACAGGGACAAGTGATCGCCCACGGTGACTGCAGGGCGAGCGTGAGAGAAATACTGAGACGCCCCCCTCTTCCAGACTGCCGGTTCACACTGAATGCAATTTAATCAAAATACCAACTGGAATAATTTTTAATTCAAAATGGTTCTAAAAAATACTGGGTGAGCAAATATGTTCCAAAAGCAAAGAAAATTCTGAAGGAAAAGCAGAGCTATGAAAGATTCTAACCTTATAAAATACTAGAACATATTATAAAGTATAGATGCTTTGAAAAATGAAACTGGTACAGAACTAGAAATGTATATCAATGAAAGGCATGCAAAGTCCAAAAGTAGACTCAACTGTGTTTCAAAAGATATAAAAAAAAAAAAAAAAAAAAAAGATAAAGATACATGACCAGATAACCTTTTTGGTACAAGGCAAGGAAGAATCCAACAATGGCGTCAGGCCACCCGAATTCAGATTTGTGTAAAAACATGAACTCAAGCCTTGCGTAGTACTGAAAGTGCACTGTACATGGATAGAAGTGTAAAGCAGAGTAAATTTAATTGTAGAAAAACTAGAAGAGAGTAGAATACTCATCAAGCCTATGGATGAGTGAAGGAGAATTCCCAGTTTTGAAATGATAAAAGGCAAAGAAAGGTGGTATTACAAGATTATTTCTCATTCCTCTTTATAATTCATACATTAAATCAGAACAATAAAAAATAAGGAAACAAACAAAGAAAGAACAGCTAACGGGGGAAATACTTATGATACATGTAGCAAGGTCTCGATAACCAAACAGCAAAAGAAAGTCACCAGGCCTCTAATTTGAACTCAGAAAAGAATTTGATGGGCAATTTATCTAAGGACCGACACATATTTTAAAACTATTCCTTCCTGCACTAACCCCTCAAAATGAAAAATTAAAGAAACCTTAATTTACCATTGCACATGTACTGAACTTGCAAAACAGACCACTCACGCCACACAACCACAGGCCAGGAGAACGTCACACTGGCACACGAGGTGGTGTCATGGGACTTGTCCAGCCCTTCTGAAAAGAAGCCCTGACAGGCAGCAGGAACGGAGAGATGGATAGCGACTTCAGTCCCCTAAATGATGACACACCACGGCTGTGAGACCCAACAAGCCCAGGACCCTGCTCTAAAGAAGGTGATGACCTGTGAGAAAGACACTGACCCCACAGGGCTCAGCGGATGTGACCAAAGTAAAACGAAAGGAACTGGGGCAGAGGGGAGACCCTGTGCTCTCAGGGTCACTGAGGTGACAGCACAACACTGTTTTAAGCTTCATGTTTGACCTTGTATAGCAGCCCCCATTCCCCACACTCAGCAGGGTTCTCACCAGCTAAGACAAAGGGCAAGATGGGCTTTGGCGCCATGCCTCCTCCATCCTCCCTTCAGTCTCTAAGGAATGGTCATTTTCCAAAATCGGCATGGGGGAGCGGGCTCTGGGGTGTGCAGTCAGACTGCCCGGGGCTGCAGCCTCAAACCTGAAGGATGCCACGTGCCTGAGAGCCGTCCAGGGACAAACTCCAGCCACCTGGACCCGGGGTGCACCAGAAACCAGGGTCAGACTAGACACGGTGGTGACCCTCCTGGGGTGAGCACTGATTTAGCCAAAGCAGGCAGCCGGGGAAGGAAGCATTCCCAAGGGTGGGGAGCGGAGACAGAGGAGGCACGCACCCAGTGGGAGACACAGAGTGACCTCAGACAAAGCAGCCCTCAGAGCCCAGGTTAGTCTAGAAGGTTCCCCAGCAGACAGCTCAGCCACCAGTATAACCTCATTACACACGCCCCAAGGTCACCAAAACCTCTGCTCTCTGGAGTTACCATTACTAGGAGGTGTTTTTTCTTGTTTGGTTGTTTTTTAATCTTTTCTGCAATTGAAAAACCCAGGCCTGTCTTGCCAAAGTAAGTAACTTAATCCAGGATTGCCAGTGAGACCCACAGCCCCCCAGGGGAGGAGGAAGCAGCTCTCAGGAAAAGAGGTCCCTGGCTCTTCTCTTTGGTTGCTTGGGGCTTTTTCAGAGCCACACAAACCCACCACCCTGCATAGAATCTTCCAGACCTAGCCTTCTGATGATCTTGCCATGTTCTCACCAATGTGCCGAAAACAATTTCAGCTACAGAGCAATGTAAAGAGAATGCCTTTTTCTTTCCACCTTGACAACTGGGCGCCTTGTTGTTGAAATCCAATCAGTTTTCCATGCCTTTAAAAGACTGGAATATCTGTTCTTAAACTCAGGCAACGAGGCCGGAGAGAGGGACGCTTACAGCCCAACGAGACTGAACACCACCCTTTCTCTGGACAAGGCTTTGTCCACGACCCTTCAAAGCTGCCTCTGTGCTGGTGGTTTACTGAGTCACCTGCCCTTTGCGAGAGCATGAGAGCAAGAAGCAGCTACAGGTTGGAAGCACATTCCTGACTATGACGCAGAGAAGCAAACAGACCCCAACGGCCAACCGTGCACCTGCCCAGCGCTCGCAAGACACAGAAGGGGCTTGCTTTTCAGTCGCGCAGTTTCTGAACCGCTGTCCTGGAGCGTTGTTCTGAGAGCGTGGAGGTGACGGCCAGTGACAGGGTGCAGGGCGGCGTGAGGCCAGCATGGAGGACCCGAGGCCTCCAGAGGCAATGACCTGGCTTCTTACCTGGCCAGACAAGAAGCTGAACTGTCAGCTGCCCCGGGGCTATGACACCTGCTCTGTGACACCAGGACCGCCAGAGGAAGAGGCGGCGGAGGGAACTGTCCCCGTGGTCTTGGCAGGGAAGCTGCCATTTCCCAGGAAATGCTGGAAACACAGCCCCCACGCCACCCGCTGGAGGACGTCCTCCTTGCCTGGTGGGTGGGGGTCACCTGGGGGTCACTGCTCAGAGGTGGAGTGGAGAGCCCCCTGGCAGGCAGGTCACCGCTCCGGAGCGCCCCCAGGCTCCACCTCTGACCCCGGGGATCCCTAACCACAGGAGGGTGCTCGGCCTGTCCACCGCCAGCTCAGGGCAAGTGCAGCCGCCTGGGACCGCGGGCCGAGTGCCGCCAGGACGCCACCAGGGGGCGCCAGGGCCGGCCGAAGCCTGAGGTCCCGAGTGTGAGGCCGAGACCAGCGCGGGCGCCGAGCGCGAGCACGCCCAGGCCCCGGCGCGGTGGGCACCCCAGGGCCCCGAGGTTCAGCATCAGGCAGCCGGCCCCGCACCGGAGCCAGACGTCTGGGCTGCAGTGGAATGTCACGTCCGCTTCGGGGCAGCGACGGGCTGAATGACGCCGAGCCGCGGGCACAGGGCTTTCCCCCAGCAGCGCGGCACCCGGCCACCCTGCCACCCTGGGCAGCCGTCTCGGCCCAGAGTCCTGAACCGGCAGCTCAGCCTCACAGCGGGAGGGGACGTCAGCCCTTCAGCCCTCTGCTCGCTGACAGGGGTGTAAGGTGTTCTCAGGGTCGTCTAGTTCTCATAGATTTCCTTTCTTTGGCTCAAACGTGTTAGGCAGCATATTTCCCCCCAGGCTAGGAGGGTGGCACCTGCGGGCCAAGCCACCTGGCCGTGCTTTGCCGCTTAAAAGTCCCAGGCAACCCGCCGTGAGGGTTTGTCTCATTGGGCTCACAAGACAGAGCCCCAGGCTGGGCAGTGTTAACACTGTTTGGGCTGAACTGTGTCTCCCCCAAATTCAGCTCTTAAAGTCTTCACACACACACACACACACACACACACACACACACACACACCCCGAACCTCAGAAAGTCATCTTACTTGGAAGCAGGGCTGTTGCTGGTGTAATGTTAGGATGAGCTCATAAGGCCGGAGGGTGGGCCCAGATCCAACATGGCCGTGTCCTTGTCAAAAGGATAAATCTGATGCCGTTTTGTCTTTTAAAAACAATGCAAATTTTTCACTTATCTCCACAATAGTCACTGTTTCTTTTCATATAAAAAGAAGGCATTTTCCCCAAATAGTTGAGTAAAATTGTCAGAAGAGGGAAAAAAGGATAAATTTTGACACTAATGTAGAGGGATGACCATGTGAGGACAGGAAGAAGATGGCGTCTGCGTGCCTGGGAGTGAGGCCTCAGGAGGACCCTGCCTGCCCACGCCTGCACTGAACACTTCCAACCGGGGAACCGTGATGATGAGCTAACCACCCACCCTCTGTGGGTGGGAGCTGATGCACCCCAACTGCCTGCTGGGCCAGGAGACGGCCCTTGTCTTGACTTAACAAGACTCCAAACCAAAGATTATTGGTTAATGAACCTCAGTCCCCCTTTCAACACCAACAGTCCATGCCAGCGACTTTCCGTGGAAACTTTTTTATTCCTAAAACCACTTACAGGTCATTATTCCTATAACCCTTTAGCAACACTTGTACCATCAGTGTGTTAATACAGTTAATGTTTGACTGTGTTGTTTGTTTTTCTCTACTATAAAGTTATTCTGCTATTTTTCAATAAATACACAACTGTAGCATCGTGTCAGAAGCCACCTGTCAATCTCTTCCAACCTGCCTCTCAGACATGGCAGGCTCCTGACCTTTCACCTCTCAATTTCCACTCACACCCTTAGCTGACCTTCATAGCAAATCTGACAACAAATAGTTAATAACTTGTAATTATACAAAACCAGCAAAAATCAATCTCTAAGGCCCAAATAATTTCTAAAAGAAATAAGAGCTACCTGACTTCTGGGGTTTGACATCTATAACTTTCTACAATTTCAGAAAAATACAGAAATCATGGCCAGCATGTTAATTGTCTCTAAAGGAAATTATTCTTTAACATTAAATTAGACTTTTAGCACCTGAATTCAGTGGTGGCCAAAAATCGCAAAGAAATGTGGGGTTTTTTGGTCTTATAAAAGGAACACACACATGCACATACACACAAAAGCTGAGGTTTGAAGTGGTTGGAACTCAGCCTGAGAATTAGTTCCCTGCATGGTAAGAAAACAAAAGTGGTTTCCCAGGTGGTTTTCTAAGGACCAGGCCCTCAGGTAGATGGCAGGAGGTGGACATGAACAGTGAGGTGCAGCCTGGGTGAGGTGGGCTTACTGGGGGTTCCCTAATGGGAGGGATGGTGGGTTTGAACTTGCTTTGTGTTGAGTGGAGAGCCCACCAGTGTGGAGCTGAGACAGAAGGGGACTCCGTGGTGAAGACACCATAGTTTGTGTTTGTATCTAAGAGAAAGTGTGGCCTTTTAAAGCCAGAATATGGAGGTTTATGCATGGGGAGGGATCTGGGATGCGAGGGCAACAGGCAGAAGTGTGTTCCTACTGAGACGGTGGCCAGTAGACTTTTGTTGTTTCCATCAGCCTCTAATGACCCACGGCTGGGAGAGGGCCACGGGTTTTTAGGATTAAACTCAGCTCCAATCAAAGTCCTCAGGGAAAGTGCACCAAACCCAAGAGGACTGCATCACCTTTCCTCGATGGAGTAAGGAATCAGAGCCCTGTCCAACTGGGGGTGGGTACAGCGCAGCCACAGGACGCCAGGTGCAGACAGAGAGGAAGATTCTCACACATGCAGAAGATGGGAGGCACCGTGACCTGCAAACGTCACTGCTGCATGACATGAGGGGCTGCGGGACGGGGCCAACCAGCGGGAGGCTCTGGGTCAGCTCCTCTCTGCAGTGTCAAACCCCAGAGCATGAATTGCTCAAATGAGAAAGAATGAACCAAACTGATTCACAGTTAGAAAGAAATGAATGAGCTATAAGCTCGCGTGGAAAGCATGGCTCCGGCCAGGGGTGTCAGCCAGTGCTGATGACCTTGCTGGACTCCCCGTGGGGACGCTCCTGGGACACTGTCAGCTGGCACCAACTGCTCACACGCAAGTGTCCTTCCCTCCGAGCAGAAACCCCGCTCCAGGAAGTTCATTCCAGAGAAAAATCCAGTAGAAGAGGCATCCTTCACACATAAAGATGTCATTCGCAATGAGAACCAGAATGCCCGACCTGAGGAAATGGCTGCGCAAACCACGCCTGCGCAACTGATCAGGTGCAGAGCCATCACCTAGGAGACCAAACAGCGCCTCTGAAATGTCGGGCTTGGGGGGGGGGGGGCGCAAAAAGCTATGGTTTTAATTATGAAAAAATATTGCATTCTATTCTTGCCTAATGACAAGAAAAGCATAAAAGTAGCAGACGCGCTTGGACAATGGAACTTTAGATGATCTTTAAAGCTTTCCTGACTGTTAGAGCGCTGTTTGCGCAATGAATAAAAATCAAGAAGAAAAAAAAAAGTGGTATTAAAATAGTTACAAAAGCATTCTTCTATTTAAACTAATTTTTTCTAAGAGCGGAATTTCAACAATCTATAAAGCTAAGTATGAAGACAAGCAGGACGGGTGCTAGTCATCCAGGCAACACTCTATTTTTCTGTCTGAAATGTCCATAATAAAATGTTTTCTAAAGGAACTATAATAATAAAATATAGTAAAATGAAGCGGGTTTTTTTTTAAGTAAACATAAAAGCGGACAAGTTTCCTTCAATAGTATACTCATCTTACAAGCAGTGCCCGAATCTTATTCACTAAATAAACATATATAAGTGGTCGTTTTATCACCCGGTCAGATTGGTCATCCCACAGTTTATGCCAACACCCCATTTCCATAGTCAGGAAGCTGCAGAAATGAAGAATTTACAGAGAATCATCAGAAAACAGGAGGAAGCTATGAAAAAACAGGTCAGTTTGAAGACCGTACTTCCAATGTGACAGCATGAGGAGATGAGAACCCACTCCCCTTCCCTTGGGGGCTCCTAACCCATCTTTGCAAGAAGCCTCGGGTCACCCTCTCTCCTCTCCCCACACTCCGGACTGGCTCCCTCCAATGTCAGAGGCCATCCATTTCCACTGTCCCTGAGCTTTGGCCAAATAAGAAAACAGCTCCCACTCGTAGGCCGGCCACTGCCAAGCACTAACTCATTTTGCAGCGAGGAAAACCAAGTGGAAGGGATCAGGAACGGGAACGTAAAGTGCCACACAGGGAAGAGGGTCAGTAATCCTGTAATAACTGTAAGGGGCCAGGTGGGTCCCGGACTTATGGGGGAGGTCACTTCGTAAGATATAGAAATGTCTAATCACTGTTATACACCTGAAATTCATACAGCATTGTATGTCAACCGTACTTGAAAACTAAATTTAGAAAAAGGAATCTGCCCAGCCGAGTAGACTAGAAAGCAGCGGGGGTGTGGAGCCAGTCTCTGCATGGAACCCCATGTTGCTTCTCCTTTGCTGTTACGAGCGGAGCTATAACAAATAACCTGTGCAAACACCACATGTGTGTGTGGACATCTGCAGGATGTGTCCCCAGAAGGAGGCTCACTACTGTGTTTCCCCAAAAATGGGACCTAGCCGGACAATCAGCTCTAATGCATCTTTTGGAGGAAAAATTAATATAAGATCGGGTCTCATATACGTAAAATTAGGTTGGGTCTCATATTAATTTTTGCTCCAAAAGACGCATTAGAGCTGATGGTCTAGCTAGGTCTTATTTTTGGGGAAACACAGTAGCTATGGCCTTGTATATCCCAGTGCTTCTCTCGGCCAGAACCACAGCCCGGGAAGGCTGGGCACTCATTTGCCTGGTTCACCTGGCATCCAGCATATAGCAGAGATGAAGTAAAGCTTGTATTACTTCACGCACTCATTCAACAAATATCATTAAATACCTACTAAGTGCCAGGCACTGTTCTGGGTGCTGGCCAAATACACTGGTGACCAAATCAGAAAAACTCCCTGTCATGGACCTGACAACCTCACCTGGGTTCCAGAGGAAATTAGCACATAGGTACACCTGTGGCATGAGGCCAGCAATAAATACTAAGTAGGAAGATACAGCAAAGGACGGGGTGAGGAGTCATTTAAATAAGTGGTCATCAAATAAATAATGAATGAAATATTTCTGATAAGCACATTTATCTTAGTAGCATCAACAATCGAGGAAATACTGAAACAACTCAAGTGTCCGACAGTGAAGGGGAGACGGAGCCGCTCTGAGGTTTAATTGCATTGATGACTGAGAGCAGGAAGAGTGGTGCTGGGAAA
Organism: Rhinolophus sinicus; assembly: GCF_036562045.2. Classification (NCBI taxonomy): domain Eukaryota; kingdom Metazoa; phylum Chordata; class Mammalia; order Chiroptera; family Rhinolophidae; genus Rhinolophus; species Rhinolophus sinicus. Next base: position 115,874,498 of record NC_133758.1, read on the forward strand.
CTGACCTCCCACAAGAAAACAGACTTAGTTCCCCCAAAACAAACCATGTCAATAAAATACACCGTTCGCAAACTGAAAAACACCTACATGTCCACCAGTGCCCCAACGATCAAACACAGAAGTCTCTCTGGTTCCCTCCCGACCTTAGAACTTTGGTGCAATCAAAGTTCCAGCTGGAATTGCTCTCACCCTGAAGATCATCCCATGAAAAGGAAAAATCCCCCTTAACATTGACCTTATGTTGAAGAGGAAATAAAGAAAATGAGAATTCAGAAAAATGGAATTCAATGTCAGTTACTGAATTTCTTCAAACAGAAGCAATGGTCAGCAGAAAAACCCCACTTGCTAAGCATGGACCTTAAAATCAGAAATTACGTAGATGTATGCAGGTCTACATCTACTGAAAGGGACATGTTCAGGGGTTAATTTCTAACCCAGCAGCCTCCATAGTAAAGGATGGCTCGTGGTAACAAGCCACTGGTTTCCACTTGGATAGAAGGCAGTTTACAGGGTATTTACCAAGCTTTAGCCCAAGGCTGGTTTGAGCGATTCCATCCACTTAGAGACCTTGGCAATGCCTCTGGGTACAGTTCCAAAGAGTGTGAATCAACACTGATGCTTTGACATGAAAGGCTACACTGCCAGCCCTGGGGACACGGGCTGCAGCCTCTGGCTCTGCAGTGAGCACCCGGAACTTACTATTTATGCGTAAATTGCATTTTGTGCTGCGTCCCTTCAACCAGAAGATTTGCAGCTTAGTTTTTACAAGATGCCCAAAACACCAACTAGAGCTCAAATTCCACTTTTTTTTTTTTTTTTTCAGTTTTTCTAAATTAGGCCTGTTCTGACAAAATGCCACGGGCTCGGTTTTGCACTGGTCCTGAGGGATCAGGCGCCTCGACCCTGAGGACAGGTCCTGCCCAGCACCACCCGCCTTCCCACCTCGTGGGCCCGGGGACCAGGCAGCGCGCACTCACCGGTTGCCTGAGTCTGCACAGCCAGTTCTTCCAGAGCAAGGCTCGGAACTGGCGCGCGGCCGGCCCCATGCCCGCTCCTGCTCGGTGGGGAAGCCGCGCGCCCCGGCCTTATATCTGCGGGCGGGCCAAGGCCTGCGCATTAGTCAATCCCAACAAAAGTGAGTGATGCAAAGCGGATTACGGGCGGGAGACTGAAGGAGGCGGCATGCAGGGACCCTCCCGCTGAGGACCTGTTGAGAAATCTCACCTTTCCACAGCCGGGCAGTGGGGGTGCGGTGGGGGTGGAGGTGGGTTGGGTTACAGGAGGCCCTTCCCTGCACAGTTACTTCCCAGAGCACAGGGCACCATGCGTGCGAGTGAAGTGCGCTCGCTCTCAGCACTGACCCCCTCGCCCTGATGCTAATTGGGGGGAATGACTCCTCTCCCGCCGACTGACCCCAGTCTCCATTCCCGAGAGAGCAAAGGGACAGGAGACGGCAGCCGTGTTGGTCTGGGGGGACGGAGCGAGTGTGGTTCAAGGTCAGCTGTGCTGTCACAACCCCCAATACCCCTGCTTCACCCATTTCCCCCAAAGGGCTGGACTTGAGCGTCAGAGGGCGGGAGGGGAGCCTCGGGCAGAGCAGGGAAGCTGAGTAAACCCAGCTGAACCAATAAGGCTGAACCGGGCAGCCCCTCTCGCACCTGTGACTCATCGATGCCGAGAGAGGCTGTGGCCAAGCTCGGTGAGCAGCCACAGGCGGTGCGTCCTGCGCCTTCCTGGAGGCCGGCAGGGGTCAGCAAGGCTGTGGGCTGCTCTGGACCCTGCGTGATTCCTGTACACGTTAACCTTATCGGCTTGATGGGTTCAGCTGGGGGGCGGTTGCTCCACCGTCCTGAGTTCCTGCACCCCTCCCCCACCCTGGGGCTGTGGTCAGGGAAAGAGCAGCAACCAGCGACCAGAGCCTGTGGTCTTCCGTTTCACAAAGCGATTTCCACAAGCCATGCACACTCCATGAAAGGCTTTTGCAACAGGAAACGGGGACAGGCTTCAGCAGAGGACTTGCCTCAATTATCCTGCAAACCTGCTTTGCAAAAGAACACTAGTTTTACATTTTATTCTATTATGTGTTATTTTGTAGCATGAGCACAGATGGGACGTTCCACGGGTTCTGGAGTGCAGGGACCTGTTTAAATTTGCACGAGTTTCCCAACTGTGTGGTGCTGGGAGCTCGCCTGGAACCAGGCAGCAGCGGACTCCCTTCGCCTTGCTGCCTTGTGTCCACTGGAAGCCGGACCTATGACCATACCTGCTTCGGGGTGTGGGGGAGAGTCCAGAACAATAAATTCACATGGGCATTTTTAAAGGAACGGTGCTCCCAGATGCCCACAGCAATCACCACAGAGACTTTTGACCGCCCAGGGTCGTGGATTTCCATTCAGCTAAGGTCAGAGGGGCTCAGCAGAAGCTCTACATTTGGGTCACTGGGAAAGTCAAACGCTGGGGGGGTTGCCTTCCCTTCATCTGCTTCTGAGCTGTTTGCTGCAGAGGGAGGCTGGGGCCGGCATGGAGGCCCCCCCAGTCACCCCTCAGCACAGTTTGGCCTCCCACAAGCCCCCCTCCTGTGCCTCCTCTCCGTGTGTTCAGTTGTGTCTACACCCGGCTCCCTCCCAGTCAGTGTTCTGCGTGGGTCACCGCTTGCTTTATTGTGTAAAATGTCCCAGAGGGCAGTCAGCAGGCGCACTGTGGGTCTCAGCCAGGCTGGCCCCTGAAACTTCCAGAAGTGTCAGGTCCTCAGTGCTTCCTGAGGAGCGGATGGCTGAGGGGCAGGTGACTGAGACCTAGAAGCAATCAACTGGGGCAGGTAAATGTAAGGTCCCCACGTGACCCCATTGCACCCACTTCCCCTCAGCAGATTCTGTCTTTCTCAGGGTAAGGGTCTTCTACTTTGGCCGTTACAAAAGGTCGATGAAAAGCCTGTTGTCACCACCTAGCAGCTCATTAATTGGGAAAGTTAACACCCAGCCAGTAAACTTGTTGGAAAATGATGCCACCAACACTACAGCTGGTTACCACTGAGAAAGACTTTTCTTGACCAAACTCTAGACAGGTCCCTCTGAACCCATCAAAGCCTCACCCTTGTCATGTCCTAAGGAGTGCAGTTTTAGTTTTGCCAGAACCCCCCGCTATATCTAATCAAATTCATCACACACACACCCCACTCCCCACCGTTCCCCAGATGATGTCCGATCACCCCCGGCCTGCCCTCGGCAAGAATCCTGGTAGGCCATTTTATCGAGAACTATCCTACCCTCTGTGAAGGTTCATTTGATATGTCAACTTGACAGGCTCAGGGAAGCCCAGAGAGCTGGTAAAACATAACTTCTGGGTGTGTCTGTGAGGGTGTTTCTGGGAGAATTTAGCTTTTGATTCAGTAGACTGAGTAAAGAGATCCACACTCACCAATGTGAGCGGCATCATCCAATCCTTTGGGGGCCTGAATGGAACAAAAGGAAGAGGAAGGGTGAATTCCCTCTGTCTCCTGGAGCTGGGACATCCATCTTCTCCCGCCTCAGACATCGGAGCTCCGGGTTCCTAGCCCTTCAGACACAGGCTGAACTACACACTGGCTTTCCTGGTCCTCCAGCTTGAAGATGGCAGATGGTGGAACTTCTTAGCCTCCATAATCACTGAGCCAATTCCATATATATATCACATTGGTCCCATGCCCCTGGAGAACCCTAGCACACCTTCTTAGTGCCTTTCCATCTCTCACTGTTCCCCTCCCCTGCTCTTGGCTGTACAGCCCCACTTTCTTTGTTATATTCTGAGTTGAGCCCAATCTTTCTCCCCTTTGTGGGTAGTCCTTACACCTATTGCAGTAGTCTTGAATAAAGTGTGCTTTACTGGTTTAACAAGGGTCAGGCATAATTTTTTCTTTTTCACTATTTACTCTGTATGTTTCTCTCAATATATGAAATATGCTTCCTAGAACAGTGTGAGGGTAACATATCATTACAGGGCAGTTTAAACTATGTGGCATCTGCCACAAAATTTTATCAATTTCTCTAGAAAACGTTTCAAGTGTCACATGACCCTCCCTGTTGCATATTTACCATTATGTCGGCTTTTTGCATAGTGGGACCAACTGCCACTTTCGGACATTGCACTCGCCCAGCCGTCTTGTCACATGCCCACAGCTCGCAGACACCAGATTTAATCTGAGCGCCCAGTCAACTCTGAAATGTGTCTGTGGATGGCTGTGATAGTTTAGTACATGGGAATCAAGCCTCCCACGAGCTTTGGCTTTCAACAGCCCGGGCGACTGGCAACGGGGAGGCTTCCAGCTTCCCACGAGGTCCAAGCTCACCGTGGACACAGGTGCTTCAGTGTTCTGTTGCCGAGGTAAACTGCGACACACTGGGTGGGCGCTTTCAAACACCCTTTGTCGGGGGCTGTGTGATGGCTCTATTCATGCTCAGAGGCCTCGCCCACTCCCGAAGGGGCAAGTGCGAGCAGAGGCACACAGCAAACATGCTGCCAGGAAGGACGACCTGCCAGGAGGGACCCATGCTTTTCAAAGTGTTTCCCTGCCTAGAGAGAGAAATCAGGCCAGCGGTTCCTCAAGAAGTTCAGTAGAACTTCTCCCAGATGACCCAGCAATTCCCCTCCTCAGCCCACCCCAAAAGAATCGAAAGCGGGGACCGGGAGGCACCTGCACATCTGCACTCCCACGTTCACAGAAGCCTCATTCACAACACGTACCAGGCGGAGACAACCCACGTGCTCACTGATGGATGAGTGAGGAAACAGCTGGCATGAACAGACAGCGGGCTATTCCTCAGCCTTAGACAGGAATGTGATTTCGGTATGTGCTATTGTATGAATGGGATGGACCTTAAAAACAATGAGAAGTAAGCCGAACAAAGAAGGATTAAATCCTGCATGAGTCCACTTACCTGTACCTAGAATAAGCAAACTCAGAGACAGACGGTAAGTTAGAGGTTACCAAGAGATGGGTGTGGAGTTTACGTTGGGCGTGATGAAAAAGCTTTGGGTGTACATAGTTGTGATGGTTACACAGCATTGCAAAAGCATTTAATGCCACTGCATTGTCCACCTATGGGTGATTGAAATGACAGCCTTTATGTTATATCTATTGTACCACAATAAAAAAGAAAGGTTAGCCCAGGATCTTGTTAATATCTATTACTCAATAAACTTGTCTTAACATGCAGTGGAAAATAATTGACAAGCCAACACTAATCGGTTCTATTTACTGAAGGTCAGATCTGAGCCCTCCTCAGCTCTGGGAACCCCACTTTCCATAGGAGGTTACTGGGGCTCAGGGAGAGGGCCCTGACAAGAGCTCATCACTAGTAAATGTCAAGAAGAATTAAAAATCAGAGCCGCTCAGGTAAACCCACCGCCTTGTGTCACTCCCTCTGCTGCACTTCTCACCTGAGGGACAGTTCTTAGGTTTTCTTCTGTAGAAAAAAAATGCCATGTTTCCCTAGAAAACTATATGTGTCTGCAGCTCACCCTTTCAGGTGGTATGCTCCAAGTAACCCATGGACAGATACAGTCCATCTGTCCCACCCAGTGGAGATTCTAAGTACCTTCCCCCTGCCCCTCCCTTCCTAAAATTCATTTGCATTTTTGTTTGCAATACATTTCAACATTCCTCAGTGGTTCAGATAAACCTGTGCTTTTTCCATTCTGTTCTGAACCCATTAGAATAGACTAGTTTCCTCACGTGAATAAAATATTTAACACACTTACTCCCATGTGTGTGGGGAGACCTGATTTTCCCTTTTTTCTTAAAGTTCTCTTGAACACTCCCCGTTGCATAACAGGGAAAGGGCAGCTGCGAGAGCAGGAGATAGGTGGGGCCATCCTGGGCCAAAATGAAAGCCAGCCTCCGATGACATCATGTGTCTCCCAAGAAAGAATGGACTCAGCAGATACTCAGGATGTTAGGAAAGCCCACCAGCTGGAGCTCACAGTGGGGCAACATGGACTGTGTTGGTCCACAGATAACTCATCTTCCAGGATCAGAACTCTCCTGTGTTTCCAGGGGCTTCTGTCAGTGAGGTCAGATTAGCCGTCCTGGGGCTCGAGCCCTCTACATAGTCATTAAGCCTCTTCTCTTCCTCAGAAAGGAAAACGCGGTGAAACCGTCACCGGCCAGCCTGGGCAAGAAGACAGCCGTGACCCCGATCCCTCAGTCCGTGGCCTGTCCACGGGCAGCTGACCAGTGTTCCAAACAGAAAGACCTGGACCTAATCTGAGGGTTGCTTTGCAACCCTGGGCAAGTCCCAATTCTGGGACCAGACCATCCTCTGTAGAAGGGGAAAGAGAAGACCTGCATTGCGAGGTTCTGAGAAGTCAGTGCAGCAAAGAGACCATAGCGGTGTTTTAAACATCGTGCCTGAGGCTCAGTCAACTCAGATTAAAAGAATGTTTCCTCTCCCCCCCACCCCCCCACCCCCGCCCCAGGATCTCAGGCAACCACACCTGGCCTGCGGTGGCGCTGTCACAATAAATGGCAAAGGTGTAAGACCGGACTGACTCTTCTACAGCGTTTCACTATCCTTATTACCATTTACAAAACCGAGTCTTCACTCTCACTGCTTCTGGTCAGGTGACATCACTGTCAGCGTGATGAGACGGGACTGGAGGGGGCGGCAGCAGCGAGTCAGTGGGAGGGGGCGCCACCACCTCAGGGATTCTGTGTCACAGCCCCAGCTCGACATGAGACATGAAAGCCCCGCCAGCTTCACCTGTAAGGGCTTGAACACCTCAGCCACAGGGATGAACTTACTTCCCTGTTACAAAGTGCTGCACCGTTATTCAAGTTTGGAGTCATTCTGAGTGCTTACGTACATCACGTCACCGCAGGATCACACACAAAAAAGGTGCGGTGACACTGGTTTGTGAAATCCAGGGGATTAGCTCCATTAGAACAAACCCAGTGACATCCCTAATTCTCTCTGACTTGCCGAGGCACTGAGAGTGGACTGTATTGGTGTCACCTAATCCTGCTCGGAGGGGTCCCTCGGCACCTGGAATGGAGGCAGACACAGGGACCAGGCCAGGAAACCAGGTGGGGTGGCCATGCAGGTGGAGGGATGGGTCATCTTGAGAAATCCAGGTAACACTTGCTTGAGGACATTTTCAAGGTCGGCTCCAGAGTCACCTTGGTAACGAAACCAAACTAATCCTACACGTTCCGTTGTCACAGGAATGGAATAGTTACTGTTCATCCATCAGAACAACATTTTGTTCAGCAGACGTTCCCTGCATGTGGGCACTGTCCGGCCCCCACAAGGCCATCGCGCAGCCTCACACTCCTGTGATGCCAGCAGGAGTCACCTGCGGACACAAGTGGCATCTGTGGGATAAGCAAGGTGCCCTTCTGCTCACGACCAGCAGAGGGCAGCGCAGGCACACATGGGAGCCTTGGTATGACCTCAGCATCAGAGGAAACACTGTCATCCATGGGAGTCCCATTCCCTCTGCCTGGCCCCAGAAACCGGTGTCAGAGTGCAGGTTCTAGGCCATACCTGAGAAGCCCAGCCCTTCTCTGGCTGGTAGCACCGTCCTCTTCAGTTTAAATGCCATCAATTGCCCAGTGTCTGAGTCCTCTCTGCCTTGCTACATGTCCTCGCGAGGGGTCCCCACAAGCTGGGGTGATGGGTCCTGTCTCATCCTCAGCCCAGCAGCGGCCAGGCAACAACACGCACATTAGTGAGCCTCTGTCCACAGCACACTGGCTCCCAGGGGCCACATGCAGCAACCCGTTCAGTGAGCTGGAGGCCACAGGAGACTGACCCACTCTGGCCTCAGCTGAGGTTTGACAGGCAGACATGTACCTAGAGGGGCTGGGCAACATCCAGCTGAAGTCTGGGGCACTTGGGAATCTGGGGACAGATGGGAGTATAGGGCAGTAGCCTGGGGACAGAGGGGACAGTCGGGGTCCTGCACCTTGTGCTGGAGTTGTAAGTAGACAGTCACCGCCAGCCTCCCCGGGGCTCCGGTCGGACCCCTGCCCTCCAGGATGCTTCCTCTGGTCAGCCTCTGATACTGGGTGCATCAAATAGCCACTCGACAGAGCCAGCCAAGGGAGAAACGCCGGGGTTCACCCTGCACACTCCAGCCTGCAGCACGTGAGCGGGGGGGCAGGAGAGGCTCTTGCTCTTAGCATCCCTGGGGCACAGGCTCAGTACTTGCTGAACATCTGGTTACCCACCCTCAGCTGGGGGTTCTCTCAGACTCACAGGGAGGGGCTTTGGGAAAGGAGTGTCGGCCACACACACACATCAACACCAGGGGTGTGGGATGCAGGAGGCTCTGCCTGTGACATGCAGCGTCCCAATTCTGACATCAAGGGTGCACGAGTCACACACAGAGGACTTTGACAACGGTTTTATTTGTGGCAACGACAACCACTCGTCCTGGAGACGCAGGGACTTCAGGCCCCCGCAAGGCACTTCTTGATGAAGAGGCCCACCAGCCTCTGCGGCCGCTGCTGAAACTCGGCCAGCACGTTGTGGGGGCTGCAGATCTGGTCCCCTTCCAGGCGGTCCAGAAGGGTGACACACACCACAGCCGCTGCAGAGAGAAAAGTCCAGGTCAGTGCAAAGGCCAGGACCTCTGGCTTAGTTCACTGAGACAAGGTGTCACCTGAGCCCCTCTGGAGAAGGGGGCAGCTCGGCAACCTGCCCCAGGGCATGTTGGCAGACGGAGAACACGCACGGGCTTGGAAGGCCCCTCCTCCTGCGGCTCCCTGCCCCCTCCCTCCTTGTTCTCGCCTGCCTCTGCTTCCCAGAGAGACGCAGGCCAATCTCAGGACCAGCTCGGGGCCTGTCCTGTCTTGAAAGACAAGTGACTGTGAGGAGGAGGCAGGGATCTTGGGACGCGGAGCCGGACATTGCGAGGGAAGGGGGGGCTAGGAATTTGGGGTGGATTAACCCCAATTCAGAATCCCAAACAGCTTTGAAACCCAAATTCATTGCAGGGCTGGCAGACTTTCCGTCATCGTTCTCAGCCCACTTGGTGGAGCAGGAGTCGCTGCGGAGACACAGAATCCTGCATTTGGCCACATGACAGTCAGGAGGACGGGGCTCAGGAGGGCACGTGCCAACGGGTCCAGAGCAGACCTGCGGGCAGGGTGGCTGGAAGGCAGAGGCTGGTGGGGGCTGGGAGGACCTGGGCCAGCAGGGCGGGAGGCGGGGTGGAGACCAGGCGCCCGCCTACCTCGGAGGCCACAAGCGCGGCACATGGCGGCGAAGACCGAGGACTCCATCTCGATGTTCTGGACGCCGGCCGCGAGCGCCGCTTGCAAGTACGCCTGCTTGTCGCGCTCCGTGTAGCAGCAGAGCGCGCCGTCCAGCCGGCCCTGCCCTGAAGACACACGCCGTGAGCCCCTGCTGCGTGCCCACTGGACACGGGCGCGCGACGGACCCCTGCCCCACTGGCCCCGGAGCGCTAGGGCCGCGTGGGAGCCGCGGTGAGACTGGAGCCGCCCCCTTCACCTTCGTAAAAGTCCATGGTGCACATGGTGTTGCCCACGACCGTCCTGAACTCGCGCAGGTCCTTGGAGCACTCGCTCAGTTCCTGCACCAGCCGCTCGTCCAGGTCCGTGGGGCGCACGACCCGCTTCCCCAGCACCACCTGCTCGAACTCGGGCTTGAAGTAGGCGTCCACCGCCTGCCGGGTAATGACCACGGAGCCGGGCTCCAGACCTGCAGAGAGGAGCGGAGTCATGGCCCCTGGGGCGGTAGAGGGCGCAGCGGGGCACGTACAGGAAAACAACCCATCTGCGCCCCAAAATACTGAAGCACCAGGAACATTCTGAAAAGGGATAGGCAAGGACCCATTCTCGGCATCACATGGTTTTCTCAAATGGAATTAGTGCACACGCACTGCAGAGAATGTGGAAGAGAAAAGCGCAAGGAAGAAAGTGGAAGCTGCCAGGCACGCAGCTCGCGGGCTACGGGCCCTCCAGTCACCGCTGCTTTTAACGGTGGGGCTCGCCCATACCGTCATGCACGTAATGGGTCCGTGTTTCTACCTTTTCGTTGTTTAACATTTCAAGCAAACACAAAAGTAGACAAGAAGAGTCTAATGCACCCCATGCACCTCAAGCCCAGCTCCAACAACGGCCAACTCTTGAGCACCCCACTTCCCTCCGCCTGAGGCCATCTTCCTGCCGCCTACAGGCTTTCCCGGCGCACCTCCCCCGCCTACTTTCATGTGTGTGGGGACATGATTCTGCTCCTAGTCTTTGCTCTTATAATATTAATAACTTTGCGTGGGACTAGGCCAGGAGCCCCCCAGTATTTATTTTAGTGTGAATGCTGATGTTACTGGTTTTCCTAAACAGTTAGGAAAGAGGGAGAGTCAGGAGATCCGTTCCAGAGCCCCCACATCAGCTGTTTCATGAAACATTGAAAAATGCAGCAAACTGCTGAGCTCTGCTGGCCTACCCCCTGCAAGTTTACCTGGGCTCCTTTCTCTTGCTCAGGTCCATTGTCTGCTCAAGTAAGAATCCTCTCAGAGCTTTCTCCCCAGATACTGAAGCTGGCAGTCACCTGGGCTGATGGCTTTCATGAATTCAACCCCTAGAGATCTTAGCATCGCCCCCAAATCAAGGTGGAGAGCTGGTCGCAATTTCGCTGCCACCCCAACACAGGCCCCGCACTGTCCTAGGAGAAGCTGTTGGGCTCCTTCTGTTGTCATGTCCGTCAGAACCCCCATAACCACCCTGGGATTCCTCTAGAGTGGGTAACCATGCCACCCTCCCACTGTCTCCATTTGGGGATTTGTGGGGACACAGTGTCATACTTTATCATCAATGTTTTCCAGGGGTTTGGGGTTTGGCTCTCTAGTTGACTCTCCATTTTTATGGGGCATTTTTGGGAGACTCCAAATATATTACTCCCTCTAGAATTCTCTCCGGTCATCGAGTCTAAAAATCCCTCCAAAGCCAGAACTCTGGAATGAACTGCTGGAGTTCTTGGCAGATATGGGCATGACGTGCACAGCTGTGAGTGTCTGTCTGGCTGATGGCATCACAAGTGAAGGCTCAGACGCTCACGACCTGAGTGTGTTTCACGAGAACAACGTCTTTAAACACTGAATTGTAATCTGCAAACAGATTTTTCATATGTCTAATAATGAAAAAGAAAGATGACTAATGCGTCCAGAAAACAGGAGGACCATAGCAACCCCCTCTCACAGTCAGAAAACCTGAATTCTAGAATTACCATCCAGGAGTGGTCAGAAACACGCTCACGGGCAGGCTGAGCATGGCAAAGCCCCTCCCGGCAGTTCCTGGGTGGGACCGAGAATTGCCAGGACCTGGTTCTCAGCCAAAAGGCTGGCATGGACTGGGGACATCAGAGAGGGCAGCTTATGTAACGCGAATGAGCCTAAGAGGCTTGCTTAATACCCAACACGATTGTTAGCTTGCTTTCTCATCACATCCCATTCTTTCTTTGCCATCTCTGTGGCTTCCAAAAAACAATGTTGTGGACAGGGGACTTTTTAGGCAACTTAAGGACACATCGTAATTTTGTATTCCATCTCTCTTCCCCTCCCCTCCTTCCCCTCCCCCAGACTTTGCTGTGGGTTCTTCCTGTTGGAACAGGGAGGAGGAGCAGCGAGCAGACCGAAGGAGAAAGACAAAGAGGGAAGGGGGTTAGAAAGACTAGAGAGAATCAGCAACAAGTAGGATCAAAGTGCATGGCCCCCACAGGACGACTTTCTGCAGCTGGTGGCCAGGTGCCCTTCTGCTGCCTGTTTCCAGGGTACAGGTTGCAAGAATGGGCTGCACCAAAAAGTAACAAAACGAGCTTATTTTGACACCTCCTGTTAATGAGCTTCCTAGAACAAAGCCGGCCCCACAGCAGGCTCCCAGTCGTCACCTCAGTGTCCTGTCACAGCCCCCGCACCCTTACCTATCCCGCCGGAGGTGCCGATGCGGATGATGGTGACACTGGAGCAGCGGGCGTGGTACAGCAGCTTGAGGAGCTCGTGCAGCATGATGGCAATGGAAGGCACGCCCATGCCATGCTGGAACCGGGAAGAAACCAATGTCACCCCCACTGCTGCCTGTGCGTCCTGCAGGCAGCCCCCTGGGAGTCACAGAGGGTGAACTGCAAAGCATAAACTTAAAAATGTCAACACCCGGCACAAAGCTGTGGAACAGATAGCCCCGTGTGACCCTCACACCCTGTGCAACTCGGCTGAGGACGGGAGGCTGGCCGGGCAGCAGTGGCTGCTACAGCTGGGTGACAAACAGCCCCGCTGGCACCGGGAGGCCCGCCCACACAGCGGCTGGATTTTCTCTCCTTTCACTTTGCTCTCCGCACTCTCAGCTTCAGCCAAACCAGCTGGTGGTCGTTCAGCAGGATAGATGCAGATGCCTCCTTGGTCCTGTGCCATGTCCTCCGTCTCCCCGCCCTCCCTGCCAACCTTGTGTGTCCCCAGCACAAGCAGGTGCGGCTCCTGAGGCACCAGCTGTCCTGCGAGAATGTGTCTGTACAGTGTCCTGCACAGGAAGCACTGGTGGCCGTGGAACTGAGCTCGTCTCGGCTCACTGGAGTGTCCTGGAGGTGGCGGCTGCCAGACCCGAGCCAGCACAAGGACCCTTAGCTACGCAGCATGCCATTCACAAAGCTACCTACAAAGGGAACCAAAACTACAAAACAAGAAGCTTCCTTTGGTCAAATACAGGAGATTTCTGTGTCCCCTCATTCCTAAACCAAACGTGTGAGGAAATCCCTGCGGGTGACAGAGGGCCAGAGGCTGGCACCAGGCGTGGCTCTCCCACAGCCCCGGCCCAGGCACCTCCTCGGGTCTCCAGCCTGGGAGCCTCACCGCGTGGGCACAGCCTGCTGGGTCTGCATGTGTCTGTGCTCTCACCTTGCCCCAGCCTGACAGCGAAAAAGGTGTTGAGGGGACCAGCTCTGAGGGGAGGGCAGGGGGCCTGCACAGCCCAGGTCTGGCCAATGGGAGCAGGTACTCACGCTGACGGACAGCACCGGCCCCACTTTGAACATGGCATAGCGGTCGGTCCCTTCGCAGATGTTGGGAGGGTCCTCGCCCGGGCGCCCGAGGCCCAACTCTGCGGCCACGTATTTGATGAAGCCTTTCATGCGGGAAGGGCTGCCCCCAACGCACACAAACTATGGACAGAGAACAACAGAGCCCCAGTCGGCATGGGCATCATGCCACCCTCAGGGTCCTCAGGGGGGCCCGCACCAGCAACATCAGCACCTCCCAGAACTTGTTAGAAATGCAAGTTCCCCCCCACCCAGACCGACTGTCTGGGGAGCCCTTCTGGTAATTCTGATCCTAACGCAGCTTGAGGGGCCCTGGCTCCAGGAATCACGGGAAGTGCGAGCTACGGCTCCACAAATGCAGGAGACGCAGAACCCTGCTCTCTGGGCAGGTCATTCCAGGTTCCATGCCAGGCCTGTCTCTGTCCGTCTTGTGGACAGCAGCTCGCTGTCCCAAAGGAGCCTGGGCTTGGAATAAGCTAGCACAGACTCCTGGCTGCATGACCACAGCCCCACAGCCCACCTGTGAAGTGGGCTTCTCTCCACCACCTCTCACCTAGCCATGCGATGGCCAAGGGTCCAATGACTGGAAAGTGCCAGGGAGCCGGTGGGCGCTTGGGAAATGGTAGGCATGGTGGGCGGGGGACTCTCAGAAAACTAAGCCCTTCCATCTACAAAGTGCTGTATACGAAAACTTACTTTTCATTTTGTTTCACAAGAAAATCAAATTAGCCAGTTTAAAGCCATCTGATGATCAAAGAATGACTAGTCTCGAAACACGAAGAGTGTTCAACTTAATGGAAGAACGGAAATGGAATAAATTAGGAACACATGCAAAGTGTTGAAACCACAAAAAAAGAAAGGACACGGCCCTGACAGGACATAACTGTTGTTTTATGAAGCGCCCGTGTAGCAATAATGGCTCCTGCTGTCACTGGTTTGTTTCTATTTTGAATTCAAACATTAGCCCATTTTGCCCACGGGGATTAGACATTTTTAAAGTCCTGTGCTAAGAGCAATCAGAAGCGAGGAACTTAAGACTCTGGAGGGAAGATGGGCTGAAAAGGCCGTAAGGGCAATGAACTAAATAGTATCAAGATGCATCTTAAATTACAAACAGCAGACAGTGTCATTCCTCGTTGTCCTTGCTCCCCTATAAAATGTTTAGCATCTTCTTTGTTCTATTCTCTCAATGAAGCACTAGGAAATTTAGTTTATATTGTTTCCATTACATACTAAATTGGTAGGAAATTACTTAGGGACCAACATGGCAGTACTCACAATAGTTTTCTTTCACTAGTTCGTACACCTGAAAAGTAACCCTTTGTAAAACTCTGCCAAACATAGCCCTTCATGAACTTGTCCTCTGTCACCTCAGCTTCTGTGAGGAAGCTGCCCATGCCACCTGCGAGGGGGTCGGTCTGGAGACAAATCTCCAGAGCGAAAAGCCCTGCTTCCTACCTTCACATCCCCAAACATAGCGGGGAGGTCGTGCGTGCTGGTGCTGAGGCCGAAATGGTAGAGAACGTCTTCCTTCAACGTGGCTATGTTTGGATTGCAAAGCTGTACAAAGCAGGCACTGCTCAAACCGGGAAAGCAGAAAGTTAATAGAACACCAGCGTCCAGTGGCCGACACAACGACACAAGCCGTGTCGACGGCCTGCATGCGGCACACAGTGGGAAGGCGAGACCCCACACTCACCAGGCTCCCACTCCCTGGTCTGCCTTCCTCCCCTTCACCCCTCTCCATACCCAGGGCCCCTTTGGAGGGCGGATGGGAACTCAGGGAGAGCACGAAAGTCAAGGTCAAAAGGCTCCTTCACCCCAGATAAAGAGTGTAGCCAGTTGCTACCCACCTCAAGTTCTCTCAGCACATAGACTTAACTACTTTTAAAATAAGAGATTCGTAGGAATTATGGACAAAATAGAAGAAAAATTGCCTTTAATTCTCCCTTCCAGCGCTAACCTTTCCAATCTGTACACCTTGTATTTCTTTTTCTTGCTACACAAGCCAGCACGTCTCCTATACCATGTCCAGCGGGATTGATGAGAACACACTTTTTCATTTAGTTTTTTTGTCCAACGGGGCTACTAGAAACTTTGTGTAGCTCACATGTATTTCCACTGAACAGCACGCGCTGGTCTAGCATAACAGTCAGCAAACTTTCCTTCACTAAGGGCCAGACAGTCAGTGGTCTTGGTTTTGCAGACCATGTGGGTTCTGTCACAACTACTCAACTCTGCCATTGTCACATGAAAGGAACCAGACAACACGCAAGTGTGGTTGTTCCAATAAAAGTTTATGGACAAACACAGATGCCCAGGTCTAAATTGTTATCTTCCCTGAAAAATCCCTGAGAGCAAACCCTAAACACACCTCCTCCCACACCTGTGCCTTCTGGGTGGCCACGGCCAGGTGTGCGTCCCAGAACCTGGCCCATCAGGGGCACAGGGAGAGACAGGTGCGGATCCCTGGCTGGGAACAACCAAGACCCTTTGCTTCCTTCTGAGTCCGACTTCCGTCCAGAACCCACTGACCACGTGTCCTCTTCAATCTAACCCAGTAAGAAAGAAGAAATGAGTTAAGAGAAGAACGTTCAGCTGCCCGTGACTTGGACACCCCATTCCAGGACTTCCCACGGGCCGCTCGCACGCCTCACGCCTGTGTACACCAGGCCCGGAGGCCACACGTCACAGAACCGCTGCCATCACACGTGGGGAGACGCTTCCCTGTGACCTGGGTCCCCAGGGCAGTGGCCTCTTCCAAGGGGGTACAATGTTTGGAGGTTTGTCCAACATTTCAAATCTAACCTAAAGGACACATTTCCCTATGAAACAGATGCTCTGGAGAGCTGTAATGCCTATTTTTACTTCTTTCTTTATTTTTGCTTGTTTCCCAGGGAAACAAGTTATCCCTGGGCTCTGAGTAACTGAGTCAGCAGTTGCCGCCTGTGCTGAATGAATACCTGGTCTGTACCAGACAAGTGTTAGAGCCAAGATTGCTCTAAGATCCTGACTGCGGTGTTCCAAATCCAGTAAGAAAAGCAGATGCCAACAAAACACGCCTCCTGGGGCTTCCTGTGAGATCAGCACCAGTGGCTTCTCACTGGTCTTAAAACCCTGTCCTCCCCTGGTCACACAGTCCGGTGACTCGGTCCCCTGCCCCCCGTGGAGGGTCCTGGTTGACACCTTAGCCCCTGCTCGGCTCCCCAGGCATGGGGAGGCCCTCTCCTCAGGGATCTCGTCCATTCCCCAGCTCTCTCTTCAGATGACATGCTCATTATACTTCGTCTACGTCTTCCTATAATACTTACATAATGAATGTAATCATTTTAATTATCTCCAGTAACAAACAAGTCCTGGCGGCCGTGACCATGTGTCACTGAGTCCCTGAGCAGACAACACACAGCACAGGTGAGCCCCCTTCACCCACCTTGTCATCTCTCTGGCCTGTCTACCCTGCCCGTCACTTTATCTAGTCTCCCTGCTGTCTGGCTCGGACACCAACAGCAGACACCCTAGCCCCACTTCTCTCCCTACCCCAGACCCCATTCCGCCTTCATGTTTCTCGCATTTCCCCTCCTAGTTCCCTCCAAATAAGGGCATCCAGTTCACTCCCATTCTCAAAATGCTTACAGAGGAAAGGTAAGCACAAAATATTAGAGAGAGACAGAAAGATCTTTTTATAAATGGGAGGGTGCTGGCTGACTGCCATGCATGAGTGTTAGACTTGAGATACCTGAACGCAGCCGTAGCTGCCACCGCGGTCACTTACAGACTGGGATGGCTGCACCCCGGGCACAGATGCTGGGAATCTCATGCGGGAAGGCAGGTAAGTGCCTGAGGTCCAGAGCCACACCTGTCTGCCTCAACGCCCTGACCAGTCCTGCCCGGCTAGCTGACTCTCCAGACTCAGGGCATTTCAGAGGCTTGGGGCGGGGAGGCCACTTGCAAGGGCCCAAATCCAGGCGTCTGTGTAGGGAGGACAGTCCCTTTTCAGTCTCTAGGCCCAGCAGGACTTCTGATGTCAACACAGTCACAGCATCTTAATTAAGCTCCTTTCATGACACATACTGGTGATTAATTCCGGTTCCTGCTGCCTCTCAGGGTGCTGAAGACACACACGAGAGCTAAGTGGCAAGCACTGGAACTGACACAACAGGATGTGACTATGACAACTTTGTCACACGTTTCTAAACAGAAAGCCTTTCTTTCCTGTTCAGTTCCAGGAAGAGCAGAAGGAAACGGTGCAGCTATAAGACCAGCAATGACCTCCCAGTCTGTGCAGGGGGCACGTATCACAGTGACCCAGATGTGCTCACACTTGTTTTTTAAAGGAGTTTAAAATAACAGGTCAAAGACATATTCCTTGGAAAACGGTTTCTCCAGTCTACACACAATTTCAAGTGACCTTATTTGGCTCTGTTCTGTCACTTTATTCATTTGACAACTATGCACTGACCACCTACTTTGTAACAGAAATGCATGAGATGCAAAACAAATGAAAAGTGGCTTCTGATTGCAGCTCCTCAGCAGGGAAGACAAAGTATTACTGACCCTCATGCAAACTGGCCCACGTGTCTTAGGCCAGGTGGGGAGCAGAGAGATGGGGGACAGCTGGGGGAGCTCGGGGAACCTCAGCTGAGGCTAACGCCAAACCCACGTCAGGCTGTGCGCTGGCGTAAGGAACACAAAGATGAATAAGACGGAAGGCGTTAGACTGTGTGGCAGGCGATACTAACAGCTGGTACATCACTCCTTGAGGCTCACAACTGCTGCAGAAGCTGGGTTCTACCCGAACCCCACCTTAAAGGTTCACGGTCCTGACTTTAACAAGGGGCTGCACTCAGAGGGCCAATGCCACTCACAGGCCTCCAGGCGACAATAAGACTTTCCAGGGAGGGTAAACCACAAAGCGGAGGGAAGGTGACTCTGCAGCGGAGTCACACACGTGGCACTTGGTGCCCACCCTCCTTCGCCAGCTTCATTTCAGCCCCTCCACCTTGGTGGAGCGGGGCTCAGAAACTGGAGATAGGGCATGTCTGGTTGTTGATGACTGAAAGCACAAGGGCCACTATTAGGTCCATAAAAAGGTCACCTCTGCAGGTAACATCCAAGACAGCTTGACCCATGAAGATGGACCTCAGAACCTACGCGGAGCGACCGAGGTGAGACGGGTCCGTGTGGAATTACGACCTGGACCAGTGACTACCATGTGTGTCTCCAGACAGACAGGCCTCAGGAGTCACAGAGGACTTCCTGAGAAACCCCAAGCGAGGGCTCCCAGAGGGTCAGGCACAACCCTGGGCATCGCCAAGGTCAAGGTCACTGGGACCTGGAGGCCACTGCAGCAGGATGGGATCTGCCAGGTAACCCTGGCAGAGGCAGGGGACACGAGGGTGTCGAGGAAACCAGAAAACAGTGGATTTAAAATCCATGTAGCAATCACGATTAAGACGAGAAATTCATGCTTTTCCAGCAAATGAAATAAACACAAAAAAGGCGCCGTGAGAATCATAAACTAGACTTATGAAAAACTGCAAAAAAATCAGGAAAGTATTTAAGATTCAGGACCGGGAAGGAGATGGACAGAAGCAGGGAATGAGTTTCAGGAGTGGCCAGTGGTCAGATCAGCCCCAGCGGACGTGGGTCTGAGCAGTGCACGCCTGGTCTGAGGGCAGCTGGGTCCCAGGCCAGATGCCAAGTCCGTTCCTACGCAGTTCTGACCCCACCTGGTCTTCATTCCCTCCAGGCCTCCGCCTCTGCCATGAGATCACATGTGTTAACCCGTCAGCTCTCACAAGTCACAAGAAACCCAAAATGCTGCCAGAGCCTTACTTGTCATTCTCAAGTTCCTTTGTCTGGGTCCCTGCGGAGGCCATTCTCTCAACTGAGGCAGGACCTGGGAGAAGACAACAGAGAACAGTGGTAAACGGTACACGAGGTGTGTGAAATACCAAAGAGTTCACCTGAGCACAAGCAGTCGGACGGGGCGGCACCGACCGGAAGTGGTCAGGAGCCTGCAGAGAACGAGCAGGTGGGGGAGGGAGCCGGGGGTGCCTGCCCGGCCGTAGCTGCAGCCTGGTCGCTGTTGACACTGGTTGTCCTGGGTTTTCACTGCGGGACCTCGAGGCATTTGCTGAGAGTGTCAGAGCCCCCAGTCCAGTGCCTCCTTATTGAATTAACTTAACAGTGGTGAATCCTAATGGGAGCCCAGGTCACTGGCCAGTGAGGCCCAGCTAACCTGAGCTAACCTGCAGAAGACACCCTTACCCAACAGACCACACCCATCTGTTCCACCCTTCAGGAATCTTACCTGTCCTTCAGGCCTCAAGGACAGCACAGGGGAGAGGGAAGGATCCCAGAAGGCACCAGCCCTCTGGGACCTGGCGCCCCCACCCAAAGTCAGAAGGAAGAACCACCCCACAGACATAAGCTCAGCTATTTCACTGGGTCAGCAATCAAACACCTAAGACCAGCCTCCACCTGGAGGAGGGAGAGCTGAGCCAGACCACGTGCAGGGCTGCGGGGGACCTCAGTTAAAAGGCCCCACAGCCTGGCGGGAAGGGCACTGAGCTTTGGGACAGGGTCACCCAAGGCCGGGGTAGAAAACCATGAGTGTGTCAGCGACGTGCAGACAGGCCCATCATTTCCAGGGCAGATTGTCAACCTTGCATCTCACCACCACCCATCAAGCATTGACTGGGGCCCTTGTGGAGAAAGGGGTTGGTAACTGTTATCCCCACAGTTAAATATGGGTCATTTTTAGCAAATTCTGAAAACCAGAGAAAGTTATAATAGTTGGGTCTGGAGCAAATGTTTGCCTGAGTCGTTACCTGTCTCTCACCTGGCTTTGTCCCCCCTCAGCGTTTAGAAAACACTGCTTTGGAAATGGCGGCCTCTCAGTGCAGACCAGGGGAGCTGAGGAAGCAAGTGAGTTGTAAGAGGCGCCAGCCTCACCCAGTACCAAGGCGGTGGGGCAGGAGCTGGTGGGCGATAGGCAGGGCTCCCTCCATGACTGTGGTACAGGATACAATCACCTTTGCAGTTCCCCCATTTCCTGCAGAGCTCCTAAAACCCTTGCCATTTCCTACGAGAATGATCAAGGTGTCTTTTGTTATGTAAATGCTGACTGCAGGTCCCCCACCTAAAGGCGGCTGGTGGCCAGAAGCAACTGAGATGGGAGCTGGAACTGCAGCCCCACCCCCGACTCAACTAACCGTTGAATCAATCACCAGAGGCCAATGATTTCATCAATCATGCCTGTGTAATGAAGCCTCCGTAAAACCCAAAAGGACAGGGTTCGGAGAGCGTCCGGGTTGGTGGACACGTGGAGGTGTGGGGAGTGGCCACCTGGTGAGGGCCGGGAAGCTCCACGCGCTTTTCCACGTCCTGTCCTGTGTGGCTCTTCCATCCGGCTGTTCCAAGCTTATATCTTTACACTCAATCAGTGACCTAGTGAATAAAATGTCTCCCTGAGTTCTGTGAGCCTCTCTAGCAAGTTAATGGAACCCAGGGAGAGGGTGTGGGAGCCCAGCTGGTGTGGGAAAACCCACACACTTTGTGCCCGTAATAGGTGATCAGAGGCCTCGGCCCTAATTCCAGGTCTTCACAGCAGCGGTCACACAGACAGCCCCACTACCCCAGTCTGGTCTCCAGGAAGCACACCAGCTGTCAGCGAAGGGAGGGGCTCTGCCTCTGGGCCCCGCCTCCCCAGCCCTGCCAGTCACGGGGAGTGGGCCGGCTATTCCACCTGCAGATTCCCCCAAGGTGGCCTGCACACAGCCCTCCTTGCAGCCCGCTCACTGCTGCACAAAGAGAAGCAGCAGGACTTGGGGTCGTGCAGTCACCACCCCCAGGGCCAGTGTGTGCGGGGCAGGGATGTGCTTAGCAGGACCAGTGCAGGCTCAGAGGCGTCCCCGGGCAATCTGCCCCCCACCCCAGGCTGCTCTGTATTCCTTTAGGGGTGAGGGAGAGGAGCAGCCCCAGGGACCTGGAGAAAACAGGGGTTGGAGGGCCTTCTGGGGCAACTGCAAGATCAAAGGAGACACTAGAAGACACCCTGCTCCCCAGAAGGTTCCCAGAGTCCAAACCCCACTTCCCAGGAAGACGGGCCACAGAGAACGCTCCTGCCTCACCTTCCAGAGAACCTGTCACTCTCAGTCTGGCTGAACCAGACACACCATTTTCCTGCCCAGTCTTTGCCCTCTGCCACTTGACACCGACGGCAAATCCTAACAGACCAGGTATATTAGAATGTAGTCTTCTCCTAAAATCATAAAATTAGCCCTTCTTCGAGTCAGAGCTCATTGCTATGAAGCCCCTCCTGGGAGCAACTCAATCTCTGAAAAAAACCAGACACTGTCTCTACCAAACCTCTCTTCTCCAGAGGGACCATTTATCTTTCCAAAGTCTTTCTCTTGCTTATCTTTTGTCATTTTATTTGCAGTCCTGGACAAACTGAACCCTAGAAGACAGAAGTTCCTCCGCCCCCCCCCCCCCCCCCCCCCCCGCAGCACAGGTGGGTTTGAGGGGCGCTAAGACCCAGAAGGCCAGGCATAGTCTGGATCCGGGAGATGACACCCCAGGCTGACTGACTGAAGGGGGTGCCAGCGGGAGGCTGTCAGGGCCGCCAGTATCTCTAGGCTGGGTAGGCCAGGCGCTGTCAGGGCCATTTAGTCTGAGGCACCATGGTTCCTGCATAAGGTGGCTGAGGGCATCACCCCAGGGGGGAAATGAACCCTGAGTCAGAGCACAAAGCACCTAGTGAAATGTGGGATGACACCAGGTGGGAGAAACAGGGTGGGTGGCAATTAGGGGCCTGCAAACCTGGGACCAACAACTGAGAGAAGCCCAGGACCAAAACCACAGAGGACATCAGGGAGGGAGAGGATGGCGGGACAGTCTCTGTGGACGCACTGATTAAGTCTCTGTCATTCAGAAGTCTAACCTGTGAGCAGCGTGGGCACTGGGTGTCGGCTATGACACTGTGTGCCCAGTGTCCTGAGACAGAGCTTCCAGGTGAACCCACAGATGTTCCAAAGCCCAGCCAACATCACAGAAGGTGACGCTGGACCTGACACCTGAACACGAAGTCAGCGGGAGCCTGTTAGGAAACATTTCTTCTGACACTGGACCATGATACACAAGCTTCACAACTTCACACTGAGGGAAGGGGGGTAGGGTAGTCATGTGTCCTGAAGCTAAGCCTCCCCTTGCCGGCCTCTCCAGGGCCCATTCTCTCCACAAGAAGAGGGTTTCCCTGCCTGGGGCTCCCTCCCAGGCCCCTCAGGGAGGAACCTCTGCTGTGAGCACTTGGGACTTCCCCACCTGTCCCAGATCCAATTTGTTAAAACAAAAGAGAAAACCTGAGTTGTTCTGTTTTCAGGTTTGTTTTGTTTTGTTTTGTTTTTGCTTAACAATAACCCACACCCTTCCGACCAACTTTGTTTTTAGTTTTAACTGACAAGAAAAAAAAATTCTGAGATGTTCTAAATTAAAATTACAGCGGCAGTTGGGTGACAAAAAGGGGTGGAACAGTTAGCCTGTTAAAAGCTGTGGACCAGCTCTGCCAAAAGACTGCCTGTGTTCCCGAGTATCTGTTGGAATTTAGGATTAACTTTCAGGTGGCGCTTTCCAGGAGAGAATAGCCAGGCTCGGTGGACAGCCAGGAGTAGCCTGATAAACCTTTTCTTTTAAAAAGACTTTCAGCCTTTTTACAGTTAAATTTGTTTCGTTTAATATAACCCATTAAAATAAAAATTAGGTAGGCAGATTATTTTGTGTAAATAGCTTAGTACGTAAACATTTGTAATATTTTGAATGAACATACTTCAGAAGTGAATATGTGTGTGTACAGAAAAGAGTGAGGGGGAGAAATGAAGATTGTTTACCTTCAGGGAGTAGCAGACATTAGAAGTTTCATTCATTTTCTGTTACAAGTTTGTTTGTTTTGGGTTTTTTTACAATGAGCTTGTATTAACTTTATGATCAGTAAAGACGACAAAAAAAAAGTCTACTTGGACAAAAGCCAATGTAAAGGAAAACTAGTTTATCCTTTTCAACTACAGTGTTGTTACATCAGTGGCCACCACCAGTGCTGAAAGTACTGGACGGAAGAAGAATATCATTTGCAACCAGCAAGCCAGTGCTGAATGACAGCAGCCTGCAGTCAAGAGGCTTATGCAAAGAACTGGGTCCACGGCGCCTCGGAAGAGGGAAAAGTAATCCCAGAAGATGATGGCCCTGCAAAGTGAGCAGCGGGGCACACAGTGGTCAGCCCTGGGAGGGATGAACAGGGGATGGAACCCCAGTGAAGACATTCTTTCTATGCAAGGAAATCGCAAATCTTTTAAAAGCCAAGCTCACAGTCAATGAATGGAACCAAAGGTCTCCTAAACCCAGAAGACTCAGGAAGGGTGTCAATGAGCCAGAGAGGCCAGGCCTCAGGGCAGGGGTGGGCGGGGAAGGAAGGAGGGAGGGAAACCACCAGGGTGTGCGGAGGGGAAGGTCATGGACCCCAGGCTGTCCCAATGGCCTTGCCAGACAGCCCCTTCTACTTGGCATTTCAGACGGGGCTTCTCTGTAACTCGCCCTCCAGGCAGAGCAGCCCGCGACCTCCAGCGGGGCAGGTCCAAGACAGGCCAGTTCCAGGCGTACCTTGAGTCTCCTGGCCACGACCTGACCTGGGAGGGAAATCTGGGGACAGCGGTGAGGCTGCACCCGGTTCTCCTCTCGGGGCTTTTTCAGGTCCAAGGACAGTACACCATATACAAGGATTATAAAAGGACCCTGCCCTGCACAAATTATATTCGTGTCATATAATTTATGACCGTAAAGCTTCTCTTTTGAGCTACCAGTATTTTATGCCGGAACACTTTGGTAAATGTTGGCTCAACATATTCTTGGGTCCATTTGAACTTTGCAAGTTTGCGAAGCAACCGTCTCCAAAATGTAATTTACTCCCCACATGAAAAGGGAGGGTTCTAGGTGTTCCCACCGGGTTTGGGCCGCGGGAGCCGAACCTGCCCGCTCCGCCGGCACCGAGAGGAGCCTGGCGAGGGGACCGGCAGCACTGGACGCGGGAACCGCCGGCGGGGGGCGGACTTGAGGGCGCGCTCGGCTCCCAGAGCATCCTCCCGCCCCCGCTCCCGTCTCCCGGCTCCCGCGTCCCCGCCCGCTCCCCGCACATCCTTCCTGCAAATGGCCGGGTCTACGCGAGCCGGAGTCACGTCACCGGGCCGCGGACACTCACCTGCTACGCGAGCTTCGGCAGCTTCGCGCGCCACTGGCGACAAAGACCGCGCGGGAGCCGAGGAACGCGCGGCTCTCGGGAAGCGCGGAGGTAACAACGAGCGACAATTTCGGATCCAAGTGCCAGCGGAGCCCCCTCCGCCCTCCCACCCGCCCCAGGCCGCCCCGCCCCGCCCGCTCCCCGCCCGCTCCCCGCCCGCTCCCCGCCCGCTCCCCGCCCGCTTTTGTTTCCTTCTAGAAAAACCCAGCCTCTGGCGGTACTAGCAACCACCCACCCACTCTCTTCCTCCCCACGTAAAGCACGGACTCTTGGGGGCAGGCTGACCACCCGCGGCTGCCGCTAGCGTGGAGCCCTGGTCGGTCTGGGGGTGTCCCCCGCCCCGAGCACGAGAGGGACCGGCCGGGAGAAAATGCCCAGGAATGTGGCGCCAGCCAGAGCGAGGGGTCAGGAATGGGGCCGGGCCACCTCCTGCGGTCCCCCTGACCTCTCCGGTCTCAGTTGCCCTGTTGGGGCGTGTTTCTGGGAGCTTCCTGGCCCCGGAGTGCCCCGTAGCTGGGGGAAAGCTGGGCGCCACCGGCGTGGAGAGAGGAAGTGACTCATCCATTCAGAGTCACCGCTGAGACCTCAGAACTGCCCAGCCCAGACTGCTCACTGACCTGCTTGCCGGGCACTGCCCTCCAGGGGCCTCCTTGGGTCGGGACAGCAGTGGCCTGGGCCTCAAGGACATGAAGGGCTCTTTCTTTCACTTCCAAAAGGCTGCACATGAGCTGGAAAATCAAATGCTGAAGACTTACTTGTCAAGTTAGAACTTTGTAAATGTGATAGACTGGGAACAAAATTATGTCTGGCCATTTTTAAACCACACCTGGAAACACAACCCCCAATAGGCCACCTCCTGCAGCAGCTGCTACAGGCAGATATTCAGCCCAGGATCCAGTCTGTCACCTCCAGGCCACCCTGGGGCTTTGACTCCTTGGGGGGGGGGGGGGGGCCTCTGAGAGGCCTCACAGAGAATCGATCACATGGCCAAGACCCAACCACACCAAATCATGACACCCTCCCCTGTCGGGCTCCAGGACCCAGAGAAATTCCAAACAAACGCCTGAAATTCTTCCAACCCTGGGAATATTTGGGATGCATGAGCTGAGGCTTCTTGTCTGCTGCTTTGGCCCACTCCCCACTGCTGGGCCCTTTCCAATCCAGGGTGCCTTGCTTCCTAGAACACCACTCGGATATGGAAAACCTTCCAAGCACAGTGTTTTTCAGAGTGCCAGCATCCCAGCAGTAGGTCATGAACCAATGTAGTGGGCACAGCCAGGGTTTGGATGGTTAATGAGACAGATTGGAGGAGGAAAGCACCCCCACATGGCCTGTGGGAGGCAGGTACCTGAGGGTCACACACAGAAGGAACATTCGCAAGTGGCCAGGGGCGCCAGATGGATGCGGGCAGTTCTTGCCCTCTCAGTCTTCACCTGCAGGAGTGTGGCTGGCCGGATGCAGGCAGGTGCAGGGCCTCGGGGAACTGTCCAGTCTGGGACCAAATGCAGAGGACAGCCGAGGACCCGCAGAGTCATTCTACCCCGTGTTGCCTCTCCCCCGTCTGCACGTGGTTTGCACACCCTCTGTACCTGACTGCTTTCCTTCTGTCTCACGTGGAGTCTTCGCCGTTCCACCAGGAAGGAGCAGTGAGCTTCCTGATGTTCCGCTCATGGTGCTTCCCATGACGTCTGACGTCCTTGGCCCTGCGGCTTGCAGCTGTTGATGGTCTGCAAGGTACTGGAGCCCACTGGAGCTCCGTGTAGCAGACGGAGCGATGCCGGTTCTGCAGCAGGGCCTCAGGTCGGAATGTGTTATGGCTGGCACGTTCTCGTCAAGCTAGTTTCCCTCAAGCTGCCACTCATCACACAGAACTGGCCAGGACCCCCGACACTGCTGTGATGGC
The DNA here is from genome assembly GCF_036562045.2 of Rhinolophus sinicus. Lineage (NCBI taxonomy): Eukaryota > Metazoa > Chordata > Mammalia > Chiroptera > Rhinolophidae > Rhinolophus > Rhinolophus sinicus. Next base: position 115,900,716 of record NC_133758.1, read on the forward strand.
TGCTTTTGTAAAATTCAGGTGTGGTTGCCACCGATAGCCACAAAGATGTGCTGGCATAAACTAGGACGGGCCAGTCATTTTTGGGAAGTGCAGCAGGCGACCAGCTCAGGGAACAGAGAAGCCCTGGGAACTGGAAGGTGGAGGGCATGCAGATGGCCTGTCCCCATGCCTCTCCATCCATGTGTTCCCTGCACACACTGAATTCAGCTCAGGCCTGTCCACTGGCGGTACACTCAGGCCACAGCATCCCCTCCTTCCTTATTTAGACCAACTGGAAGGTCATCTCCATGAGAGCCTGCCTGACCCCCAGGCCCCTCCCAGTGCCCCACCCCTGACCTTCCAGACCACTGCCCCACTGCAATTTTTAAACTGATTTTTTTACTAAGAAAATTGTGAACTGTTGAGATAATTACATGTACTGATGTTTGCTATGGTGTGAATGACTGCATCCTCCTACCCCAAGGGGATGATATAAGGACAGGGCCTGTGAAGGGGCTTTTCCCACTCAGCAGAATTCCTGAGAGAGTCGTCCACATCGCATTTAACAGTGGTTGCTGAGCTATATCCCATGACATGGATGTGACACTTTGCTTAACCGTTCACATGCTGACACAATCTAGGCTGTTTCCAGCCTTAAGCTCTTAAGAATAAAGCTGCTGTGAAATGTAATGTACAGGTTCTTGTGGGAACACACTGTTCATTTATCCGGGATAAATGCCAAGAGTGTTATTGCCACGAGGGTTTAATGGTAATTGCACATTTGCTCTTATCAGAAACTGCCAGTTTCCCAGAGCAGCTGTTATATTTATGTTCCCACCACCGTGGGTGCCAGGCCGTCTGCCCGAACCCTCACCAGAGCTCGTAATTGTCTCTGTTCGTGGCGTGCTGAGGTCTCACGGTGCTCTCCATGGGCACGTCCCGATGGCCGTGCTGCTGAGCACGTTGGATGTGTTGCCAACATCTGTACACCCTCTGGTGAAGTTTGTGTTCACGTCTGTCCCCCATTTTCCAATTGCATTGCTTGCTTTTTCGCTATTCTTGTGGGATTTAAGAGTTCTTTGTATGTTCTAGATGCAAGTTCTTTGTTGGATATATTGTTTGCATATATTTTTTCCAGTTTGTAGTTTGTCTATTTATAGTCTTCATTTGAACTTTCAAAAGGAATTGTTTTTAATTTTGATGAGATTGGTTTGTTAGTTTTCCCTTTTAAAGGTCATGCTTTCGTCATCACGGCTAAGATCTCGTTACCTCGTCCCAGATTCCTCAGGATTTTCTCCATGTTTTTTCCTAAAACTTTTATGTTTTACGTCAAAGTTAATGATTCATTTTTAGGTATGATGGTTGGGTGAAGTTGTTTTTTTGTTTTTTGTTTTTGCCAGTGCCTGTTCAAGGGTCCAGCACCATTTCTTGAAAAAGCCTTTGTTCCTCCATTGAAGTGCTTTTGTACCTTTGTCAGAGCTAGCTGAGCACATTTGTGTGGGTGTTTCTGGGTTTTCTATTCTGTTCTAGTCATCTGTGTGTCAATATTGTACTGTTTTGATTACCGTAAATGACACAGTAGACTTTTATATTGGGTGCAGTGACTTCCTTACTGATTCTTCTGTGTTAGGATGGTTTAGCTGTTCCATAGAAATTTCCATAGAAACTTTAGGTAAGCCTGTCTATGGCTGGGGTTTTGGTTAGGGAATGCCTTAAACCCTTAGATCAGTTTGGATCCTGACATCGACTCTCTCCTTGAGCCAAACTTGGGTCAGGCTCCTCTGAGTCTTCCTTCTGACTGGGCCCCACCCTGGGTTCTGCCTTCTGAGTCCAAAGTTAGCAAAAATCCTGGTGAGTCAGTTTAGTGAACATCCCCTTTCTCCCCTTAGTGTTAAGGACTGAATGTTTGGGTCCCCCCAAATTCATTAAGGAAAATCAAACAATTTTTATATCTTCGTTGTCTGTGTTGAAATTGTGTATTTCTCCTGTCGTCATGATTTCTGTCTCCTCGATGTTCAAATATTTATCCTTTACATATAAGTGGCGATTAGGGGCTTGGAATTTTTCTGCCCCGTCCCCACCATTGTCCAGAGAGGTGAGAGGGGCTGGAAATGGAGGTAAGGGTTGATCATGCCTGCAGGAGGCAGCTTCCCGAAAAACCCCCAAGGGAGGGGGTTCAGAGAGCTTGCAGGCTGGTGGACACGTGGGGGTGCGGGGCGAGGGACGTGCCCAGCTCTGCAGCCCTCCCCACTTCCCTCTCCCTAAGCATCTCTTCCATCTGCATGTCCATCTGTACCCTTTGTCACGCCCTTCGAGCACAAACCGATAAACACAAGGAAGTGTTTCCCTGATCTCTGAGCTGCGTCAGCAGGTTAATCAAACATGAGGAGTCTTGTGGGCACCCCATTTATAACCAGCTGGTACAAGGACAGCTCACAACCTGGACTTGCGGTTGGCATCTGAAATGGGGTGGGGTCATGTGTGCTTCTGAGCCCCTCACCTGTGGGGTCCCATGTTACCTGGGTAGAGTGTCAGAAGTGAGGAAACATTGTACGTCACCCAGCAGGTGTCTCAGAATTGCTTGTTGGGGGGTAAACCCCAACACATCTGACGGTCAGAAGTGTCAGAAGTAAAGTATTCCAAGTAGCAGAAAAGTGAGCAGTAGAGACACAGGAGGAGACAATATTTCCTACACAGACAATATTTTGACTTTTTCTCATTGTTTAGTAGACTATCTTTTACAGCAGTTTTAGATTCACAGCAAAATTGAGTAGAAAGCAGAGTTCCATACCCCCGCCCCCACATCTACGTATCCTCCCCCTGAACAATGTCCCCACCAAAGAGGAACGTTTGTTACAATGAACAAACCTACATTGACACTGCATAGCCCCCCAAAGGGCTTACTCTGGGTGGTGCACATTTTACGGGTTTGCACAGATGTATCCTGACGTGTCTGTCACTGTGGTATCCTACCAAGTGTGTTCACTGCCCTGAACGTCCTGGGGTCCCATTCATCCCTCCCCCCAGCCCCTGGTGACCACCAACCTTTTTACTGTCTCATAGTTTTGCCTTTTCTAGAATGTTACATAGTTGGACTCCTAGAGTATGCAGCCTTTTCAGACTGGCTGCATTCACTTAGTAACAGGCATTTAAGGTTCCTCCAGGTCTTCTCATGGTTTGTTGGTTCATCTCTCTTTAGTGTTGAGTAATGTTCCATCGTCGGGATGGATCATAGTTTATCCATCACCTGCTGAAGGACATCTTGGTGGCTTCCAAGTTTGGGGCAATTATGTCTTTGTCTGGTCTTGGTATCCAGATAATGTTGACTTCATGAGTGAGTTAGGAATTAGTCTCTTGGTCTCTATCTTCTGGAAGAGAGTGTTGAGAATTGGTATTATTTCTTCCTTAAATGTCTGGGAGAATTCACCAGTGGCCCGATCTGGATGTTCTGCTGTTTTTTCACGTACAATTTAGCCAGTTTTTGAAGATGCTTTGTGGGACCCCGGTGAGCCCACCCTTGGGGTGTGAAGTATCTTCTCCTCTTCCACCATCATAGCCGCTCTCATTTCCAACAGTTATTTCTACTTTCCCCTTTTGCTTTACACCTGTGGTTGGTACTGTTCTCCTCCTTGAAGCTATTCCCTCTTGTCTTTCCCCTGGTTCACTACCGCCTTCCGCTTTACCTTTCTCAGCTTGGCCTCCAGCCCATGTCACGCACATCACCGGGCTCAGTGCAAAAGAACATTACTGGTAACTGCGGTTCGAATCTCAGCTTTCTCCAGTGATGCTGGCTTTCCCACATGTGCCTGCGCCTTGCTTTATGGGCAAACCAACACCCCAGGGAGCCCCGGCTTCTGGAAGCTGAAGGGGAGGACAATTAGTCAGGCATCACGTTAGGAACTTTACTCTGATTAATGCCCTGCCTGGGAATTATCTCCATTTTCCATAGGAGGAAAATGGGCTCAGAGCCAAGCTCTGTGAGCTAAGGCTGTGGTGAGGTGAGGTGAGGTTGCCAGGTGCCTCCACAGAAATGTCAGAACCTGAGAGGATGTGTGTGTGCACGCAGGCACACACAATATAAAACTCGTATTGAACTAAACAGGGTTTTTGCGGGTTTTAACTGACAATTTATATTTAGCACAATCTTCAATATTTTTATCTTTTGGAAGCAAATCACTTACTTTGGAATAATTTCACGGAATTTGTAAGTTTTTGTTTTCATAATATGTTTGTTGTATTTTATGAGCAGAAATTTCACTGCAGGACTGGCTTTTTCAGTAATGGACCCTGGCTGCCCAAGATCTGATCACAGGAGCATACTCCCAATTTTGTCCTCTCCCTAAAGCTCGGGTGTCTCTTAGCCTAACAACCTAAAAAAGAATTAAAGAGTTGTAAGCTACTGATAAGGAGCTGTAAGCTACTGAGGAGTTTTTCTTAGGATGAGGACGTTGAGAATGAATTTAGAATTGAGGTAGAGGAAGAAAGAGGAGGGAAAGAAGAAAAGAGGAAAAAAATAAATGTCTTACAATAATGTTATATTCTTTTTATTCAATACTTATAGCCATTCACATCTTTTTCATATCGCATATATTCCCCACTCTACTCTCAGTTTGATCAAACAATGTAGAGACATGTGCTCAATTAAGTATCTCATTTAAAGAACTAACTTAAAACTTCTATATTTTAGGTGAGCAAAGGCATGATAAGTTTACTCTGGGAAAGATGCTAAAATATCTGTGATCTTATTTGGCTTCCTGAAAATATTCCAGCAGAAAATTATTACTTTACTATTGAATTAAGTGCACAAAATATAAAACCACATTTTAATGCTATTTACTTACATATAAACTAACAAAATTTATGAAACAAGAGAATTCAGTCTGATGATTAAACAATTTTGTGAAGACAATTTTGTGATGATTAAACAATTTTAATTTTGTGAAAATTAAAATTTGCATATTTTACTTAAAGGACGAAACATAAATCTTTAATATGGATTTCAGCCTATGCAAAAAAAAAGTTAGCAAAAATTTAAAACTAGCAAATGCGCCAATGTTTTTTATATTAAATGTTTAAAACTTCAAGGCATGATAAATTAATCTTTTTCTTAATATAAACTAGATCACAATATTCTAGAATTAAAGATTTTTCGTAACAGAAAATTTTTTTCTGCAGAGATTACAGGGGCAAATACAGAAAAGGCTGTGAGTTTCTTCTAGTTAAGCGTGTAATCAATGGGTTCCAATAGGAATGTCACCCACGGAGGTGCACACAGGAGGAGGTGATGCCAGCTGGTGACCGGGCGGAAGCGGCTGGTTCTGAGACCCGAGGCATCCCAGGCCAGCGAGGCACAGCGACGTAACATCCCGGACAAATGCAGGAAGCAAAACCCAGCACTTGTACCATCTAAGCCACGGCGACGACAGTCTGCTCTAAAACGAACTCTTTCGTAAGAATCTATGCTCACAAAGCACAACGGGAGCCTCGCAGACAGAGCTGTAACCCCGCCGGGCCACACTTAGCCGTCAGACAGCGACCCTGGTGCTCTCGGTGCAGGTGTCGGGGTTATTTGAGTCCCTGAGGCGTCGATGCGGATGGAGACGCTGCTGGGCCTGCAAAGCAAAGCAACGCAGTGAGTCGCCGGCTAAAGAGACAGGTAAGAGGGCATTTTATACATTAGAAACCGTAACCATTAATTTTCGATAAAAACCCCGCATATTTCTGCACGTATTTGTAAAGCTTTTGATGAAGTCTGCGTGACTTTAGCGCGCGGTTGTCCCCGCAGGCACCAGTCACACAGCTGGAACCCGGCTCCCCCTTGTGGCGGCGGCCAGGGGCCGAGCGCCCTCTCGCGGAAGGTCGTGTGGAAGGTCGTGGCCTGCATGTGTTGAAGTCTCCGCTGAGCTGAGCTAACAGGGTGAGCAGCTCCTGGGGAGGCCGGTGGCAGGACGGCGACCACGTAGTCGGAGGAGGCCGCCCGCTGCCCAGCCCCGGGACACTGGCTCTGGTCCCTGAACTCACGTCCTGCACCCGCATCAATGTCGGCTCTTTCAAAGTGCAGTCCTGTGCCAATCACCAAAAGGCCAGCTTTCTGGCAGAAACTTCTAGAAAGGCTGCAAAAAATTGCAATAAGGAAAAAAAAAATCCTGGGTCTTGTGGAGGGAAAGCAGCATTAATACGAAGGCTTGATGAGGTCCAGAAAGTTATGGCGACAGCGTCCCTCTAGCAGTCGGAAGGAACAGACATGCTCTGGGCCAGTTGTTGTTAGCAAGTTGAAAGCCAAAGGTGAAATAGGAAACAGGAGTGTGTGGCTGCCTAGACTAGAGGTCAGAAATTCTGGTGGGGGCAGGAGCCCAAGTTTCCGCATTGACCCCTTAGTGAACAGGGAACCAAGTTACCCCGACCAAGTGGTCATCTGCCCAGATCACAGGGCCTTTCCGCTTGCTTCCTCCTTCGTTAATTTTGAACCGTTGCGATGTTCCTCTCGGACTATGCAGGACTGCTGCTCATTTGCACACACGGATCACACAACACGCGCAGTGATTTATTTCCCCATAGAAAGGGCACAACCCTGTCCTCATGTAACACGATAGTTCCTGGCTAGGCCATACACTTTGCTGGTGGTGAGGTAAATTCCACCTGTGTAAGACCATGCAGAAAAACTGTGCTAAAAATCTTAACTACCCCGTGGGTGACCCCAGGCCCTCTGCGTCTGCCGTCTTCAGTCCGGGGCACCCCCGTGGCTTTTCACTTCTTTCTTCCATTATTTAAACCCAGCTCGCTCACGTGGTGTGTAATACAATGTACGTCTCTGAACTAAACCATGTTTTATTTTCTGGAATATGCATAAAAGGACAAAATAATCTTGGAATAAAGTGAGTGGTCCTTCTTTCGCTGCCCCCAATTCGTGTAGTCAGAACAGATGCAGTATGGAGACAGACGTCGCAGGGTGCCGAGAGACCTCCACGTCAGGTTCAAAAACTTTGCCAATCGCCTTTATTCAGTGTGAGATAGTTTTGTATTTTGGTGCAAGTTGGTCTCTATAAACACTCACTCGTTGGAGAAGACTCTGTAATAAAGAATAAGTACATAGTTGTTCAATTTAATGAAACAGACCAAGAATTAAAAGAATTAGTAGTTTTAATAATTACTTAAAGAATTAGTAAGAGGCTGTATTACTTAAAATGAGAAGCCCCAGAACACAACTGCCATTGTAAAGTTCCAAAGGGTACTTTGTACATTGAGTGTGAGCTAGTCACGATCCACCATGACAATGGAGACAGAGGGTGTGTTATCACCAGAGCTGGCCGGGCCAGCTGGGGCCAGGTCGGACCAGGGGCCAGGATGACGCCCCTCACTGGTGAAGGTGCTGCCGCCAGCGTGAGGAGCTGGATGCGGAAAGGCCAGCGAGGTCGCGCTGACAAAACATTACGTGAAGCACTTCGGATGCTTGAAGGGACAGAACACGCCGCCTTCCTCCTAATCCAAGAAATGAAGCCTCAAGAGTATAAATGACCAGCAGTCCTGGAGCTACGGGAACGGAACCTGCTGCCCGGACACTTTAAGGTGGACGTGGCGAAAGTAAGGAGAACTGTACCTGTGACTGGACTGTGAAACATGAAAGCTACTACAGTATCCTGAACATCGACAGGGAAACTTCTCAACTATCCCGTTTAACTACAAAGTTTAAGAAACACTGAGGAAGGAGCAATTTCAAGTTGGAACGTGCGTTCTTTTCAGAGACCCCGGGGCTTTCCATGAGGCTGCCTCAAAGGGACCAGCGGCTTCCACAGGTGCAAGCACCGCAGTCAGAATCTCTTGGATCCAGGAGAGTAAAACTGATATTATTTAGCACATTATTAGTTTGGTATTCCAAACGAAGGATCGACACTCTTGGCAATTCAAAGAAAACGTGAAGTGACAGCAATCATGACCTTCGCTATTCATCTGAATATAGGAAAAAGCAACACATACGTTACCCTCCTGTGTATGCACCTCAGTACTTCCCGAGGTTCTCGACATATTTTTTAGGTCACTCATTACAAGACACATAGTGAGACAAGAGAAAGTGGCTGCCACGTCAATGACCAAAACCTCGGGGCACATGGGTGGCTGGGTGCACGTCACCTGGGTCCTGTGCAGATTCCTGGGGGATCTTGGGGCCTGGGAGCTGCTCCGTATCCTGGCGCCCTTCGGGGTCTTGGGGGGACTGAGACGATGTGGATGCGGTTTTCCTGTCTGTGTCCTCTCGCTGCTGGAACCACTCATCCCTATACCCATTGCTGATGAGTTTGGAGAAGTTTGTGGGTGAGCTGGTTTTTTGACCAGGCCTCAAAAAGAGAAAAATTAACATCAAACTTAAGTATAAAGCTTAGTGAAAATCCAGAAGAGTTCTAGGCATACGGGTAATAAATTAGATGTTTATTGTGCCATAAAACATAACGGGGAGATCTCTCACTCTCTCTCTCGCCCCCTCTTTCCCTCCCTCCCCCCCCTCTCTCCACTTTTAAGCCCCAGTCAGCACACTTCCAAGCATTCCTTGTATGTGGTGAGAGCAGGCTTAGTTGTTTTCAAAGCTTTTCTTCGTGACAGCCAATCAGAAAAGAGTAATTCCAGCCCCTTTCTAAGAAAACACTGACCCTCTCCATGGTGACAGGCGCTCAGCCTCTGTCATTTTGTAACAACTGCTTTCGGAACCACTTCCTCCTCGTCTGCATTATGGACCATCTCTGCTTCTGTGCTCAGCTGTGCTTCTACCTGGCGTTCACCTGTCGCTGCATCTCTGCAGATCTTATCAGAACCTACACCTGTGCAGACCTTATCAGAACCTACACTGAAGACTGACAGAGAGGTGTGACCTGGTGGAAGCAGCTGGAGCTTGGAGGTCAGACAGGTCACACCTCAGCTGCTCCTGCGGCCTCAGGTCTCCTACTTGTAAATCCGTTGTTAAGGGTGTTCCCATTGGCCCCCTCTTTCCCTAAATATAATGTAGCTCCCTCCCTTCCTGTCTGAGCTCGGTGCTCGCATGGCGTGTGTCACATACTATGTAACTGACTGCTTGTTTTTCTCCCCACTGGATGAGAAGCTGAAGAATTAGACAACGGCTGACATTAACTGCAGCACCAGCTAGGATTCTGACACAGTAACGAGACAGATGAAAATGTCCCCGCGCCTCACAGATCTTCCTGCGCGATGCGTAGCCAGAGCCCCGGATGCGGACAGCAGCATCCAGACCTTGGTGACAGAAAACGGCAGCCCGAGCAACACCCATGTCAGGACAGGCGGCCCCACCGTCAAAGGCGAGGCTTTGTGAGGATGGGACAGGGAGGCAGGCGGGTCTCAGGAGGACCCAGGCCTGCGGCGCACAGGGCAGCTTGTTGGGGGAACTCAGCATCTAAACCAGAAGACCACCCGACAAAGATGAGGGCGAGGGACAGACAGGCCACGCAGGGCACAACCACCATCAAGGAGGGAGGGAAAGGGGCCAGGAGGCCAGCGGGCCAGGAGGGTCAGGCTCTGCAGGCCAGGCTGTGGGAACTGTGACATGGCGTCTCATTGCCACACCTGCTGGGGAGCCAACAGCATTAGGCCAACATGAGCAGAGCACGTTGTTCCCTCATTGTCACTGGGACCAGAGAGCACAGGCCGAACCCCAGGCGAATCCTGACTGTGTGGGCTGTGCGTGCACTTACATGGGGGGAAAGCAGACTCTACTTCCTGCAGGGTCTTTGGGGTTCAGCGGGCTCCCCGCTTTGCTGGGGCTCTTTGAGTTAATGGCTGGCAGCCTCTCCTGTGGGGAGAAACACACCAAGTCCCGATTTAGTGGAGCGCTCAGCAGCTCAGACGCCAGAGGGGAGGGCAGCCCACAGCTGGCTGCACAGCCGTGCAGTGCCAGGCATGGAGTGTGGCCACCTTCTCACGGGTGACCAGCCACAGGGAAGGCGACAACCCGCTCGACACACTGATTCGGAAACTCACAGCAGTGGTGGTTTTCCAGCAAAGATGCATCTACTCTGGAAGAAGAGCATGAGAAGCTCCCGGCTGAAATATTAGGGAGCCCCCTCAAGGGGCCCCAAGAGGACGGGGGTCCCTCAGCAGAGCGTGGGCAGGGCTTTTTCCCTGGATGCGTCTGCGAACAACCTCCCCTCCTTCACCCTGAACCGTCAAGTGGGAACCAGGCTGGACACGGGGCTTGGACACCTGCCCTGACCTCACCCTTGAAGATGGGCTCACACCGCCCAGCCACGGGGGGACAGTGCTGTGAACAGTGCCAGCCGCCTGGCCACCGCTGCTCTGGCATGACCCCACTGCAGACCCCTGAGTGTGTGCGTCCGAGGGACGGATGCAGACGGCCTGGCTGAGAAACCCAGGGGGGTACCGAGGAGGAGGCTGGGGCAGGCCGGTATGGGGGATGGGCTTGGGCACAGGGGACAGTGTGGCGGGAGGCAGAATGCGGAGAGCTGACTCAGAGGAGACAGACGAGTGGGCCAGAGGCCAGGAACGCCCCACCCGGATGGCGGCAAGGGGAGGAGGAGGGGGCTGACATTCAGAACAGAACCCGGGGCCTGGCAAACGGCAGGCACGAGGGGTGATGGACAAGGTGAGTCCTGAAATGGAGGCTGGGCACGTGCTGGAAAGTGCGCCCAGAGGGGCCCACTCCAGTGGGGTTAGAAGGGGGAGGGGCGGGCGGCTAAACCTGGGACGGGAGCCAGGACACTTAGACAAAGACACAGGAGGGAAGTTGTGACCTGGGACCAGGCAATGGTTTCGTGGACATAATGTCAAAAGCAAAGTCATACATGAAAAACTGATGAATCAGACTTTGTCCAAATTAAGAACTTCTGTTCTTCCAAAGATGCTGGTGAGAGAACAAGAAGACCAGGCACAGACTGGGGGAAAATAAGTGCCAGACTCATCTCTGGGAAAGGACTCATCCAGGATATGAAGACCTTTCATGTCTCAATAATAAGAAAACGAACCATTAAAAATGGGCAAAAGATGAGGACAGACGCTTCACTGACAAAGATACATGCGTGGCAATGGAGCATGTGAAAAGATGCACGATGTCACCAGGCATTGGGGCAATGCAAATTTAAACCCAGGTGGGGAGGCACCTGCTAGAATGGCTTCAACCAGGCAGGGCCACGTGCTCAGAGCGAGGGTGTGGGCTCCGGACCGCCCTGCAAGGTGGGGCCATCCCGGGCCTGAAAACAAGCCAAGGGTCTGTCAGCTGGTGACAGCCCGACTGGGATGGCTCTCGGTGGCCATGGCCGTGGGAGAGGCCAGGCACAGGACCACACATCGTGTGGTTCCCCTGAGTTGGCACCTGGCAGAGAAAAGGCTGGGAAGACTGAACCCGGACCGTGTGTGCCGGGGCTGCAGGCCTCGTCCCTGCAGTAGATGTAAGTGTAAAGGTCTGACCTGGTGCTGATACCATGGCAACAAGAGACACAGCACCGAGCAATAGCACCCCACTGACTCAGGCAGCCACCAGCAAAGGGGTGCCGTGCCATCCATTACGGCCCCGTCACCTGTTTGCTCTCCTTTTCAAGCTGCTCGGTCTCTCTCTGCCACACTGTCTTCACATCAAAGTCGAACGGGCCCCTTCTGGGCTCGTGGTTCCTGTCGGCCGGGTCTGGGGTGTACTCCTCGTGAACCATGTAGTCCGGCATGTAGGCAGCAGGCGCCCTGTGGAAACAGGGGTCACCTCCACCCTGCTGGGCGCTACCTGACCGCCCCCCTCCCCAGTCTCCCTCTCCGCCTTCAGGGAGCAAACGCCATCCTTTCTCCCCCTGCACACCCCACACGCCCGCAGCCCTCTCTCCCAGTTCTGTCCCCAGGGCCTTTTTTTTACGGGCAGAAAAAAAGCCCACAGGGACTGACAAGGGCTGAAAATAACAGGGCTGGATGGTTCGAGAAACAGGTGAGATAGTGTCAAGTTAGGCAGCTCATTGGCCCCAAAGTTTCAGGGAAGGAAAGCTCCCCCGACCTCCCTCCCCAAATGCCCCTGAGTGACCAGAAGATCACACAAACTAGATGCTATGGGACGCTTGGAAGATAAGGTCACTCAGGGACAGGAGGGGACAGCAGTCTCAGCCTTCCAATTTGGGGACAGAGCAGAAGCAGGAGGGACAGTCCAGTGGCTGGTGGGAGGGGAGAAGGGCTCCGCTGAGCACCCATGGGTCTCGTGTCCAGGACAAGAGGAACTAAGGTTCTAGGTTACTGGAAGCCCCTTCCTGGGAGCCCAGGCAGCGTCTGGCCCCTGCTTCCTTGTGTCACCTTCTCTCTGCTGTGCCCAGTCCCTCCCCTCCACAGGGGTGCACTGTGAGCCAGATGTTTCCAAGACGCCACAGGCACAGCCTCCTGGCCACACTGAGGATGCACAGCACGTCTGCCCGACCATTTTCTAAGCCAGACCAGGAAAGCCAGCTCAACAGCTTTTCACCGGATTTCCCAGCCCAAGAGGTGGCTGGGAAGCGACAGTTTGTGTACGAATTTCTTAGACGTTTCGAATCTTACAGGGACAATGGCTCCCCAGAACTCTGGTGGTCAGTGTTACGGTAATTTAGGATTGCCTGTGTTTCTGCCTTTCTCTAGCACCTCTCTCCTCCAACGAGAAGGCAGCTTTGGGACAAGCTGCTGTCATAGGAGGCAGGCCCCCTGGCACAGGCACGTGAAGCAATGCGCCCACAGCAGCCACTAGAGGTACAACTCGAGGGGGGCAGACACAGGAGATTTCCAGAACCCTGGTGCTGCAGCCACTTACCCTGCACCCCGCAGAGAGCTGGCCGCTGACAACACCGTCTGGACCCGGAGGTCACCCTGTACTGCGTATCAGTGTTTGTAAATATCAACAAGCTGTTTTTCCCGTATGAAGACAGACGATACTCACTGCTTCCCGTCGGCTGTGGGCGGCTTGCTGTGGTGGATGAACCAGTCGGGCAAGGAGTACGTGGCTGGGGTGCCTCTCCTGGTCCTCATTCCAGTCTCGGTTCCGGGGGCACAGTGCATCAGCAGGTCTCAAAACCAAAAAGCAGCCCTGTGAGTGGGGCCTGCCCACCAGGCACCAGGCGTGACGGGCAGGCGGCTCATCTTTACAAGGGCACTGTGACTTCTGGGGTTAGCTCTGGGCTCTGGGGCTCCAGGACTCGGGGCGACCAGGGCCCTCACCGCCTGTGCACATGTGCCTGGTACTCAGGAGGGACATCCGCATGCAGCCCCCATCCCGCCCCTGGTCCTGAGCTGTCATCTGAGCAGGCCAGCATCCACCTGTGACCGGGAGTGATGGTCATCCCTCCAGGCCGACATTGGGGGAGCAGAACTCAGGTCTCCAGGGGGCTGCTGGCTGGCTGGCCCTCTCAGCTGCCCACACCCATCCTTGCAGCCTGACAGTCCCACTGTTCTCTGCCATGGTGGGGCTGTCCCTGACCCCACAGCATTTTAGGGAGAAGCTGTCCCCTCCAGCCACTGACCCACCTGTCCCCTCTTGGGTTTCTCGAATTTCGCCTCCTGTCCTGCCTCCCACCACCCCCCAGGGGCTTTTTCATAGCTGGCGGCTGGGCGGGGCGCCAATCACTGGTTAAGCCCAGCAAAGTGGTGATAACAACAGAGTAACAACGGCAGCAGCCAACATTTATTGATTTCTTACTATAAGAAATTCTTAACCTATTTTAAACTTCTGATTTTTTAAATATTTCTGACTGAGAAAAAGGTGGCAAGAATAGTATAAGAATTCCCCCACACCTTTCAGGCAGACTCCCCCAATGCTAACATTTCATCACATTTGCGGTATCACGCCCTCACCTCTCTCTCTGTCTCTATCCCCTATTAGTACGGGGGTCACTGTCACTGCTGTTTGGGGACAATGGGAGTGAGCTGCAGACAGGATGCCCCTAACCCCTGTCTCCCCCAAAGACAATTACATAATCACAGCACAATGGTCAAAATCAGGAAAGCCCTGCTGCAGGCCTTCATCCCACTTGCAGACCTCAGCCCATTTGGACAGCTGTCCGCCAGGGTCCCTTTCCCCAGCGGCAAAGAGTGGGGCGGTCCTGTCCTATGGGTGACACGTGGGGGGAAGCCAAGGGCTTGTTCCGGGTTTTGTAACATTGTAGCCCAGATGTTGTCATTTTGTTTCCTTTGCCCTGTGACAATCTCCTTCGGGGTAATGGCAGCCAGAAAGAAAGGTTAGTATCTGCCTGCCACTTGTGCCACAGGCCAACTACAGGACATTTCAGTTGGGACTCCTTCCCCGGTCAGCGATTCCTCTTGGTACAAGTGGGCGGCACTGTCTCAGTGACATCATGGGTGAAGTTTGGTGTCCATGAGCGCAGCCGCTGAAACTCACCTAGGTCCCCATCATCCACACCGTTTTACTGCACAGGACGGGCAACAAGAGTCAGCCACAGGGAAGATGCTTCCCGAGCTGCTTAGGGAGGGGTTGGACACCCAGCCCATTGAAGCATAAAGACAGCCTATCATGCGGGCAATTTCCTGAGACTCTGCAGTTAGAAAATGAGCTGGGGCGGAATCACAGCCACCGTGTCCCTCGGAGGAGAAGTGCTCCGAAGCCACACCCAAGAATTCAGCCCACTGAGTCTAATTCGTCATACACGGTTAGCGGGTCCCTGAAGACCACACACATCGCCAACTGCACCAATGAACACAAGGCTCCAACGGCTGGGGCAAAACTCATGATGTTTCCAGGCACCGAAATGGTGACAAGCGGCCCTGTGGCTGCCCCACAGAACAGAGCCGGGTGTGCTTACCGGGCCGGCCGCCTTGCTTGGCCAGCTTCACGTACTCCGAGTCGGTCTCTTTGATCCAGTACCTCCGCATCCCCTGCATGTGCCCACTGGGTGAGTCCCCAAGCTCGCTGAGACCTGGGACCTGGGACGCTGGTGGCACATCCATGGCCTTCTCAGACTGCCTTGCGGGAAGGTCGTAGTACCAGTCTAGGGAGGAGGGTGGGTTGTTATGGTGAATTCAGGCTAGTTTAGTGCACTGCCTGGAAGATGGCTACGCACCCTCCCTGGGACCTCAGGGCGGGAGAGACTGACACAGGACGTCAGCCAGAGAAAGAAGCAGCACAGGACGTGCGCGCTCTGAAGGCAGCATCTAGGTGAGATGAACACACAAATCAAGGCTTCACAAAGCCCATCACCCTCCCTCATGGGAGTGGAGGCTCATCCAATCATTTCAAGGATGTAGAAGACTGCGTTCCCTAAGGGGAAGGAATCAGCCTCCAGACGCCTTCAGACCAAGCCCTGCAGTGTCAGCTCTGCCCTGCGTCTCCAGCTGCTGCCCACCTGGCAGACGGTGGACCTGCCGGCAGTAGGCACATAGGCAAATAGTGCTGGATGGGTCAATTTACGCAAGCAAACAAGGGTCCGTGAACAAGCAGGAATCGTCCTCTAAGCTAAAAGCTGACATCCCATTTCTACTTAGGACTGAAGCTGGGATCCCTGCATACAAGTAAATATTTAACAAGGCAAACCTTTTCAATATCCAAAGGACAGTAATTAGCTGGATCGACACTACAGTTTGGAAAAGGAAAAAAAAAAAAAATCCCTGGGGAAGATGTGAAGACTTGTGAGAAGCTCACAGAGAATCACTGTAAGAACTAAGAGTTTAGGAGCTTTGTACTCTCATCATATGCAGCTCAAACCATTTCCTTAGAGGGAAGGCACTTGATTCTTGCTTCGCTTTTCCTCTCTGTGTTTTGATTACTAATTAATCCACAGGGAACACCGTGCCTTCTTCCTTCTCGTTACTGGAAGCTTTGGGTCCACCATTTATAACCGTGTGCAAAGGAGCTCAGAGAGCCAGGGCCCAAGTCACTGAGAACCAGCTGTCACCAGCACACACTCGGCGTCCTGTAACCTCTGTCATTCACAGGTTATTAGGACTGTATGGCCCTGCATCACCGTGGTGTATATTTCTATGAGCACGCTTATTTTATCAGTAAGGGGACAGCTGAGAGGGACAAGATGACCCAGCACCCACAGCCCTCTGCTGTCAAGGCACCCGGCACTGTCACAGGGCCACAGACCACAGGAGATCCGGAAGCAGCCACTGCCCCTGCCTTTGGCTGCCAGAGTCTCGAGGGGTTAAAGCCTGAGTGGAGGAGCCATCTGTGAGGGGTGTGACTTCTGGCACCTTCTAAAACTGTGCCTCAGTTTCCTCTTCTGTAAACAGGAAGAGGATACCTCATGTTTTGAGGTTAAAGGTTGCTGTCTTAAAGGTACTTATGACAGTGCTTGTGCATCCAGGGGGGCCGCTCACTAAGGCATGGAAGGTCACACAGAGCCTAAGACCCCGTGGAGAAGGGGGGGCTGCCAGGCTCTCCACCCCCCAGTACCGCATGGGCCACGGTGTCACCAGCAGTGGTCACAGTCAGAGCTCTGGGCTGGCAGGCCAAGCTCTGTCTGCTTTTGGGCAGATACAGGGCTGCAGGGTGCCCGCCTGCCCCCACCCTGCCTCTCCCAGCAGATCCTCTCTCCAGCCCTCGCCCAGATGGGGAGCAGAGCAAACAACGGTGAAACCAGGCACAGCCTCGGGCCTTCCCCTCTGCCCAGCGTCAGCCCTGCTAAGTGAGAAGCCTGGAGGAGGCCACAAAGCCCTGGTGTCTGCGGCCAGGCACTGAAAGCCGGACACGCTTAACTCGGCTGGCAAGAGGCACCCAGCGGAGGCCCCGGAAGCGGCGGGAGGAGGAAGTGCCTGAGCGAGCGTTCGGGGAAGGAACTGCGCGAGTTCCGGGGTTGCGCGCAGAGAAAACGCAAGGAGACGCTATGGCGGCAGCCGCGTTGAAAACAGAGAAGAAGCCCACCCCCCGTTCCCTGTCAGTGGGGCTCGGGCTGCGGCGCGCGTGCAGCGTACCCTCTCCGGGGTGCCCGGTGCTGGTGCGGCCACACGCGCGCACGCCGGCTGCGGAGCTGTCCAGCAGCCCAGGGCTGGCCCTCCTCCCGCCGGTCACTCACCGCACGGGGCGTGGCGGCCCGCGGCGCCTTGCAGGTCCTTGCTGGAGTTCCGCATGCCGGAGACGAGTCACTGCTCCTGGGGCGCCGGAACGGCCGCCTCCACGCACACGGAGGCCGGCGTCTCCCACTCCGCAAGGGCGCGCAGCTCCACGCGGTGTACGGCAGCGGCACACGCACCAGCAGGGCCACGTCCTTGCCGGGTGGGTGCAGGGGGACAAGTCCACTCAGTGTGCAGCAGAGAACCTGTTAGTGAGAAGCCTCCCGGGACTGACCCTCCCGCCCCAGTGCCAGGTGGCACGCTCCCCTCCCCGACGCCGAGGCGCCCGCTCCCGCTCACCGGCTCCTGAGGGTCTCTGCGGGTGCTGCTTGCCGCCCAGAGGCCAAAGCCTACGCCCTGCGGGAGGCGGAGGACAGCCCCAAACTCCCAGCGTGGCGCCGACCCACAACTCCCGGGACCGCAACTCGCGTCGCCCGGGCAACGGCCCCGGTGGCCAATCGGCGGGCGCGGCTGGGGCTCCCGCTGCCGACCCAGGAGGGCCAGGGGCGGAGCTCGGGATCCGCCAGTCAACCGCCCGGGACGCTGGAGGGGGCGTGGCGGGGCGTGGCCGGCGTCCAGGCCTCAGCCCCGCCCCGTTCCCCCCACCCCCGAGTTTCCACAGAGCGAGCCAGAAAAACGAGTCAGATTTGCGCGTCGGCCTCCCGTTTATGTAATGCATTTTAAAAAGAGGACGAATATAATAAGTACCTGGGAACACTCAGCAGACAGTCTGCCAACTGCATCAGCAGTAAAACGGTCCTGCAAACATCCTTCCTCAAACCTCGCCTCTTCAGGAGCATTTGTGCTGTGTGAGCTGAGAGGCGCTTTCAAAAGCCTTTGGCCCTGTTTCTACGAAACTGTCCAGCGTCCCAGCCCTGGACTTCTTAGTAAGAGCTTTTGGCCTGGCTAGATTAGGGTTCCACACAAGTAGGGTGCTCCGTGCTCCCCAGAATGGACAGCACCTCTCAGCCCCACTGCTCAGTGAAGCCACCGGCCACAACAGCCATGGCCGTTTTGTCGGGAGACAAGAAGACAACTTGTGAGAAGAATTAACCCTAACTCTGGGGTCGAGCCAGCGCTCATGTAACATTGCGATGAATTCTCAGGGTTTTCAGCTGGCCCAGTCACACAGGCATCGGGACTTCACATTGCAACATCAAATGTTTGTTCCACTGTGTGCAGGGCCACTTCCAAGAATAAGGGGCTTTCTCTTACCTAATTCACAGCACCCTCTGCCTAGGGGGTTACAGTCAACATTGAAGGTTGTTTTTAAAAATAGTTGATCATAGTAACTGGAGCCGTTGCGACTAAAGAATATCTTTTTCTAGTTCTGAACTGGTTTAATAGAAGAGTTAAGAACTCACCCAAGTTGACAACTTTCCTTACTGACTGAAATCATAATTTGAGTTATAATGAAGACTGACCATTCCTTAGAAGAAAGTTTTGATTTTCGGAATGTGACTGAAATTACAAGTGTCTGCAGACGCCAACTCAAATAAGCTCTAGGTAAGGTGCAGTACGAATGAAAACATGACAGGAAAAGAATCTATTTGGAATGAGAATAGCTCACAGTCTGCATTTCCTACACGCTATCACACCTGGTCCTTCTGTCACATAACGGCTCTCGGTGCTTAGAAGGATCCAACATTTCCTCACAGACAACCTCAGTTTGTGCACAATTTTATTCAGTTTTATTTGTAGATGTTTAGATAAGATATGTATCTTATTAATAGAGATCTTATATACCTATTTCTATATAGATATCTCTATATGTCATCTTATATATACCTGTAAGATATAGATATATATTATACATAGACATAACAAGTATCTTACATTTTATAGAGAGAGCTCCTGCTCATGAGTATTTTGAGACGAGGATAAAAATGTATTTGAGTGAAATTCCCATTATTCAAAGCCCTCGACCCTTTGCTGCCTGCTGCTCTCTCCTGGTTCACACTGTGGTTGACCGAAGCGGCTTTACGTAAACTCCCAGGACACATCTTCACTTTCCGCTTTGTCCATTCTGTTCAGTATTCCAACCCCAAGCAGCTAAGGTGCCTGTACAATCCCGTTCCCGAGCCGTCATCACAGGGACCCAGGACCCGGGACCCAGTCTTTCCCCCTGTCAATTATGCACCATACTCTTTAGACCAGAGTTTCATGAACCCGAGGGGTTTCTAAATTTTGTTTTCTTTTTGATGGTAATCTAAAATAATTTAAAGACAAATACTTCCTTTTTGACAAATATTTATGTGTTTCAATATTATGTTGCAGTTCAGGTTTTCAGCCTAGTTGGGAAAACAAGACCATCATCTCAGTAAGCACAGAGGGAGATGGGGGTTCTTTATGTCCCTATCGGCATGTAAGAAGCCTGGGAGCCATGGGGAGCCATGACACGTGGAGCAGGGATGGCAGTGAAAGTAGGAAAGCCCACTCTGAGTCAGCCTGCCATCCAGAAACACTGGGGCACCGAGGAACCGGGCCACACAAGATGGATTTTGTTTTTCATCCAGTAGTTTGAAAGGGTTTTTAAATTAGTACACAAGACATAAAGCAATACATTGAAAATTATACTAATTTTAGAAAAAAAATTTTCAAGCAAAAGGAGGAAGACATGAAATAGAAATGGGTAGACAAAAATGCAGAACCTAGCAGAACATGGGTTCAGCCAGGTGAAAGAAAAAGCTGACTCGTTCATCAGAATGCATAAGGAAACTACTCTGAGGTACCATTTACAGATCTATTGGATTGGCGGAGAGAAGCCGTTTGATAAGACATCGTGTCAGTGAATGGAAGCGCAATCTCCTAAGTTCCTAGTGGGATGTTCAAATGGTGGTCTGTGCAGAGGACAGAGGCGGGACTTCCCAGACCACCCCCCCCCTCCCCGCACAACAGCCCCTCCGGCTGGACGGCCCTCCAGATGCGCTGCTGCCCGCAGTACAGCTGAGCACTGGACACGCTCACTCACACACACTGCCCCCAGTGCCAAATGCGCACCGGTAGGGAGTGGTAAGGCGCAGTCACGGTGAGACATAGGGCGGCCGTGGAGGAATGACGGAGGTCACTTCAGGTAGGACGACTCCCATGGCATGTTTTGAAATGAAGAAAGCAAGAGGGAGACCACCGTTTATAGAAAGCCAGCACCCACTTTACACAACGTAAAGAGATGAATCTATCCACACACACACACAGGTAGATGGACATAAACACATTTTACCTAAGTATCACTTGCATATGCAGACCATATCTTTCCAAGAAAATGATAACATGGGTGCCAGGAGTGCAGAGACCCAGAGCTCGGAGGCAGAAGGGGAACAAGCCAACCCTGCACTACGTAACATTTTGTAGCATTTGGATTTCAGATCGCGAGCTCAGGAAGCAGAAAGTCTGGGCTTCCTTGGACTATCCCTGGGCCTCACAGAGCAAAGAGCAAATGAGTGAGTGTGAAACAGCACAAGTGAATTTATCCAGACACCAGCACAGAGTAACAAGAGAAAAACACAAAACCAACGTGAAGTGGCATAATAAATTAGAAGGAATTCACAAAAGTCACAGCTGGGCCATCCCAGGAAAATAGGCGCAGTGTCAGAGAAGCAGTGTTTAAAGAAGAAATGGGGCTGAAAAATATTCCATAATTTTAGAAATGCAGGCGTACTCCAATCGAAACTGTTACAGCACAGTAGTAGGTCCGGGGCGTTCATACTACAGGGCAGGTTTGGAAGGTGGTGCAGTAAAGCTCTGTCAACACAGACAGGACCATGTGCCAGTCGGGTGGAGACGTGGCCCTGTGACACGGGCACTGTGCCATTATGACGCATCACAGAAGGGTGATGCAACAGAGCAGTCAAGACATTTCAGGATTTGTCCACTTGGGCTCCCCCTCGAAGGAGAAACACTCGTGAAGACGACAGAAAGCCCACCCCAACCTGACCCCCTACGTGTAGTGTCATGTCTCCCGCAAGATAGAGAAAACCTGTGGTGTTGTCCCTCTCCCGGTGACCTGTCACTGGGGGATGAGTGAAAGGCCGAAGCCGCCTCGGGGCGCCCCGATTTTCAGGGGCCACCCGGAAGAAGAAGGCGGCAGCAGCGCCAGTGTCCAGGCTTTCCTGCTGGGGCGCGAGGACCCGGACTCCAGCGGGTGTGTGACTTTGCAGAATGAGCCCCATACCAGTAGTCTTAGGTGCTCTGTTTACTTGGAAAATGACCCAGTGTGAACGACTCTCCTCAGAGGAAATCATTTACAAATGCTTGCTTCTGAAGGTTTGTCCTGCTCACAGCCCTTCCTGTGGCAGGCTGTCTTCTTTCTGTTCAGGGCACTGAGATTAATTACGTGGGCAGGCGACAAAGATCAGGAAGGGAAGCCCCCTTTCAGGAGCCCGGACCGCAGCGCAGTGAGATGGCTGTCACCTTCCAGCCTCACAGAGCCCTTTCCCACCAGTGCGTCCCTCTGAGGGCTGCGTGCTTGGCGATGGTGCAGGGCTGCAGACAGCTTGGCGTGTCCTACATACTTGGGTGGGAGTGGCCTGCAGTATGAGGCAAACGTGTGGGGCTCCTGTCACCTGAGCATGTGCGGAATCGCCTGCAAGGAGGCAGCAGGGACACGCTGGCCACTCAGGAGGACCAAAGGCCCACGCCCCTTGCCTGTCTCCTCTGTGCTGCCTGCTGGGAAAGCAAAAACGGAAAATAAAACAGCCTTCCCAGGGGAAACTGTGAGGCTGGCCCAGAAACATCCACAGAGTGCTAGGGAGTTGTCACACAAGAAGAGCTGACTGTGTGAAAGCCACACCCTCAGAGCGAAGCAGCTCCCGCAGAGGCAGAAACCCACAGGCAGCCGAGGCCCAGAGGGGCTTTGCAAAGCCCAGCCTGACAGCAGGGTTTTGTCACAAACCTTACTCACCTTTGGTGAGAGGTAACCTGGGAAGCTGCCTGTAATCAGCCCATTGGGAGGATCTCCTGGGTTGTAATGACCTTTGGATAACTCCCTTTAGACAATGGGCCCCCATATGGGGGGGCAGGGAAGGGGGGTTTCAAGAGTGCAAGGCCCT
Source organism: Rhinolophus sinicus (assembly GCF_036562045.2). Classification (NCBI taxonomy): domain Eukaryota; kingdom Metazoa; phylum Chordata; class Mammalia; order Chiroptera; family Rhinolophidae; genus Rhinolophus; species Rhinolophus sinicus. The sequence goes on from NC_133758.1 coordinate 115,922,759, forward strand.
GGCGGGAAGAGAAGTGCTTCTCAGTGGCTTTTAGCACAGTCACAACCCTGGACGGCCAGCAGGCAGGAAGGCATGTTTGGGAGATAAGCTACTTGAGGCGTCTGCGTGGAGGCTGGGTGGCTCCTCAGAAGCCTGGTCTACTCTCCAGCAGCGCTCTGATCTGATGCTACAGAGGCAGTGTCACAGCCACAAGCGGCAACACCGCTGACAGAGCACATCTGCACATCACTTGGGTAGCTAAATGGAAAAAATTAATGTCGTAATCTGTTTACTGTCAATTGCACATGAACTCAAAGAAAAAACACAATGTAAAGATGTGCACATAGTTAAGTACAAATGGAGGAGATTCCAGACATCAGGTCACTTCCGTGGCCATTCTTCGTGGACCTGGAGCAGGGAACCGTGCCCCTCAGCTGATGGACACCAGAGGAAAACGGAAGCCCACACTGCGGGAGTGACCTGCGGGGCCCTCAGCACCAGCACCTCCCCCTCTCTGAACTGTGACCCAGCGCTTCTCCTGCTCCACCAACTTGTCATCTGTACTTAATGGGTGATCCACTCCAATCTGGTCTCACAGATGCTTTAAGTAGAAATCTTTTGTTTGCCACATTGTCCAGAAGCTCCTAGTCTCCTGTCTTAGTTTCTGATCAGCCTCTCTTAGCCGTTTGCTTTTCTTTTTCCTTTAGAGCACTGGGTGTAAAAACCTAGTTGCAACCACTCTGTAAAGCTGTGTGGCAGGATCAGCTGAGGCAAAATACACGCACAGCCGTGACTCAGCAGTTCCTGTCTTGGGAGCACACCTCGTGTGCTCATCAGAGATACATACGGGAGTGTCACAGTACCGCTGAGTATGAGAATGTTTACAATGGCGTGTTTATCATAGCCCCTGACACCCATCACACCAGGATGGATACGGTAGTGCGAAGGAAGCAACTACACCACAGCCAGAGAGCATGGTGATTCTCAGACATGCTGAGCAAAACAGCCACACACCCCGTTCTGTTTAGAGAAGTTCAAGACCAGGCTGGCCTAGTCAATGGGGACAGGGCTCGGGAGGGAGGTGACCTTCAGGGGTGGGAGTACAGGGTCTGAAGGGGGCGGAGAGGGCTGCAGGTGTGCTTGTCCTGTCCTCCTGAGATTCCGTGGGGAGTTCATCTTTGAAGGCGCACTGAGCTGTGCAATTATGGTTTGTGCCCTTTCCTACATACGTGTGTGCTATTTGGCAATAAAAAGTGGACAAGGAGCATATGATTACATTAGAGAATTTTAGCAGATAGTTGTTCATCGTCATAGTTCTTTAGCTTAATACCTAATTTCCACAAAATCAGACTCCAACTTTGGTTTCTAGTTCATTCTACATCCAGACCTCAAGGATAACCTCCTTTGTTGTCCACTTCATAAGTATTTGTGCATATATGAAAAGGCACCATCCATACACATATAAAAATGCGTAACAGTAACGTGGGTGAAAGTGAGGGGTATCTATGTATGGATGAATATATATATATATATATATATGCCATCCTGAAAACTATTTTGTATCATTGCCAAAGATAATGGATTAGGAATTAATTCACAAATTCAACCTAGAATAAGCACATTTGTTGGCTTGATTGTAGCAGTTAAAGTTCAAATTCAAGATTCATGGTAATGTACTGTTGAATTCCTTTTGTTTCTATTCTTTGTAGGTTGACTCGATCATGGAAAATCATCATAAGCATGGTGTTTACAGTGATTTTTCTTCTTATAGGTGAGTCTTACTAAGCAATGACCCTTACAGCAGGGTTCTTTTCCTTTCAGCATGTTAGATATTGAACTACCTTCTGGCTTTTATGGTTTCTGATGACAAATATGATGATGGTCTCATTGAAGACTCCTTGTGCAGGACAAGCAGTACTTCTCTTGCTGCTTTCAAGATTCTCCATCTTTGGTTTTTGACTGATTGATTATAGTGTGGCTTGGTCTAAGTCTCTCTAACTTTATCCTTGTTAGAGTTTGTTGAGCTTCTTGGATGTGTAGATTTATGCTTTTCATCATATTGGGAAGTTTTCAGTCATTATTTCTTCAAATATTCTTTCTGCTTTTTTCTCTCTCTTCTTCTGAGACTCCCATAATGTGTACACTAATATGTTAGATGGTGTCCTGCAGGTCACTTAGGCTCCTTTTTCCTTTTTTCTGTATGCTTTTCCTGTTCAGATTCAATAATTTGAATTATCCTATCTTTGAGTTCATTGATTCTTTCTTCTGCCTGCTCAAATCTACTGTCAAACCCCTCTGAAGCATTTTTATGTATGTATGTATGTATGTATGTGTGTGTGTGTGTATGTGTGTATGTATGTATTTATTTCAGTTGTACTTTTGATTGTACTTTCTTTTGTACTTTTCAGCTCCAGAATTTATATTTGGTTCCTTTTATAATTTCTCCATTGATATTCTAATTTCATTCACACATCATTTCTTAGGTTTTCTTTAGTTCTTTACCCATGGCTTCCTTTACTTTTTGAGCGTATTTAAAGTTTTTCATTTAGAGTTTTTGTCTAGTAAGTGCAATGTTTGGGCTTCCTCAGGGATGGTTTCAGTCATTTTTCTCCCCCTTTAATGGGCAGTACTTTCCTGGATTTTTTTTTGTGTGTTTTTTTTTTCCCATTTTTTTTCCTATGCCTTGCAATTTTGTATCGGAAAATGGGCATTTCAATATTATAATGTGGTAACTGGAAATCATATTTTTCCCTTTTCCCAGGGATTGCTGTTACTGCTTTTTGAGGGCTGCAGTTATTTTAGTGATGGTCACTGTTCTGATATCTCAGTGGTCAACAAATGACCTGACAGAGATTTATTGGAGTCAAGGAGAAGGAAGGAAGATAGGGAGATAGATAGATAGACAGACAGACAGACAGACAGACAGACAGACAGATAGATAGATAAACTACTCTCCCAGTCTTGACTGCTTGGCTCTAAGCTGGGCACTCTTTCAAGGCTAAGCTGAGCCACCCACAACTCCGCCTTAGCCTTCACCTCCTGCCTGCCTGGAGCCCACAGACCCGTCCAAGCTGTACCCCCAGAGTCTCTCTAGGACCTTTTCTGAGCATGCTCACTGCGTTCCCTTTTCCTTCCCAAGCCCTTATCCCCACAAGAGATTGTCTCCTCTGCCTTCTCCCTGCCATGCTTTTGGGTCTGTCTGCCACTTGCCTCATTCACTGTCCCTTGCTCAGGTGGGCATGGCCAGTTTATGACTTTAAATCTTTCAGCAGACATGGCAGTCTCCCAGAAAACAATTCTAGCCCAAGGAAATGGAATAAAACAAAGGTCAGCCTCTGCACCAGCTAATCAGGGGAACAGCAGGCAGGTCAAAACTCACAGCCACAGCATTTTCGAACAAGGCCTGTGTCAGCCCAGTGGTGCCAGCGAGCTGTGTCAGGAATGTGACTAGCGTCCCTACCACGCTGGGGAATGGGAGGTGCTAGGCAGGTGAGCCAAAGTGCCAGACTGCTCTCTTGCCAAAAAAAATCTGCTCTTTTCTTCAGTCTTCTGGTTGCTGCAAATGTTGGAGATTTCAGAATTTTTAAAAAGTTGATCCTGTTAATCTCTGCCAGCTTATGGTTGTTTCAATAGAGGACAGATTTTTTCAGAGCTCCCTTTGCTACCATTATCCATATTGTCACCCAAGGGTCTAATATTCTTTTTAAGAATATATGCACTCTCCACGCTTAGAGAAATTCCTATTAGTTCATCTAGAATATCTCATAGATGTTTTCAGATAAACTCTTTAATCAGAGTTGGTCTTTTCTTTAACAGGATTTAGAAATCACATGTGGTTTACGAAAACAGAGTTTCCTCAGAAATCCAGACGATTTTATGCTGCAATTACAGAATATAGTTCAAGGCTTTATCATTACCAGGTAATGTTTTAGTAAATCATTTTGTCTGCCATTCATTTAAAATTTAATACACTACAAGGTAAGTCCAACTTGCAATGTTATCTTTGTTTTGCAAGTGCATAGCTAATAGAAATAACGTAGGGACCAGAATTCTATTAAGTGACTTCATCTAATGCCAGTATTTTCCATGAGGATATGGTTTCACTCTGGTCATTTCATTATCGACAAGTTACTCTGATTTTTACTCGGAAGAGGGCTCTGTTAGAAACCACCTACGACTGACTGTGACTTGTTTTGTGTCACCTCTGGACAGATCCTGAGACACACGCTTTAGAAACAACTTTGTGGCTGCTTTTTATTAAATTAACAACAGATTTTAAACACGCTCCCCATCTTTACATATTGTTTTACAACAGCATTTTATGGCTGACTAACAATCCTGTGAATGATATATTCAATAAATACTTCCAAACAATCGAATCGCTTGCAATTTTTCAATATTACAAACATAAACTTCCTTGTTGCTAAATCTTTTCACCCATCCTTGATTTTTTACTGAGGATAAATTCCTAAACGAAGGATAAACAAAGAATAGTCACAATTTTAGGTGACTTTCCATAGGGAAACTTAGTGACTTAATACTGCTTTCCAAAAGCTGGATGTGTGTCCCCATCTGCTCCACCGCCAAGAAGGGGAGGACAATAACTATGGACTAGAAGTGACTGTAGGCTCGCTGAATGCATGTCACTTCACCCTTGAAACGATCCTTAATAAGAGTATTACTGAATCCATTTATTGATTGGGAAGCTGGGTCAGAACAATTAAGGAAATGAGTGTGTGTGCCTGAGGCAGCTCAGCTGTACGTTCTGGAGCTGAAATTCCAGCCGAGACTTTGCTGACACTGGGTCTGCCAGTCTGAGCTGTCTGCTGCTTATGCTGAAGACACAGTGTTACTGTCACGCGAGGTACAGCCTCAGCAGCCATATAGTCACTGTCACGATGAGCAGCTTAAACCCATGACTGCAAAGGACTTGCGCCAGCATTTAACTGGTTTCTGTCTGTAGCCTGCACAGAGCAGCATGCTTACTCGGGCACAGTCTGCAACCACTGTACCTCCTAGGATTCACCGAGAAGCTGTACAGTTTAAAGTGAGGAATCTGGTGGGAGTTTTTATAAAGGAAGAAAAAGTAAAGGTGTTTGTGAACAACTTGCATCAAGTTTGTCCCAGCTCAGATTCCGGGAGCCATGTTCTAAGGCATAAAACTTTGGGTCTCAGTCAACATGACCTGAATAAAACAAATATCATATTTGTTCCGATAATGGAAGCCACCTGAACTCCTCTGTAAATAAGGCAAAATAAAAAAATGCTTTTAAATCTGGAAAATTTTACTTTTCAAGAACTCTCAAATTCACTTAGAAGCAAATGAATGAAGGACTGTTCTGTGTATGTTCTTTTAAGGCCAGAACAGAAAAAAGCAGCAAATTGAAAATACTGCCCCTAGTGACGGGAAACTTACACAAACAGAAACTGGGAACCTTACACAAACAGAAACTGAAAAACTAGAAGACTCACTCCTACCAAAAATAAACTCCCAATCCACGCCCCTGCCCAAAGAAAACTACTGAGGAGCACGCATGAGAAATGTCACTGCTTGGCAGGAGAAACCTCAGGCTCACAGCGCTCTCTGTTCCACACTGTTCCACCCCCTCCACTGCCACGGCCTCTTGCAGATGTGCTCTGGAGCAGCACACTGAGAGCAAGTCAGTCTTAAAACCAAAGGACATTTACCAGCAGAGGATGGAGCATTATTTCCCAGATTACACACTGATGGTCACTGTGGTGGGCTGAAAAGTGACCCCCAAAGGACGAATTCCACAGCCTAACCCCCAGAACCTGACTTTTATTTGGATAAAGGCTCCGAAGATGCAATTCGAGATCTTGAGATAAAATCATCCTGATTTCCCAGATGGGCCGTCAATACAGTGACCAGTGTCCTTGTAGAGACACCAGAGGAGAAGGCCATGTGACGAAGTAGCAGAGCCTGGAGTGATGCAGCCAGAAGCTCTGAGGGCCAGGGGTCCCTAGATGCAGGAGGAGGCAGGAACAGAGTCCCTGGGAGCCTTCAGAGGGTTGTGTGGTCCTCCCGACACCCTGACTGGACTTCCGGTGCCAGGACCACAGATTTCTGTTGTTCTGAGCTGCTAGGTTTGCAGCCATTTGTGGGAGAGTCTGGAACCCACAGGGCACATGGAGCTCGGGGCACCGAGGGAGTAGCTGGGGCCAGACAGCGGGAGTGGGCAGCTGTCCCGTCGCTGAGGGGGCCTGCTCACTGCCACCTCCACCGGGGCGCAGGTTGTATGTCCTTAACAGCAGCTCTGCCCCTGGCGGCTCTCAGCCTGGACCTGCACCACCCGTGGAAACATGAGGTGGTCCTGTTCAGGTAAATGCCTGCAATTCTTCTGAGGTTACTGCTAATGGAATCCAGTCCCTCATGTGGCAAGGGGAAGCCCCCTCACTGTTGACAGGGTGAGCAGTGGCCCCCTCAGCATGGCCCTTGGATGCCTGGATGTGCGCCCCTTCCCTGCTTACCCCTCCCCTCCACCATTTCACACATCTTGCCCCTTCCGCCTCCTTTGCGTGTCCTCCGAAGGCACTCAGCACTTTCCCTCTTGAGAATCAGGGCTTGTTACACACATCTTAGAGCTCCAGTACAGGCCACTCCTCCGTCACTAAACAGACATGGGTGTGACCTCGTCACCTCCAAATACAAGTGTTTGCAGGAAGGCTGAAAAGATGAAGGCGTCCTGGAGGACCCCGTGTGCCCCGCCCATCACGCACGTCCATCAAGAGTGGATGTGTGAGTTCTTTCCCCTTTGTGAATAAGAAAAAAAAAACCTATTTGATTTGTCTTTTTTATTTTCAGGCCCGACTTTGGATGCCAAAAGAGCAACTGGAACTTTTAAAGTGAGTGAGATTTTCTGATACGTGGGGCTTTGTGGTGTGGTTCCAAAAGCTGAAATGTTTTGTAAAATTGTAAGACTAAAACCATTTCTACTTCTATGACAATTCTTTAAGGAAACATACAATGGGAAGTGCTTTCAGTATTTATGATTAAAACAATGGAAAACAACCGAGACAGGATAAATGGGCCAATGGTTGAACACCTTAGAGCATATGCCTTAATGGAGAATTACGTAGCCATTAAAAGAATTCTAAAACAGATTCAACGATTTGGGAAGTGCAGGGAGACATTAAGACTGTAGACATGATCTCTGTTTTGTTACTATATTTGCACAGAACAAAAACTTACAAACACACTAAACTGTGTTTACCTCTTCAAAAGTTTTGTGTGTTCTAAATTGTAGACATGTGATGTTCTACAAATTGGAAAAAAAGTGCTAGATAAGCAGTGCTTACATTTTTTGCTTGTTTGTTTTTTTTAAGTAAAGTTTATTGGGGTGACAATTGTTAGTAAAATTACATTGATTTCAGGTACACAATTCTGTATTACATCATCTATAAATCACATTGTGTGCTCACCACCCAGAGTCAGTTCTCCTTCCATCACCATATACTTGACCCCGTTTACCCCCATCTCCCACCCCCCACCTCCCTTACCCTCTGGTAACCACTAAACTGTTGTCTGTGTCTATGAGTTTTTGTTTCTTTGTCTTGCTCCTTTGTTGTCTTCAGTTTTATATCCCACAAATGAGTGAAATCATATGGTTCTCTACTTTTTCTGTCTGACTTATTTCGCTTAGCATGATACTCTCAAGATCCATCCATGCTGTCACAAATGGCACTATTTCATCTTTTCTTATGGCAGAATAGTATTCCATTGTGTATATGTACCACATCTTCTTTATCCATTCATCATATTTTTTTCAACATAAAGAGATACCTATTGGCTGGATATTTTCTTATTCTGTCTACCAGTAATTTTCAAACTATAAAAGTAGCAGAACCCATTCTTAGAAAGTAAATGTGCCCCCAGGGGCCTCCACCACCCTGGCCTGAGGCCAGGGCACAAACCTTGGGGGCACAGGCTGAAAACTGCTGCTCGTCCCTCCCACACTCCATGTGAGCTGTCCCTGTAGGGAAGGGGAGAGTGGGGACTTGGCACTGCTCGGTGACGTCACCCAGCCTCAGGCAGGGCGGCAGAGCTCCTGGAGGGAGGGAGGAGGGTTGGTTGAGCCCCACTTGCCTGCCTGAGCATACCCCAAGCCCCAGAACACCCTCAGGAAAGCGTCCCCTGGTGTCTCCTTCTCACGTGTGCTGAATGCAGTGTTCAGGGCACACGCCCCCGCCCCAGCTGCCCTCATGTGAGGCTTTCTGTACAACACAAAGCACCTCTTCACTTTGCTGCGGGAGCCAGCACCAGCGATGCCGGACGTGCACCTTTCCTCCTCTCACGTGGCGGGTCTCCATTTACAGGAAAGAAAGCCAGGCTTTGGAAAACAACTTTCGTGAAATTCTATTTTTAATTGAACAAATCAACGTTCTGAAGGCATTACTTAGAGAGACACAGGACGGCCTGCACAATGACAGCCGGAACGCGGATGGAGACTCCAGCGAGGCCCAGAACGCCACGGAGACCACTGACGAGGTGCAGTGGGGCTGGGGGACGGGGCGTGGCGAGGGTCTCCTGCTGGTGCCACCTCCCAGCAGGCCTCTGACAGGGCGTGGCTGTGTCCTCCTCTCCAGTCCTCCCTGACTTTGCGTCCTTTCTCCAAAGCCCCTGGAGCCACTTTGTCACCATGGCTTTGTCACAGAGAAGACTTTGCATTGAAATCGCACTTCCCACCAAAATAAAGACCTAATTCTGTTTCATTTTCCAATAAACAAACAAACAAAAGGTCATTCAGAAATCGCAGCCTCTGAATGTCCATACACAAATACTTTAAATAGCAAACTATTTTTATCCACAGACCTAAAACTAGTGTATTTGACCTAATTTGCTCCAGATTAGGCAACATTACAATGGAAAGCAATGAACTTGGTTTTGCTTCTCTTCTTCTTCTGCCCAAGGCCCAGAAACCTAACCCAGGCCACCTACTGCCTGGGACACTGTTCTGTCACTGGGGGGTGCTGTCACTTAGAACTGCCTGCTCCTGCAGGATGCTCGCTTCTCTACAATCACACGTCCTTCAGAATCCAACATTACTTCAAATGAATGAATGATTTCTAAGACAAGCAATCTGTACTTCACGTCAACTGCCTTTCTCCCCAAATATCTACAGAATGTGCGAGTGTCTGAGCAAGCAGAGAAACGAATGAAAGAGGGGACTCAGCATGTCACACACGCAGCCTCCACTGTCTGTCTCCCTGAGAGCCGACATGTGGTCATTAGGGCTTCGGAAGGGGCCGTGGGTCTGACCTTGCTCTGTAACCTTGGAGGAGTTAGGGGACACAGCCTAGCTCCCTCAGCTGCCTGAGACGCGCCAGTCACACCGAGCTGTGAGGGTGACACTAGAAATTTGTGCGCAGTGGCGGGCTTTGCGTGTGACTGAATGGTCACCGTTACTATTTTGCAGATTAGGGGACAATAGTGTGAAATGTCAAAACTCCAGCAGTGGACAGGGATTGCTAATGGAAAACTATTTTTCACTTTGTACAGGAAATGGCAAACTTGGTAAATTATGTACTTAAAAAGCTGAGAGAAGACCAAATCCAGATGGCTGACTACGCCCTTAAGTCAGCAGGTGAGTGAAGGAGTGAAAGGCCAGTGTAAGAAGCTCATACTTCAACAGCGTCTCTGATCTCGCATTTCTTTATGAGGAAAACATGTTGATCTAGCTGGTCATTTAAGGAGTGAAGTGAACAAATCTACACAATGAAGAAGAGACTAGAGCTGATTGCAGCGGATTGCTCTGAGCTGGGTGCAAATCTCAGAGGGAGTGACATTGCAATCTCATGGCATAGAAAGGGGCCTGGGGAAAGGCGGCACCCCACACCCAGGGGTCTTCGTATGTGTTTAGGGAACTTTCATAAAGACAAATTATATTCTGGGCGACAAAGCCCCTGGGATCTGAAACAGGTATGTCAGCTCCCACATTCCTATCCAATATTGTAACAGAAGTCCCAACCACCAAGAGAAGAATGGGGGTGGGGGGGAGAAAATTGGAAAGGAAGAAATAAAAATCTTTTCACAGACAATATGATGACTTATATAGAAAATCACCAAAAAAAGCTACTAGAACTAATTAGCGAGGTTAATAAATTCGATTGTATATATATGATTTTTAGATACTACTAATAAAATATTGGGAAAAGAAAATTTAAAAACAGTAATATTCATAACAGCAGTAAAAAAACACTCAGGCATGAATCTAATAAGATATGCATAGGATCTGTGTGCTTAAACCTAAAAATGTTCTAATGAAAGAGATAAAATTCAGAAATCAGTGGACAGATACAACAGGCTCACGGATTAGAAGTGGGAGGGTTGTTGAGATGGCAATTCTACCCACTAGGCTATTGATTGCAGGTGACCCCAATCACAATCAGCAGGACCGCCACTAGAAAGCTACAGGCTGTTTCTGAAATGTACATGGAACGTAGAGGAACTAGAAGAGCCCAAACAGGTTTGAAAAGAAGGACTCTTCAAAGTTGGAGGACTCACGCTACCTGATTTGAAGGCTTATTGTGAACTGTGGGAATCAAGAGGCACCAATGCAACAGAACAGAATGTCCAAACGTAGTCCCACCCGTCTGCAGTGAAGTGATTTTTGACACAGGAAAGAAAGCCAGTGGTGATGGTGGAGTTAGGCATCCCTATGCAAACATGAGCCCTGACTGCTAACTCCCACCTTACAGAAATGAAGTCAAAATGGTGATAGACCGAAATGGAAAGTTTAAGATAAAGCCTTTGTGATTTTGAGTTGGGAAAAAATTTCTTAGATAAGACACTAAAGACATAATCCATAAAAGGAAAAGAATGGCTAATTCGGACTTTATCAAAATTACAAACGTCTGCTCTGCAAAAGGTAATTAATAAAAAGATAAGAACAGGCCAGCAGAGAATATTTGCAAACCACATATTTGACAAAGGACTTTTATCCATAATTTATAAACACTCTAAAAATTTAACAATAAGAAAACAGTCAACTAAGTAAAAAGCAGCAAAAGATTTGAAAGTAAGTTTATCAGAGAAGATATATGAATATCAACAAACCAGATAAAAATGCTCAACATTATTACTCATTAGTGAAATGTAAATTAAAACCACAATGATCCCTATTAGAACACCAATAACCACCTTTAAGAACAGCAAACAAACGAAACCTGACCACAGGAAGTGCAGGCAACAATGAGAAGCACCTGGAACTCTCATGATCCTGATGAGAACGGAACACGATACAGCCATTTTGAAAGCCAGTGTGACAATTTCTTATTAAGTGAAATATAACACAAGACCCAGCACTCCCACCTCTAGGCATTTACCTAAGAGAAATTTAAACTTAACGTTCACAACAAAACCTGTACGAGGATGTGCATAGGAACTTGATTCATCGTCACCCAAACCGGAAATAGCCAAAATGTCTGTCAACAGACGACTGAGGAACTAGTCGCGACTGAGGAACTTTGTGCCCGTCCAGCGGAATGCTCCTCAGCCATGCAAAGGAATGGACTATGGGCACTCACTGCGACACCCAGGGATCTCAGAGGTGCTCCCTGTGCCGCATGACAGAGCCATACTGCAGAGGCTCCACACTGACACAGAGGGACAGCGTGTGTGTGTGTGTGTGTGTGGGGGGGGGGATCCAGAATACAGAGTAGGCACATCCTTAGCTACAGAAAGTAGAGTAGTGACCGCCTAAGGCTGGGAGGAAGTGGGGGAACTACTAAGTACTATGGGATTTGGGGGCTGATTGAAAATGTTCTAATATCAATTGTTCTCATGATGCACAACTCCAGACTGAAAAACCACTGGATGGTACACTTCAAATGGGTGAATTGTGTAGCATGTGAATTATATCTTAATAAAGCTGATTAAAAGGAAATGAATGAAAAAAGTGAAGAAATATGAATTTAAAAAACCCCACATACCACAATTTAAATGTGTTCTTGAACAGATTAAGGGGGTGGGGCATCAGCCGTCACCCTAGCCTGTGAAAGCCCTTACTGTGTGGCCAGTCAGTGGAGTAGGAATGTTGACTGAGCAGAGTATCAGCTCTCAAAGCCAGGCACACACAGGCGGCCAGAGAGAATAAAGGAGGCCCAGCTACATGTGAATTTCAGGCAAACAGCAAATAATTTGTTAGCATAAATGTATTCCAAATATTACATGGGACATACTACTATAGTTCCAAAAAGTTACTGTTTATCTGAAATTCAAATTTAACTGGGAGTCTTGGATTTTTACTTGCTAAATCTGGCAACCCTAGGTACAAATTCAGTTTCACACTGTGTCATCTTAGAAAAAGCACTGGGAATCAGACACTCAGTCAGGCACATGCATCTTAAATATTGTGATAGCTAAATGAAATCTGAGGAAATGATTTGCATTTTCTTTATGTCTTTTGTAAAAATACATTTTGCTTCTAAAATGAAGTAACCTGATGGGATAATATTTGATGAGTATATTTTATATATCTTTGACTAAAATTAAAGCTTAATCTATCTCCAGAATTGCCATCATGAATATAATGTGTTAGTACATTTATGTCCTTATTGGTTTTTATGCTTTTTTATTTTTGAGTGAACTGGGCTGACATAAAGACTTGTCTACTCTACGAGCTGTTAAAATATGTGGTTTATATGTCTCTTTGGGTAATAAACACCATCCATGTGATATTTCCATCTCCAAATCAATTGCTTCAGAATTAAATATTTTATCATAAAACAAGTTTCAGAAATGTTGTGAAACTACACAGAGCAAACTTTCTCAGAGTGACGATATTTTGGCGGTAATGAAACAGGAAGTCAGACTTTTCCTACCAATTCCTGAGTATGAATTTTACCTTATTCATAATTTGTCCAGTAATAGTTTTCCAACATAATTAAAATCTAAATGAGATGTTTTGAGTTGTGTCTAATTTTTTATTTTAAAAACTATTTTATAATTTTAGGAGCCTCCATCATTGAAGCTGGGACCTCGGAAAGTTATAAAAATGATAAAGCCAAACTGCACTGGCATGGGATTGGGTTCTCAAATTATGAAATGCCTCCAGATATTATCCTTCAGGTAAAAGTTACATTGAGAGTAACCTGTTTATATTTTACTATTTTCTTCCTATTATTTATCATGAAAATATTAATGTCTAAAATGGAGGCAACTCTGAACTTATCACAGATTCTGAAAGTCTCTTTGTATTCTTACAGTCATCAAAATACATGAGTTATTTCTTACTTTACGGTCTGTAAACTATGAGTAATTATTATTTTTTATTTTAAAACCAGTGAACTAGATTATTTACTTCTCAAGTAGGATATTCGCTTCTACATCTCTAAGTGGATTCTGTGGCCTACCTTTTCCATTGGCCAATTCAGTCAGTGCACACGCATCTACGGAAGGTGCACGCCCCCTACGTGCCTGTCCTGAGCTACGTGCTACTCAGGCCAGCACATTCTTGTAAAGTCCAAGTATAACAGGAGAAACTTCCAAATAAGATTTCCACTAACATTTCACTTCAACCCAGGAGACAGTAGACATCAACAGACAGTAGAGCTCTTCTTAACCGTAATCAACACACCTGAAGTTAGTTTCTAATTTAGAAATACCTTCCGGGGCAACCTATGGATCTCACTCCAGAGTACAGTCTAGATCTAGAAAATGGTACACCATTTTTCTTCCTTACCACCAGCATCAGCATCACCATCACTATCACCACTGCCATGCTAACCACCACCTCCACACCATCACCACCATCACCACTATTACCACCATTAACATCGCCTCCACCACCACTCCACCACCACCACCTATGCCACTACCATTACCACCTGCACACCATCACCATTACCATCACCACCACCACCACCACCATTAGCACCACCTGCGCCACCATCACCACCTGCACACCATCACCATTAAGCACCACCTGTGCCACCAGCACCAACATTACCACCACCATCCTCACCTCCATCACCATCACTACAATGACCACCACCATCACTAACTTCTCCACCATCAGTACCACCAGCCATCACCACCCATACCAACCAGCTGTCATCTAGCAGCTCATAGTCCAGTCAGAGCAATGAAAGATACTCGTATAATAAAGGGCTCAAATAAATATAAGCATAATGGGCACTGGAAGAACAATCACCCTTCTGGGTGTCTGGAAGTTTTCCTGTTTGATACGCAGAAGGGAGCTCTGTGGTCCGTAGGGGTGGATTTAATACAACCAGATAAGAGATTAACTCTTGTGTTTTCTTTGTAGCCGGATGTTCACCCTGGGAAGTGCTGGGCCTTTCCAGGTTCCCAGGGGCATGCCCTAATCAAGCTGGCCAGGAAGATCATACCAACTGCAGTCACCATGGAGCACATCTCAGAGAAGGTGTCGCCCTCAGGAAACATCTCCAGTGCACCCAAGGACTTTTCTGTCTATGTGAGAAGCTGTATCAGTCTTTGCTCAGAGTGGGTTACGATACGAAGTGGGTGGCTAGGGATTAGGAGCTGGGGTCTCATCTGAACTGTGCAACTAACTATCTCTACCACAGTGAGGAGGTCACTTATCCCTTGGACTCTGCTTTGTCATCTACAAAGTGACAGGGTTTAACCTGATGATTTCTACTACTTTACTTTTTTTAATCAAAGTGAGACACGTACAATTAAAAACTCTAAACATGTCCACACGTTTAGAATGAAACACGGTTTTTCCTTGTCCTACTACTCCCACCCCCCAATTTTTCCTCCCGGAAGCTTCCACTTGCAAACGTTTTGGCTATTTATTTGGGTTCTTCCCTGCATGTTTGCTTTTCCTAATTCTTAACTTTTCAGTTTTGGTTATTGTCTGCTGACATTCTCTGGTGGAAAACGAAGATTAGTTCTCTTCCGTGGCTCTCTCATCCTACCAATGTGTTGTGTTTTACTTTTTTATTGAGCTATAATTCAGACACCATGCAATTCATCCATTTAACCTGGATACTTCAGTGGCTCTTAGTATATTCGCAGAGCTGTGTATTCATCCCCACAATCAGGTTTTGGATATTTTTATCCCTCCCAAATGAAACCCTGGACCTCTTAGCTGCCGCTGCCCACCCTCTATCTCACTCCCCCAGCCTCAGGCAGCCACTAACTACTTTGCCTCTCTAGATGGGCCTCTTCTGGACACTTCATATAAATGGAATCACAAATGGTCTTTTGTGAAGGGCTTCTTCACTTAGCATAATGTTTTCAAGGTTCATCTATGTTAGAACATAAGTATGTTCTCTTTGAAAATTGCTGACTAATATTCCATTGTATGGATGGACCACATTTTATTTATCTGTACATCAGTTGATGGACCTTTGAGTTTTTTCCACTTTTTTGGCCATTGTGAACAACGCTGCTGTGAACATTTGTGCACAAGTTTCTGTGTGGACATTGATTTTCATTTCTCTGGATCTATACCCAGGAATAGAAGGCTAGATCACATGGAAAATGGGTTTCGTGTTTGGGGCATGGCTAGATGGTATATCTTACTGTTGGTTTCAATCGATATTTCGTGTGTTCACTGTG
This sequence comes from Rhinolophus sinicus, assembly GCF_036562045.2. Classification (NCBI taxonomy): domain Eukaryota; kingdom Metazoa; phylum Chordata; class Mammalia; order Chiroptera; family Rhinolophidae; genus Rhinolophus; species Rhinolophus sinicus. The sequence continues at coordinate 115,938,303 of NC_133758.1, forward strand.
ACTGTGGGGAATATTCTGCCCTCAGCTGAGCCCTACAGTGTACTCCAATGGTATTTGCTTCGTGTACATTTTTAGATGTTCCTGAGGATAATTGCCTCCTCCTAATGTCTTCTTCAGACGTGTAAAAATCCTCCCACTTATGTCAGATAACTTATAAACTTCTTTTTTCATGTTTCTTTTGGGACAGCCTCTGGATTGTCTGCCTGTTTGCTCCAATCTGACTTGTTGCCAGTTATGTACGGCTGCTCTCAGGGGTTTCATTTCCACACCCCAAGGGTTCAACTGATTACTGATTATTTAATCTGTTATTTTAAAAATATTTTCTCTTATTTTCCTTTTCTGTTCTATCTTCTGAAAGATATTATGAATTTCTTTTAACTTCTATGTTGGATTTTTCATTTCTGCTGTCATGATTCTTCTTTCTAAGATGTTTTCCTATAGTCTTTTCTTAAAAAAAAAAAAGATTTTATTGGGGAAGGGGAACAGGACTTTATTGGGGAACAGTGTGTACTTCCAGGACTTTTCCCAAGTCAAGTTGTTGTCCTTTCAATCTTAGTTGTGGAGGGCTCCGTTCAGCTCCAGGTCCAGTTGCCGTTGCTAGTTGCAGGGGGAGCAAGGAATCGAACCGGCAACCTTGTGGTTGAGAGCCCACTGGCCCATGTGGGAATCAAACCGGCAGCCTTTGGAGTTAGGAGCACGGAGCTCCAACCACCTGAGCCACCAGGCTGGCCCAATAGTCTTTTAAAGTCTAAATTTCTTCTTCTGTGGATGCAATGTTTTCCCTGAAGTCTCCAGAGATATTATAGTTTTGTTTCCTGTTTTTCTGCTCCCTCCCCCGTTGACAGGGTCTCTGTCCTTCTCGTTATGTGCTTTTCTCACATGTTTGGTGATGCTTGTGTCATGTTTAAGAGCTAAACAGTAAAGAGCCAGTGAAAGCTTTGCACACTTGGTAGGGTGGGTGGACCAGGATCTTCACAGGCAGTGGTCTAGTTGGGCCATTTTTTCTGGAGACTCCAGAGTGTGGGATTGGGCAGGTTGACCCTGGGAGGAATTCTACAAGCTGTGCCCAGGTTTCAGCTTGGCGACCACATGCTGGGGGCTGCTGAGAGAAGAGGAGCATGGCCCGCCATTCAGCACACAGGGTATGCCCTCACCTCTGACATGTGCAGGTCTCCTGAGCCCAGCTGTCCCAGAACTGGGAGGATGAAGGTAGTTTGTGCTGGGCCAGGCCGGGGTGATTACCGGTCAGGGGCTGGGGCCTAACTGCTTCAGCTCCCTGTCCGCTGGGGCCCCTGCAGCCCCATGGCCCGCCTCTGGAGCTTCTGGGACTTGCAGTGTACATCGTGTCAGCATGTTCCCACAGCCAGGGGAGTCTGTGTTTTCTCCAGGGCACCACACCACTCGCCCTTTGGCCACGTCCAGGCTTTGTGTCTGGTGTCTGCTCCCATGTCTTCCTTGTAGGTTTATGCTTGCCTTCAGCCCCCTGCTGTCCTGCCTGAGGGAGGGCTCAGAGGTAAACGTGGTGCTCGGCTTGCCTGTTTCATCAAATGCCTCTGAAGGCCATGCCTCTGGGCTGCAGAACAGAAAGATGACCACCACCCTCTGCTGCAAGGCTGCTGCCACCCACGATAGTTGCCTGCTGAGCCCACAGTTGAGTTGGGCTGAATTGGAGCAGGTCAGACCCCACCTCAGACAGGTGCACACAGTTGCTCATTACCGAGGAATTATGGGTGAATCCTTCAGTAATCAAAACTACTTCTCATTGTTTTTCTTATATTAGCAAATTTATGAACCAAGTAAAGTTAAAACAGGGTAATAAAGAAGGTGGAAATAAAATAAGCACTCCTCCGTACCCTACTAAAGGAACCACGTGAGGCTTGGGTTTTCTGTGTCTGTAATCATGGGTGTGTTGTTTAATCACAATATATTCAATTCTTTTAATAAAACTATGTTACAAATAGTTTGAATATTAATATGTTCATTATAAAACAATTTAATTAATGAACTCTTTATTTTGTTGTGTTACTATGATTTAAGGAACCTAAAGATCAACTTTAGATAGTCACGAAAGAAATTAATTCCCACCAGTGTATTTTCCTCTCAAAAACCTTCGATTTTGAAAGGTAGGGAAGGAAGGTAAAATAAATAAATAAATAAATGAAACTGCATACAAATATCAGTATTTTCTTTCAGTCAGCAAACACTTTTTGGATAGAGTTATTTGTATGATCAGTCTGGAAATGGATTAAGTTTATCTTATTTTGGAAAACACTGGGTCAACATAGGGACTTTTGTTTTATTTTATTCAAAGTATTCTGACTGCCAATACAGTTATTAGGCCAGAGATTTGTTCTATTTATCTATCTATCTATCTATCTATCTATCTATCTATCTATCTATCTATCTTCATCCACCCACCCACCCACCGACCGCCCTTCACCTGCATCTCAGGGATGCATCTATGCATCTACCTTGTTCCTACCTGTCTAGTGAGCCCTGTGCTCAGCCTGCCTCTTGCCTTGCGAACTCCCGAGTCCAACACCTTTGGGGCACCTAGGCCAGCACTGCGCCCCCGGAGGACCCCAAAGATGTCTGGAGAATTATTTTAACCGAGCACCCATTCCTTACGACCTGTGTGTCTGTTACTTTTTTCACAGGGCATCCTGAAGCAAAGTGGAGGAGAAGAGGTTTTCCTAGGTCAGTTTTTATACAACAAAACAGGAACCACGGTTCAGACCTTTGAGCTCCAGGTAATGAGGGCCCTGGATAGGGGTGCGGGCTCCGCTGCTGGGAGGGGTGTGTTGGGGCTGCGTGTGGAAGTGACGTGTGAGATTAACCACGAGGCTCTTCTGAGCTTCAGTTCTGAGCTCCCAGTGCTGATGTGCATTTTAATGCAAGACAGGCAAACACCAAAGTGTGTTCTAAGCCTAATTCTTCCTCGTTCGCTATCACTTTTTAAAAACTGTCTTCACCTTCTCAGTCCTTCTCTTATCAGTCTGGTTCCCTTGCACTGTTAGGTTAGACAGTCACTATCTCAACTTTCTTATGAGGGCGATGGTGCAGTAGGAGATGGTTAGAGGCAGAGAGGAACTCAGGGCAAGAGAAAACAAATATTTAATACCAGACGATACAGGCAAAACTTCTCTCCTTAACTCAAAGGGGAAAAAGCACAAACTGTTAGCATACAAGGCCCCCAAAAGTCATTAAGGTGCATGAAATATATCTTCACTGTTTCTCATTAGCCACAGGAAGTAATGAAGAAATACAGAAGGCGTCTCATATCATGTAAAAGCAAGTGTTGTATGACACTACTTGGCCAATGGTGAGAAAATCTAGGCTGAAAACAACGTATGTGTTAGAACTGAATGTGCCGGAGGAGTTTCCTACATGACTCTATAGCTGTGTCCCTCCCTCCCTCGTGGGCTGGCCATGGAGGAGCACGGTGGGGGCATCTCAGAGGAAGTAGAGCACCTGGTGTCCAGGCTGCCATATTCTCTTCCTTCCCCGGAACGTGTCTTCTTAGGAGCTCTTTACTTACGGTGGCTCATTTTCTCGGCCACTACAGTGATGTTTGAATACCCTGTGTTAGGAAGGGAGGAAGGAAAGAGTTTGAATTTCCCATTACGTCAGCATTCCTCGGGATTCTTTGAGATGGATTTCTTGATAAGGCATTAATTTTATTTTTTCTTTATTTTCAGCATGAAGTTTCTGAACCCTTATTATGTGTGAAACTTAAAATCCTCAGCAACTGGGGACACCCGAAGTACACTTGTTTATACAGATTCAGGGTGCACGGCACCCCGGGAGACCACACCTAGAGAGTTGGTGCAGAAGGTGACGGCCAGGGGGGTAGGACAGCCAAGTGTCCCTGCCCCTTAGCTTCACTACACTCAGAGGGGTGGACTCGGCAGTGGGAGGGAAACCTCAAAGTGGATGAATTTTACTAGTAAAAGTGTAAAAGTGACTCAGTCTCCATCTGGTAGCTTTGCTTTGGGGATGAATGTCGCTGGAGCCCTGACAAGTAAATCTGTCTCGAAGGCGGTATTACTCAACAGTCTTTCTCAGAGGGGCGCCTCTGCCTTCCTTAATTTGTTCATCCACCCCAGGCATGGATGGCCCGTTACCACTGTTGTTTAACACGTGTCTGGACACACAGGCCAATCTGCTTAGATAAGTGAAAGAAATCAGAGGTTAAAAGGAGTGAGGATGTCTGATCATGACTATTTGCAGATGATCTGATGAATTCCTTCAAATGCAATAAAGTCAATTAGAAAATACACCACACACAGGAAAAACTGCAGTAAGTTAGTGGAAAGAAAATTACCACATGTAAATCAACATTATGTATAAATACAAACAACCAGTTAGAGGATATAATTTACAAAAGCCACAACAAAGATGAAAAAGAATCAGATAAATGAAACAATTAAACTACCTGTTTGAAAACACTCCAAACAGCAGTGGATCATGAGAAGACGTCAATGATGGAAAGACACACCTTTCCTGTGATACAAAAACTCCGCTATCAAGAGGTCAGTGTTCACTAATCTATAAATTCAATTTAATCTCAAAGCCCAGAAAAAACGTATTTCTCAGACAATTACGGGAAATTAAGGATATTTCAGTGCCTATGTGATAATAGTATTTCGATGTTATTACAAAAAAAGAATTATTCTTGTTTAGATTTATATATTTAAATATTTACAGATGAAATGACATATGTGGGATATGTTTCAAAATAATAAAATGAGGAAATGTGTGGGAGGATCCACAGAGAAGACTGGCCACGCAATGATCATTGAAGGTGTGTGCTGGTCCATGGGGGTTCACGCCTACTGTTCTGCCTTCATTTATATAAGTAACCAGAAGTGTTGTGTTTTAAGCCAAATTGATTCTAAAGTTCATTTGGAAATATAAACTTAGTAGGAAGCCAGGAAACCTCTGGAAGAAAAAAAAAAGACAAAGAGCTGTATGATGTTGATTAAAACAATAATTAAAATTATGTGGTGCTAGAACATTGATAAACCAATGGAACAGACAAAACAATTCAGTGTCTGATATATCAGAAATAGATTTATATCTGTGTGGGAATTTAGAATATGATAACGGTGGCATCTTAAAAGCAGACGGGAAAAAGTAATGGTTTGGGACAATTACTCTGTCATTAAGAAAAGAAAATTGCACCCATTATTTCTCACTTTGCAATATGATGAATTTCCAAAATCATGATTATTTATAGGTAGGTAATGAAACCATAAAACTAAACCAAGAAAACTTGGGCTGAGTCTTGTATGGCACTGGGTAGAGGGAGACCTTTTCTACATGAGACTCACACTGACATAAAATTTAAAAACCTCTACATGGCCAACAAAGTCTCTGAAGAGCCGCTGAAGCAAGACCCATCCCTTCATCTAGCACGTTTCTCAAAAGACATTCATTCACTCACGCCACACGGTAGGCTGTCCCTCGTTTTAGTTTTCTCATGTAAAAGAAAAAAAAAGACAAATCCAACTTGAAGCTCTGAGCTATGCCCGTGTCTTTGCAGTGAGCAACTTGTTCCGCATTAACTGCTGACAACAGGGCTGCAAACGGTCCCCCCAGGGCTGGGGAAGGCGAACAAGCACGGGATTGACACGGCAGGACAGACACGGGGCAGGACAGACACGGGGCAGGACAGACACCGGGCAGGACAGACACCGGGCAGGACAGACACCGGGCAGGACAGACAGATGTGGGGCAGGACAGACAGACGTGGGGCAGGACAGACAGACACGGGGCAGGACAGACACGGGGCAGGACAGACGCGGGGCAGGACAGACAGACACGGGGCAGGACAGACGCCGGGCAGGACAGACAGACACGGGGCAGGACAGACACGGGGCAGGACAGACACGGGGCAGGACAGACACGGGGCAGGACAGACAGACACGGGGCAGGACAGACAGACACGGGGCAGGACAGACACGGGGCAGGACAGACAGACACGGGGCAGGACAGACACGGGGCAGGACAGACGCCGGGCAGGACAGACAGACACGGGGCAGGACAGACGCCGGGCAGGACAGACAGACACGGGGCAGGACAGACACGGGGCAGGACAGACAAACACGGGGCAAGACAGACGCGGGGCAGGATGCCGGCGCTTCCTGGCACAATGAACAAACATGATGCACTTTGAAAACCAAGTTGGATACAGTTTTCGTTCTATTCTTTTTTCTTAATTGCGCAACGTCATTACATCATTTACGCGTTAGGAACCTGACCAGGACCCGGGGAAGCTCATCACGAGACAAAGGCGCAGCGGCATCGCTTCCCGTCAATGCTCTTTAAACACAGTCGCGCTCCTACCGGTTTGAAAGCCGGACCCAGCGCGGTGCCCGGGCCCAGGCCGCCAGGAGCGCGCCCCGCGGTCGGAGCCTGGGAACCGCCCTGCGTCGGACAGGCAGCCGCCTGAGCGGCGACTCTGATGACCTTTTATACACACGCGGTGGGTTTCACGTCTCGCGTTTTACAGACGTGGCCACAGGTGTCACAACGTCCTTTCAGAACGTGAACCCCCAGACCCACCCCTCACACCGGGGGGAGGGCTGCGCGCCGCTGAAAGCAGCCGTGCTCCCCGCGGGGGCGGCACCGACCCCGCCTCCCCGCGCACGTGACGCAGAGCGTAACACGGGGGCGGGACGCGGCCCACGTCAGGCCAGGCCGAGCCGGGCGGAACCTACGGGCGCGCGGCGGCGTTTCCGGGGGGACGCTGAGGGCGACACCGGGTACGCGGGTGACGGGTCCCCGCGCGGGCCCACGCTCCGGCATGAAGTTTCGCGCCAAAATCGTGGACGCGGCCTGTCTGAACCACTTCACGCGTGAGCGGGGCGGCGTGGGGAGGAGCCCAGAGGGGCGGGCGGCCGGAAGGAGGCTGCGCGCGGCGGGCTTCGGGCGGGAAGCGCGCGGGGTGCGCACCCGTGGGCAGGGCGGCCGGTGCCCGGGGCTGTTTCTAAACCCGATCCCCGGCCCGGGGCGTTTCCTCGTGCGCCGGCGCGGGCCGCGGGGGGCAGCCGGACGTGCGCAGACCTCCGTGGGCCCGTGTGCTGGAGGCGTGGATGCGTCCCGCGGGCGCCGGCCCCTGCGAGCGGCGGGCGCCTTGTCGCAACCTGACGGGGGCTGCGTGCCTGGCCGGGTGCGGGGCGGCTGCCTGACTCCTCGGTGCTAAGGTGCTTTCCAGTGGGACCCCACTGCGCACGGCAGTCTGTCCGCCGGGAGGCTGCACCGTGTTGAACTAGTTCTCGGGCTGAGCTCTCGGGCTGAGCATCTCGGGCTGGGCTCTCGGGCTGAGCATCTCGGGCTGAGCATCTCGGGCTGAGCATCTCGGGCTGAGCATCTCGGGCTGAGCATCTCGGGCTGCGCTCTCGGGCTGAGCATCTCGGGCTGAGCATCTCGGGCTGGGCTCTCGGGCTGAGCATCTCGGGCTGAGCTCTCGGGCTGAGCATCTCGGGCTGAGCATCTCGGGCTGAGCATCTCGGGCTGGGCTCTCGGGCTGAGCATCTCGGGCTGAGCTCTCGGGCTGAGCATCTCGGGCTGAGCATCTCGGGCTGGGCTCTCGGGCTGAGCATCTCGGGCTGAGCATCTCGGGCTGGGCTCTCGGGCTGAGCATCTCGGGCTGAGCATCTCGGGCTGGGCTCTCGGGCTGAGCATCTCGGGCTGAGCATCTCGGGCTGAGCATCTCGGGCTGAGCATCTCGGGCTGCGCTTTCGGGCTGAGCATCTCGGGCTGAGCATCTCGGGCTGAGCATCTCGGGCTGAGCATCTCGGGCTGGGCTCTCGGGCTGGGCTCTCGGGCTGAGCATCTCGGGCTGAGCATCTCGGGCTGAGCATCTCGGGCTGCGCTTTCGGGCTGAGCATCTCGGGCTGAGCATCTCGGGCTGAGCATCTCGGGCTGAGCTCATGGGCTGAGCTCTCGGGCTGAGCATCTCGGGCTGAGCATCTCGGGCTGAGCTCACGGGCTGAGTTCACGGGCTGAGCTCTCGGGCTGAGCATCTCGGGCTGAGCATCTCGGGCTGGGCTCTCGGGCTGGGCTCTCGGGCTGGGCTCTCGGGCTGGGCTCTCGGGCTGAGCATCTCGGGCTGAGCTCTCGGGCTGAGCATCTCGGGCTGAGCATCTCGGGCTGAGCTCTCGGGCTGAGCATCTCGGGCTGAGCATCTCGGGCTGAGCATCTCGGGCTGAGCTCACGGGCTGAGCTCACGGGCTGAGCTCTCGGGCTGAGCATCTCGGGCTGAGCATCTCGGGCTGGGCTCTCGGGCTGGGCTCTCGGGCTGGGCTCTCGGGCTGGGCTCTCGGGCTGAGCTCTCGGGCTGAGCATCTCGGGCTGAGCATCTCGGGCTGAGCTCTCGGGCTGAGCATCTCGGGCTGAGCATCTCGGGCTGAGCATCTCGGGCTGAGCTCTCGGGCTGGGCATCTCGGGCTGGGCATCTCGGGCTGGGCATCTCGGGCTGAGCATCTCGGGCTGCGCTCTCGGGCTGAGCATCTCGGGCTGAGCATCTCGGGCTGGGCATCTCGGGCTGAGCATCTCGGGCTGAGCATCTCGGGCTGAGCTCTCGGGCTGAGCCGGCCCAGGGGCCGTGGGGAGCGCCCCAGGAGTTCCTTACCGTAGCCCCCCGCTGCAGGAGTCAGCAGCATGGTCGCCAAGCTCGCCAAAGCCTGCACTCTCCGCATCAGCCCGCGTCGGCTGAACTTCATCCTCGCTGACAAGGTGGCCAACGGAGGGGTGAGCATGTGGTGTGAGCTGGAACAGGTGAGCAGGAGCTCCTGAGGGGCGTCCGACGCTGCCGAATGGGTCGGAAAGGGCACAGGGGTCCCTCCTTTTCTTCCCTTAGGAGAACTTCTTCAACGAATTTCAAATGGAAGGTGTGTCAGCAGAAAACAATGCGATTTATTTAGAGCTAACGTCAGAGAATCTGTCTCGAGCCTTGAAAACTGCCCAGAATGCCAGAACCTTGAAAATCAAGCTGACCAATAAACACTTTCCCTGCCTCACAGTCTCCATAGAGCTGGTGAGTAGGAGGGGAGCGATTCTGAAACTTCCCGGAAGGAACTGAAGTGGCTGGCTGTTGGAAGTTAACTGGTTTTCTGGCACCTAAATATTTTCCACTGGACTCAGTTTCTCCTCCTACTTAATGGCATTGGCTTGTTCAACACACGTCCCAGCTCCTAACCCAGAGCAGACCACGCACACCCTGAATATTTGTTGAACAGGTTTTGATGAATGGATTGAGAACATTCCACTTAGATGTGGTATGTTAGCTTTTTTATTTTTGTCCCTTAGTTTTGTTTTTGTTTTTTAAAAATATTGACGTTATAAAAATAGTGTGTAATTCTTCTCTTGGCAGTTATCTGTGTCGAACAGTAGTCGCATTGTAACCCACGATATCCCCGTAAAGGTCATTCCTAGGAAACTATGGAAGGATTTACAGGAACCGACAGTCCCAGACTGTGATGTGAGTGATGCTCATTTTTAAAGGATACTCCACGAAAAAAAAGTGGAGTATTTGCCTTTTGCTGTTTACATAAAGATCTTCAAACAGTGCAGAGTGTAGCAGTAAAGCCACACGCCACAGGTGGGAGATAGTGTCGTGCTCAGCAGTGGCGCTTAAATAAAACGACTACACGGAGGGAGCACTGTGGGGGCTGGTTTCTGTCGGGAGTGATGGCTTAGGCACCTGTTTGGGTCTCACAGAACGTGATGGTACCTCATCCTGTAAGGAGTGATGCCTGGGGTGTGCGTAAGAGCCAAGGGCAGAGGCTGCCTCAGTCCTGGCAGGAATCCCAGGGCAGCTGGCAATAAACATGAGGCCCAAGGGTCTGTTGCTTCTTGCTTACGATTTGTTGGAGAAGAGACCGTGGAAAAGGAATTTTACTGGAGGATATCCGCACCTCCTGGGAAAAGCCAGCATTGTATCCAGCACTGTTGGTGACCTGGTCTGAGCGGGAGTGCAGGGACTTCCTCGTGGTCCTTTTCCGGGGTAAGAAGGCCTGTCTGGCTGTGCGTCCCTCAGAGTCTTATTCCCCTTGGGTAACATAGGGCCTCTGGCCGGAGTGCCCACAGGTGTGTGGTCGCCAAGGTAACCACAGAGGCAGGCGTGAGTTAGGGAAATAAAATTTTTTTTATTTATTTTATTTTAAAAGGACAGTGTAAAACCCCAGATTCCAGAGCTGCTAAGCGTGCACGTGTGGCAAACCTAGGCAGTAGGGTGCACCTGTCAGCACTTGACTACTCACATCTTTAATTCTCCTGAGTTTTCTCATTGCTTTCGTAGGTTAGTATTTATTTGCCAGTCCTGAAGACTATGAAGAGCGTGGTGGAAAGAATGAAAAACATCAGCAATCACCTTGTAAGTTACAGCTTCCTCGGAAATGAGCCCGGAGTATTGGGTTCAGGCTGCATGCCTGCCACAGGTTTGGGTCCCCTGTGGGTACCCGGAGGCCCGGTGCGGCGGGCGCCCTCACCGGCCTGTTGTTCAGAGCTGCAGTTTCACGGTGTCCGGGAAACCTGTGCTGGTGCTTTCCTCTCCCTCCCGGGGGAGGCTTTTATGTTTGCCCTGGTCCATCACACTTGTATTTATAGCATGTTAACAATATAGCCAACTTCTGGCTTCCTTCACTTGTGTTTTGGACAAACATCGCAGCTTGCCTGCTGCATGTATGTGTTTTATGAATCACTGACACTGGCAGTGAGGAGTGTCCTGTCTGCTTAGTGGACGTTTCAGCGAGCCCAGCACGGAGCCCCCCAGCCCACGCCGTCTCCCCCTCATCAGCTGTCTGCCAAGTACATGGACGTATTTCCTTTGCTGTTTGCTTATGTGGCGGTTGGTCCACTACCGTGTAACAAAATGCTACAGCATGTGACAGTGCTGGGGAAGGGTGTGGATGGTCCCCAGTCACCCCCGGGATTCTTTGAATTTGAATTCTTCCTTTACTTGACCCCAAACATTTGATTATGTCCCGAATGTTCTAAAAACCGCCATCAGCCTGACGAAGTGTCCACTTTTGATCTTCATCTGCCTGGCCTCGTCCCTTGTCACGTGGCCACACCGTCCCTGCAAAACCTCCCTCGACTCTTGTTCTTCCCCACACTGCCAGCTCTTTCCAGGCTCTGTCTCGGCCATTTCACACTCGCTGTCTTGTGTCCCACCTCCCCCCCGCCCCCCACGCTTAGCCTCTCGCCATTCGCTGTAAGTCTGTGCTGAGTGCTCCACGCTAAGTGACCTGCCAGCATCGGAAAGGGAAACGCTATCTCAACCATCTTTGTGTCCCGGCCACCACTGTAGGACTGTCACCCAGCAGGCGGTTAGTAAGTGTCACATGGACCTGGAATGAAATGTACCTTCAAGTGATCTTTGGAATTGCAAAGGTTTTCCGAGGCCTCGGAACCGTTTGTGGGCCGTTCGTATCTGTGACGGTGCTCACGTAAGAGAGATTGTCGTTCTTGGCTTAGTCGCCTAGATGTCATTTGAACTTGCAGTCGGCTTCCGCTGCCGCAGTGGGAGCTGTGCTGCGCTTGGGGTGCTCCCCTCACTGCACCATTGTTGACCCAGTTGTCAGGCGGGAAGCTTCCACTGCCAGGGCAGGGGCCCTGGGGACCTGAGACAGCTTCCGAGAGGCCCAGGAGAGGAGGCCAGGCCAGGCAATTCATCTGCGGACCCCATTGTTTTGTTCTTTCTGTCCAAGGGCAATGAGTTGGCCCAGTAGCCTGGGTAGAGAAAATCATCAGAAGTGTTTTTCTCCAGAGTATTTAAAAACAAACAAAAGTGTTTGGCATGCCTGCTGCCATCTGCCCTCCTACATGGAAAGTTGTCATGTGTGGGAAGTAGAGCCAAGGGCCTGAGGACGTCTACCCGGGTGACAGGGTCTGTGTCTGAAGGTGACAGGCAGGGGACGTAAGGCCGCTGAGTGCGACTCAGTACGTGGAAAACACCTGTCCCATGGGGAGCTGAAGCCACGTGCTGAGGCCCCACCCTCCCTCCTTTCCTTTATGGGAGCCGTGGCCGCGGGGATGGGCAGTGTGAGTCGGGTGCGAGCAGCAGAAACAAGCACCCTGTGCAGGCTTCCCGCGCTGTCCTCCTGCCCACGTCTTCACCATGACGTGGTGCTGTCAGCTCAATTCTGGCTCCGCCTCCTGTGGGCGTGGCTGGGACTTGCTTGTGGGGGAGGGGGCGTGGATAGGTACCGGCATTTCCCCACTTTCTCTGGCGTCCAGGTGTGCGGCCTCCACTTGGGAGGTGTCTGGTGAGCACGGTCCTCCTGCCGGACTCGGGGTCCCCCACTCTCACCTGCTGTCCAGATCCTCTCTACCTCCGTTTCTGTTCGGTAATTTGTATTTTCTGACTTTCTGCCTCGTCTTCTCTTCCCGCGCTGTCTGTGTGCCCACGTTCTCCTGGTTTCTTGCCTGTTTACTTTCCATTTCCAATATTTGCCCCTATATTTCAAGTTACTTCCTGAGTCCTGTCAGCTCTCTTTGTACATCTGCAAGCGGTCTGGTCACGTCATGTCGGAGTGTCCCTGATTCTGACCTATGCTCTCCTTTCGTAGCTTCACTGTCCTCAGTTTCTTCCAGTTCTTTCTGAAACACAAGTCCCTCCCTCTCTGCGTCTGCTTCGTGCAGCACCCCCAGGCCCCTGAGTGCTTTTGGCCAGTGTTGTTCCTCTCTTTCCAGAATGTCGTGGTTTGGAGTCTGACCACAATCCCCTTAGGACACGTATTCCTTTCAGGTGGGGGAACCGGGTGGGTTTGTGGCTTCAGCACTGAGGGGTTCTCTGTTCCCTCATGACATCAAAGTGTACGGCACGCGGCCTTCCCCGTGGCCAGCTCTCCTGGGCTTCCTGGCTCCTCCCCCTCCTCCTCCTCCACAGAACCCAGGGTGCCCACCCTGTGCAGGCCTCCCCAGTTCCCATCTCCTGGCAGAGCCCCCAGCGCCACCTGGTTTGGGTCTCTGCCGAGTTCTCCAGGCTCCTCTCCTGCGGGAGTTACAGGCCTCGTCTTCTCTGTTGCTGATGCTGTGTGGGTCTTGGTGCCATCGGAAGTGTTCTGGGGGTTGGTAGGGCTACCTTGTCACCTGGTTTGGTGGAAGCCGATGCCTGTGGTGTTTTTTTGGGGGGCGGAGGTCATTTCCTGTTCTTTTTTAAGACTGAAATGCTCCATTTGCAGATAATTGAAGCAAACCGAAATGGGGACCTGAACTTGAAAATAGAATCTGAGCTAGTGTGTGTTACAACTCATTTTAAAGATCTCGGAAACCCTCCATTTGGTAAGTTTCCTGGTGGGTTGTTTGCTCCTGATACATTGTTTCAGATGACCGATACATTGTTTCAGATGACTGATACATTGTTTCAGATTACCAAGGGTCTAACCACAAGAGGTTGTTTCAGTGCCTGTGACTCAGGCCTGGGGAGGGGACATGACTGAGGTTGGTCGCCTGCCACTAGCCTGTGGAATGGGAAGGTGAGGGCCTTCCCTTTCCCAGAGGTGACAGGACGTTTCTTCCTCCTGGGAATGAGAGGCCTCCCATTAGCTGCGTGTGTCTTAGCTGTTTGGTGTACGTACACACACGAGGAGACACCGTGATCTGGCCTAATGGGGACACTGGGCCATATTTTGGGTCCCCGTAAGTGAAGCTACCCTGTAAATTAGCACAGTGTTCCAGAGTCAGGACTTGGTCCGTTCTCGCTGACCGAATGATTACATCCGCGCTTTGCAGCGTTTCTGCAGCACGCTAATCAGGGTAATGCAGCTCGTTTACGTAAGTGCCACTTCGCTTCCCTGGGTTCCCTGTCATGTCTGAAGGGTGTCCCTGTGGTTTTAGCCTCTGAAGACGCCTCTCAAGACAGAAACCCAGCGCACATGGTAGAAGTGCACGTGGATATCAGAAAGTTCCTGCAGTTTCTTTCTGGACAGCAAGTGAACCCCACAAAGGCCATCTGCAGTAAGTGCGTTTTCTTCTGTTTTTCTCTTTCCAGCACATTCATCTCCTCTAGCTCCCCAGGTTGTACGCGGCCTCGCAAGTGTGTGACAGCTCGGTCATGTGGCCTCTGGTTCTCCAGGCCCCCGGGTGTTTGGGTTTCCTGGGTTCTGAGGTACGCAGAGGCACCACAGGAGACAATTGCGGGGTCGGGCTCCTGCAGGCCTGGCGGGGGTCCACACCTTCTCGCCAGGCGTCATACATGGTCTGTGCCTGGAGAGAGGCTGCAGGAGGACGGGTACTGACCACCCATCTTCTGCACTGACCCAGCCTGAGGGACGCGACACCCTGACACGCTGGGCTTGACGTTCCCATCGCGATGCCCTCGCTTCCTTCCTGTGTCTAAACCTCACCTGTCCCGTACCTGACGCCTGCATCCTCTCGCCTACCCCCTGGATTCCGTCTCCCGCAGCCACACACCTGCCTCGGCATCCTTGCCCATTGGCCGTACCTGACGAGGGCTCACTCCCAGGGTCTTCGAAGGCTGGCTTTCTCCTGGCCACAGAGATCACAAGAAACGGTCCTCTTAGTGACAGCTGCCAGGCTGATGCTCAGCCACCTGTGAGCACAGCTGAGGAGGAGGAGGGCCCAGAATGTACCTGGTAACTGTCAGATCGTCAGCACTCTGTGGAGAAGGGCTGGAAAATGCCAGGGGGCTGTGTCGAGGACCAGCCTGTACAATGAGAGGCTGGAAGAGGAGGAGAGACCACAGGAGGGCGTAGCCTGGGTGTCACAGGAAGGTGTTAGGTGGGGCGGAGGGCACCGGAGGTGGGGGGTGGCCGCGGGCCGGGAGGGGAGGAGGGCGGGCCTGGCTGGGTGGGGCAGCGGGCACCAGTGTCCGCGTGTGCGGCTCCTGGAGAGGCTGTGCCGGGCTCGGGCGCGTTTCTAGGCCGAGCGGTGGGAGCGTGCTTCAGCACAGGGTCCGTGCAGGTTTCAGACGCTTTGCACGATGCCAGCTTGCATGGCTGCCAGGGACCTTGCTGAGTGCATGTGCCTTGTAGCTCTGGGCTCGGCTGTCGAGTCTCAGTTCTGCCATGTTCTGGGGGCAGCCTGGCAGCTAGTGCCCTGCCTGCAGAGTGGAGGCGGGCAGCAGGCTCTGAGCTGCACTGTGGCCAGGAGCCAGAGTTGTGTGTTTGTCACTGGCCAGACTGACCGCCCCCACTCTCAGAGGGACCCACATGTGGCAGAGCCGCACCAGCCCTGACAGCAAACACCGCGCTTCTTTTACTGGTTCTTTACTCCCCAAATCTCCTTTTCTGCCTGCAGTTCTGTCCCTGGGCGACCTCCGTCCAGGGTCCTTTCCCCATCCCATCTCTGGCCTCCGCTGTCGTCCGTGTCCACCTGTGTGTGCCCGCACTTCTGCAGGGGATTCTGTCCCCCTGGGCCTCTGGCCCCCGCCCCGTGACTGCTCTCTCCACAGCTGGGGCCCAAGTGCTCTCGTTACCCTGTTGTCCTCACCGCGGCTCCAGCGGGTTCAGCGGGTTTCCTTTGGAGCAGCAGCTCTGTCCTGGTCCCTGTGGTGAGGGCCCTGGCTGCTGGGCCTTGTCACACTGCGGCCACCTGTCCTCCTCTGTGGCACTTGCTCTCTGGTCTTGTGCCTCTGCCTGGACTTTGCCCTGTGGCCGAGGCCTTCGCAGGATTGGCAGGTTACTGAAGTCCCTGCGCTGCTGACGGATGTGCCTCCTTCTGTCCCCTCTTGTGCTCTCATGTGTGACACAGCCTGTCCTAGGGGCAGTGAAACCGCCCGCCCTTGGCTTCCTCAGTGCACTGAGTCCCTTCCCTGTAGGAAGCACTTTTCCCTGGAAGACCATGGATTGGGGTGAATGTGGTGCCAGGCAGCTGCACTGTGGGCTGTTCACCTCAGGCCTTGGCAGCTTTGCGTCTCTCTCCCGAGCGCAGCCGGCATCCAGGTCAGCTGGCCGGTCGGTGGCAGGCACACACCGTCCTGGGGGGCCAGGCGCTCCGTGAGCACAGGCTTCTCCAGGGGGCCCCAGGGTGGACGTGGGAGCTGGGAGGCCTGCCCATCACAGCTTTCTTCTCTCCCTCCCTAGATATTGTCAGGAACAAGGTGGTTCACTTCGATTTGCTCCATGAGGACGTGTCCCTGCAGTATTTCATCCCGGCGTTGTCATAGCAACACCTGCCGGATTGGGCGCCTGGGATCTCTGGCACCACTGGCCGGAAGAGGCTGTCGGGTGATGTGTTCTGTCGTTTGTCCTCGCAGCAGCGCAGAGTCTGTACATTTCTCTTATGTTTCCCTCTGATATTTTAACTGGACATTGAATTCGTGAAACACAGTTGGATAAACATTACTTCATATTCTTTGTTCTTGTATCTGTTTTGTTGTGCTTTTAAGACATTGGAAAGAGTGTATTTATCCAAACTTTGAATAGGACTTGCTCATCGAAGGTGTGAAAATCTTCTTGTATTTAGAATTGGTCTAGAATCCAAATTCACAGAGCTGCTGTCTGGAGCACGGGTCTGCTTCCGCCTGAGCATCCGGTGGGGACAGCCTGGGCATTACGGGTCCCTGTGTCACCTGTCCTGGCCTGTCCCTGGGAGCCTGTGCCATGCCCGTGGCTCAGAGTGTGGGGGTGTCTGGCTACAGCGTGGGGCTTGTGATTCCCATGAAGCTGTCCCGGCTGCCATTCCTGCCAGTGTCCCTGAGGCCACTGTGGGTCCCAGGTTCTAAGTCTTTCTGGAAAAAGCGCCTGTGTGTTTACAGGAAGAACAAACAGGCCTCCTCAGTCAGTGTCTGTGCTCAGTGACAAGGCCACGTTTCTGTTTGTGCGTCATGGTCACCGAGCCCTGCGGGGTCCCTGGTGCGTCTCATCATAGTTCCCAGTGTGCCCGACTGTCACCTGCCCTGTGCAGGTGGACATCGTAGGGTGGCCGTTATCTCAAGATCCCATTGCAAATGGAGCAATAAGGCAGTTGCATAAGATAAGAGGAAGAAATGGGACATTAGCAACAGTGAAAATTGTTTTATGGCTGTTTCCTATGATTAGGTAAAACCAGTGTTTTTGAGTGCCTCTTCTCAGGTGCACTAACGTTAGCTCAAATAGCATGTAGTGTTTTGTTAAACTCATACTTTAAAATCACGATGTCATTTTAATTTCGCAGCCTCTCTCCTCTGGCCTATTGCAGTGATACCTGAGGCCCGTTTATAAAACCTAGACGTCTGTTACCGAGAGCGTGCTAGTGCTTTGACCGTCTGCAACATTGTTACTTCTGAATGTTTAAATGACATTTCATGTGTAATGAAAATACAGAAGGTACCAAACAAAAATGTGTACACATTTTAAGAAAGGAAAAAACTATCAAAAAATTGCAATACTCAATATGTACTGATAACAAAAGATGAATACAAGTCACGTTTGACTTCTGCAATGGCAAGAGGTGCTCAAAGTGGTTCCCATCAGCGTCCAGACACTTCTGATGACGGCGAACTACTGCTTGAGCAACGTTGACCAAAGTGCCCACTTGTATACATTTTTTTATTTTTTGGCAGCCCCGGTATATTGCTTCTTATAGAAATTAATAGTAAAAGCACATTTCTCTCCATCTGCTTTACACAGACTGCCCTTTGGTTTTCTTTCCTCAAGAATTTAGCCGGCACATCTGACCTTCCGTTGTTGGGGTGTCGGGGCCATGCTGAGGAGGACACGGGGCAGGGCCCATCCAGGTCAGAACAGCACAGACGTTCTGAGGTTTTGCGGTGTGGCCTCACACAGCCAGGGCAGGGATGGGATTAGAAGCCAGGACTTCTGACTTCTGACTGTAACCTGTCCCCTCACTTCTGCTAAGTGGCTGGAATAACAAATAACATTTCAGAGTTAACATTCACCAATCAGTTTTCGAATCTGGAAAGAGCATCTCAAGTTTTAAATCTGCTATAGAAAAGTAGGTTTCCATGGAATTTTTAAGAGGTCCTAAAGCCAGACGTAATTTCCCTCAGTTCTGTATGCTATTAATTTAAGTAATACCTGATTTTGATGATTTTATGGATGGCTCAAGCTTTTCTGTGTGGGCGTGGGCAAAGGGCCCTTCCTGGGGATTCGGGGGCAGGGGCCTATTTCTCCTGGTCCTCGGCAGCACTGGCTGCCTCGTTGTGTTTTCAGGGCCTGAGACCCCCAGAGAGCCTTGACCGGGGTGGCTTTTCCCTCCCACCTTGGGGGCGGGGGGAATGGACGATAGAACCCGAATGCTGGGAGATGCACCAAGGCAAACTGTTAGGAAATAGCGAGTTAGTCCATTTGGAGGAATGACTGCAGTTTGAACAATTAGCTTATTTCCAGACTAACATCTCAGTGTGGTGCCGGTCTCTTAAAATAGCTTTCTGGATGGCAGACCATCGCTGACTGGCTCTGCAGCCACCTGCCATGTGCAGGACTGTCCCGAGTGGTCATTCTCAGGCCACACTCCTCGGGCCCGCTCGTGATGAATGCCCGAGTGCCTGACCACCCTCCCTGCAGGGGCCACTTACCCGCCACAGCCCAGGGCCCCAAGGAGGCCACTGCTCCGGGGATCCTGGGCTGGGACCTGTGCTGGGGGGTGTGGCCCAATGGGCAGCGCGTCGTCGTGAAGAAATGTAGTTCTGTCGTTTCATACGGGTTCTGTGGGGGTTAAAAGAAAGCCTGGGCATCTTTGGGTTTCTACGGCTTCTCTTCAGTACAGCCCTGACCCAGGAGGTGGTCATATGTGACGACTGGTGTCACCTTCGCCCCTTAGACACCACTGGTGGGAGTAGGCACCGATCCCAGTGTCTTTGGGGTCCAAGGTGGTTTCTACTGTAGGTGGAGTGCCTTACAAAAGGGGTGCGCCCTTTGACCTCGTTCATCATCTTATGGGAACTTCCACAAACATTGTGTTACATCAGAGGTGTTCTGCCGTCGTACTGAACAAACATGGAATGGGACTGGTTAGCGAGTCTGTGGCTTGACACAATTTCATCCTCTAAAAATAATGTTACAGAAAAAGTGTGCTGATGTGGCAAAACATTTCTGACTTAAGTTAAAAAGGAGCAGATCAGACAGGACGCGTACTGCCTGACCCCAGTGTGGAGAGCAGTGACGTGTACATGTGTCAATGATCGGAAGACACGGGGGAAACACGCCAGCATTGAAACTGGGTTATTTCCGGATGTTTTATTTCAATTCTTATAAATGTAAGTATTTCCTAAAAGTTTTGCAATCAGCTTTGTACCAAAAAATAAATTCTTTTGTAAGGGATGTGTAATGATATTTGTTATTTGAATGTAGTCCGTAAGTAACTGGCAGTTAGAATTTTCTGAACGTCAGACTTTAGACTCTTAGTTTTCATAGCACGTCCTCATTTGCATAATTAGGAATGTGAACTTTTATTTGTCTAGTTAAAATTATAACAGGTACAAAATACTGAGTCAGGTAATGTTGCACCCGGAATAATTGCCTGTCCCGGGCCCAGTGTGAGTGAGGCTCAGTCGGTGTGTGTGACCCCGTCTTCGTGGTCATGGGGAAGGACCGACATCAGGTCCCAGGCCTGGACCAGGCTTCCCACGGCGCCTGATGACAGCAGAGCCCCAGGGTAGCGCCAGGAAGCAGAGCCTCGGCTGCTCTCTCACCCTGACTGAGCCCCTGGAACCTGCTCAGCACAGAAAGGGGCCTGACGCTGGTGCCGTCCTGGCCCTTTCTGGAAGACACCCTGGTCCTGTCAGGGTGGTGGCTTCTGGCTGACTAATGCCGCCCGCCGCTGTGGTTGGCGTTTAAAGCAGCACAGCGCTCAGGCCTTGGCTGAACTGCGAGGTTCAGTAAACGCTCCAGGAACTGGGCATGCTTGCTGACGGGGGGGCCCTGGGTTCCCAGCCAAGGGAGCTCTAAGTGTTTGGCCCTTAGATAACACATGCTTCCCTAATGGGGAGGGACCATCACCATTGTCACCAGGTGCCTGTGCTTTCCTCTGCTGTTTGAGTAAACCGGCAGGGGGGCAGGGGGGGTGTGGGTGGGGTGATGTGAGGAGGTGGCCCTGCCCTCCCCAAGCTGGGCCAGACCCTGCCCTCTGCAGCCCTGATCCGACTTCGCCAATTTCTGGAGCGTGCAGTCTTGTCCAGTAGAGAATGTGATGCTCAGTGTGTCTTACTGTGTGTCACTTACCTGTTCCTGAAGGACATGGTGGGCACGTCTGAAATAAGCAGGAGACACCCTGGGCTCAGCGCAGCTCCATGGATCTGGGAGGGGCCGTCGGGGGACCGAGCTTTGTTCTGCATCGTTCTGTGCCTTGCGCCCTGTGTTTTGGAACTCAAATTCCCCCGTGGAAAATGTGTGTTGTGCTTTTCTTAATGATGGCACTGGAACAAGATAATGCAAACGTGGTTCGGTTCATTTCCCGCTGACGGTGTGTTTCTGAGAGAGAAGCGACGTGCTCCCCAGACCCACTGGTGCTTAGAAGTGATTTGCACGATGGCCGTTGTGTCCCTTCCGTGGTGTTTCCTGTGACTTTGCAGAGACGGGGCGGGTCTCACCCCCCACATCCGCAGGGG
Source organism: Rhinolophus sinicus (assembly GCF_036562045.2). Lineage (NCBI taxonomy): Eukaryota > Metazoa > Chordata > Mammalia > Chiroptera > Rhinolophidae > Rhinolophus > Rhinolophus sinicus. The sequence continues at coordinate 115,958,824 of NC_133758.1, forward strand.
CCACAGGACCAGCGGCCTTCGGGGTGTACCTGTCAGGGTGTTTGAATGGTACCGAGTATGGATGTCTCACTCTATGTGGATGCCAGTGGGGAGAGAGGGAGGTTTAGAACAGCGGCTGCCATCCGTTAATTCAACAACTCTGAGTCGTACAAAACATAGGCGACCTTTAGTCCCCGGTGTGGCAAAGCTGTTTTCTTCAATTTGGAAAATGGCTTTAAGTGTCCTGGGGAGGCCCTTCCTCGCCAATCGCAGAGCTCTCAGCTGTTTGTCACAGTCACCATAGTAACCTCCGTTACTTTATTGGAGCTGCTGTTGAGCCTCCCAGAGGACGCAGGCACTTAACACCCTTCAGGACACTTGCCTCTGAGCAGAAGGAAGGACCCCCGGGCTCGTGGGGGGGTGAGAACCCAGCTCCTGGGGGGAGGAGGGTTTCTCAGGACGCTGTGGTTGGCTGCTTGTCCAAGGCGCCCACCAGGAGGCTCACGGTCCCTCAAGAGGAGGAAGGGCTGCCTGTTGCTTCAGGACCGTTGGCCGTGCGAGTCCCCCACCTGCACGCCTTCCCCAGGTGCTGAGCAGGGGCCCCATGGGGCTCGGGTGGAGGGCGCTGGTCCCAGCCCTGGCCTTGCTGTCCTCAGTGCTGTCTGTCCCTGTGAGCAGCTCCGAGCAAGGTAAGGGGACATGGACCAAGATCCAGCAATTTCCCTGTTTTTGCCCCGTTTAGTTAGTTACCCAGTGTGTCTTCCGCCATCCGACGCCCATTCGTGACGGGGTGGGGGGGTGGGGTGCTGCCAAAGGCTTTGAGCCTCTGGAGATGGGATCTGGTGGGACCACAGGGTGCCCTAGGCACAGTGGCCATGGCCGCGGCTGCGGTGAGATGTCAGGCACGTGCGATTGCTTTGCAGTGATAGGGCCGCAGGGCCTCCCCCCGCTGAGTCCATTGGGAGGCACGGGGCCTGGGGACAGACAGAGCCTGGCTCTGCACTGGGCCCTGGGCGTGGAGGTGAGCCTCACGACACACGGTTGCAGTTGTTTCGCCCTTTGCACCTACGTGCACACGTGCCCGAGTGGCTAGTATCGTGCTCCCCACACCTGACCGCACACGACATCGAGCTTCTGCTCAGGAAGAGCTGCTGTCCACTGCCCTTGTCACGCTGCAAACCGTGACTGCCTTTGCGTGGACTGCTGAAACCCTCCAGCAGCAGTGGCCGCATTCCAGTAGCCAGTGTTTCTCTCGATCTGTGTATGTCTTAAGTAGTTGCGCCTTTTGTGGAGTTAGGACTTAAGTAAACTGTTAGGGCAGTGCCAAAACCAGGATTAAACCTGAAATACAGAATTTGTGGGTAAGACAATCTAAATAGATAGCTTTTGTTCATCAAAACCTAGCCCAGACAAAGGAGAGCTGGGCAGCCAGATTCTGTGCTTTGCCTTCTGGAAGGTTCCCCGGGCTGCCCTGGCCTGGTGGCCTCCGCCTTCCACCCAGACCCTGAGGACGGCTTAGGGCCTGGCAAGTCTGACTGTTCCTGACCGAGGGCCTTAGATGGGGATTTAAAAGAAGCCACTTTTGGAAACCATTTAATGTAACTCAATATTTGCACTTAAAGTACCTGAGAAACTCCAGGTGCCACTGTCCATTTGTTCAGTGTCCCCGGCTTGCCCCGACGGCCCATCCCTCGTCCTCACTGGTGACACGGCCCTTCATGCTCCTGCTGGTGGGGTCAGGCTCGTGGTGACGGCAGAGTGCGACCCTGCGCCCTCAGCCCCGTCCACACCAGCGCCGGCCACCAGAACATTCCACAGTGACAGGCTTCTGTACCCGGTCTCCCAGCCCTTGAAATGTGGCTAATGGGACAGAGAAACTAACCCTCAGTGTTACTTAGTTTTAGTTAAACCCAGGTGGCCCCTGTGGCTGGCTAGCATGGGGACAGCTCAGGGACTGTCATGTCACCTGTGCGCCTTGTCAGCTGCTTGCACCTCGGCGTAGCTCTGTGGACTTCTCACACTTCATCCTGGGCCATTGCTGAGCGGCCCCACCGTGAAGGGCAGGTGAGGGAGCAGGTGTCATTCCGTCAGCCCCCGTGTGGGTGTCAGCTCAGCGGGCAGCTGGTTCTGACAAGGGCTTCATATTTGACAGGAAGGTGACAAATGCATTTCCTGCGCATCAGAGGAGACTTTGCTTGCTAACTGCTGTGTGTTTGCAGTGGGTCCCTTCTGTAGGCACAGGGCACTTAAAAGCATGTCACTGGTAAAACAGCAAAGTCCACGTTTCCCGAAGTCTCTGGGGTTTACCCGCCCCCCAGCACAGTGGGAAGGAAGCCAGAGGGCTGGGGTGGCTGAGGGGCCAGATGAGGCGCGAGGGCCTGTGTGCCAAACCAGAGGCGGGCACCTTTGAACTCCCCAGGGGCCTGTCTGTTTGTCCGGCTGCAGCAGAGTTGTGGGAAACACGGATTCACACACATTTGCCAGCCCGAGCCCCCCGCAGGCTCTTCAGCCATCTTCCCGGGACCTTCCGTGCCTCCCCACCCCCCCAGAGTCAGCCTGAGCCACACATCAGCCCCCCTCTTGGTGTCGCTTTCTTCTCCAGTTACACATTAATTCACACACCACCCTGGAGCAGAGGAAAATGTCAGTAAGACGCCAAATGAAAGAGCAGTGGGGGGCCAGCGAGGCTGCCGGTAGTTGGTAGTCGTCCCTGTGGAAACTGGAAGGTGGCCTGTTCCCAGATGTCACAGTTCCGGTACTTTATTGTCAGACTTCCTCAGCTTCCACCAGCTGTGTCTCCTTGGGGTGGTGACCAGTGTCAGACGGACACACAGACCCCTAAGTAAGCGCACGTGATAGGAAGAGCTTTTGGAAAGCAGAGGGAGAAAGCTTTACGTTTCTGGTTAGGGGAATACTGGTGGCGCTCTGGTCTTTCCGTCCCCGGTGTGATGCCTGTCCTGACATGAGTGCTCACGGGCGGAAGTTGGAAGCATGAGCTGCTCCGTTTTCCTGTTTTCTAGGACATTTCAGAGGAGGCTGGCTGGCTGACCGCCACGGCCGTGACCCACTGACCCCAGGATGGCCCTGGATCCCGAGGGCCCAGGAGCCGGCCAAGGGCATTTCCGACGACCGGGAACGGTGAGCTGCCTTTTCTCAGATGTCAGCTGTGTCTCAGAGTATGCATTCAGCATTTTTTCCTTCAAAAGGAACATTGTACTTTTAATGGAGAAAAAAAGCAGTTTTTAAAGAAGGTGCTGGGGTTAAAGAACTGTACACAGAACTGAGCTTTATCTCAACTGTTGTTGTCACGTGGTGAGGACGGTCCTGTGACCTGGCCTCCGGGCCTGGCCCGTGTGGTTGAAAAGATTAACCCCAAACCCTGACAGCTGTATGTTAACTTAGGCGAATCCCGATTCTGTCCCCATTTCTGCCAAAGGGGATGAGCTCTGAAGTGGCATTCTGGTGTCACCTGGGCTCTTAGGTCAGTGCTGGAGCAGTCATCACCTGAAGGGTTTATTTGGGGACCGTGGCCTAGCTGTGGGGGAGGAGTTGGTGGCTCCTGGGTCTCGGGGGCAGTGTCCACGGTGAAGCCTGAGGGAGCCAGTGGCCGGTGGCCGGGAGAGTGAGCTGTGACGTGAGTGCCTTGAGACCACATTTCTCCGGAGGCATTTTCGGGTTTCTCCGAGGGCCGCCCCTTCGCTCCTGCAAAGCCCAGGTGCCCTCAGCCTCAGGGTTCCCAGAACTGCCCGCTGCCCGCAGTGCACAGAGCCGCTGCCTCTTTTCTGTCGGGTCCCCTGTGGAACCCGGGGCAGAAACTCACACAAAAGAGACATGACTGGGACCACGGGTCTTACTTGCAAACGTCCTCTGCATGCTCTCTGATGCCAGCACACACGTCATGTTGGAACAGTGTGACACCGGAAGCTCTGCCATGGGACTGGCTCCTGCTAGTTAGTGTGACATGGCACAAGCATCTCATACCCCATTCCCCGGGCCCCCGGGTCAGAGCGGTGATGTGCCTGGGGGACGGGGTCCCCGAGACTGGTGGACCTGGTCTCATTGGTATCAGGCTTGTTAATGTTTAGCGGGACAGTCACTGGCACCAGGGCTCCTTGGTGACACGTGCTCAGGAACACCCCCTGGCAAGCATGATTCTTACAGTTGAGACACAGTGGCGCACGGTATCGCCGAGGCCAGTGTGTGACACGTCCTCAGCTCGCCGTCTATGACTGAGGGTGCGAGTTATGATGAGTGAGGCCAGCCCAGTGCCATGCCACCAGGGGCTGCCTGCGTGTGGCCAGGGACAGTCAATGCCTCTGAAAATAGCTGGAGCCTGCGGCCTGAACCTTCCTCGGGAGCCAGGGGAGGCCTCCCTTGTATGCGAACCATCCTTCCACTGCCACGTTTTGTTAGTGGAAAGGAGTTCTGAGCCCTCGGGCCCTCACGGGCACAGCCGAGGGGTTCTCACCTGCAGAGAGAGGGGCTCTTTGGGGCCGACCACATGCGAGGTGTTGGTGGACGTCACCGCACGTGACGGCACCTTCCTCAGGCCGACATGCCCAGACTCCACAGGAAGACCTTGGAGTTTGCAGCACGATGTGCTCGGACCAGCCGTGTCCCTTCCAAGTTTTTCGTGTCCTCGTCTCTCTGGCCTTCGGGAGACAGGTGCGGTCAGGGGCGGACAGGAAGACCTGGAGTTGTTCAGCCGCCTCCCGGGGGCCTTGCCCAGCGACCAGCTTCATCTTGCAGGGCCTCAGCCCCCCCACCCCCGTTCTCCCTAAAGAGTGCCCTCGTCTGCCCTCTGGTGGCAGCTCCTTGGTTGTTGCATCAAGAGCCAGGCTTGTGAAACCTGTTTTATCTGTGGAAGCCTGGTTCCAACTCAAATGTATGTTGCCAGCCCGTGGCAGCAGGTGGTTCTTTAGAATATCTGTTAGGCCGTTCGACACCATTGTCAGAGTCCCACTCCGCAGAGTATGGGCCTGACCACAGCTTCGTGGCTCCTAGCCTGTGGCCCCCAGGATGCGTTTTGCGTCCCCTCCACTCCCTTTGCTCTGGGTGTCACCGTTTCCACCGTGCTTCACTCTGCTGTCCCTTCAACAAGCCACGTCCCACCTAATGGCCTCTGTACTGCTGTTCCGGGGGGCAGGGCTTTTTATTTTTGGACTCACTGGGAAGTTGCATAGCGGGAGAGTCATGGCTGTAGACAGGGGCCCACAGGTGTTAGTGGCTCTAAATGTGTCCCCTCCTCAGTGACACCTGGCACCAGAATACCTGCTGCCGCCCTTGCTGGTTTGGTGTCCACCTGCATGGTCTCCCCAGGTGTCCCCTGCCCCCCACCCCCCGCAGGAACAGGTGCCTGTCAGGAGTTGTCCACACTATTCCCAGCTCCCCAACTATTCACAGCACAAAGAGCCGCAGGTGGAAATGATGGCACCCCCACATTGGGCAAAGCCGAGGGCATGCAGCGACCCTTCCCCATGTGGTGACGTGCTGCCTGCCTCCCCTCTCTGCCTTCCCCTCGTACTCAGGAGCCCCCGGGAAGCTTCCATTACACCTGCGAGCTTCCGGAGCAGCAGTGGCCCTGGCCGCCGTCGCCAACTGCCTTGTGCAGCTGGGGGAGCGAGTGGTGCCTCCTGCGAGCTGCTGCAGGTGAGTGTGTGGTGGGTGCAGGTGGCTGTTGGCCTGGGGGGACCATGTGGGAACTTCCGGTCCTGTGGACACGGCAGGGCAGCCCGGAAGCATGACTGAAATGCATCTCCACGATAAGGGAAAGTGCACTTGCATTTTTTATGTCTAAAAGAGTGGCATCTTTCAGCTGTGAACATCGATTTATTGCTGAGCGTATAGAATGGCTCGCTTTCTATTAGCTGAGCCTGGGGTGGGGGTGGGGGACAGCAGGGACTGACCACACCAGTCCCCAGAGTTCTGCGGAGCCTGCCCTGTCTCTCCCTCTGGCGCCAGCTGGGCGCTGTCTTGACTGCTGTGCTGGGAGGTAGATCTCCCTCCTCCAGCTTCACGCCACTGCAGGGCTGATTCCCAGGACCCAACCGGGTGTGGGAGCCATCTGACCGTGGAGACAGCAGTGCCACTGCCCACTGGGCCCTGTCACCACCCTCACTGGCGTTTAACCTCAATTTCAGTGCACGTGTCCTGCCAGCCCCTGCAGCCTGGTGGTAGAGACCCCCTCTTGTGCCACGGAACTGCTGTGCTTTGCAGAGGACGTGGCCCCGGATCTGCTTGCCGGGACTGATGTCACACCGGCCACTGTCACCATGGAGGCCCCCATCAAGGCGGCCGCATCTGCTCAGACCAGCATCCTGATGTCACAGCCTGCCATTTTGCCCAGCAGGTAGGGTGAGGGTGGTGTGGAGGCCAGTGTCTCCTCTAGGGGACTCCCTGGATTCAGGAGCCGTGCCCAGCGAGCGTCTTCCTTGGTCACTGCAGCGGCTATGGCCACTGCTTTCCAGTCACAAGGCCCGGGGCCCGCAGGTGCCGCCTTCCCACCCGAGTCCTGTGTCACTTGGTGTCCTTTGTCTGCCATGTGGGTCACGTGTGCAGCCTGGAGATTTGCCTGCCTGTGTGTGTTTCTGATGGGTTTCTGATGGGACCTGCACAGCGCGTCCAGTGGAGGGCCACCCAGGGTGTGGAGATGGCCATTAAGACACGTAACCTTGTGCCACTGCCACGGGAGTGTTCCGTGTCTGCTCGGAGGTTTTCTGTCCTTGGTTTATGCTGCCCATTGGCGCCCACCATCAGCACCACCCAGAACAGCTCTCAACAGGTCGATGACTGTCAGGGAAGTCCTGTGCTACTGGGGGGGGAGGTCCAGTTGTCCAGACCACTCCTGACTCCACGGCTTGCTCACGGCAGACACTGCTGCACGGAGACATGACAGCACCTGCCCCACGTTGAGCCTTCCCACAAAATCGTCACAGGTGGTGACTTCTGGGGGACACGCCTTGTGTGTCCATTACTTCAGCCATGAGGGAAAACACATTATGACTGTGACTAATGCAGCCAGAGCTCCCGCAGTGGTTCTCAGATTTTACCTCAGTCTCCTGGGGGCTTGCTGGCCCCACCCCTTATGACAGGGGGGCCCAGGTGACCTGGGGTTGGGTGACTCAGGCCTGGGGTGACCCCCGAGAACTTGCCTCTCTCCCCGTGTTGCTGGTCCTGCTGCCCTGGGACCCCACTCTGAGAAGCATTGAAAGTGGCTCTGTCACCAGGTCCCAAACCTTTGCTTTCGGCTGAATTGCTTTCGGAGTGGGAGTTCCCTCCTGCCGCCCACCCTTCTGGTGCCATGTCCCTGGGATTTGTCAGACGTGTGAGACCTGAGGCTCCTGCTCTCCCCAGCAGCTCCCGCAGCCTGGCTCCTGGACCTCGCCACCCCCACAGCCTCGCCACGTTCCAGCCTGGCTGCCGGCCGCTCTGTCCCTTCCCTCGGTGTCGTCCTGGACCCATCCCAGTTCAAGGTCCTGGTGACGTGCCTCCTGTCAGCCGTCGCTTACAAGCTGACCCTCCGGTACCTCTGAGTCTGGGGTTCCGGGTTCAGATGGCTCCCGAAGGGGCTCTGTGTCTGCGGATGGATTTCGGGGACAGTTCCGGGGTCCAAGTGAGGATGCACTGTGTGTCTGAGGACGTGGCCGTTACCGTCTACCACCGGTACAGGAAAGGTACGCGCACGCTTTCAGTGTCAGGGACATGGCAGGAAATGCTGGTGAGGGTGAGACCGTGGGGTCAGCAGGAGGCCCTTGACCCCTGTGCGTCTCTCCCGTCCTGACGTGGAGGCTGGGAACCAGGCTGTGGCCGCCGTCCTGAGCTCCCTCCCACTGGTCCTGCCGCTGGGGTAGCCAGAGCCACCGCCACTCACAGGAGCCGTGGGCGAGGCCGGGAGAGGTGGGCTGTGACTGAGGTCACACCGCTGACCTAACAGTGTTGCCTCCTACACAGGGAGACTGAAGCTATTGACTAAAGTCTGTGCGCTCGGTTTTCCATTCTGCAAAACTTGGCAGATTTGGTAACACTCCCTGCGCGTCTTAAGTGGTTTGTGCTGAGGTCTGGGGATGAGGAGGCTGGCAGGGAGGGGCCCCGAGGAGGAAGCCCACGTCCTGTGGTCAGTGGCCAGGCACAGCCGTTCCTTCTGCCTGGTCCGTAAGCTTCAGAGGCTGGGAGGAGACGTGGGTTGGATGGGGCCGGGCCCCACAGGGGTGAAGGGCAGGAGTGTGTGTGGGGCAGGTAACGGGGAACCAGCTCCCCAGGGGGGACCAGCTGAGGGTGAAAGCCAGCTAAGGATTGCATCCTGGGTCACGTGAGAAGAGAAGTCACCCAGCATTGGAAAGCCAGGGAATCTAATGAACAACTGAAAAGCACTGTGTGTGGGGCTGGGATTAGTGGCCGAGGGTCTTTGTCAGGAGGACAGGAGTGGCCTGCTGCGGCCCAGGCCCCCAGCAGTGCCCTAAAGCACATGTGGCGTCGCCCCTGGTTCTGCTAGGAGTTCTTGGGTCTGAGCCGGCCTCAGACGGGCTCCTGTCCCTGAGGGCACTGCTCCTGGAGTGGGGCTGGCTGTTGGCCAGGGCGATGGGGTGTCAGTCACATGTCCCTCGTCACTCAGCAGGCAGGCCGGCTTCTTCCCATGGAGCAGTGCAGGCTCCCGAGACCAGGCGAGAGCAGCCCAGGTGTACAGGCCTGTGGGCCAAAGCCTGGCGCCAATTCACGGGCTGGAGCAGGAGGTGCACCCACGGAGTGGGAGGGTCTGGAAGGTCACACTGTAGCCAAGTCACCAGGGTGAAAACGGGAAGATCCGCGGCCATTTTTGTTACCTGCCATAGTGTTTCTTTAATATACTCCCATGTGGTGGTTGCCCAGCTGTGGGATGACCGATGTGTGTTTGTTCTTGTGACCATTTCCCAGTGCATGGGACTGGCCACTTAGTTGTCAGGGCAAAAGGAAAATGCAGCAGCCTCGTTAGAACAAGTTACTAGGAAGAGCTTGAGGGCACATGCTGCCAGGGCGTGGGGCCCGAGTGCCTGCAGCCTCTCATGCCCACAGCGGCCCTGCGTCAGTACCAGTTTCCATGTCCGTCAGCCCGTCGCAAGCAGCCCACACGACAAACGTCTGCGAGCTTGTAACAGCATCAAACCTCTGTTCTCTTCCCTGTAGAAGGCGTCCACGTGCTCAGGGCAGCTCTTCATAACGAACAGCGTGGAACTGAGCTGGAGCTGGGGCCCTACTATGTGCACGTGGGCCGAGCAGCTGCAGCTGTGTTTGTGAACTCCAGCAGCGTCCACGACAGTGAAGTGTTGGCCTTTGGCAGCTCGCAGGCAGATGGCCAAGGTGAGGCTGTTGGGGCGCCACCCCGGGCTCTGGGGGAGGCTGCCTGCCGGCTGTCCCATCGGTTTGTAACAGCTCCGTGCCTTGGTCCACTCTTCCCTCCTTCGGAGGACGGGTATTGTGCATTGTTGTGCCCTGAGGGGACACACACAGGCAGCCACACAAAGCCCAAGTCCGAGGCATTTATGATCAGGGAGACCCTGAGAACCACAGAGGAGAACTGTGAGCAGGACATGAGCGCGCCCGGAGGAGGACGAGGCTGACGGAGGTTCCTGGGCCGGGCGTCGTGTGGGGCCGCGGGGGAGAGGGCGCCTCAGGGGGGAGTTGGCTTCGATGAGGTCACCCCTTCGCCGGGTATTCGCTCTCCAGAAATTCTCATGTGCTGCTGCAGAGCAAAATGCCCGCACTGCTCTGTCACTCATACGCGGGCACGTTATTATAAAACCTACACAGAACAACAACAGTAATGTTGGCAAAAAAACCTGCCTTCTTTCTTAATATCCCTTTCTGATTTGTGAGTTGTTCTCAATCTTCTAGACACCTGGGTCCCCTCTAGAACCTGACAAGATACTTGGTATGTTCCCCTGGTACATACATACGTGTGTGCCCGTGTGTGCGTGTGCCATGTGCACGCGGACGTGCGCCATTCTGCACGACACTTCAGAGGCTTCAGAGCCCGAGGTTACCTGTGGACCCTGCGTAAGCTGCTTAGTGTGCACACTGCAGAGCTGCTGTAAGAACAAGGCCACCTGCAGCAGTGATGAGCACAGTTCAAAGGAATGAACTGTACTTCCTGTGGAGAAAGAGAGAGAGAGAGAGAGAGAGAGAGAGAGAGAGGACACTTGGAGAACATTCTAATGAGAGAAGTTTTGTGACCAAGTTCGTATTTCCCAGGTCTGATTCCAAACACGTGCTTCAAATTGAAATGTGTTGGGATTCAAAGAGGGAGCTAAAAAGTGCGAAACATCACCTGTGTTGTGCGAGATGAATGCCCCAGGTTGGCACTGTTTTTCCCAACCTTCTTTCCATTCCAGGCACTGTCCTCACACACCGTTTTCCATCCGTTTCCTGCTACAATGTGTCCTTTACCTCCCACACCCTCGTGGGTGACGGCCAGGCCTGGGCCAGCGTGACCGTTCGGTACCAGCTGCAGCGTACGTGTTTCTTCTACTTCAAGATTTAACGAGGCCTTGTCACTGTTGGTCGAGGTCACAAAGGCCACAGACGATGCAGCTTCTGTGACAGCTCGGCCGAGGCCCCACTTGCCCTTGACCAAGCTCTTGTTCACCTGCAGTCCGTTCTGGGCTTTTCCAGAAGCCACAGGCCTTATGGCTTCCACCTAAAGGCCTGAGAAGGGGGTACCATGCAGAATAGCCCGCCAGCTCCCCTGCACAATCCCAGAGGAGGTGGCCGTGTCACTTGATGAGCAGGGGCCCCAGTCGCCTCCCACCTGGCCCATTTCCCTGCTCGGGATGGTGAGGACGCCACTGCCCTGCGGTCCCAGCCCTTGGGGCTGAAGCTCCTCACCTCCATTTCCTTCATCACAGCCGTGTTTGTCTACACAAACGGGACGGTGTTTGCCACCGACGCCGACATCACTTTTGTAGCTGTTACCAAGGAAACCAGTGCCCTGGAGTTTGCGTGGTACTTTGGAGGCGAGCCACCCGTGAAGACAACTTCCAGAAGCATCAGGAGGAGACTCGGCGCCCCCCAGTGGTGCGTACGTGGTCCTCACCACGCCTGGCGGCCCGTGGCGCAGCCTTGGCAGTCTGGCGACAGCGTGCTAGCACCAAGCAAACAGAGTCACATCTGCACTCACTGTCACCCTGCACGTCCTGAATTGAGCCCCCAAAAGGAAGCGGGATGCCCCCTCTGAACAACCTCAGGGGGGTGGGGCTTTGGAACCAGCCAGTCCCAGCTCAGATGCCATCCCACTGCCATCGTGGCCTCAGCAAATTCCTCTAAGGAAGGGTGACAGTGCTGCTCTGAGAGCTGCATTACCTCGTGAAGCGGAGAGAGGGAAACCACTGGGTGCTGTGACAATCCCCACAGATTAGGCGCCAGCCCCTGGCTCTCCGGGAAGTAACAGACCGCGTGTCTCTGCCTCTCCCCTGGCTCCGGCCACCCCACAGGTACCGCGTGGTGGTCCAGGCTTCCAACGGCATGAGCAGCGTGGTCTCGGAGCCCCACCACGTCTGGGTGCAGCGGAGGGTGGTCCCCAGCCGGCTAACGGCCGCCTCCTCGGCCCTGGTGAACACCACTGTGACCTTTCAGTGCAGACTCCACTTTGGCAGCGACGTTGCCTACCTGTGGGACTTTGGGGACGGGGCGGCGGGCCTGGGAGGCAGCTCCGCCAGCCACGTCTACCACAGGTAATGCGCTCCTGTCGGCAGGGCCTCTAGGACGGCAGGCCCCATGTTCTCACATGCTCCAGGGCGGGCCCTCTGACGGGGGCTATTCTGTTGCAAATCCAGCAGTCCTGAATGATTGTCCATTTGCATCATTTGCAAAGCAAACATGCGTTTCCTTAGTTGGACAGGACCTGCTTGGCCAAGGGCAGCCTGCGCACCCAGCCCGGGCCCCTCCACCCCCCTCCCCAGGCTGGGCCCCTCCACCCCCAACAACCCAGGTCCCTCTGCCCCGCCCCCGTCTCATCTCCAGGCCCCGGGGTCTGTCCTGCGCCCCTGGGTTTGCAGGAGAACTGATCCCTGGGGCAGAGAACAGAACAGAAAGGTCATGCTCACAGATTTTCAGTCACGGGTGAGGGTGCCCCTTACACGGGGGACAGAGGAGCCAGACCATGGCTGCCGCCAGGGCTCCCCAGGAGGGATGCGTGTGTCCCCATGTGGCTGGTGGTTTTTCACATAGCAGGTGACAGCACTGGGGGTTGGGTCCCTGCCCTGACCTGTGCTTGTTGGGCAGGGTTCTATTAACTGGGCGACAAATGGCCTCTGGGAGTCGGTCATGACCGAGTGTCCTCTCCTCACTCACGGGCTGTCCGGCCATCAGAACCTGTGCTTACGTAGGGGGACAGCTGTGAGAAGGGCGGAGTGACTCACGTGTCAGTCAGTGTCTCTGCCTTGTCACCCTCAGGGAAGGGGAGTTCACGGTGGAGGTCCTGGCCTTCAACAACGTCAGCGCCGCCTCCCTACAAAAGCACCTTTTCGTCGTGCGGGAGCCCTGCCAGCCGCCCCCGGTGAAGAACATGGGGCCCGGGAAGGTGCAGGTGGGGCCTGGGGCTCACGTACCAGGCGTGTGGCAGCGCTTCCCCCGGAACCAGCGCTGGGACGCGAGCTCAGGGGATGGAGCCAGGCTTTGTCCAGTGTCTGCCTTGCATTTGGCACAGAGAGCGAGAGTGAGGGATCCTGGAAGGAGGGGGCGGGGGAGAGGGGCAGGAGAGGGGGGTGGAGGGGGAGGGAGCAGAAGTGTTTCTGGCCTTTGAATCCACCCTTTGTTCACCTCTGTTTCTCTGGAGTTCAGCTCACTCCGCTTTGAGGTTATTAAAAATTGCTTGTGCAAAGGACTGTAGCATTTCCGGGAGAAAGGGATGCTTGTGGGTATGTGATGTCAGAATCCACAGAAACGCTCAGTTACGTGTTGAGCACCTACTCCGGGCTACGAAAAATGGGGTCAAGTTTTATTTCTTTTTGGCGTCAAAGTGTTCCCAGGACATGAGGAAGCTAAACTCCCATGTCACCATCTCAGAACCAGTTCTCATCCCCCTGAGCGTGTCATAATTTTGTGTGATTGTTAGTCATCAATGGGTTAAAAATGAACTTCTCAGTGTTAAAATTTGTTGTAACTCATAAATCTGGCCAGTTTTGTGACAAATGCCAGAATGGTTTCATATTCAGAGTAGAACAACAAGAAATAATTTAAAAGTAATTGAAAGCGTCACTAAAATCACTTAAAGCGAAAGCCAAAATTCCATTTGTAACAAATACTGGTAGGTTTTAAAATCCTGCGTCCCTGCAAGTTCTTCCCTTCCCGCTGTTTATGGGAGCGCTTCATTTAAAATCCTCCAGGGGGCGCCCGTGCGCCTGCCGGCTCGGCAGCCCTGTCAGCACAGGGCAGCAGATCGTCCTGTGTCCCCACAGGGAGGATGACACTGCGTGATATTTGGTTCGTGTCACTCAGTTGTAGACAGTATCTTTCAATGCTCCCAGTGGCCTCTTTCGGGCTGAGGGACTCCGGGCTCATCTGGTGGCTTCTGCCCCAGCTGACAGTGGCTTCACCTCTGCAAGTATTTATTAGCAATTTTGCTAATAAATGTGTAAAATACTTTGAGAGCAACAGCACCAATATCACCACCAGAAATAAACCTTTTCAGGGAGCTTTCAGATTTCTCTGTAGTTCTCTTTCCCCTCAGAATATAACCTCAAAATACTGTGTATTAAAGTCACTTCAGATACCGCTTTCCCCTGTTACTTGTCTGAAATGCGGTTACATTCTTTGTTTCAGTTTGTTTGCAATGATCAGAAATTAGTGTTTGTTTTTTCTTTTTGCTTTACTTTAAACTTTGAACATATAAAACGTTTACCTGATTCTGTTATCAAAACCATACAATGAGGTAACAATTTATATTGTTGATTTGCCTGTTCATGTGTTTGCTCAGCTTTCTCTTGGTGACTTTGAAAATTTCCTATTGATTTTAAGGGATATTAACTGTCATGAATTTTGCAAATGATTTTCCTTTTTCTCTGTTGATTGCTTTTTAAAATTATATTTTTGACATTCAGAAGTTTAAGATTTTATGTAATCGAATCTATTAACCTTTTCCTTTGATACTTTCCCATTAATTTTATGCTTAGAAGGGTTTTTCCTCATCACGAGGATAAATATTTATTCTTTGTTCTCATTACTTTTATATTTTGACTTTTGACTTTTCTCTGTAAGATGGATGTCGTATTTGTTTTGGCACAGAGGGAATTTAATGAGACATCATTCTCTTAATACACAGGTGTGGCGGTCTCAGCCTGTGATGCTGGCAGTGACCTTTGAAGCCGCCATTCTCTGTGACATCTCCCGAGGCCTGTCCTACACCTGGAGCCTCCAGGACTGTGCAGGGCTGCGCGTACCCCTGCCTCCTGCCGTCAGCACTCACAGGCGGACCATCACTGTCCCAGCCTACTTCCTGGAGCCCGGGAACTACACTGCACTGGCCAAGGTGGGCTGGCGGCTTGCACGGCCACTTGCACAAGCAGTCTCGTACTTCCCAGCAGCCTGTGAGCAAGAGCCAGGCCCGTTCTGTCCAGAGAAGGGAGTTGTGTTCAACTGCAGTTACCTTTCCTTTAGTCCATATGTGTTTGGGAGTTACAAAGGGAGCTTCAGCAAAGGTAAGCTCAACAAAATCTACAACCACAGGAAGCTTGCTGCGGCGGCAGGTTTGGAGGCCGTGCGTGGAGCGTGTGTGCAGGCAGGTGTCGCCCCTCGAGGTGTCCCTGGGGTCGGGGACCCAGGGAGCCCAGCTGTGAGAGGAAAGTGCTCCTGCTCTCATTAACTCCTGCCACGTTGTCTCCCTGAGCACCTAGTAGGATGTTTATTTTGACAAAGGTGACTGGCTGGGGTTGAAAATAAGACTTTCTGTGCAGTAGCTGAAGCCTTGTTGGAGCTGACAATGCACTTGGACTCACCAGTTTCCCTCTAACTTGAAGACGAGTGTCGGCTCCGGTGAGTACCCTGCCGGCCCCCGTGACGCCCTTGTCGTCACGTTGTAGGTGCAGGTGGAAGGCAGCATCGTGTACAGTAACCACTGCGTGGGGGTGGAGGTGCGAGCCAGGGACCCCGTCAGCGTCATCTCCGAGGGCACGCACCTGCTCGTCCCCAGGACGCCGTCGTCCACCGTCGTGCTCACAGGCTCCCTGTCCTACGACCCGGACAGGCCTGGGGCCGCTCTCAGGTGAGCACCGAGGCCATGCGACTGCTCCTCCTCCGCGCGACCCTTCTCTTCGTCCTCCCCCCCCCCCCGAGTCACCTCTGGGGGAGCTGGTGTGAGAATTCTGCTGCAATAATTTTAACTGTTTTAAGTGTCTTAACTTTTTTAGTCTAATTAATATTTCATTTAGGATCAAAATATAAGGGAGGGAAAGGGGTGGAAATAAAACGTGAGAGGACTTATCCACTGGTACTTAAAGTATGATGTATTTAAATATGAGGTTTAAGTAGTGTCTCAGCGTGTTGAGGCTGCTGTCTCACAGCACCGACGGGGCTTAGAAGCATCAGGCATTTCTGCCTCACACTCTGGAGGCTGGGAGTCCAAGCTCAAGGTGCCGGCAGGTGCAGTGTCTGCTGGGCGTGCGCCGGGGTCACAGACGCCATCTTCCCGCTGTGTCCTCACACGGGGGCGGGACCAGGGCCCTCTGTGGGGTCTCTTTTCTAAGGGCACTAATTCCATCATGGAGGCCCCACCCCCATGACCTACTCACCCCCAGAGGCCCCACCTCCTGACACTGTCACCTTGAGGGGTTAGGATTTCAACATAGGAATTTGGGGGTAGGACACAGACATTTAGTCCATAGCAAACATGTTATTTTGTATGAAAACACTGGGTCTGTGCAGGGCTTTGCTGTGTGGGGGCTGGATTTCCGGGTGTTGCTCATCACTGTGTGGGTGGAGCCCTCAGGGTGGGAGGCCCCTGGCTCAGGCTCCTTTTCTGCACCCGCACCCTCCCTGGTGGCCGGACCCAGTGTCCTGACGTGGACACTGTCCACGCTCCACTGACCTTGAGCACCGATGTCCCCGGACACCACCCATGGCCTTGGACACACATGTCCCCTGGAAACCCTCTATTGCCAGTGACCTTGGACACATGTCCACTAGACACTGTCCAGTGCCAATGGCCTTGGACACACATGTTCCCCGGACACCACCAATGGCCTTGGACACACAAGTCCCTGGACACCACACACACAACAGTAACCTAGAGCACACATCCTCCCCAGAAACTGTCCTCACGTTCCCTTGCAGCCCCCAGAAAAGCCCGCATAGTGACACTGGTCACATACTTGACCAGAGCAGGTGTGTTCAGCCCTCCAGTGGCTTCCCCCACAGGTACTACTGGACGTGCACCCCAGCTGGCAGCCCCAGGGGCCCCTGCTTCACTGGGCCCTCTCCACACAGCCTGGACGTCGGGGCCCCCACCCTCTCCTTCGCAGCGCTCTCTCTCAGTGGCAGCTATGACCAGTTTCTCGTGACGCTGACTGTTTCCAGCGGTGGCCGGAACTCTTCAGAGGCGCAGGTGTTTCTGTCCACCCGCCCTGACTCATCGCTCAGGTACCACCTGTCCCGCCGTCCCCACCAGACGGGTCTGAGACTCTGTCCTCCGTGCCTCACACCTGCTGGTGTTGGGAGCCCACAGAGAAACCTGCTGTGTACACAGGAGATGGGGTTCAGGCATCGGATCCCCACAGCTTTGACAGTGGGGGCTCCGAGTGGGAGGCATCCCTCCCGTCACAGCAACCACCCCGAGATGGGATGGCTCTAGGGCTTGGGGCTGACGCCAGAGGGAGGCAAAACATTTCAGGGCCCCTGCCCTTGGCCTCCAAGTGCCACTGGGCAGCGTGGACCCTACCTGGGAGGTGCACGTCAGCTGAGTTGCAATGTCCAGAGTAGCCAGGGTAGAGGGAACACGGCACTGCTGTGACCACAAACCAAAACCCCACAATGCAGAGGTTAGAATAGCACCCGAGGGCCACACACAGCCCCAGACACTGCACGCAAGCTGACATGGGCTGCAGCTGCTCTGTCCCCCACGTGGGGGCTCGGGGTGAGCTGGACACCCAGTGACCACAGCTCTGCAGGACGTCTGAAAGGCCTGGGGCAGACAGGACTGCATCCATCACTGGACCCTGCAAGGGGTCTGGGCAGTTACTATGGTCTTGTGTGTAAAACAACTCGTGGCAGCAGCAGGGGCTGGATGAGTTCCAGAAGGCTTCCTGGAGGAGGAAGCAAATTCACTACGCCTGGCAGGACAGATCGGAAGGAGGGTGTCCTCAAGAATCGGGCGTGAGTTGTGCCACTGAAGTCAGAAAAGCTGCTCTGAGAGACCCCCTTGATTGGGATAAGGGTTTCAGGTGTGAAGCTGTGGAAACTCAGCCTCGGTGGACAAGCATGGGCCACGTCACAGGTGCTGTGCAGGGCTTCTGCGAGGCCACACGGCCCAGGCCCCTTGTGCTTTACTAGTATCGGTGTATACTAAGAGCGAAGAACTGCCAGTACAGGGCTAGGGATGTTGGGGCAAAATTTAAATAGTATATTCAATAAATTAGACACTTCTAAAAATACAAGGCACTGTATAATTCTGTCTCTCACAAGATAATGACAGAATTTACTTTAAGATATTCGTTCACCACGCACTGAAGTCACTGAATGAACACCTGTCAGGAATTATTTGAGCCTGTGTGACAATGTCCTGGGAGGTGCGGGGCCAGATGGGCCTCTCCTTGCCCGTGTCCACCCCCATCCCCACCACACACGCACACACCATGCACGGAGACACGCACACACACACACACACATGCACATGCGCATGCACACACACACATGCACACACACGCCTGGCCGGCACCAGGAGAGGACCCTTGTGGGCCCATGGGCCGTGCGTCCTGCTCTCCTGTGCTGGGAGCTGCGTGTGGAGGCAGCCACACGATGTGTGTGCAGGGAGAGGGGCCTTCACGTGGGAAACGCCCGCAGCACACACCCACTCAGTGTCTCCCCAGGTCCCGCAGGAAAGAAACCTCTGAGTCAGGCCTAAGGCAGCAATCCCAGAATCCCGTGTGGTCCTAAAGAACCACAGTCCACAAAATGCACTTTGGAGAGCGCAGTCAGCAAGAGAGACTAGAGAAGAGTTAGGAGGTGCGGGGCGGGGTCTGTGGGTGGGGTGTGGGGCCACAGGAAGGGCGGCCCCTTTCCTGTGAGCACCCTGAGTCCTGCGGGAATGGGGAGCCTGCATGCTGTTGCGAGGGTCCAGGTGACCGTGGGTTTGTAGCGGATTCAGGCCTCACTCTGCAGGGAAAATGGAGCTCCCAGGAGAGCAGTGTGCATAGCCTGGCCAGAGCCCTGCACAGGGCCCAGTCCTGGCTCTCCCCTTGCCTCTGTGTGACCTGGGGAAGTTGCACAGCCTCTCTGAGCTCTGTGGGGTGTGCTGGTGTGTTTGCCACCTGGGAACTGGTGGTGTCAGATGAGGACTTGCTCGGAGGAGCTCGATGCAGGCTGGGCCACCCTGTGGGTATTCAGCCGTGTCAGCTGTGACTCTGCTATTGAGTCACAAGTAAAGGCCCGGCGATTTGAACATGCCTACCCCGAGTGAATGCAGCCAGACAGCCCCATGTTGTTTTCCGAAAGTCTCAGACCTAATTTGCATGTTCCAGATTCGTCCGCATCTCCTGGGTCCACTTCAGAGACGTCTTTGTGAACTGGAACGAGGAGCTTTCTCTTCGAGCCGAGTGTGCAGGCTGTGGGGACGCAGTGGGTCCCTCTTACTCCTGGGATCTCTTTTTAGTCAACGCAACAGAAAAGAACTGTGTGGAAGGTAGAGATGATTGTTGCTTCATTTTGTGGATTCAGGAAACAGTGATTTTGAGATTGCTAAAAACTTGCAAAATGTAGTTCATTTGAACCAGTGTATCTGGTCTTGGCGTGATTGTGTCCCTTGCCTCTCCTGCTCTTATACGCGTGTGGTGACAGCAGAGGAAAGAGCCCCCATCAGCCTGGTCGCTGTGTGCAGGCCGGACCCAGTGTTCGCTGAAGCACTTTTACTGGGTTAGAAGTACAGGAAGCTGCTGGAAGTGACGCGTGCTGTGCCCGCTCTCCAGGGCCACGTCCCTCCGGCCATGCTCGTCCTCGGCATGCATGCCGGGCTCTGTGACAGCGCGCAGCCTGGAGGTGTCAGGACTCCTGGGTTTGGACCTGGGCAGATAGAGCTGTCCCTGGTGACATCTGTGATAAGGGCTCACTCTGAACAGCTGAGAGACGGCCTTTTATTTCTGAGCTGGCTCCGCTGGCGCCTTGCACGGAAGCTGTGCCACGCCTCAGAGTCTCTCCATGTCCTTGTTTTTCTCCACTCAGCAGGGCCGCGTAAGGCTTCTGTACGGGGAGCTCTGCGCCTGGCCGGCCTCAGTGCTGAAGGGATGTGAAGACAGAGAGGCCATGTGCCGTCTCCGCAGGGGTGGCCGTCCCATGTTCGTTAGGTGGATGGCTTTGTCTGAATCGAAGCCTGTGCCCAACCTGTCATGGGCTGAGTGACACGGCAGTGGTCCCACTTACGCCCAGCTAATGCTTGTCCCTGCACTGCGGCCGCTCAGCCCTGTGGTCACAGAACCTGACTGCCGTGGTGGAAAGTGAAAGCTCAGTG
Source organism: Rhinolophus sinicus (assembly GCF_036562045.2). Classification (NCBI taxonomy): domain Eukaryota; kingdom Metazoa; phylum Chordata; class Mammalia; order Chiroptera; family Rhinolophidae; genus Rhinolophus; species Rhinolophus sinicus. Next base: position 115,978,484 of record NC_133758.1, read on the forward strand.
CGCTGTGACGTCATGTTCTATGTCCTTGCAATGTGTTCTCTGCTGCTCGTTCTCTCAGATCCCACCCACTCTGTGTAGAATTGCTGCACAGACTCTGATGGACAGGGAAGGATTAGGAGAAGCCCTATGAGCCCAGATCTTTTCTAGAATGCGCACGCACAGCCCCTGCCGGGTGCAGAGGGTTTGGGGCTCGGGGAGGCGAGTGGCGGGTGGAATGGTCAGGTGAGCCGTGTCCTATGTCCATACATCCGTCTGCTCCCTGCCTGCCTCCCAAGCGCAGTTTACGAATGGTCGCCAGGCTTGTTTCAAGCAGAACATGCTTATGTAATCTGTACACTTTCAAAACCACATGGTCCTTTCTCGTCCAGAGTTTTAACACTGAAGTCTTTGTTTCAGTTCCCTTTTGTAGGACCAGGGGGCTGCTGGGCTCCCCTAGTCTTGGGGCCGTTTGGGGGTCGTCAGAGTCTGCTGCACTGTCCCCGGGGCCAAGCAGGGCACTTCCCCATGTCACGTCCACGCCGTCCTCAAGGGAGCCGTGGCCACAGACCCGCGGCTGGCCTGACCTTCCCACCGCGGCGAGAACCTCCGTGGAATCCACGGCCATGCTGCACCGCGCCCCCCCTGCTGGTGACACCGCAGGCCCAGGGCCCAGTCCCTCAGGGGGCAGCCCAGCCTCTGAGGCCCCAGGTCAGTGCTGCCCGGGCTAGGTGTGAAGTCCCTGCGTGGCCCTCAGCTCACCCCACCCCTGAGTGCGACCTGGACGGCTCCACAGTCGCGACTGCATAAGCCTCTGGGCGCGTCGCCCTCCTCTCCCCCCTAAGGACCTCCGGGTCCCTTTACTGCTGGTTTTCAGGGTGGACAGAAACTATTTTGTGCCTAAAACTGGAGAGAGAAGTTCGTTGTTAGGGATAAAAGTTGTCCCTCCCCCGTGACGCCATTTCATGTGGCTGCTTGCGTTCAGGTGACAGTTCTTCCCGTGCCCTGTGCCCTGGCAAAGGCTGCCACACCCAGGGCTCTGAGCCTCAGGCTAGCGGCGGGGGCGCCTCTGTGAGTCCCTCAGCTTTAGGAGAGAAGCTCTGTGGGGACAGAAAGGTGACATTGGCAGCAGGACGCTCTTAGGTCCATTTCTCTCCTACGAGAAAAGAGCGAGGCGTGTCCCTGGAAGAACAGTGAGAGCTCCTGTGAGGAGAGCCCTGGGCTTTGGTCCCCACTGATAACTGGCTGTTTTGGCAGCCACACACCTGCTCAGGACTCCAGTCTCCTTGGGGGCCGGGGCCAGTGACTCCTGACTCCCTGCGGTTGTGATGCCGTGACCACTGCCTCTGAGGGGGTTTTGTGTCCCCACAGCAATAGACCAGGGGTGACGTTTGCGATCCATTGGGAGTCAGGATGAATTCCAGGGTGTTTGCGCTTAAACAAGATGTTCTGGTGTCCTTTCGTGCAGACTTTGAAGCCTATTACAGCGACCTCCAAGAAGCAGCAGCATCCGCAGGACGGAGACCAGGTGACTGAGCGACGGCTTCCTCCTTCCCGGAGCCTGTGCCCGGGCCTTCAGGCCAGTGTGCCAGCCACCCGCGTCGCTGAAACCTGGGTCCCACACGACTCCCTCACTTCAAGGCCGCCGAGAGCCCCCACAGCAAAGGGCACGTACATGCTCCTTTGCGGGGCTCGGTCTGGCTGAACCCTCATTTCCAGTGTGCGTGTGGTGGCATTTCAGCCTCCCCCCGCCCCAAACACCAGGAGAAGCTCTGGCCCTGGCTTTACAGAGCTTATGTAGTGTATCCTTGTGTGTGTTTCCACTCGCTCACCATAGAGGTTCTGATGGCGGCAGGATTCTTGCTCTAGGCTATTGCTATGTCTCCAGTAGACCAGCCCCTAGGCTTGGCGGGCCAGAATGGACGTGTGCTGGCTAGATGGAGGGAGGAGGGAGTGCGATGAGGGAGGAAGGAATATGCAGCTGCACCGCTGGTCATCTGATGGTGACGTCCTCCTGACCGTGTTTAGGGGGTGAGGACTTCAGAGAAGCAGGGTCCAGCCACAGGAGGACTAGTGACTGCTACTGACCTGGTTTGGGCCCAGCCCCTGAACTTCCCCATTAACCCTGTAAGAAGAGCGTTGACTTTTTCCAACTGTCCACGGGCTTGGTTCGTCTTCCTAGGGACCAACACCCACCTTGAGGAATCAGGAGCCAGTGCCAGTGCTGACGGGAGCCGCGGGGATGGAGACAACCTGCTGGGCCCCTTCGTCCCCGTTGCCGGTGCCAGGCCTGCACTCCTGGTCGACTGGCCCAAGGCCCTGGTGAGCCGAGCTGTTTTCCAGGGCTACACGACATCTGGTACGAGCGCCCCCTTCACCCTGGCCTCTCAGGGTTTGGGCCCTGGCCCCTCAGCTTCTGCTGTGCCTTCCCTTTGCCTGGAGAAGTACTGGGATGACAGTGGTTTTCCTACCTGGGCTTGTCCCTCTGTGGACGACGGGCTGAGGCTCTCGCCGGCCGCCCAGGGCCCCGTTTGCAGCCTAAGGCAGGACTGCTCATCTGGCCTGGGCACAGGGCCGAGCACGGAGCCGACACCCCTGTGCACACGTCCTGTGTGCCTCCCTGGCGTCCCTGTCACCCCACACCCTGAGTGCAGTGCCGCTGCCCCTAAGAGCCGTGGCGGGAGCTGATTTCCCAGCCAGCTCGTGGTCACACACGATTGTCCCCTCTGGTAACCCTGCGTGTCACACTGTGACCAGGTGATGTTGGTGATGGGGAGCCGTCCTGGTCCAGGTCGCCCGTCGTGCCCTTTGGGTCTCTCCCGTTTCATGGTATGCAGCTCAGGGTCCACCTCTGTGTGCTGAGGAAGCCACAGCCCCCAGGGGTCAACAGTCACCGGACGCAAGAAATTCTTCCCAAGCAGCGTCCTGCCGACACTTGGGTGTTGCTCTGAAATACCTCCATCCTACCTGGAGGTCACCCTGCGCTGATGCAGCTACTCGGAAATACATAAACGGAGGTCTCCCCGGCGTCCCCTCATTGCTGAGGGGCCTGTCTGGCCGGGTCGCTGGCCCGGGCTGTGTTGCTTCTGGGAGGCAGGGGAGCCTGGCATTGAGCTGTGATCTCTGTAACAAGGGGGAGAACACAGGTAGTGGCATTTGGAGGTAGGGAAAAGCAGGACTAACTTGACCTGTTTTACTGCCACCTCGGGACCGAGGGCGGCACCTGTGCAGAGGGCTTTGTCTGACCTGCTCTCCTTCCAAGTCCCCTGATGCTTGCGCCCCTGTGGCCCCTCCTTTTCCGTAGGGGTCACAGGACAGACAGTGACAATCAAGCCGTACTCACTGAGCCCTGGAGAGACATACGTCCTGCAAGCCTCTGTGGGTAGGTGACACTGCTGCCGCCTGCTTGGGGACAGTGAGGGCTTGGGTTCTGTGCAGTTTTTCCTGGAGATTGCAGTCACTTGTGACTCCCCAGGAGTGTCCGGAGGCTCCCCCACTTGCCCACTGTCACGTGTCAGAGGTCGGGAGGAGGTGCGAGGTTTCCCTGCTTTCACTCCTCTGTGCGGTCGGTCAGGTGGTGTTCAGAGAAGGGTACAGGCTGAGCGGTTGCCGTCTCTCAGTGACACATGTATTTCGTTTGTCCGGGACAACAGCATAACTAGACTCCTCCCCGGCAGAGTGGTCGACAGTTCCCACGTGTACCTGGAAGCCAGCAGAGTGCTGTGTGTTTCCGGCGCTGTTTCAGCATACCCACGTGTTACCCTTTGCACGGGTCCACGTTCCCTCGGCCGTTTCCTTGACACAGTCTGACATCTCCCTTTTGGGTAGTTTCTAGACACTTTGCCCATTTCCAGAGGCTTTGAGTTCCACGTAACAAGCAAGGATTCCACCATGTGTACGTCCAGATGGGCCCGGTTGGATGTGCACGTTTGGTTCCTTGAAGCCCGTCGCCCATTTCCAGCCTCTCCTGTCTCTCAAGTGAAACACTCAAGCCGACTTCCGTCGGAAACCCAGTGGTGGGGCCTGGCCAGGTCCCCAGGCCTTGTCTTGACTCTCCCTGTTTTGCTGACGTCCTCGTGAACGTCCTCCACCCCTCCCACTAAACCCAAGGCCCAGTTTCCACACGTGCCTTTAGCCCTTTGGCTAGAAGCCTCTCTTGCCTGTGAGATTTGTCCAAGGGACAACGGGACACCCACTCAGATGGGTCACCGTTGGCACTTGGGGGGCTGAGGACTGGCCCCGGGCACTCCTGTCACCCCAGCCCCTCCATGGCCCCATTTTCCCTGTGGTTGATTCAGGGGGCTTGTGACTCCCCCAGAGCCTTTCCTGAGCCAGCACGAGTCACGCCCCAAGAGGCTCAGTGCACCTCCTGCTGGGAGGACTTCCCTGCCCCCCGCCCCCATCCTCTGATCTGACTGCTGCTGTAGGATGGTCTTCCGTGGTTGGTGTGACAGTTGAACAAGAGAGCATGGGGACAGTCTCTGGCACTCAGCACCCCGGCCCCCGGACCATAGCAAGGGCTCAGCAGCGGTGCCCAAGTTTTAAACACGTTAATATGTGTATCTCACGCCTGTAATTTATCTCAAGAAAAAGACATAAAAGTGAAAAAAAAAAGTGCTGTAGGAGAATATTATTATTGGGTGATTCATAACAGCAGAAAGTGGAAAACAGTGTTTAAGCCTGGGGAGTAGCAGATTTGCATATTAAAGAATGTCTATTTACAACACTGATTTTGAATGTTGTGCGGCCACAAGGAAAGTCTTGACGATATTAACACAGTTAATCAAAGCCAAATAAACATCATATCAGTGCTCCAAACTCAGCTAAGCTCTGGACGTGTGTTTGTGGATGAGGCTTTCAGAGAGTGCAGGCTGCGTCCCGCAGGGAGGTCGGTATACGAGTGCCGTGTTCTGCAGGGTCTCCACCTGGACGTGCGTGCGTGGCTGCCGGCTACGTTGCTGTCTGGGCTCCCAGGGGGACGGACCTGGTCTGTCTCGTCCCCCGACCTCCCTGCAGGGCGAGGAGTCAGTGACCAGTGTCACCTCACTGGGCGCTGCGTGGCGTGCTCCTCGGCCCCAGTGTACGTCGGAGCCCCCGGAGGGCATGCTCACACAGACCGCTGCCCCCACCACTGTCTGGTCCTGCAGGTCTGGGATGGATCCAGGAATCACAATTCTAGCAAGTTCCCAGGGGGTGTCTGTGCTGCTGGTCTGGGGACCACACCTGGGGACCACGTGGCTCGTTTTCTAAGCTGGTCATTGTTGGCGTAACCCCCACATCGTCCTCTCTGCAGCTTCAAAGCACGGCTTTCTAGGGAAGGCTCAGCTGTACTTGGCCATCAACCCAGCTCCACGCGGCATGGCCTGCCAGGTGCTGCCCCACCGTGGCCTCGAGGCACACACCATCTTCAGTGTCTTCTGCTCCTCTGGGGGACAGGTAGGGCTCCATGTCTGTCTGAGGCAGCAGCAGGGCTGGAGGCGTGGCCACCTGTCTGAGGAAGTGCTGGCTGCAGGGCTGCCCCCTGGGGCTGGGAGGTGGGAGTGCGGTGGTGGCCTTGCTGCCAGGCCCTGCGCCTGTCCCCTCGGGTGGACCCCCACCTGCTCCTGTCCCACGTCCTGCCCAGGGTGCCCCTCTGGGAAACCCACCGGGACCCTGGCCCTCACTCACAGCCCGGCTCAGAGGCCCTGCCCTGAGGCCGAGACGTTGCCCATGAGTGTCCCCGTCCCGTCTCCTGTCTGCTGTGGCCCCAGTGGTGCAGCCTTGTCCCCTTCACCCTGAGGAGGCCCCCGTGTCTGTGTGACTGTGGGGAGGTCCCAGGCCGGGGAGCACGTGACTTTAAGGGATGGGCAACCCTCCAGGCTCTGTGGAGAAGGGGGAGGGCACCCCCGTGTGTGCGCTGCAGTCACTGAGTTGTCACCTGCCCCGGGCCTGTCTGCAAACGAGCCTGGGTGGCACGAAGGGGGTGGGTGTTCTCAGGATGTGACTTCTTTTGTTGACCTGAACTACTGTTTGCTCTCCATGGACGGGTGGTAGGATTTCCGCTATGAATTTAGTTACCAGACAGGAAACGCCCCCAAACGCACTTTGTACCGCGGGACAGATGCCCAGTATTACTTTGAGCTGCCGGCCGGGGACCCCTTGGACGGCTATCAGGGTGAGTCGCTGAGCAGGTGTGGGTGCGGCCGTGCTCACCTGTGCTTCTCGACCCTTCCCCTGGGCGTCCACAAACAAAACTGTGACAACTGTGTATCTAGAAAATACAGTTCTTACTCGTCCATCGTAGTAAAGTTCAGTGCCGTTGAGTTTGGTTGACTGCCAGCTCCTTAGTGCAGAAAGAGTGTTAGTAATAGAACTAAGTTCACTTTTCGTATCTGAAATTATAGCAAATACCATGTGAATGATAAAATGCCGAAGAACATCTCATATACGTGAACATTTGAGACTAAGCTGTCCCTCATTTATTAATGACGTGTGGTACCTGGTGGGCCTTGCATTTGTGGATAGACCAAGTCATGGCGCTCCCACCGGGAGGAAAGTGGCGGGGAAGGAAAACTGAGCTGTGACTGGTGCCCTCAGCTCCTCCCGCTGACGGCCGGGTCAGACCAGCCCCTGGAAACTGCTTCCATGGAGTGAGCGTGTTAGAAACACGCAGTTAGGACAACATCTTGCTCGGTCTGTAGGACCCAGACCAGTGAAATGAGTCTCTGGGCCTGAGAGGGTATGTTTTCAACTTCCGGATAATTCTGACGTGCAAGGCCAGAGTCTCTGGTCTAGGCGTTTCCTTGACGCGGTCTGCTGAGGTTATTTTAGCCTGAAATCTGGGCTGGTCCATGCACCGATTTATTCAGCTCTCACCTCTGCTTCAGGCCCAGCTAAGCCTCGCCTGACCCCAGTTAGAACCCCTCGCACTGTAGGACACTCCACACTCCAGGGTGGCACTTCTACTTTGTCACAAAAAGCATGGGGGCATAAGAGTGGTTGTCACAGACCTGCGTCTGTAAGTTCAAGGCTGAAATCACACCCGCTTTCTGCCTTCTGGAAATGTCCCTCAAAATGGACGCTTACCTTGTTGGTGTTGGACCTGCACCCTCGTCCTGAGAGCTGGGTCTGAAAGAGACTTATACTCAGGCCTGGCAGTTCCCACACCTGCAGGGGCGTGTGGGGGCCCTGCCCACAGAGACGTGCAGCGCACAGGACGGGGCACATGTCTGTGAAAGGACCAGGGCTAGGGCCTCGGCTCTGTCATCGCAGCCGCTGCCCAGGCTGACCCTCCTCTGCCATATCCCTTCGCTTCCAGTCCTGGTATCCACTGCGATCACAGACAGCAAAGGCTCCCAGGTGCAGCCGTGTGCTGTGGCCGTGACCGTGCTGCCACGTTTCCATGGGAACCGCTGCCCGGATGACGACATGTGAGTAAGGCCGCCCAGGGCCACCTGCGGCACGCCTGTGTCCCCCAGCCAGTGACAGCGGACTCGCTGACAAGCGGGGTGAACAGTGGGATGAGCAGCGCGGGCCTCACTCAGACCCACGAGGTCTGTGCAGGGTTCCCAGGCCGTGAAGCCGACTCCTCTCTCAACAGCTTCACTGAGGTGTCACAGGCCACGTAGCTGCCCATTTAAGGTGCAGGTCCTTGGGTGTCACACACGTGCAGTTGTCAGTCCAGTGGGAGGGCTTTGTCATCGTGCCCCCAGCCCTGGTTCTCATGGACAGTCGGTCCCTCGCCCCACCAGCTGGTCCTTGCAGCCCCGCTGCCACTCATCCACCTTCTTGCGTGCCGTGCCCGTTCCGGACGTCCTGTGCCAACGGGTGGTGCCCTCTGCTCTTCTATGACAGCTTCCTTCACGTCATGTTAGGACGTTCATCCCGCTGTAGCCGTTCAGGGCTCTGTCCTTGGGTCACTGAATAATGTGTGCTCTGCATGTGCCCCACGTTGTTTGCCCATCACTGGTTGGTGGCACTGCAGCTTCCTTTGCTGTTATGAGCATAGGGTGGACGTGTCCTCCTGGCACCCCCCAGGAGGGGCTGCGGGTCCATGGTAACTCGGTGTTTAGCATCTGGAAGACCTGCCAGATGGTTTCCCACTGAGGCTGCTGTGCCCCGAGCTGCAGTGTCTCCACATCCTTACCGCTCCGGCCCTGACGGTGGCTCACCGAGCTTCTGATCTGCGTTTCCTAATGACTAATGAGCATCTTTCCACGCAATTCAGATCCTCCTTGAGGAATGTCTGTTCACATGCTTTGTTTTAAATTGGTTGATTTGTCTTTTTGGATTACGTTGTGAGAGTTCTGGATGCTGTCCCTTGTCAGATACGTGATTTGCGCATATTTTGCCCCAGGCTGTGGGTTGTGTTTTTCATGTGCTGTCTTTGGAAACGCAAGAGTTGTTAATTTTGATGAAGTCCAACATAATTCTTCTCTTTACTGCTTGTGCTTTTAGTGCCTCTAAGATATTATCACCTAATCCAAGGTGACAAAGATTTATTCCTGTTCTGAGAGGTTACGGTATCAGCTCTTACACGGAGCTCTGTGAGCCACTCTGTGTTCATTTGTGTGCTGTGAGGTGAGGCTCAAGTTTGCATGTCAGGTGTTCCAGCACCATAGGTTGAAAAGATTATTCTTTCCCCCACTTAATTATTGTCCCTTTGTCAAAATGCAATTGACCATGAGTATCAGTGTTTATTTCTGGACTCTCAGTACTATTCCATTAAGCTGTATGTCTATCCCAGAAATTCACTGCCTAAATTACTGCAGCTTTGTAGTAAACTTTGAAATTGGGAAGCATGAATCCACTAATTTTGGTCTTGTTTTCGAGATTGTTTTGGTTATTCTGGATCTCCTGATTAATGTTTTGTCAGTTTTTACAAAAGTCATGTGGGCTTCACTGAATGTGTCGGTCACTTTGGGAATATTACCATCCGGGCATATGAAGTCTTGTAATCCATGAACACAGTTCTTCCGTTTATTTAGATCTTTAACTTCTTTTAGCAACAATATTTTATAGTTTTCAGTGTACAAGTGGTGAACTTTTTTGTTAAATTAATCATAAGTATTTTGTTCTTTTTAATGCTATTGTACATGGAATTTTTTTCCTAATTTGAGGGGAGTTTTTAGTGCTTGTGTGGAGATAACCATTGATGTCCACACACTGACCTTGTGTCCTGCGAGCTTGCAGGGCTCACTTATTAGCTCCAGCAGCCTTTCCATGCAGTCCTCTGGGGTTTCTATGTATAAGGTTGGTGCAAAAGTAATTGCAGTTTTTTGCAATTATTTTTAACCCTTTAAACCGCAATTACTTTTGCACCAACCTAATATGAGGTCATGTCATCTGTGAGTAGAGGAGTTTCACTTCTTCCTTTCCAATGTGGGTACCTTTCATTTCTTTCTCTTGCTTGATTGTCCTGGTGAGAACGTCCAGCTCAGGGCTGCATAGAGGTGGAAATGTGGAAATCCTGGGGGAGGCGGGGAAGCATCTAGTCCTTACCACTTGCTGTCCTTTACAGGGCTGAAGACGGTCCCTCGTATTCCGGGGTTTCAGGCTGTTCTATCACGAATGGGAGTTGGACTCTGTTAGTGCTTTTACTAGGTCTGTTGAGATGGTCATGTGGGTGTGTCCCTTAGCCTATTAATAGGGTGTAGCACACAGATTGATTTTCATACTTGAGCCCCTCTTATTCCTGGACAAACCCCACTTGGTCATGGTGGGTCCTGCACGTCCAGTGTGGGCGCCCACCCCGTTGTTGGTTTTGGGTGCCACCCACAACCCCACCTATCGGACCTTCAGCCTGCGTCCCCGTTGCGTTTCTGTTTCTCTGTCTGGCTCTGCGCTCTCCTTCGTCTGCGCAGCTGTGTCATTCTGCATGGCATCTTGTGCCTCTTCAGTTGTGACAAAGGGATTTTATAGAACTTGGATGTTGCTCCTTACGGTCTTTCTAGAGGCCGTCCACACAAATCGGCCCTTCCTGAGCCCTCCTCTCTCTGCCCTGATCCACGCAGGAAGCGTTTCTGTAGCAAATGCCACGAGCTCTGGGTCGGCAGCCTGAGACGTTTTGCCGTGGGCTGCACTGACCATGGTCACTCTTGTATTTCCTTCAGATATAATTCCAGCCTGAAAAGCCTGTCCACCCTCCAGCTGATGGGGAGTTACACCGAAATGAGGAACTATGTCTCCGTGCTCACCTCGGTGCTGAGTCGTTGGGCTAAGGAGGACGCCAGTCCCTCATGTGGCCAGTGGTCACGAATACAGGATGCTTTCATTTCTTCAGTCTGCAGAGCAGCTCTGCACGACCAGGTGCGGCCCAGAGCAGGGCGAGGCCAGTGGCCGTAAGTGGCATCGACACAGTGGGGACGCAGACTGGGTGGCTCTCTGGCAAACGGTCATGGGTACAAAACGCAGTCAAGGAGTGAGACCAGGCGGGCCCCCCAGTGAGGCTCTGCCTCGTGGCTGTGGCCTCTCCCCCACTGCTGGTTTACTGAAGAGAGACGGGTACAAGCCACTCGTCACCACAGCTAATTCTGCCCACGTTTCCAGGACTGAAAACTCTGTGAAGCCAATTGATGTTCTCTTGGTAACTATACACCAGAGTCGGGTTATGACACTGCCACCCCCACGGCAGGGGCCACATACCCCAAGGCTGTTGTCCCAGACCACAGCAGGGGTGCCACTCCTGTCCTGTGATTGTCACCCCTCAGTCACACCTCAGAAGATACCTGTTCATTGTCGTTACGATATTTGCATTTGAATTAATGTTTTTTCTTTCTCCACTGTTCTCTTACCCTTTTCAAAGTTCCTTCAGCACCGTCCCAGCTCCTGTCACTTTCCTAACGGTGGGGGAGGTGGCCAGTGGGGGCCCAGGGGAGAGATGCTGCAGGGGCAGGAGACACTTGGGACCACGGTGCTGTCTCTGCGAAGCACGTCGTGCCCCTCGGTGTCTTAGCGCAGACACGCGGGGTCTGCTCTATTTGTGCACGAGCCGACTGAGTCGTACGCTTGACACTTGAGAAGCTAAATTCTCGTGCTCCCCTGCTGTTTTCCTTCCGTCTGACGCCTGTGTCTCCTGCGCAGGAAGACGTGATGGGCTCTGTCCTTCTGTTGCGGGACCTCACAGGCTTCCCCAACCAGGTGAGCGCTGCTGCCGTCCGGGTGTGTTTCCTGCCTGTTGCATAATGAGGACCTGGGTCATTCTTGAGGAATAAATCGCAGGGTCCGTCTCGACACTGAGATGGGAAACGGGACTTTCCCTGAGAATTCATTCAAATAGCATCGCACTCTCTGGTCATCGGTGAAGAGCTGCTTTCTGATACAACAGCTCGAAAACCCAAAGTGGAAACGGGTTAACACCAGCTAAATACGCTGTGGAGGGAGACTGTTTATTGCTAAGCCATGGGCTGGGTTTTCCAGCCTCACCCTCTGTTCTCAGAGCTCCAGCACCGTCCTGCCTTTTCAGCTGATATCCTGGCTGCTCTCCCCACGGGGACGTGGGGACAGAACGCACAGAGTCTCTTCCACACCACCTGCAGTCAGCCTACCCTCTGTCACCTGGCAGGGATGTCCCCACTCCCCGCAGGGGCTCACCCCTATGTGTGTTCAGAATCTCGTCCAGGGCCACCTCTCACCCCTCATGTCAGCCCTGTGACAGGTGCCCTGGTGTGCGGGGCTGTGTCAGCCCTGTGACAGGTGCCCTGGTGTGCGGGGCTGTGTCAGTCCTGTGACAGGTGCCCTGGTGTGCGGGGCTGTGTCAGCCCTGTGACAGGTGCCCTGGTGTGCGGGGCTGTGTCAGCCCTGTGACAGGTGCCCTGGTGTGCGGGGCTGTGTCAGCCCTGTGACAGGTGCCCTGGTGTGCGGGGCTGTGTCAGTCCTGTGACAGGTGCCCTGGTGTGCGGGGCTGTGTCAGTCCTGTGACAGGTGCCGTGGTGTGCGGGGCCGTGTCAGCCCTGTGACGGGTGCCCTGGTGTGCGGGGCCGTGTCAGCCCTGTGATGGGTGCCCTGGTGTGCGGGGCCGTGTCAGCCCTGTGACGGGTGCCCTGGTGTGCGGGGCCGTGTCAGCCCTGTGACGGGTGCCCTGGTGTGCGGGGCTGTGTCAGCCCTGTGACAGGTGCCCTGGTGTGCGGGCCGTGTGGCCGCAGGAGGTGGGCCTGCCCCCACTTCGCCTCATCCGGTTGTGGCCTTTGGTTCCCAGCTGCCTTTTCCATTCTTCCCTCTGCTGGATGGTCGTCAAATGCTAGGGTCTCAGTTATTAGCAAAATCCCTGTGGTGAGATTGCACCATGTCCCACCGACACCTCGCCCCACGCCCCTCTTTACAGCAGGACACGTAGCGTACAGGCTGCTGTGCGCTGGTCTCCGTCTGCTGTCACTCACACATTTTCAGGCTTCCAAACGTGGCTGCCAGCTCCCTGTCAGCCCTGAAGCCGCTGCTGTCCGAGGCCTGGAAAGGGCAGTGCGGCCACACCCACTCCCCCTCTCTGCTCTGCTCACCCTGAAGGGACAATCTGTGGGAGTGCACCTCCTCTGGGGACAGCTGCTTGGGACTCAGCACTGCTGGCTCCGCCTTCCCCTTCCCTGGGGTGGGTACCTCGCTGTGTCCTGGCCCCACACCTCTGTCTGCACCTCTCCCCGTCTGTCCTTTTACAGAAAGCAAGCCGAGTGGTGTGAGTGCACTTGCTCTCTGTGACCTGGCTCAGAAGCCTTTGCTTCCCGTGGCAACACGGCCCGGTCTAGGGGCTCTTCACAAAAGCACGTCCGGCCTTGACACTCATTTGCTTTAAAACACTGATGTCTCCTGGGCACACAAGGACGAAGTCTGTTCTCCTGCGGGTCACGCAGGACTTCCCCGGTCCCCCTTCCCCTCTGCCCTTCCCCTTTCACATCTCCCAACGTAGCACCGTCCGGGTTCCGTCACCACGTGTTTTTTGTTCCTATGTTGTCCCTTAGCCTGGAAGGGTCCCACTCCTCTTCTCCTGGGGGACAGTGTTTTCTCCTCCAGCCGAGCCTCAAAGCCCACCTTCTCTGTGAACCCTTCCGAGTCCTGAAGGCAGAGTCCCTTCCATCCGGGATAAGTCTGCACATGACTCTTAGAACCCTTAACACCTTTGGTGCACATCTGTCTTCTGAGATGACTTACCTTCTCAGATCACACCTGTGTTAGGTGAAGTGACGTCAGTGGCTCTGGCAGGTGAGCCAAGATCTCAGCGGTTTTCCCAGCAGGCGTGTCCCCATTCACACGCGTTCCGCCATCCGCAGCTGGCGGTCAGTGGGTGGTGTCCCGTGGGCAGTCGGGACTCGGCTCCTTTCATGTCGGTCCCCAGCCCCTCCACCTGGCTTCCTGAGCTGGGGAGCGGAGGGGGTGCCCTACGTGTCGATCACGTTGCCTCACTCCACTCGTGTTCCTGGGCCACACCTGGACTCCAGGTACCTGGGCTGTGACCCCGCATGAGGGGAGGACCATGAGCCTGGTGGCAGCCAGATGCTTCTGTCCCCCATGGTCGGCCGCAGCGCTCGGCTCATGGTGGTGGGTGGACCAGAACGCGGTGGCCCCTTCTGATAAATGTCACCTGAGAAACGGCCAGTGTGAAGCCACACTGAGGTTTCTTCTACGCGGTATGTTCTTTCAAGCACTTACGTTCATTTAGACAAAAGATTCTTCTTCCATTTGAGTCTGTTTCGATGGTGAGTTACCTTGCGTGCGGGGCCTGTCGTCGTAGTTTGAAAGTATTTGCAAGTGAGTTGGACTTTCTTGTTGCAAGGAGCTTGGTTTTAGGAAGTGTCTCTAAGCTGCACTGCTTGAGCACGACCGCCGGGGAGGGGATGCTTGCTTTCGTTTCTTGGTCTGCATGTGCTGAGCCATTGCCAGGAGCCAGGCACGAGCAGAGGGTGCCGTCCTGTCCCTCAGGCTCTGGCGAGTGACGCTAAGTGGCATGAGGTGGACGTAAGCAGACCCATCAGCTCCTGTCCGTGGACAAGAGGGTGACAGGATCCTACTGGCGCAGCCACTGTCGGGGCTTTTGAAGCCAACTTTCACAGACAAGTAGGAAAGGATCACGTGACCCTGTTGGATGTGACAGTGGCATGTGGGCCTGTGTTTGCAGAGTTCTCGTCAGCCGGCGTTTGTGGACAAAAAAGTGCTCGCCGCTCACTGCCCCTGTGCCCGTAGTGCTGAGTGGGCACCAGGACAAAACCCGCTGCCAGTGAATGTGGGCAAACGCTGTGCTTACAAGTCTCTCTGCTTTTGTGTGTTTGAAATGGTCCATACTGCGAGTTTAGGAAAAGAGAAAGCGCAAAGTAGGCTTTTGCCAGCAAAGACGGGGTGAAGACACTGCGGGAGACTCGTGTGTCATCAGGCAAAGGCCTCGGTCACTTGGGCAGGAAGAGGGTCTCTGTGGCTGATGGCTGTGGGCGTCAGGAAGCGACAGAGCTCTAGAAGCTGGAGGTGGGGCCAGTTCGGGAGGGATTTGTGAAGTGGTTGTTGGGGTTCAGAGCAGGAGCGTCTTAGCATAAAGGGCTGTTAGAGACCATTTCTTCCTCTTTGGTCATTTTATGAGTCAGGAAACAGACGTCAGAGAGCAAATTGTTATGCACAAGGTTGGCCCAAACCTGAACGTGGCTCCGTGGTTCAGCAGTTCCAGTTTCTAGCCGTAAGGGAAGGGGCGGGAGTGTGTGCGTCACGTAGAGGAAGCATTGCATTTACGCGACTGCCTCGTGTTCTGTGTAGCTAAGCCTCGCGAGCGCCGCTCTCATCCTCAAGCACATCCGGACGCTGCTGGCCCCCAGCCCGCTCTCGGCGGCGTTTGTGGCGGACAGGGCACGGGCGCGTGAGCTCGTCCTTCTCGTGTCCGGGGTCTTGGAGGTGGCCGCCCGAGAACCATCCAGGGAAGCAGACCTCCTGCATGTGGAAGGGATTCAGGCCATCTCGGACGTATTGTTGGTAAGTCACACGGTTTCCTCCATGGGGGCGATGCAGCCGTCCCTTCCCAGGACAGAACCCTGCCTGTGGTTCCTTCCAGAACCCAGAAGCACCCTGGCTCCCGAGTGCTATTTCTTATGCTGCGTGATAGTTTGACATGTGGAGATTTTCATTTTGAATTTTAATTGTTTCATGGGACTATTGAAATGTTCCAAGTGAAACTTTGGTTCTGTCCCATCCTCTTATTAGGTAGGTTTCCATTTGGGATGTTGGGGACACGTTTTGACATAGAAGCTTCATTTCTCAGGATACTTCTGTGCTTGAGGAATGCAGGGCAGTGAGGCAGACGGTTTCTAGCAGCATTAATGTAAAAGCTGCCCTGCTGATGTGTGACTGCTACAGAGAACCCACCAAACTTTACTTCATTTATTTCTGCTGCAGTAACGATGGGAATTTGTCTCCGGGATTAATTGGGTTTCTTCACCTTGGGAAAAGCCACTGCTCTCTAGAAGCTTCTGTCTCTCCTGTCTCCTCATGTATCCTCCCTCCCGCCCAGACCTGCTGGTTTATTTCACTGACAGTTGGTGTAATGTTGGGAAAACTGGAAAATAAATAAGTGCTCAGTCTGAACCTAGTGACAGCAACTAACACATTAGAAGCTGCACAGCTGGCGCCCTCCGTGCACCAAGCCCTGGGGCCCTGCCCGCAAGGTCACTGCCAGGTCCATGTGCAGTGGAAACGGTCATGATCCTCAGCCTCCTTGGGGCAGGCTGAGAGCCCCAGGAAGTGCAGCAGCTGCACAAAATGAGTGAAAGGGCCGCAGAGCGACATGTCAGAACAAAAGCACGCAGTTGGTTGTCATTGTGTTGGCAGTGCCATCTCCTCCAAACTCCTCGCTCGGGCAGAGAAGCCAGGCTGCTCGCCCCTCCCGTCCTGCACTCCAGACACTGCCAACGCCCCCTCCCCGTGTGCCGTTCCAGGGCCACCTGTTCTTGGGCACCGAGCGCCAGCTCCACATCCATGCCGGGCACATGGAGTTCAGCATGAGGCTGCACGCTGCCCCCCAGGACGTCCTGCAGAGCCTGGGCTCTGTGCAGGTGCTGCTACCTGCCGACCTGGCCGGGCCGCGTGCCCCTGGGCTGCAGACACAGAGCCTGTGCTACGTCAGCCAGCTCATGCTCTCCAAGAACGGCCCCTCCCCCTGGCGACGCGGCCCTGACCAGGTACTACAGCCCTCTGATGACCAGCTGGTCACCTGCTGTTCAGTTCCAAGCGGTGCTGCCGTTTCTGCTCCCCTTGGAAGAAAATCTCAGCAAAACTTGGGGTTCCTGTGTCCAGGCTGTGGGGCCACTCTGACCTACCATCAGGCAGAGGCCGCAGTGGGTCCAAGGGTACGGCAGGGCTGGGGCGGGGCACGGTCCCTCATTCTCCGGTACCTCTCTGGTTCTCTGCACTCAGCAGATACGTCTTCTGTGTGGTCTCTTAAAAGATAAAAGTACTTTCAAAAACTTTAAAAATGGTTGACTTAAGTCCGCGTCCTGCAAACGGAGCTCTGTGCTCCCCCGAATCCTGGTGTTATGACCAGTAAACCGGTTCTGTGCCCGTATCACCCCCGGGCCCCGTCTGTGATGTGACGTGACGGACAGCAGCACTGCTGCGCTTCGCTGTCTGCTTGTCTCCCTGGGCTGAATACTGGTGTCGCCTGTGTCCCCAGGTGGGTGTCACGGTCACCCTGTCCCTGTACCACTGCTCCAGCAGAAGGCCCATCCGCAGACAGTGGCTGAGAACGCCTGTGACCGTGGAGTTTGGGGAGGAAGCCGGCCCAGTAAGCACAGCCCCTGAGGGCCACTGTGTGTAGGGGCGCTGGCCCGTTTCTAATGCCTTTACTTTTCCAAAGGCAGATTTTGGTCAACTTGTTTTCCATTTGCTGACAGGGTGACCGGAGAAATCAAACCGTGTTTGTGTTGCTTCGGGACAGAGTGAATTTTCATCAGTTCTTCAGGCGTTCTGAGAGCCCCCAGGACTCTCTGCAGATCAGGATAGAATTTTCCAGGCCTGTTTTGAGGGCTTTCCCGGTCATGTTGCTGGTGAGGTGTGTGGTGGGCCGATGGCTGAGGTGGGAACGGGGTGGGAGCAACAGATGGCGCCCGTACGAACATGTCATGAAAAAATTAGCAAACAAACTTGCACCTTTGAAGCAGTCGTGAGGCTCGTTGTGTAAAGAAATTAAGTGAAGTTTCTGTTGCCCTGGGAAGAAAGATGCCCGTCTGTGTTTTCTGAGATGGGACCTCTGCCACTGAGGTGACTGGAGTGAGAAATAGCGGGACAGTCGGCGACAGTGCAAGCGGCCGCGTTAGGAATCTAATCCCCTCTCACTGCGCAGACCGGGGCCAGTGTGCTCTTAGTTTTCATTTTATGTTTTTCAAAAGTAAAAATGTTCACAGTGACGTACCTGAGAGGACTTGGTAAATGAATCTCCCTTCTCAGTGTGCTGAGTTGGTGAGACTGGGGTGGGGCCACTTGACGATGACGTCACATAGGGACAGTCATACGAGGACACCTGCATCGGGCCGTAAGCTCCCACCAGGCCTGCACGGCTGAGCGCCGTGGAGAGTGCGTCCTCGTCCTGCCCTCCTCTGAGTCCCCATGTCTCTCACGTGGGACCGAGATTTCAGCTGTTCCCATTTAGGGGGCAGGGGCGGCGTCCACAGGGTCAGCACCAGCTCAGTGCTCACTGGGCTCCATGCCCATCGCCACCTGAGCTAAGCCATCGAGTGTCTGAGACCTGTCTACCGACTTAAAGAGTTTGCGTTTTGACTTAATCCTTTAAGTCGCAGACGAGAAAGGTCAGCTGGTTCTGAGCAGCTTCTCCCCCACTGTGCATACTGTCCCCCGGGTGTCATTCCCGGCTGCTGACGTCACGTAAGCAGCTGATTGTGCAGACACACGCCCGTGCCCTCGGGAGCCTGCACTGTCCTCCTGCCAGCTGGCCGGCGACTGCTCTTGTTTCCTACCGAGCTTTTTGTTCTGTGATGAAGTGAGGAACGGAAGTGTGCCGGAGGTCCTTAGTGAAAGACCGGGAGGGCCGGGGCGTAAGCATTGTGTCCCCATTCCTCCCAGCCTGCCTCCTGGCCCTTAAAAGGGTATTTGCACCACATTGTATGACTGAAATCTCTGAGAGGAAAAAATAAAGCGAAGTGAGCCATCGCTCCATTTTTGTCCCCTAGGTTCTCTGAGAAGCCTACTCCTTCTGATTTTCTTGTGAAACAAATTTTCTCCTGGGACACACACATCGTCCACATTTCTATCCCTGCGGCTTCACTGCAAGGTCAGCGGGCAGGACACACACCCTTCAGTTCTGTTCCTGTGACCAGCCTCTGCCCTGAGATCACTGCGGGCACACTGCTTGTCTTTGCTCCGTCCCCACTGTCTGCCGCTCGGTCCCCACTGTCTGCCACTCGGTCCCCACTGTCTGCCGCTCAGTCCCCACTGTCTGCCACTCGGTCCCCACTGTCTGCCACTCGGTCCCCACTGTCTGCCGCTCGGTCCCCACTGTCTGCCACTCGGTCCCCACTGTCTGCCGCTCAGTCCCCACTGTCTGCCGCTCGGTCCCCACTGTCTGCCACTCAGTCCCCACTGTCTGCCACTCGGTCCCCACTGTCTGCCGCTCAGTCCCCACTGTCTGCTGCCCTGTCCCCACTGTCTTCCGTTCGGTCTGCGTTTGGAATGGGTCCTGCCTTGGTGCAGACTTCGGGTTGTCATCTTCACTCTTCTCTCTTAGACAGCACGTTGGGGTATCTGTCCTTATTCGATGCCGACCACGACAGAAAGCCCCGGAACAAACATCTGGCCGAGGCAGTGAACTACACTGTGCATTTCCAGTGGGTGCGCTGCCTGTTTTGGGACACGGGAGAGTGGAAATCTGGAAGTTTCTCTCCGCAGCCAGGAACGTCTCCAGAAAAAGTGAGCTGTAGGTATGGACACACTATTGGGGGAAAGGTGCAGATTTTTAGTGAGCGGCTGCCTTTCCCCATGTGGCCCTTCTCCCCTGTGAAAATGGAGCAGTCTGTGCAGCCCACGCCTCTTGCCCCCCAGCTGTGAGCTCAGTGCCCCCTGAGCCACGTCCTCTGGAGGAGCAGGGTCCCGTGTGCCTGTCCCCTCTGCACCCAGGAGAGGGGCGTGGACCAGCGCTCAGCCAACTCTGTTGGAGAAGCGAGTGGACGGGTGGTTGGCAGTGCCGGGCGTATGGGTTCTGTTCACGAACGCGCCCTGATAGTCCTCAGGGGACACAGGTACAGTCGGCCACGGGCCTCTGCTCGCACCTGTCCAGGCCAGTGACCTTGTGCGCCCCACCCCACGTGGTTGTGAAGGTGAACTGTCTGACACAAGGAAAGTCCCCACACCAGCTGTGGCCGCCCTCTCAGGAATTTTCGGGTGTATCAGTCGTGTCATGGGTTAGAAATTCTTTGTTATCTGGCTGCAAAACTGAGAATTCTGTTAGAGGCTGTTGTCTTTTCATTAGAATTGGGAATACACAGTTATCAGGCACATTTGGAAACAGTCGTTTCCTTCTTAAGAAAAGCGAAGCCATGAAAGACTGTGTTTCGCGGCTGCCGGCCAGGAGGCAGGTGTTGTCCGGGCTGCACCCAGTGTCGATCGGGGTGACGCGTCATCACTTACTGCCTCTTATACCGCACTTGTTCTACTGCTGGGACGTGTCAGCCTTGCTGGTGGAGCCCAGCATTTCATTCGCTGTTAAATTATCCACGACTCGCTCATGTGCCACCCATTCTCCGTTATGCACTGCTCTCTGCTGGGCCAGATGCGAGACTGAATTCAGCATGGCCCCGCTCACAAGATGATAAGGATGGATTCGTCCCTGTTTTAAAAAGTTAGTCTTCATAGCAGTTGTCACGCAGGTGTCCTTAGGGACAGGATGTCTGTGACGCCAGATTGGCGCAAGCCAGACGCATAGTCAGTCGTCAGTCCCTGGCCAGAGACACTCTGGACTTAGGCTGGACTGTGCAGGGGCCGTAGTCGCTGAGGTGGCTGCGATAGCTCCCATGTCCACGGCGAGGACAGCAGTGTCACGGCAGCCGTGGGGCTGTGTGCAGACTCACCTGGGAAGGGTCGCCTGGTCGTCAGAACAGAGTCTCTGATTCTAGCTCAGGTTTTAGCTGAGGACTTTAAACTGGGTCTGGCTGCTGGGACTTGTCGCCCACCCCACCTGGCCCTGGCCTGCTGTCACACTGCACACACGTGGTCCCTCACCCGCGTCTCTCTCGCAGCTATGACCGCCTCGGCACGTTCTCTGTCGCGAGATCAAACCTGAACGCCAGCTTTGAAAGGTGTGACATTTCCAAGTTACAGCGGTAAGTTCTGTTTTCTAAATCGGGTGCAATTTCCCTTCCCGCACACGTGGGCCATGCAGGACGCCGCAGGTAGTCAGCAGATGCCCGAATCCGTGGAAGTCATTCTCATTTTCCTCGGGGTGTGCGTGTCGTAGGGAGTTGGTGCTGAGATCGTGTGGTCCTCATGTCCGGCCGTCTGTCCACTCACTGACAGGAGCGCACGTCCTAAAGTGCCGCTCAGCTCAGGATGGGTCTGGCCCCTGTGGCTGACCGGGTCAGCGTCGACAGCGATGGCACTGCCTCGTCCTGTCCTGCTCTGTCCTGCTGTCACAGTGTCCACTCAAGGAGATACATTGAAAACTCACCATATTTTGTAGCCACTGTTTTGTGTACAACAAATATCCATCGGCTCTGAGATGTGGGTGGGTGTGGACAAGTGCGTGTGGCAGGACCCCCTGCCTCGTGCAGCCGCGTCCCCACTCCATGCCTGGCGCTGGGGCAGCACCACCCGGTGAATGCCGGTGGCAGAGCCTGCATTTCCCGGTGAGTGCCAGTGTTAAGTTTTTCTCCCTTTCACGGAGGTGACCGGGAACTCTACCTTACTTTATTCTTTAATCAGTCAAGCGGATCTGACACTTAGTGATAAGAAGTGATTTACTGACGCTACAGATGCGGGTGGCTGTGAAGGTCACCAGGAGTCCCGTGGTCGAGACTCAGGACAGTAGGCTCAATGGTTTTGGATGGGGTTGGGGAGTGTCGGGGGATGGGCAGCCATGGGGGCGTCCAGACGGAAACAGTACCTGAAGGCCTGGGGTGGCCAGAGTCCAGGCTAGGACAGGCTGGAGCCACGGAGCCGTGAGCTCCCTGCTGAGCTGATGGCTGGGGTTCGGAGCACGGCCTCAGCCTGCGGGACAGTGTCCGGCCGTCAGACGGGGTCAGAGGGCAGGGTGACGGACAGGGGCCACGTCCTCACGCAGCACGGCCCCGTGCCCTCCCTGAAACCCGCAGGGTCTGTAGGACACAAGCCAGGCAGAGCTCCTTACTGGTTAGGGTCCCGGCCTCAGTGCCTTGCTGTGGGCCTGGGGTTCAGTGATCCCTGCCAGCACTGGAGACCGGGGACGCGGTGACTGTACAGCAGATGGGGACCAGCAGATGGGGAACAAGTCTCCTGCCTTGTTCTGGGAGGCAGGGCCCTTCATCACACCTGCACGTCTCACTGTGACATGTTATGCCACTTACTCTGATAATGACAGAGGGTGGCATTCTGATCCATAGTTCACGACGGAGTTCCCCAGAGAGAGCACGTGGTCCCCACACAACACAGCTTCTGGACGTGAACCCGCTCTGTCATGTGGCTCCTTGGTCCGAGTCCGTGCTCGTGGGTGCTGGTCACTGCACACGGCAGCTCTGTGCCTGGGGGCCTCTTGGTCCCACCTCGGCACCTCCTCCCTGAGGGGCTGAGCCTGGTTCTCAGGTCCAGACACGGCAGAGGCCACCCCTCCCCCCACCCGTCCCTTATTGGCCACTTTGCCCCAAAAATCAACTTTCTTCTTGAGTGAGTTTAAAAGCAAAGCAGTGAAGACAAGCAGGGCCGTGTGTGTGTCTCTGTGTGTGCATGTGTGTACGTGTGCACGCGTGTGTGCGTGTGTGCGTGTGTGCATGTGTGTGTGTATGTGCCTCTGCATGTGTGTGTGACCCAGTGTGAGGGGAGCCGGGCAGTGTTTCTTTTCATGAGTAACACTCTATTCCTCTCCTTTGTTTACAGACAGCCAGAAAACCTGCTTCCCAGTCTTTTTATTATGGTTTTTATGATTCTTTATGCACTTTTGGTTAATAAAAGCAGACATGTAGATCGTCGTGAAAGAAAGAAAGCTGGTTACATTTTTCTGGAAGAAAATGCCCTGCCCGGCCACCAACTGTACGCGGTCGTTGTGGACACTGGCTTTCGGGCTCCGGCCCGCTTTACCGCCAAGGTGACTGGGTGTTCAGGGAAATGCACGTGGGCATGAACAGGTGTGGGCGAGTGTGCAAGCACTGCTCAGTGATTCAGCCATCTGTCCTATCACCCTGCACCGCTGGCCCCATCTTCCTCCTGGGTGGGCTGGCTCGCCTCCCCCACCCGTCCCCTGTCCCCTGTCCCCTCCAGCCCCTGTCCCCCGCACCTTCACTGGACAGCAACCCAGGGCGATTCGTCTCCAAGTCAGACATTGAGACTCTGAGAACTAGGTTGTGATCTTGTAGTTAGTGTGACTCCGTC
The DNA here is from genome assembly GCF_036562045.2 of Rhinolophus sinicus. NCBI lineage: Eukaryota > Metazoa > Chordata > Mammalia > Chiroptera > Rhinolophidae > Rhinolophus > Rhinolophus sinicus. The sequence continues at coordinate 116,000,966 of NC_133758.1, forward strand.
ACCCGCCACCCACAGGGTGACCTCGGGACAAAGGGTGAGAACTGTCTACACCAACTTTGGGGACAGGCAGGGACGTGGCTGGCAGTGAGTTTGGGCTAAAGATCATCTTCCCAGAGTTGCTGATAGATGATGGTGTGCAAGGGACAGACGAGGTGTGAGATGAAGTGGCAGGGCTGAGACGGGCCATGTGCAGCCCACGTGCCGGCTGGCTGCAGAGGTGGGGCTGCAGGCGGAACCGGAGTCCGTCTGAGTCGGCTGTGTGATGGAGGTGTATGTTTGCACGGATCCCACGGGAGGGTTATTCCCGCTGCGTTTGGAACTCACCCCCCATTTCTCGAGGGAGCCAGGGCTGCTGTGCAGAGCCCACGCTGAGACGACAGGCAGGGCTGGGTGTGGGGTAGGGTGCAGTGGTCAGGTCAGACAAATGTGCAGGCCTGTCCTGGGGCTTCTGTGATCGTCACTCGCTGTGCGCCCTCAGTCTGCCAGGCTTGTGTCAGTACAGTCCGTCAGTACACACTCCGCAGCCAGCATACCACATGGGACGGGTCTCCCTCCTGCCCAGGATCCCCCTCCAGTAAACATTACATTTAACGTGACACCTCAAACAGTGTCTAAGGGACCTCTGCTATTGTCAGTGCTATTCGTCATTGTCCTGGAAACTCCAGTAAAGACAAGACAAGAACCAATACAAGAATGTGAGATTTGGAAGGGAAGACAGAAAAGTTGTTACTTATAGGTGATACGATTGTCTACATAGAAAATGTAAGGGAATATTCAGTCAAATAATTAGAATTAATAAGAAAGTTAGCAAAATTGCTGGATACACGTTTAAGAAATAAACCATCAAAGACATGTCCATGTGACAGTAACCACTTAGAACCCGCACCTGAGACCAGCTGTCCGTCGTGGCCACAGAATGCCGGCGTGCCCGGAAGGACATCCACTGGACACGTCTGAGGCCATCGCGGAGAGCATGTGGGCACTGTGCACAGTAGACCTACACAGACGGGAAAACTAAGTTTCCTCGTCATCTCTCCCAAATGAATCTATCACAATAATGATAATAATAGCAGCTAAAGTGAACTGGGACTTTTCTATGTGTCCCCTTTTTTTATTCCCCTCAAATCTCAAAAAAAACTCTTTGAGAAAAAGTTGTATTAATATGCCCCGTTTGCAGATGAAAAACAAGACGTAGGTTAAAGTCAATGAAATCCAACCAAAATGTCAGGAAGGATTTGGGGGAATTTGAAAAACTGACTCTAAAATCCATGCGGAAGAAGAGCAGAGAGGTGACTCGGGGACACCGAGGCTGCGTTGAAGCTGAGAGTCGCGTGGCCGGGAGACGGACCGACGGATGAAGAGGACGGATTGGAGGCTGCAGAACCTGCCTGGACATATGGGAAGGGAGACCCAGAGGGTTGCATGGGTCACTCAGTAAAGTACTCGGGGACAGTGACTTTCCTTGTGGAAAAAAGGAATATTAACTCTTTATGCCCCAAAATGACCTCCAGAAGCGTAGGGTTTTAAAAATGAAACACAAAATTTAGAAATGACTCGAAGGAAACATATACTTTGGGATAGGGTAGGATTTAAAAAACAGAAATAAATCAGGACTTTCCTTAAATGAAAGATTGGTACATGACACTACATCAGAATTATGCATTCCTGTGCAAACCCACCCAGGAAGGACTGGCAACGTGCCCATCTGGGAACGCGCGTCTACGAGGCCCCTCACCCACCCCGCCCCAGCCCCCCAGTGTCCATCACCCCTCATCTCCCCGCTGAGCTGAGGGAGAAGATGGTTTCCACTCGTGACTCAAACACGTTCCCTAGTGAACCCGAGGGGGCACCCGCTTTTCTAGATCTAATAGGTGGAAACCCAGCCGACCAGGCAGGTGCAACTTCCCTTCAGCCCGTGGGTCCCTGCGGGGCACTGGCCTTTCAGGATGGGGGGTGGGGTGGGGGGGCTGGCGAAGGCGCAGGGACGCCCCTCCCCAGCGTAAGTTACTGATGTGCGTGTGGCACATGAGCACTTACCCTTGTGTCTTTGTTTTGAGGTGTACGTTGTTTTATGTGGTGAAAATGGACATTCAGAACCCAAAGAGCTCTACTGTCCAGAGAAACCCCTGTTCGAAAGGAACTCCAGACACACGTTTGTCCTGAGGTAACCGAGACCTGCCCCCACGGTCTGCGACAGGCCCCTCAGAATTGCCGTGGCCTCCTCACAACTCCCAGCTTCCTAAAAGGGGCAGCGAGCTACATACAAATATGTCATAAAGCTTCTTTCACTTCGTTACCTGAAGTGGATTAAATGGCGTGTTTGTATGGAGACGGAGGACGGAGCAGACGCGTGGGGGCTGAGTTGGTTTCACATGCTAGTAAAACTCATAATCACAGTGTTTTCTTTCTTTTTACCCCAAAATAGCTTATAACTCATTTTTTATTGGTAAATTTCCATGCTAGCAGTGTCTAGAATGATGCACGTTTAGTGGTTTTTATAATTACTTTTTACTCTGTTGATAAAATCAGTTTTCTCACTTAAAAAAAACAGCACAAAAATGATTGTGCCAAGTGATGGCTTTTCATATTTGTGGGGTTTTTTTCATTCTTTTTTTAGTTAAATTTTTTTGGGTGACATTGGTTAATAAGACTACATAAGTTTCAAGCGTACAATTCTGTAATAATTCATCTATGTATCACATGGTGTGATCACCACCCAGAGTCAGTTCTCTTTCCATCACCATATATTTGACCCCCTTTACCTTCACCTACCACACCCCTCCCCACTTACCTTCTAGGAACTGCTCAACTGTTGTCTGTGTCTATGAGTTTTTGCTTGTTTGTTTGTCTTGTTCCTTTATTGCTTTCAGTTTTATATCCCACATATGAGTGTAGTTCTCGACTTTTTCTCTCTGACTCGTTTCATTAGCATGACAATCTCAGGATCCATCCATGTTGTCACAAATGGCGTATTTCATCTTTTCTTGTGGCTGAGTAGTATTCTATTGTGTATACAGAGGATGCCAACAAATGTATACACATTTTAAGAAAGGGAAAAAACTATATTAAAATGGTAATACTCAATATATACTGAAAAAAACACAAACACACGAATACAAGTCACGTATATACATTTTTTTGGCACCCCCGGTATATACCACATCTTCTTTATCTAATCACCTCTCAAAGGACGCTTTGGTTGTTTCCATGTCTTGGCCATCGTGAATAATGCTGCAATAAACATAGAGGTACATATATCTTTATGGATAAATGTTTTCAATTTGGGGGGATAGATATCCAGGAGAGGAATTGCTGGGTCATATGGTAATTCTATTCTTAATTTTTTGAGGAACCTTCGTACTGTTTTCCATAGCGGCTGCACCGATTTATATTTCCACCAACAGTGTATGAGGGTTCCTTTTTCTCCACAGCCTCTCCAACACTTGTTATTACTTGTCTTATTGATGATGGCCATTCTGACTGGGGTGAGGTGGTATCTCATTGTGGTTTTTATTTGCATTTCCCTAATAGCTAGTGAAGTTGAGCATCTTTTCATATGTCTGTTGGCCATTCATATGTCTTCTTGGGAGAAGTGTCTGTTCAGGTGCTCTGCCCATTTTTTAATTGGATTTTGTTGTTGTTGTTGTTGAGTTGTAGGAGTTCTTTATATATTTTTAATATTAATTTCTTATTGGAGGTGTTTGCAAATATCTTCTCCCATTTGGTTGGTTGCCTTTTTGTTTTGTTGGCAGTTTCTTTTTCTGTGCAGATTTTGGTTTGATGTATTCATTCAAAAAGAAATGAATGATATATTTTCATTCATTTATTTTTGCTTTTACTTCCCTTGCCTTTGGTTTCAAGTCCACAGAAACCCCTGTGAGACCAGGGTCCATAGCTTTCTTCTATGCACTTTATGGTTTCAGGTCTCATACTCAGTCTTTAGTCCAATTTGAGTTAAGTTTTGTGTTTAGTGTCAGACAGCAGTCTAGTTGCATTCTTGTGAAATCACAGCGTTTTCTATGTCATTAAGCCGTTCATTAGTTTCATCGCGAATTTGGAAGAGCGAGGAAATGTGGGAATGCAAAGATGGTGGTGTTGGAGGAAAAGGGGTCCTTTATCAGGAGTACAAGCACCTAAAGTTTCAGAAAATATGAAAGAAATGAACAAAATATGTTTTTCTCTGGGCCAATTTCCTTTATAATATTTATGTATTGGTTTGGGAATTCTGTGTTCTTTAAGACAGAAAGGGTTAACTTGGGACTAATCCACACCCGACACAGATGTGTCAGTGGGGTTTGAGTGAACTGGGTTTAGGAAGAGCTCTGTGTGGCTGGGGCGTCTGTACCCTGTGACGCGAGGGACTGACGGGAATCCACTGTCACCTTCCCATGCTCCGCGGGCTCCGTGTCACTGCACAGTGCTCACTTGTTGACATGTGCCGTCCTCCCTGAGGCTGAGACCCGGGTGCCATGCCCTTGTTGACGGGATGCTGCTATGTCCTAGCGTCCCCGCCCCGCTGGGCCCACTCCGGACGGTCCGCCTGTGGCATAACAACTGTGGGCCTTCTCCCGCCTGGTACGTCAGCCATGTGATGGTGAAAGAGCTGCTCACGGGATGCGGACACAGCTGGTTCTTCCCCGCCGAGTGCTGGCTGGCGGCAGGCAGGTGGGACGGCCGCGTGGAGCGGGAGCTGGCCTGCCTGCGCCGGGGGCCTGGCTTCTGGAAGGTAGGTGGCACCGTGTCTCCATGTGGCACCCCTGGACGACTGGCAGATACAGTGTCTAGCTCTGCTTCTCTGGGCAGTGGCTTCTTTAAACTCTGCCAAGTTAAGCTGTGCGTTCTTTCCTTGGCTAATTGCAGATAGCTGGGTCTCCAAAGACATGTCAGTTCAGTGGCCGTCCAAGCATGGACTAATTGCCTTTCCGGTTATTAATCATTGTAATAATGTGTTCTTCTTTTAATTGTAACTACAATAACATTGGCAGAATGCATGGTTGCCTGCAGTCGGTGCTGTGCCAGGGGCCGCTAATTACAGTCTTTGAATGCCCTGCAAATATCCTGAGCAACCAGGACGGCTGATAAACAGTGCAGACGTGATCAGGCAGAATGGCAGCAGCCTGAAAAAAGGCAAAATCACCTAGAACTTCATAAACCGAGTTTGAAAGTCGACCTTTGCCTGTTCCAGCCTTTCCCTATATGTGAGTGTGTCTTATACAGTTGTCATAATAGTGCTTGTGAAGTTTTCACTTCCTAATTTCACATTTTAAAGTAAATTTCTTTGTGACTTTTCTTTAAAATTATCATCAAAAGGCCATATAGCAGCACTATTTTTGTTGACGTTTCCACCTTTGGCACACTTAGAATTTTCTTCTGTTTATTTCCATAATAGAAAGTGTAGAAAACATTTTCCTGCATGACTGCGTTTCTGGTGAACAGCTTCTTAGGCTGGTCTCAAACGGGCAGGAGCCCAGGGAGTGCTGACATTTCCCGTTTCACAGGTCTTTCCTTCCGCTGTGCTCCCACTGCCACCTGCCGGAGGTGACAAGGCCAGGCTCACCACCTCGGCATTTTCAGGCGTGATATTGCTAAGTTACTCCAAAAAATAATTAATTTGAAAACAATTTTCAGTCACCCACAGTCAGCACAGGGAAATCCTTAGACAGTTGTTTCCGTGTAAGTATAACTGACTAAACGTGGTCACGACACTGATTCTCCAGCTGTCTGGCTGGAGAACTTTGGAGAGAAACCTGCATGGCTGACCCAGGCGTGCGGAAGCACAGGGGCGATCCCACGAGTGGATGGCAGACCCTCCAGCCAGTCCATTTATACACAGATGTATCTCGTCCTGTTAAGCCTGTCCTGCTGTTGGTTGGGTCTGTTCTCACCAGGACGACACCAAGGGTCCGCTGAGTTGGGCTGGACCTTTTGCACTCAGTGCAATTCCATAAGGGGCGTGTCACCTACCACATACTCTGAGGTGGGCAGTCCTGGCTCTCAGGGAGCTCGAAGCCCCCAGAAAATTAACTGTAGGGGCCAAGGGCTGAGAATGGGGTTTTATAAAAGTCTATTAGGATCACAGAGGAGACACATGATCGGTTCCACCAGGGTTTGTAGACAGAGGCTCTAGAGGGAATGATGACACTCGAGACAGGCGAGGTGGGGGACAGGTGTCCCCCAGCTCAGGAGCCCCAGCGAAGGTGGGATTGGGCATGTGCAGGGCGCTGAGGGGAGGGCGGGGCGAGGGGAGGGGGCCTGGCAGCTGTGAGGCACCCCCCAGCCTGGCTCCATGCCCCACTGAGGACCTGGGTCCAAAGGAGCACGTGAGCGGTGTGTCTGCTCAGAAAGCCGCTGAGGGCGGCGCCGGCTCCACGCAGTGTGTGCTGGCCCGACGGCAGCCAGGGTCTCGCTTTGTCGCAGCTCCTGTACTCCAAGTTCACAGAGTACCTGGAAGACTTCCACGTGTGGGCCTCTGTGCACAGCCGGCCCTCCGGCAGGGGCCCCCTGCACACGCCACGCCTGAGTGTCACCTTTACCCTGCTGTGCGCCCACGCGTGTGTTGCTGCCCTGGTTGTTGCCGCCGGACATGAGCAGGTGGGCCGTTTCCTCACAGTCGCTCTTGTGTCCAGCCCTGCCGTGTGAGCCCTTCCGGACACAGGGATTGGGAAACTGGTGCTCGGAGGGAGGTTACAGTGGGGAAGGGACCCCGTGTGCTGCAGACCAGGGGGACATGGGCCATGGGATGGCCTCAGCTCACTGCCACCACTGAGCATGGCTCTCCAGGGGCTCAGCAGCCTGGAGTCTCAAAGGAGAATGTGCCTGACTTTTTAAATGTTGGCAATTAGTTCAACTTTTTAAAATCCTCTGCCCAAAGAAACAGAACAGTTGTGATGGCCATGCTTGGCTGTGGGACGCTAGTTTGCAATCAGCAGCTTTGGTGTAACCACCCCTATGAGACAGAGATTTACCGCAACTCAGCACGCAGTTGGACGGAGACCCTGCTCTGCTGCGGGGTGAGGACAAGCAGCCAGACTTGCGCTTATGCCAACCTGCTGGCCATTCCCGGGCCTGCGTCCCAGGCGGGCCCAGCCGTGCGTCCACAGGGAGCGGGAGGGTTCAGAGTTCACACCATCACATGAGGGGTCGGCTGATTCTTTTCTAAAAAGAACAGCAAGTGTGTAGAACCTGTAAGGAAATGACAAGTGTCATCCAGTAGCAGGAAGGGAACAGCTGTATCCACCTGGACGGCAGCGCCATGGTCAGGACACCTCAGGTTGGCCTGTCCTCTGAGGTTGACCAGTTGTCTCATCTCTTTTCTGCTTCTCTTTGTTGGGGACACTTTGGGGGTGTTGAAAGCTTCTCGTTCGATTATAGCAAGAATTGAATCAGCCGATCACGTGGCCTGATGTAAAGCAGGTGCTCAGCAGATGTGTTTTCAGTCCTGAAGGTTTTGTACAGGATAAAAATAAAAGGGTTCCTTACGGTTTTTCCGTTTTCGCTCCTAAGGTGGGAGGTGAAAGGTTGAGGGGCAGAGAACTCGGGGAAGTAGAATGTGTCACGTCAGCTACATGTGTGTTACCAGTGAACGTGCACTTCAAGTCGGACTCATTGCAGGCGTTGCTGTTGTCACTGCAGCTCCCCGTGGGCGTCGGCCCCACTGGTGTCCCTCTTGGGTCCTTGAGGACGGCTTTCCTGTGCACCCTCCTGCTTTCTTCTGGGGCGCAGCTCCTGTCGCTCCTCTTCAGGATCAGCGAGGTACCAGCGGGCGTCCGTGTGGTCCTGTCCTGGGCGGAACACCAGGGACGCCCTGCCTGACCGACCTCCTTACTTTGCAGGAAGCCAGCGGGCCACCCCGAGTGGAGCCCTGCCAGCCCCCGAGAGGAGCGCCGACAGAGGCAGCTGAGAGTGCGTGGGCCTGTGGGAGCCTAAACGGCGCTTTCTGTTTGAAACTCACAGCAAGAGGGAAATGATGGGGCCTGAGCAGGGCATCCAGGCACACGCCCTCCACCCAGCGCTTCCTGGGCTGCCCACGGGCTAGGCCTTGTATCTCCCCTTCTCCACGTCCACTGAGCTCATTCCGAGGAACACTGAGCTTCATGTCAGACATTTACAGGACGTTTTAAGGGGAGTCTGGCCCCACCAGGATGGCAGTGCCCTCGTTGTAGCCATGTCCTGTGTCACAGGGAGGCCTGTCCCCTGCAGTCAGAGGGTCCTGAAGAGCGCTCCCCCCAGGAGCCCTCATTCCCTGGATTAATGTCATAAATTTGACTTTTTTTTCAATCAGACCCCAATTCCGATAGAAGGATGCCAGAAGCACAGATGACATACAAGGTAAACACAGTAAAACGCCGCAGCTAATTCTAACAGTTAGGTTTCCTGGCATCCTCTCTTGGCTGTGGTCTGACCCCTGATGGTCAGGCCCAGGGTGGGGTGGATACGAGGAACCCACCTTGCTGGCCGGGCCAACAAGCAGGGGTGCGTTCTGCAGAGACAGAAGGCCATCTCCCAGGACGGATGCAGGCCACAGGGGCGGCTGGCTGTCCAGGAGTCTCAGCAGAGGCCAGCCGAGAAGGGGTGCAGCTGGCAGAATCTGGAGCCAAAGTGGATGGGCAGTGACGTGCTAGAAGCTGGGCCGAGGGCCAGGATGGGGTCGGCAGGCCCAGTGGGAGAAGCACTGTGCAGCCAGGGCCCGGTGTTTGCTTGGCCCCCTGAGCGGGGGCAGGAGGGGATCCCCATGCTGGTGCCCCCATTCCAGGCCTCAGGCGAGCAGACAGGGCCTGTGACAGGGGACCAGTCAAAGGGCAGCTTCTCAGTAGCTCAAGCACATGTCACTTGGCATTTGTGCCTTGTCTCTGTGATGGTGGCTTTACCTTACATGTGGCTCTTGCCTGTGGAAGCGTGTTGGGCACGCGTGTTCCTGTGCTTTCTGGCCTCTGATTCCCCGTTCCCGAGCATGGTACTCTGCCCCAGGCCTGTCCCCTCCGCTGTCCTGCTGGGACCAGTCCTGACCCCACACCCAGGCTGGCTCCCTATCCGTCTGCCTGAGCCTCACCCAGCCCGCTGCTCCAGCCAGAACCGCCTGTTCTGGCAGATGCCGCTAGTCCCCCAGAGGACAGCAGCATGGTCACTCTCGACCGTGAAGGCACGTTAGTAGTTAGCCCTCCGTCATTGACATGGGCACCCTCTGCAGGGGACAGGGGCCTGGCCCAGGCCTGCCCTCCACCTGCCCCAGAGGCCATCCCCAGCCGGAGGCCCAATGCGGGTGGCCGGGCCCTGCCCTGTCCCGAGAGGCTCGCAGACACATCACTACGAAGGGCACATGTCCATAGAAGCATGAACCTCATCCTGATCTTGTCTTTTCTAGCAAAACCCGTCGGCCATCCTCTCTGGGAGTGCCCAGGCCAGCAGCGGTGGTGCAGGCCGTCCGCCCCCTGAGCTGCAGGCCTGCAGGGCTGACCTTGGCCCGCAGGCGCCGAGGGAGGAGAGTGACCGCTGTGCTCCCGGTATGCAGGTGACATCAGTGCTGGGCGTACAGCACCCAACCCCTTCCGCCACATCTGGCATCAGCCTGTTGGGAGGGTCAGGGAGCAAAGGGTGGGCGTTGGGCCACCTGTGACTGAAGCTTCTGGTCCCATGGAAGCCAGGCCCTTCTGAGCGGACACCTCAGCTGTCACCGCGGCCCAGTGATTTCTGGCATATGCTTATGTGGCTTTGTCACATCTTCTGAAAAGTCAGTGACAGACACTTAACTTTTCCTTAAGAACCCTGAAATGGGGAGCTCCGCATTTGTTGATGCAAATTAGAGTGAATGTCACCCGCAGCTCAGACGGGGCCGGAAGCTCGGGGACGGGCCTGTAGACACGGCCTTGCAGGAACACCAGGGCCTGCGTCCCAGGGCCCGGCTGGTATGTCCGAGGGGCGCATCTCGGGCTTGGCCTGGGGGGACGTGTGGCTGCAGGCCCAGGAGTGCTGTGGACACATGCAGGGTCCTCACAGCGCGAGGTCACCCAGGCCTCGAGCACAGGTTGTAGCACTGGCATGAACATGGCTGGTGGCCCGAGGAGGGGACGCAGGTTCCAGTTCACGTCCCAGCTGGAGGGTCATAGGCAGGAGGCGTTGTCTCTTACTCGGCGAAAGGTGGCCTTTTTGTTCCGGTCAGGCCTTCACCTGATTGGATGAGGCCCACCCACTTTGGGGAGGGCCGTCCGCGTCACTCTGTCCACCGAGTCACATGTTCATGTCATCCAGAAACACACTCACAGACACACCCAGCATCACGTTTGACTAAATGTCCAGGCAGCGGTGACCCAGTCAGGTGACATAGCATTCCTGGTCACACAGGGAATGGATGGAGTGACGAGATCTGTTAACACATGTGCCTCCGCCCGCTTTCCTTAGCCCCCCGTGGAGAGTGTGAAGGACTTGCCACTGCCTGGTGGCCAAGAGCGCCTCTGCCATGGGTGGGCTCTGCAGCCTGGGCCGTTTGCGGGATGGTGTCCGTGGCCTGTGGCTTGGGGACAGGATTTCTAGGATACAGGTGAGCCATAAAAGTGTTCACATGCACTCGGGTCTTGGGATGGCAAGTCTAGCATTTAAGAAAACCCCTGCGTTTCTGGGAACCCAGACGTGGCTCTTGCTGTTTCAGCCTCTCTTCTCCCCCCACCCCAGGGGTGAGCAGCGCTCTGTGCAAACCCCACAGGGTCCCTGGCCCGGCAGCTCTGGGAGGGCAGCCTGGCTATGGAGTCCTGGGTGTTACGAAGCCGCAGGGCTCATCCCCAAAGCAGGAGGGACTAGCTCCTGAGCTGACAGGGCACAGAGCATGTCCTTAACTGTCACCTGTCTTCTGAGAATGCACACACCTGCGAGATGGGCGGTGGGCACAGGTCACAGGTCACAGGACCTGATTCTGTCCCACCTCACATGCTGCGCCGTGGGTGACCCCAGCGTCACACAGCATGGCTCGTGGGCTCACGTGGTCCTAAACCTTGAGGAGTAGTTCTGGCCGATGGTGCCACATCTGTAGGGTTTTGGGAGCAGGTGTAGTCCCCAGTGCCACCATGCCAGCTCAGGGCTCAGCAGATGCAGAGGTCACTGTTGTCACCACAGACTGTCTTCCTCCCTCCCACCCTGCGCTCTCCCGTCTGTGTGTGGGTGGTCCTTTCTCTTTCCCCTCAGCAGCTCCAGGGTGGCTGATGTCCCCTCTGGACAGGAAGCTGTCCCTGCCATCGGGCAGGACAGCAGGGTGGATGGCAGGGTGCCTTCCCCGCAGCCCCACGGCCTCCCAGGGCCACGCGTCACGAGGGCACGGGTGCTGCCGCCCCATGTCTCTGAGCACAGACAGGCGGGGGCTGACATGCATCTCCCTGGGGCAGGTTCGGCCCGCCGCAGTCTGTGCAGTGGCTGTGTCTGCTGACCCTCTCCGTGGCCTGCTGCGTCTTCGTCACCCAGCCACTTATGGTGAGCAGTGGCCATGTTGGAGTCACTTCCCATCAGCGAGGCCTGGGGAGGGGGTGACGACTCCATTTGGGGATGTATGTAGTTTTTCACAGCTTGCCCAAGATGTGACGAGAGAAACGGGGGGCCGGGGGGTGGAGCAGGGCCTGCGCTGAGCTGTGCATGGGCTCGTCAGTCCTCACGCAGTCCCCCTGCACCCCAAGTTTCCATTAGTGTCCACTGAGCCTTAGAGCGCAGGAGGCACAAGGCCACGCCTGGATGGTGCTGGGCAGGACTGGACCTGGGGGCCTGGTGTGCATCTGAGCGGGGCCTCGGCGTCCAGGCCTCAGTGGGAAGCAGGCCCAGCTCCGTGGGCTCGGACGGGCCGTGGCGACAGCAGTGTTCTGTGACCTGTTCCAGATTGGCCTCGTGGCTCTGGGCTTCGCTTGGAAAAGGCAAGATGACGCGCACTTCTTCACCACATGTTTGTGTGAAGCCACCAAGGACCTGGATGCTGAGCTGGAAGGACGCCGCAGGACCGGCACACCCCTTTCTTCCGGCCGCAGCGTGCCTGGCGGGGCAGGCAGACCTGAGAAAGTGAGGACGCAGCCTGTGGTGGGCACTGGCCTTAGAGAACCGCGGTGTGGCCTCATGCTGTATGTCTGAGCTCACGCTTTGAATCCAAATTTGGCTGCATTTTTGGAGACCCGTGGGTGTGTTTTAATTTCTATATTGCTTTGCACACACAGGATAGATGAAACCTGGGTTCCACTTCCTTACCTTCACCCCAATCTCAAAGAAATCAGACCACGAAGAAAACGAGTGTATTTTAAATAGTGAAGCAGATGAAAGATAATTCTTGGCCACGGTTTTGGGGTACTTGAGCCATTTGCATTGCAGTGGCCCCACAGAAAGCTTCCCCCCTCCCTCGTCCCACGTCAGTTCTTCTGTCCTGTGGACAGTGTTCTCCTGGCCGGCGTGGGTGACATGAAGGAGGAGAGAGGTCTGTCGGCCGCCCAGAAGAGCTGCCCCGGCTGCCTCTGAGTTAGTGCACGTGGCCTGCAGTAGGCGTGTGCGCTCCTGGGGTGACCAGCAGGCAGCCAGGACCTGGACAGGGCCGGTCAGCTCACTCACAGGCAGGCTTCCTCTCTACCACTCCCACCTTGCTCCCGTCCTCCCTGAGGACGCCCGTGACCTCCTGATGGCTAAATGGCCATTGGGATGGCCTGTCCGAGGCCTTCCTCCCCCGATCTGATGACATGATAAATGCATGGCGAGTGTCCACGCTGCCTGGCTGCTGTCTGGTGTCTCACGCCACATTTACACCTGCTGTGCCACCGGGCCTTAGGAGGTGGGAGCATGCAGGCCCGTTTTGAAGAGGGGTAAGAGTGACATTTGGAGCGGTGACGTAGTGGGACCCCTCTGTGTGAGGAGCAGCGTCAGGCCTGGGCTCCAACCGCGGGTGGCCGCGTCTCCTGCACCCATCGGCCTGCAGCTGGCAGCTGGGAGAAGCAGTCTTGTCCTGTTTCCTCACCCTCTGGGATCTCGACTCTCCTTTCTCCTCCAAAGCTGTCTGTCCTTCCTGTCCCACGGTCAGCTGCGCTCTGCCATCACCTGCAGCCGGAGACTCACATTCTCGCCCCCACAGGCCCTGGCTGCACGACAGCAAGCTCGCCGCCTACGCCGGGCACGTCCACCGCCCCCTGCCCAACTCAGGGCCACCCGGGAGAGGATGAGAAGAGAGGTGCGCACGCAGGCGGTGCTGAGGTGGGTGCAGGGCTTTCAGGGCGAGCCCACCTGCATCGGGAGTGCGAAATGCACCTGGGAGCCCCAAAGCCAGCACCGTGTGCCCCAGGACATGGGTTGCCTGGAAACTGAACTGGTGTCAGCTGGGTGGGGAGAACCCTGGCCTCGGCGGCCCCGCTGGTCAGATTCCATCCTGATGTCTGCTCTCCACATGCCTCCCGGGCTCACGTGGAGGTGGGAGGTGGGCACCTCTGCCTGGGACATCCATTTAGCCCAATGACAGTATTTAAAAATCTTTCAGTGTTGAAATACCTACAGATGTGTTATGGTGATCAACGCCAAATCAGCGTGGTTCTTTACATAAAACATAAAAGTTAAGAAACGCCGTGCTCATGGCAGCCGTTCCCAGCTCAGCCCTCAGACACCCTTCCTCACCGTGGCCTGTGGGACTGCTCGGCTGTGAGGGCCTTGTGCACCAATAGCCGAATCTTCTCTCTAAATCCCAGGCATTGCTGGGTCACTCTCAAATCTTGCTGATGTCATTTGTCAAGGATTTGGGAATTCCCGTCTCTTCCCCAGCACGGAGCTGGGAGGACACAGACGTGTACTGGTCAGGCTGGTAGATGCCGGGGAACGGCTTCTACAAACAGCGCCTGTCACATGTTTTCTACACAAACTCTGCCCCTGGCAATGGCGGCAGAGGAGAGCAGACACTTCTCTTCACAGAGGATGTGCAAACGATCCAAGTAGAGCCTGACCACTTAGTACGTGTAAGCATTGGTCATCAACAACGGCCAACACAAACCGAGAGGGAAAAACCAGACACTGCCCTGATGGCACGCACATCACCTGGGAGGTAACCTACCCAAATCAGCCCATCTTAACAGGGTCCAGCCTCTGTTCCAACGTGCAGTTCCCAGTGAGTGCGTGGCACGTCCCCATGGGGAGGAGACGGTGAGGACGACAGCACGACAAGCCAGCTTTCTCTACAGCAAGACGGGAGTGCTCCTACGGACACATGAGAAGAGTTAATGTGACTCACTGTATTAACAGACTGGGTAAGAAAAATCGTACAAGTATCTCAAGAGATGTAGAAAACGCATTCAACAAAATTTGACATTTATTCTTGGGAGAAAAAAAAAAAACTTTCAGCAAACTAGGAGTAGAGGGGACTTCCCCAAACTCCTAAAGGGCATCTGTGACACCTGCACAAACCTCATACTTGGTGGGGAGACACTGCTCGTTCAGGTCAGACACGTGGCCAGGATGTGCTGTCCCGGCTCCCCCTAAACCTCACCCCGGAAGTCCCAGCCAGCGCAGCGGGCAAGAAAAAGAAGTGAAAAGCTTACAGATTTGAAAGGATGGGATGAAACAGCCTGTTGCAGATGGCATGACTTGTTCATGCAGAAAATCATGAATAATCTACAAAGGCTCCCAGAACTAACAGAAGAATTTAGAAGTGTTGCAGGCATGTTCGGTACACGAGAACTGGACAGTTGGAACTGAAAGAGCAAAAAGCAGTGCTATTTACTGCAACATGAAAGAAATGAAGCATGTAGACAGTGTGAGAAAAGCTGCAGGACGTGAGCGCTGAAAACCACAAGACACTAATAAAAGAGCAAAGATCTAAAGAAATGGAGAGCGAGACTGTTCATTGATCAGAATGCTCCGTGTTGTCAGTGTCAACTCTTTCTGATTTCATCTGTAGATTCAGTGCAGTTCCAACCAAGCCCACAAGCTTTTAATGGATGCTGACACACGGGTTCTGAAGTTTATAAGGACAGCAAAGCAACTAGACTAGCCAAAGCAGGTCTGAGAACGCAGAACAGAGCCGGAGGACTGGCCCAGGGCCACAGTGCTTACACGTACTAAGTGGTCAGGCTCTACTTGGATCGTTTGCACATGAAGCCACAGGGACCGAGACATCGTGCACACAGTGACAGGTCAGACACATGGGTCAGGAACAAGACGAAGAGCCCAGAAATAGAGCCGCACAAACATGCCCACCTGCTTCTTCCCAAAAGCATGAAGGCAGTTCATTGGAGGAAGAATAGTCTTTTTCAGAGCTGGTTTTGGAAAAAGTTAGATGTCAGTGTGCAGAACAATAACCTCAACACATACCTCAACCTTTCTATGAAAATTTCCACCCAAGGACTCAAGAGCTGGGAGCCGTTAGGAATGCTTACTGGGTCTGCCACATGGGGTCTGTGAGGACACTGATTTAAAATGTCCTTTCTTATAGAGACTTCGCCATGTGCACCCTCATGCTGCTCCTACATTTGTTTGTAATGCATGGGAAGTTCTCCCAGCACGAGTGCTCCCTCAACCAAGCCATTCGGGACACGTTTACAAGGTAGGACGTTCTGGGGAACCTCTGTGAGCCTGGGCCACTGCACGGGGAGTGATGTGTTCACACGGGCGGGTGGATGCCGGGAGGGGCCCAGAGCCCAGGGCTCCGGGCCAGGATCACTGCACTCTGTTACCTTGAGCAAATCAAGAGGAGGGGACCCTCCGGGCCATCTAATCCACTTCCTAGAGACATTTTACGCAGACAAGGCTCTTCTCCACCAGCCCAGTAAGAAATCGGGAAAAGGTTGTCACACTGGCCTTGGGACACCCTTCTCCGCACTGTTCCTTGGAGGCCTGTTTGCAGCCGGGGCCTGATTACAGCATTGCATTTGGTAAACAGCGAAATAGTGATATTTCAAGGCACTTTGGGATCGGGAAGCAGAGATGCTTCAATGAAACAGGGCGTCGCAGTTTCCTTTTCGGGAGCACAGCTGAGTTCTTGGATCGCAATTCACAATCACTGCTCCCTCTGGGTGCGGCTGTAACAGCCACCCAGCCCCAGGCGATTCCCAGTGTACCTGGGTTTCCTCTGCTGTGAAAACCAATGCATGTTCGATGTTCGCCATCGGGGAACATGGAAGAACTGAAAAGCAGGAAGCTGGAAGCTTCCTAACGTTGCCACCAGAGAAGGCCTTGGCTGTGTTGTTTCTCCTCCTCGCTGGGGTGCAGGTCATGGTCGGTGTCTGCAGTTAGTGTCGCCTTTTTTACTGAAAGTTGCTTTTAAATCGATGGTGCGACTTTATTTCCACCCTCCAGAAATACTCAGTCTGATAGTTCTTTCAGAGCAGTTGGCTTTGAACTCTGAAGTGCATGATATTATTTCATACTGATTCTTATTGCAGTTTCAGTGGCAGGAAATAATGTGCTCTGAGGTTTACTTTCGCTGGAGAACATCTGAAAACACATTCCCATAGTTTTTCTATGAATATGATGCCTTAGACTGATTCAATTTGATGTAAATTCTTTTTGTTGAGTTTGTTTTTGGCACAGGTAGGTGGCTAGCAAGTCTGTTTAACATTATCTGTTGTTTGAGGACACAGTTATGCTCATCTTCTACGAGAGACGGTACTTGACGCCCACCAGGTGATGGCGAGTGAATCTGAGACCCGCTGGTGAAGTGGGACCTGGATGTCCGAGTTCATGAGTCTGGCGTCTCCCTAACTCAGTAACCCAGGTTCTCACTGGTGAACATGCTAGCAGTGAAAGGAAGTAGAATTTTCAGCAGTCACTTCCATCAACGACATCTTGTCAGCCAATCCCTGCAGGCGCAGCTGGTGCCACCAGGTGGCGGTGTGCGCACAACACACCGACCAGTGGGTGGCGCGCTGGAAAGGAAAGCGAAACCCCAGAAAGTGCTGGCTTTGCTAGCGTGCTTTTCACATCACATTCCGCAGGTCAGCGGGACCTGACGTTGTGCATAGGAGTTTGAGTCTTGCTGCACACATCAGAAATGGGGAGCCCAGGTAGTGCTTGGCTGTGTATTGTGCGCTGGGCAGTCAGTGAGCTGGGACAAAGGTTCAGAGGTGGCCCCCCGGTTTGAGCCCTCATGTTTCTCGCAAGGATGCTGAACCTCACTGTCTGCCACACGCTGCCACCACGCAGGAATATCTTGGTGTTCTGGTGTGTCCTGGTGTCCACGGGATGCTAAGTGCCCCCCCCCCCCACACACACACACACATACCTAATCCTGAACTGTCAACAGCTCCTTAGGGCACAGCGTTTGCCCCACCCCAGCTGGAATCAGGGGTAGAGTAGGCTTGGGCCCCAGGGACTCAGGCTGGGCCACAGCTCTCAGGCCGTTGCCAAGTGACTTGGGCAAGTCCAGTGACTGTGCCTTAGCACCTCATCTGTCACGTGAGGCCATCAGGC
Organism: Rhinolophus sinicus; assembly: GCF_036562045.2. Classification (NCBI taxonomy): domain Eukaryota; kingdom Metazoa; phylum Chordata; class Mammalia; order Chiroptera; family Rhinolophidae; genus Rhinolophus; species Rhinolophus sinicus. The sequence goes on from NC_133758.1 coordinate 116,018,360, forward strand.
TGGTCGGTTTCTTGTGCCTTCATAAAAATGTGTCACGTTTTGGATTCTCATAGTTAAGTCTTATTTGAAGTCTTTCTGAGCTCAATCAAGTGCTTATGAAATTCCAACTAAAAAATTCAAGCACCAAATAAAGTGCCGGTATATGAAGTGGTCATTGTACCCAAGTGCCACCAGTGGAAAAGGTGGTTTCCCTGCTGCCGGGTGTAGCTGCTCCTGTGAGCCCGTCTTACCTAATTGCTCTGATCAACTGAGATGCTCTCGGGTTGGTTGGTCACTGCTCGCACTCCCAGTGGGTCGTGAAGGAGGTGTGAGCTATAAACAGACAGGACGTGCCGCGTTTGTCTCTGGGTCACACTCAGGTCTTTCCTGACCTCATTTCTTTAACGTCCTCCCAACAGGGAGCAAAGGTCAGGAAGTGACAGTATTTTCCCCACTTTGTGCAGACTCTGTCTCTGTTTTATAAAAATGCAGAATGTGAAGCGTGTCCTTCTAGAAATGGACAGTTTGTCAGGCAGATGATTACGACTGGAAAACTGCCATCGTTTCCGCCTCCACCCTGTCCCCGCGCTCCGCTCTCTGCGTCCCGTGCTCTTTACCTCCTGCACCTCTGTGCCCCCCACCCCGTGTCTCCCTGCTGCTTCACCCTCAGCCTACTTGAAATTTATATCAGAGAAAAATAACGTTTAGTTTCTGTCCTTGTGTCAAGAAGTGCCAGGAGCTCCTTCGGTGGCCTGGGTGGCGTGGATGCCTGGTGGGCTTGGAGCCTGACCACGCTGCTGGATGGCCTGTACCAGCACGGCCCCTCCTCCGCCAGCACGCCGGCTGCTCAGGTGGGCTTCCCTCTGCCCTTGACAGTGCTGTCGTCACAGAAGAGCCACGTCGTAGTGGGGTGACATCGTCTGCAGCACTAGTTCTGGACGTCGCTAGGCTGTGAGACTGGTGGTGTCCACGGCGGGTGCAGGTGGCCCCACAGTGTCCTGCCCCTTTCTCTGCCCAGCAAGTCTTTGCCCCAGCCCCGCACCCCGCTGAGCTGCCCGAGCTTCTTCAGAGCCCCCTGCATGTGCCAGACCAGAGCAGGACCAGGGTGTGGCTGGTCCACAGAGCTCGTGGGCCGATGTGGGTGGAAGGCTGGTTAGCACTGAACATGCTGTGACATGGGGCACAGGGCCACCCCTGGGGCAGAGGAGGAGCAAATAGCTAAGATGGGAGCATCGAGGAAACTTCCAGAAAGAGGCAAGGCTAGTCCCAAGAACTGAAGAAAAGATTACTAGGGACTATGCACTTTGTACAATAACCCCATTCCTTGCTTTTCTTTTGTTTTCTACCTTTTTAAAAAAGATAAAATGACTTTGTCTGTGTTCCTCAAACTCTGCATTTCTCATTCTGCTTTTGTGCTACTCTGTGTAGTCGACACTGGGGAACCTTTAGGAAAAGATAAAAAGACATCATTCTGATTTGGTGCAAAGACTGGGGGTAGCTGCCATCTTTCTTTGAGTGCTGGGTAAACCCTTAAAAGGAAAGTACGGTCTGGCCTGTAACTGGTGTCTGGGGTGGTCCAGCGCACACGCCTGTCGGCCTGCAGGCGCTCATACTCTGGGCTCACAGTGTGTCCGGCGTCCTCTCTTCTTCCTCAGCCTGGAGTCCTTGCAGGGCAGTGCTACCTACTGGGCACTGTGGTCATTAAGCAGCAGAAGGACCCTGCTGGTGGTTCACGTGAGGTAGGATGCTCGCTTCCTGTTTGCTTCTAAACACGAAGGAGAGAAGTCCAGGCGGCTTCAGCAGCCCATCCAGTCACCTCCGAGCCAGGCCGTGACTCAGTCGTCAGCTGCTGGGTCGGGAGAGCCGTGGGCCTCTGCCTCCCTTTCTCTTCTCCTGCAGACTCTCCCCAGTGTGCCTTCTGACCTGGCATTCTATGCAAAACTGGAGTGTTTCTGTCTTAAATATCGAAAACTAGAACACCCCATATCTTGTCCTATGGGGGAGGGTGCGTGAATATGCGAGGCCACCTGATCGTCCCTGCCCGAAACTCGCCTGACGTCCCAGCCCAGCCTGGGACACTGGGTGCCCCTTTCCATGGGGAAGCCTCCTCATTGTAGCTCAGGCTCGAGCCCGGGGACCACACAGGGGCTTGAGGGGCTGGGGGCCGTGTTTCAGGACAGTACACATGCCTCATGTGGCCAGACTCAGACACCCCAGGTTGAAGGGCGGACTTTGAAATGTGTATCTGATCTTCTGCAGCTTCCGAGGCCGTTTTCAGTGCTTCCTGAAGACCCTCATCCTACGTGTTGCTCCAAAGTCAGAGGCCCCGAAACCTCCTCCGTGACAGACTCAGAGATGCAAAGAGTGACCCCAAGTAGCCCCGGGGGCTGCAGGGAGGACTGTGAGCTGAGCCTGGGCAGGACACGGTGAGTGTGACTCGGGGACGGGCAGTGCCCAGGCTTGCACAGACGGGCTGGTGGCGAGGGGCCCACCATTCCCCAGGCCAAGAGCAGGGCTCGTGATTCAAATGATGGACCCGCTTGCCGAGCCCCACTGTTAGACTGTGACCTGAGTCAGGCCTCAGACTCTTAAGTGCGTAAGAAGGACAAGGCAAAGTTCCTTCAGAATTTTCTAGAAGGTCTGGAGGCCACGGAACCTAGTGGGCCTTTGTCGTGTGCTGAGCAGGGTGCGCACAGGACCCCACTGAGTCTCACGTGACTGTCCTGCCCAGTGCACACCCACGTCCGGTCGGTGGCACCGTCCGCACGGACCCCCCGGGATTGCACCGCACCGTAACACCGGTTGTCTGAGACCCACCGGGAGCTCGGCGCCTAACAGTGACATGTGCCTTTGTGTAATACTGGGGACAAGCAAGGGAAATCATTCATTGTTATTAGTATGGGTTGGTCACAGGTGGCTTCTCACAGGTGACTCCACAGCAGAGAAAAAAAGTGGATATTCTAGAGTCTTGTGGAGAGAGACGGGTATCTCTCTTCCCTCAGTCTGGGGGTCCCGGGCATGAGAGAGGGACAGTGGACTGTTAGGGGGTCAGAAGGCCACCTGTCCAGGCCTGTGAGCCCAGGGGCCCCATCGGGGTTCAGGTGCGGGGACTGGGATTGGGGCTGCACGCTTCCTGAGCAGCCTCCCGCCCTCTGACCAGCTGCCTTTTGCAGACTCGAAGCCTACGCCGCCCTAACCAGCCTCAGGGCCTGCCGGTGGGTCGACAGCAGCACCAGGGCCGTGTCTGTGCACTTCACCCTCTACAACCCTCCAACCCGCCTCTTCTCCTGCGTGACCCTGAGCGCCGAGTTGCACCCCGTTGGAGACCTCACCCTCTCCTCCCTGGTGGAGTCGGTCATCGTCTTCCACAGCGACTCAGCCCCGAGGTCCCACTTCATACTCCCTGAGGTGAGCTCACTGGCCGCTCGGCCCACTCGCAGAGCACAGGGCCACCGGGCTGGCACCCTCCACCAGACAGGCCTCATGCCGGCCACTCACCCGCCCTCCACCCAGCCCCTGCCATGTCCCCACCACACGGCAGGCATCCCACTAGATGTGGGCACAGGATGGAGGAGACCCCCAGTGGGGAACCAGCACATCTGTGTGGCTGGTGCAAATGCAGAATTCTTGGTGTGTCAAGGTCACCGAGGGTGAATTGGGACCGAGACTCAGATCCTTCCCGGGGGTCTTAGGTCAGGCTGCCCTAACAAGGGGCAGGGGACACGGGTGGGGAGGGAAAACTGCAGACATTGATGTCCCACAGTCTGGAGGCTGGAAGTCCGAGGTCAGTGTGGATAGCGTGGTCAGGTGACGGCTCTCTACCTGCCTGCAGGTGCTGAGGCCTCACATGGGGACAGGTGACTCCCCAGGCTCTTCCTCTGCTTGCGAGGACACTAATCTGTCACCAGGTCCCCACGTTTATAAGCTGATGTGACATTGATGGCTTCCTCAGAAGCCCCATCTGCAGAACAGCCACCTGGGGTCAGGGCTTCCCCATATGGGTTGGGGGGGCGAGGGGGAAACAGACCTTCAGCACCGCAGGTCTGAGCAAGATGGAAGACGTTTATGTGGCATTTGGGAACGAGGTGGGCACCGGAGCCATGCTGAACTTCCCTTGGGAACTTCCCTGACTTGAACCGGTGCCCACGCCCCTGGCCTGAGAGCTGAGATTGGCTGACGCTCCGGGTAGAGCAGCTTGGGCCTGGCCATGAGGACAGGACGAGGACATGAGGCTTTAGACTCTGGAGACTAATGAGCAGCAGCGTCCCGGGTGGACTTATGGATGGAGCCAGAGCTGGTGTGGGGACGGGGAGGGTGGGGAAGGCTGGGGGGAGGGCCAGGTGGGGCAGGTGGGGCCGGCGGGGCACTCACCTCAGTCATCAAGATGAGCAATATTCTCATGCAGCATTTCTGAAAATCAAAACTCCTGCAGAAACGTTTATGATGGACAAAATACCAAAATTTGCAGCACCCACTGGTGGGTTTGTGGGCACAGTGCCCATGAGTCCACGGGAAGAAGGGGGTCCTCCTGAGTCCATGACAGTGTCAGGGTTTGGACAGTGCTCATCCAGGAGCCTCGAGGCTCTGCCGTGGGTGGGTTGTGGGCAGAGGCAGGGAGGTTGGCACACAGGCAGCGCGGGTGGTGCGGTAACCCAAGGTTCATGTTCACAGCGCTGTTTTGGGTCACAAGAAGCCCACACACGTTACCTCATTTCAGTCCGTTTGGGAAATGCCCCCCCCCCCGTCTTGTCCTAGTGTTGGGGACACAGTGCCTGATGCACGGCGGCCCCCTGCACACCTACTTGCTCCGGGCCAGCACCGCTCCTCGGAGGGAGGGAGGAGCTTCAGAAAGAGGCTTCTTTAGCTTAACACTGTTCACTGGAAGGGTCCACAGGGGCTCTGCAAGGCTGATTTGTCATACAGGTCAGTCCACTGCTACTGAGCGTCACCTCCCTCCTTGCTCTGAGTGAGTGAATGAATGAATGAATGAATGAACGAACAAACAAGGGACTCATCAGTGGTGAGATAACCATAAACAGAAGTTTAAGAAATCACTTTCAAAGGTTTTGGTTGGCCAAGGGAACTGTATTGTCACACAGCGAGTATTGTCACACAACACATGGAAACTTGTCCTCATGAGCCAGTGGGGAAGGGCTGGCACGGCAGGGTGGAGACCTGCTGGGTGCTGTGCGACCCTGCCCCTGCAGGGCCCGTCTGGCCTGGAGCTCCTGTGTGCCCCGGTGCCCACGCCAGTGGGGTTTCTGGGGGTGCTGGTGTGTGAAGAGATACAGCCTGGCCACGGCCTGCCCAGGGTGTGCCTGTCAGAGCTGCAGGGCTGGCAATCAGCTGGAATCACATCCACTCCTGGGAGCCAGCCAGGGAGAACTCAGCACAACTCATCAGCACTTTCCTTGTCTTGTTGGTTTATCTCCCTCCCTCAGCTCGTCTTCCTGGTGCTCACACTGACCCACCTGTGTTTCCAACTCTACCGCATGGCTGAGAGGGGAGTCCACCGCTACTGGCAAAAACCAGGCAACTGGCTAGAGGTAGCCTGTCGTGTCATTCCCTTCACAAAATATCAGCATTAAATCCTCCCCTAAAAATAAGAATAACTGTTGGGGGAACTGGTCACGTGCCAGTGAATTCCAGCTTTCTTGCCATTTTCCCGCCATGTCAGTGTCCCTTAGGGTTGGTGCCCTGGGTCCCGCGGCCACTGTGAGCCGCCTGACGGCCTCTCGCGGTGACATTGCAGCTGACCATCGCTGGAACGGGCCTCGCCTGCTGTGCAGCCTCCGGCCACCTGCTCTCTCTTGCTGGGGAGGTGACCGACCAGTTCCGCAAAGGACTTTTCCTGGAGTTTATGGACCTCAGTCACATGGCATCGTGGACTCAGGTATGGCGGGCGCTTCAGGCAACACAGATAGGGGCCATGCTCAGTGACGCTGCCCGAAAGGGGGGTTCCAGACAAGGGGTTCGTCCACATGAGCGGTACTGCTCTGAGCACATAGACGAGGGCAAGCTGGGCAGGGAGGGGCCTGGCGTTCTCAGGACACGCTGCCAGCTGGGCTGCTCCCATGTGCGTGACCCTCTGGCGGAGGGAAGCGGCTCTGAGGCAGGAGGACTCGCCTGGACCCGCCTTCTCTCTTCATCTGACAAGAGCCCCAGTCGCGAGCAGTGTCAGCCCCCTGAGTCCCGGGGTCACACAGGACGAGTCAGGCTTCAAAGTCCCACACCTCCTTCTCCCCCCAGGGAATGGGCCCCCCCCGTGGGAGCTTGTGGAGGACATGGTGGGGGTGCTGGGCAGGCGTCCCGGGGAGGGGCAGGGGTCCAGGGCGGCCTGGCGGCCCCCAGGCCACTGGACAAATGGGAGTGGAATCTCTAGTTGTTGTCTTCACAACTTTGAAAAGGTGCTTGAACAGCGTCATTTCCTGGAACGCGTTCCCCGCACATGAAGGAGGGACCCGCAGGCACTGAGTACTTCCACGTCCCGCATGGAGCTGGCTTCTCACAGCTCAGTAACCAGGCTCCCACGAGGGTCTGCAGCCCTGAGCAGCTATGGCCGCCACGGAGACGCTGTCAGGCTCAGACCTGTGCTCTGCGCTGCCTCACAGCTCAGCCTTGCTCCTTTTTCTGACCCGTCCCCTCTGCGGACACCTGGTGCTTCCATCCCTCGGATGTCCGTGGCCTGTAGGACCTCAGCATGTCCAGTGCACCTCTGTCACACGCTCCCCTAGTACGTGGCACACAGGTGTGAACGCTTCCTATTACTGGAATGATGCACTGACGGCTGTGTCCTTCCGTCACAGGGGACAAGGTGGCTCCAGGGGACGCTTTCCTTCCTCCTGACCCTGAAGTGCCTTCATCTTCTTGGCCTTGGAAACACGACGGCATCCTGCTCCTTCATGCCACGTCCCTCACTGTCTGGCATCTTCGCTCCAGGGGTAAGGATTCTGTCTTTACCCCGTTTTCTTCCCGATAAACCGGCAGAAGCGGCCCCAGCCTCCTGAGTGCTACGGGGCTCTGCCCTCTCTCATGTCAGCAGTTCTTTAGGAAGTCGTGGCCTCCGAACACGTGCTTGCACCACACTTTCCTGGGCAGTTGTTATTACACTGTAAGCAGTTCCTATGCCTACTGTTCTCACTCTACCCTGTTCCCCCAAAAATAAGACCCGGCTGGACAGTCAGCTCTAATGCGTCTTTTGGAGCAAAAATTAATATAAGACCCAGTCTTATTTTACTATAAGACTGGGTATAATATAATATAATATAATATAATATAATATAATATAATATAATATAATACAATACAATACAATACAATACAATACAATACAATATAATATAATATCGGGTCTTATATTATTTTTTGCTCCAAAAGACGCATTAGAGCTGACTGTCCAGCTGGGTCTTATTTTCGGGGAAACACGGTCAGTGCCAGGACAGTGTGTGTAGCCTCTTGTATTTCCCTCACTTTGTGATCATAGCCAAGACAGGGCCAGCGGGTCCTTCCTCAAAGGAAGGAAGGGGGTCCGACCGCAGTGACGAGGCCCTGGGCTGGCCCTTGGTACTTGGGTGCCCCTCCATGTGCTGCCTCCCACAGAGGCCAAGAGGACTATAAATATGCTGTGTCCACATTAAGTGGCAGAATTCCGACTGCTCAGAAATGATAGGACGCCTGGGGGCGGGGAGCCACCCATGTGATCCATGGAGATGATGGCCTCCAGGGTGAGCTTCTTGCCCCGAGTCCCACCGATGGGGTGCGGCTCCTCCTGGGTTATCACCAGCGTGACTTGCAGTGTGGTTGTGAGGAGGTCTTGGGAGGCCCGGGCTACGAGCCAGGGGAACGGAGGCCACAGCAGGTGGCTGGGCTACCGCTCAGGAGGACCCGTGTGGACCTGGGACAACTGGCCAACGGTCTCGTGCAGGCGACAAAGTGCTGGCTGCCACCGGTGCCTGTTTGGGGATAGGGGAGCAGCTGTGTGTCTGGGGCCTGTGACACCACCCAAGTTCCCTGCCTGGTAGCACAGCCAGACAACAGGACCTCACCTGAACTGAAGCAAGCTCAGGATGGCCCTTTCCTGTCCTTTCTTCAGTGGCCTGTTTTATGAGCCCTTGCGGGTGCCGGGAGCAGAGATGATGGGACAGGTGAAGCCGGTGTGGCCTCCGGCAGCTTGGGGTGTGGGGACAAACGGGGGTGCTGGCGTGGACGGCAGAGGAGACTCACAGCGGAGGCAGATGAGGAGAGGGGCGCTGACTGGGCACCCGAGGTGGGGGGCAGAGCTGGGGTGGGACACAGGTGGCACGGGCTGCACCTGACAGACAGGTCTGTGAGGCCAAGGTCTTACGCCCAGATGGCGTGATCAACAATCCCCAAACTGCTTCTCCAAACTGTTCATTATTTTAAAGCATTTAGAAGCCCCCCCGTGAGTCTGGGGCCCCCACGACCCAGTGTCCAGAAAGTCAGCTATGGTGGCCTTTCTTTCTGCAGCTGGCAGGCGCCCTGGTGCTGGCCGCCCATGCCCACCTGCGAAGCTTGTTCCTCTCCCTGGCTCCACCACCTGGCACCTTCTCAGCCACCTTCTGCCGGCTGCTGTTTCATTTTCCAGGAAGCAACCAAAGAGCCATGTTCCTCGGCCTTTCCACGTCTGACCAGCGGGCCACAGCTTGGTGCTACGCGGCCCTTCTGACAACACTGAGTGCTCTGGGGTTCGGGATGGTACGTGCACGCACGCCTGACTTTGCGCCCAGTTTGCAAAAGCTTCACATGCTGTGGGGTGAAGTTCTCCTTGGCCCATAAGCACATGTCCACCTGCAGGCCACACCTCATGGTCATGACTCCCTGGGGCCCAGCTCTGCTGCACTGGGCAGGCCTGACCAGTCAGCTTGACAGTTTCTCCAAAGCAACTGACCGCTCCAGGGAGCCTCCCGCCCTCGGAGAACCGAGCCAGCCATACCTTCTCTCTGTTACCTAATTTCTCAAAATCTCCCATTGCTGCTTTGCAGGCGTCTCTTGCCCTGCATCTCAATCCTTCCGTCTTACGCGTGCCCCTCAATAGTCAGCCTTCATGGACGTGCTCTGCAGGTTCGGGGCCGAGTGAGGAATCAGGCGCCTCATTTCCCACCTTCCTGCTGATCCACCACTTACAGATCTAGTCATGTGCACACACACGCATCCACACATACATGCACACGTACACACATGCTCACATACGCACAGCCGCTGGCTTAGGCTTCAACAGAGGGCGGCTTCCCCTGACTCCCTGCCGCCCCCACTCAGGGCTAACAGATTTAGCAAATGAAACGGCAGGACCTCCACTTAACAGTTAAATTTCAGTGAACATCTAATAATGGTTTAGTACGTCCCTGCAGTAGTTCAGACACCCCTGTATTTAGCCATTTTTTGTTGCTTACCTGAAGTTAAAATGTAAGCAGTGTCCTGTATTTTATGTGGCCACCCTGCCCCACCGCAGCTCTGCCATCCCGCTCTGCAGGTTCTCAGCCAGCAACTCCCCAGGTTTGCTGTACCCTTTCTCGGGGGGTGGGGCCCAGCACCCCAATTTTGAGAAGACCCTCCAGGTGTTCCTGTTGACTCAGGGCTGCGACCCGGCTCTGTGCCCGAGTAGGCACGGTGCTCACGTGAGGCCTGCGTCCGCTGCTCCCTCACCTCACTGCCTTCCCTGCAGGCCCCGCCCTGTGCCCCAGTGGATGTAAATCCTACACAGCCTTAGAAGACAGTGTTCAGTGTAGTCACCCTAAAAGCTTTCCCTGGCTCCACCCCAGATCCCAGCTGGCTGCCATGGAACTGCAGGGAATTTTTACCCCCTTACGAGGCTGTATGAGCGACACCTGGACGGGTTTGCATGGGGGAGATGGCCTCGTACCATGAGACTGTCCCGTGGCTGCACTGTGGGGCCACCATCTAGAAGGGGAGAAGTGGGACGGGAAGTCTTGGGAAGGTGGTGGAGGGGGCCCTGCATGTGGAGGGGATGTCGCACGGCAGCAGGAAGTCCGGGTCAGAGCCCCCAGAACAGCAGCATTCGGGGTTTTGTACCTGCAAGGCCCCATCTGTCTCACCAGTGGCGACAGCCATCTGTGAGGGTTTGCGGATCGTGCAAAGCAAGCTCTAAATGGCGAAAGCTTTGCTTATTTGGGCTATTTTAAAAATAACTGAATGTGTAAAAATTTATTTGGTACTCGCAGGCTCTTAAGCTAACAGGTCTCAGTCTGCAGCACAGAAAGAAACAGCCTGAGGACAATTTGCATAGACGGTCATTGGCTCATTTATAACGTGCGTGAAGGCACAGCAGCCACTGTGACTCTGGCCCTGTCTCGTCTCTTGGGCACAAGCATGTGCTCTCAGCAGGGCTCACGCGCACCCTGGCGGGGCTCACGCACAGCCCGGCGGGCTCACCAGGGGGCACCAAAGCTGATGCAGAGTTTACACATGGACATGCAGGCCTAGTTCATAATCCTGCTCCTCAACTGTTAGGGATTGAAAACATCCTCTAAAATAAGATTAATTTCCATTGCTGAATTCATCTTGCTGCAATTTAGTTCAATTAATGAGAGAGACTTTCCTGATTTTTTTTTTTTGCTAAGCAATTACTGTCTTACTGAAAGGAAATAAAATCGCATCATTAGATATAATCTCCATATTACAGTCAAACAAATTGAAAAAGCTATTTTTATTTTTTTTTTGCTTAATAACATGCAGTTTGTCATTATTTTTTCTTTTCCCCAGTTGAGAGGCTCCCTCATGACTTTTGCCCGAAAAAGAAAATCTTTTCAAAGCAAATCTCTCGTGAGACTTAAAGATGTGACTGCATACCTTTGGGGGAAGGCCCGCAACTTGCTGAGGCTCGAAAGGCCAAAGCTCGAGGAGACCGAGCTGGCTGAGAATCATGTAAGCTGTGGGTCTTGGGTTAGTGAGCACGTTCAAGGTGCCGGCTTCATTGTAAAGATTTTCTCTAGGTTATTGAACATGATTGTGAGTCTGTGCTAAATATCATTGCACAGACATAGAATTTTCCCTTAAAATTCTAAGGCACTTTACAGGTTACCAAGCAATTCTCCTCCATTAAAACTCCCTCTATCGTTAGAATGACCCTGTAGGGTTGGAAAGATGGACTTTATGATTTTCCCCCAACACACACACACACACACACACCCTATTCTATCCCTTTAGTTTGTCACTTGAGTGTAGTCACCCAGACCTGAATGCAAACCAATCAAAGCAGGTGGTTGCACACGGATGCCCAGCTATTTCCATGGCTGACGTTTGGGCATCAGCCAGGGCAGTTCTGAAGCCAGCTGTGCGTTCTGGTAGCGCTTTACTGTTTATCATGTGCTCTCCCATACATTCTTGCCTCTAAATCCATTTAATAGGCCTTCGTGTCGCCATTCTGAAGCATAACACGTAGGTGTGTACCTTTATATGACATGGTGACTGAGGCACAAATGTACACACCTGTATGTGACATCGTGTATGAGGGAACCTAGATAGGAAATGCAGGCCTGGCACCCAGGTCCCCTAATTCCAGGCTCAGTGTTTCTGACAAAGCACATGCCATCTAAAGTCGGTACCACAAAATGCTTTAGATAATGAGGGAAGAAGAAAAATTGGGTTCTTGAATGCATTTGCTGGTCTAATTTTCTTCCCTTCAGAATTATTACCTGGAAGAATTTGCAGATCTGTTAGATGAACTTCTGCTGAAGATCAATAGTTTGTCCGACAACCCCGAGCCCCCTCTTCCAGAACAACAGTCCTGTGGTGCGGTTGAGGCCACGGCAGAAGATTGTTCCTTCGTGGGGGCTTCTGCTGACCAAGCCACTGGGGTAAGCAAAGGGAAATGTGTTTTTATCAATTTTTCTTTATTGTTTTAAGTCCTAAAGAGGTTTGAAATCGTCACTGTTCCAAATCACAAGACCATTTGCCTAAGTGTCCTGTAGGGGCAAGTAACACTGGTGCGAGCTGTGCTTTGGCAGAACCAAAGGACTGCCCAACCGCGTCAGCTGTCTGCTGCGACTTCCAGCTTCCGTGGCGGCAGAAGCATCTGTCTGCTCCTTAACCCTGATTACAACTGGGACCAACAAAGAGACGAGGAACAGGAAAGGGCCCTGCGTTCCCGCAGGCACCATCGATGACCCAGAAAATGACAGCCAATCCCCAGAATGGCAGCCAAGCATGATGAAGTTGAGGCCGAAGGGAGAGAGGACTCTGCCACACCCAGGGCACACAGAGTTCTCCCACTGCAACAGCTCACACGGAGGGCCGACCAAAGACCCCCGCTTTGGAGGAAAAGCTAACAGCAATAAAGAGCTGAAGGAATCTCCCTGAACCCCAACACCACAGAGTTTGGGGACGCAGCCTTGAGGAAAGCCATCTTTGTAAGAAGCTGTTGAAGTGGCAGCCAGGGGAGGAGCTGCTGGTGGCTCACAGGCTTAGAGCTGCACTGAAAAGCAAGATGAGCTGGGCTCCAGTGCTAAGCGCTTTCCAGCGCTGGCATCCTGAGTTCCGGAAAGGTACCCTGCAGCCCATAGCAGTCGTAGCTACACGTCTGATTGGCAGTGAGTGTGCCCCCTTGACGAACATGAGACTGGACGTACCTGCTCCTCAGACTCACCCCTAGTACCTCTGCCTTGTACCGACCTTCAGGGAAGGGCCCCCTATGCAAAGGTAAACAGCCAGAGTAGACGCAGGTCATTACTGGATCTGCGCACACGTGCTTGAGGGAAAGGGTCATTACAAAGGCCCACAAGAGAAGGAGACGAACATCAGACCTTTGAAAACAGTCGTAGGCGGGTCAAGTTGCAACCGAGATGCTGTCCACATAAGTAAACTCGTGAAAAAGTGCCGTCTTTGAAATAAGAGTGCAAAGCCCTGATGAAATAGAAAGACTAATGCTGTATTGAGGGTGGAGGACAGAAACGGAGAAGAAAAGGAACAGGGAAAAGAGATGCCGTAAACACAGGTGAAGCAAAAAAACACACACCAGTAATAGGTTCACAGAACAGATAGTGAAAAGTGTGGATGACAGATCTGAGAAAACTCCCCAAAATGAGATAAGAGTTAAAACTGATTTTAGGGAAGATAATACACATAGAAGTCAGACAAAAAGGAATATGCATACGGCAAAGAAAGGATATGTACATATAATTCGTGTCTCCCTCCACCCTCAAAGAGAGGCCAGAAAATGTAAACAGAAAAAAATATTTAAAGACATAATTTAAGAAAATATTCCTGAAATAAAGACACAGATCTATATATTTAAAAATAAATCGTATCCCAGGAAGGAAATGAATTCAACTCTATTAAAACCAGAACAAATTCTACCTTCCTACCCCCCAAAATCAAGTCACTGCCAAGTGATTAAAAATCGTTTAAATTATTTAGAAGTTATTTAATATTATTTAAATTATTAAAAACTGTTCAAATGTGCATATCAGTAGAAAATTGGGCAAATGATAGGAAAAACATAGGTTTTATAGAATAGGAAATATAATGACCAATTGTATAAATAAAATTAGAAGAAAAAGAATATATGTAAAGACGAAAGAGTACTACTTACATGAAGAAAAAGAAAAAAATTAATAAAATATTTCAGAAGAAAGATAATTGAATGCACTTATATTAATATCATAAGGTTAATATAGTTATTTCTGGATTATAGGATTAAAACAAAGAACAGTGTATGCTGCTAAATTAATGTTTAGAGGGAAATCTGTGGCATATATTATGGGACAACAACGAATGACAGTAAACTAAGTATGTATTCAACTCAAGTAGGCGGGAAAAATATGCATGCGCATGCATCCGCGCACACACAGACTAAGAGAGCAGGGAGGCGTTTGCAAAGATGAAAGGCTAATTTAATGAAATCAGTAGCAAAAATGAATTAACCCAAGAGATGACTCTTTAAACAGGCAATGAAATCAATCAATTATTAGTTAATACATAGTTAAATATGATGCGGAAAGTGAGTACAATAAATATACAAAATAAAAATGAGAAAGGGAAAATAACCTTACGGAAATTGAATGAATTATAAAACACTTGGAAAGAGAGAACAGCTCTCACTACTCTTGCGCCTCATCGAGTAGATGGAATCCTGAACAGTTTTGGAAGATGTAACCCTCCAAAGCCCCTTTGCCCAGATGCGCTCACAGGTGAAATACCCCAAACTACTAGGAAACGTGTACGTTCAAAATGCTCTCAAACTCTTCCAGAGCAGAGAGACAGAGAATATGCTTCCAAATGTGTTTTTAGGAAATAAAGCAATTATTGATACAAAGTTGGACAAAGATATCCCAAATTTCAAAAGACAAAACAACTGCTCATATATGCCAGTCTTACTGATTTTAGTACCAAAAAATCTACATTAGACATTGGCAAATAGAATTCAGCATCAAATTAAAAGACTAATATACCATGATCGTGAGTTTTAAATCAGGAACAGACATCTTTTAATGTTAGAAAATACATGAATAACCTTCACCCAAAATGGAGGAGACCAGCATTTCATTTCCTCTGTGACTGCATTTGATAAAACTCAATATCTATTTCTAATTTTAAAACATACTTGTAATAAAAAGGAATTGATATAACTTTTAAAACTAAGAATGTCTCTCACGTTCAAAGCAGTGCTGTGTCTGAGGATACAATATCTAAGCCATTCCCATTGAGTTCAGGACAGGGAGAGATGGCCAGCTCACAAGTGCCATCACAGCACCTCTTCCTGCGAACACACTTACCTTGCTTATGTGCTTAATGCTTGTGGCTAGAAGGCACTTCAGCTTAAATGTATGATGTAAGCCGTAGTCTTTTATGCGCTCAGCAGGGGCCATTGTAAGTCCCCGTTGAATCACAGCCTGTGGTCACTTAGACTCATGTCCGGAGGCCTAGATGACCATGCAGGCGGCCATTGTGGGCCTTTGTGATTTCGATTGTTCTAGGTTAGGGTGTGGGAAGTTCTCAGCAGCGCGCAATCTCTAATCTTAATTTGGTTCCACGGGGAAACGTGTTCTCCTGGGCCTGCCGCTTTAAGAGGCCCTCGGCACACGTGCCTGCACGAGTCCAGTCCAGTCGCCAGCACCACAGGGCTGGGCCCCACCTGGCTCCCGTGTGTCTGCGCTGCTGGAACTCAAGTTTCCACTGTGAGTGTGGCTGGGTTTGGTGGGAGAGGGCGGGAATGCACTGGCCTTGGGGACAGACCTGCCTTTGTATGCCGCCATCTGAGGAAATAATCTGTTTGAATTTCCTAACTTCAGGGCAGTAGTTTTTCATCTTAACCATGAATAATAAAGATTTGTATCTTTATATAAACTGGAAGGGTTGGATGCCTGGAGCTATCCATAACCACCTACAAATCACATTGTTCTTTGTTTTCTGAGTGACTCATGGCAGTGAAATGCCATGGGGCTGCCAGTCTCCCCTTCTCCTGTGAGGACCCTGGCTGTCCTGCCCAGTCTCCCCTTCTCCTGTGAGGACCCTGGCTGTCCTCCCCAGCAGCCCCATTCTTACCAGGGGAGCTCCAGGCCAGTAGTGCTTCAGAGCAGGACTTTGTCCCCTGGGCGACTCCCTCACAGATTCTCAATGCCCAGCTTTGCAGGACCCGCCAGGCCACTGAGAACAACTGTGGGCGTTAGAGAGGCCGAGAGGGTTTTCCCCACATAATTTCTTCTTGATTTGCTTTTTTGAACACGATTGAGTCAGGTGGGAACTTCCAGAAAAGCGAGTGTCCAACTCAGCCTACACAGTCTGCCTGAACAGTTTTAGTCCTTTTTAAAAAATAGTTTGCTTCCTTAGCATACACCTGCCAGGAGGTGAGGTGGGCAGTTCTGTCTGGCTATGGACATCTGCGTTCACTTTCCCCCTCTGGGGCCTCATGACAGGTGGTGTGAGTTTGCAGAACAGGCCTTGGCACCTGGCAGCCCCTCAGGTCCTACTGTCCTCCTCTGTGAAAGGGGACACAGGTAGAGAGTCCCCCACAGGGACCTGGTCCTGGCCCCCCCTCACCAGCCGAGTTGTGTCTCATTCCCTCTGTCCACAGGGTGGTGACTGAGTATTGAGCAGAAAGAGGCTACTGGGCAATGTGCTGGACAGAAAGGGGGCAAAGAAAAAATGAAGAATGAGGCAGAGTGCTCACAGGTGGCTCTGAGGGAAGGGCGCGAATGCTCATTGCACGGTACCTGCAGCTTCTTGACGACTTTGAAATCATTTCCGGTGAAAACTTTTCCAAATGAGCTATTGTGTTTACTCAAGTAGAAAGACGAAAAAATGAGAGTCACGATTGTGGGGTGCACTTGGTATTTCTGGTTCCTGTTGTTTATTCTAAGCTGTTGTACATGTCGACGTATATCCCGGAATTTTCCCTTGACGGACATCACGAGAAAAGCTAATTAAATTTAATAGACCTATTTAGATACGATTTAAAAATGCTT
Organism: Rhinolophus sinicus; assembly: GCF_036562045.2. NCBI lineage: Eukaryota > Metazoa > Chordata > Mammalia > Chiroptera > Rhinolophidae > Rhinolophus > Rhinolophus sinicus. The sequence goes on from NC_133758.1 coordinate 116,034,778, forward strand.
AATATGTTAGAAGTGGACAGAACCAGACAGAACTGTTGAAACAGGCAGCCTTCAAGATAAACTTTCTCGGCTTTCATGGGTCGGATCAAGTCTGCCCGTGAGAACTTCACAACAAGGAACGTTTTCCTAGCTTCTGATTCATTCCTTTGTGGCAGACAAAGTCTGGCAAAGCTGGAATGTTATTGTTAATCCCTTTCATTTAGATGTGTGCTGGACTAGCACTTGAAGTTCTGTGGATGTAAAGCAGGACTTCTGCATTGCTATAAAGACAGAATTTATTTTCTTGAACCAAATTATCTCATCAAAACGGCCAAGAAAGGTAAATTCTTGGAGACCTAACTGCACTCTCAGCGGGCTTCTTTTTGAAGAAGTTCTGTTTCAGCTCACAGTCTTACAAACTATAACTATTTCCCAAAATACTAAGTAAAAGACTGTATGTGTGTGCCAGGGCTTTTATAACAAAACCCTCAGACAGAAGTGTATTGACTAGCAGTTGTGGCATCCCCAAGTCCACTATCAGTCGCAGTGTCGCAGGGCCGAGCTCCCAGGCAGGAGAGAGTGAGGGGCGGACCTGGCCCCGACCGCTCGTCTCAGTCTCAGTGTGGAGGCTTGTGGCAGCGTAACCCCAGCTACACATGGCGTGTCCCTGCGTGCATGGCTCCATGTCTAGATGTCCCCTTTTTATAGGACACAGTCACAGTGGCTCAAGGCCCGCCTCACGACCTCATCTTATTTTGGTCGCCAGCAAATGCAGGTCACATCCCAGGTCTGGGACTTAGCACTGGAGCAACTCTTGGGGGACACAGCCATGACAATCATATCTAAACAACTGTCGGTATTTGAACACAGGGTTAGATAGTTTTTACATTAATTGCAACTTTTTGCAAAATTTAATTCCACTAATCTGACAAAAATCAAAACACTCAAAAAGTTTCAGACTTTCTATTTTCACTCTGGGAGAGCTGCATTCAGGAAGGCGGGCATGGGAATGATATCTGTGTGTTAATAGTTGTTGATTCTCATAAAATCATAGAACAAATGGGTCGTCTGAATTCTTTGACTCTGAAAAAGATACGGTCACAACCAAAAATGAACTATTTTTTGCTATATTAAACGGCAGTGCCATCCTCAGAGATAGGACACGATGACGTTGGAGGCCTCCGAGGTCAGGAGCTCCCGTTGCCGCCGCCCCAGGTACCTAAGGGACAGGATCATGTCAGAACCCCATAGAGACAGTAAAAGATTGTAGAGATTAGTTGATTGAATCCATTTTCCTAGTGGCTTGGAAGCGAGTGTCTGTCTTGCGTAAATTCTGATGTAGCGGTCACGTGCTGGTATTACCCCTCGTAGCTGCGTTCACGCAGCATGACGTCAAGGGGCATGGCAATCAGGCAGTTCAAAGTGGGGCCCAGGGAGGGGGAGAGCTGCTTCAGGGGTCCCTACTGGCATCCCGCTAGGTCGTTCTGGGGTGGAAGAGAAAGGGCCCAAATTACAGCTGGCACCCATGGGCGTGCCACACCCAACAATGCCACCACTCCCTGCCCAGTGTGGGCATTTGTTTGATGGGATCTTCACAATTCGAGTAAATGCAAAAGTGAAGGTGTGGAAGTCTTTGGGGCGGGGGACCCTATTCCAGGCTGACCTTCTCCCTGACATCTCGGAACTACAGGTTTGTATAATATAACGGAACTGGTTAAATAGCACTGAAACACTAACCTTGGGCATCAAACAAGTCCAGACATTAGGAAAGCTTTCTCTGTCGTTGGCCTGAATCATTTTCCAGAGTTCTGAGCCTGCCCAGGCTTCTCCTCACGGTCTGTGCTTTCAGAATTTACTGTCTTTGTTTTTTTTTTTTTTTCAACCATCTTGCTGGCCCTGTTGTTGGGCAGGGAGCTAGGAAAGTTGGTCATCAACGTTCAGGAATGTGAGCTGACCTCTGAGAGACCTTAGCAACACAGAGAGCCCTGCAGAGGCTCAGTGCTTTTCCTCAGAATCTCTGGGAGACGAAATCTAAATCTCAGAGATGCTGAGTCAGAGTGCAGGGTGCTATGCATATGGTGACAGTCCTCAGTAGTGGCTGGGGACACACACAGAGATCGGGGGACAGAACCAGGTCCAGAAACAGACCCACACAGGTAGGCCCAACCGTTTCTGACAAAAGTGCAAAAGCAGATCAGTGGAGGAAGAACAGCCTTGTCAACAATGATGCTGGGGCAGCTGGGCACCCAGGAGCCAGAACAACCAGCCAAACAAAAGAGACCTTAAACCTACACCTCACTTCTACAAAAACTAACTCAAAATGGGTCGTGGAATTAAATGTAGAATCTAAAACTAAAACACCTTTGAAAAAAGAAAAGCCGAAGGAGAAAATAAGCATGATCCATAAGAGAAAAAACTGATATATTGGACCTCACCAAAATTAGGAACTTTTGCTTTGCAAATGGCTGTGTCAAGAGGGACATACTTGCAAACCACAAGTTCAACACAGGACTAGTATCTAGAATATATAAAGAACTCTCAGAATGCAACAATAAAAACACAAATTCTGCAGTTAGAAAGTGGACCCAAAAAATGGATGGACATTTCACTGAAGAGAATGTGCAGATGGCGAATAAATGCATGAAAGGATGAGAACGTCACCAGCCACTAGGGCAGTGCAGTCAGCACAGTGAGATGTCACCACATACCTGCGAGAACAGCTAAAATAAGAGAGTGATGCCAAAAGCAGTGGCGGGGCTCAGAGACCATCACTCACACATGGCTGGTGGGGACGGATGGCGGAGCCACTCGGGAGGTGGTTTGGATTTCTTACAGTGAAACATGACAACTTATGACCCAGAAACGACCCCTTCATCATTTATCCCAGAGAAATGTGGACTTATGTCCACAGAAAACCCAGAGGAGTGTCGCTGGCAGCACCCCTGAACTGGAGCCCTGCCCACTGTTTCATATGGGTTGAACGTGTAGCTGGTGGCACCATCGCACGTGGTGTGCTAACGGCAACAGGATTTGCCAGCTGTGGGTGCAGGCGACAACCTTGCTGCGTCTGCAGAGACTCATGCTGAGTGCAAAAAGCCCAGCTCAGAAGGTCACTTACAAACCATGTGATTGTGTTTATATAACATTTTTGAAATGACAGCATTACAAAGAAGAGAACCCATTAGCGGAGGAGACAGGAGACGGGGCAGAGGGGTCTCTGGGATGGAATGTTCTGAATCTTAACTGTGTCAATGTCAGCATCCTGCCGGAGACGTTGCCCTGTGGTCGTACAGGATGTTACCACTGAGGAAAGCTGGCCAAAGGGGACCTGGGGTCTCTTTCTCTAATTTGTAACAATTTCATGTGAACCTACAGTTATCTCAAAGTAAAAAAAATTCAATTTTAAAATAAGGTTCTTATAACATGCAAAATTAACATAAACGGAAATGGTACTGACTTAAAAATTAATTAAAACTTGAACGATTTTTCTAGCAGCCAAGAGAGTGACCCCAATCAGAAACTGCAGCAGAAGAGGTGCCCCCCAACACCGCCTTCCTCCAGCTCCATGGCTCATCCTTTTCCCCAAGTACCTCTCACGGGGGAAAGTTCCAGAGCAAGAGGGCACCTGAGCTCTTGGAGGAGGACGTACTGAGTTGCTCTGATTTCTACCCCGTGTGACCCAGCCCCTTCTGGGCCCCATGCCGCCTGCTCCCACTTCTGTTGCACCAAGACCCTGAGGGGTGGAGGGCCCACCTGTGCGATGGTGGATCCTGCCAAGGCAGCGTCATTCTTGGAAGCTCAAAAATTCTGGATTATTTGGGATCAGAGTAACATGTCTGTGTCAGTAACAGAGCTCTAGAGAGAACAGCAGCAGGAACTATGGGGGAAGAACCATCAGAGGGAGAAGCCTAAGCCCGAGGGACTCAGAAGGCCTGCCCGACGCCCGACCCCTCCCCGGCTCTGCAGTCCAGCTGACAACTCGACCCAGTTGGCTCTACCCACGGGACCGTCTTGCCTCTCAAGGGGGAACCTCGATTTCACACCGTCTCACACCCACGTGTACGTGTGCACACCATGCTTCTGCCTCCAGCATCCACGCCTGGGGCTGCCCCATGCAGCCTTCCCCTCCCGATGGCACATTCTGCGGATTCCTTCTTCCTTCAGCTGATTTGGAATTTGTTTCAGTGTAAGATCCTTTTCCCTTTAGCCGTCGTATAGAAGACTCGTGACAGCCTGATCTGTGCTGAGGGGCTGTGCACGATTTTAGCAAACGTCCAGCTTCACGCACGAGCAAAGCCAGCACTCCAAGAAGGTGTTAATTGTTCCGGGTCACACAAGTAACGGGAAACTAAGGTGGCAATCGAGGCTTTTGTGTCATCAGCCTGTTTCTCAAAAAGCCCGAGTTCAGCAGGCCTGGGATTCCACCTCTGTCCTGTTCCCGCGGTTCCTTTGCCATGTGCCCTAAAGCTACATATAGTTAGATTGGTTGGTTCATTTAGTTTCCTAAATCTGTCTGAGGATCGAAAGACTCAAATCTTATTTGGTGGAATTTCTATTCTAGTCACTGAATATCTTTTCCTGCAAGTTATCACATAAATCTAATAAATGCAATGAAATGGGCCAGGACAGAATTTTGATGGTTAAATAAGCTTTTTGAAATAAAACCTTCCTTTTGTAAAGTTAACAGTTGAATCTTGCCAGATTAATAACTCTTTTTTTTCCTGAGTTACTAATTCAATATAAAATGCTTATTCAAACGAAACCTTTGGAGTTGGCTGGGCTGATGTTTCGAATCCATTTAAAGAGTGACACGCTCAGATCAGAATTTGCTAAGGAGATCATTGAATTTAGAGGGCTCAGACAAGTGCATGCACATGGTTTTGGATTCGAAATAGCTCCAGAATGCCTGGTGAGAGTGCATAAAACGGGGTGCATGAGGGCAGGCGGACACATGGCCGTGGCTCTGGCTTCCCGGGGTCTGGGCTGCCAGTCGGGAGCGGCGTGGGCCAGGCCACCTGGGGAGGACTTCTGGGGTTGTCCCTGGTCACACAGAGCCCTGGGCCAGCTGCACCACTGCCTGGAAGTGCAATTAATTATCTTATGGGCAAAATGGGAGTCGAGTGGAACCTACCAGGCAGAGTCTTACGTGACAGTGACAAGCACAGAAAGCATGGAGCCCGGAGCCCGACAGCTGACAGCCTGCGACCGCTGGGTGCTATTGACGTGACTGACGTGGATATGTTAGTCTCTGTGTGCGTTGATGTGTTTGAGAACGCAGAGGTCTCCTCCAAGAGTGAAATGCGTCATGGGTAGGCTGGTCTATTGGGGTGATGTGGCCCCATTTCCACATCCCTGAGCTGTCAGATGGCATCTGGATGCAGGAGACCCTGCCCTGCGTGAGCCCATATTGCCGGGTGTGTCATTGGCGGGAGGTCTGTCGGTCACCAGAGAGCCCCTCCTTCCCCCAGTGAAGTCGCAAGACGCCACGAGATACGTCCTCACTGAGTGATGTGTTGTTTCATTCCACAGGCTGGTTGAACAGACTTCTCTTCCTGATTCATTCATTCCCTTACTGAGCATGCCTGTTTTTGCAGGGCACCTGCTCTGGCAGCGAAGGTGAGAAGCCAGTGCACAGCTCCAGGAGGCGGCCGGATGGGACACAGGACGAACCCCAGAGCAGCAGGACGGCAGGCTGTCCCCTGGGGTAAGCACGCACTAAGGTCTCCCTGTGGCCCTTCTCTGTGCTGTGCGTGGCTTGCATGAGGACATGGTGTACGTGTAGGATTTGCATGGCCTTAAAATGAGGGGTGAGAGATGCACCACTCAACCCCGGAGCCTAAGCCCGCTGCAGTGGTGATGAAACGATGGCAGCGCAATGTGGGGACCTCCCACAACAGCCCCTGCATGGCCCTTTCCTTGAGTACGTGGGTGTGTTATTACTGCCGCCACCATTAGTGCAAACTAAGCAGCTTAACACAACAGAAATGATCTCTGAAAGCCAAGTCTGAAAAGGGGTCACTGGGCGAAAATCAAGGTGACCACCGAGGTCATTCCTCCCTAGGGGACTCTGTTCGCCTTTTCCAGCTCCTGAGGCCTGCACTGTGGAGCCCGGGGCCCTTCCTCCACCATCACAGCCAGCAGGGGCTAGTCAAGGACCCATGTGACCCATCGGGCTCACTGGATGACCAGGGTCCTCTCCCCATCTTAGGGTCTACTGATGAGTGAGCCGCGTTCCTCTGCAGCCTCTTCTTGTGTCAGGAAACATACTCACAGGTCCCAGGGGTGGATGTCTCGTGAGGGGCCCGCATCTGCCTCCCCCAGTGAGTTCTCGCCTCCGCCTCACAAGGACCCTTAGGTGGCACTGTTACTCCCCACCCGACAGGAAGCAGAGGGTGGCAGGGTAAGCTCACCATCCAGGGCTACGACTGCAGTTCATGTAATCTCACAGCTCCATGAGCAGACATGTCATCATCACCCATTTCATAGAGGAGCAAGCTGAGGCGCCGGGGCGGTCAAGTACCTTCCCCAAGGTCACCCAGTGAGTAAGTGGTGGGGCCAGCCCTCTGCCACAGCCCATGTGACTATAGTATGCTTCTATGGCTACCAGGAAAGTGGACATGAAGGAAGGTCCTGTTTGAGAAAATTAATTGGGAACCAAACCCCTGCAGAAGGTGTTACAGGAACTTTCCAGCACAAGCTTGAGAATTGCATGACTGGTCCCGGTGGCTTTAGCAATGCTTGGGACCCGCTGGGCGAGCTGGCAGTTTTAGAGCCTTGAGTGACTGTACATTTGGGGCAGGTAACGTTGTTCGGGAGCCAAAGGGACGGAGACCCAGGTCAGAGCCCTTTCTGTGCTCTGGGTCAACTGAGCAGCTCCCGATTTCCAGGAAGCACGGTTTTCTCATTTGTGAAAGGAGGACGGACACCTCTCCTCCCTCCCTAGTCGGGTAGAAAGAGCTGGTTGCTGTTGGTGTCCAGTTTCTGGCTCAGAGTCAGCCCTGGAAAACTGTGAGCTAATGCACAATTTCTCTGCAGAGTAAGCAGGATGAAAACGCGTGTGTTAGAAGCCGTTCGTACAAAGAGGGGTTGTTAACTGAAATTCTGCACATACAACATGTTTGGTTTTTCCGAAAGCCATGAGGTCCTAACAGCGCCTCGTGTCTGAGCCAGCTCACAGGGGACTGGCCTGCCCTCAGGGCCAGGTGCCCCAGACCCTCTGAAATCCGCTCTGTCCCCAGCCCGCTCTGAAAGTGGGCATTTTCCCACTTCTCTGAGAAACAGTGTTGTTTCCTCAAAAGAGCCTTTCATTTCATTGCGTCCTGTGGAATAGCTACTTAAATTAATTTTCCTGCTGAGCTTCCAGCTGCAGAGCCCCTCTGGGCACTGCCTTGGCACAGCTAATCCAGGACTGGGGTCCCTCCCATCCAGTCCTACAGGGCACCCTGACAGCCGCTGTCCCTTGCACCTGGGGGCCAGTCCCTCGTCACAGGGTGGACCTCAGCATCATCAGCTGCCAGGCCGACAATGACGAAAACGGCATTTTCTGTGAATCTGATTGGTAGTCACATGTGAGAAAACTAGAAAATAGTGTATGTGTTTCATTTTTGCTTTTATAAAAACAATTTGTTAAGTGAAATAAGTCAGACAGGGAAAGACAAATACCATACGATCTCACATGTGGAGTCTAAAAAAACCCCAAAAACCTCTTATATGCAGATTGGTGGTTGCCAGAGGTAGGAGTGGGGGTGGGGAAATGTGTAAAGGGGTCAAAGGAAAGAAATTCAGTTGTGAAATCGTCAGTTGTGTGTATGTCGTGTTCAGCATGGAGACTACAGGTAATACCACACATGTGAGCAGACCTTAAAAGTTCTCGTCACAAGGAAAGTTCTCATCGCACAATTCTGTGAGGAGACGGATGTTTTTGTGGTGCTTATTTTGCAATATATACATATATTAAATCGCGTTGTACACCTGAAGCTAGTATTATGTTACATGTCAATTGTATCTCAATAGAAATGTTAAATTCTATGATACAAAAAAGTGTTCCAAAAGCACTTTTTACGGCAAACAGGAGTGAGGTCTGTGTGTTTCCATTTCTCTTTTTACCTGGCCTCTCTCCATAAGTAACGTAGTGAGAGCTGTAGGAAGAAGGATGTCAGCACTCAAGGCAGGTCACAAGCTGGACGGGAGATGAGCGCTGTGAAGGGAAGGCAGGTGACACCCAGGAAGAAAACACGCTGTGTGACCGACAGTGCCTCCTTTACAGCGCTTGCACTGAAGCTGCTTTGGCCTTATGATGACGTGAGAGTGATACACACTCAATAGAAACCATGCTTCGACTTTTCGTTGCTAAGCTGTTCCCGAGCTAGCGGGTGCAGTCCCACACTGTCTTATGATCCTGGGAGGTGGGAAGTAGGCCTTGTGTGAGGTGCGTCAGCCCACCTGGAGGCTACTGCCTCTGTGCCTGTTCTGAGCACGTGCAAGGTCAGCCAGGCTGGGCGATGGTGTCCGGTAGATTGGGTGCATTCAGCACATTTTCGACCTAATGGTATTTTCGACTTACAATGGGTTTGTCCAAACATAACTCCGGTCTAGGTTGAGGGGCATCAGTAGATAGTAAAGATAACAACAGCAGACTGTTTGTGTGTGTTTAGAAACCAGGCACAAAGGAAGTTTTAAAAAGAAAAGCAGAAAAAGAATGATGAAGAAAAACAAAAGATTAGATTGGTAAAATATGTCCAAATATAGTTCAAATATGTCACCTACAACAAGAAATATGAATTTAACTTGCTACTAATAGACAGAAACTATCAGATTGAAATTTTAAATAACAAAATTCAGCTATGTGCTGTATATAAAAGGCATACCTAAAACAAAACACATAGAAATGGTGGCAATAACAATAAGAAAACTATACAAATGTTAACCGAAAGAAAGCAATAGAAATATAAAACAAGATAGGATTTGAGACAAAAGTATTAAAAGGAACACAAATAAAAGGAATGATCAATAATGAATTTATTTGTACCTAACAAATAAGTGTTGAATTATATGAAACAAACTGCACAGAATTGCAATGGCATAATGACGTCCAACTGAAAATGAAGAGTCACGTATGCAAACTAGCAGTAAAAACAGAGAAGACTTTGATAAACTTACTCATCTTGATCTGATTGCTCTTTATGGAACCCTGTACTCAGCAAAAAGAAACTGTACATTATTTCTGAGATCACGTGAATCCTTCACAAATATTCAATGTGCAATATGCTACAAAAGAAGTCTCAGATTTTTAAAGAATAGATATTATTCAGAACTCATTCTCTGATCACAGTGCCACCATTTAGTTACAGCAAAAAATTAAAAGCTTGTTTCAAGACAACCATATGACTGAAAACTTTAACTCTGAAATAACTCGTAATTACAGTGAAAATCACAATGCAAACTAACTTGTATGATGTATCTCAAGGAGTACTCAGAAGAAAAATTACGTTTTAAATACATTTATTATATTAATAAAGCAGAAAAGTTTTAAAATAAATAATTTTAATGGAAAACTCAAGAACCTAGAGAAAGATAAGTAGAAAAAAACAAAGAATGTAGACAGAAATGGAAAAGATAAGCACAGAAGGTAATAAAATAGGGGAAAAAATAGTAGAGTGACTCAACCAAATCAAAAGATGGTGTTTTGAAAAGAAAAGTTGACAAATCTCTAACAGAATTGATATATAAATAAGAAGAAAAATCACAAATAAAAAACGATATAAATTCAGATACAATAATATTTAAAAATTAGTAAGATAATACTATGAAGAATTTCATTCCAATACTTTTGAAAACTTAAATGAATTAGACATTTTCTAGAAAATATAGTCAATTTGACTAAGAAAAACAGGCAGACTAAATTATAAACATTAAAGAAGTAGAATTAGAAATCCTGTTTTCCCCAAAAATAAGACCTAGCCGGACCATCAGCTCTAATGCATCTTTTGGAGCAAAAATTAATATAAGACCCGGTACTATGTCATAAAATGTCATATCATATCATATTATATCATATCAGACCCGGTCTTATAGTAAAATAAGATCGGGTCTTATATTAATTTTTGCTCCAAAAGATGCATTAGAGCTGATGGTCCGGCTAGGCCTTAACATAGTAATGGTACTCAAAATCTCTAGAGCCGTTTTCACAAGAAAGTTATATCAAACATTCAAGAAATACATATCCACATATAAACAAAATCATATGGTATTTGTCTTCTGTCTGACTTATCTAATTTAGCATAATCCCCTCTAGGTCCATCTGTGTTGTCGCAAATTATAAGATTTCGTTCTTTTTTATGGCTGAATAATAATATTGCACTGTATATATGTACCACATCTTCTTTATCCAATTGTCTATTGATGGGCACCCAGGTTGCTTCCATATCTTGGCTGTTGTAAATAGCGCTGCAGTGAACATAGGGGTGCATATATCTTTTCAAGTTACTGTTTTGGATTTCTTTGGATAAATACCCAGAAGTGAGATTGCTGGCTCATGTGGTAGTTATAATTTTTTGAGGAACCTCCATACTGATTTCCATAGTGGCTGCACCAATCTGCAATCCCACAAACAGTGCACAAGGGATCCCTTTTCTCCATATCCTCGCCAGCACTTGTTGTTCGTTGATTTATTGATGATGGCCACTGTGACAGGTGTGAGGTGGTATCTCATTGTGGTTTTTATTTGCATTTCTCTGATGATTAGTGCTTTTGAGCACCTTGCCATGTACCTATTGCCTATTTATATGTATTCTTTGAGAAAATGTCTATTTATTTCCTCTGCCCATTTTTTAATTGGGTTATTTGGTTTTTTTTACCACTGAGTTGTATGAGTTCCTTATACAGTTTAGATATTAACCTCTTATCAGAAATGTGGTTTGCAAATATTTTCTCCCATTCAGTAGGTTGCCTTTTCATTTTGTTGATGGTTTCCTTTGCTGTGCAGAGCTTTTTAGTTTGATGTCGTCTCACTTGTCTCACTTTTCTTTTGTTGCCTTAGGTTTTCGTGCCAAATCTAAAAAATTATTTCCCAAACCAGTGTCAAGGAGCATCTTCTGTTTTCTTCTAGGAGTTTTATGGTTCCAGGTCTTGCATTGAAGTCTTTAAGCCATTTCAAGTTATTTTTTGTGAATGGTATAAGTTTCATTTCTATGCATGTGGATGTCCTGTTTTCCCAACACCATTTGATGAAGAAACTATTCTTTCCCCACTGTGTGTTCTTGGCACCCTTGTCAAAGATTAGTTGACAGTATAGGTATGAATTTATTTCTGGGCTCTCTATTCTGTTCCATTGGTCTATGCGCCTGTCTTTGTGTCAGCACCATACTGTTTTGATTACTATAGCTTTGTAATATAGTTTGAAATCAGGAAGTGGCATGCCTCCAGCTTTGTTCTTAATTTTCCAGATTGCTTTGGCTATTTGTGGTGTTTTATGGTTCCATGCAAATTTTAGGATTTTTTTTTCTGTTTCTATGAAAAATGTCATTGGAATTTTAGTAGGGATTGCATTATACCTATAAGTTACTTTGGGCACTACGGACATATTAACAACATTAATTCTTCCAGTCGAAGAACCGGGATATCTTTCTATTTATTTGTGCATTTTTTTAAAAAGATTTTTATTGGGGAAGGGGAACAGGACTTTATTGGGGAACAGTGTGTACTTCCAGGACTTTTTTCCAAGTCAAGTTGTTGTCGTTTCAGTCTTAATTGTGGAGGGCGCAGCTCAGCTCCAGGTCCAGTTGCCATTGCTAGTTGCTAGTTGCAGGGGGCGCGGCCCACCATCCCTTGCGGGAGGTGAACTGGCAACCTTGTGGTTGAGAGGACGTGCTCCAACCAACTGAGCCATCCGGGAGCTCAGTGGCAGCTCAGCTCAAGGTGCCGTGTTCAGTCTTAGCTGCAGGGGGTGGAACCCACCATCCCTTGCAGGACTTGAGGAGTTGAACTGGCAACCTTGTGGTTGAGAGCCCACTGGCCCATGTGGGAATCGAATCGGCAGCCTTTGGAGTTAGGAGCACAGAGCTCCAACTGTCTGAGCCACCGGGCCAGCCCCTATTTGTGTATTCTTTAGTTTCTTTCATCAACATCTTATAGTTATCTGTGTAAAGGTCTTTCATTTTCTTAGTTAAACTTATTCCTAAGTATTTTATCCTTTTTGGTGCTATTGTAAATGGACTTTTTTCTTAATTTCCTTTCATATTTATGACTTTACAATTTTTTCTCTGAAACAAAAAGCTATCGACAAAGCAAGAAGACAAGCTACAAAATGAGAAGAGATTGCATTAATACGTATAACTGACAAAGAATTGTGTACCGATGTACAAAAAACACCTGCAGACCAATTTGGAAAAGGAGGTTCATAAAAACAGGCAAAGGACAGAAGAGGAAACGGAACGGCCGATTCTACACGTGAAAAGATGTTCAAACTCATCAGTAGTCAAGGAAACATTAAAATAACCTGCACTCTTTCTACACCCCCCAGTGCCCCTCAGCTTAGCACAGACGCAGGAGTCTGAGAACACAGGAGAGGAAGAAGCGAGGAAATCCCTCCGTGTTACTGGAGAATTGCAAATTCCCACCATCGCTGTGAAAAACAATTCGGAGAGAAGCAAATCTTGTCACGTACGCTGTGTAGCAGAGGGACGGCGGTGTGCCTGCCCTTCGCGCCTTTCGCAGACCCCGTCCCCTGGGGCCCCTGTCGCCCTGCCTTGCTGGCGGTGCTGAGGCTGCAAAGTCCTGGCTGCCCGTCACCATTTTTCAGGGTTGATTTGCAGGGACGACCCTCTAAGGATGAGGCAGTGTCTCACTCCAGGACAAAGAGGCAGCCTGCCCACTGCCCACTCTAAATCATGGGGTCCTGTCCTGTAATGACCTACTGCATGTCGTCTGGCCTCCATGCACCCTGTGGGCACTAGGGCTCGGGAACCAGCACAAATGTGCTGGCCCTCTGGCTGCTGCTTTGGCTGTAAATAAAAAGCCTTTTATCTCTGACCCAGGAATCTCATGTCTTCTTCCAGCAACCCTGACACTGGGGCAGCCTAAGTGGTTAGCTGGCAAGTGTTATCCTTTCGTTTTTGACAGAAGCCACCTAAATATGCTTCATCCTCATGATCAATGTATAATATACATGAAATGAATTGCCATCCCCTAGTTAAAGTCAATGAATTATGCTACATCTGTCAATATTATGAAATCGGAAAAAGAAAATGTTGAGTGAGAAAAGCTTGATGCAGAATGATGTATTTACCTGAAAACGCGATACTTCCCCATACCGTTTATGGGTACATTTGTCTGCAGTCATAATATATCGTCCTGGGAAAGCGAAGCACCAGCTTAAGGACAGGGAGGGAAGCACAGGGGCTTCCATGGTCTCGGTGTTTGATTGCTTAGTGAAAACTGACATAAAGACGGCAGTGTTCCCTGTTCTAAATGGCATCAGTCTGCCTCGGACCCACAGCACAACCTCACGTTTCCTTCCAAACAGGAAATTTTGTTCTCACAGTTGCAACATTAATGCTTCCAAGCGTAAAAGCATAGTTTTGTAGTGGAAACGTCTCTCAACTTAAAACATTCCCAGACCAAGAGCCTGGGGAAAATATCATCGACGGGCCTGGCAGTGAGGAAATCAGAGACACTTCTGTTAAAAACACAACAGAAAACCTCCAGGGAAGTGCTACGCGAAGGCAGGAAAAGGCCCACTGCGCTGTCTGCATTTGTGCCCGACGGCTCCCCACCGACCGAGTCCGACAGTGAGCTAGCTCCTGTGGACACAGGCTTCCATCTGGGAGAGGAGGCTGCTGAGCTGGAAACCTGATCCCCGCCCTTCTGCTGGTACAGTTAGGCTCTCAGGCCCTTCTCTGCTCTTAAAACCAGAGCAGGGAACAAAGAAGGGCCGGGAGGGGCCTGGCTCCAAGGCGGGCGGCCATTCATCACCTTCAGGGGAAATAGGACATAAATGGGCTCAGAGTTCCTTTCTGGTGCTCCCTCGGCCAGGCAGGGCGGCCCTAGGAATACTCACCTTGTTTCAGTTAGCAGGGCAAAGGTCAGAGGTCAACAGGGCTTCTCCAGCCCCCCTGTGTGGTAGCGCAAACAGGCCACACAATGAGACACTGTTGAAAGTCGGAATTCCTTTCACCCTGCGTAAGTGCCCAAAGCACCGGGGTCACCGGGGAGTACCGGAGGGGACCCTGCGGTTGTCCTGCCTCTGTGACAGAGGACATCCAGCAAGTTCCGAGCAGAAGGAAGGCGCCTGTGCCCGGAGTCTGCCCCCTGGGAGACGTGCTAATAGGCTGGTCATGGGAGTACCTTGTGCCTCGAGGACATGGGCAGGCCAGGGAGCTGTCCTCGGCTGTGAGATGGGGACACGTGCTCAGTCAGGCGGGGATCTGCACCGTGGCAGGAAACAAGGCTGGTGGCCACGCCGTGGTCAGCACGGAGATGGGGACAGGTCTGGCCACACGGCTCAGAATCAGGTGGCTGGAGGTCCAGGCACAAAGCCTGGGCTGTGAGGCGTGTCCTGCCAGTGGCGCAGTCACATGACATCTCTCAGCACCTGCCCAGGCCCCGCCTGGCCTCCCCGTAGACCCGGGTCTGGGCCTGAGGAGAGAGGCTCTGCTCCGGCTCTGCCTATGGACAGAATCAGAGGTCTAGGGCTGCGGGCCGGGCAGTGCCCGGGCATAGTGGTGTCCAAGAGAAGGCAGTGGCAGCTGACTTCACTGAAGGAGGCCAGGCAAGGACAGGGAAACTGACCGAGCTTTCTCGGTATCGGCTCCCTCCTCCAGGGGACTTCCAGAAGTAAGTCAGGGTCTCTTGCAGTGGCGTGCTGAGGGAAAGACCAGCTAAACGTACTCGTGTGTAAAGCTGTGGCAGTAGGCCTTATTTCTTAGGAGACAACCAGAGGCAAGACGTTCTGTCCAAATGGCCTTGTCGATTTTAAGATTCTCAGTACACATCGCTGTGTCAGTTTGCCAGGGCTGCCATGGCCACGTGCCACATAGAACGTGATGGTCTCACAGGTCTGGAGACGGGAAGCAGCGTGTCGGCAGGGTTGGTTCCTCCAGGGGCTGAGAGGGCAGGCTGTGCCCCAGGCCTCTGTCCTGGGGGTGTCGCTGTCATGTCCCCACATCCCCTCACATAGTCCCCCTCCCTGTCTGCCCAAGTCCGCCTTTGTATAGGGACAGTCATACTGCTTTGGGGCCCATCCTGCTCAGCACGGCCTTATCGTGACTTGACTACATCTGCAAAAGCCGTATTTCCCAATAAGGTCACGTTCTGAGGGACTGGGATTAGGGCTTGAACGTGTGAGTTTTAGGGGGACACAATTGAGCCCATAATAATTGCCCAATCACTTGTTAAAAAGGTTAAGGCAGTTAGTTCTCTCATCAGTGTATTAGGGTATCATTTCATTGCAACCTCGCTGGCACGGAGTCTGTCTTTTAAAAGAAAAGCTTGCTTCTTGATGGGTGTGTTAAAACTGGTGCTTCATTGTTAAGTCCGTTGGCCGTGTATGAATTGGCTATTTGAGTCCCTGCACAGAACACAGAGCACTTCTGCGTCGTATTGGCTACAGCTGGGGAGCGTGCCAAGGAAACAGCCAGTGCACAAAGCCCGGTGAACGGGCGAGCTGGACCCAGCAGGGCTCCTGGTCCTCTGCCCCCGTGGAGGCATCTTCTAGAAGTAATCGTGACTGTCGCAGAAACGAGGGCAGGACTCAAGCCCCAGCTCTGGCACTTCCTAAATGTGGTATTTTTCCAGCCTCTTGAAGCCTTTTTATCTCCGAGGCAAAATGGAGACAGTCTTACCTTCCTCAGTGGGTTTCTCAGGGTTGAGTGGGGGTGTTACAGCGTCATGGCCCGGGGTGTGCTGTGGGTTCTCAGCGGCGTCCGTGGAACCGTTGGCACTCTGCAAGGACCAGATTCTGCCCGTGGAGTGAGCAGGTCACATGTCACTCGGAGCCAAATGACCGTCCACACAGGCTGTCTCCATGCAGGAGAGGGTTTCTGTGGGAGGACAGGCCTTCATCCCCTCGTTACTTGATCCACGTGTCAGGATTGCATCACACTGGAGCATTCAGGGACCTGAAATTCAATCACGGGTCATATTCTTTATCCAGCGTTTCCTCCTTTCCTTGGCAAATTTGATTTTTCCTTATTGTAATGAAGCTCCCTGGAAAATCTAATCATTGCTTCATTTTCATCAGAGTAATTAAGCTGTGATGGATGCGACCCAGCTGGGTTGTGGGGTTCGTGGAAGGGCCGTAAGTAAGCAGATGGTGGGAGGCAGGTTGTACGGTGGTCAGCTGTGAGCACCCGTGGAGCAGAGTGTGAACAAACTCCAGTTCTCCTGCCATCGTCTCAGAAGCAAGGGACAGCTTTCACACAGGCCCCGCCGTCTACACGTCTGTTCTCAGAAATCAAGGGGAAACTATTTGCTGACTATGTTCTCTACTGAATTTGTCCTTATAAAACACATCATTACGAATCAGCCTCCCGTACAACTTGGAACTGAGGTCTGAGTTCATCGTGCACGTCCACTCCGTGTGTGGGTCTCGGTCACCCCGATGGGCATGCCAGGCCCAGGCCACCCCCAAGCTCTGGTGGCACTCACACGTGCAGTGTCACAGTGTGATGTGTTCTCCTGCCTCCCCAGCACTGCCCTCCCAGCCCACCTGCACTGCAGGGCACAGTCCAGCAGTGGGTGTCCCCTCCGGCCACCGCCTAACCTCTGACCCAGGCGGGAGTCCCTCACTGTCGGCCAGTCGTCTGCACACCACTGTGCAAGGCCCTGCCGCCTCCAAAGGTGGTGCCTGGGTGCAGGACGGGGCCGGCCCCTCAGGAGTCCCCGCTCGCTCTCTCACATGCACACGCACAGATGCACACACACATATACAGGCACAGAGGCCCACGCACACACACATGCATACACACACACGCACACGTGCACGCTTGCTGTATGCAACTTTTGGGGAAGACTATGAAGGAAAAGGGGGAGTTTACTGTCTGTGCCTGTGGGTTACAGACAGAAGAGACAGCTGTGAGTACATGTGTGAGGCTGTGCATGAGTGTGAGTGTGTGTGCATAGGTGTGAGTATGTGGGGTACACCCTGGTTCCCCGAAAATAAGACCTAGCCGGACAGTCAGCTGTAATGCATCTTTTGGAGCAAAAATTAATATAAGACCCAGTATTGTATTATATTATATTTATTATATTATATTATATTATATTATATTATATTATATTATATTATATTATATTATATTATATTATATTATATTATATTATATTATATTATATTATATTATATTATATTATATTATATTATATTAATTATATTATATTATTTCCAGTCTTATAGTAAAGTAAGACTGGGTCTTATATTAATTTTTGCTCCAAAAGACCATCAGAGCTGATTGTTCGGCTAGGTCTCATTTTTGGGAAAACACAGTAAGTGTGTGGGGTGTGTGTGAGGGTGTGAGTGTGTGGGGGTATGAATGTGTGTGAGTGTGTGTGCGTAGGGGAGTGAGTGTGTTTATTTTTCTCTTATCTTTGTAATTCTCTGAATGATTTGCTTTGGGAAATCAGTGCGGTGAGACTCAGGACTTCTGTCATTATTTTTGCTTGTTTGTAGCCTGCCTTCCAACTCACATTCTTTCTCAGAGGCAACAGAGATGCAGCTGTTGGCGTGAGGGAAGGTGCAAGAGAGGGGAAACAGCAGGGAGCAAAGAAACCTGATCAATTTCTTAAAAATATATGAAAATACGATGCCCCCTGCCAGGAAATGACCACGTTCCAAGAGCCGCTCTGGGGGTGACTTGCCTCCAGGAGCGCCAAGACCCAGCGAGGTCCACCTTGGAAGACGAAATGCTCTGACAGGTGCAGGGCAGAGAGCCCGCCTGGACAGAGAAGGCTTCGTCCCAGCAAACGGGTGCTGTGAGCTGGGGCGGGAACGGGAGGACGTGCTGTGGGCCGAGGGAACACTTCCTGAACACGTTCTCCGGCCCAGGCACTTTGCATGTTTCATGAAACTTCCCCGTTTCACAACATCTGTCAAGTACATGATGTTTTCTCCACTTTGTGGAAGAAGAAACTAAGGCTTTGAAAGGTCATTTACCCAAAGTTTCCTCTCACAGTGGACGGCACAACCATCCACCCAGCAGCTCAAGCCAGAAACCGGATTCTCCCCAGACACCCCCGTCCCGTCAGCCCGCCTTCTCCATGTGTCATTCAGTTAGTGAAGCAGCCCCTTCAGGTGACCCCTAGAACTGTCACGCTGCGTCTCCCCCATCTGCTGCCATCTTGCTTCAGCCCATCCTGTTCTGTACGATTTTTACGATGGCGTCCTAATAGGTTCCTGCCCAGCGCATAGAGCATATAACATGTATTATATATGTTGGATTGAGGTTTGCAAAACGAGGACTATGGCCACACGTGTGTGAGACTGATCAGAGTGAAGTGAAAGGAAGCTGTTTACGTTTTTATGTGAAACTGAGCGTAACAAAACTGAGTGAGAAACACATTCACCAAACAACTTCTGGTTATCACCTCAGAGGTAAACAACTCCTGGGAAACCACTTCTGCTTATCACCTAAGAAGTAAACAAGTCCAAGGAAACGAAGATAAACGCAGACGTCAAGAGCAATGCTGTGAGTGGTCTGACTGGGCCTCTGGCTAAGCCCCTGTGCGAGGCTCTGGGTGAGACACTGTCCGACAGAGTCCTCTGCGAGGGGCAAGCCACAATATCGGGACTCTCTGAAGTGCTGCAAGACCAGCTTGTCTCGGACCCATCGTGGGCCCGGTCATCTCTCCTGGACCAGGGACCTTCTCCACCCCGACTGACTCTGGGACTTGGTTCGTTATTAAATTCTGTCCTATTCTGTACAACCTTCTGTGCTGACCAGAGCATTGGCCTCTGGAGGGACATTGGCTCCCAAATAAAACTGTGTTGCTCACTCTGTCTGAACCTGTGTGCCAGGACTTTGTTCCCCACTCGTGTCACGAGTACCACACAGGGACATAGGACCCTGCCAAGTGGTTAATGTCCCCTTGGCTTTCAGGAAGAGACTACAATGTAGTGACTGCCCTTCTAGGCGCTCGCAACACCCAGGCAGCTCTCCAGCCCGCCTGGGGGACATTGCTGAGCTTCCTGTTTGACCACTCGGAGACCTGCTGTAGGTTTCGCTTGCACACAGATCATTCACCTCCGTTCTCAAGAGGAAGCACGATCATTTTAGCTCTAGAATATTTACTGCAGCCTTAGGCACAAGATGGAATTTTCCATTTGCTCACCATCAAACTGAAACGTGTTTTCCTGAAATCTAAAATAATTTGCAGTTTATGAAATCAGAATGGTTTTGATCCAGACATAAATCCTTAGCAACTAAGAACATTTTTGCTTTTAAAAAAAATCTGTTTTAGTTTGTCTGAAATTTGGAAGACACACACAGCGTGATCAATTCACAAGAGTTAAAGTAGGTTTCAGTTCTGTTTTAACTTTTCACCTGGTCATCCCTAAACTGTGCCAAGTGCTGTTTCTGTGAAGCATTTACCAAGCGACCACCTGGTGCAAAAACTGAAGCTGCTGACGGGCACAGTGTGGATAATCTATGGCGTCAGGCCCCCGGTCTGTCACGGCTGTTTTCCTTCTGTTTGCTCTGTGTTCTCAGACACTCTGCCCCTAGACGTTAGCGGTCACCCAGGAAGGAACAAACGCTGACACGTTCCTACCTGCCTGGGGTTCTCAGTGCGGAACAGGAAGCAGGATGTTACCCTTCATTTTCTGGAAGGACATGGGAAGTAGCGAGCTTTATTAAGCAGAGAGCGCTGACTGGTTCGTGACTGCCTCATGTGCCTCTTGCCTGCTCTGCCCTTCGTCTCCTTGTTGGTCCGGGAGACTCCCACCACCAACCAGCACCGTCTGGGTCTCCTTCAGGTCCATTAGGTAGACAGATATTGTTACCTAGTGTCCGATGTGAGGCCTCAGGTACCTGTGACAGGTTCAAGGCCTTTTCCATGGCCACAGACGGCAGGGGGTGGGACCAGACTTGGAGACTAGGAGTCTTTTTTTTTTTTTTTAATTGTCAACAGAATTTAACCAATCCTTATTTCAGTCACTCTCTTTCTAAAACTTGTAAGTACATTTATACCCCCTTCACTCATTTCTCCCCAACCCACCCCCTTCCTCTGGCAGCCAGCAATCTGTTGTCTGTATCCGAGTTTGGGTTTTTGTTTGTTTTTGATTCCACGTATAAGAGAGATCATGTGGTATTTTTCTTTCTCTGTCTGACTTCTTTCAGTTAGTGTAATGCTCTCGAGGTCCATCTGTGTTGTCACAAATGGTAAAAGTTCATTCTTTTTTACGGCTGTATAATCTATTATGTGTATATATATATATACACACCACATTTCTTCATCCATTCATCCACGGACACTTAGGTCGTTTCTACCTCTTGGCTACTGTAAATAATGCCACAATGAACATGGGGGTGCAGATATCTTTTCCAGTTAGTATTTTCATTTTCTTCAGATAAATACCCCAAAATGGAATTGCTTGGGTCATATGGTAGCTCTATTTTTAATTTTTCGAGGAACCTCCATACTGTTTTCATAGTGGCTGCATCAGTTTACATCCCCACCAGCAGTGCACAACCATTCCCATCTCCTCACGATTTGTTATGTCCTGTCTCGTTGATGAGTCATCTAACAGGTGTGAGGTGATATCTCATTGTGGTTTGATTTGCATTTTCCTGATGATTCGTGATGTTGAGCATCTTTTCACGCACCAGATGTCTTCTTTGGAAAAAATGTCTGTTAATACATTCCCATTTTTTAATTGAATACTTGGTAGAATTCACCAGTGAAGCCATCTGGTCCTGACCTTTTGTTTATTGGGAGGTTTTTGATCACTGATTCAATCCTAGTAATTGGTCTGTTAAGATTTTCTGTTTCATCATGATTTTTGGTAGGTTGTGTGTTTCTAGGAATTTACCCATTTATTCTAGGTTTCCCCGTTTGTTGGCTTGTAATTATTCATAGTCATCTCATGATCCTTTGTATTTCTGTGACATCAGTTGTAACATCTCTTTCATTTCTGATTTTATTTATTTGAGTCTTCTGTCTTTTTTCTTGTTGAGTCTAGCTAGAGGGTTGTCAATTTTGTTTATCTTTGCAAAGAACCAGCTTTTAGTTTCTTTGATCTGCTCTATTGTCTTTTAAGTCTGTATTTCATTTTTTTCTTCTCTAACTTTTGTTATTTCCTCCCTCTACTAACATTGGAGTTTGTTCTTCTTTTTTCAGTTCCTTGAGGCATAGAGTTAGATTGTTTATTTGGGATTTTTCTCCTTTCTGAAGGTAGGCATTTATCTCTGTGAACTTCCCTCTTGGAACGGCTTTTGCTGCATCCCACAAATTTTGGTATGTTGTATTTCCATTTTCATTTGTCTTAAGGTACTTTTAAATTTCTCTTTTGAGTTCTTTGACCCATTATCTAGTAGCATGGTGTTTATTCTTCCCATGTTTGTAGCTTTTCTAGCTTTCTTCTTGTAATTAATTTTTGGTTTTATGCCATTATGGTTGAAAAGTTGGTTGATATGATTTCTTAAGTTTACTAAGACCTGTTTTGCAACCTAACATATGATCTATCCTGGAAAATGTTCCATGTGCACTTGAGAAGAATGTGTGTTCTGTTGCTTCTGGATGGAATGTTCCGTAAATGTCTATTGAATCTGTCTGGTCTAACATGTCATTTAAGGCTGATGGTTCCTTATTGATTTCCTGTCTGGATGATCTATCCATTGATGTAAGTGGGGTATTAAAAATCCCCTACTATTATTGTATTACTTTCTATTTGTTTCTTTAGTTCTGTTAATATTTGTTTTATATATTTAGGTGCTCCTATGTTGGGTGCATAAATGTTTACAAATTTTACATCCTCTTGTTGGATTGACTCCTATATCATTATGTAACACCCATTTCTGTCCCTTATTACAGTCATTGTTTTAAAATCTAATTTTTCTGATGTAAATATAGCTACTCAAACTTCCTTTTGATTTCCATTTGCATGGAGTATCTTTTTCCATCCTTTCGCTTTCAGTCTATGTGTGTCTATTACATCTAAAGTAAGTCTCTTGTAGGCAGCTCATAGATGGGTTTTGCTTTTCTTTTTTTAATTGATCAGCCACTCTATGTCTTTTGATTGGAGAATTAATCCATTTACATTTAAAGTAATTATTGATCGGTATATACCTATTGCCATTTTGTTAATTATTTGCTGGCTGGTTTTGTAGTTCTTCTCTGTTCCTTTCTTTCCTTGCCCTCTTCTTTTGTGGTTTGGTGACTTTCTTTAGTGGTATGCTTGAATTCCTTCCTTTTTATATTTTGTGTATTTACTATTGGTTTTTGTTTTGTGGTTATCATGAGTTCACATATAACAGTCTATATCCAAAGAGTCTGTATTAACTTGACAGCAACTTAAGTTCTATCCAATTCTAAAGTTCAACATTTCCCTCCCCCCCACATTTTATGTTTTTGATGTCGCAATTATTGCAATTATACTTATTTTTATAACTTTTGCCTTTTAACCTTCATACAAGTTTTACAAGTGATTAATCTCTACCTTTACTATTTACCTTTCCAGTGAGATTTATTCTTTCATATGTTTCCTTGTTTATGATTGATGCTCTTTCCTGTCAGCTTAAAGAAGTCCCTTTAGCATGTCTTGTAAGGGTGCGTTAGTGGTGATTAGCTCCTCTGGCTTTTGCTGGTCTGGGATTCTCATGTGCTCTTTGCACTGAGCGGTGCTGCTGTGAGGACCCGCACCTACTCAAGCTCCTGAGTGCTTAGGCTTTCAGCACATCCACGGCTGGGATGTGTTTTCAAGATGATACCGCTTCCCCTTAATCTGTGCGTGAGGAAATTGAGGTTCTGAGGCCTGGGCTGCATCCGTGCTGAGCAGACTTAGACTTGGAATCTGAGGTCCTGATTAAATGCCCCCTTGGCCGGGTCTGAGCAAGTTGGGCAAATCTTGTAACCGCACTGAGCATCAGGTACTAATATACCGCTCGTGGAAGTCTGGTGAAATCACTCTCCCAACGAGCAGGTCTTCAGGGTATATGCTCTCTGGTAAGTCCTAGGAGGCTGAGCTCAGGGTCTGATCGTGGGCATGACTCCTGGCCTGGTGGGTTCTTGTTGGGGGGAGGCAATCGGAAAGTAAATTTTTAAATACACCATTAAAATTATGCTGATATTTACAAAACTCCTGGTACATAGTTGATTTTCCACAAATGACTTGACCTCGTTATTGGCTGATGGTTTGAGTACCGAAAAACAAAATCATCAGGAACAAAAGTGTAGGGGAGGCTGTTCGATTAAAGGAGATTAAAGAGCAATGACAATCAAATGCAATGTGAGATCCTTAACTGCATCTTGGTTTAAAAAATTCTATAAAAGACATTTAATGGACAAAGGAAAACATTTGAATCAATATTAAGTTTCTTAGGCATGATAATGGCTTTGTGACTACATAGGAGCATATCTTTGGTGAGGCATTTACTCGTGGAAGGTTATTGTGTCTGCCACTGTTTTAAATGGTCAAAATATATATGAGGGAGAGGGAGAGGAAAGTAGTAAAATATGAGGGTGTGGTGAATGGGTATGTCATTCTCATGATTAGTCCATAGCTTTAAATGAAAAGTTGACAAATAAACATCAAACCTTCCTGAGGAAAGAAACGAAGCAGAGCCCTCGTGGTTCCAGTCAGTTCCCTCGCTTTGCTTCTTCCATCGTGTGTGGATGGAAAATGGACACTGCAGGGAGCGGTGGGCTGCTGACCCAGTGGCTGGCGACGGCCTCTCCTCCAGGGACAAAGCGTGTGCAGGGCGTCCTTTGCCACCAGCACCCACAGTTCTCCCTGCTGCACCTGCCTGCCACGCAGGCTCCTGGGGCAGCAAACACCTGCTTTTCCTGCTGGTCCTCTGTGTACACCCCCTAGTCATGCTGGTGGCGTTTAAGCAGAAGAGTCCAGGTGTTTAGCCCGGCCCACCAGCCACGTGTCGCCTTCCAGCATTCGCTGTCATGTGCAGGAGAGGGGGGCTTTCTGTGACCTAGAGAGTGTTGGTCTGCACGGGAGGGTGAGCCTTTTCTCATTGCCAGCTTCCCAAGGGTCCTATACGTACCTCCTTCCAGTTGTCACTCTGTGTCTCTGATGGCCTGCTCTTCCCTGGCCTGCTGTGGCTCTTTGGGACGTTACAAAGTTTGGGAGGCTCAACCCAGGACTCCTACAGTTTCTCTGCTTTGTCTTTCATCTGATACACCTGTGCATCCGAGCGGAGGTCTCCCCCATGAAGTTGGTCGTATACTTATAATGCCCTAGAGCATTCCAAGAAAGTGACCTCAAAATATTTCATTTTAAAAACGAAATTGAAATTCAGTAGAACACCCAGCTCTGCCTAGGGTCATTCTTTACAATGATTTTACCTGAAAAGTTTGAAATACGAATCACCTCCTACTTTTGGGAGGTGAACCTCCTTCTGCAGCAAACTCGAAAAGGACGTCCGTCCCCCAAGAAAAGCTTGGGCAAAATGAAAACGGACGTTTCTTTTGACTCAGTAATTACACTACGGAAATAGTCGCAGACCCAGCCCCCTTCTCTGCCGTTGGGTAGAAGCGGGTGCCTGCATGAGGGGCGGCTCACGCCCAAATGGATGTCCCACCCCTCCAATCGGAATCTCAAACAGAACGACGGGGCCGAATGACGTGCTTCAGCCCAGGAAAGTATGCTGTGCTTTGCGCCCTGCCCATCCAGCCGGCGTCACAGCCTCCTGCCACGGTTCTTTCTAGAAACCCATTTCCCTGAAGGTGTCCAGGGTTGGCTGTTGTCCACAACGGAAGAAACACAACGGATACAGCAAAGACACCCACTGTTCCCTGTTCTGCAGGAAGACCTGAGCGACAGAACGTCTGGCTGGTGTGGACGCTGAGCTAGGCGAGTCCCCTCCAGACGGTCTCCGGGTCTGTGGTGGGAGCAGCACCCTGCTCTCCAGGACACAACTTCCCTGTCCACAGAGGGACGCCGCCATTCCTAACTGACAGCAGGGTTGGATGGGAGAGTGTCTTATAAACCGTGGGACCCCGCAGAGTGGGGGCCACCAAGCTTCCCCAGTCCATACACATCCCGCCCGTTCCCCCCAGCTCTCGGCAAGACATGGACAGGCCGTCCATCCGCGCCTCTCAGGCCTCCTCTGCAGGCTGCCCTGCAGTCACTGTAACCTGATCCGTCTGTAGGAAAAGGCTGGGTCTGGTGCTGGTGCACTTCCTGTGGGTTTGATTAACAAGGCGGAGGAGGGTGTTCGGCCTGGCGGCTCTGACACTCGTGTCTCTCCAGCCTGGGGGACACTAATTATCTGCGTTTTCCTTGGGGGAAGGTGAGGAAGTGGGCTGTTAGTAACAGCACAGACTCGCTCATTCTAATAAATTGTAGTAAAAAGTAAAATAAACATGACCCCACTCATCAAGGGGGAATCTGATCCCCAAGAGCCCAGGAAAGAGACGACAACACAGAAAGGATGCATCCCCTTGGTCCGGCCAGAGGCGCAGGCAGGGGTGCGTGTCTACGGTGAGCGATCACGTCGGCATCCAGGCCAAGAAACTGCCACAGACGCTCGTTTTTTCTATTACACAAAGAACTCACACAAATTGTGAAAATCAGCTCCCCCAGGCAAGTGACTGATAAGTAATTCACAACAGAAGAAAGAGAGTTAGGGAACATACACGTGGGGAAATGTTCAAGCTTACTGGGGATTAAATAAATGAAAATTAAAATAATGAGATACCTCCACTTACCCATCAAATTAACAAAAACTTTAAAAATAATATAATACCAAATGCTGGTAAATCAAGGAAATTCATTTGATGCTGGTGGACATATAAATTGGTACGACCGTTTTTAAAAGCAATTTGGTGATGTGTGTTAAGAACCGTAAAAATATCCATAGCTTTTAACCGGATGCTTATATCACTTAGCCAGCAATTCACATCAGTAAATCTGACCAAAAGGAAAGCACTTCATGTATAAGAAATGTGGCCAAAAGAAACAAGTCTACATATGCCCCCAAATTCTATGTACAAAACTTTTCATCATCGCAGGATGTTTGGAAATCGCCTAAATCCGTGAACTGCTCTGCGTGCATTTAAAATAAGGTAGCAGAATCTTCCGTACCTTGTAGAGATTTGTGTGACATGCTGTCGGATGACAGAGTGAGTCGCAGAGTGTGGACAGAGCTCAGCTTCAGTTATACCAGCAAGACTTGACACAGATGGAGACGGAGAAAACAGACCAACTCGGCAATAGCAGTGACGTGTTCATACTTGGACATATTCAACTTTTCTACCTTGTTGGCATTTCTAATTTTCTTAAATGAAGCGTATTTTTAGTGGGAAAAACAAAGCAGGGTTAAGGATGAGCTCAGATCTTCCCAATGACCCGTGGCTCATCCATCATTCCTGACAGTATCTTAATCTTCTATTGTCAACCCACATGGCCTCAAGCTCACGAGGTCCTTGGTGTGTCACTGTGGACAGAGGGTGGCCCTTCCCACCCAACCGAGCCTGTTTCCTCAGAGTCTGAGGTGCCTCTAGGGCAGTCGGTGCCCGAGTATTAGCAGACAGAGGACGCGGTCTCCATGATCATAGGTCCCTTGACACGCCTGCTGCCTCAGTGGGTACAGACGGCGGGTTGAGAGCAGCCCCCGGCCTTTCCTGTCCCACCGCTCTGTTCCCTGTCACACCGCAGACGAGACCTAGAAGTATACTAAATAAATACATGTGGATAAAAATGGAAATAAGACCCTCCCAGCTGATAGCCCAGGAGCCAGCAGATACCAAGTCGCACAAATTCCTGGCATGGTTGTCTTGCTGCACCAAGGTGCCCGGTTTTTTCTGGCAAAGAAGGTCAGAGGGTCCCCAGGCGAAATCAGGAACTGCCTGCCACCAGAGCAGAGTGGTGGCCACAGCCAGCAGGGAGGGGCTGAGGCGGGTTCCTGCTCCTGCAGCACAGAGGAGAACAGAGAGGCCCAGAGACGCTGGGGAACCTGCACAGGGTCACACAGCACGAAGGCTCAGGAGCTGGACTCAGGCCGGGAAGTGCAGGCATTCCCACGGAGAAGCAGCCCAGGCCCAGTGGACAGGAGCCCAGCCCCGGGGACAGAGACTGGTGACTCATGGGGACCACAGAGCACTGTTTGGGTTACAGGTCAAAACAAGCAGTTTCCATGTGGGCCATGGAGCTGGGGGAGCTGGAGAGCCCCCCTCCTGCCAGCCCCGGGCCACCAGGCACAGGAGGACTTACTTACCTTAAGAAAGGACTTCCTGTTTGTCAGAACGCAGCACACGAGGCCACTGGAGATAAATGATACCACAGCTGAGATCTACTCTGCTTCTTAGGAGCTGAGCTGACGAGTTACATGCAGGCTGTTTTCCCTTCCTCCTGCTTTCGGCCTGGAATAGGGCTTGTAACTGGCCCTCCAGCAGCCATCTGATCCATGAGGAGCCATGAGCAGGAGCCGGCCACTGAGGACAGAGGCAGCCGGGCCTGAATCCCACAGCTGCTGGATGCCCTGCTCTCAGCCCGGTTTTGTGACACAGAAGAAAACAAGCTCTTGTTTAAATGTTTTCTGGCCTCTGTTAATAGTTGTCGAGTTCTAAGTGGCATAGCACAGCCTGGAAATAACAGTGCACAAATGGATCGTAACAGGGAAGCCCTCTGGGTGTCCCAAGCGCAGTCTCTGCTGTTCTGTCCCGAGCTTTGAGGCCTGGTCACCCCGCTGGGCCTTGGTTTCCTTGTCTGCAGTTTGGGTTGTTAGTGGGCTTGAGTGGGACAGGAGGGGCGAAACACTGAGCACGGAAGGTAACCAGCTTCTTCTGTCAGAAATGAGATGATTGGTTAATGCTCTGCTTTATTGGGAAAGAGAGAGAAATGCCCCACGGTGAGAGCAACAGAACACAAATGTGGTGGACGAGAATTTCCCTGGACTCTCAGGACACAAATGACGTGGCTGTGGGCGGCTGGCCTCGCCCCCACACCTCCCTGCGAGTTCTGACCGTCAGTCCCGCGGGGCTGGCAGGATCTCTGGCCCTGCCCACGGGTCAGCCTGTGTCCTGAGCCTGCAGGGGCACATGGCAGGGAGCCAGTCCAGCGGAAAGCACAAAGCTGGATGTTTCTTTAGCCACTAAATGTGCTGTGTACACAGGCCCCCGTCACCATTCAGATGCCCAGAATCGAGGCAACAGGTGACAAAGCTGTCTCCAGCAGGACGTCCCTCCTTCGTCTCTGTCATCATCACCTCCCAGCAAGTGACCACCATCAGAAAGACACTGACCACACCCAGAGAGTCCCCAGCGACATGCCCACCATGTGGCCGTGGGCTGTGCAGGAGTGACCCACGCAGGACACTGCCCACCCTCAGCGAGTGCTGGGGGGTCATGTGCCGTGGCGGAGACCCAAAGCTCGTTCAGACTAAGGCTACTTCCTTCCAGCAAGACGAAGTCAGTCTGGGAGGGACTAGCCACAGCCACGTGTACTTTCGTGTGACACGGCAGTGCCACAGAGCAGCGTCCCCACCGAAGGAAATTGTCATAGTGATTGGCTCTTTCTAGGTGCCAGTTACCATGCTAATTATTTTACACCTTCTTGCTGGTTTAGAACAAAAACTGCAGGTGAGTTCGTCCCACTTTGCAGAGGTGTGGCCCCGGCCCCAGGTGCTGTGAGCAGGAAGGACCCAGGCAGGCAGCCGCACCGGCAGTGAGTCACCGACACCACAGTGGTGAGTGGACGTGCTGGACACGGGGTGGTGACCGGAGCTTTGCGGGTCTCCTGTCAGCAGCTTTGAAGTCTGCAGCGCAGTGTTGTCAGCTAGTCGCCCGGCTGCCCACCACAGCCCAGGACTCACCCACTTGTAGCTTGGACTTTGGACCTTTTCACCCTCTCCCCCCATTTTGTCCACACCCACCCGACCTGTTCTCTGTGTCTACAAGCTCTTTTTGTCCTTTAGGTCCCACATATAAGTGAAATCCTACGTGTTTGTCTTTGTCTGACTTATCTCACTTAGCATAATGCCCTCAAGGTCCGTCCATGTTGTCACAAATGGTAGGATTTCATTCCTTTTTATGGCCGAGTAATATTCCACGCCACCTTTGAGTATAGATCACGTGTGCTGCATCTATGGCCCCACTGAGCTTTCCTTTCCACACCTGCAGTGTAGCCTAACAGTTGTCCCCCCCTCAGGGCTGGGGGAGAACCCAGGCCGTGTGCACCCTGTGTCGTCGTCAGCCACTTTCCTGTCTGACTCAGAGAGGGATGAAGGGACCGGGACAGAGGTGACGGGAGGAGTCAGAAGAGACCTGCGTCCTCTTACCCACATCGCTCTTCCTTCGCCTACTTTCCACTGACATCTGGGAAATATCACAGCCAGGTGACATGGCCTCTGAGGCCCCTCGCCTGGAAGATGCAACACTGCTTATTCTGGGGGAAAAACAAAACAAAATCCCAGGTGGCCATCTGAGTCCCTAAACTGAGATGGTGCTATGCCGATTCTGTCCAGTTCTAACAGGTGCCACCAGCACAGTCACAAGTGGTTGTGCTGTTATCTGAAGTAATGAGGGTCTCACAGCCGAAGCAGCCGACGTGAGGTATTCGCAGGCCCCAGAGGGTCAGGCCAGCGAGGCCAGGATGCAGGGAGGAGCCCTCCAGCCTCAGCGCCTTTCCCGGGCCTCCTGCTGCCCTTGGCCTGCGGCCACCTCCCCTGTGTGTCTGTTTCCGTTTGCCTCTCTCCGTAAGGACACCAGCCATGTGGGATCAGGGCCACCCCAGTGACCTCTTCTGAGCTTGAGCACCTGCACAGGCCCGACTTGCAGCTAGGTTCCCAGTCGTGGTGCCGCCGTCAGGACTCCAGGGTATGTTTCCTCCACAATTAAATTGTATTTCACGTTGATAGAAACCATAAAAAAGATTCACATTTCCCCCGGGACAGCACAGCATCTCAGTGGAAAGGCAGACCTCACGCGGTGGACAAGACCCTGCTGCAACCACAGCTTATGTTCTTGAAGAGAACGGGAAGGGACTTCGTGAACGGCTGTGTAACAGCTTAAATTCGGACGTAATCAGTGGCTTTGGCGTTAACTTTCTGTGTAGGCCTGGTAAACAGTGCCTGAGGCGTGTGAAATACCGAACAGTTCACCTGAGCACAAGCAGTCGGACGTGGCGGCACCGACCGGAAGGGTCAGGAGCCTGCAGAGAACGAGCAGGTGGGGAAGGAGCCGGGGGTGCCTGCCCGGCCGTAGCTGCAGCCTGGTCGCTGTTGACACTGGTGGTCCTGGGTTTTCATCGCGGGACCTCGAGGCATTTGCTGAGAGTGTCAGAGCCCCCAGTCCAGTGCCTCCTTGTTGAACTAACTTAGCCCATTACTAAGTGGTTTGCGTCACCAACAGCACCCGTTCCTAAAGACGGAGCCCTAACGTTGCTGTGGCCCCTGTAACGTGGCAAAGAAGTCGAGAAGACTTCAGAAGTACCGAGCACATGTTTTGCTCCGTATTAAACTGAGGTAACTCCGTCATACGTGTATCGGGTTCGGACTAACATTGTTTCCCATAAATGTATTTAAACCATCACCATGTCTTTTCAGGGGACGTGATTCAACCCGCAACAGTGTCCGTCAGGGAGTCGTTAGGGGCCGGTGCAGGAGCCTCAGAGGGCGTGTGGCCGGGAGGAGAGCCGAGTTCCCAGAGATGCCCAATCCCCATGTGGGTGCTGCTCCCAGGAGCCAGCGCCACTTGGAGACCAGCTGCTCCTCGTGTGGGGAGCGCTTGGCAGGGCCCACCCGGCTTGTGGAAACTTCCGCGGGCCCCTGTGGGTGTGGCCGTTGCCGACAAGACCCAGCTGGACCCTGGTCTTGCTTCAGACACATCAAGACACTTGACAAAACCAAGGACCAGCAGGTCACAGAGGCCGTGAAGCACGCGTGAACATGTTGGCCGTCCCCCTGGGAGGGACCTGGAAGAAAACGCTGGGAATTGTGAGGAATGGGAGACTCCAAAACAAGGGAAATGGAATGGGTGCCAAGGCATTACAAGAAAGCCTGAGTCAAAAGTTGGGGAATGCTGGGCTTCATTGCTCATGAGGAAGCGTGGAGTGGGGCGGGACGGGAGAGAACGTGGGTGGCGTTTGCTCGCCGGGCTGGGTGCTTGTGGGTGGAGGTGATGACTGCCTGTGTCGCAGTCGGTCAGGCCAACTCATAATAAAACTTTCAGCAAGTGTCTGCCTCCCATTCTGCTTAGACGTGATTCTCCTCAGAACGCCAAGTACTAGATGCCTCTTGCTTCCAAGATTTGGGGACTAGCTGTCAGTTTCAGGGCAACAGAGAGCCCTTCTCGTCACTACCACTGTCACACAAATCGGCTTTGAAGCTGGCGTCATTCTGGCAGTCCTGCTAGTGACAAATGGAGACTTTTAACTGACAGTATTTCAGGTTTGAAAACCTCTCTCCCAGCAGGAAAAGAAAAGGAAAAAACTGGCTTGACTCTTGAGTTTATGAAACTCTACCAGGAAAAATTAAGTTGCAAATAAGTGTGCACCCACAGGGATGACTGTAATAATTGCAATCGCCAGAAACAGCACCAAGTGTTGGCCAGGGTGTGGAGAAGGTACAGCCTTGTGCCTGCTGGGGGTGGGGGGGGTGCAAAGTGGCACAGCCTGTGGGACAGTCTGGTGCTGCCTCACGAAGGTAAAGCCAGGAAGCCTGCTCCGAGGCGTAGACCACGAGGGCCGGAAACACACCCATACAAAACTTGTGCACAAATGTTCACAGTGTCTGCAATGGCCCCGACGCAGGATGAGCCCAGGTTCAGGTTCCTGATGCGAGAACACAAGCGTGCCATCAGGTGTGACCAGGACTGAAGCTGTCCGCCTGCTGCAACTGGACGGACCCTGAAAGCATTACGCTGTGTGAACGAAGGCAGATGCAAAAACCCATAGATTGTATGAAAAATCGAGCACAGGCAGCCATGTAGGGACAGAACATGGCCTAGAGGTTGCCAGGTCTGTGTGTGCGGGGAGGGGGAAGGAAAAGTGGGATCAGTGGGACTGTGCCCCAGTTTTCATTTGGGGTGATGAAAGCATTCTGGGGTTAGATGGTGATAGTGGCGCCACAACCGGATGAAAACACTAAAAACCACTGAATTGTACACATTAAAATGGCCATGTAATGCTGATGTTTAAGCACATGAATTGTATCTTAAGAAAATAAATAAACACATAAAGGTCCAGGAGAAATGAGTGTGCAGAGGTCCTACCCTTGACTGACGTGAGAAAATCCTATTCTAATCTGTACAAAGATATGCACCCGCCTCCTGGATTTTCTCTCGGAAATGCGTTAGCTGGGGCTCTGTGGGGCACGTCAGCCTCCCGGTGTGAGCGGGCAGCTCGCAGACAGGACCTGCACAACCACTTTGGAAAACTTGTGTAGTATCTACAAAATCCAAGCATTACACACCTGACAACCCAGAGGTTTTGCTCCAGGTAAAAGCGCAACAGAAATGCAAACACACGGACATCGTACGTTTGAATGCTTACAGTGGTCTCATCTGTCATACTCAAAAATGAACACAGCAGAGTGGTGTGTGTGGTTCACTCGTACAGTGGACCTCATGGATTAATGCTACATGCACAGATGGGTCTACACAGCAGCACAGATGGGTCTACACATCAGCACAGATGAGTCTACACAACAGCACAGATGAGTCTCACAGCTGTGAGGTTAGCCCAGAAGAGCCCAGCCGAAGGCACACATCACGCACGCGTCCCATTTCAGGCGTCCTGCCTTATCCGCAGAGGACGTGTTGTAAGACCCCCAGTGGATACTGAAACCACAGATAGGACCAACCCTATATACTGTGTTTCCCCTATACATACATACCGATGATAATGTTTAACTTATAAATCAGGCACAGTAGGAGATTAACAGCAATAACTGATAATAAAATAGAACAATTGCAACAATATGCCGTAATAGCAGTTCTGAGAACATGGTCTGTCTCAGAGTATCTTACGTGCTGTGCGTACAGCGTGATACGCTGGGCCAAGTGGTGACTCATGTCCTGGGAGGGAGCGAGCGTTCATCATGCTCTTCAGAATGGCATGCGATTTATAACCAACGCGCAGTTTATTTCTAGAATTTTCTATTTAATGTTTTCAGACCATGGTTGCCCATGGGTAACTGAAACCATGGAAAGCAAAGCCACAGATAAGGGGGGTAACTGTCTGACAAATGCAAAGACAGGCAAACTCATTGGTGTCATTAGAAGTTGGATGGCAGTTACCTTTGGGAAGGAGGAGATGGGGCCGTCAGTGGGACAAGCCACAGGGGTTCTGGATGCTGAGGGATGATGGCGTACAGGTGTATCCGGGACAGTCTGTGATCATGCTTCGATCAGTGCAGTCATGACTGGTGTGCTTTCCTGTATGCGTATTACAATTCAGTTCTTAAACAAGTCTGCACTCTAAAGCAAGGTCCTTAATAACACGGTGCTTGGAACTATAGTGAAAATTCCGCCAATCTGGGCTTATAATTTGAAAACAGCATTAAGTCCTATGCTGCCCAGTCTCCCCAAATTCAAACATTCCATCTATAAAACTTTACATCTGCCTCAACTTTGAAAACTAAGATATCTCTGATATTGTAAACAGTCTGATTTTCATCTAAGCGACAACCACATTAAATGTGGAAATTATGGGTCCATTTGGGCCGTCCTTTTTAGTCATAACATTTCTTAAAACCAAGAGCACATCTGGTTGTCCTAATTGTAAACAGCCCCTTTGTAAAACATCTTGTAAAGGCTTTTCTTCCTCATGAAAGGAGTTCCATCGCTTTTTGGACTTAAACATTTGGAGAGAAGATGTTGAACTAAAAATTCCTCTTGTATCTCTGTATTTGACTTTGTTTTATAGTCTTGTAATTCTCTTTGCTGATTCTTGAATCGTCTCAGTGTTAAAAAAAAAAAAAAGGTACGTGTGTGGCCCATGGTACATTTCTCTTGAACAGTGGTGGTCTACGTAACATGTGTGAAAAAGAAATTGTGAAAACAACAACAGTCACAAAGTGATGGGACAGAAGAGGGTGTCCCAAGACCAAGGCTCGTGTTCCCAGCCGTCTCGGGCCACCTGTCATCAGAGATTGGCAGACACCGAGCGGAGGGACGGTGTACTCACCCCCCGCCTGCGTTTCTCCATCTTCTCCAGGAAGACATCACAGAAGAGGCTGCAGTCACACTGCACACAACACGTCTGGTTTCAGCTGCTCGCTCAGAAAGGGAAATGGGACTTTCCAGATTCGGGTAGACTCCCGACAGCAACACCTAAGTCACCTTCCCCTTTGTTATTCCCATCAGAGGTATTCCTGAAAAGCATTGATAGCTCAGGAAACGAAAATTCGCAACCAGCCATCAGAATAAAAGGGAATTCCCCTAACCTATGAGTGGCTAGAGTCTTCATAAGAAGGAGGTGTCTCCGTCACTGCACCCCCTGCCCAGGACGCCTGGCTGCGTCCGAGCACTGTCCTCACCGTGTGCCTGGCACCTGCTGCAGGTTCAGACGCAGCCGCCATCGGACTTCTTCCGCGGCCTCTGCTCTCAGCTCTCTTCCTCCCCACCACCTCCGAGAGTGCGTCTTGTGGGGATTGTGGCCCAAGGAATGACCACAGCCTTCAAATCATTCCTCAACTAAAATAGCTTCTAAAAAAAGAAGTGTTTTCCACAATCAACTGTATAACTAATGACGTGTTTAGAAGGAAAGTAAGCAGGTGTGAAGAGACATACAGGGAAAAGAGACCAAGGACTGTCACAGCAGACAGGCGTTATTCGCCTCGTCTTCACCTGAGTGTTTGGCCCATTGGAGGACCGTGCGGCAACTGCAGCCAGAAGTGAGTGCCACTCATCGCAGAAAGGACAGAAAAACATGTTGATTACAAAGCTGGTCACAGCCGTTTCTGGGCTTAATGTCAGGCTGCAGGCTGCTGTGGCGTGTTCTGTGTGCCGAGGAAATGCGAAATCTCCTTACTCTTTTATAATAAGATTTCCTATCGCTAATCTACAGCCAGTCCAGCAGAGCTTGAATTTCCTCCTAATAGGACATTTAAGAATGTACCAGGTTACGGAGAGTTCAAGACTGGCCAGGCTCTCCGTCAAGAATTCCTGATTCCAATCCTGTCCTGTGTTGACGGACACACACTAATGGGGACATTACATCTCTGCAAACCAGGGCCGTGCCCCTGTGCCTGGTAATCGGCTTAGCCCCCGCCATCCGGCTGCGATGCCTGCAGTGGCCCAGAGCGGCACACACCTGGCTGCACGTTAAATTGTGCACGGGGGAGTCAACCCTGGGCGGGAGCTCTGCACAGGCTTTGTGGGAAAGCAGTGGGGTGTTCTGGCAAAAACAAAACAAAACAAAAAAAAAGCAAACAACAACAACAACAACCGGAAGCGCTCTGGTGCCAGCCAGTCTGGTTGGAAAGTACCAGCCTCCTCGTAATCAGCCCTCCTGCCACCCACCTCAGGTCCCCAGCTGCTCTCTGACGTCCCTACTCACATGCACGGAGGGCTGTCATCTGTCGGTCACTGGCTCTTGGGGACGTGGTGCTTCACCTTCTCATTGGGCATGCTAAGCAGCCTGTGAGGTGGGTAGGACTGCCTGGTCACAGGTGAGGAAACTGAGGCAGAGACATGGAGGACACGTACCAGAGGACACCAGGTTGTCTGGCACGAAAGCCCGACTTCTTGACCAATGGCTGACACTGTCTGTGTTTTGCCTCTTTACTCGATTCCCTCAAAGCCAGCCGTTGGCGTGTTACCCACGTGAACTTCAGCGACAGTAAATGTCCTGCTACAAGCTGCCAAGTCAGGGCACTCGCACACAGGCTTCCTCCGTCCATCTTGATCCACGTTTGAAGTGGACACCGTGGGAAGAAGCAGACTTTCCTGCAGCCCTGCCTGAAGGCAGCACGTGCCCCAGTGTGCACAGCAGAACCGTGCCAAGAACTGGTCACAGGCCCCTGGCCCTTTCCTGGGTGCAGGTTCACGAGCAGAGCTGTTATCCAGGGGGCCAAGTCCACACCCCGACAGAAACAGGCACATTGCAGAATGGAGGGACTTCTCCTCTCTGCTCAGCAGGTCAAAGGGAGAACCTATGACACCTAAGGACGCCTCATGACGATTTTCTGAACAAATAAGTGTCTTTCTCTTAAGCCTTCAACTGATTGGATGAGGCCCACCACATTAGGGAGGGCAATCTGCTTTACTCAGATGTTATTATCGTCTGAACAATCCCTTCATGGCAACGTCTAGACTCATCTTTAACCAAATGTCTGGTACCATGGCCCATAAAATTAACCATCACACTCTTTAATCACATACAAATGTGTCCCCACAGTGACATCGAAGTGTCAGGCCCCAAGGGAGTCAGGGCTTTGGGCTCCTTCAAGGGCGGCCTGTTCTTAAACTTCCTCATTTGGGTCCCTTCTCTCAGGTAGTTTGTGGCCATCCCTGAGAGGTGGGCCGGAGGATGTGCCAGCCATGCTGGACCTCACAGGGCTTGTCCGTCCTGAGGGAAGGCAACCTGGCACCCACGAGCTGGCATCCACCTGCTGGCCTACAGGATGGTCCCACACACACACTTATACCCAGTGTGAATCTCAGAGCCGCGGGTCTGGACCATGTCAGACCAGGGTTGTGTTCAGGGGTTCCCACAGCGTGTGAGAGGGCCAGGACCCCTCACTTGTCCTGCCCACCCGAGCTGGTGCCCAGACTGTCCTTTGGACACTACTCTCGCCTTCCTCTGCTTCCCCGCTGCGCAGCTGGGCGCCACCGTGGAACCTGCTTCTGCGAACTCCAAAGTCAGCGCTGGGCACCTGGGACCTAAACCTGTGCGTCCCCAGGCTCATGTGTCCCTCCTCTGTCACTAGATCAAAGGAAGGGTGTGCGTTTTTTTTAACCATAGGCAGAAACTTGCTTGTGTCAGCGTTTCAGGTTACATGAAATCCAAGCTGACTGAAAGAATCCTAATGACTTCACCTCCAAATGCTTCGGACAGCATTCTTTCATGGGCCCTCCTGGGGCCACCCTGGGTTGGGGACTTGCAGGCCTTTTCAGCAGATGGCCTTTGCTGGGTGTCCACACGGACCTCCCAGCTGCACGGGGGTCTGAGGCCCTGTGTGTAGTGGGGACACATAGGAGGAAGGCCGAGTCACTTGCCCACAGACACACAGCGGGTGCACCAGGGCTTCCCAGCTGCTGGCGCTTTTGCCCCCAAGGGTCTGGAGCCATTCTGGGTTGTCGTGACTGGGCATTGCTACTGGCACCTCGTGGATAGAGGCCAGAGATGCTGCTAAACATTTCACAGTGGACAGGACAGTCTGCAGCAAAGACTCACCCAGCCCCCATGTCAGCAAGGCCCAGGTGGAGCCTTCACTAATGCTCCGCACACCCTACTCTCTTCTCCAGGGCTCAGGAAACATGCGCCCCCAGGCCCCTCGCAGTGCAATGGGACACACGGCTGCTGGGGTCCTGAGCTGTGAGCGGAAGAGCAGTGTCACTTCTGGGCAGGCGCATGGCTGTGTAGGATCTCCAGGGGCTGGTCCGCCCTGCGGTGCAAGCACAGGTGACCTCCCACGGAGACGGCAGAGCCAGGACACAGCAGCAGCTGCGGAGACTGCTGGGGACAGCTGCCTGCCGTCACGGGCCACACAAGTCCTGCATGCACGAAGACCAGCGTCTGCAGGTAAACCAGTGCGGTCTCGGGGATGTGTGTCACCTCAGCTGTTGGGGGGCTCAGCATGACGCCTGACCCAGGTGCAACACACACATTAGCTGCTATTTCCAGCCCCAGCACTGGGAGCTATCATCAGGCGGCCCCTGGCTGGCCCACAGGCCACCGTTACCGTCCTGAGCAGGGAGGAAAGACGGAGAGAGCTCACAGTGCAAAAGGGGTCCGGAGAGGGGCAGCCGGGAGGAGGCAGCGAGCCCAGCCCTGTGCCAGCCCTGCCAGCCCCGAGCTCCGTAGTAAGCGGGCTTGGCCCTCGTCCCCATCTTCCCACAAACGCTGTGTGCAATGGAAGACAAGGATTTCAAATAACTTGGGCCAGTATTTAATTATCATGATTTACGAACACAAAGTACATAGAGCCATCCCCTGGACGTGACAGCCCTCATTCCCCAGAGCCCTAGGGTCTGGTCGGCCTCCTGCCACAGCCGGATGGTCCTTTTTACCGTCATCATCCTGAGTAGTTACAATTCCCGGCCACGGGGGAGCAGGGCCAGCGCTGTGAAGTTCACAGCAAGTTCAAGGGCTAGCCAGGAGGCCGTGTGGGCAGCCGTGAGAGGCAGGGAATGGCCTGGTGTTCGGGGAAGTGGACCGTGGTGACCTGAGGCGTTAACATGAAGTCAGGGCCTGAGGAGGGGTCTCCTCACAGAAAGGTGGGCTGATGCAAACTCCCCTCCCCCTCCGTGCCCTCCCCTCCCCTCCCCTCCTTCAGGGCTGGGGCAGATCCAGATGGAGAGCTACTATGTTTTCCTGAAAATAAGACCTGACTGGAAAATAAGCCCCAACATGATTTTTCAGGATGACATCCCCTGAGCATAAGCCCTAATGTGTCTTTTGGAGCAAAACTTAATATAAGACCTGGTCCTATTTTCGGGGAAACACAGTAGGTATGGGCCAGAGCCCCTGGCTATAAATGCGTTTCTTCTACACAAGCTCCGCCTCCTTGTCCCTGAGGTGGCACCCAGAGGTGTGTCCTTCTACAGAGGTGGCTGTGCTGTGCATTTATCACTTTGGCACCAGAGGCGTCAGGCCCCAGGTTGTCACAACCTGGCAGAGATGAAGCAGGTGGGGCCTCAGCCGTGTGGTGTGGTGGGGGGGCTGATTGGATGGCAGTGACCGCCAAGTGGAATATCTGATCCAACACTTTCGGAAATGTATACTGACACGGAACCTGTCCCGTGCAGCCCCTTCCTGGAGGGAAGGGCCACCCCTGCTGCTTGGGCCAAGTCGCTGTCCCCGACCTCTGGCTACTGTGTCAGTCACCATGTGTCTGCTTGGGGTGGGGCTTGTACGGTGGCGGTCCAGTGAAAGCGAAGGGCCTCACTTTAGCCAAAGGTTTAGGCTTGCCCTGGTGATGTCGGATGTCGGTTTGCCTGGTGGTGAAGAAAGGACTCTGAGAGAGAAACCCGAGCATCCGCCATCAGAGGGCGTAGGCAGCCTCCCCCAGGTCGGTCCTCGAGTTGGTAGAACAGTTATGTTTGAGTCCCCAGTGGAGAGCACCCCAAAGGCTGGGGAAGGTTTGGGGTTCCTGCTGTTCTGTGAGGATCACCTAACACCCCACCACGCTTGAGCACCACCAGTTTTCGGGACAGTCTGCAGTGCCCGGCATTGCCCACTTTATGGCCACGAGAACTGCGGTCAGAAAACCTCATGGGGTAGCATGGAGCCGCCTGTGTCACCGGGCCCACATTGCCTCCCCTTCTGCTCTTGGTGTGGCTACCTCTGGTTTTGGCAGAGCTGTTGTGTTTGTTCAGCATTTCAGCTCCTTAGCCCTCCCTTTATGTGCCTGAGAGAAGAAAGTTAAAGCTTTGCAGCCAAACCACCGTGAGTGGGCAGTAGAGACAAGGCATGGTTTTCCCTACAGCCGGCGGGAATTCTGCACCGAGTGCACCCTCTCAGCTGTGAGCTGGGCTGCTAGGGAAGGATTTCTTTAGGGGAGAACCAGCTCTCTGTAGCTGAGGGGTTTTGGGCTGCTTCGGGCTCCTGGGTTCTGAGTAGGTGAAGTCCGTGTCCCGCAGAGCAGAACCGGGCAGCACTGAGGACGCACCTGCAAGAATCCC
Organism: Rhinolophus sinicus; assembly: GCF_036562045.2. Taxonomy (NCBI): domain Eukaryota; kingdom Metazoa; phylum Chordata; class Mammalia; order Chiroptera; family Rhinolophidae; genus Rhinolophus; species Rhinolophus sinicus. Next base: position 116,074,708 of record NC_133758.1, read on the forward strand.
ACCCCCATTAGGGCCAAGCTGTTCCATTTAATAAGAAGACGTTCGATTGTCCGAAACGCCATGTGAAGTATAATTATTCACTTTTTATGTTGATCTAAATCCTCAGGGAACAGGCATACGTAAACGTTCTCCCCAGTTCGTTTTTACTTGTCTGTCAAGTGAATCAGCACCTGCAAAGGACCGTCCCCAAATGAAGCCCCAGAGTGACTCAGAGTCAGTGTTTAGCTGCTGATATAGCTCACTGTTTCTGGAAACAAAGGAAATCAAGGGCATTTGGCCGAGGGAGCTGCTCATGGAATGTGGGCTCCCAGGTTCACTCCGCCTGGCCCTCTGAAGAGCGAGCAGGGATCGCGGGCACCTCCAGTGGTGCCCCCCCCGCCCCCTGCCAGGCAGCACTTTGATCTGGACTCTGTCTTAGCCTCACGTGGGCCAGACACTAAGCTGGGTGGAAGCTCCATGGTTCATCTCATTCAGATTCAAAGTCTTCTGTGAAATCTATTCCAACCCATGGAACAGGCGGCATTCAGTCCGTCACAGCAGGAAGCAGTGTGTTTTCTCAGTAGTGCCCTTTAAACAAGACGGCTAACTCACCACCTGGTTCAAGCAGCACCGAGAGTAAAACACATGCTACTTCCAGGTATGAACACGCCTGGTCTGGTCTCCTCTCAGGGTGTCCTCTCTCCTCCAGGTCTGAGTCTGGCTGAGAAGATGGGCGGGGTCAACATAACCCATCTGTAGCCACTGCTGTGGACTGAATCGCGTCCCTAATACTCACATGTCGAAGCCCGAACCCTCAGGGTGCTTAGAGATGGGCCTGTAGGGAGGTGATTCAGGTTAAATGAGGTCTAATCCAGGCTGACTGCTGTCCTTATAAAAAGAGGAGACAGGACACAGACACGCTCAAAGGGATGGCCGTGTGAGGACACAGGGAGAAGATGCCGTCTGCACCCCCAGGAGAGGCGTCGGGAGGGACCAGCCTGTCCACACCTGGATCTCACATGTCCAGCCTCCAGGATGTGAGAGAATAAATGACTGGTTTAAGCTGCCCTTGTTATGGCCAGCAGACTGTGACACTGAGTTGCCCCTCTTCCTGCACCATTTCTCACTCTTGCAGCAGGTTTCTCCAGGGAGACAGGAAGGAGGAGAAAACAAAGGTTGAAAGGTCTTACTTATGTGACACAGCAGAAACCCATGCCCTTTGGCTATGGCAGGTGGCCACGTCATCCCTCTCTCAGGAGACGCGTTTGTGGATTCGTCAGAGCAGCCATTTCCTGAGGGGACAGCATCTCCTCACCCTGAATTGTGTCCCCCAACATTGGCTCAGCCTTGCGTCTTCAGACCCCTTGTCTGTGGGGTGACCTTGATCCTCTGGGCCGTATCAGTCAGGATGGGCCGGGTTGCTGCAGTAACAAAAGCAGGGTCTTGCTCCCTGACCCTTGTGGGTTGGCAGGGGGCTCTGTTGTGCGTCATCCACACGCCGGGCCCCAGGCTGAAGGAGAAGCCACCAAGGACTCATCCATGGTCATCGTAATAGACAGAAAGAAGCGAATCAACCATCGGCTCTGAAAACTTCCACCTGCAAGTGACTCCCATCACTTCTTCTAAGAGCCAAAGCAGGTCACGTGGCCACATCCAACCCCAGGCGGCCTGGGGGCAGTGCAACGTCCCCAGTGCCCGTAAGAAGGGACGCAGGTGAGCGCCGGATCCCGGTCAGGGTGACCGAGCCCATGGAAACCCACAGCCTCACCCCTCCGTCCGGGGGAATGGGGCCCTTCCTGCTCCCTCCCGCTTGTCGCTGCTCCAGCCACCGCTCCCCGTGAGACGTTCCTGGTGAGAATCGGGTATGAGATCTCAATGGCTCTCAACTCCTGGTGACATGTCCAGCTCCCCCGGTGATTCTCCTGAATGAATGGCCCCTCACTCAGTGGGCAGGTGGAGGCAGTGGAGCCGTACCCCTCAGTCCCACATGGAGGGAGACAGTACACCAGCAATTCTCTCCAAAATAACCTCTCCTGCCTTTCTCACAGGTTCTGGAAGAAGGTGACGAGCTGAGTCCTACAGCAGGTGACACAGTACCTGCCGTGCTTTACCTACTCTGCTCAGCCTCCAGGGGCCTCTATGTGACACCAAGGCAATAGGGCAAATTCATTTAAAATCCTATTACGCTTAGAATTTCAGACAGAAGTGACTGAGATCCTCAATCCCTCTCTTCCAAGATATTCTAGAATCTCTGTCTACATTTGAATCTTTCAGTACTGTCACCACCTGCATCTCCTCCATCAGCAAATTCCAGGCTTAATATGATAGTTCTCTTCCGTGAGTAACATACATGTGCACATGTGCATGAAGAAAAGCCCTCTCTCGTCACACAGCTGACCCTCCACACGACCCCTGGAAAGGTGGCTCTGGTGGGGATTTGGAAGCTGGTTGGCACAGGGCACAAAAAGGAAGAATGCAGTCATCCTGGCCTCAGAGTGTGGGGATCTGAGCAAGACAGAACTAACAGGAACAGAGGTCCAGGGAGAAGGCAGAGGGACAGGATTTATTGATCTTGTTGGGTGAAAATCGTAACTGTGTAAAAACAACAACAACACGTGGGTAAGGACTAGAAGGTACTAACCAGGACGTAACGAGTCAGGAGGCCGAGTGTCCGAGTGTCCATGTTCTGAGTCTCCCCCCACAAGGTGCCTCCTAGGTTGTTAGAGAGCAAACAAGGCGGGAATGTCTTGTGGGGTCAGCGAAGAGTCGGCTGAAGGAAGCAAATGCGCTTGCCGTGTCTAACAGCAGAGCTGAGCGCGTTACAATTCCTGGCCGGTATATCTGCTCCAAGTTTTCTGGCACTTAAAGCCAGAGGAGACCCCAGGTCACGCAGATTTAATTCTTGACAACAGAAAACAGATGCCTCCAGTGGTGGCGACTAAGGATTTCTGGGAATGGAACCCACACGGGACTCTGTCACTCCTCATAGCGGGAATGCATTCCACCACGGTTTACAGGAAACCCCATCGAACTTAGCACAAAACGCCATACGGCAGAGGTGTGCCTGGAAACTCAACTGCACAGCATTCTGCCTGTGAATCTTCTCTGGGAATTCCGACCCTGGGGATAAGTCTCAGGCCCAGAGCTGCGGCAGATACATGCCCCTCCCACTTTAGCATCAATCCAGCCCCCGCCCAATGGGAAAGGCCCAAGGCCATTGACGGCACTTTCTGTGATCATCACCTAAGAAGTGTGGGCTTTCCTTAAATGACAGGGAGTGCCACTGAACCATTTTAATGAGAGAAGAGATAGGACCCGACTTGTGTTCCAGGAGGACCTCTGGCTGTGCTGTCAATTGTTAATTAGGGGCGGAGGAGGTGAAACCAGCTAAGCAGCTCTTTTAAAGGTGAGGTGCGAGATTCGAGAATGGTCTGTACAAGGTATACGGTTGGAATAGAGAAGAGTGGATGGTTGTGAGGGGCACCTAGGAAATAAAATCAGCACAACAAAACTCATGACTAACTGGATGAGTCACTGGCACAGACCAAGTGAACAGACTAATTATTCTAGACTAGCCCGCGGGGGAAGAGTACGGCCTCCAAATGACATAGAATGCACGAGGAGTGTCACATACAGCGAGCTGCGTGGCTGGCCCACTGATGGACGGTGCAATGTGAAGGTGCCTTGGGGCTGAGGTTAGGAAGAGACGGGGCTGGGAGTGAAGTTTGGGGTTCACACGACTGCAGCCCTGAGAGTAGAGGAGATTATCCTGGTGAGTGTGACAAGTGAGGACAGCCCGGGAGGGGGACAGCCTTGGGCAGTGGAGTGAGAGGCAGCAGACAAGTGACCAGAAAAGCAGGCGTGACCCAGGGGTGCTACTGGCCAGTCAGTCATCACGCAGCTTGGCATGCCCGGAGGGAAGAGGCGCGGTCCAGATGGTCCAAATGAGAGCTGCAGCTGCGGGGGCCCCCACCTGCACAGATGCCCAGGTCTGCTCAGTCGGCTCCTCTGCGGCCATGTCTTCCAGCCGTGGCCTCGCCCGGCGCCTCCCAATCGTTGCTTCTGTCCGTCTGCCCAGGCTTCCTCTTCCGTCTTCCTGACACTCACTCGGCTGTGGGGCGAGAACAGGCCAGCTGAGAGGCAGAGGTTATGTTAAACCACCAGCTCTTTGGAATGGCTCATTCAAAACACTGACAGCTTTATTTTTAAATGAGTCGTTTAAGAAATAAAACTACCCAATGTTAAAAATCGTCACAATTGGAAATGAGAGAGAAAATCGTGTTCTATGACTCGAAGACAAAGTTGTGCTTTTCCTCGTGTGGGCTTTCTACAATGAAGCAAACGGAAAACACCCAAGAAAAATAACGGAAGGAACGCTCACCCAGCAACCCTCACCCTGCTTTTGTTTAAATAAGGACCAGCATTTTGGCCTTTCTAAAAGTCATAAACTTTTTTGATATTTTTAAGTAATACAATAACCACATGTTTAATATGAGTGAAATACGATTTAAAAATTTATGGGTTGCTTTTGGAAAAAGCTGAATTTTCTGCATGTATCTAATATAAATCAGCCTTTTAAAATAAGATCCAAAAAATTCATATTTAAATGTTCAGAATTATATATCAAAGATACAAGTAAATAACTGTATCGTGTGTCTTTAAAATATTTCATGTAGCAGCTCTGTTTAAGCCGAGCCAGCTAAGCCCCCAGCTTGTGAAGACAGCACAGGAGAGACCAAGCGCGCGCTCGCTCGTGGGGCTGCCAGCCTCACGGTTAGGAATTCCTGGGTGTCATGAGCCTGGAGTATTCGCACATTTAAAAAACCTGTCTCTGCAAATGCTCAGTGTAAGAAAGGACTAATGATTTGGGGGTTATCTGTTAATAAAAAGAAAGGTAGTTTTGAAACTAGAATAACAGCGAGGTTAATACCGTTTTCTTAAATAAAAATCGGGTTTGATTAGATTGTACAATCCCCTAGGTCATGGTGGTTGGAACCAGGAAGGATAGGACGGCCCTTACTTGGTATTTCAGTCGTCAGCAAACTCGGACGGACAGCAGGTGTCCGGGGGAGTTCTGCAGTGGTTACTAGGGGAGAAAAGGAGCAGCGAAATAAGTGTTCCTTAATTCGTCTGCTGTCCAGGATCTGTCTGCTCGCTCGCTTCATGCTCACAACTCAGTTTGCAAATGAAAAGCTGTGCCCAGAGAGTTAAAGCAAGCTGCCCTGCCTGTACTAATTAATGCTACAGGCAGGAGGGGTAGCTGACTGAGCCTGCAGCCAGTAGCAGTAGAGTGCATGTACCTAAACACGCATGTGTGTTTGCTCAGTTACTATGCAGAGCCCACTCAGGTAAGGAGCAGGGACTGTGACTGCTCACGTTCGCAGCAAGCAGGGCTCCGAGAGCCCTACGGACGCCTGTCTGGTCCACTAACTGTGCGTCACTAAACATCCCCACGTGTCAGATACATGTGCATCGTGGTGTAGATATCACATACGGCTTTCAACTTTCTGTTCCTGGAGTTCAGTACTTCCCAAGTTTTCCACAATGAACAGTTAGTTAATAAATAGGACAGTGAACGGAAAAGTCATCTCCAAACATGATGGAAACAAGCTGTCCTTGGAGTTGCCTGCCAGTCCCGTCAGGCTGGGCCCTGGGGGGAGGGGCAGGCCAGCACTGGGGGGGGGGGGGGTTATAGCTCTGCCAGACTCTGCGGCCACCTGTGGGGGCCCTGAGCAATGCGCCTTGTGCTGACGACCTGACAGCCACCCCGTGCTCCTGCCCACCTGCGGATGCCCTGCCGGCCGCCTCCCCATCTCACACTGTCTGGGACCCTTCCAGGCGCCGCTGGACCCAAAGCCGCCTGCTGCCGTCCTTAACTTAGGACTTGACACTCCTCCCGGTCCTTCCACCTGTCACTTCCTGAGGTGGGGGCGGGGCCCCACTCCCTGTCCTGTGTGCCTTTCTCTCCAGCTTAAGCTCCTCCTTTACACCCATTCTTGAGTCCTTAAAACAAGCCAGTGTTGGGGGGGGGGGGGAGCGTCGGCGGGAGGAACGTCGTCCGAGGCACGAAAGCACCTGTTGGCGGCCCTTGTGACCACCAGCTTCCTTCCCACTCTCGCTGTGATCAGTGTCCTCAGCCGGCTGCTGTGATGGCCCCACATCGGGGGCTGCTTAAGCAACCCCGACAGTGTCCCAGTGGCCTGGGAGGGCTTTCCAAGGAAATGTGAAGGCCCCTGGGCTCGGCCAGAAGCTCCGTGGTCCCTTGGGGCCTGGTCTCTCTGCTCTGGCTTGGGGCCTCTACCTTCTGAGTGGGAACCCCACAACCGGACCCCCGTCCCTAACACGGCCTCCCGGCGTCGTTGCCGTGAGCGGCCACCACCATTGTGTGACTGTGTATGAGCATGTGTGTCCCTCTGCTCCACCTGCCCCCCCCCCACTTTCTAATGTGTGTCCCCTGCACCCAGGCCTGTTACGGGGCCAACTCCAGGCCCCATGAGCAGGGCCCCTTCAGTGACAGCGACCCAGCAGGAAGGACGGCCCCTAAGGCTCTAGCCCTGAATTTGGCTGGACGGACACTGGGGTGCCTGGCTCTGCCCAGGGATCCTGCACTCGGGCCTGCACCACGCAGAAACGTGTCGGTGTCCATGGAGTGCCTCTGTCACCCTGGCTCTGCTTGATGTCACCAGGAGGTGTTATCCATGTGGGCACACACTGCCCCTCACAGCCCCTTTACCTGTGGCCTCTCTTCAGTGGCCTTTCCATGGGGGACAGGCCACTCCAGGTCCCTGGTCTTCCCCTGGCCCCTGTCATGCGCCCTCTCCTGTTTCAACAGCGGGATTCTCGTCTGTGCCCAGAGGCCAGCTGGGTGGCCCCCCTTGTTTATGCACAAGTGTGAGAAACACCTGTCAAACTCCGGGGACAATTGTCCTTTATTACTTCTCATTAGGACAGATTGTCACTTAGCATAGATGTGGCCACAGGGACTGGGATAAGGGGGTGGGGGGCTGCCCCTCTGGCTCCCGCACTTCTCAGTGTCCTGGTGGGGGCTCCTATTTCCATCTTCACATTCCTTAGGTGTGACATGACAGTGTTTCCACATTCTGGTTTTATGTGTTTTCCTCAGGGAACACGGAGCCCTAATGTCAAGTGAAGAGATGTGGCTGTTTGACGATGAGCAGATCACTAATTGGGGGAAGAGGTAAAACGCTGACTGTGGGTTTGATGGTCCTACAATCAGAGTGGTCGGTGCTGGCTTGGCTTTGAACTTCGTAACTGGAGGCAGTGACAGACCCACCGAGCCTGTGGAGCTCCTGCAGCGGTGCGTGTACGCCCTCCCAGTTTCCCGTCTTCCATGACTAGTTCAGTGTCTAAGCCAGGAGCCCGGCCTTGGTTCAATGGGTGTAGTTCTGTGTCCTTACTCCCATGGGAATATTTGCTTTGCCACCACAGCAATTAGACACAGAGCTGTCCCTTCACCACAGATGTCTCCCTGGCTGCCCGTCCTCCCCTCACATCTGACCATGAATGTGTTCTCCAGGTGTCACGGGAAAGCAAGCAAAAGGAATACTGTGCCCCCAGGGACATCTCAGCACAGAAGACACAAGGGCGACACGTTAGCCATGCAGAGCCGGCCCCTACATTGGCCACCAGGGAAGTGCAAATTACGGCCACGAGACACAGCTCTACACACTTATCAGAGCGGCTGAAACAAAAACCGTGATGACCCCACACACTGTGAGGGCGCAAAGACACCACGCCCCTTCACACTGCTGGTGGACACGGGAAATGGGGCCTCCACGGTGGGGCTGACTTTTCACTGACTTCAGTATTTCCAGCTTTCATTCCATAACACAGATCCTTCAAGCCAGTCCTGTTGAAAGTATCCGTAATCCAGCCCGGCCAATAAACCAGTAGCCCCTCTGCATACCCCCCGTGCCCTCCCGGCCCCCGCTCTGGCAGACTCCAGCTCACCCACCATTGCCTGGAGAAGTGCGTCCATGGCCCCCCAGAGGTCTGCCACCACCCCCTCCACCTGTCCCCAGAACCGGGCACGTCACTCCATCATTGCCTGCGCCATTTTGATTGTTGGTTGCATATGGAAACCTCTCTCTTCCCCACTAGAGCCTCAGATGCAGGGCCCACAACCGACCCCCCACATCCCAGCCTCCAGGCTGCAGAAGGTACTTACAAATGTAACCATTTGTAAGCTAAGCCTGTGACAGCTGGTGACAAAGGAGCACTACTTGGCCCCACTCTAAGATGAGGGAGCTGGTGGATGCCTGCATTTCTTGCAAACATGCTGCAAAGGATTTTCTTCTTTACAAGACAATGCCAGCTTGTCAAGGAAAACTCAAAAAATATAGTCAAGAAAGTTAAAAAATCAACCCCTCGGCAATCCTACCCTCACTGCTGACACTCGGGGTTGTAACCTTCCAGACACCTGTGCCAGCCTTCAATTTGCATGTTGCTGACAGAAAGTGTCACACTCAGGCTAAGAATAACGTGAACACCGAAAATGAAATCACGAAACCAGAAGCTGGAGGCCACAAACTTGGCCGCAGGTGGACGAGGGAGCAGGGCAGGCGGCAGGCCCAGCTGCCATTCCGGCCTTGGCTGCAGCTCTGTCAGCATTCTGACCAGCTCGCCAAACCCTCTCTCTGCTCGCACAGATTCTCAAAATGCACCCAATCTGCTTTGGGCACAAGCGGGAAAAGAAACTTTGGGAGTGTTGCTGGCTCAAATGTAACAGAAGCTAAAGTGTGTACAGGTAAGAAAGGAGAGCTAGCTTCCAAAACAGCGTCACCAACTTTTCTATAAGGGGCCAGGTAGCACCTATTTAACACTCTGTGGGCCATACAGCTGAACACTGACCTCTGCCCTGTAGTGCAGAAACACGACGGACACTCCAGAAATGAATAAGTGTGACCGCACCTTACACACCCTGTCACTGTCGGTGGGATGTAAATGGGTGCAGCTACCATGGAAAACAGTATAGCGGCTCCTCAAAAATTAGGACTAGAAGTTCCTTATGACCCAGCAATTCCACTTCCGGGTATTTATCCAAAGAAATGCAAAACACCAATTCAAAAAAGTGTTCCCCAATTGCAGCACTATTCACAACAGCCAAGAGATGGGAGCAGCCTAAGTGTCCATCAACGGGTGACTGGATAGAGAAATTACATATGTATATGTGTATATGAATAGTACTTGGCCATAGAAAAGAATGAAAGCTCGCCTTTCGCGACAACATGGATGGACCCCAGGACATTATGCTAAGTGAAGTAAGTGAGAGAGAGAGAGACGAACACCACGCGATCCCTCTTAATATGGAACCTTAAAAAAAACATGAAAACAAACTAAACTCATATACAGAGAACAGCAGGCGACAGGTGGGGGTGGGGTGTGGGTGAAGGGGTCAGAAGGTGCATGCTTCCGGGTAGAAGATGAGAACGTCCCAGAGCCGTGATGCCCACGCAGCCACGGCCAGCACTGCCGTGTGGTCCACGCTCACGTGGCTGGGAGAGCACACCGTGAGCACGCCCACCACGAGGAAAGAATTTCTTTTTCCTCATTGTGTGTCTATGGGGTGATGGACGCTAACAAACCTCTCATGGTGACCATTTCACAATCCATGTCAAGTCAGGTTTCTATGCTGCATACCTTACACGTACACCCTGTACAGTCGTGTGTCAATTATATCGCAATAAAACTGGGAAAACTTGTTGATGCATTTTTTAAAAGTTAATTTAAAAAATTATTTTCTGGCTTGCCACGAGGAAATGTCCAATGAAATTGATAGCAATGTCATCACTGTTAATTGGTTTACCGTCTTTCTCCTCCCTCCGTGGGGTGTTTCCTGGGAGAGCAGAGCCCTGGGATTTTTTTCAAACCTTAATGGACAACAGACACACACAGAAAGTCCTAATGAATTATCAGGAAGTGGACACACCCTGGAACCGCCTCCCAGGCCCGGAAGAGAACGTGAACTGAGGTCCAGGAGTCCAGACCACCCCAGGGCCACCCAGGGCCCGGCCCTCCCTGTGCCCACAAATAACCACCCTTCAGACCACGAGGGCCAACTCCCAGAGCCGCCTTTGTCTGTTGACTTTGTCAGCACCCTGCCATCCAGCTGCCCTCGGCCACCTCCTGCCAAGCGCAAGAATTGAGAAGGGTGTGAGGCTTGGGCACACAGCCTACACCACACCCCAACCCCGAACCCCGAGACAGGGTCTGGCGGGCACACAGTGTGGGTTTTGCTCAGGGTCCCTGGGTGGCCCTCCTCGGGGCTGGACACCAATGATGGGGGACAACAGCCTTCTGCAGCCTCAGGTGAGCGGTGCCTCCTCCCCCCTTGCTTTCAGGGGCGCAGGACTGGGCAACCCAGCGACTCTCCTGAAAGTGAGGTGCGCTGGACGTGGCTCAGAGCCATCTGTTACACAGGCGAGGGCTTGGCCTGTGGGAACCTGAGCAGCCCTGAAATCACACTGACATCCTGTAATTTTCCGTCCCTGGGTCTATTTTAGAGACCTGTGCTCAGAACAAGATGCAACTGTTCTACAATGTTGCCGTTTTCCCAAGGTCTTGCTGCGACAGACAGGGCGAGTGGGCGGGGTGGCACACTGGGTCTGGGGCAAATTTCTGGCTTATTGAAAAGTTGTTACCAGCGTTAATAACAATCCTGTGCCTTCACATTTGTTTCCACTAATTTTTGCACCAAAATAAAACCAAAAAATATGTGCTTCCTAACAGCTTGTGGGCTCTGTGAGAAGGAAGGAGAAATCATTTCAATACTCAGCGTGAAAGGAGCATCGTGGTTTTAGGCAAGATTCGGCGTCTGTATCATGTCATAGGGATGCCTGACCCCTCCCCCAGACTGAGAAGTTGTAATATGTTAATATGCTCTCTTTTTAGTCAACCCAGGTGACGTAATGCAATCAACATGCTGCTCTAATTCACCTCGCGAGACCTGGTCATATAAGCACAATTCGTGTGAAATCAGACTTGTGTGAAGCGTTCCTTGTGGACCCTGCAGGACAGTGTCCCCGCAGGGAGCCCCAGGCCTGTGACTGCAGCCAGCTTGGGCAGATCACACCTGGGGAGCCTCAGCTCCTGTTGTCCAGGTGAGGTGGGCCCTATGCAGGTACGGCTAGGATCCCGAATGAGCCAGAAGAAGGAAGGTTCCTGGAGCCCTTGGGACTCAAAGGTGACCTGAAGCTGTGCGTCTGGAATGAGCTAGAGCCTCTGGAGAGCTGCTTCAAGTAAGAACAGCACCAGGTAAGAAGTGGGCGTGTCCAGGTGGGGCTGGGGGCTGGAGGGCTGGAGTGGTCAGCTGTGGCCCCATCCCGGAGTCCAGACACACAGCATGGTGTCAATGTGGGGTTGGACGGTATGAAAACCGAAGTAAGAAATACGCAGTTAGGCAATCAGAGCAAAGGCTGCATCATAAGCCACAGTTTGGCCTGGAACTGGTCTCACCGGATGGTGAGACCACAGACATAGCCGGCCCCAAGTCCTAGGACGCCCACAGTGACCTCCAGGGGCATCGGAAATTATAGACGGAAAAACTGACTGTACATTTTATGTCAAATCTCAGTTTCGTCTTCTTAAAGCTCAGTAACAAGGCAAAAGGCAGGAAAAGATGTGAAGCCGCCTATTTTAGAAAAAGAGGAAAGTCAGTATGCATGTAGGGCTGTTGGGTTCTTTTTAAAAACTGAAATCTCACAAGCATCCTTTGAAAAAAGTCCTATTCCTCCATTTTCTGGCTGAGAAAATTGAACCCCTGGGATTCTCTGTAGCCTCCTGAGGGATGGAGCTGGGAGGGAAGCCAGGCCTCTGGCAGCAAGTCGTACACAGGGCCCCCACCTCTTCCTGTCCCTTTAGCTTGTCTGGTTCTCAAGCATTTCCCCTAGAGGACCCCTGATTACTGAGCCGTCTGGGGACAGGACTGGGCTAACTTTATATTTGCCTGCGGTATTGTATATAACTCGTGATTTGTTTTACAAAATTCTTGTGACTTGGGTATTTAGTCCCTAATTCATATGGGACTGTTGTGCGGCTTTGTGTTGAAACAATTACATTATGACTGGAGTTCTCCTGAGAAATGCTGTGACCATCTGATAGGACACCGTGGAGCCTGCTGTCTGTAGGGCTGTTTGGAGGGGACTGGTAAGGGCAGGCAGGGGTCACCCTAGACGCTGTGTGTCTGTGGGCTTCCCATGACATTGGCCAGTCACATAGCCCCGACAGGAAGCTCACTGGGCTTTCCAGGGCCATTCTAGGCTCAGGCATAGTTACTTCCTCACGGAACAAGGTGTAACTGGGGACGCTCTTGGGACAAAGCCAGTTTAGCAAAGCCAGACAAAGGGCCTGCGGCGGACTTCACAGGATGGGGTAGTTGTAGGCTGAAAATCGCAGCACGTGGGGGCTACTTAGGAAGTTGGGAAGCTGACAACATCCCCAGTCACCCGAGATGGGACATGAGGGACTCCAGTTGTCCCCAAAGTCAGGACACACAGCAGCCGGTGTCCTAGTGAGAGCTGGGCGCGAGCCCTCCCTCCCTCAGTTGAGATCGTTATGGTGATGGAGGGAAGGCTTTCTGGTGGAGAAATGCCTCATACTCCTGATTTAATCAAACCACATACTGCGAGGCTCGAGGTGGCTGCAGAGACGCGTGGAACGTGGCCCTTCCCTCAGGGGCACAAGTGCAGCTTCCTGTCACCAGAGGGGAAAGCGGGACAGGTGCGCGATTGCTACTTATAAGGTGTTGGTTCCCTGGCATCTTTCAGGTGACAGCGTCTTTGCTTCTTGCCACGATGAGCTCCCGGATTTTAAAGTGACTGATGTATCTGGTCCAGAGGTCTTTTTTCATCTTGATGCTCAAACTGTTCCATCTTTGGCTATTGGAAGCCTCAGGTTGGGGTTCCCACCTCTGACCCTCCGCTAGCCGTCTGGAGAGCCTCGTTTTCCTGGGAACACCAGATGTTCCAGAACACGCATGAGCCCGGCCGCAGGCGTCTTGGTGCTGCGTCGTGGGGAATGAGAATTCGAGGACAGTCGGTGCGGCCCAGCCCCCTCACCGAAGTCCTGGACAGCATGTACGGGGACAGTGCTGAGTGCTGGGCTAGGACAGTCGCCGTGAGGACCACTAAAATGCACATTTCTGGGCTCTGCTCCGAAGCTCTAATCGGAAGGTCCAGAGGAGATGCAGAATCCATGATTCTCGTGCATGTCGTTAGGAGTTCACTCCAGCAGGGAGGACTCCTACGGGGGAGGGGGCGTGTGGCAGGCTTCCCTCTGGGCCTTTCAGAGGGTCAGAAACCCCACAAGGTTACAAACAGCCCCAGTGTGGGCGTCTTCTGCCAGAGCCTCGAGTCAGCATTTCAAAAAGTTTTCTGTCCATAGATAATCTTCTTTTTAAGGATTTTCTGGGGTGGTGAAAGAAGTGGATAGTTTATACTTTCTTTCAAAACCCAAATTTCTCATCCTCTCAAACTATCCTAAATGTATTCCTGAGTTAGGTGACAATCTTCAGATAAGGACACAGATACATTTTAAAATGTCAATGCAGCTTTCTCAACAAAAACAAGAGCAAAATCTTGGAATGGAAGCTATCTGTCTCCTGCGGTTTGGTCTGATGAAAGTCTTGCCGAGACAGCAAACCCACACATCCGTCTTGGGCGAAGGGAGTTGCACAGAACTGGGGCCCCCCAGCAGTCCGAGACTTTCCCATAACCCTGGTCTCCATGGGTCTGCCTGGGAAATTACAGATTTGTAGTCATGTCTGCTTTCAGTGCTGATTTCATAATCCAGAACCATGCCAGCTACTGTCTGTTAGTGCGGCATTGTCCAGAAAATGGGTGCGGGGACCTCTAATTGTGAAGCCTCCATGGAATGCACGAAGGAAGGCCGTCGGAGCAGGACGTCGCCCCCTCCCCTGAGGCCCAGCACTCCCAGGCATGGCAAGGGGGTGCTGCCCACTCAGGACCTTTCTGGAGCAGCTTCTCTCCTGACTACAAGGAAAGGACAGCTCCCCGGAGATTGGTCATGAAGCATGGAAGGCGGCATAAAAATCAAAAGTCAGCTGTGAATCAATGGCGTCGGTTTGGGGGTCCAGCTATGAGCTCCCCCAGAGCAGCAGGAGGGGTGGCTTGCTTTCGTTCTTTTTTGCCTATTTTGCTTTCTCTTCCGGGGCTGTAAGTGCCTTGCAGAACTACTACCAGAGCTGTGCTCAGTAAACGTGGACGGAATCAAGAACTGAACGAACGGTTCCACCGCCAGGAGAGTCTGGCCCTGGGGCCGCCTGATGACACAGTGTGAGCGCACGTTAGTCATAGACTCTCCCATAACCGGGTCCTCTCTCCACTGCCGCGCTGGTTTTTAACGAAGCTGTCTTAACACCATATTTCCAAATTCCTCCAGATAACAGGACTCTATTTAGACAGGGCACTCCTGAGGAGCTGGCAGTGCCACATGAAGAAACCGGAGGTGAGAGAGTGCAGGGCCCCCAGCAAGGCCAGTTGGGAGGAAGCAGCGGGCAGGCCTGTGGTCCCGGGCCCTGGCCTTTCTGTCTGTTGCTGACCAGAGCCGTGGGGCCCGGGCCAGCAGGGTGGGAATGAGAACTGCTTCACTGTCAGCCCTCATTTTTCTACCACCCCCTTTTGCACATTCATGAGCTTAGCTGGTCTAGAGGAAGGAGATAATTTAACTTTTGCCCAAATCAAAGCCACCACTGGCTAGCACTCCCCTGGGGACAGGCCCTGTATGCCTTGCTGGCAGCTCCGTGCACTGTGGGTGGTTTCGGATCATGTGGCTGAATCCACAGGCCTGTGGCCAACAGAGGAAAGGTGCCGTTTGGCTCAGCAGGCAGCCAAGACTCTGTGCCCAGCCTCTGCAGCCCACCTTCCTACTCCTCTCCCCGTAGGACCCAGACGGTCTGCGCCCTGGCTGGCTGACTCGCGTGAACACAGCACAGGTGCCTCTCATGGGCATGGAGGCTCCCCAACGGCCTCTGTGTGACACCCGCTGCAGCAGCCTTCCGCCTGTGGTACCACGTCAGCCTCACTTGATGGATAGACTTACAGAGGGACTGGCCTTCCTGTGGGAGGCAGTGTCCTGCTCTCCTAAGGTTGTCACATGGGGAGGGGACTTCTTTCATAGCCACTGCAGAATGCCACCTTCAGGGAGCTGAGGAGGACAGGTCCAGAGTGGAGACTTCAACATTTGTTATTCAAAACACTTAGACTCCCTGCCAATGGGGGCCGCCTGGGTCTTCCAAGGCTTGGCCTGGGCTTCTGGAATGCTTGGGAAAGCACGGGACTTGCATTTGAACTCAGGATACGTTCACTGCCAAGGGAGGAGGGCCTGGAAACGTGTGCCTCTACTCTTTTTTCTATTCCACCCTAGGTCATTTGTTCTCCATCTCAGTCAGCCATGTAATACAGCAAAACAACTCACCGCTTCACATCCAGAAGAGACTAACTAGAGATAACTTTGAGCCGCCATCCCCTCTAGGCCTCTCTTATCTTCATCACCACGTGCTCAGTTGGTGGTCCACAGACCAGCAGCGTGAGCTTCACGTTGGTGATGTTAGAAACCAGTGCCAGGTCCCAGCCCAGACCTCATGAGTCAGAATCTGCATTTTAACCAGACCTCCTGCCCCCGGTACTTTGTGTGTATGTAAAGTTCTAGAAGCTCTGCTTTGGAGGACTCAGAGAGTCAGAGCTTGAGTCTCAGGTCATCACGTTGTCGCTATGAATATTGGACACTAACCTCTCTGAGATTGAATTTGCTCAGCTGTATAATGAAGGCATTCACCAGGGCTCTTTCAGCTGCAACAACAAAACCAAAACTCAAAGAGGCATAAACATGGAGTGACATAGCAGGGTGGTGGGCTAGTTCCCCTGTGGAAACACTGAAAAAACTACAGACTAGCTAAAATAACTTTATAGGAGCTCTGGAAAACATTTAAAAGTCTACAGCAATCAACCAAATACCCAAACAAGAAAAAGCCACATTCAAAATGGTAGGAAATCTTGCCATGCTTTTACTTGCCCTTGTTCCACCCCCTCCTCAGCACACTGCAGTCAGGAGAGAGCAGAGGCCCAGCTTCCAAAGATCCCTGAAATCAGAGGCAGCAGAGTGGCCTGATGGGCAGTGTGCTAACATGCCCAGGAGCTGCCTGAAAGACAGGCCTCTGTCTTACCAAACTGGGAGCTCAGAAGGGAGAGAGTGGCCTAGCTAGGACCTCAGTCTGGGAAAAGCCCAGGAAGCAGTGGACCCTGCCCATGAAAGTTTCAGGGGGACTGCGGAGAAAACGTTACAAGTACAGGAGTACAATAGATCATCTAAAACCCCAAGAAGCTGGTGTAAGACTCTTTGGGAAATGACTACATTTAAAAGCAGCTGTTTATACAGGAGAAAAAGCACACACACAGGCCCAAGGGAGAAGTGTGCCAGGAAAGGCCTGAGGTGACCACGAGCCTTCCCTGCAGGCTGACCCCAAAGCTCAGAACACACTCGCTTAATTAGTGGCACCCTTTCCCATCACGGAGCCCATCTGCAAAGACTGAAAGAGATCCCTAGTTTTTCAGACTGAAAGAGGTCCAATTTTCACAATAACAACAAAATTACAAGGCATGCAAACAAATAGGCCCATTCAGAGGAAGAAAATAAAGTGCATAAATTATCCCTGAGGAAAAACACCCATTGGACTTGTGGGCGAAAACTGTAAAACAACTGTCTTAAACATGCTCAAAGAGGGAAAAAACTAAAGGACATTAGAAAAACAATATACGAACAAAATTAAAGTATTAAAAAGAGATAAAAATTATTTAAACAAACAAACAAACAAACAAAAAAAAAGAGAAGTTCTGGAACCAAAAAATAAAATAACTGAATTAAAAATAATTCACTGAGGTGTTGAACAGCATTCTAGAACAGGCAGAAGAAAGAATCAATGAACTTGTAACAGGTAATTTGAAATCATTGGGTCTGAGGACCCAAAAGAACAAAGAAAAGTACACAGAGTCTAAGGAACTTATGGGACACCATTGAGTAGACAAATATATGCATTTTGGGAGTCCCAGAGGAGAGGAGAGAGAGAAGGGGGCAGAATGATTATTTAAAGAAATAATGGTTGAAAACTTCCCAAATTTGATGAAAGATATGGACGTACAAATACATTAACCAGATGAAGAAAAAAATACAACAGGACCATCTCAATGGATCAGAAAAGCGTTTGACAAGTCAACATTCGTTCATGATTAAGAAAAACAACTCAGTAAACTAGGAATAAAAAGAAACCACCTTAACATAAGAAATACCATATGATGGGAGAAAAAAAAAACAGCAAACATGATTCTCAATGAGGAAAGACTGAAAGCTTTTCCTCTGAGATCAGGACCAAGACAAAAATGCCCACTTTTGTCTCTTCTGCTCAATATAATATTGGAAGGTCTAGCCATAGCAATTAGATAAGAAGAAAAGTATCCAAATTGGAGAGGAAGAAATAAAATTATCTCTGTTTGCAGATAACAAAATTTCATACGTAGAAAATTCTACAGATTCCACAGGAAAACTGTTAGAACTAGTAATTGATTCAGCAAAGTTACAGGGTATAAAATCAATACACAACAATCAAGTGTGTTTTCATACACTAATGATAAACTATCTAAAAAGGAAATCACAAAAACAAGGGTAAGTTTCTTTCCGACTAAACGCCACAGAAAGGCTGCCAGCTTCTCCATCTCTTTGTAGTTTGTGAGGACAGGGGACACTGAGTGTCCAGGCTTCATGCAGAGTGGTTGTTGGTCCTCTGTCCTGTCGAGGGCTGGATCACGACCACTGTCCTCCTGAGCATCTTAATCTCTGTCACCTGCTCCTGGGGCCACCCCGAGGGCAGATTCCTCCTACAGCTCTGGCTTTACTGTTTTACTTTGCTTCCATCGCAAAGAAATGGGCCTTTATTTTTTGGCACTTGGTTATAAAACTTTATTTGTCACAATGTCTTATCTGTTAGCTCTATGTGATTGCAACCAGAAAGTGGCATTTTGTTTTGGTTTAGTTTCGAGTGGTTCAGAAAAAAAGGAAAATATTCACTTTTAAAAAATTGGATTGAATATATGATTCCAAAATGTATCAAATTACTTCAGTTCTGTAAAACTTTTAAGTTCTGTACTCTTTTGAATCAAGATTTTTCAAAAAAAATGAAAAGTAGAGAAGGGAAATATGGCAAAACATCCCATGAAGGGTTCCAGGCGGGGAACATGGCACGTGTGGTACCATTCTTGCAAGTTTTCTACATATGGAAGTTTGTCATAACAGAACCAGGGAGGAGAAGTGACAAGACTGCAGCAGCACAGAATGAGGGTGGAGAATTAAAAGGACGCTGTTTGCCTTCCTGCACAGAGTCAGGTCTCTGAAATTGTTTACCAGTTTCCTTCATGAGTAATTGTAGAAGCTCTTTAGGAATGCAGGTGGCAATGGAGAAAATGGGACGAGGTGGAGGGAGGGAGGAGGCTGAGTGGCCGTGGGCGTGGGGACGCAACAGGGCTTGTCCCCATCTGTTTGGAGGACACCACACAGAGCTTGTGGCAGCTCAGTGGCATTCCCTCCTTGGAACTTGGCTCTGTCTCCTGTTGAAACTTTTGAACATGAAAGCATTCATTTTCAGACGAGTTTTCCTAAGACTGCCCAAACTGCCGGCCTGAAATCTTCTCTCACAGACAGAGCCAGCGCTTGGAGGCAATCAGACAGCGGAGGCAGCAGGAGGCCCTGCTCTCCCTTTCAGCGACAGCCACCACTAATGCCAAAGTGGGAGGAAGGATGCATTCCAGGCTGCGGCTGCCAGCAACTTGGAAAATGCTCCTGCCTGACATTTCGGTGAAAAAATAATGAACCATCCTGAGAGTTAAAGGACCGAGTAGGACGGGAGAAGTCAGCTGCTTTGGGCTCTGAAGTCCTTTGCGTTGCTTTTATTGGATGAGTGACTTTATTAAAGCGCACTTCCCCTCAGACACAGGCCGTGGAGGCAGCGTCCAGGGGACTCTGGCAGCCACATGGTCACTCCCTCCTCACAGGCTGGTGACCACAGCCCACAGCCACGCCTGCCACTTTCACCTGATTGTTCACCTGAGAAAACGGCACCACCTCCTCAGGCCACAGCAACTGAGGCAAGTCTGGAGTGTGGGGCCCAAGTCTGGCCCCAGGGCCTTTCCCGTGGGCCCCACACTCTGCTCAGAGCCTCCCTGGACCCCAGTATGTCTCCTCACACATGAATGTGGCCAGGCTCCTACAGGGCGCCTTTCACAGAGGCGGCTGTGGCTTTCAGGGCCCGGGCCGCCGGGCGCCAGCCTTTCCCCGTGGGCTCAGGAGCTGCTCTTCTGTCACCCTGGGGGAGGGGTTCCTCACCTCCATTGCCCCTGAGCTGGGTCGGCCCCACACTGTGTGTCCCTTGGGGAAGACAGGAGACAGGGCAGGGACGGCATGTCACAGCCCTGACGTCAGGGTCCCTGCGCTTCCTCCGGCCACTTGGGAGGAATACATGGTCATTTCTGAACTCCAGTCTGTGCGACGTGGGACCGCCATCACGTCTCCTGCCGTATCAGGCTGCTCGGCCTCCTCGCCACCTTGGCCTGTGTGGCTCTTGCTCACACCTCCTCCAGAGTCACGAGCTCCAGAAGTGGCAGAGGCTTTGGGACGGCCATGGTTGAAGGTTCGGGTTAAAAACAAGGGAGGACTTATTTATAATTAATTTGTCGACAAGTATAACCTATGTGTCGTAACACAAGATTCTGGACACAGAAGGAGTGGGCGCCATGTGGGGTGTGCCTGGGACCCACAGACTCACAGAGTGACACGCAGGTGTCCAGGAGCAGGAGGAGGTGGCCGCCGGGGAGGGTGTTGTGGGCAGACCACAGAGAAGGCGCCCTCTGAGCAGGTCGTGACGCAACAGGCTTTGGGGACGTCACTCAGCACAGCGGACTGCACCTGGACACCAGTCCTGGGATGTCACCACACTCAGGGACACGTTGGAGCATGTGCGGAGTGGGGCAGCTTCATGATGTCACTCGGTGCCTCGGCTCAGACAGCCAGTGCACGTAGCTGCGCCGGGGCCCAGAGCTGAGTGGTGTCCCCTCAGTTAACCCTCTGGCTGCACCCCTACCTCCCAGGGGAGATGCCAGCCGAGGTTGAAGGCGGTAGGTCAGAGCTGCTTCAAGAGGGAGGCCAGACTTGGAGCCAGGCCACTGCCCTCCGAGGCTCACAGGCACACCCTCTGCCTCCCCGTGTCCCTGTCCCTAAGGCAGACCTGGCTCCCTGGAACCCAAAGCTTCTCACCAGAGGCACGTGCCCACTGCTGCACTCTGTAGGCGTGTGCATGTGTCCTGAATGCATACGTGTGTGTATGGTGTGTGTGTGCACACGTCCACACACATATGTGCTGGACACACATGCACACACACATGCTCAGAAAATTCTGGAATGGTCCACCTGGTACAGTTTGGGGCTGTAAGTTCTGAGGAGAGACTGTGAACTCGAGTGTAAGAGAACACTTGCAGCCCTCACTTTACATCCCTTCTGTGACATTTTGACTTGTGTGCACTCTCTGCTTTTACAACAGTTCAATCAGAACAGTTTACAAGAAGCCTTGGCTCTAAACCTCAGTGTGAGCCAGAAGCGTGTCCTGAAGGGTCCCCGTGAGGCATGCCCCTTATCCTCCCAGTGTCACTTGGGAGACACGTGGTGCCCGTGTGTACCAGTGTTCACGCAGTAACATGTCCTTAGAAAGCTCGGGTGAATGACGGAGGCTCTGTCCCCTGAGGACTTGGGGTGCTCGGCAAACTCAGAGCCGCTGCCCTGAGGATCCCGGCTTACTCTGTGATGGCCCCCGAGCCAGGTCTCAGGGCTCTGGGGTTCCTGCGGGGAGTCTGCGTGACAGCCTCACAGCCAAGGAAGAAGAAACAGCTGCCCTTCCTTTCAAAGCATTCCCCACCCGGCCGACACAGCCACACTGAGCAGAGCTGGTCGTGAAGCTGCAGCCACGCGGGTCTTTCCACACAGCCAGGCGCACATTCGCGGCAGCCTGCTGCCCGTTCTCATATAGCCCTGCACTTCCTGTTTCTGCAGCAACGGAGCGATGCATATTAATGCCCTTAGATCTGCTCTCAGGCGCTTCCTGACCTCATCTGTTAAAAAACCGGACACAAAAAACAACAGCAACAACTAAAACACTAAAAGTCTGAGAGAGAGAGAGCTAACGGGTCTCGGGCTGATGAATTCCCAGGGCTGAAAAGAGTAGCATAACTTTCCTCCAGCGGATGGTTGGCACCCGTACAACAGTTGAACTGAAAGATTTTGAAAAAGAGGAGAGAGGAAGGGAGAAGGAGAGGAAGAAAGGAAGGGAGAGAAAGAAAGAGAAAGGAGCTTCTGCTGGTAGCACTAAACTGAACTGGGTCGGCACCACGCAGTTTGGGGTCCTGCCTATGGGCCTCCCACCCCAATAACCTTTGTCTGTGCAGCCCTGTGTCCTCTTGACCCACTGCCCCCCAACTGCTCAGCCAGTAGGAAATAAATGTGTCTTTCCCTTCAAGTCCTGCTTCTCCATCTTTGCCTCCTTGGGGTACTGGCCGGCTTGCCAGGTGGAGGGGACGGCTCCCTGCAGTGCCCAACTGGCCCCACAGCCCTGGCTGGCTCCACTGTCCCCTGGGCTCCCAGCCCTGCCCTCCTTCCTCCAAGGATGCTGGTTTTGTTCAGGAATGTGTGGCCAAAAGCCTTGGGGCGAGTGGGGCTGTCTCTGCCCTAGCAAGGACTCTGGGTGACCTCGATCATGGCGCCTGGCGCTGGCAGTGGTCGCTGCAGGAGGGGCTGGAGCAGGACCCTGGCCAGGAGGAGGAGGCCGTTGGTTTGCTCTGGGGCTCTGGGGATGATTCCTCATTCTGTGTGACCAAGCGTGTGACCAAACGTGAGACACGGCTCCTGCCCTTCTCTGGCCTGTGGCCATTGTTGGGTGAGGGGTAAAGCCTGGGGCTGCGGCAGGCCTGTGAGTGACCAGAACAGGCTCTTACTGGGCAGCGCACGGCCATGACCATCCTGGTGGTGGGAGTCCTCACGTGAACTTGAACTTTTCCCAAAGTGCTGAGGGGCCACTGTCTGCGACCCGCCTGTGCCACCAGGCTGCCTCCGCAAGCACACGTGATCGAAAATGAAGCTGGTCTCTGTCACCCGTTGGTCACTCTGCGGCAGGCGGCCGAGTGTGCTGCCCCTGGTGCGAAGTGGGGCCCAGTGCTCAGCCTGCGGGGTCAGTGCGGCCAGCTGTTAGAATGTCACTTCCTCCAACAGGACTGTGCCCTTTTCCTCACTGTCTATGTAAGTCACTGTCATCTGCAGCAGTTCTTATTGTGACAAATGGCACTTCTCAAATCATGGTGACCCCACACTAGGGGGTCCGTCCCCCGACTTCCTTAATTACACAGAGAAGGCTCTCAGTTGACTGCAGAGCTTGTAGACTGAATGGTGCGAACAAGTTGGAAGGTTCGTCCCGTAAGGAATGCTGGCCAGCGCTTCTGTGGAGGCTACGTCTAGGTTGGAGGTTGGACTCCCCATGCTGTTTGGAGGAATTTTGGCCTCCCAACCACGGGCTGACCTGGGGGAAGAAGCTGCTGCATGTCACACTTTTCGGAGACGTGAACTCTGCTTTTCCTAGAAACAGTGTCCACAGGTAGTCCAGTGGTTGGGGGACGGACAGCAAAACCCAGACCCACCCTCTCTGAACTCACAGAGAGGCCCCAGAAATGAGTGGGGACTAAAGCTGCCAGCACACAACCTTTGGAAATACTGCAAATGCCACGTTTTTGTCTCTTCTTTTCTTCACACTGTGAAAGCACTACAAACCCATCCATGGTGGACCACTGGAAAACTAAAGGGAGTGTAACGTGAGGTTAGCAGCGGTCAGTCTCCTACCACCGGGAGACAGCCTGGTTACCACAGCGAGGGTCTTGCCTTCCTCCACGGTCCCTCCTAAGCATATAAATGTTTATAGATGTGAGCATGCCTTTCCTGCATAGCTTTAGATAGTTTGAGCAAAACCTCCTACTGAGGAAATTCTGTGAAGCCATCGCGTTCAGTGGCTGCGTCCAGTTTCAGTCACAGGCAGGTCATGATGCCCTGGGGGTTGGGTGCCAACCCACCTTCTCTGAGCTGCAGTTTTGCCACATGTGAAATGAGGACAACAGCTGGGGATTCTTGAAGTACCACCCTGGGGGCCCTGGGGTTTTCAGGGTGATGTTCTGCACTCGGAGCAAGCCGGCCCAGTGATTCCCTCAGGGCGCTGCCGGCAGCTGCAGAGACGTGGGAGTGAGGGGAGTAACCCACGGGTGAGCATGGGGCAACCTGGACATCAGAGCCCAGTTCCTGGAGGGCTGGTGAGGGGCACACTGGGGGGGGGGGGGCGAGCCGGTGTTTAGTGCAGCTCCTCCAAAACCTCTTTTCTGGAAACCAACACAGTGTCTTTCGTTCAGCGTCCAGCTTGCATCTCAGACTGTAAAACAGCCTGTGGTGGCCAGGGGATCGCTCCTACCCTCCAGCGTCTCCGTGAATGAGGCAACCGGCTCTGCCGGGCAGCGGTGAGCTCAGCCCAGAAGCCCGCAGGCCAGGCCGAAGCTCTTCCTTCCAACTGCTGGAAACACACCCGTATAAACTCTTGAACCAGTTTACAGCCGACCGGCTTTCCCCCGATGCAGTAGAAAGGGGGGCTGCTTCATAAGGCTCCAGGTGAAAAGCTCTGCCCTCCAGTGTGTGCACACCCTTTTGGAGGCAGTAATGACAAAAACAGGCAGACCTTTTTTAAGCGCATTCCTGGACCTAGCCCTGGAATTCAGAGCTCTGGGCTCAGGAATCTGCCCGCTCAGCCACCCCTCCCCCAGGGCGACTTTGACAGCGGCAGGTCTGGAATCCGCAACTCCGGCTGGAGGCTTTTCTGGCATCTGCGAGGAGGGGCCGCGGGGAGGAGGTTCAGTCCACACGATGTCAGGCCGCTTCCTTTGCTGCAGATGGAGGCTGCCGGAATTGCCTCTGCTGCCGAGCTCTCTTGGCTCCCCTAACTGAGGGGTGTGTATTCCAGGTCTGGTCAGCCCTGGGGAGCCGCCACCCCACTGAGTGCGGGCACTGCTGTAAACAGAGCAGGGAGCTCGCGTTGGCTGACTGGCTGGGCGCTCACAACGGCCCCATGGGGTTGGTTCTATTCTCATCTCCAATTTTTTTAGGAAAAGAAACAGAGGCACAGAGGAGTTGATTAATTAGCCAAAGTCACACAGCAAACAACTGGCCACTCTTGGATTTCAAATCCAGGCTCCAGGAGAAGACACGGGCCCATGAGCATGAAAACATGCGGTGGCCAGTTAGGGGTGCAGGGCCTGCAGCTTTGCAGAGAGACCCCTGGGCCAAGGCAGGGCGAGATCACCTGACCTTCGTTGTAGGTCGGCCGCTCGCCTAGCACAGGGCCTGAGGTCAGGCAATCTCACCAGCAACCTGTGAGCCAGTCCCAGCTCCCAGCGCTGCCTCTCCAGGCCCTGACCCACCTGTGGTGTCCTGCAGCTGGAGGTCAGCCCTGGGTGGGCAAGCCGTCCAACCAGCGGCAGGTGCGTTCCTGCGAGGCTGCAGGTGCTTTTCGTAAAAATCAGCCCTATGTTTCACTTCCAGAGGAAGATATGTTTAGAAGGAATCGTTTGTTGACTCACCCTTTGTACACTAGTGTGATTTTATAAATAATTCCTGGAACCTGTGTGTGTGTGGAGAGAGAGGAGAGAGAGAGAGGAAACATGCAGCAGTTCACAGATGCCTCATGGTCTTAGTTTTCTGCTCTCAGACTGGCTTTGGCAGCAGCGTGGTCCCAGCTGAGGGAGGGAGTCAGCCGGGTGCTGAGCTCAGAACAGCACACCAGAGCTTGCTCTGGGCTAGGCCACCTTCTCTGCCCGGGGAACCCAGAGTTGGGTCTTCCTAATTTCTTCTGATGATTCCTGAAGGATCAAACCTGGACAGAGTAAGGTGACAATGTTTACTTTGATTCACGTTTTCAGTTACTGCTGTTTATGAAGAAAACCTGCTCAGATGTGTAGCTGAGGGTAGTATCATGTTTATTACCGCGGTGCTTGCAGTGGACCTGGGCACAGGGCCGGCGGCTGCCAGCTCAGAAGCAGGACAGAGATAAGTGCGCCCCTCCTCCCTCTAGGACCCCTTTGACAGCAGAAAATGCTGTCCCTGCTCAGAACGCTGGGAAACTTGGGTCTAACTCTTAGAAGCCGGCAGATTGTGTAAAGGACAGGGTGTGAAGGTAGGAATGGTGCTGAGGCCCCAGGCCAGCTCTGGCATTCAACCTCTCCAACCTTCCTTCCCTTCCCCAGCAGCCACTTCCCAGGACCTCACCAGTGGCCCCGAGGTCACCTGCGTCCAGCAGTGGGCCCCCAGGCTCACTCTGCAGAGGTTGATGTGCGTTTTGGGGGAGAGGGAGCCAAGGTCTCACTGATTCCTGAAAGGTTCTGGGGTACAGAGAGTGAACTGTTGGTTGTGGGTAAGGATTTGAGTATTTGGGGAGAGAAGACACAGAGGAGAGGGTCCCTGGGAGATGTCAAGGGACTCGGTGTCTTAAGGGACAACGCCGGCATGGGTTCATACGCCTTCCACTTCACAGGCTGCTTGCAGCGTCGTGGGGCCAGGAAACGACATCTCGGATCATGTTTCCTGCTGCCCTTTCAGCGGCTCTTTGGAAAATAATTTTTCAGTGCAAGAAAGTAAAAAGTAAGAAAAACACCCAAGTCATTGCCCACATACTTCCTTTGATCTAAGGATATAAAATTACCAGACGTTGGCCACCGCCAAGACCATATTTATGGCAATGACAAGCTTCCAGAAAGTTCTCTCATAACTGCTGGAAGAGAGGAGCAGGAGTGAGGCTGCAGAGAGAGGCTGTGTGTGGGGGTGGAGACGCAGGTACTTCCTGCCCAGTCCCCCCTCTCGCCTGGAGTGCTGGGACGTATGGCTGCTTTCCCTCAGCTAAATTGGTTTGAGCCTTTTGTTTTCAGATTTGAGGTATTTTGGGGTGGGTAGGGATGGAAAAAATGTGCTCTCCCTTTTCCAAATAATTGCCGTGTGCCCTGTTTTTGTTTAAACTCTTGGAAACTCATAGTGCGGCTTGTGAAGTGGGGAGGCCCTGGGCCCTCTGGGTGGGGAATCCGGGAAGCAGCCGGATGGGGCTAACAGAGGACGCACGACAAACACTGGGCCACTGCCTTCCCTTTTGGGGACATGGCACATCAGAGACGCTGTGGTCCCAGGCACAGCGGTGTGGTGGGGCCCAGCCAGCCCGGCAGGGGGCAGCAGGCCACACAGGGCAACGGGAGGGCGGAGATTTTAGGAGCAGCTGCCCCGACAGGGACGAGAGCCCCAGCTTCCTAGCTGTGAGATCTTGGGCAAACTTATGAGTCTAATACCTGGTGAAATTCAAGTTCACTTAGTCATTCAACCAATGCGGACCTTAACGTTGTGATGGGTTCTTCAGTGCCAGCCGGATAGGTGGGCAAGGTTGGCTCTGGGACTGGAGTTCCCATCGTCTAGTGGGAGAGATGCTTCAGCACAAAGATGAGTCAGGACAGTTGTGCAGGACGGGTGGGGTCTGGCAGCTCCGGAGAAGGTGAGGGGAGCTTGTTGGCCTGTGGTCCTGGGTCCTTAGGTTCTGTCGCCGACCAGCTGGGGGACTTCTGGCCAGTTACCTCAGATTTTAGCCTGTTTCCCTATCATTAAAGCTGGAACAGTAAGAGTACCAGCTTTACCCAGTTAGGGGTCAGCTGGTTGTGACCGCCGTTCTCCCCTCAGGCTCCTTTCCAGGGACCCCCAGCCTCCTGCAGTGGCCTCTTGGGCAGAGGTCTCCCAGAGGGCAGGAAAAACGTCTGTGGGCCCAGTGCTCAGGAAGTGTTTGCCTCAGGGAATGAATGTCCAGCTCCTCGAGGATGAGTCACCCCGGCTTGGGGCTTCTTGAGAAAGAACGCTCCCCCTGGAGCACTGCAGGGGGAGTTCATCTTCACAAGGAATTGTCAGGTGGGAGTGAGTCTGAGCAGGGCGGGTTCTCAGTCCTCACAGTGAGCTGAGGGGTCCGCGTGTCCCCTCCCTGGGCTGCCCTTGCATTGGGGGCCTCACGGTTTCTGAAGACCGCTCATAAACAAGCGCTTTCAGGGTGGTTTTCCCTGCTCCCTGCGTGGGCAGTGATGAGGAGGGCCACCTGAGGGCAATGGTGGGTTTGGCTGTTGCATTCCTGAGTCAGGGCGGTTCCCGGTCATATGCTCCAAGCCCCCAGCCGTCCTGCAGGTGTGGCTCAGAGCATTTGGTTCAGGTGGCGGACACAATCTCTGTCCCTGGCCTGCAGGAAGTAGGTCCTGCCGATGCCTTCCTCATACTAGGGGTTCCGTGTTCCACACGATAAAGTGTTGGTGAAACTGCTCTTTTGCATAGGAGGGCAAAAGAAGGATCTTTAAGAGCATGCAGTACCTATGGGGAAACTGAGGCTGGGAGACTGAGTGAGGGGGGCCTCTGGGTCTCCAGGATGCTGGCATCTCCTGCCTTTCCTCCTCTGAGCATCCCCCTACCTGGGAGCGTCTTTCCTGACTGCACATTTCTACTCATTTTAAGAAGTCACGTGACCCATAAAGTCTTCCCTGATCCCCTCCCTCCGTTGGCCGGGCCTTTGACCTTCAAAGGGCTTTTGAAGCCTCTAGGGCTTTCCCTGTCCTTCTCTCTTGCTTTGTGTATGCAAGACCTCGACTAGACTGTAAGCTACAGGCGGCAGGGAGGTTTTGCTCCCGAGAGAAGTTACTGTATGTCCGAATGAATGAATGAAGGAACAACCCAGTTGTGCAGGAACCAGGACTCGGCCCGCCCACCCCGGCCCGAAAGCCCCGTGAACACTCGGGCCCGGCTGCTCCAAGAGTCTGATCATCCAGGTCCACTTGGCCAGTGGGGAGAGGCCCCAGGGGCGCACGGGGCGGCCGCCCGCCTGGAACGGCCGCATTGTTAGGGCGGCGAGGCCAGGTGACCGCCGGCCCCGCGCGGGCGGCAGCGATTGCCCGCGCTGCCTCGAGGGGGCCCTGCGGCGGCCGCGAGCCAGGAGGACGGCCCGGCCGCGCGCTGCTCGACTGCTCGGCACCCAGCCTGCTGCGCCATCACCCCGCGGGACCACGCCGCTCTCGCCCAGGTACTGGAGGGGCCGCGCAGCCCTCTTTGTTTCGAGCTCGGCGTCTGCGCCCTGGGCGCGCGGAGGGGGATGGGACGCGCAGGGACTGGGCTCGGCCGGGGACCAGGGAGGGGAACGGAGACGGGGTCTGAGGGCGCGGGGACGCAGCTGGGGCGCGGGCCAGCTCAGCCAGGGTCGGAGGACAGGCTCCGGGTCGGGGACGCGGGCCGGAGAGGCGCTGTCGGGGCGCTCCGGATGAACTTCACTCTCCAGGACCGTCCCGAGGCTGCAGGGTGGCGAGCCGAACTGCGACCGGCCATGGGAAGTTCCGGGCGCTCTTCCCTGCCGGTGCCAGCAGGCTCTGCGGTGCCTCCGTCCTTCCCTTTCGCTGTGGCGGGAGGGAGGCAGGGGTCGCTGGTGCAGCCGTCCGTCCTGCTGAGGGAGCGGGCGGGGGCGGCCGGGCCACCTGTGGCTTGTGCCTCAGGCGCGGGGCGCGCCGCTGACGAGCGGGAGGAGGGGTGC
Organism: Rhinolophus sinicus; assembly: GCF_036562045.2. NCBI lineage: Eukaryota > Metazoa > Chordata > Mammalia > Chiroptera > Rhinolophidae > Rhinolophus > Rhinolophus sinicus. Next base: position 116,103,422 of record NC_133758.1, read on the forward strand.
GGGGCCGCCAGGTCTCTACGGGGTCCCCGCGCGGCCCTCAGCCTGACAGTGAGCCTGATCTTTTGCTTGAAGTGATTTGAAAGTCTGTGCGGCGGGAAGCACGAGAGCTCCCTTCGTGTTGCCAAGACAGGGCAAGCTAGCGACCCCCTCTCCAACGTGGTTGAAACATAATAAAGGCGCCGCGGGCGTGTGGGGCCACCGAGGGCACCAATGAGGGTGTCAGTGCCCACTTAGAAGCCCCCACACCTTTAGAACAGGCTTGTGTGACATTTCGGTGTATTTCCTGGACGCTTTGGTCTGAATACTCTCCTTGAAGTGCTGTCCTCCCTGCCATTTGAGCCAGATTTGCTTGTCCTTGTGGTTTCTCTTCCCTCTTTGGGACCTGGGTGGTTATATTTGCAAATCAATCAACAAGTATTAAGAAAGGCATTTCTGTGAGGGGCAGGCATCCCAAACGGGAGTGGAAGGGCCTCTTGTGGGAGTGGAGGGGCCTCTGGACCGACCTGACTGGGAACTGGCAGGAAGCCAGACTCCTGACCTGGAAGACAAAGTAATGGTAACCTTCCTTTGTAATATTACAAATCGTGGCCTCAGAGACGTAAAAGCCTGGTCATAGCTGTGCTTGTTGAGTGTTTGCTTGTGTAGTCTTCTCATTTCACCCAAATAACCCTGGGAGGGAGTTGGCACTATGCCCCATTTTACAGATGTGCAAACTGAGGCAAAGAACGGCAAGGTAGCTTGCCAGAGTGGATGGAACATGGGCGGTGCTCCCAGGGTTTGGGCCGGCCTGTGGTGACGTCTGATTGCATGTCTGGCTGAGTGCATGCGTGTCCTGACAGCTAGTCTGCAGCCGCAGATGCATTCTTTCTTTGCCAACCATGGAACAGAGCGGAAAAGCAGTGCCTCAGGGAACCGCGCTCCTTGATGCAACCGGACTGGCTGTGACCCAGTGTAGCTTAGGCATCTCATGCTTTTAAATGGAGCCCCTTGCAAATGTGACCCTGGGAGCTAAAGGTCACTGGGTCAAAGTCTCTTCCTGGCTGTAGGAGTTGTTGCTGAGGGGGATACAAATGGCCTGAGAAGGAGGCAGAAAGGCAAAAAAGGTGAGGAGAGAGGCCCAGAGGGGAGGGCTTCTGACCCAGTGGCCAGCAAAGGCCCATTGTACAGAGTGAAATGGTGAGGCTGGGATCAGAGCAGTCCTCTGGCTCTCTGCCTGCCCTGAGACCCTCAAACATCAGCCTGGCATAAACCACCAGGGTCTGGGGCAGGGCCTCTCGTTCCCTCCTCAGGAGCTCCTGTGTGGGGGAGGTGCGGGCTCCCCTCCCGGAGCCTGCAGGAAGCTCCTGCAATGTCCTTGCTGGCCCCTGGGCAGTGGGGCTCCCTTACAATGCTCCCTTCTTGGGGAGAGGCCTCTCTTTGTGGCTGAACCTGAAGGTCTGCTCCAGGCAGCAGGAGCTGTGGTGGGGAGGGGTCCAGGAGGTGAGCCGACCCTGGACCCCAGACCCTTTCCTGCAGACTTGGTAAGCAGAGAGGTGTCACCGGCAACCTAGAGCCAGCCCTGTCCATCCAGAGTCCTTTGTAGTCGTCTCTGTTGACTCAGAATAAGGAGTCGGTGTTGGGTAGCTCTGCGAGTGCCACTTATTCCTGGCAGAGCGTGTTAAAGCCATCCCTGTCGGAAGTGTGGTGTCCATTCCATGTGCTGTCTCAGCTGCTGAAGGACAGTCACTTGTGTTAACCTCACAGCTCAGCAGGGTGCATTTTGGGGGGTGTGGCAGGTGGCCGATCGTCCCAGGGATGGCCACATGGAACTGGCATTTAAACCCTGGCTGTCCCACTGCACAGTTTCCACGCTGCCCCACTGCTTTTAAAACAGCAAGATATTAAAAATCACTGTCACCAAATGTGGCTGAACCTGCGTGAACTTCACTCAGGTTCAGAAAAAGCTTTGCATCTTTTGGTGTGCTGAGTCCTGTGTGCTCAGGGAAGGAATGGTGATTTCCTTCATGTCTGTCCGCTTCCTGTACAAACAGAAAACTCGAATCTGCAGCTTAGGGACTCCCGATTGCTCTCTGCAGATCAAGTGTGTCCCTGAGTGCCCACCATGGGGTGGGGGCACTTGCTGGCTGCGTGTCCAGGAGGCGGGCCCTGCTGTGGGGACATCCCTGGCGCAGCTTCACTCAGTGACCCTACCTGGTGTCCCAGACCCCACTGGGGGCTGCCCCTGCTGGATAGGAGGGGTGCGGCCGCTGAAGGCAGGATGGCTGCCACCTGAGCCTCCAGTTAGGAGCTGTCAGAATGTCTGCAATGTCACTGAAGGGTTGATGGTCATCATGGTGTCCCCTACATGTTTAAAAAGAGTTATGTTCATTTTAAAAAGAAGGCAGTGATCTGGAATTAATATGTTTTGTCCCAAATGGGCTAAATTAATGAAAAATTTATTTTTAGGGTGTCTTTGTCAGTGATCATGAAAATTCCTTCTAGTGGAGCCTTCCCCAGGCAGGCCAGGGACATGCTCCTCAGTCACCACCTCCAGGAGATACACCTCTGCTAATATGTCCCTGGGCTAAGCAGCAAAACCTCTCTTGCTCCCAACCCAGTAACCTTGTAAGAATAGCGCCTTCTTTTGAACCACATGGACCCGGGTGTTTGCGCTCTCCATGATCTGATCATCCCTCAACTTTTCAAGACATGGCTTCATCTCCTTTCTCTGAACTGGTCACCAAGACTCAGCAAGCCTGGATAACTTGGCACCGTCATGGGGCTGGTGGGTCCAGGCTGGGTTGGAACCCAGGTGTGTCCAGGGACAGAGCCTGTGCCTGGAAACAGTCCACAGAAGGTGAGGGCCCCTAAACCTTTAGGGGCTGAGCCTCTGAGAGGGTGTGGGTGTGGTGCCGGGTGGGGTCCCCGATTGGAACCCAGGTCCCTCTGTAATGCTAGGACTTCTTCCTAAGACCACGGGTCTCCACAGTCCCCTGCCCACCTTGCCTCTATCCTGACGGGCAGATAAAGTCTCAGGGAGCCCCGCTGGCTGCAGCTGCTTCCTCACGGGGAGCCTGCGCCTTTCTGTCCCCTTTCCTTCCTCCCTCAGCGCTAATTATGGCTCATCGTGTGCATTGCCTGCCTTCCCCTTCCTCTCCTCCCTGGAGAGGTAATAGCCCTCCACGCATACATCCTTAGCAGCCAGCTTTGTTTTTAAGGTTGCGAAGACATCTGTGGGAATTCTCATTTCAGCTGCCCAAGTGGCAAACAGTTGGCGTCACTCCCAGCCAGGCTGTGCCCCAGGCAGCAGGGGACCCTCCAGGTAGGCAAAAGGCTCACACCTCCTTTCATTGTGTTGTTGCCCATGAGTGTAGAATTTCTGAAACTGGTCATGAACGATGGCTCCCAGCCCGAGGTTTGAAAAAGACAGAGTGGAATTGCTCCAACATGCAGGAGAAAAAGCAAATGCTCCCGAGGAGGCCGTGCGGCCGCCTTGGCCTTCGTGCTGCAGGGAGGCCCTGGGGAGCCAGGGCTCAGGAATCCGCTGTCCCGTCACCCTGGACACAGCTGTGGTGTGTTGCCTGTCACTCACGGTGCAGGCCCACATCTGGCCGCGCGTCGCCCTGGGGCCAGGCTGGGCCATTAGTGGGGTGCCTGCGTTCTACATACATTCTTTCTGGAGCCAGGGGAACAAAAGGGCCCCGTCCACTCTCCCTGGTGCCCCCTATGCCTGTCTCCCAGGCCTCCTGAGAGCTCAGCCCCTCACCACTGGTGATTTTGGACACAGATCAAAGGTTCGGTGCAGGCAGAGGACTGGGAAGGAACAGCCAGGTTCTGGCAGCCGCAAAACTGTGTTAAAGCCACCCTTTGTCACCATGACTGTCCTGGAGACCCCTGCCTGGAACTCAGTGGCACTCCCCGGGGAGGGGGTGTGCGTTCCTGTGACTGGGCTGTCCGTCCTGCTGTGGCTCCTGGGTCACACTGAATTCCATAGCCTGGCTGCTCCTGCGGGAGCCGCACTTCCCCATTCTTGGAGGGGCGACCCATCCCCCACGGCAGGAGGAGGTCCTAGGTGAGTTTGTGGTGATCCAGGACAGGTGTGTTTCCCCTTCATCTCCCCGGGAAAGGTCTGAAGCTGGGGGTGCAGGAGAGGGCGCTAAACTGTGCTTGTCTCCACTGGGCAGTCGGCTGGGGCTGGGAGGGGCTCTCGGTGGGTCAGGGGACCACTTCTCTACTGGTCCCAGGAGGCCAGGGCCATTTGTCGGCTGTCTTGCTCGGGCAGGAGAAGATTCTCAGGTCGTGGACATGGTTTTGCTTCTAAATTGTTTTTTGATTCTTTTTCTATAAGGTAATTCGTAACTTACATGTACTCCCTGTAGACTTGGAAAAGAGGTAGAGGACACAGCAAAAGTATCCTCGTGATCTCACCAGCCCCAGAGGCGACCTCCTACCTGCTGGTGTGCGGGGTGCACTCTCCTTTTGAGTTGGTCGTGCTGAGATCATAGGTATTATTTCGTGTTGTGCATTTTAGCATCAACGTGGCAGGAAAAGCGTTTCTCCACCTGCAAACAACCATGTGTTGGTGACGGCACAGTAAGTGGCCGTGCGGTGGTGCGTGGTGACCATCTGTCCTCAGGTCACCCCCAGCCTGTGTGCCTCGTTGGGGAACATCCTGGCTAATCGTGTCCTTGGAAGGACTTCTGAGGCTGTTCAAGGTCAGAGAACACAAACTTCTTTTGACAGTGGTAAAATACATATAACATAATCTAGGCCATCTTAATCATTTTTAAAAGTACAGTCCTGTGGCACTAAGTACATTCCCAGTGTGTGCAGCCTTCACCATGTCCGTCCGCCCCCAGAACCCTTCATCTTGCACCAATGAAGCAGAGTTTGTGAAGCACTGACTGCCCCTCCCCTCCCCCAGGCCTGGCCCTGCCATCTCCTGTCTGTGTCTGGGAAGTGGCTACGCAGGGTCGCGCGTGTAAGTGGGGCCCTGCTGTTTGTCCTGTGTGTCTGGCCGGTTCCCTCTGCGTGCGGCCCTGTGGGTCCATCCGTCCAGCAGCAGGTGTCAGGGCTCCTTCCCGTCCCAGGCTGCGTGCTGTTCCACCACATGGACACACAGCTTCTCCACTCACATGTCTGGGGACAGCGGCTGCTTCCGCCGTTGGCTGCTGGGAGCACAGGGGGCACACACCTCTCTGAGGCCCTGTGTCCCCTTGTTTTGAGTTTATACCCAGAAGTGGGCAGACTTTTCAAGTCCCTTGATCTTATGGTCAGATTGCAGCTGACAAACAGCATGGTCATTGGAGCCTCTGTGTGTCCACCCAGTGTCCGTAAGCACCCGTGGGGTATAAACCAGGCCTGCAGGAAAAGGAAGAGGGAGCCGTCTTACCCAGCTATTCTGACAGATTGTGTAAACTCAGTGATTAATGGAATGAGAAAGCAGGAAGAATGTCTTTCATTTGAAAAAAAAAAGAGCCTTCAGGGTTGCTTGGTTTTATTTTCAATTAGAAGGGTCTGATTTTGTTTCTGGAGACTGGTTTTAATTTGGATAAATGGTTCAGTCTGGGAGCCGCTGCCAGAGCCTGTGATCTGTGAGAGCAATGGCTCAGGGTCCCTCTGCTGCTTCTCTGAGGGGACAACACAGACCGGGCCTGCTCTGTTCGGCCCGTGACCTGGCGGTGGAGGTGCTGGGCCTTGGGAGAGAGGCAGCCCCTCTGACTGTAGCCTGCGGGGGCAGGCGGCCCAAGAGGAGGGGGCCCGGCCGACCTGGTGGACACTGGTTAATTTTTACCCGGCGTCAGTGTGTTCCCAGCCCATCAGGAATGCTAGCGCGCAGTCCTGCCCCGCCCCCAACACGCTGGGCCAGGATTCCTGGCATCGGTTCCTGCGTGGGCATTAGCAGGAGTGGTCACGTGTGGAGGACCAGGAGGGGGGGCATCCTTTTGTGCGTCCTTGTCGCGGAGGCTCCTGGGGCCAGGCAGGCTTCAGGCCAGGTGGGCACAGGTCTCTGTACAAGGTGGTGTGTGTCTTCTTCAAAGGAGGTATTGGCTGAATGAGCTGAGGGAGGAAGTCCTGGAGGGTCCCCAGGGGAGGGAGGCCAGGGCACAGGCCCCAGCTGTGTTCCTGGAGCAGTGACGGGGTGCAGGAGGGCAGGGGACTTGAGGGGCAGCGCCGGCCTCTCTGTGTCCCCGAGTGCAGCCTGCAGGGGAGGACCGTGTGTGGGCAAGGAGGTACTGCAGCCCTCTGCTGTGGGGCTGAGAACCCTGAGACGACGGAGCGACGCACACCTGGGGGCAGGGGGCGCAGGCTCCGCTGCAGGAGCCAGTGTGCACCCTGTCCCCAGGCCCTGTCCCTGGGGCAGCGAGGGGCTGGGACCACATGGAGAAATGCTGGCGGCGCCTGAGCCCTGTTCTCCAAGAGCTGGGACAGCACGTGCACTCCCATTTCTGGGTCAGGTGCCCCTCAGGGACCTTTGTCACCGCCACCTGCAAGGTTGCGACTTTAACCACCTCAGGCTGATGAAAACCTGGGTGAGCTGAGTGGCCACAGCAGGGGTGGTTTACCTTGCCTTTCACCCTGCGCAGCCCCATTAGAATCCGAATGACCCCACACTCAGGACACCTTTAAGGGGGCAGTGCACTTCTGCCGCGTTTCGTTCACTGCTGACGTGTAACCAAAATCATCGCCACCTGACTGGTGTCTGCACGCGTGTTGAGGTTCCCCTTGTCACACTGTCACCCAGGGTCGCCTTCCTCTTCCTGGCTAGGGCTTTGTAACGGGTCAGCCTGAGAAGTGTGATGTGTGTGGAGCTCATGCTGGTGGGTCCCTGACCTGGGTCCCACACAACGCATCATGTCTCTGTGTCGTCCTCACGGTTCCAGCCACAGGGATGCCTTCCAGCCCCCTGGAGTGGGGCTGGACGCTGCCGGACGAGCACCTGGCCGCAGGCTGGCCATTTGTGGTGGGCGATCCTGGTCAGCACGGCTCCTTTCAGAAAGTGACGGCCCACTGTGACTCTGGCTTGTTGGCTGTCTCGTGGCCTCTGATTTTGTGTGTGGCCCATGGGAGGCCAGTGCATCCTCACGCCTGGCCCCTCTGTGGAGGCCGACCGTCCACGCCCTGGTCCGAAGGCCTGTGGCCAGGACCAGCGGGGTGACAGCAGTGGACGTGTGTGTGGCTTTGGCCAATGTAGGGCCTCACAAACTTGTCCAGCTTGTGTGTCTACAGCAGCTCCCCAGGCCACCATGGCAGGGCCTGTGGCTGCTGTGTGCTGGTGGGGCCCTGTGCAGGGGAGCTACTGTGACGCTGACCTTTGCTCAGCTTCTGGTTTGAGCCCCCAGTGAGCTGGACGAATGGGCAGCTGCTGGCAGGCGGTCTCTCTAGTCGCTGCCGGGGATCCCTGTGCTTCCTGGTTCCTCCCGTCCCTCCCTGCTCTGTCTCCTTCCTCAGACCCCAGTGCTTTCGGGGACATAAGTCTCTCTGTGTCCCATGGTGCCTGCTGCTCTGGAGCAGATTTGAGGGTCCCAGCTGGGAAGGTAGCGGGCTCTGCAGTCACCAGCATGGCCCAGGGACTGTCACCCAGCTTCTCTGAGGTGTTGCTGAGCACCAGTGGGTCCTAGGGGTACTACATACCGGTGTCATTGTCATTCCTTTTCTTTCATCCCCCAGGGTAGTTATTAACCCTTTCCAGGAGCTAAGTCCAAAAGAAGCATTTCCCTCCGTGCTAGCCCCTTCCCACGCAGAGCTTGGGCTGAGCGGCCTGTGGGGCCCGGAGCTCCCCAGGGCTCGGGAAAGACCTTGACCATCATGGCCCCAGTTAGCCCGTCCCGCATCTCCTGACACACTCTGAGGTTGGGTGGTGTACGTTTCGTTCCCATCTGTCATCCGTAAGGTCTGAGCTCTTCCAAGGACCAGAGAACCAAGGCTGCTTGGCATTTCTACGTGATAACAGCTTTGAACAGCTTAGCGATAGCTGCGTGACCTTGGGGACAGCCTTAGTTACGTCACTGGCGCTTCCCCAGCCCTTTCAACGGGAGGAGACAATTCCATACCCAAATGGAAACCTTCCAAAGCCGATTCTTTCCTAGAAGAGAGGGAGGTGCTTGTGCATTTTCTCCGGGTCTCTATTTTAATTTCCTCAGGGCCGCCATTCTGCTTTCTTGGCCCCTTGCTTTGCAATACACTCCACCAACTTTCAGAGGCGGCCCTTAACACTTATCTTACAGACTTGAAAATCTAGCCCACTGTTACTTTTTGGAAAGTAGCCACATTTCAAGTTGTCATATTATTGAAAGTTGGTAGCAAATGCCTGCTAGGAATCCGGTAGGGTCCCTAACAGGACTCGTGAGTACAAAGCCCTTACTTTGCTGTTCTTGTAGCATAAAAGAATGTTCTTTTTGGACGGAGTGTGCTGTGGGGTTTCCTTGCAAATCCACACTGTAGGATGACGAGAATCATATCCTTTGTCTTGTGCTCAGAATGGGTTCCAGTCTGAGTACAGACCCACTAGCGATGTGGAGGCTCCTGTGCAGCATATAAATGAGGGTTTGTGCCTGTAAAAATGCTGGCTCCCAGCAGATTTGTCTCCTCTCTCCTGATCTGCTCTCTGCTGAGGCTGCCCGGCTTATGTTCACAAGTCCTTTCTTTGGGACTGAACGCATTTACAGAACTGGCCACATTTTGAGAGACCTTTCGTCTGCAGTGTGTCGTGCTTGGGGCCTGCAGCTCGCGGTCCCGATGAGGTGCCCGCAAGAGTGTGGCTTTATTCTCGGCCACAGTCCCAGCCCCGCACAGCCTCTCTCCATTGGCAGACCCGTGTCCTCCAGAGAGACAGCAGCCACGTCCGGGCCGTGGTGTGACCAGTGGCCTCTGGCCCTGGGGGACAGGACCTCCACCACCTGCCTCCACTTTCCATAAGGGACGAGCCGCGGTTGGGCGTCCGTTCACAAGCGTCAGGCTTGTGGCTGAGGGTAAAAGGCGCTACCTGGGGTGGCTGCCGCAGGTGGAGGGGCGTGCTTTACTTACAGATGCGTGTGAGGCCCTGTTGGAGAGCGATTCCTTTGTTTGTACCTTGTTCACTCATTGCTTTTGTGCAGCTGACGTGTGAGTGCCGCCTGCGTCCTAGTGTGTCCACCCTCAGACTCTGGAGAAGGCGGCACTGTCAGGATCCAGTTGCTGGCCCACTCTCTCGGCCTGCGCGTGGCAAAGGCATTTCTAGACTGCGCTGCTCTGCGGCCGACACCTGCACCTTCTCTGCAGCCTCCTCAGAGCCCCTGGCACTGCCCGCTGCTGTCCTCGCTTCTCACGTGCCCGTCTCGACCCCGCCTGCTGGCCCAGGTGGCAGCCCCAGGCCAGAGGTTCCAGGGCTGGGCAGCAGCGGGCAGTGGCGGCCAGAGAACCAGCGGGCCAGCAGCAATGGCAGAGGCCTGGTCCTGGGCCAGCAGACATTACTGAGCCCTGTCACCTGCTGCACCTGCCCTGGGCAGCAGGTCTTCTCCTCAGCACGCCTGCCCCCGTGGGAGGCCATTGGCCTTAGGGTCAGCTGTGCTCTTGGCGAGTGTGTCGGCCGTGTGCTCTCCTGCTGGCCAGCCGAGCCTTGCTTTCCCCATGCAGTGGGCGCCTGTCAGTAGTGCTGTTGTAGTACAGGGTGTGGTGACCCGGCTGTGAGCTGTGGAAAGGGGACTTCTGAGGTGGAGCTCCTGCAGACCTGAGGCTGAGGGTGTCCGTGCTTGTGGGGGGGCTCACTTCCTTCTCACATCTTTAGGATGAAAATGTCAAGCTTTCCCCCAATTAAAGGAAACTGATCGTGCAACCCGTCAGCCGATTCAGTGCTTTTCAAGGTTTGCTCTCCTTGCTTTAGGTCTCCCTCCCCTGTTGCCCACCACCTGCCACCTCTTCTCCCTGAGATAATCGAAGCCGGTGTCTCGTCACCCTGCACGCTTAGATGTGCCTGGAAGCCAGACACTGGCTGACGAATCCGCAGTATCGTCCCTGGCGGCAACTCAGCGCTGCCATCACCACCCACTCGCTGCACCGTCTTCACAGTTCCCTGATTGCCCAAAATGCCCATGTGTGGGGAGCTAACAAGGCACCAGGCTGCACTGGCCTCTGTCACCCTGCAGCTCCCTTGTCTCTGTCGCTAGCGCTGGGTGGCATGGGCGGAGGGGGACAGAGATGGAGGGAGCAGCCTTCACAGCCCAAGTGATGAGATGTTGGGGCAGGTCAGGGGTCATGCCCTTGACCTTAACTGAGGCCTGAGGTCAGGAGAGCAGGGAGGCTGTGCTCCCTTGCTGGGGCGCCCCTCATGCCGCGTCCAGCTGGTGGGACTCTGTCCTCCTGGTCCCTGCTTCTCGGAGCACAGCCCTGGGATCTGCACCAGAAAGCCCTTGGGCTCAACGGTGGCCTTTGTCCTGATGCTGCCTCTGTGGGCCCCGAGGACATCAGCCCCCATTATTGAAATCTGAACGTGCTTCCAATGGCCGCGTACTGTTCAAGGGTGCACGAAGCTCTGACGCATGAAGTTTTCCCTTGGCTTCTGCCACGTCGCCTCCCCTGGGGACCCCACAGGACGATCGGCTCTGGGAGGAGTCAGGCTGATTTTCCCATGTTTCGGTCCGTGGACTCCTGCAAAGTCCCCTCCTGCTCCCTGTCCTGGGACATAAGCTGACCCTGTAAGAAGGCCCAGCCTGGTGCCCGAGCTGGGTTCCTGCTGGTGTATGGAGGGTGATGCCCCATATAGGACGCCCAGGTGGGCACTGAGGGGCAGAGGCCAGGACCTCTGCATGGCCACTGCCCTGACTTCTCAGCAGGCGTCGGAAGCCTGCTGAGAGGCTGGGGCTTGATCCCAGCCCCCAGCCAGGGAACCCCCAGCCAGGGAACCAGAGCCAGTGGGAAGTTGCCAGCAAGCCTTCAACCCACTTCCTGGAGTGAAACCCCCTCCCCCAGGGCTGCTGAGGGAGGGGCCCCGCCCGGGTTCTTTGAAGTTGGGCTGAGGGACACTGCCTGAGGCAGGGGCACCTAAAGTCTGGGGGCACCTCCAGGTGAGGGCGTGGGGGCCTCTGCCAAGTGTCAAGTCAGCCTGAAAGGAGGGGTACAGATGGCGGGGGAGGGGGCTTTGCTGTTTGCCCTTGGCTAAGAAAAGGGAATCTGAGCAGAGGAAGCATTCCTGCTGGGGACTACCTGGAGTGGCCCCAGCTTTGATCCTGGTGCCCTGGCTTGCTGTGGCTTGTCCCCCCTTCTCCTTTCATGTCAGAGCCCTGGATGGAGCGCCTGTGCAGGGCGGAGGACAGTGGAGGTTCTGGCCCGGCCCAGGCCTGCTTGCTGGGGCCTCAGTGATGGGGACGAGTGGTCCAGGGGCTCCAGGCCACAGACAGACAGACAGACATGGAGATGTCCTGCGGCCCATTCACTGCCGTCTCCCACCCCATCTCCCGAAAATTGGGCATCCTTCCAGTCCATAGACTGTCTCTGGAAAATTGCATGGCACACGTCTTTGAGCAGTGGCTGTGATCCCTTGGTGCACACTTCCTAGCATTTTGGGTGGAATAATTCCTTGTGGGAGGATTTGCCTGGGATTGCATGGTGTCCCGCCCTCTCCCACTGAAGGAAATTCCGTATATTTCCAAATGCCCCCAATGTCTCCATTTATTAGTTGGCAGAGAAATCAGTCAGTGCTTAGAAAAATGAACCAGAATGAAAAAAATACCAGTGTATTCTACGAGTACACACACTGGAGCTAAGTATCGGCCGACTGCCGGTGCTCTCAGGAGGGTCTGGGTCGCGTGGATCGGGGGTCCACCTTGGCTCTCCCCAGCTGTCTGCTCAGTCTCCTGTGCTTCTGTAACCTTCCTGAGGGTAGGGGGCTGCATGGGGACAACACATCCGCTGAGCTGTGGCCTGCCCCTGTCACCCTCTGCCCTGAAACCCACAGGTGCCCCTCCTGCCCTGGGAGTCGAGCCTCACACTGAGCAGCTGTGGGAGGGACCCTGCCTTTGGGTCTGAATGGGGGGCCTTCAGCCCAGGCCCACAGAGAGGTGTCTGCAGTCACGCCCCTCGGACATCTCACCTGTCCCCTCTGGTTCTGTCTGGGGAGGAGGCTGTGGCTTCACTTCTCTCTGGTCAGGATGTGTGACTTAGAGGTTTACCTGCTGATAAGAGAAACTGCTTCATAGCAGGGCCCAATTATTGGGTTAAAAAAAAGAAATTGAAAGACACTACACGATAATTGTGCCCTTGTGAGTTGTACTGGCATCCTGTGACAAGCTCCGATGCAGGACCCCCACGTCGTGGGACAAGCAGGGCCGCTGCAGACACCAGGAGAGACACTGTCCAGGGTGTAAGACCTCGGGTCTCAGGACAGCCTGAGGGGGACCTTCTCAGGGAAGCCGCCTCCTGTGTTATTAAATAGAGAGAATTTTGAAAAGATCACATTTTGATGAAACGTTTCTCCAGAATTGCCTGCAGTCGATGGTGTTCTGAGCAAACCTCTCTGCCCAACAGTCAGTGGGGTTTATTTTATAAAAGAGGGAACTGGAATTCAGGAAGCTCCAAGCACACACTTCACACAGAGCCCTGCCTGCTCGCCTTGCCCTGCCCGCACTGTGCACGTGTGTTAACGCACGTGTCATGGGCCTCTGTAGGCACAGCCCCGTGTGCATGCGTGTATTATACATACACATGTGTATTCGTGTCAGTATGTGTGCGTGTGTGTGGGTGGGTATACACACAGCTGCGTACAAGTGTGCACGTGTGTGTATGTGTACATGTGTCACTGATTTCTGAGATGGAGGCAGAGACAGCAGCGATTCCGTTGTTGCTGCTGCGTCTTTGTTTCCCAAGGCAAATCGTTTCTCACGCTCTCGGTGCTGAACTCCAGACTGCTTCCTGGCTCCTGAGATTAATGGAAGGCATCTTTAAGCAGTCCTTTTATTTGTCAAATCCCTGTTATTTTGTCGAATCTATCTTGCAGCCAAAATAGCCTCAGGGGGAAAATAATGAAAAAAAGATGAATTGGGTGTGTCCGAAAAATGTGCAAGGGGGCGTATGCAAATAAGCCAGCCTGTGGCTCCTGTTCCCCTGCCCCTCAGGGGCCCCTTGTGGGTCTCGGGGCACCTGCAACACCTTGGGGCGGGGTAGGCGGCTCCAGGCCCCCTACCGTGCTACTCGCCCTCCTCACAGATACATTGTTGGACCTTTGCATAACTGCCACGTAGTTTGTTTTCCCCTCAAGGACGGTGCTTTAGCAGAAATCAGTCTTCGTTATTACATGGTCTCTGTGCTGGGAGGATTATCTTACCTGTTTCCAGGTAGGGGTTTGCGCACGTGCTCCTTTCACATGTGTGGGATGTATCCCCTGTGCCAGGTGCTGGGGGCACCGAGTCCCTCTGTCCGTCTATGTGACCTCCCCTGTTGGTGGACTTTGTCTCCCTGCCACTGCTAATGACGATGGCATGCTTACCCTCATGCCCACCTGCTCACCCCTCGTGTCCAGTGCCTCCATCATTGGATTGTGGTTTGTGATACATGTGGTCCAGTCACTTTCCTAAGTGCTCCGCCAGTTATTGACCTTCTCTCATAGCATGTCTCCCACCGTAGTTTCAGACACTGACCAGGCCAAAGCTCCCCGCTGCCCTGTGTCTCTGCCTGAGCCCAGCCCTGCCTCCCTCCCCTCCTGATGTCCTCACCCAGGCCACCCACACAGCGCTTCATGCACACTGGCTCTACGGTCTCCCGTCCACTGAAGTTCACACCCCAGCAAGACAGCCACCTTGTCACCCAGCCCCGCCAGCCTCCTCCTCCGGATGGGTCCAGGGTGGAGCCGCCTTGCCTTGGCACCTGCAACCACCTGGTGCCAGCCACCAGCCACCGTTGTCCCTTGCCAGGGGCACATCGTGGGTACAAGATGTTGACTGGACTTTCTGTCACTTCTGCACCCGCCTCCACCCCAGCCTCTGTCACAGGGCAGCATTGGAGCCACGTCACGGTGCCAGACCCTCCCACCATTTCCACAGACCAACTCCTTACATTAGCCACAAGCCTGGGCCCCGTCCCACCCCACAGCTGCCACTGTCCCCCACTAGGATGTGACCTGCAGTGGCTTGTCCCCACCCTTGGCCCCAGTGTTCTTCACGTGTCTGCTCTGATGTCACCTCCTCAGTCCCACGTATAAAACATCAAAGAAAACATCAGATTGCCCTTGCTATGCCCCTCCCCCATCTCTGGTGCAATTTCTGTCCTTTCCTCTGTTTTCCTCTGGGGCAGCTCACACATCTGTTCTGTGGGTTTCCCGGAGGGCTGGCTCTCTCAGGAAAACAGTAGACTGGGTGAGGACAGGGACTTTGTCTTGTGGGCTGTGACCTTGGCTGATGCCCCTGACCTTCGCCTTGCCGATCTCTTACACATCAGGTGCAGTGTGAACTGGCCAGCTGACCAGACAATACATGGCCCCCGGGACCCTGTGCTTGTAGTGGCAGGGGCCCCAAGAGCTGGGAGAGCCACTCCTGCACCCACACTTACTGGGACCTCATGTCCGGTGTGTGTTGCCTTCCCCGACCCTGGATTTCAGCAAAAGCCTGTCACACATCTGGACCCAAACCCCAGTGCTGTTGGGACTGACAACCTCTGGAGCTCTGGCCCCAGCCAGGCCCTTCTCTCATCAAACCTGTTCTTGCTCCTGAATTCCGAGCTCAGTTAAGGTCATCCTGACCTTGGGGCCAGCTTCCATCTTGCCACTGCTGCCATCTTTTCATCGCCACCATCAGCACAGGCCTCCCCTCTGCCGGCCTCCCGCCTCCCCTCTCGCCCCTCCACCCCTGCTTGTGAGCTCTGACTCCCCCTTTTGACCAGAGTCAAGTCAGACCTCCAGCCTGGCACCCAGCCCTTCCCTGTTTCATCATCAGGACCATCTTCCCCTTCAGGCTCTGTCTTCTGGTCCCTCCCACGCGTGTGAATAGATGGGCGGTGAGTCATGTCAATCAGCTATCAGAAATCAAAGGGCAGCAGATACAGGCCCCAGGTTCCAAGGCCCAGCCCGGGTGTGGCCCCAGGGAGTGGCCCCAATGACCTGGCGTCTGTCTTACTGACTTACAGTGCTCATTCCCTCAGTGATGTGCCAGCACAGCCTGTCCCCAGTGGACACGCAGAGACCGGAGCCTGCAGTCCTGGCCCCGTGTGGCGTCCTCGTGGGGGGTCACCGTGTGCAGGACGCAGAGGGCAGCGAGGGGCGGTGGCCCAGCTGTGTCCCCCCCTCTGTCTGACCTGCAGGGACAGTGTCTGCAGGGTTCCAGACACCACATGAGAAGCCCCAGTGCTGAAGTGGGACTGGAACTGGAATAACTTGGAAAAAAAAAAGGTAGGATTCAGAGGACTGTCAATTCTGTGCTTTTTAAACTCACAATCTTTAGCTTTTTTTTTAAACCCAAACCCAAACCCTGTGTATGGCCTCCTTATTTATAATGCTTCTATTTAGTCTTCCTTCGTGTAGGTCTTTCAGATAATCACAGGAGAATGCAGATAAAACAGTTTGCAGTAATTTCTACGTGCCCTTCCCTAGTAGGCTTCTGGCTTTGCCGTGAGATCTTGTGTCTTCCCAAACGGAACCCATAAAAACGCTTCCCGGACCTTCATTTTATTTATTTTATTTAAAATATGTTATGCAGGTGTAATGGACGTATAACATTCTGTCAGACTCGGGTACAACATGAGTTGGTATTTGTGCACATTGTGACCCGTCACCGTCCATCACCACCCAACCACCCATTCCAGTCAAAGCTGTTTGACATGTATCTGCTGGGTTTAGTTGTGAGATATTGTTCCCATGCTTGGTGGCATTAAATGAAATGATTTCATTAAAATGCTTCGGTGGCATTTTTGTGAATGATTGCTTCTAGATCATTAAGGACCCAGCCTAAAATTCATCTAACCATGAGGACTTACTTGTAGATTAATCATGTTCTAGATCTGTAAGTTGAGTGACAAAGCACTTGAACAAAAATTTTGACATTTAAGAATTTATATAGCTTAGCTGTAAAAATGAGAAAATGTTGTTGGTTTTAAAATCTGGTAACTTTACAATGAAAAGAAATTTATTTTATAAGTGTTGTGACTGAAAACACACTCATTTGATAATCAAAAAAGAAACCTTTAACTTTTTAAAATTATAAAAGTTTTATTAACTCGGGTTTTAAAATTATAAGCGCCACATGCCCGCCCGGGAATAAAAATGCTGACTTGCAGTGGCAATGAGAAACGCAGTAACTTGCTTTTTAAAAAACTTCAGGAATAAGTAGCTAGACTTGCTCGTAGCGATGAAAACAGCCCAACTGCCTCAGCCTGTGATGCTGTTTCCATGCCTACTAGCCCCCCCCGCCCCCCAGCCCGCAGGGGCCGTAGCTGGGGAAGAGGGCTACCACTGGTGTCTTCCAGAGCCCCTCTGTGCATGGCCTGGTGGAAACCTCACCGGAACTTTGTGGGATCGGGAGTGAGTTGTCATCCGCATTAGCAGAGGAGGAAGTGGTGGCCCAGAGTGACCACTTCTAAACCTGCAGACAGTCGGCGGGTGACAGAGCTGCCCCTGTGCCCCTGGTGTTGCCTGCCTGAGGTCGGTCCCGCCTCCTGGGGGATGATGCACCAGGCCACGTGCTTGGTCCCCAAGTCTCCGTGCCCCGTGCTTCTTAACCCAGCTGCAGACCAGAGGCCCCAGGGGAGATTTTGAAGAGATTCCAGGCGTCCGGTGCCCCCCAAAGGCTGTGGGCTGAGAACGGTTCGTTCCAGGTGGGACATGGAGGGTGGTGCTGGGTTCTCAGGGGCAGAATCTCCACCCAGAGTTCCAGAGGTGGTCCCGCTGTTACCCAGTTTTGTCCAAGCCAGACCCTGGGTCTGGAGAACTCGGGAGTGGAAGGAGTAGGGTGAATTCAGGGGGCTTTGAGCCGAGGCTGGGTGACTCAGGGCTCTGTCAGCCTCACCTGTCTCCATTCGTCCTCCCCTGGGCAGAGGGTGTATAGGGCCTTGTGCAGGGACGCTCTAGGTGATGGGCAGACGGGCGTGGGCCGTGTCCTCACGCCCACCTGGGGTAACGGCATGACTTTGGGGCCACTCACTGTAGCCACCCTCAGCTGTGGCCGTGGAGTGTCACCAAGCAGGCTGACTTCCCTGACCCTCTGCTTGTCTGCAGGGAACCAGGATTTCGGGTTGGGGTGGGGCGACACCTGGCCCATGTGGGCATTTTGAGGCCCGTCACCAGGCATGGACAGCGATGCAGATTTTCCTTTGTGTTAAACAAAACCCACCAGAAATAGCTCAATTCGGTATCAGTGGGGAGAGTTGGGGCCAGGTGAGTCCCAGCAGCCGTGTCCATTTCCTTCAGCGTCCAGCAGGAAGTGGACACTCCCCTCTCTACTTCGGGTGTTCCGGTGCCGAGAGCAGCAGAATCTGTCCCCCCATTGTGGGTCTCGCCGTCTAACTGATTCGGGGGTTGTGCTTGGAGTCCAGTGCTGGTGCAGAGCCCCAGGCACCTCCAGGTTTATCACTGGCGGTGGCTTGGCACTCAGGAGCCCCAGAGGTCTGAGAACGGACCGGAGGATGGAAAGCTGTGAGCCGTCGGGCCGGTGTCTGAGTGTAAGAGGCAGGAAGACTGGCCGAGGGCCCTCCACGCTTGCAGTCCCCTTCCCCTGGGTCAGGTCAGCGTGCAGAGAAAAACCTTGTTTCCATTTACTAGTCTGATATGTATTGTTGCATCTCCACCCCTTTTCCCTATGGGAGGGTGAGGCCAAGAGTTTGGGGGCCCTTCTTACCCCAATGAACCCCTCTCTGTGTCTGTGAGGGGGCAGCAGGCAGGAACATGGGGTGTGAGAGGCTGTGGGAGGGTCCTTTTTCCTCTTTGAGGTTTCACTTGATGTCCACTCAGGCAGAAGCCTGCACACTACAGCCCTTCCTCCCTGCCCTCACCCTCTCTTGCTGCACCCCAGCCTCCCCCACGGGGCAGGTGAGGGCCCAAAGATGCTTCTCTCGCAGCCCAGTTCCCATCATTCCCTTACTTCTCCCCCTGGGGTGGCCAGGAGACAGAGGAGGAAAGTGCGGTAGACCCCAAGTCTGGAAAAGAGATGACACTGCCTGGGGGTGGGAGGGTGGCCCTTAACCCTTTTGCTTTGCTCTGCAAGTTCTTGAACAAAACAGTTGCTTTTTTTTTTTTTTTGAGCAAGGAAGGGGTAAAAACACATATTGGAAGTTGATTTTGTAAGGAAAGCATTTTTTCTGTACTTTTTGAAGGCAGAGGAAAGGAAATGATGAAAGGGGAGAGAGGCGTGAAATGCCTATTTTCCGAGCATCGGCAAAAAACATTCTGCTAAGTATGTCAGAAGTTACCACTTTGTTCCTTAAAAGAAGCCATGAGCTGTGGGAGGGTGCTGGGAGCTCAGGCTGGGGGTTGCCCTGAATTCTGTAGCCACCGACCAAGACATGTGGGTTATGTTGATGGGACTAAAAGACCCCCTTGGGGCCAGGGGCTCCTGCGTTCATCACGTCTTTGAGCACCTGCTGGGACTTGGAGGAGCAGTGGCTGTGAAAGACGGAAGCTGAGGTGGCAAGGCCTTACTGTCCTGGTCCTAATACACCCTGCGAGGTGGCCCCTGTGGCCCCGAGGGGGTGCTGGGTTAGGTGATGTGCCTGTGCTCCCTGGCTCTCCATCTCCCAGGCCCCCCTCTCACCCCTAGGCGCCCCGGGCCTCAGTTTCCCCTGTGTTCAATGTTCCCCATCAGGAAGTACTAGACAGTGGTCTGTGCGCCTGGGTGGTAGTGGGGAGCAGATGCTTGCTGAGCAGGGGAGGAGGGTGAGGGATGTCCTGAGAGCCAGGATTTGCCCGAGGTCTGCGCCCAAGGTGGCCCAGGTGTGCCCGCCACCAGCACCGCTGGACGGGGAGGGAGGGCCAGCTCAGAGCCGGGGGCGCGAGAGCAGGCCCCAGACAGCTGTCTGGGCAGGAGCTCTGTAAACTGAAGGTCTTCTTCATTGTCGGAGGTAACCTGCTTCTAAGACGCTTTAGGTGTCTGGTGGGGACTCCTTGCCTCTCCAGTTCACAGCACAGAGGAGTGTACTGGCCTGTGACAGATGCTGCGTGTGCCAGGGCTGGAGGGTGCAGACATTGGCGTGTGCCCAGAATGTTTGGTGACCCCACCGCAGACCCCAGGCTGGGAGCTGGGGCGGGGCCAGTGGGTGCGGGCGCCTCTGAGGTCCGCGTGCAGGGCCTGGTCACCGTTAGGTTCAGGTATTGTCTCCGAGCAGGAACATCGGCAGGAGAGTTGTGCTGTCACCACCCGTGCGTCCTGGCAAGGCCAGGGTCCGGGCCCCTGACTGAGGAGGCGTGGGGGGCCTGCTCTGTTGTAGACTTACTGTCCCCTTTTACAACAAAGGGAAGGGGGATGGAGACTGTGCAGAGCTTCTCCAGAGTGACAGATGGTAGACTGTGGCTCTCCTCTGCGAGGTCCCAGGACAAGTGGGAACTAAAACTTTTCCCCTTCCTCATACCCTCATCCCCACTTACTGCTGAGCCTCCTGCCACCATCCTCTCTGTCCCCGGGGTGGGAGGAGCCTTGAGGCCACGCCGACGTCTGTTTCTCCTCAGACCTTCACTGTGTTTCCTTATTTCTGTCAGTAGGACCCATGGCCTCATGGATTACTACTGTGTCCAGTGGTTTATAACCCAGTAGTACCGCTCTCAGCGGCCGTCACCAGCCATCCTTGTGTCCAGTGGTTTATAATCCAGTAGTATCGCTCTCAGCGGCCGTCACCAGCCATCCTTGTGTCCAGTGGTTTATAATCCAGTAGTACCGCTCTCAGCGGCCGTCACCAGCCATCCTTGTGTCCAGTGGTTTATAACCCAGTAGTATCGCTCTCAGCGGCCGTCACCAGCCATCCTTGTATCCAGTGGTTTATAACCCAGTAGTATCGCTCTCAGCGGCCGTCACCAGCCATCCTTGTATCCAGTGGTTTATAACCCAGTAGTATCGCTCTCAGCGGCCGTCACCAGCCATCCTTGTGTCCAGTGGTTTATAATCCAGTAGTATCGCTCTCAGCGGCCGTCACCAGCCGTCCTTGTGTCCAGTGGTTTATAACCCAGTAGTATCGCTCTCAGCGGCCGTCACCAGCCATCCTTGTATCCAGTGGTTTATAACCCAGTAGTATCGCTCTCAGCGGCCGTCACCAGCCATCCTTGTGTCCAGTGGTTTATAATCCAGTAGTATCGCTCTCAGTGGCCGTCACCAGCCGTCCTTGTGTCCAGTGGTTTATAACCCAGTAGTATCGCTCTCAGCGGCCGTCACCAGCCATCCTTGTATCCAGTGGTTTATAACCCAGTAGTATCGCTCTCAGCGGCCGTCACCAGCCATCCTTGTATCCAGTGGTTTATAACCCAGTAGTATCGCTCTCAGTGGCCGTCACCAGCCATCCTTGTGTCCAGTGGTTTATAATCCAGTAGTACCGCTCTCAGCGGCCGTCACCAGCCATCCTTGTATCCATGGCAGAGCCGGCCTCATCCAGGGGCTCCTGCCACAGTGCAACCTGGTGTCCAGCCCCAGGTGGGTGATGCACCCGAGGCCCTGAGCTGGGGCTTGTCCTCGTGGTCTGGACCCCAGTGCTCTGAAGTCCGTCTTCTGCAGGCAGAACCTCGCTTTGGTTCTGGGCACTCAGTGCAGCGAGCAGCCAGAGCCGGGCGTTGGGTCCGAGAGGAGCATGGTGGGCTGCAGCCTGACGAGGGGCAGCCCAGTTGCAGGGTGAGGCCGGCGAGGCCAGGGCTGCTTGCGCCTGGGTGAGTGGGCTCCAGTCCTGCCCTGGTTTCTGGTCCCCAGGGTCCCCAGACTGACTGACCCCAAACCCTTCTGCTTCAGCTTGCTTCTGAGGGGGTCGGGTGAAACGCTGACATTGACGGCAAGGACAGGGCGGAACGCTGACTTTTTCCTTCCTGCCCCAGCATTTATTGCTCCCGCTCTGTTTTGTGTGTGGAAAACCCCAGACAAAGGCTAGGACTGCAGCCTGGAGGCACAAGACATGACCACACTCCAGGGCTGTGCCCCAAGGATGAGGTCGGTGGGGTAGAGGGCAATTAACTGGTCAGGGCGGTGGGACAGGAGGCGGGTCTGCAGCGGAGCCCAGAAAGGCAGCAGTTTCCAGGCAGAAAGGAGAAAGGAGACTCCAGAGTGGGGCCCGCAACCTCCAGGACACAGAGCTCAGGTGTAAGCTGGCTGGGGAGAGGGGGCCGCTAGCACAGTGGGGAATCACTGCAGGCTCCCAGTTTTGCATTTGGGGAAGTAGCTTGGGTTTCGGGGCAGAGACCACGTCCTGACTGCTGACTGCTTGTGGCAACCCCATGGGGTGTATCACGTGCATGTAGTAAAGTGTGGGAGTTTTCTGAATGGTGCACCTTTCAAATAAGTAGGAGACCCAGGGAGTCCCCAGGAGAAGAACCACCATTGTTTTCCAATCGTGCAGGCCTGGCCATGAGCACTGGCGTTCAGCACAAACATTTCCAGGGGCCGGGGTCCCCCCAGAGAGCCTTGTCCCCAGGTCCACGGGAGCTTTACCATGTTAGGGTTCACCTGCTGTCTGCTGGGATCAGGGTCCCTCTGCTGGTCCGTGGGTGAGGCGCTGCTGTGCCCTGTGGCTTCTGGGCCAGGCGTTTGCACCGCCCTGGACAGCACTACAGTGTGTGTCCTGGTCTGTGCCCGGCCTGTGTTAGGTCCTGGAGAAGCAGACATGAACGCGGCCGGGTGTGCGCAGGCTCCTGCAGTCACGGGGGAGAGGGCTGTGTCTGCAGAAAAGAAAGTCTCAACATGTGAATAATGACGACGGGGGCAACGAGTAGGGCTGGGTGTCTGGTGGGCCAGGAACCCAGAATGGCACCCGCCTGGCCTTCTCGTGGTTGAAGGTCGGAGAGCAGCTCTGCTGTTCACCGCAGAAAGGCGGATGGATATCCAGCGCCAGCGCCTGAGAGGTTAAGCAGCCGGAGTCCTCGCTGGGCTGGAATTCGCACATGTGTTAACCATAAAGGCCCTGGTCCAGCCCACCCAGACGACTGCAGAGCTAAGGCATCGGGAGTTGCGAGCAGAGGTGAGGATCTGAAGTCGGGCGTTAGACCAACACAGCTCTGAGCTGTGGACGCATCGCAGGTCACTAGACCCGCACACGCCTGGGCCTCCGGGCAGGTCAGGTCAGGTCACTGGGGCCACTGCTGGGGGTACACCGGGGGCCAGCCTGAGGCCAGAGGGTTCCCCAGCGCCATCTGCTCCCGTGCAGGGGCCTCCTCCGTGCCCCACCGGAGGGAGGAGGTGGCCCCAGCCGGACAGGGCCATGGCCAAGGTGGCCCTCCCGTCTCTTCCACCCACAGATGCGGGAGCTCCTGGTGGAATTAAGCCCCACTGCTCGTGTGGGCAGCCCACGAGGACTCCATTCTGCGGGGTCTGGCAGGCCATGGAGAAGCCCTCCCTCCCTTCCCCGCTGCCTTTCCGCTCTCCAGGTGTCTGCCTTCTTCCTGATACCCCGTCTCCACTGTACAGCCCACCTTCACCTCCCAAACTCCAGGCTTCACATTTCCTTCTGAAACTGCAGCCCCCACGAGCAAACTGGGACTGGAAACCGGATGTGATGTGGGGAGCTGGGTGGCACGAGGGATGGTGGGGGGGCAGGAGGCTGGGGGTCCCTGCCCCAGAGGAAGGCCCCTCATCACTTGCTTTCAGCGCGCCCGAGTCCCCACCTCATCCCTCTGGAGCAAGGCTGCTCCTTGTTTTTCTTAGTTGAAGAGGCAACTCGGAAAGAAAGCCTTTCTTTCTGCCTGACGCTTGTCCTTCTTTCCACTAAACCCGCTTTTGGGTGGCAGCGTGAATTACTAGTGATACTGGCCATTACCCACGCACTGGGTGACTAGACGCATTCATGACTTAAAGCCCTGGAGCCAAAGAGCCTGCGGGTTCTGATTTTACACCGTGGTCAGCGTTACTGGAGAGCTCTGAAATCCCAGTCAGGCGGCACCCTAGCCGAAGGCGAAGGTAATCCAGTCGGAGGCGGCAGAAGCCTCGCCCCCCACGCCTGCCCGGGGGCGTTTCTGCTCCACTCGCCCTGGGTTTGGCTGAGAAGCCTTCGCCTCCTTTCTGGAGCTGCGGTCTGAGGTGGGGGAGGGAGGGCTAATTCGTGTCAGATGGAGGGGCGCCGGGGGACCGTGCGCTTGCTCGCCTGGCTTTTGTTCCCTGCATCTGACTTCTGAGTGCGGAGTGGAAGTGGAGGTGGCGGCCGTGTCCGTTCGGGCCTCCGGGCGTCGAAATTTTCCTGGGACTCCCAGACGCAGCGGCCCAGAAGGCACCCCTGTGGGGCACCGCCGCTGCCCGGAGAGTTGGCGCCCGCCGACGTCCTCACTTGGCCCGGCTGGGCTCTTCCCCGGCGCCGGGAGCCGCCATGCGGCTGCGCGCCCTGACTCGGGGGCCGCCTGGAGGATGCGCGCGCGGGGCCCGGGCGCGCCGGCACCGGCGCCAAGTGAGTGGGTGCAGGATGCTCGGAGCCGGGGAACCCGGTCGCTGGGGGCGCGGGGGTTGCGGGGCTCCGGGAGGAGGGGGCGCCAGGGTGCGGGGCGCTCAGAAATGAATGCTTTCGGGCTGTAGCGCGCGCGTCCTGTGTGCGCTCATACTCTCGTCCGTGCACGCTCGTGCAAGTCTGTACTTGCACCCTTGTCTGCGTGTGCACGTGCACGCTCGTGCCCTTGGTGCGCGTGCCCAGGTGTGCTCATATGCCCACGAGTGCGCGTGTGTCCTTGTCTGTGCCCCAGCGTGTGCGCTTGTGTACCCTTGCGTGTGGGCGCAGGAGAGGAGGAGAGATGGAAAGGGGGCCTTGCCTGGTGGGAGGCGGGTGCCCGGCTGAGGCCACAGAGTGGGAGACAGTTCAGGATTAACTTTCTAATCCAACCACCTCTCGAACAGGCTTCCTTGGACTCCGTTCAGGGAATGGAAGTAGGACATGGGGCATTACGCAGACTCCCAGCGCAGCCCGTGTATCTTGCAAAGGAAGGGCGCTCAGCTCTGTGCAGACGCTGGGTGTACTGGCCTGTTGCAGTAGTACAAGTTCCTGGAGGCTGCATCAGAGTCCCTGGTCCGCGGTGGGGCCTCCAGAGGCTTAATTTAAACAGAGCGAACCTCCGACGGGACCCGCAGCCCTTTCTTTGAGTCCAATAATTGGGCCTTGATGGCATTCAGTTTCCTGGAAACTTTGGTAATGTTCTGAGGAGTGAGAGGTTGTCAAAATGTCAGCTCCTTTCCATCCTTCTGAGTTGTGCAGTGTCCTCATTTTCAACTCACCAGCCAGAGAGTGTTGCTGGGAAGATTGAGGACGAGGTGTGGTGTGGGGAGGGTCCTGAGTCCTATGCCCCGGGTCCTGTGGCTGCCAGTGGATGGACACATCTCCAGGCAGGGTCAGTCACCCCCCAGTTTGGGGCACACACTGTCCCGGTGGGAAGTTTCGTGGCCGTTTAACTTCGGAGCCCAGCTGAATTGTGTTGTCACTCTGTCTGCCTTCCTGGACTGCTGAGGTTTCCCCAGGTCCCCAAGTGCACCCTGGATCCTCGTTCCAGAGAGGAAGACAGAACTTGGGTTTTGCGAGTGCAGCTTTGTGTGGGAACCCCTGGGAGAGAAGTCTGGGAAGCTCTGCCTCACCACAAAGCAGAGTGGGGCGGGGGGGGGGGGGGCTCCCCTTCTGCACTCACAGGGTGCACTTCCTTCCCCAAATGTACAGATTTTTCTTTCTAAAACTCACAGTCAAGACCAGTACTGACCACCGTGCACCCCTCAGGGTGGAACCCCCAGCCTTGCCCTGTCCCTTCCCAACCGCCTGCTCCAAACAATTGAATGCCATTTAGATTCCTGAACTGAGCCTGCTCAATACTGCAGTACTGAGGCCTCCCCTCCCCCTGTGCTCCTGGGCCCCACCTCTTTGGGAGAAATGAAAGCACCTCTCAGGTGAGAACAAAGGCTGTCTAATCCGCCTTTGGGCTCCTTGCACAGTGGAGATGTTTTGTGCAGATGCCATGTCAGCAGATGTCATTACACTATCTGAAATGAATCCTCAGGCATCCAGCCACTGAAATGGGTCCAGCCTCCCAACAGCACCTCTGCTGTTTCCTTCTTCCTCTCCCAGCTGTGGCCCAGCGGCCACGGAAAAAACCTCAGGAACACAGTGGCTCTTTCTCCCTGGTTGGAATAAAGGTATTTGTAAGGAATAAAAGGTCACAGTGTTTCCTCCTTGGCCCACAGACTGGCCAATTCATTTGGTCAACAAATATTAATGGAGGGTCCACAGTTCAGTGTCTGCAGGTGCCATGCAGGGCTCGCAGGACAAAGGATAAGAGCCCGTCGTCCTGCGTCTGGGAAATGACAGTGAAGCACAGGACCAAAGGCATAGAAACAATGGGAGGAATGGATGTGACAAACTGGGCTTATGAAGGAGGGCTGTGTGTGTCACATGCGTGAATGCTTCCTCCTGTCTGAGCATGAGGCTGGGCTGGACACCGGTCCCAGCCCATGTCCCTTACCCACTGGCTGTGTGGTCTCCGTCTGGCATCCTACAGCCCTGTTGCTGGAACAGTGACGACTGTGGTTATGGCACAGAAGGGTCCTGCCAGTGCCATGAACTTCATGATGGCGGCACTGTCGTTCCTCCATGGAAGGAAGGTTCTCAGAAAGTGTTTAACCTCTTACAAACCCAGACACACATATGAAGACACACGGAGTAACAGTGCCTTACGGGCTGTAAACACATCTTCAGGGTCTAGTCCATGGGTAGTGCTGGCTCTCAGTCCCACTTGCACGGTGGAGTTTCTGGGGAGCTTTCAAAGAATTCGCATTCTTGCCCCACCTCAGTCTGGGGTGAAGCTGAGGGAGAGCTGTTTTAAAAACTCTGCCATAGCAATTACCATAGGCTTCCAGTGCTCACAGCTGGCACCTGGGTTAGCCCTTGGTCATTTACAGTAGCTCTGTTAACAGGCAGGAGGCAGAGGGTATCTTTCCTCTTCAAGAAAGGTGGTGACTTGCCAGGGTCACAAAGCTTGTACTGTGGGTGGCAGAAGTGGTGACACAGCTTCTGCTTGGTGCAGGACACTTTCTCTCATTTGATAATCTCGACAAGATCAACCCAAACACCAGGAGATAAGTGCCCAGAGTGCTGCCGGACTGCTAAGGACTGGGGGTGGGGATTGGAGTGGTCCCCGGAGAAAACTGTTGCCAGCATTCCAGAGAGCTTGAGTAGCAGGGGAAAGATGGCTGGCTGTCCAACGCATGCTCTGTGAGCTTGGAATGGCTGAAGCATTGGTATAGCTTAAGGAGTTTTGAATTCACTTTCATTTATTGCTGGGTATGGAATTCTAGGTTGGCAGCTTTTCTTTCGGTCCTTCATGTTGCTCCACACTCTTCTCACTCGCTTTTTTAAAAAATGGACAGATCCGCTGTTTTGCTAATGGTTGGTCCCCTGTATATAATGTGTTTATTGTTCCCCCATCTGGGTGCTTTTAAGATTTTTCTTTGTCACTGGGTTTGAGCAGTTTGAGCAGTTTGAGTATCGTGTGTCTTGGTGTGCTGCCCGTCACCAAACTTACACTTTAGATTTGTTGACTTGCTTGGATCTATGGGTTCATAGTTTTCCTCATGTTTTGGAAAAGTTTCAGCCATTATTTCTTTGAATGCCCACCCATCCCCTGCCTTTTCAGAGACTCCAATTACATGCATGGTAAGCTGCTTAAGGTGGTCCCGAAGCGCTGTCCCGCTGATGCTCTGTTTGTTTATCTATTTATTCACTTACTTAGGTTGTGTTTTCTGTGCTTATTTGGGAAGTTTGTACTAAGATTTCTTCATGTTCTCCATTCTGCTTTCTGCAGCATCTAATCTCACCTTAATCCCATCCAGTGTATTTTCACATTTTCTTCCATAGATATTTGATTTGGATCTTTTTATACCATCAAGGTCCCTACTTACCTTCTTGAACATACGGAATACAGTTATAATGCCTCTTAATAGCTTCTGTGCTAATTCTGTCAGTTCAGGGTCATATTCATTTGATTGATTATTGTCATCAGGGGCTGTGTTTTCCTGTTGCTTTGCATGCCTGATAATTTTTGATTGGATAGCAGACATTGCACATTTTACCTTATTGGGTGCTGGGTATTTTTCACTCCTATAGATATTCTTGATCTGAAATTCGATTAAGTTACTTAGAGATAGTTTGAGCCTTTTGGGTGCTGCTTTTCAGATGAAGCAGGCAGAACAGGAGCAGTGCCCAGTCTAGAGTTAATCATTCTCTACCATTAAGGCCAGATCCTTCTATGCTCTCTGTGCAGTACTGTGTGAATCTTGACATGTTCTGGTCTGGTTGTGGGAACAGGCACCACTCCCAGCTCTGTGTGAATACTGAGCACAGTTTCCTCTCATCCTTTCTGGTGATTCTTTCCCCAGCCTTGGGTAGCTCCCTCATACATGTGTGTGCACACATGCACGCACGCACACACACGCATGCACACATGCATGTGCTCCTCAGTGCTCGGCTGAATGCTTCAGAGTACCTCAGGAAGACCGTGAGAGTCCTGTGCAGCTCTCTCTTCTCCGCATCCTGTCCTGTTCTGCCTGAACTCTTAGCTCCTCCTCCGCGACCCACGGAGTTGCTGGTTCCCCTTCCTTCTCCGCATCCTGGAGCCTTTCTTGATGCAGGAATCTGGGGCAATCGTAGAGCTCACCTCGTTTTTTTCTGTCTCAGAGGAACTAGATAGATTAGTTTGCCTGTGTGTGAACATCCTATAAATAGAGCCATTCACTGTGTGCCCTTTTGTCTGGCTTCTTTCACACTGCGTAACACTGCTTTCGATGTTCACCCTGATGCCGTGTGTTAGTAGTTTGCTCTTGTTGCACTGTGGCTGCACCGTGACTGGCTTATCTAGGCTCCTTCTGATGACGTTTGGGTTACTTCTTGTTTGGGGCACTTTTAAATCAGGTGGCTAGGACCATTCTTTGCCTGTCTTTTTGTGGACATTTGCATTTGTTTCTTTCTAGTGTCCATAGCAGTGGAATTGCTGAGTCATAGCATTGGTATAGATTTAAAAATATTTATAAGAAATTGTCAAACAGTTTTCCAACATAGTTGTACCATTTGTTTCACATTCTCGATCACAGTTCCTCTTCTCAGTGAGTGTTAGCCATTCCGGTGGCGAGCAATGGCCTCAGCGAGTCTGTGTGGTATTAGTGATTGATAGAATACACCATCACTTATCCGCAAAGCGGTACAAGGATTGGGGTTGGGTTTCCAAGGCCAGCTGAACTTTCATAAGGTCATCACCCAGCTGTGAGCCTTGAGTCTACAAACACAGATTTGGTGGCTGACAGGTGGTCCATTTCCTCCTAGTAACAGTGCGTGTGGCAGACTTGAGGCCCTCCCAGGCTCAAGGGGGAACCGCCTATCTTTTATCACTCTGGTCTTAATACGGCCTGCCATACACAGAGGCTCACATTAACGCAAAGAGGCCACGGGGCCAGGAACGTCAGTTAGGTGGCTTCCTCTGGACATAGTTGTGCTGTTTGTTAATCATTTCTTCCAGAAGAAAGCGTGCAGGCCGTGGGAGTGCATGTGGAGACTTGGTCATAGGAGCAGGTGGTTGTAAGCCTCCAGCCTGGCAGCTAAAACATGATTGCATGAGCCATGGTGATGCGTGTGGTACGCCTGCCACACTTTACCTACTGGGGACTGACCAGCTGGGCGGGTATGCACCTCTGTCTGGGACGCTGCCATCGCGGATGCTGACAGGGTGTCCAAAGCCCCCTGGGGACCCCAGCGTTGGCAGGGTGTCTCCTTGTTCTGTTTGCCTGGTAAAAGTTCCTCTGTTAGCTCTTTACAAATGCTGCTAGATTTATTATCCCCTGAAAGGGAAAAGGAAAAGCCAACAGTTATAAACTGAAGAGCTGACAATTTCTTCCTTTACCTTTTTCAGCCAGAAGAATTAACTGCGAGTCTGCACAGTTTTAAGAACAAAGTCTTCAAAAAAGCCAAAGTCTGTGGGGTTTGCAAACAAATTATTGACGGCCAAGGGATTTCGTGCCGAGGTGAGTCCACATTCTTCATTCTGTTGCTGATTAAACCGAAGCAAAGTGAGCAACAAACAAAAAACAAAATGAAAATCTTTTGGGAGTTTCCAAAAGTTAAATCTTGGAATTCCCCTTCTTAGCTTGTTGATTCCCCCCTGGTACTGGGCAGGACCGACCGTATTTATAAAGATAAGTGCTCATGACCAAATTTTCCCAGAAAGAGCAAAGCTACCCATGTGGGAGAGGGGACAACAGGATTTGTTTGTCCGTCCTGTAGTGTCAGTAACTCAGGTTATTCATTTTTACTTTCTAATCTCTTATCAAGTTTACAGATGTTTCTGTTCTTCAGAGTCAGGCTTCACTGTGCTACTGCCTTTTAGCCTGTTGTCAGGCATGATTTCCGTCAGTAAACAAAGCCACCAGCCTCACCATTTGATGCTTAAACACCAGGTGATCAGTGGGACTTGCTGTTCTTACTGTGCTTGCATATTGATAAGCCTGTAAATGGACACTGAGAATGGCATCTCTTGTTTCCCTTGAACCCTAGAATGGGGGCTGGGGGCCGTGGTCTGTGTCACAGAGCAGAGGTGAGCTGGGGAACCGGGTCCTGGAGAATGATGGGCTTTGGGATTTTCCCCCCTAGAACATTTGCAGTGTCTTGCTGGTGAGCTTCTCTTGTGTTGGGAGAGCCTCTTGACTCCCCTTTCCTCCCTGTGGACCCCCTGGCAGACAACCGTGATGGCTGCTCTAGGGTAGGGCGGCCGTGTGGGGAAGACGCAGGCCTGTCAGGTTTCAGTGGGGTAAGGATGTGACCTGGGGTCTCTCAGGGTCTCTTTCAGAAGTAAAGGTCCTGACGCCATCAATTCCTGCTACTTTGTTCCCAGTTGCTGCCTCCTAGGGGCCCAAGAGAAGTCCCCTCCCTACCTGAACCCCCAGGTAGGGGGTTGGAATTGATGCTCCTTAGGGCTTTCACGGGCTTCTCAGAGTACATTGGACCCTCTCACTTTCTCCCCGGAAGCAGCCTGTGTGACAGAGCCTCGGGGGTCCCCTTCTCCTAGAATTTGCCCTGCATCCTGGGGTCACCTGTGGGCCTTCCTGAGCTGGCCCCAGTCGTGGCCTCTGCCAGCAAGCACTCTTAGCAAAAAGCATGCATGACCTTCAGGCCACAAAGAATGGACCCAGTACCCCGAAGGGACAGTCCATAAGTGTCCTCCAGGCTGGGAGACTTAGAGCAGAAGAATATGGCCTGACGAGGACGCAAGGAGCGGTGAGGAGTGGACGAGGAATGTCCGCGTAGCCACTGATGTGCACATGTGCTGGCAAGGGGAGTGTGAGGGAAGGGCCACTGCGGGACGCACATGCCACCCAGGGCTCTCCGTCAGCGCCCACGGGGCCACTCGTCCCCCCAGAGGCGCTGAACGAGCCCTGTGAAGGGGCTGGCACGTTCCGGTTGCGCAGGGCACGGGCGGCAGAACCAGGACTTCAGTCTGCCTGCTGATCTCTTCCTACCTCCAAGGTTTCCTCCGTCCATCCAACCATCACGGCCACGTGCCGGGGCGACACACAGGTGTCACACTCGGTACCACAGTGTCGCCCTGGCTCGCCCTGCACGGGGTGGGAATGTGTCCCTGCGGGAGAGACGAGACGTGGCGGATGAGACACAGCTGAGGGAGAGGGCTTCTGTGCGGTGGTTGCTTGAATGATCTCCTGCAGGGGAAAAGCAGGCGGGTCAGAAAGTTACCTGCGTGGGACTGGGCCGTGTCTCTCCCATGAGGGGTTCTGCACACAGAGGGGCATCGGGCAAACAGGCTCAGGTTGTGCGGCACAGGCTGCTGCTCCCGCCCCTCTGCTCACCTCTGCGGAGCACACACGGGGGCCGTGCTGGGCGCGGACGATGGCTCGCCTCCCAGTCGGAGCGCTCGAGTTGGCAGGGAAGGCAGGCCGACGTTGGTAGCCACCCGTGCCCACTGATGGCCCAGAGGGCTACACGCTGGGCCTGCTCCCACATCTGCCTGGGCACCGCACGCGTGTGCACTCAACAGCATGGTGTGCATCTCCCCTAATGACACTGGGTGACACACAGCACGATAAGCATTGGAGCCTCCTGTCCACCTTGAGCACGGTCGTCTGTTCTTTCTCAAGTAAAGCACTCGCGCTGTCTCTCTAAAGATGAGAGAGCACAGGTGTCGTACAGCTGCCAAGTGCACGGGGTGCCCAAGCAGTGCGAAGCTCTCACCAGTACCCTCAGGACGGGGTGTGCGTGTGCTCACGCCAGGACACGCATGTACAAGCACATGCTACCCCACAGCTGTCACAGGCCCCTTGGCCCTCCCCCCATCTCACCACTGCATCCAAAAATGCCACAAAGCAGATACATCTGGGGACCCTCCATGGCCCCGAGCCTGTGAACTGCAGGACAAGAGGGCCCACGAGCGTCTCCACGTGCCTGGTGGGAGCAGAGGCGGGAGGCCCTGGTGGGCGGCAGAGCCAGTGCCCAGGCACAGCGATTGCCAGCCTGTCGGGCTGCACCCCGTCTCCTGTGGCAGAGATGGAAGCGCTGCTCTCAGGTTGTGAGGGCGGAAATATGGAGGCACTAAAATGGTGTGTGGGATTGCTCCTGGGGAGCCCCAGCTTCGTTTACACAGAGAGACAAGGTAAAGTTACTCCGCAAACAGGAATCGCAATGCGGGCCGTTGTTAACATTGGGAAACAGCCATGTGTCTGTGGAACTCGTTCAGAGAGTGACAGCCAAGCCACCTCCGCCTATGTTCACGGTCTACACGTGTGCACAGCAGCGAGCCCAGACACAGGTGTCCCAGTGGGAAGCACCATGGCACATTCACTCGTGGGCTTTCAGCTGAAATAGTCATCACAGCAGCCACAAAGCTGAGTGCCAGAGTCCTGTGTGTGAGGTGCTCACAGTCTATAGTATACTGAGTGATTGTAGTTCAAGGCTGAGGTAGGTTGGCAGATGGATAGGTCTATGTAATTCACTGCCAGCTTTGTGCCAGGTGCTGTGTTAAGACCCCAGGACGTGGTGGCTGCTAGGACCAAAGAGGCAATGAAGGGAGCATGGTGGGTAAGCAGACTATGGTGTTGGGCAGTCTGCCCTCCTCTGAGGGCGTCTGGTCCCCTCCCATCGCAGGTAGCCAGTTACTGGGACACAGAGAGGCTGGCAAACTTGACAGTGATGTGGGAGAAGCAGAGGTGACGCCCAGGGCTCATCTCTCCCTCGGTAAATATGTGTAGAGTGTTGAATAAAGGCTCTGACAAGCCTGTGAGACCGTGGCCTGGGTTCCCAAGGCTCCTGGAGACGTCGTGAAGAATAGCAGTTCCAGGACAACGTGGAAAAATGTCAGCGTTTCAGAGCCATGTGCTGTGGGCCTCACTACTGCTGTGGGAGCCAGAATTCTTACCAATGACTCTGGAGACCCCTGTGTGACAAGGACGCCGCTGTGTGGGAAGCCGACCGCGCTCACCCCATGCAGCCTCTCACATGTGGGGCTCAGGAAGCCGGCGCTGGCCGGCAGTGCTTCGGGAAGCTGAGCACACGGAACTCCACCAGCTCTCATTTGACGTTTCTCAGCTTTTCATTTTTGTGAAACGATGGATGAAAAACACTATCTCCCTTTACTGTATTTTTCATGCATCTGGTTATTATTAAGGCTGAGCATCTAAAAGGTACAGAAAAGATGTCTGTAATGTTTTCGTTAGTTAGCCTTTCAAATCCTTTGCTTATTTACAAAAGTAGAATTTCCCCCTGCATTTCTAAGAATTCATTATACTATAAATATTAAACTTTTATCTGTTATATTAGGCAGAACCTGTGCCAATTTTTGATGGATTTGATCTACAGAATTGTTAATTTCTTATTACCCCATCTTATATATTGCAACATTCTGGGCAGTTCCTTGTGTAATTCTGTTTGTGGGCTGTTTATCATGTAAAAGTTTTAAACTTATTCAAATTTAGCCATTGTTTCATTTAGTTTCTGTTTTCGTTTCTTATTTAAGGATATCTTCCCTTCTCCATGGTCATAAAGATATTGCACACTATTTGATTCTAATATTCATGTCTGCTTTACCCATTCTGGTCCAATTTCATGGCTGATTTATTTGGAATTCATGTTATTTCTGTTGTTTTTCATAAGTGAGCCGGTTTTCCCAGCATTATTTATTGTATGGCTCACCCTTTCTTCCATGAGTTGTGATGACATCTCTGTCCTGTGCTGAGTCTCACAAGTGGGTGGATGAGCCCATGGCACACGCCTGTTTTTAGTTTGTTTTGTGCCGTACGTAGTTTTATATCTTTCTCCTCGCCTAGTATAAGCATTGCCACATACGGGATTTGTACATGATTTTTCCATAGCTACCCAATATTTTATTTGTGGATCTACAATTCTTTTCTTTTTTTATTGCTTTGGTAACTGATTTTTTCGTGGCAGAAAGGAATCTGTGTTATCACTTTGTTCTACTCCTCGTTACATACAATGAGAGCAGTGGCATTGCTGTATATATACTTTTTGCACTTCTGTTACGTATGACAATACAGAGGCTGGATCTTCCTGTCTGCTTCTGCATTCGGTCTGTTTCAACATGGTACTCAGCAGGGTTCTCCAGACAGACAGAACCAATAAGATGCACATGGAGACAGAGGTTTATTCTAAGAAATTTGCTCACACGGTTATGGAGGCTGACAGCAGTGGGCACGCTGGATACCCAGGAGAGCCGATGTGTATAGTTCCAGCCGAGTCTATAGCAGGAGAAGATGGATGTCCCAGCTTGAACACAGTCAAGCAGAGAGAAAGAGTTCTTATTCCACCTTTTATTCTGTTCAGGCCCAAAATGGAGTGGATGAGGCCAACCGACACTGGGGAGGACCATTTGCTTTCCTCAGTCCAGGGATTCAAGTGTCAATCTCTTCCAGAAACACCCCCACCCCCACCCCAGATACACCCAGAATAATGAGTAACTAAATATCTGGGCATCTTGTGGCCCAGTCAAGTCGACACATAAAATTAGTCATCACAAACGTGTTGATTTGGTTGAAGTATTTGAAGAAAATCCAGCCCCATACAGATAGGTATTTGGGGGGGGATTTTTTTTTTATATCCTTTTCAGATTATTGTGGATATTCTTTTTTGATACTATACTCAAACTCAAGTGATAGCTTCTTAAAGTTTAGTTTCAATATGGAGTATTGAACTGTATAATGAGCTTTTCCTACTCTGTTCTATTGTCCTGTCTGGCACTTTGAGTGGATCTGCTCCCTGCGTGACCTGACCGTGTGACATCACGCCATGGGCGTCTGAAAATACTGGTTCACTCAGTTAACTGGATCTTCCCAATGTTGACACGTTTATTATACAACATCAAGAAAACCACCACATTTGTTCATGTTGCTGCCAATTTTATCTGAAAAGTCTTAAGAGTGGTTGATCTCATGGTGATGGACACATCTTCCAAAATTCTAATTCCCCCGTGATAGCTCACATTTCATCATTGACCAGATGCTAGCAGTTGTTTTCCTGTGACAGCCGT
Source organism: Rhinolophus sinicus (assembly GCF_036562045.2). NCBI lineage: Eukaryota > Metazoa > Chordata > Mammalia > Chiroptera > Rhinolophidae > Rhinolophus > Rhinolophus sinicus. The sequence goes on from NC_133758.1 coordinate 116,138,025, forward strand.
ACTTGGTTAACTTGAGACCGATGAGCACTCAAGTCTGATAACTGTCTGTTGTCTGTCAAGAGTTCTTTCAGGTAAACACTGTTCCTGAGGAAGTGGCTAGTTTAGCTGTCAACTCCACGCGCACAGGTGCGTTCCCACCCCCCACTCCGCCGTGCTTCCCTGAGCAGATGGCAGTTCTGTGTGCTTGTCCCATTTGGTCCCAAGAACGGCAGAAACATGCCAGGTGACTGTGAGGTAGGGGACAGAGTGCGCTGCAGTGCTCAGCAGAGAGCAGTACTTCCGAGGCCCGCTCTGCTGCTTCTCAAGATGCCAGACCACGTCCGCCTGTTGTCTCCTGGGTAATCATGCTGCGGTGTGGACGTGCCAAGAGGTGTGTGAGCCAGCTGGTGAAGTAAGAGGCACGAAGCGGTGGAAAACATAGATGAGAAGTGACTCAAGCTACATTCCGGGGGTAGTTTGGGCCGTTGTGGGAGGAGAGCAGGGTGCGTGTACACAGAGTTGCATGAGGGTTGCGTGGAGACAGGTCTGTGGAAACAGAAAGAACGTGACAGTGACCCATGAGCCTGGCATTGAGAGTTAATGGGTGCTCAGCACCTGGAAATGACAGAAGTTGTAATGGAGACAAACCCACAAGAGGAGGAGTTGAAAGAGCGGAATTGATCTGTGCTATCCTGAGAAACTGACTGGAAAATAGCGGAAGTGGTAGCGATAGGTGCATCCACGGAGCACGTGCCCTACACACTGTGCAGGTGCTGCATTTTATGCCATCCTCTCAAAGACCCATTTCACAGATGAGGAAGCTGAGCCCCCTAGTGTGGCCTCTGTGCTTAAGCTCAGAGGATGTGTTGATGATTTTAGCAGGAAGAATTTGCACAAAGTTCCTAAGAGCCAAAGGGAATGGGGTAATGAGGCAATTTTTTTTTTTTTTTTTAAATGAAAGGGACATATTTGCCGTTATAATGAGTGGGATTCTTTTCAGGTAAGGAAGTAAAAGTAATGAGATGCTGGAGAAATTACAACGAACATATTTATATAATGCATAAATTTTATACCAACTAATTTAAAACCATCGCCAATGGTTTTAGGAGGAAGAAGCACAACTTGAGAAGAGCTACGTAGTGATTGGCCCAGAAGCAGGGACGTTAACATGCTGGTTTTTATCTGTGACTGGAGCATAGTCTCTTTGTTATAGAACCTGCGCAGATCCTGCCCCTTAGAGGGACTGCTGGATTTTAAAAAAATGATTTTTTCTTAACCCTCAGTAATTCAGAACTGTTCATACAGTTGAAAGCTGCGTGCGGCTGGGTGAGAGCTGTGGCCTGGGGTGGCAGCGGGCTGGAATTCCAGCCTGCACTGGCCACGGCTTGGCCTGGTGACCCTCTCCCTTCCTCCCTGTGGGGTGGTTATGAGGACGAACGCCCTAACACTCGGGGCGGCATCTTGTAAGGGCCCCACACGGCTCCTCCACCCTGGCAGCTGAATGGCATCCGTGCTGTTGGTGTTGGGGTGTAAAGTCCGTGAAACTATGAGGGTCACCTGCCGACACACCATAAACTGTGGGTCTGCCTCTGGGATCTCCGCCTTAGCACTTGAGTGGAGTCTGCGATTTCACTGTGACTGGTTCACTTTTATGAATGTAAAGATTTTGCTCTAAGTGGTCCGTGGCTCTCTTGTTGCTGAGTCGGCCATTCTCCATGAATGTCACACCACTGTCACCGTGCTTCCACTGACAGAGCCCTTTTGGGTTGAGTTGGCCTGTTGTGTTGGTTATCTGCTCCTGCTAACAGGTCACCGCAACAGTTAGAGCCATCACTCGACAGCAGCACCTGTTATTTCTCACTGCTTCTGTGCATCAGGACTTGGGGCGTCACTGGCTGGGCAGTGCTGGTTCCGGGTCTTGTCAGGGGCTGCATCATGTGAAGGTTCAGCGGAGGCCGAGGACCTGCCCAGGGGACTGACTCCCTCGCGGCGGACGAGGTGTTGCGGGCTGTTGGTGGAGGCCTCAGTGCCTCCACAGGGCTCCCCAGGCCCTCACCACGGGGCACCTGGCTCTCCTCGGAGGGGTGCACAGACATACATAGACAGTTTAAAAAATAGATCTTGCAAAGATAACAACCGTGGCTGCTCTCGACCGAGTTCCGGAATCACCAGCCACTGACTCCATTACTTTGTTGTATCCTCATTGAATCTATACAGGCCTGTGTGAGGTCAGCATTTCTGTCCCCAGTTCCTCGGAGGGGACGGAAGGTGGGATGAAATGCTTGGGTGTTGAAGCGCTGAGCCAGGATTGGGGGTGCTGACTGCTGAGGCCTCGTCCTTCCAGGACCCCACATACTTTCTGTCCTTTCAAAGCAGGGTCCCTTGAATGGTAATGCCTTTTGGCATCGCAGTAACCATGGGAGAGGGGACAGAGGCCTGGAGAGTTCACTCTTCTTGACCAGAGTGGCCCAGAGGCAGAAGGGAGGGAAGCCCAGCTCACGTGCCCCCCACACCCAGCCCCTGCCTGCAGGCTTCACGTGCAGGAAGGGGGTGCCCTCTTGGAGTCCACATGGGAGCCTGTGATGGGCTTAATGTGTGCAGCTGCTCCATCCCTCAGCCTCTCCCTGTCCTGCCCTCTCTGCCTGGAAACATCGGGGGAGGGGGCAGGGTCTGCATGTCTCCTCCCCCCCCCCACACTGCGTGGGGGGAGGTGTCAGCACAGCTGCTGCCTCTGGAGGGTGGGCCTGTGAAATCACATTGGTTCCGCTGGAAATCTGTATTGCCACGCCCCTCTGGGGTTCACACAGTGCCTCCCTGGAAGGCTCCCCCTAGGAATTGAGACATGGATTTAGCCTGATGGTCAGTTCTTGGCCGTAGGAAGTAGAAGGAGTGTGCGGCTGAAATGTACGACTCTCCCTAACTTACGGCCCCAGTCCTGATTCTTTGGGGGCATTTTCCAGTTTCCCTTCTTCAGTGGGGAGCTATAATTTCCAGGCAAACAGTAGTGCTTTTTGCTACACAGTCACCCCCTCCTTCTTCAGGGCTCCACTGGCCACATGCACCCCTGGGAAAGCCTGTGACTGCTCCAGAGAGCCCCACAGGGTCTGAACTGTGGCCGTCAGCACGTGGTGGCAGGTCCTTTCATACACGTGCACCCCGCCCGCTGCCAAAGCACCACGCGCCGTGTCGTGCGCGGAAAGCCTCCCTGGAAATGGGTTTCTCGAGGATTGAGAGAGTTTGGTGCAGAAAGTCCTGTGCAGAGAGAGCCCACTCAGCTCACGTGTGCTTTGTCTTTCTCTTCCAGCCTGCAAGCGTTCCTACCCCAGGAAATGTGAAGCCCAGGTAAGCTGGGGCTGCTCCCCCGGGGCCCCCCCGCCAGTCGGCCTCCCCTCCCATAGCTGATACGTCGGGGGCCACTTTGGACCTCGGCCACAGCCGTGAAACTTCAGAAAGGGCTACTGGGTGCTTTCCAATAGGGTGTATACTTTTCATCTCAAGAATAAACTGAAGAGCTATGAAATCCATGTTTTGAATTATAGAAAAATAACGCTTAAGAATCTGGTTTCAGATAAGAATTTGATCATTTTGCCCTGATCATGCCACAGGCCTTTCTCTGTAACAAACGATCCCTTCTTTCTGATTACACCGACATGCTGCTTTCAGGGCAGAGAGGGGGTGGCAGCAGGCCCCAGGGCACACCGCTGGCCGTGAGGAGTTTTCTGGCTTCTTTCTAGGGTAGTTGTTCATAGATTGGGGTTTTCAGACTGTCGTGGAACTCTGGGGGACCCTGAATTGGGGGTCGTTGTCCTGCAGGGGTTAAATTGCCGGATGCCCCCACCAAGTGCTGGAGGCCTGGTGTGCTTGGCTGGGTTTAGGACTTTGATTAGTTGGGAAATGGGGTGGCCTGAAAATGGCATGTGGGAAGCTGCAGCCTTCCCATGTGGGGAGGGGCCCAGGTTTTGTACCTGGGTCACAGTGTGTGCACCTCCCACGTTTTCTAGAAACAGTGTTAGCCTCTGCGAGGCCAGAGAACATGGGGGCCCTGCCGACTGGCTGGCCCCACTTTTGTGGGGGCCGTCAGATGTCCCTCAGGCTGCTCCCATGGCTGGCGGTCCAGGAAAATGGGGCTTTAGAGTGTCCTGGCATTTGCAGCTGCTGTGGACCCACTGTTCCTGAGAATCTCCAGCTGGACCTCGGGCTGGGGGAGGCTGCGTGTACTGTGGGAAGGCTTCACGTGTGTGCTCTGCACATGAAGATCGGGTCCTGGTTCCCTTCGCCCTCCTGCCACACACACCCACACACGTGCACACACAACACACCCACATGTGCACACATACTCAGACATGCATACATATGCACACACAGTACATACATGCATGCGTGCACACACATGCACAATTCACATGTGCACACACAGACATCCACACATATGCACATACTGTACATGTATGCATGTGTGCACGCACACATGCACACACAATGCACACTCCATACGTGCACACACACTCAGACATGCACACATATGCACAAACACAGTGTACATGTATGTGCATGCACACCTCCCCTCCCGCCCTCACACACAAAGTTGGAAGAACTACAGTCCAGCCTAGTTTTTTTTGTTCAGGAAAGAGATTCAATGACTTCTTTCTAAACTTTTCACTATGGAGAATTTGGGATGCATGCAAAGTAGAGAGAACGGTACAGACCTCCGTGCTATACTGTTACCCAGCCCCCATGCCAGCAGCCCCTCCTGCCCTCTCTAAACCCCTTCCTCTTCCAAGATGTCACGTGATTTTCGTTTTGTGCCTTTTCAAACACAGGCATCTGTGGTGGGGCTTTGGGGCATTTCTGCTGTCGCTTCCGGTCTTGCTGTGGGGACAGCTGGCCCTTTCCGGCCGAGGACAGGCGGTCCCTGCTCTTGCACACTCACAGGCAGGACTGGTGTCGGACCCCGGCTTAGTTTATCCCTCTGTACCCACACCGGGGCTCTTTACCCACGTGTGCCCTGCACTTGTAGTCTCAGACACTGTGTGGGAGCAGAGGTTCCGCGTGCGGTGGGGCGGGGTAACTGCCACCTTGGGGAATGTTTCAGATTTCAGAGGGGTATTTCCCACCCCCTTGTGAGGGTTTGGACACATTCCCAGCCTGAGGCTGTCCTGTCCTGAGTTGTGAGCCTTGTCCACCCTCACTTATGTGTCATCACCAGGGGGCGGGCAGGGGGGAGCCACCCCCGGGGCCCCGCCTGTCCTGTGTCATCCCTGCTTGTGTGCGTGTGCACCGCCTGTGACCGTGTTGCTGGTCCCGCCACCTCCGTGCCACCTGCACATGCAGCGCCGAGCCTGCTGCTCTTGGCTCCATTTCTTGAAGGGGCCCAGCCAGCTACTTAGCAGATTGAATTCTTCGGTTCAAAGAATTTTCCAGAAGTCTTAACTATCACTGATTATGGCATTTCTAGCTGCAGAAATTGGCAGTTTGCTGAGCGGTAGATAAGCCTTTCCTCTTACTGGATCACAGCAGGGGAAATGTATCCGTATTCATTTTCTTTTTCTTTCTTTTCTTTTTTCTTCTTCTTGATAACGCAGCTTTGAAGGGCAGGAGAGAATGCCACCAGCAATAACAAAGCCCCTTCTTATTCCAAAACCATGAATCCATGGCTGGGGGGGGACACAGGGCTGGCCATAAATTCAGGAGACAAGCAGGGACAGCTGGTCCTCTGGGAGCTGAGGTGAGGCTGGCCCAAGCGGCTGGGTCCCTGGTGACCACGTGTGTGGGCTCCCTAAACACAGGCTTGTCAGGAGACTGCAAAGTTTAGTTAAGAGCACAGCTTTGGCCGCACGCTGCACCCGTTCCAGCTGCTTCCGACTTGGGGCTGACGTGTCCTGCGGGTCCCCCTGTGATGGTCCACAGCCCTGCTGGGGACTCAGAAGGACTAACAGTGCCTGAGGGTGCCCCACATACCCCAGGGCCCGTTCGTGTTCTGTGAACCCCACTGCCATCGCCCTGTTGCCACCAGGACCACTGTCCACAGAAGTCACGGAGAGAGCCACCCTGCAGCAACGCGGCCAGGCCAGCACTGGTGGCTAGGCAGGGAAGCCAGGCCATAGGCCGGATGCTGGAGCATGAACTGAGGTCACTTGCTGGCCGTGGGGTAGTATGTCCCCTCAGGCGAGGCTGTGGCCCCAGGCACATAGGCAGAGACGAGGTTTAACCCCAGCGGGGGCTTCTGGGGCCAGTGCAGCAGCCAGAGCCCCAGCTGCTTTGCGCCAAGTTGTGAATGACACTCTGTGACCCACCAAAAACGACTGACTTTTAGCTGTGAATTACGAGGATGTTAATTATTTAAGTTTTAGGGAAGTCAGATAATTTGTGACAGCTGGAAAGTTTGGGGTTCCAGAGACTTGGCCTCCTGGGAGGCTGTGCTTGTCCACTGGACCCATGCTAGCTGCTTGGACCTTGTGACTTGGGTTTTTTCCTGACCTCTAGTTGACTCATTGCAAAGAGAGAAAAGGAAGTAGGAGAAATGAAGCCGTTTTAGGAAGGCAGATGACGCTGAGACATGGGGACGGTGCGGTGACTTCCCCACTGTCCCACAGCTTCTGGTTCTGGCCTTGAGGGGAGTTGGTTTTCCAGCTCAGTTTTGCTGTCTTTGTGGCCTCTGTGGTTTGGGCCTCACTTGTCAGCCATGAGCAGACACGGGCCTGTGGGCGCCCGGTGCACTTGTGCTGGTGCCCGCAGAGCCCCCGGCACCTTTGCTGGCCTTGGCCGGGGGTTGGGCAGTGCCCTCCCTGCACTGCGGCTCCCTTCTCCCCCTGAAGGATGCCCCCTCCCCATGGCTTCGCTCAGGTCCCTGCTTTGCCCCAAGGTGCCACTCACCTTCCATTGGGACACTTTCTCTCTGCCACTTCCCGCCCCCTTCCTGCTGCTCTGCGCCATCAGAGGTGGGGTGAAGAATGGATGTGTGCACGCTCGGCGTTCAGGGTGGACGGGAGCCCTTATCTCTCCACGGATGTCGGTGGTGGCACTCATGAGTGGGACCCAGATCTCTTGGGGACTGATGACCTGGGTTTGTCAGTAAAAAGGAAGGCCTGAGAAGTTTCCTGCAGAAAACCACTGGCTCCGTGAGCCCAGGGCATCTGAGGGGCGGGTCATCGCTCCCACTCCCACGTACACGCCCTGTTGCCTTGGGCAGAGGACAGTGAGATCTGAAACACGGGGCACAACCCAATCCGACAGGAGGTTTGGGGTAACGCAAGATCGCACCTCGAAATCTGGCCCAGCGGCCGGCTGGTGTTCCCGGCTCAGGAGAAGCAGCCACTGGCTCCATTGTGGAGGGTTATCAGCCTCCTGCTCAGTCTTTGCTCTTCTGTCCCTTCAAAGTCACGGCCTCCCTTGGAGGATGCACTGCAGCTCTTGCCCCAGTCCCAGGTGTCAGCTGGGATCTGAAGGAGTGGTACTGCCTGCCCAGGGGACGGGGGGACAGGGCCACGACCTGCGTGCTGTCCCCCCAGGTGCTGTGTCCCCCCCAGACTCTGTGTCCCCCCCTCAGGCCCTGTGTCCCCCCCCCAGGTGCTGTGTCCTGCCCCAGGCCCTGTGTCCCCCCCCCAGGTGCTGTGTCCCTGCTGTGTCCCCCAGGCCCTGTGTCCCCCCAGGTGCTGTGTCCTGCCCCAGGCCCTGTGTCCCCCCAGGTGCTGTGTCCTGCCCCAGGCCCTGTGTCCCCCAGGTGCTGTGTCCCATCCCAGGCCCTGTGTCCCCCCAGGTGCTGTGTCCTGCCCCAGGCCCTGTGTCCCCCCAGGTGCTGTGTCCTGCCCCAGGCCCTGTGTCCCCCCAGGTGCTGTGTCCCATCCCAGGCCCTGTGTCCCCCCAGGTGCTGTGTCCTGCCCCAGGCCCTGTGTCCCCCCAGGTGCTGTGTCCTGCCCCAGGCCCTGTGTCCCGTCCACCCCCCAGGTGCTGTGTCCCCCCAGGCCCTGTGTCCCCCCAGGCCCTGTGTCCCCCCCCAGGTGCTGTGTCCCATCCCAGGCCCTGTGTCCCCCCAGGCACTGTGCCCCCCAGGTGCTGTGTCCCATCCCAGGCCCTGTGTCCCCCCCCCAGGTGCTGTGTCCCCCCCAGGCCCTGTGTCTCACCCCAGACCGATCTGTAAACCCTGGGCCCTACCGGTCTCCATGTTTACTCCTTCCTTCCTTCTCCCCTCCCCACTCCCTGCACTAAGGGAGGCCAAGGTTAATTTTTAAACCGGCCAATTCAGCAAGTGTGTCCTGGTTTTGCTCTAGGCCGGCACCGAGCTGGGTGCCCAGCTGTAACTTGCTTCCTGCTGGTCCATTTTGGCCAGAAGTTCCATTTACCCACCTGTGTCAGACACGTGTGTGCCCATGTTTAATGTCTGACAGGTGATTTGTTGTTAATTAATGGGGGTTATTTTTCAGAGCAGTTTCAAGTTCACGGTAAAATGGGGGGGGAGGGGCACAGACTCCACACTCATTGGGCTTCTCCCTCCGACACATGCGTTTCTTAGTCGATGAGCCAACTCGGAAGCCTTTTAATAGCGCACATCTGTCGTTTGCCTCCGGGCTCACTCCTGGTGGTGGACAAATAGTGATGACATGTGCACTGTCAGCGTCACACAGCGGTGTCACTGCCCTGAAGTCCTCTGTGCGGCCCCCGCTCACCCTCCCACCCCCAGACACTGACCTTTTCACTATCTCGTAGTCTTGCCTTTTCCAGAACGTCACAGAGTTGAGCCATGCAGTGTGCAGCCTTTTCCGACTGGCTCCTGTCACTTAGTAACATGCATTTAAGGTTCCTCCGTGTCTTCCCGTGGCTTCACCGCTCATTTCTTCTCAGTGTTGCATCATGTCCCACTGTCTGGATGGACGCAGTTTGTCATCCACCTGCTGAAGGACGTCCTGGTGGCTTCCATGTCTTGTGTTTTATTTCTGCACGTTGCCGTCACTGCTGTCAGAAGAGCTGTGGAGCATTTTTCAGTTTTGCCTTCTTAGGGGCACTTTTGTTTCTCTTTCCGTAAGACCCTTTTCCTGGTTGACTGTCCTCAGCAATCTCTTCTGACTCAATCCACTGAGAAGAAATCACTTCGCACATGTCACCTCGTTAAAGGTACGCTGACAGCGGTGGCCATTTTCCCATCAGGAACTGTTAGTTTGAGTCTCCGAGCGTGGGCCGTGGCCCCACAGCGGAAGCTGCAGCGTGGAGCCTGGGCTGTCTCTGAGAGCCGGCAAACCTTTTGTCCTAGGAGAGGGCCATTTTCTGTAAGCAATGTGGTTTCCTTTGGACAGGAATTAATGTTTTACACCCAAAATAATCTTGGTCCTGAACAGGGGAATTGCCTGTGGGGTCTTGGAGCATTTGGGGACTTGGAGGTGGCCACTGGACGTCCACTGGACTAGTACAGCCACTGCACGTCCACTGGACAGCACCGTCGTCAGCACCGCCCCTCACACTGTCTCAGGGTGCTTAGCATGGCCACGAGTAGAAAACAGAATCCCATTTGTGGTCAGCCCTGCAGCCAGGGACCCACGCAGAGGAGCAAGCAGACCTGGGTCTGAATTCTGGCCCTGAAGTGGCCACATGACCGTGGGCCTCGGCCTCTTCCTCTGCAGAAGCAGTAAAGGCCCCTGGTTCCTGTCCGGGGTCTTTGCACGCACTCTAGACCCACACGGTGTTTCTTCCTGAGGTCACCAGACAGATCCTCCTGGGACAGACAAACACCTCCTTTTGCGTTGATGTGACCCGCTCTGGTGCCTCACTGTGTGACCTCTGCAGAGCCACGTGACAGGGACTTTCCTGGTAGTCTTGGGGGTGTGCTCCGTCTCTGGCGGGAAAGGAGGTTCTGCTCGTTCCTCCGCTGTCTTCCAGGCCCCGTGTTCAGGCTGGCAGAGGTCCTCAGACCCCACGCTGACTTCCTGTCTCCTTGCCCCCCCAGTGAGAACATGCTGGTGGGCTGGAGGGACCTTGCAGGCTCGTCCTCGGGGCATCGCACCTGCAGGCACCCTCTGCCTTGGGGCAGTCCCCCCAGAGCACACGTTTGGGACGGCCGTCTCATCTGGGCGAGAGCACGCGTTTTGGACTGCGCCACTTGGGCCAGAGGGCCAGCCCTGAGGTCAGCACTGTATGCCCTTGGGCGTGTTTCTGGGAGTCCGTGGGGGTGTCTTCCTGCCTCCGTCTGAAATGCTCACCGCTCATGGAGAAGGGTATTTCTTACCACGTTCCTGGTTCTGTTTTGGGCTGGCGGCTTCTGGAGGACGCATCGCCCCATTTCTCCGCTTCTGGCTACATTTGTAGCAGCAGGATGAGCAGTTAACCACACGTGGGAGTCCCACGTCCAGATTTCAGTGTGAGACTGAACTCCAGTTGGACCCTGTGCACTGTTTTCTCTCCAGTGAAGCTGTGTCCTCGGGGCGGGGGACTCAGGCAGTGCCACCTCCCGCCCTCCTTCATGCACAGACACACTCAGGGGCGCTGCTCCCCGGGTGCGGCCCTACAGGCCCTCGGTGAGCCCCAGGCAATTGTGGCTCCAGCCCTCTCGTACGCCACGTGTCTCTGCCTTTTCGCTCCTAATTCCCCCGGAAGTCTCCAGAGCCACAGACGCCCGCTGTTCCTTCACAAAACTCTAGCTGTGGACTCCCAGCCCTGCTGCGTGCTTCACAGTAATAAACTCAGTGCTTGTCCTGGGGGTGGGGGTGGGGGTAGAAATCTGAATGACTGAAGACATGCTACGAAACCAGGACTTCTGATTTTTCACCTAAAACCTTGGGTTCTTCTAGAGACTTCCTTACTTTACAAGCGTTTGCGGGAGGTTGGCGGGGCTGTTGGAGGCCTGTGCACAGCTCAGTGCTGTCCCATGAGAGCCGAGCGCCTGTTCCCACGGAGGGGACACAGGACAGGGACTCATCCTGGAGATTCCGGCCTGCCTGCTGGACTCGTCCTGGTGGGGCAGGGGTGCCAGCCGTCCTCGCGCTTTCAGGTGGCATTCTGGGTGGACAGTGACGCTACTGGCAGGATTTGTGGACGTGGATGGGCGTTTGGTTCCGTCCAGGACAAACTAACGGGGTTTAGTGGGGGGTCAGTGAGCAGGCCAGATGCAGCCTAACGCTACATTATTTTTTATTTTAAGATTTCATGATAAGTTGTGAACTATTAAAATTTCTCCTTTTCTCCTTTTCTTGTCTGCTCCTCCCTGGATCAGAGGACAGTTGTGGAAACCAGACTGTTCACTTTTCTTAGACACTTTTGACAACATTTCTGGGGAAATTTCCTCCAGTATCCCCCTTTGTGGGATTTACCATAGTTTTCCTGAAATAACTGTTGTGATGTTTGTGCCTTTTCTTCCGTTCTCTTCCTAACAAGAAAGGATTTGTTAAAAAGTCAGTCATGTGTGGGCGTCATTCCGTTTTTAAGCTCTTAAAGAAAAACAACAGCATACACATCCCTAATGCTCAGGCCTGAGGGAGGGCATTCTTACCTCGTCTCCTCCTCTGCAGAGCTGCCCCCTGACAGCTGTCCTTGTGGGGGGGCCTGGGGGGGCCTGGAGGTGGGGAGAGCATGTCTTACTGTGTGCCCCTGAGGAAGGAGCCCTCTGGTCTGACCTTGAAGTGTGGCTACTGCAGAGCAGGTGCGAGAGGTGGGCTTTCGGGGCAGGGAGGCAGCCTGAGGGCTCAGGAAGAGGCTGACGCTGGCCACTGCTGGCCGGGTGCCCCAGGGAAGGGGAGGGGAGGGTGGAGAGCCGTGAGTGGTGGTGCCAGCCTTCGACACTGGGCCGTAGTCTGCAAGCTCCAGGAAGGCTGAGGTGCCAAGTCCAGCCTGCCCACCGCTAGCCACCAAGCGCCCTGGCCTGGGGCTGCATCCTCCACGGGTACCTGTGTGACGGGCAGGACCTGTGCCTTCCTGAGGGGGGGAGCAGCCCCCCGAGAACGACCGTGCACTTGTCCCTTGCAGCAGTGATAGACGTGGCGTACTGGCCAGTGGTGGGAGCACCCCATGGAGGGTACACAGAGGCTGGGTGTGTGTGGGGGGCTCAGGCCCAGGGCCTCGCCGTCCCCATCCAGATGTCCCCATGCGCCTTTTCGTCAGTCCAGGATTTTACTTTTATTTTAAACATGAGGGAACCAAAGCAGAATGTGCTCTTCACTCGCTTAAGGCCACCGGTTGGGTGACCAACACCGGTGAACGTGTGGGTGCAGGAAAGTGTTGTACTGTCTTAATCCTGTTACCCTCACCGCGATCAGTGACCCGAGGACGCCGTGGCCCTGGCCTGGAGGGCCTCGCACCTCAGTGAGGTGACAGAGGCCTCGTCCGGCTGTCACAGAACCAGAGCACGTGTGTGAAGAGGGGGTCTGAGGGGAGCGCAGGGCAGGCTTAGGTCTCCGTCTGCACAGCGCACACTGTGCTGTCATCTCTAAAGACCCCTGAAGCACAGCCGCGGGGAAGAAGCTGGCGTGGAGGAGAGCAGGGCTGCGGCTGAGACCTGGGGCTGGCGCGTCCTCCCTGCGGGAAGCACGGGGCGGGTGGCATCCTCACAAGTGGCTCGGTCGCTTTCAGGAAAGTGCGATCAGATGATCCCAGTGGCTCCTTCTCTCTGCGGCTGCCCCGTGCGGGTGGGCAGGACCCAGAGGGCTGCCCTGCGTTTGTGGGGCACGCGTCTTCCCATGGGGGTTCGGCGGCCACACTGTGCGATGGCGTCTGTGGGAGGACGGGCAGTGGATCCCTCAGCAGGGGTTCTGGGCCACGCCTGACAGAGGGGCTCAGAGTACGGTCAGCAGGAAGCTCGTGAAGGACGCAGATGAGGTAGTGAGGTCCCAAAGCCCAGCACAGTGTGTGGCCACCCCGCACCCCAGGAGCAGCGGCGACAGCCTAGAAAGAGGAGCCACGCCACCTGGCCGTGAGCAGCCCTCCCGTGCTCTGTCTGCAGGACCTGCTCCCGCTGGCCTGGTGACAACGTCCTGTGTTGACTGGGTTCTCTGCTGGCCCTGTCAGACCTCTGATGGGGGTGCTGTGTCTGAGTGTGTCCCCCCCAAGTCCATGTGAAGTCCTACCTGCCGGCACCTGTGACTGTATTTGGAGACTAGGCCTTTACAGAGGTGATGGAAGTAAAATGAGGCCATTAGGCTGGTGGGTCCTAATCCAGTATGACTGGTGTCCCTATAAGAAGAGATGAGGACACAGACATCCAGAGGGACGTCCACGTGAGGACACGGGGAGAAGAAGGCGTCTGCACACCCAGGCGACAGACCTCGGGTGGGACCCGCCTGTCCACATGTGGATCTCGGACGTCCGGCCTCCAGGATGTGAGAGTCTGTTTAAGGTCCATCTGTGCTGCCTGTTACGACGGCCAAGCTGATGAGACAGTCGGAATCTCGGCCGTCTGCTCCTCTCTCAGAATGTCGGTGCCGGCGAGGGGACTTTCCTCTTCTCATTGTTCTGCACCCCGTTGATAATAAGTGGTAATAATGGTGGTGAAGATGACTGAGCCTGCATCTTTCTTCCATCTTGTGGAATGGCCGTGTACAAACATGCCAGTCGATTGGTAACGTACCACACAGGAAGCAAAGGCCGTAAAATAATAAAATCGAGGTGACACTAAAGGTTCTGCTCCTTCAGGAAAGTCCCTGCCCTCCTTCCCAACACACAGCCGCTGTGTAGGGGTGAGGGAAGCGTCACCCCCACTGTGCTGTGAAGCCCCTGTACCCTGTGGACGTCACATCTGCGTTCTCTGCAGTGCGTGGTGCAGAGCGTGAGAGAAGGTGGCTTGTGCGGGTGGCGCAGTTTGGGACAGAAGCTGCTGCAGTCTCGATTTCACTGACTTTCCTTCATAAAGGGTCCCCTCTGTGAAGACAGAGCCAAGGTGGCGAACGACAAATTTTATTTCCTCTGTCGGTTCCCGCTGAGCACTGCTGTGGCGTTAGGAAGGGGCACCGCCTGCGGCAGGCGCTGCCTCTGTGCTCGGCTTGGTGTTGAATTGCCTTCAGAGCCCTGGGCAAGGTGAGTCGAGCTCAGCCTGCTTCTGTCCCCGTCTGTGCTGGTTTGGCCCCCTGGGGGGTCGGGGTTGATTTGGGACATGTGTGCAGTCCTCTAACGCACCTTAGGAGCTGTTGGCTGCTGCCATTGAGGTGACTGTCCTCCCAGGACCCTGGCGTGAATGAGACCTGCTCCTGCAGCCGGCCGCCAGGCTGGGGAGGGCGGGCCTGTGGGCAGCGTTGCCTGGAAAACCTATGGGCACCATGCGTGGGACAGACCAAGCTGCCGGCTTTGGTTGCAGCCACTGCTCATGTGCACACGTGCACAAGTGTGACCTTGAGCGTCGCTGTCACTACGCGCGTCTGTGGGGCTCTGTGGCGCTGCTTCACGCGATCCTACGTGGTGTGCAGGGCGTTAGTTACACACACACGCTTCCAGAGAACTTGCTTGGGAAGTGGGACCCTTTGCACAGCTTTGTCCAAAGTGACATTGAATAAAAAAGGCCGATCACAAAAGCTGAGTTTCTTGTTTGGTGGTGCAGTTGTCCCCCCCTTATCTGTGATTTTGCTTTCCGAGGTTTCAGTTGCCCGTGGTCAACTGTGGTCCAAAATATTAAATGGAAAATTTCAGAAAGAAATGATTTATAATTTTTAAATCGTGCGCCATTCTCAGCAGCATGATGAAATCTCGAGCCGTCCTTCCCCGTCCCTCCTGTCTGTGAATCGTCCCTTTGTCCAGCATCTCCACACTGCACGCTCCCTGCCCAGCAGTCACTTGGCAGCCGTCTCGGTGATCAGATCGACTGTCACGGTGCTTGTGTTCACGGCTTTACTGAATAATGGCCCCAAAGTGCAAGAGCCGTGATGCTGGCGGGTCAGAGCCGCCAACGAGAAGCCCTAAGGTGCTTCCTGTAAGTGACAAGGTGTGTACATATTGGAAAAGCATAGTATATACAGGGTTCAGTACTGTCTGTGGTGTCAGGTGGCCACTGGGGGTCCTGGAACATGTCCCTGCGCATATGGGGGGGTTGCCTGCCTGTACTGAGAAAAAGGAAGCCGTGTCTAACGCGTGTGGAGAATGGAGCTGTGGCCTCTCTCCCAGCACTTCCATCTCAGAAGTAAGCAGGGGACCCCGTCAGGCTGTGGGAGACCTCTCTGCTGGACAGAGAGCCTCAGTCAGAACCGGGCTCAGCCCTGGGCTGTCCCCAGGGGGTGAAGGGCAGGGCAGGGCACACTCCCTCAGCCACATAGAAACACACTCCCAGCCTCACATGCACACCCCTACCTCAGACTCATAAACTCACACTTTCAGTCACATGGACACACAGTCTGGCATACACACACGCGCACACACACACACATTCCCGGGGCACAGTCACTCCAGGGTGTGAGGCCCCCTCCGTCCTGGTAACCTGTCGCTTGCTGGTTTGGGGACAGGTTACTGATAGCAGTGGCTGCAGGTGCCACGTAGGCAGGCGCAGCTTGTTTGTTTGGTTGTCCTTGGTAACCATGATGGGGCCCCACGTGGAGCCGTGACAAAGCCATAAAGTGATGTGGACCTGGCCCTTTGGGGCTCGGGGGCTTTACCAGTCACTAGTGGGCACTGGCTGTGCGTCCCTGCCTCATCCCCATTGTCACCTCTCCTCACCCCCTCTCCCAGGGGCTTTTTTTGCTGAGAGGGAGCTGTTCCTATCAGGTGAGCCACCTGGAGTTTGGACCCAGCGGCGTCTTCTCTCCTTCCTGGATCATGGGCGTGGTGGGCCTCTGTGGGACTCAGCGCCCCAAGCTCGGGGTGACTTTGGGGTTGAGGTGAGGGCCAGGGAAGACCTGTAGCCCCAGCACTTGGTCCTGCCGTGATGTGAGCACTGGGGGTGGCCCTGCTGTGACGTGAGCACTCAGGGGTGGCCCACTGGCAGCAGGGCCTGTCTTCTGTTCTCCTGCTTACAGAGCAGGGGAGGGACTTGGCCAGGGGGTGGCCGCCCCCTCTAACACACTGGCCATGCACGTGGGTTCCTGGGCAGCAGTGTGAGTAGCACGGTGGCAAGGGAAGCAGTCCCAAGCACATGGTGGCTGCCTGCTCAGTGGTCCTAGGGTCCCGGGAGCCAGGACTCGCCTGTAGGACCTGCCTGCTGCAGAAGCCCCATCCTTCACACCCGGGACAAAGGCCGGCCGGAGTTGTTGAGGGCCACAGCCTTTCCTCTTGTCCAGTGAAAGCAGAGGAAGAGCCCACGGCACTGAGCCTGTGATCAGAGGTCGGCTGTAGGGGGCGCAGCAGGTGAGCTCGCTCTGCCCTGGGACCTGCCTGGCCTCCATCCTAAGGACTCGTTGCCCCCGGGGGCAGGTGCATGGCCACCTGAGTTCCTAATGCCCAGCAGGGTGGCCTGTGAGGTCATGGGTGTGTCCTGACCCTCCCCCCATGCTTCTGTCAGACTGTGGCCAGTCGCCTCCTTCTTTATTCTTCGAAGGCTGGAAATGGGACATGAAAATCCGGTCCCTTTTCACGGAGTTCCTGTCCTGGGACCTGGTGACCCACACAGCAGGAATCCACACCTGGCATGTGCAGTTCCTGGTCTTTATAAGTCAGGGGTTCCTGATGTAACTTAGTTTCCTCCTGGCTGACACACAGGTGGCTTGTCCCCCAGACTGTCCCCTTTTCTCTAAGTGGCTGTTCTTGTGCATTGTCGTGTGTTCTCACTGGAAGCCTGTCCTCAGGCATCTGTCTGCACTGTCACAGGGTGTGTGCAGACAGACGGGGGTTGTAATGGGTCCCTGGACAGGGCTCTTTCTGCAGGAGTGCGGACGGACGTGGAGGGGCAGTCGCTGAGTGGGGGAACCCGCGTCCCCCCCAGGCCCTGCTCACTGTCTGATGAACCGCAGTCCCTGCAGTTTGTGCCCGCGCAGGTCCCCTCCTGAAGGACTTGTTGGTTGGTTACTGGGCGCCGTGAGGAACAGGTGGCTGGCCTGAGAAGGTGCTCCCTGCCAGCGTGTGAGCAAGGCGGGGGTCGGGCGAGGTCGGCGTGCAGATGTCAGAGCTCTCCAGAGATGTCGCTCCCGGTCGGTCGGGACCTGTGTGACGACTGGGCGTGGTGTGATTCACGGGCCCCCATGAGCGCGCTCGGTCTCTGGGGCACACGCTGGGGCCAGGCCCCCCAGGTGCAGGGGGACGTGGGAAGAGCACTGGTTCCTACACTGCGTGCGCCTGGTTGACCTTTGAAAACTCAAGTTCTGATACTGCGTGGAGCTTTTCCACAGACTCAACAAACGTGTGCTGCCAGACAGCGAACTTGAACAATAACTGATAGACTTTATTTTTAGGGCAGTTTTAGATTTACAGAAAAATTGAACAGATAGTACAGTCCTGGATAGGGTTTCCAGGCGGGAATTCCCGCCGGTTCTCAGGAATGTTTTTCGCTTTCCCGTTCCCGAATCCCGAGATATAAACTGTTTTCTGTTCTCCACAATGAATCGTTTCCACAAAGTGATGGCCGATACTACCATCCACCTGGGTTCAAGGAGCCGATTTTCCCGATTTCCCGACCAACTGTTCGGGATTCGGGAATGGAAAAGCGAAAATAATTCCTGAGAACGGGCGGGAATTCCGGCCCGGAAACCCTAGTCCGGGATGCCCACATGCCTCCCACTCCCATTAGAAACATCTTGTGTTAGTGCCGCGCATTTGTTCCCTTCTGCCCCATGAGCCAGCGTTGATACATTGTTACTAACCCGAGCCCGTGGTTTACATCAGCCTTAGCTCCTGCCCCTGTACCGTCTGGGTTTGCACAGATGAGGTATCATCACTGCGGTATCCTACCAAGTGTGTTCACTGCCCTGAACGTCCTGGGCTCCCGTTCATCCCTCCCCCAACCCCTGGAAACACTGACCCTTTTACTGTCGCTGTAGTTTGGCCTTTTCCAGAATGTCACAGAGTTGGAATCACACAGTGTGTAGCCTTGTCAGAGTGGCTTCTGTCACCTAGTAATATGCAGCTAAGGTTCCTCTGTCTTTTCATGGCTCGATAGCTCATTTCTTTTTGTGGCTGAATAATACTCCGCTGCGTGGAATACAGACAACGATTGTTAAAGGCAGGGGCTCTGATTCCTTGCATGTTTCTTGCCAGTGTGTCAAACGTTTCGTGAAGCACCAGGATGAATGGGCCAAGTAGAGACTGTACAAGAGACGGAGTTCATTGCGGTGCTCCATCCACCACGGCGTCCGCGTCTGGCAGCCACCAGCCAGTTAGCCTATGTCTGTGGCTCCCTGTATTTTCAAAGCCATTTGTTTTGTCTTGTTTTCTGTTTTACATTTATTTGTTCACTTCCCTCATCTGTTCATCAAACTTTAATACATAATGTGGATCTGAGGATACACAGATGAAAAAGAGGTGTCCTGCTTTCCAGGAAGTCTACTGTGGGGGGAGCCAGCAGGAGGTCAGCAGTGCTGGGCAGCCAGAGGGGCTGCTCTGTGTGTGTGTGTGTGGGGGGGACGGGGTGCCAGGAGAGAGGGCCCCTGCCCCAGACGAGATCGTGAGTCAGAACCCAGTGCAGTAATAACACTTCTCAGGCCGCCTGTCATGTGCCTTAGAAGCTTAGTAAGATAAGCAAGAGAGTTATAAATAGTCGCCCTGGCAAGAACCAAGGTCATGCTGCCAGCCTCTCCAACCCACAAGGACAGCTGCTCAGGTCCCTGGGGTTTCCCCGTCTTATGTACATTTCCAAGAACTCTGAGGATGGGGTACAGGGTCCTGGGCGGGGGACAGCCGGGAGGCAGCTCACGGGGAGGTGTGTCCCACTTGCAGGCGCCAGGACCACACAGAGCAAGTTGGGTCCCTCACCCGCTGGTAGCCCTTTCTGCTTGGGGACAGCCGGTGTCCCAGATGTGGAGAGCCCGCCCTGTGCCAGCCTCTGTTCTGAGTACCACGAGCCCTCGTGACCCCCAGTTCTCAGATGAGGAAAGCGGGGCCCAGAAGGATTAAAGCTACGGCCCCGTGCTGAGGTCCCACCTGAGACACACTCCCAAGCTGGGGCCTGGGTCGTTGTTGGGTCCCTCAATGGGGCCTGTAACCGTGTCTCCTGTGGCTCAGTGATGGTGGTGGCCTTGTGACCTTGGTGGCCTCGTGACCTTGGCGCAGGCTTTCTTGGGTTGCCCTTAGTTCCTCAGAGGACCATGGTGGAGTCCTGCACGGAGCCACGTCTGGGACAAGACGACTGCACGCCTGGCCACAGTTAGACTTGCCATTCGCGTCTGCTGTGGAAACATCTAGAAGCAGTGGTCCATCTTACAGAGGACCCCAGCCCTGAAGAGCCTGGGCAGAGCGCCCTTCTGGCTGTGGCCCCCGCGGTGCTGGGAGGGCTTGCACTGGCTCAGGCTTTCAGGCCTGGGAGCCCCCTGGTTCCTGGAAACTGGAGATCAAGTTCCACACATACGAACAGTGGGCATTTCTCTTGGGTCTCCGTGGTGTCATTACATTGTCTGCAAAGACTGGGACTTTACAAAATGGCAAAGAACGTGGACTCTGTTACTCTAGGTCATCTCTTGAGAGACTGAACTTGGTGACCGAGAACGTGGTCAGGGACGCTTGGGTTTAAGAGCCCACCTGCTCACCATGTTTCTTCTCCTATAGGTGGCGCTACCCCTCTGTGCACAAGGCCACCTGGAACAGGTAAGTCCCCGGCATCTCCTTGGGGCCACGGACCTTCGTCACAGAAGGCGAGGTCTTTCTTTATGCTGTGCCCGCTTTGGGGTCCTCCGGGGTCCTTGGGTCCTCTCCCTGCTGGAGCCACAGCTTTTTCTCGCAGAGTGCTCACAGGCCACCCACATGCGTCCCTTCAGAGGACAGTCACGCACGACTGTGTAAGAATTGCCGTTTGGGTCAGTTCCTATGAGGGAATCCGTTCCCTGAGCCTGAGCTCCCTTCTCTGTAAAGTGCAGATGCCACATGTCCGTTTTCTCAGACATAAAACTGTGGGGCAGGTAGCTGTCCAGGGTGTCCGTGCGGGAGCAGGAAGTGGTGGCTTTGGAACAGGAAGCTGGGCAAATGCCGTCTTCCTATGGACTGAAGGTAAACGTAGTGATAGCACTTTCTCTTTGGCTTGCTATTAGGTAAATATAAATTGCCGGCTGCTTTTTAAATGAAAATGTCACTTGAATGTCATGGTCCCTCTGGGTATTTGCTTTGCCACCCCCACTGGAGATGACGGGATAAGCCTCGTTTTAGTGACTTAGTAGCTGGCAGGACACCCTCTGGCTGCATGTACTTCCTGGACAACAGGACACTGACCGCCGTTTTCTCCCGTAGCAATGGGAAGTGACTCGCTGTGTGTGTGTGTGTGTGTGGGGTGCCGTCCCTGGCCCCACCCCTGTGGGCAGCAAACAGGTGTGCCCACTGCCTCCTTCAAGGTGTCTCTCAGTTGTGTTCTAAACCCTCCCCACACTGGAGCATCACCTAGCTCGTGGCCCTGGTTTCATGGACGCAGGATCCAGGCTTTTGGGGGGCATTTTGCCTGCCTCCCTGGTCCCCGTGTGTCTATTGCCTGAGCCCGGTAGCCCCCTGACCCAGGGCCGCTTTTCCCACGGTGGCTGCATGGAGGCTGTCCTGTGTGTGGCTTTCTCCCTACACTGGGGGGTGTCGCCTCCCTCTGGCTGCTGGAGGAGAGGAGTAGGACAGATGTGGCGGCCAGCCGGCTCGTGCCCCCCAGCCCCCCCGCAGACTGGACAGCCTGGTGTAAATGGACCTGCCTGTGCCCAGTGGAGCTTTCGGGGGAAGGCCTCCCCCTACACGCCATCACTTCTCAGGGTGGAAAGCACAGAAGCCTTTTTCTCCCCTGGCCCTCCGTCGGCCAAGAACCTTCCAGCACCCTGGGCCTGGCACTTTGGACGGTTTGGCCGGAGCTCCACGTGACACCCACACTCCAGACGTGACCTTGGGACTGACCAACCTGCGTGGGTCCTGGCCAGGACACCTGGGATCCCATTTCTGCCTCTGTTCCCTTCATGGAGTGTCTGCTGTGTGTCAGACGCTCGGGGGGACATTTGCCCAGAAGGTCACCTTAGCTGAACGTGAAGAGCCTGGGGCTGAGAAAGTGAGGTGACTTGCCAGGTCACTCAACACAAGCCGCCATGGCCGCGCTGGGTGTCCACGGCCCTGCACGCGCTGGTGTTCGTGGTAAGACGGCTTTGTTGGTGCTGCTCCTCAATTTTTCACCTGCCGTGTTTCTAAGTCGGGAGTGACTTGTGCAGGAAAACCCTCCTGCCAGTGGAGCATGGCAGCAAATTGGGGCACTTAGTGCCCCGTGTTTTAGACCCTGCTCGGTATTGCTGGGCCTCGGTGCCTCGTTCATTCTCAGAACGTCTCAGTGAGGTGGGCGTCAGGGGTCCGAGCAGGGGGCACCTTCCCCAAGGAGGCATTGTCCCTGATGGAGGAAACGACCGGGGGCCTTGGCCAGGCCACTCAGCCTAGCCCCAGCGCTGCCTGAGCCAACACACGGTCCATACCTGGCTCCTGCTCCCGTCCTCTCATTCTGTCCTTTTGTGTCATCGGTGGCCGTTGTCCAGGTTTGGGAGCAGGTGGCCTGCGTCCTTGCCCACTGAGGCTGCACTTGGTGATGGGCTTGGGGTGTGACGCCCCTTCGGCGCTGCTGTGTCCTGCTCTGTGACCCACTGCCGTTCGTCTACATCCTGTGCCAAGGACCCTCCTCCATGTGCCAGTCACCTGCTCTGCAGATGTCACCTGAGTGCCCTGAGCCCTTCCGACAGCTTCCAGAACAGTGTCCTGTCGGCTCGCTCTGACTGAGCTCCTGGTCTCCCTAAATCCCATGGCAGCACGTGGGCCCCAAGTATCCTTAAACCCTGGTCCCAGCTGGAGAGGACAGGTGGCTAATGGTGGTACCAGCAGGACCCGTGGACGTCCCTGACTGACTGCAGGGCCCTCCCTGTGCCTCGATGGTGCTATGCTCTGTGAGGGTCCTTGTCTGCCGGGCAGGGCACCTTGGTGACACCTGGGTGGCTGGGATGCACCAGGGAGGAAAGCCGTACTCAGTGGCCGTGCCTCAGCCCTCGCTGTTCGCCTGTGGTGCCCTTTGCCTATGAGTTTCTGGTGGCAGATGCTTCTGTTTGTTGTGATGACTTAAGAAGAGGTCTGAGGTTCGATTAGTACACAGACTAAAGAAAGGGCAGGCAGAGAGGCCGAGACAAAGGCCTGGGAGGCCGAGCGCCCTTTATCTGTGTTCACTTAGCTGAGGGTGGACCTGACCATGACGCTAGTTGAGCCGTGGGGCCTGGCCCCGAGTCCTCTCACTTCTGGGCTCCTTGCGGGTCTCTGTAAGGACCGAATGAAGCAGCCCTGAACGTGCCTGGTTCTGGTTACGGCACAGAAAACCCACGAGCGGGAAGAGCCTGCATTGTGCCGTGAGCCCAGGAGGGCAGTCGGGGCCTCTCCTGGTTTCTTCATCACTGTTGTCTCACCAGCTGCTGTGAGGGAACCAGTCCGGTCGGTTCTGGAGGACGCCATCTGCTGCGCGAGGACATGGCCCCGTGACAGCCACTTAGGGGACCTCGGTTCTCCTCACCCCTTGTCGGGAGGCATGGCGGGTGTCAGAAGCCAATGGACAGACCGTGGTTGCTGGGCGATCACAGGGCTGACGGCAGGGTCTTTCAGGACACACAGGTCTGCGGGAGGCCGGCTGCTGTGTGGACCTGCAAAGCAGCCGCATGGTTGTTTCCCGTCTTTAACTCCCATGCACTTTCCAGGGGAGCTGGCTCCTATCAGCCAGAGGAAATTCCTGCCTGGGGGCAGGTGTGGCTTTGGCTGGGACTCCATGGAGTCCACTGGTATGAACCACCCACACAGCCTCGGCCCAGGGCCTGGGAGCGGCCGGCCTGGCTGGAGCACTGTCTCAGAAGTCGGCTCTTTTCAAAGTGGCCTCTGTCCTTGAAAGAGTCCCTGTCTTCCGGGGGGCAGGGCTGCGCCACTCAGCCTAGGACACAGGGGCAAGCCTCACTGGCGGCCGCACATGTGACTCTTTGCTGGGCTGCTGTGGTTTCGTGCTGGAGGAGAGGTTGTCTAACACCCATCTCTGAAATTTGAGTCGGCGTTTCCTGAACTCCCTATGGCTTCACGTCTGTTTACTTAGAGTGAAGACAGTGGTGGTTTCTGTGGAAGGTGACAGTAGGCGTCAGGTTACAGAGTCCGAGGCTGGAGTTTCCAAACTGAGATCTGTTAGCTGCACCTTTGTCTCTGTGCACAGGCCTGGTGTTGGTGCAGGCGTGTGCATGCCCAGGGTCCCATGGAGGACCTCTGTGTACAGGGGGCTCATGGAGAGGGTGGAGCCGGGACGCCGAGAGGCTCGGTTAGGACGGAGGGCAGGGCAGAGACACGCCCAGGTCGCACAACTAGAAAGGGGACAGAGCTGTGGAGTCGTCTCTGCTGGACAGCCTGCCCTTCCAGCCCCGTGTGACACTGGCAGGTCCCTGTTTGCGGGGGGAGGAGCACCCACACTGGCTGGTGTGCGTCTGCATGGCACACACACACTGACAGGAACGTCCGCGCTTTACAACTTGGGGGAAGCATGGAGGCGTTTGGGAAAAGCTTAAGATGAGGGAGAGGTGGACCAGGCCCCTGTCCCCAAGGTTCTCTCGCACCTGTGACCCAGAGCACACCAGCCCCTCAGGCACAGCTCAGAGCTGGCCGCGCTCCTGGCTGGGCTGACGCAGTTCATTACTTAGCTCCATTTCTCAGCTGCTCACTTATATTTTTGTTCCTTCTCAGAGTCCTCCGTGAGGTTGGGGATCCCCGTAAAGTTATATGGGCCCCAGTGGGGAGGAACGTAAAGCCACAGTCCTGAGCTAGCTCAGCTGTGCCTTTCTGTAGCTCTGCATTTCGCCCCTCTGAACATTCCTGTTCTAAGTCTCCCTGTACTCGTGACTGTCTCTTGAGTGGAGCAGAATACGTTTGGAGGAGGAGGGCAGGCCCTGACCGCTTTCACAGATGCACAACTGGCTTTCGTGAGAGAAAGATGCACAGTGGAAAGGAGCTTGGATATGGACAATTCCGGAGCCCCGTCCTGACCACTCCAGAGGATGTGCCAGCAGGACGGGCGCGGTGGCCGAGCTCACAGACGACGGGTGTGAGGGGCTTGTGAGCGTGCAGGCGACGGGAGAGTGTTCGTGGAGTGTTTGGAAGAGAAGCCTGTGGCATGTGGCTGGGCTCGGGAGGTCACCAGCATCCCTGAGCTCCCCAGGGACAGGCCTGCAAAGTGCTCGGTGCCGACAGATGGGCCCTGGGCTGGTGTTAAGTCAGTGAACCCCTCTGGCCTCCCCGGAATGGGCAGGGTAGGGCCCCGGCCAGTTCTTGGAGGTGGCTCCTGGTCCCCAGGTTACAGGGGGGGCCCTGACCTCTGCCCCCAGCCTCTGCTTGCAGCTGCTGCCAGAGGTCCCCGTGCGCCTGCCCTGGGCCCAGGTTTCCCAGGAAATTGGGCACCTGCCCTTTCCCTTTCTAACCAGAGGCCAAACTTTGGTCCACACTCTGCTTTGGTTTCACCATCTCCTCCCACGCCTGAAATAACATCCGGCCTTTGGCTTTTGTCAGCGTCGCGGGAAGGTGGCCCGGGTTTCTGGGAGAGGCTGCGTGTTAAGAGGCCCTGGCAGCATTGGTATCTCCTTCTCAGGAACTCCTGGTCACCTTTCCTTACGTCTGAGTTCACTGACCTGCTGAGGAAGACGGGAAACCCTCCACAAATCGAGGAGAAAACCCACTCTGGTGAACCCCTCCCCCCCAGCCAGCCGCTCTTTGTGGCCTGGACTCCATCTGCCCCAGGCAGAGGGCCTGTGAGGGGAGCACCGAGGGAACCGTGCCAGCTGCGGCATGGGAGCTGGGAGCCTGGCTGATGGGGAGCCCTCACTGCTGCAGGCGGCACACGCTGACCTGCCTGCTCTGTCCCCGTCCTTGGGTCAGACGTCAGTCCCCTGCCCCCCCCCCCCCCATGGCCAGGTGTGTGGTGCACCTGGCTAGAGCTCCCCCACCTTCTGTGGGCTTGGGGCCAGCCCTTGTCCTCGGGCCACCACGCCCAGGCCCTCTGAGGTGACTGCAGCCCGCTTGTCCCAGGGAAAGGCTTTCGGAGGTGTTTTGCAGTGATTGACTGTCCCCAGGAAGGAAGTCTGCAGGGGCTGAGAAAGGGGTTGAGGGTTTTCTTCCATGGCACCGAGTCTGCAGCCTCCCACGTGTGACATGAGGCCCTGGAAGGCAGTGGTTACGTGCTACCGTACTGGAAATAGCAGTAACTACTGGAGGGGAAAATCGAGTGCTTATTTTTTAATACCCGTCATCTAGACAAAGCCATCCCATGACGAGGAGGCATAACAGTCCAGACAGAGGTCAGGCATCAGATCGGCACAGCACTGAAATTACCTGAGTGCATTTTACCTGCAAGAGGGCCCCTCATTAAGAGACCCACACAGCAGCACCACCCCCACAGAAGAAGTCTCTGCTGGGAGCCACGGTGGCCGGAGTGGCCCCGGCTCTGAGTTTGGGGCCCAGGGTTCTGGAGCCAGGTCCCTCCCGGGTTCCACATGGCCTAGGTCTCCAGCCTTCTCCTTTCTCAGCTGGTGTGAGGTCTGCAGTCTCCTAGCCCTGATGGAAAAGTTTCTGTCAGAAAACCAGGGGCCTGTTGCAGTTTCATTTGTCAGGTCATCAAAAGTGCCTGTGAGCTTTTCGGGAGGTCTCCCCTTCCTCTGTGGTGGATGCCAGGCCACAGGGTACCTCCCTTCTGAAAACCAGGCACCCCAGCAGCTCAGGGCCACACGGCTGCTGCCCCACCGTTATTTATTCTGCTAGTGCATTTACAGCAGGTTTGTCTGCAATATTTACTTTCCCTAGAGGATGAGGGAACACTGCTGTAAAAAAAGCAAGTTTTGTCCCATTTGGAGACTCATCTGTACAGAAAGAATGAAAAACTGTGTGTGGTTGCCTGGGCCTCGCCCATTTCTGTGGACAGGCTTTTCCACCAGCTCACGCTTTGTTTCCTTGAAATGGGATCAAGAACATTCCCCACCGGCCCCTCCTGGGTGCCCAGGAGTGTGGGGAGTGTGGTGGCCTGTCCCCCTGGGTCTCAGGAGTAGGTGGGAGCCAGGGTGACCCTCCGAGTGCAGACGTGGCCTGCATGCAGGTGCAGCAGTGTCCCCTTTGTGACTTTGGGCTGAGACATTGTTTTCTGATCTATACAATAGATGTTAAAAGTAAATGCAGAGCTTCCTTAGTTACCTTTGGGAGATGCTGGGGAAAGTGCTCATCCTGAAAACTGGTGAAGAAGGAGAAGCAATGAGGCGTTTCACCTTCTTTTCTTGTACTATAGTACCTCCGTTTTATGTAATGGGGAGTTCCAGCTGACAGATGTTGAGAAAGTGATAGTTAGGATATGCCGTGTTTCAGATGGCTGATAACGAAAGGGCTGGCTCGAGGCTGTGACCCTCTGTAACCTCCATGGGGGGGTCATGGGGCCTCCCCGGAAGCACAGGCCACCCGCCGGCCGAGCCCGTTGCAGAAATCGACCAGAATGACACCAAGACCAGACCCAGCCACCGCTTACAGGAAGTGCAGGCCCTGAGTGAGCTCAAATAATTTCGAGGGTCAGCACATCCCAGAATGTGGAAATTCTACTGGTCATTTGAAAAAAGAACGCTGGTCGTTTGAAAATAAACTGCAAGAGGAGCAGGAAAAGCCTGCACGGTTCAGGCACTGGAGACATGTCCGCCTTTACTTGGATTCTGATGCAGATAAGTGGACTGTAAAAGCACCACACCAGCCAGAACAGACAGGCGCACGTCTGCAGTTGTCTTCCATTACTCAGTGGCTCGGGGCTGGCCTGTGAGTGGGCGTTCCAGACACTGACATCTGGAAAGACGTGTCTGCCTGATGAAGTGTTTCGCTGGAAACCTGCTGAGTTCATCAGCACATGACAGCGCTGATACCTTGTTTTCTAAAACAGCAACATTTGCTCCATGGAGCCCGTTTTCAAAGTCCTTCTGCTTAGAGGGCTGTTTCACACTGGCCAAGCGCATTCTTACTCTTCCTTGGGGAAATCACCCCCCTCCCCAGACGGATTAATTTGACTGATTGCTCGTGGGTAGAAATTGGGCCAAGTCGCATACACACATTCTGAGTCAGTGTAACAAAGAGCTTCGAAGAACTAGGAGCTGAAAAAGATTGGACATAAATGAGGTACTGAGCTGCCTGTCCTTGGGGCGATTCAAGTAGAGGCTGACAATGTCACGGCAGTGGTCTTTTCTGAAGGTGGCTGGGAGATGGGGGACTGAGTGAAAGTGACAGTGAGGGATGTTTTAACGAGACTAGCGTCGTGCATCGTGGCACAGTTTTTAGCACAAACCAAGCAGTGGACAAATAGTTGAGGTCAGTGGTTCTCAGTGTGGTCTGGGACCAGCAGTGTCCGTGTAAACCTGAGAACTCGGACACAGATTCCCTGGCCCCATCCCAGACTGTTGACTCAGAAATCCCGGGCGCCCCAGGTCTCCCTTCCCATAGCCTTGTAGGTGCCTGTGATGCAGGCTGAAGTGTGCACACCTGTTGTAGCAGTTGTCTTCCTGGGTGGGGCCCTGTCCTGGGGGCGTAGGGACGACTGAGGATGCTGCAGCCGCCCGGGTTTGGGGTGCCTCCCTCAGACCCCGGCCTCTGGGCCCATCCTCATTTCCTGGTGCTTCTCTCGTCTGCCTCCTGCACAGACAACCGTGTGCTCCTCTTGTCCACGCTCTAGAATGTGAGCTAGTCCTTCTGTCTTTGTCTCGGAAACCCTCCATGCTTCTCCGTGCAGGGCGTGGGCAAATCGGGGGACTCTCAGGAGGAAGTGGAGCTCTGGGGAGGGTGCATGTCCTTAGAAGGAAGTGTCGTTTGTGGCCCGGGCCTCAGTCTGCCAAGGCTCAGCTCCCGTCCGGGCATGAAGAACCTAACCACAGCCTCGAACGCTTCATGTTATCGGGACAGATTTGTGGGGGACGTTAGAAATGGGATGTTTTCTTCAGTGAGTCAAAGATGGAATGATCCTCAGGATTATATAGGTTACGTCACAGCCGAGCCACAGTTTGTGGGCTTTGCATTTGCAGATTCGCTGACTTGCTGTGATGTGTTTAATCCCCACACTGGCACTCACTGTGCTTTCCCGGTCAGTCACAGACTGCGCAGGACGGCGGAAAACGTGAGCTGCTCGCCACTCAGGCCACCAGATGAGGTCAAGCAGGCGACTGTGCCTTCTTGTTTCAGCCCCGACAGTGAACAAGTGTCCACTGTTCAAGTTATTTAGTGCTGCATTTTCTGCATTTTTGTGCTTTTTCCTGGTGATCTCGTGGGTGAAAATGGCCCCAGCTATAGAGCTGAGGTGCTGTGTGGTGCTCGTAAGTGTGACAAGGCTGTCCTGTGTTCACGGTGACGTTTTAGAGCACGGTGACGGCGTGACTGTGGTGGTGAATCCATGGCCGGTGACTAGGTGTTGACTGGATAACAGTCGGGTTGGTTGACTGTTGATTAGGAATTGATTAGGGATTGGTTGGCTGTTGATTAGGAATTGATTAGGGATTGGTTGGCTGTTGATTAGGGTCAGCTGACCACCCAAGAACTTTTTCCCTGACCTGCCTGTCGGAGAGGACAGACCCCAGCCCACTTTCCCGTTGCCTCCCTGTGACTCTGGTGGCGACTCAGCTTTAGACCCTAGAAGCAGGGAGCAGGAGGGGCCAGGCCTGGAGGGGTTGTGCTGGAGCGCTGACGGACAGACAGACGGACGTCCAGGCTTTTGGCCCCGAGGGAAGTCGGGACATTGACGTGGAGGTTCACCCTGCTGGAGTAGGAGCTCGGACCCTGAGTCCCAGGCCTGCCGCTCACCGGCCGTGTGGCTTTGCGGTGTCACCTCACTTTGCCAGGCCTGGTCCTCAGCTCCCTTTTGGCAAAGTGGGGATGGTTAGGGTCCCAGCTGGTGGTGCGGCTGTAAGAATCCCAAGAGGGTTCAGGGACACTGAGCGCTGCTCAGGGCTGAAGTGACAGGAGCATGTTGCTCTAAGCATCACTGTTCTCCCTGTGGTGACAACACTGATAAGGACTGTGGCTTGCGTGTCACTTGCCATTTATTTGCTTTCCCATTCAGTCAAGCCTGTCCCTTAAAATGATCAGAGTCAGTAGGGGGTTGGTGAGCTGGGACATCAGTTAACTTGTGGAATCCTGACATGTTCTTGTAACGTTAAACTTGAGCATTTAATTGTGTCTGAAAACAGACAGCAGTCACTGTCTACCTATGAGCTCCGATCAGCCCTGCCTTTGAGTTCAGTCCGGGGGCAGGGGTTCCCCGTGCCATTTTGCACAATGTACACATGATGAGTCCTCCAAAATTCTCTGTCTGGGCTTCCTCGAACTGTTAGGAAAGCTGCCGGCGGCTTGTGGGACAATCCGACTGCATCAGCCCTGATTTGCCCACGTCTGACACTCCTGTCCAGAGCTCTGGCGACCGAGCCCTCCTGCAGCTCTCAAGTGGGTGGGTGTCTCTGTCCACGGCAACGACAGAGCTCTTTGTTTTTAGCTTGCACGTCGTTGGTTTGCACAGAATTTCGTTTAACTCTGACAGTAGCCAGTGCATCTGGTGTAGACAGGTTTGGGGTCTTGGGGGCCCCCAGGTTCATGGAGGAGGCGGCAGAGGATTGTGGAGCGTGGCCGCCGGCCCCGGCCTCCAGTGAGTGGGGCTCGGCCGTGGGCCTGTCTCCCAGAACGGGTGGAAATGGCCAGCTGATCAGTGACCGGGCAGCGTCACAGAGACCACGTTTGTTTGGTGAGAAGCAAGGCAAGATGGAGCTGAGCCCGTCAGCAGGCGGCCAGGGCTGGGCCTCACTGTGGCCGTCGCAGCCGCTCCCACAACAGGCACCGTCCTCCGTCCGTTCTGCATGTGTCTGTCTTTTCTTGAATGCCATCCCTTGCCAGGCAGCATTGCATTAGTTCCACACTCACGGTCCTCTCCTTCCCGCCTCTCTCATTGCAAGTTTCCCAAATGTGGGGAATCTGCTGTTCGTTCTTTTGCTTCCGACACCCACAGTGGGTCTGCATACACAGTAAGTGCTGGGAAAAACAACTGCTAACTTTAATCGTGCAATAAATCAGCTTTCCCGCGGACGCACCTGTAGTGTCGGGTGTAATCTGTGGATTACCCGATATTCAGGTTTGTACCGAAGGCCTCCTGTTCAGCGATGCTGGATCAGCTGCAGTGGAGCTGGACCCAGCCTGATGAGGAGCTGCACAGAGGCCGGCTAGCGGCTGCTTCTCCTCCCCCTCTGACGTGTCGTAGTTTCCATCAGATCTTTCTGATTATGTCACCCATTTCCACCTCAGGGTGGTTCTCCCCGGACTTTTTGTTAAACAACTTCTCATATGGGGCTCCTGGTGCCGCTCTGAGCCGGGCCTTTTTCATTCCACACCTGTGTGTGCCCCCTCCCCCACACTGTGTCCGAGCCGCACACAGTCAGCCCTTACTTCCTGGAGAGAGAGCGAGCAGGGCAACTGGTGGGGCTGGTGGGGGGGTGGGCGAGCACCTCTGACGACAAACACCTATCCCCTGAGGCCTCTG
This sequence comes from Rhinolophus sinicus, assembly GCF_036562045.2. Taxonomy (NCBI): domain Eukaryota; kingdom Metazoa; phylum Chordata; class Mammalia; order Chiroptera; family Rhinolophidae; genus Rhinolophus; species Rhinolophus sinicus. The sequence continues at coordinate 116,168,569 of NC_133758.1, forward strand.
GAGCGCAGGTTCTGGGGGCCGGGAGGGGTGTGGTTTCTCCTGTTATGGGCTTCGCATCCTAGGAACACAGCCCATCATTGGTCCAGCACTGACCCGGGGGGGGGGGGGGTGCGCGCAGAGATGCTCTGAGGCCCATCCTGTCCTCCCTGCCCCTGGTCTTTGGGACACTGGTTTCATGCCCACCCCCACACCTCAAATCCCTCTTTAACTCTGCTAAGGCAATTCCTTCTTGAGAAAGGGGATCAAATATTCTCGAACGCAGAGGCTCGAGTGAGCTCCTTATCTTGGGACCTTTGCTCCAGTCTGGTGCACGGTCCTGGGAATACAGGCTCCGCTTTCCAGGGACGGGCCCCGTGAGGTGCTTGCGACAGGAGCCCTGAAGCAGACTGCACGTGTAGGTGTTTGTCCTCAGCAGCACTGAGGACTGGGCCCAAACAGCATTCAGGTCGAGGGGAAGCCACGGCCGTGCTGGGCAGTGGGTGGTGTGGACACACGGGGCTGTTCTGTGTGAAACACGGGTGTGTGAGAGGGTCAGGGAGGTGCTTTCCTGTGTGGCTACCTGTGCTTGTCTTGGGGTGAGAGAAGGCAGTTGTGGGAGGATGAGTCCCTCTTCTTTTTGTGTGTCTACATGTTCTAAATTTTCTACAATAAAATAACTTGCTTTTATAGTAAGAAAGAAAGCGAGTACTTTTTATTTGTGAAAAGCCCCCGCAGGTTCCCGGAGCTGGCCTCCCACGAGGAGGTGGGACCCTGGTCTGCAGCTGTGAGCGGCTGGAAGGGTGCTGTGCCCCGTGAGGGTCTGACCCCAGCCCGTGTGCCCGAAGGGGGGCAGGCAGACCAGTCGCTCCTGCTGCAGAGGGCGGCTTCTTCGCCAGCCTCCCGCTGGCTACCATCTATCTCCCTGCAGACTGATTTGACTTCACTCTATTTTCCAAACCTTTATTTTATTTTGTTTTATTATTTCCAGATCCAGTTTGTACTGGACACCTGACCGCCCTGAGTGGGGGTGGGCCATGGGGGGAGGTTTGTGCATCCGAGAGGCATTGCTGTTCTAAACCCATGAGGCAGCCCCGGATGAAGCCCCAGAGTGTGGAGGAGGCCTCTGAAAGCTTGATGCTGTCACCACTGTTTGGGTGAAGTGGGAGGCCGTGCTGTGCCGTGAGCCGGTTACTTGAAAGAGACCTGGGTGACTGTCCTGTCTGTCTACACAGCTGTGGGGCCTGTGGGGAGGGACAGCCGGGCCGTGGGCCCAGGACACCGACCTGGGGTGGCTGTGGCTTGCACTGAGTAGACAGGTGACCTTGGACACGGAGGTTAGGTACCTGGGGACTTTCTCTCATCACCTGTGAAGACAGAAGCACGTGTCAGTGAGGATCGTGCATGATTCCGGTGCAGCCTGTCACGTCCCAGACACAGTAGATGGACATCATTTTGGGACGGGACTCGTGTGGGATGGGGTGGGTCCGAGAAGACTCATTTGTGGGTGTTTATCAGGCTTCTTTGTGCCCAGGCCTGTGACATCTCAGAGTCGTTGGATTGGCTCTAACCTGGCAGGATGTCTCGGAGATGAAATTTTCCTTGGTACAGACGTGGGTATTAGCTGGAAAACCAGCAGGATCTTTCGGGGACAGGCTTCTCTGTTTGTTGGCTGCCTGCAGCACGTGGGGGCGCCACTCACAACACCCCGGGTGGATGTCATTCCCCGTTTCGTGGGCAAGGACGTGAGTGACAGGTTTGCCTGCTTGAGCAGGAGCGTCCTGTCTGTGGAACACAGACGGGACTTGAGCCCCGCTTGTCCCCTCTCTCAAATGGCCGTCAGGACGGTGACAGAAGTGTCAGGAGGTGCTGCTCTGGGTGGTGCTTGGGGGAGCAGTAAACCCTGGTCACTGGGTGAATTTGAAGTTCCGTGGACATCAGGCGTGTTTTCAGGTCCTGGCGGCACAAAAGCGTGGTGGTGAGAGGCGTTTCTTGAAAGCGTGGTTTGGGCGGCGCTGAAGCAGTTACTCTAGGCGGGAAAATAGGGGGAAAGGGGGGGGTGGCAGGGCTGTGGAGCTTGGTCGGGGTGACGGGAGCCTGTCCTTGGGGGGCCGTCCCTGTTCAGTGATGCAGGAAACCTGGAGGGACCGTGGTGCTGGGGGGGGATTTATGCCACAGGAATGGCCAAATGCTACAAGTCAGGTTTCTTTTCCTTTTTTTTCTGTTTCTTTCCTGGAGAGCCTCTTGTTAAACATTGACAGCATACCATCAGAATGGCCCTTGGAGACGGCCTGTTTTGAAGGATATACTCACAGGGAGATGTGACTGTCGTTTCCTTAGAAGAAAGGGCAGGGGAAGAGAGAGGAAGTGACTGTATTAAATTGTCCAACATGGCGGAGGCCCTGGGAAGACTGCGTAGGTTTGTGGACGGTCTGTCACCCGAGGACAGATGACAGTCCTGGAGGCGCTCTGACCGGAACTGCCAGGAAGCTGCTCGCTCGTGGGCTCCAGACCTGGGGAGGGGTCAGAGGGGAGCAGGACGGCCGCCGGCCGTGTCCCCTGGGTCATTTTGTGACATGCTTGCCCACTTGCGCCCATAGTGCTGGTTTGTGGACCCCATTTCTGTCTCAGGACCACTTATGTCCTCATCGTGGGGACCAGCTCTGGCTGTCTCTGTCCTTCATTGCCAGGTCTCGCCTGCCCTCCTTGCTGTGTCGATGGCCTCGGAAGTCAGAGCAGAACAAGCGTCACCAGGCCGTGCTGCGTGCCATGCTCCGTGTGCCTTACCTCCGTGCTCTGGGTTGTGTGCAGTCCTCACCCCATCGTGCCCCTGGGGAAACGGAAGCTTCCGGAGGTCACACAGGCAGGCGTGTGGTCAGTGTTTAACAGAGGTCTGCAGGGAGAAAAGCCCCGACCGGTAGCATTTGCCGATTTCCGCAGCTGTCCCCCATCCCGCAGCCTCTGTCTCCGGCCAGCAGGCCGGCGTGGACTTGCTCTGGGAGGGTGCGCTCGCTCCCAGCACCTGGCCGAGGGCCCGGACTGACCGGCAGACCCACTCAGGGTCAGGCCGCTAGTCTGCAGTCAGCCACACTGCACTTGTAAAGTTCAGCAGCTGCGCAGGTGCCCTCTTTCCCTGAGGGGCTGGTGACAGTCACAGGTGCTGGCTCCGAGCTCCCAGTCCCTCCCGTCCTCGTGAGTCCGTGAGGCTCCATTATCAACCTGCTGCACAGCCGTGACTGATGCTCGGAGGGTGAAAAGTCCTGCTCGGGCTCCCAGGCTGCTGATGCGACCCTTGTCCCCATGTCCCCTGCAGGAAGCCCCTACCATCCCTCGGGAGCCAAGACCCCTAAGGCATAGCACCCAGCTGTCGTCAGCCCAGGTCCCCTTCGCAGCTTCTGGTCTGGTGGGGACAGGGCTCTGGTTCTGCTGTCCTTTCCCTCTTCGCTTCACCTCTGGGTGTCAAGTAACCGAATTACATCAGTCTCACACAGGTCAGGAGACCTGTGAAGTCACCGTTGTCCCCAGGACTTGATGCATGTACAGCCACTGTCTCCTTGAACCTGGGAGCCCAGGGAGCACGTGGTTTCAGGAGAGAGCAGCCCTCTGAGTCCCCTCCCTGGGCCCTGCCCTTCTCCCTTGTCGGGCTCCTCATGCTGACCTTGCTTTTGTGTTTGTTTCCTGGTGTGCTGTTAATTAAAAAGGACAGAGGAGGAAAGCAGGCAGATGGTCACCAGGCACCTGTCAGGTTCCGGGGCACAGGCTGAGCACCTGCCCCCAGGAACCCATAGCAGATTTCTCTCCTGGGGGCTTTGGGGGACAGGAGACCGCCGCTGTACCCCATTTCTGTGCCCCAGAGAGGCGGGGCTCGGCCCCTGCTCTGTGCAACCCTTCCTGGTCTGCAGGCTCCTGCCCTATGTACAGGCATGCGTACTGCGCTGTGAGCCGGGCGTGCCACTGCCTGGGGACCTCCCAACTTGGGGCGGGCTGTCCCACCTGCTGGACGGCTCCTGTGGCCACGTCAGGCCAGTGACAGGGAAAGGGTGCTGGACTAAAGGCAGGGAAGGAGCAAGGCGGTCGGAGGGATCCGCTTCTGGAAGGAGCCGCCCTGGCCACGGCCCCCGCCCAGCGCAGTAAGTTCCAGCCCCCGAGGGATCAGCAGCGGCTGTGGGTGACACGTGCGCTTGGCCCTGGGTCTGTCCTGCCGCCCCTGCTCTGTTTGCTCACGTCGTGCTCTGCAGCAAACCCGCAGTAAAAGTTCCCCTGAGCGCCGCAAGGGAGCTGGCCCCGCCTGCTGCGTCCCGGGGGCGGCCACTGCCCGCCAGCCTCTCTGGGGGCATCAGACTTGATGTGAAAGCTGTGGGGACACCTCCTTCCTCTTTGCCTTCATCAGCCCCTCATCCCATATGGTTCAGACCAGCCGACACAGCTCAGGGTTCGGAGGCTTGGGTAACAAATAGCCACAGTCGGAGCAAACCTAGCTTCCAGTTGAGCTTGGGGGCAAAATGGTGTTATTTCCGTTTCCTAACTTTAGCCGGGTGTGTTTTTCTGGCCGTTCATGGGAATCACGCTCACGTTGAGGGCCAAGAAGACAGTTCAAGGGGGTGTGCAGTCGTGGTCGTGAGTTTGCTCCTGGGTTCTCATCTGGAGGGAAAGACGTCTCGTTGGAATCTGACTTTGGAGAAGCACTTCCCTCCTCCAAGTCTTTATTCTCTGGCCGCAGAACGGTGGTGCTGCAGCTTCAGCTGCTTCCTGTGTTTAGGGAGGCTTGTGGGGCACTTGCAGCTCGGGCCCGTCCCTGCCTGGTACCCACATACAATGACTGAATTCATAGCTGATATTTGTTTAGCACAAATTCCTGGCCAGGTGCTGTTCTTAGCCTCGTACACGAGTTTCCTTCTCTAATCCTGCAACACCCCACTTCCCGGTGAGGAAACTGAGTCACAGGGAGGTCGAGTGAATTCCCAGAGTCACACGTCACGGAAAGCGGTGGAGACAGCTTCAGCCCCAGGTCTTAGGATTCCACGGTGCGTGTGTGTGACACCCCACCTGCCCGGTGGTGAGTGAGTGAGTGAATGAACGAATAAATGCCTTCAGGTGTGTCAACTGAGTGTGGCTGGTTGTTGCCTTTGAAAAACGTTTTCCATCTGTTTTCTCTCCACTTGCCTGGGGAAACTAAAAACGTGCAGAGGTGTATCAGCCGGTCTCTCCCTGAGTCCAGCCCAGCCGTGCACTGTGCACCTGCCACCAGGCCACATGCAGCCTTGCTTCCTTGTGAATCTGGCTCCCGTTGCGCAATGTCTCTTTTGTTCCTTTTTACGGAACTGTTCAGAGGCGGATCAGGGTGGCCAGCCGGCTGGGTGCCCCACGCAGCCCCGGTGACTCCGGCAAAGCTGGTGTCCTCACTGCGCTGCCAGACCTTGCCGAGGTTCCTGGCACGGCACCCACGGAAGGTCTTCCTCTCTTTGCTCCTCACCTGAAAGCCGGAGCGGGCAAGAGGAAGGGGACAGCAGGGCCAGGCTTCCATCTCTCCGGCTCAGGCATCCTGCTGCTGCCCTTCCCCCGGTGAGCAGGAGCAAGGGGTGGCCTGGTGACAGTTGCCACCAGCCCCCTGGTGGAGGTCAGTGGTGTGCCCGGGCATAGCACTTCTGCCCGGCTTCAGCCCCCCGTCTGTGGTGGTGGTGGGGGTTCCAGGAGAAAGCATTAGGGAGGGCACGTGGTACTGTAGCCGAGTCCCACCCAGTCGGCGGTCCCCGGGGTGCGGCTGAGCCCACGTGTGGCGCTTACCGACGTGTCTGATGTTGGCGCTTCACCACATGGCTACCCAGTGATCTGTTCTTCCTGAGTAAGCCCCCCACTCCTCACTGATTCCATGTGTTACAGCAACCTGGCCAAGGCCAGACTTACTGCGTTTCATTCTCCTGTTAGATGACAATTCTGTTTAAGCCTCTTGGGTACACTTATTGCTGTTACCCTAAAAATAAAGCTCACTAGGTGTTTGTTACTGAAACATATACGCCGTATCCCGTGCCTCTTAAACAGGCCACCCCGTCCCTCTGAGCGATTCCTGGGCATCCGCAGGTGGTTTATTCCTTCATCCTGCAGACCTGAGTTCTGTGCAGGACGATGCTCAAGTGCTGAGCTGCTGGGGGCAGGCAGGTGTCCTCATGGGGGGACGCACAGCTCAGACAGGAATTCCCAGAGCTAATGATTTCTGCGTCGTGGAGGTAGACGGAATATGCAAGCGGGGAGGGAGATCAGGGCCCTTTGTGCGGAGCTGCTGTCTGAGCTGGGAGGTCTAGGGTCAGTAAGAGCCAACAGGTGAGGCTTGCACAAGTGGGGGGCCCTGTGTGGCCTGTGCAAAGGCCCCGGGGCAGGAGGGAGTGGACTGTGTTGGGGGAACTGAAAGGAGGGCTGAGAGGCAGGGCTGGAGAGTGAAGGTGCGCTGTGGGGCAGGGGCCGGCTCGCCCAGGGCCGCATGGGCCCGGCCAGCCCCCTGCCCGACTGCCTTCTGCCTGCAGGACGCACAGCTGTGCCAGGCCCACTGTGTGTGTGTGTCAGGGGTGGGGGCTCGTTGCTGTTGTGTCTTCTGGATGAAGCAGCCCTCTGTCCCCTGCGGATGTGACACTGCCCACTGAGTGACCTCGTGAGGCACTCCCTCCTCCGTCCTCACTTCCCGTGGCCCACCTCCTGCTCCCGGAGCTCCCTGAGAGTGTCGCTGTCGACACGAGGCATTTTTCACGTGTGAGTCCTGTTCCCTGACAGGCCTCCCTGCTCTGACCCGATGACCTCGCAGAGAAGGCTGCCACCTTCCTAGCCCATTTCATGGACGAGGAGCTGAGGCCCCACAGCTGGCATGCGCAGAGTTCTCACTAGTCAGACTTACAGAGAGGCCGTCCTCTGAAGGGGTGGGGCTGGTGCTGCCAGGAGAGCATCCTGGCTGCACGTCATTCGGTCCCCAACTCGGCAGAGCGCCTGCCTCTCTGAAACGGCGTAGTCGATGTTGGGAAAGTATTTCCTTCAGGGATGCTGGGCCCAGTGTCCCAAGTGCTCTCGAGCTGCCCAGTGGTCTTGGCAAATGGTGCCTGTGGGACAGGGTGCTGTGGGCTGGCCCGTGGTAGGACGGGTCCCTGTAAGGTGACGAGCTGCATCACGGGACGCTGTGGGACAGGGCGTGCTGTGTGGGTGACATGCTGCCTACCCAACAGGACGCTGTGGGACAGGGCGTGCTGTGTGGGTGACATGCTGCCTACCCGACAGGACGCTGTGGAACAGGGTGTGCTGTGTGGGTGACATGCTGCCTACCCGACAGGACGCTGTGGAACAGGGTGTGCTGTGTGGGTGACATGCTGCCTACCCGACAGGACGCTGCAGAATCTCCGCATGAACAGCTGGCCCTCCCTGCCTGCCCTGTGTGGTCTGTAACCCCAGGTGACACAGGGTCTGTGGTCCTGGCCTGGAAAGACGAGGCCCACAGGGTGTGGAGTGGCCGAGCCTGAGTGTGGACCAGACAATCTAAAGAGGCGCCAGGCTCTTTGTCAAAATCTGGGCCAGTTTCTCCTCCCTAAACGATGGCTTGGCCCCATGCCATCCAGCCAGCCTCCCCCACCCCCACCCCATGGGCAGCACTAGGGGTTCTGTCTCTGTTAATAAAAGCATGTTGTGTCGGCAGGTAAACCTCAGGGGCTCACTGTCCTCGCTGGAAAGATGGCCACCTGGGCTTACATCCCATGGCTCCAAAATTGCTGTTGCTGTGTCTGTTGCAAATAAAAAAATAACCCATTAACTAAAGAAATAATTTCAAGCATACATTGAGTCACAAGCACTTCTGGGCAGCTCACCTGGTTCTTTATCTAGGGGAGTGAACACACCCTCTGCTTCTGACCTGGGGACACGTGGACTCCAGGACCAGCCGCCTTCTAAGCGCTGGAGCCACAGCTGTCATTCTGTTCGAAGGCCTCTGCTGACTGGGTCCCATCGGGAGCCAGGACGGCCTGGAGCAGCCAGATCAGCCCTGGGCCGGGCAGCTGGACCGCTCAGCAGAAGTGTGGCCTGCGCTGTGTGGGTCTGTGTTCACCTGCCCAGGTTAACCATCAGCACAGTGCCTGGGCAGCGTCCCTTTCGCTTCTTTTTTTAGCGCCTTTAGAAGTTGCAGGTGGTGATAAGAGCGTGCAAAGTGCTGAGGGGAAGGAGGCTGGGCCGGGCAGAGAGACGGGGTTGCATGGTTCCAGACACCAGGACAGGACACAGGACACCGGCACTGCTGTCTCCTGGGACGCCGGTGTCCGTCCTTCAGGACAGCTGTTGTCCTGAGCCCACAGCACGAGGCCTTCCGAGGAGGTGGGAGAAAAGGGCTTTGCAGCACACATCTAGGGTCCCAGGGCCCAGAATCAGAGATTTTCTTAAACTTCTTGTACCAGCTCGGGATGCAGTCTCGTGAGTTAGGGAGCGTCTTCCATAAACTACGATGGTTTCTCCATCATTCTTGAGCCATGGAACGTGCTGTGATGTATAAGGAGGGCTCTGGCTTTTGGACCCCAAACGTAGGCGTATTCTGTACCCCGAGTAAAGGCACACAGAGGGTGCCTTCCGTCCTGAGCCCTGGAGCGTGCGTGATCAGATGGACCCAGGCCCAGCCCCCCTGCGGCCTGTAGGGGTGAGTGGCAGGAGGGCGAAGGTCGGGGGCCAGGGCTTTCTCTGCAGCCTCTTGGGGGCCCCTGGACTGGGGGGAGGGCCTCCCTTATTCATCCTGAGGACCCTCCCTCCTGTCTCTTCCCCTTCTCTCATGTGTTCTGGCCACACTGGTCCCCTCCATGTTTCCCAGCTGCAGATGGCCCGTCCCAGGCCTCGGCACCTCTGAGCTCCCCCGAGGCAGGCTCCATCCACGTGCACGTAATGCCTCTCCCAGGGCCTCAGCCCACCTCCCTGCCCTCAGTGGGGCGGGCAGGCGGTGTGTGGCGGTTCCAGCCCCAGCACTGGTTAGGTAGTGGGGGTGGAAGGCAGGGCTGGAATGCATACAGGATCTGCTTCAAGGAGCTCGCTCTTTATTGACAAACTTACAGGAATGGATCGTGTCTGATTGTTCCAAATCAGTGCACAGCACTTCAGTCTGACCCTGCAGGTGAAATGGAGAAATGATGGGAGGGCAGGCAGAGGCCGGGCCTGCTCATTATAGCTTTGTGTGTGTATGCGTTTGTTTAATTATCTATATTTATCTACGTACATACCTATGACTCTTTATGTCATCTATCCACGTATCTGTGTACCTGTCTATGTAACTATGTATCTATCGTCTGTCTATTTCCATGTCTATGTATCTCTCTGTCTGTCTATCTATCTATCTATCATCTCTGTGTCTCTCTTACATCCATCCGTGCAAAGAGTGATGGAGCCCAGGACCTTTTGGGGTGAGAGTTGGTTAGGCCCCTCGGTGAAGCTGCTACAGGGGGAGGGCTGTCCCTTTCGGTGCAGCCTCTCTACCCTCCTGGAGGCCAGCCTTTCCCAGGGCCCAGAAGCTGCCCAGGGCTGTGCCCTCTGGATCAGGAAGTGTCACGTGCCCCTGTGCTAATTCTGGGGGGAAATTACAGAGCAAATGTAAAACAGTCCCTGTGGACCTGGAAGCCAGGAGAGCAGAGGGTGTGGAAAGACGAGGCTTTTGGAAGAGGCCCTGCTGGCTCCTCGAAACTCAGCCTCTGTGTGTCACGTCCAGAGAGGTGATGGGGACCCCCCTGTGGGCCACAGTGCACATTCCTGGGGTGCCCGTCGCAGGCAGCTTGGCCTGGTCACAACAGTGCGTGGACATCAGCAGGAGGGCTTGGCTGCAGGACCCCCAACGCTTCCCTGCCTTGGCGTCGGCATGTGCTGCCCTGCTCTTTCACCACCGAGCGTTTACACACCTGGGGGAGCGGAGTGTGCCGCCTGTCGGTAGAAATGCACAGACATGAGACCGGAACCAGCTCCGTCTGTGCTGGGTCGTCGTTGAGGGCGCTGATCTGCAGACAGCTTTGATCACACGTCTCTTGTGGCTCAGACCTACTTGTGTTCAGTTGTAAGTGTAGTGTGATGGAACACAGTGTCACGTTCTTTATAAATTATGTCGTGAGCTTTAATACCTCATGAATTATGTATGTAGTTGCTAACACAGTGTGTGCGTTCTTGTATGATACAGCCATGAAATTGTGAAGGGGGGGAACTGAAAGGCAGTAGACAGCGCCCCCCCCCCCCCCCCACGGGCCGTGGTTCTCAAGCACAGTGGTGGCTGGGCTCACCCGGTCAGCTGAAAAGCCGCAGGGCCAGCCTTCACGGCAAGGTTTTGAGGATGTGTTGTGACCGGTTATCGAGTCCTAAGGGAGATGTGGCCACTAGGAGGGAGGGCGGACTGGGTGGCCTCACCGACATGGTGGTCAGGTGGCCCCAGTGGCAGGGACGTGGCCACGGCGAGGCTGTGGGCCACTCTCAGGCCCTGCATGGTGACTGGTCAGCGCTTGTAGGGGCCAGAAACATTCCTGTCCCCAGTGCTCAGTGTCCACCCTTGGTGGCTCCCTCGCTGCCTGCCGTCCAGGAGGGCCACTGAGTTCGGTGGCAGGAAGGGCCCTTCTGCAGGGTGGGGGGGAGGCCTGGCTGCCACCCCGGGAGCTGAGAGTCCATCTGAGCTGACCCAGGAGGCAGGACGCCCTCTCCCTCCAGTTACAGGATAAACTATGTTCTAAGTGGAAAGGGAAAAATCACACAGAAGAAACAAAATGGAATAGAACATTCCAGAAACAAAGAATGGTCCGATCAGCCTGCAGTCTGGCCAGACCGTTAACCTGCTATGTGCGTATGTGTGTCATACACGCATCACGTGAGGTGGAGCAGCACCGTGGTCGTCGGGACCTGGGGGGTGTCTGCTGTCCCACGTCACGCGTGTCTCCTGCCCACAAGTCCGTCTCCATGTGCACAGCCACTCAGCTTCCTGTGGACACCTCACCTGCACGTGGCTGAGCCCTTGGGCCGCTGTCTTGCACGTACAGGTTTGGCACCTTCTGGTCGTTCCGAGGACACATCCTTATGTTGCTATGTCATGTGCGTCACTTCCGTTACTGCTTTTCCTACAAACTGATGAGCTGACCGCTACAATGTTGAATCAGTCTACATTTCACCAATACTTTAAAAAAGCTCTTTTGTACGTTTCAGTCTTTGCCGTTCTAACAGGCAAACAACCATCTCACGGCTCAGCGTTCGTCCAGCCTGAGCCGTTAAGGCTTTGGAAAGAGCCACCGAGTCTGTGAGCCCCCGGCCTGTGGCTGCAGGGAGGCTAGTCTCGGACGTGGGAGCCCTGGGCTGCACGGCTGCCCCTGGCCCAGGTCTGCCCAGTCTGCAAGCCCATCCTATGCTGGCTGAGCAGGGCTCTGACCGCTGATGGCGCCATCTCAGTCAGTGCCCACACACCTGTGAGAGGACAAGACAAGCTAGAGACAAGTGTCTCGGCCAGTGTGACGCCCCAGGGTGAGCGCCCGACACGGTCTCCGGGGAGGAACGTGTGGTCCAGGTCCTGCCTTGTTTGAGGGTGAGGCCACGACCCTGTGACTTGGAGTTGGCTGAGGCATCGTGGTGCTGAGATTTCAGGGAAACGTCTGTCTTGCTAATCCCCAAATAGTCCTGGTCGTCATTTGCTGTCCCTTCTGTGGGAGCCAAGGTGAGCCCGGAGCCCGAGGGGGTCACCAGGTGCAGTCAGGTGTCAGGTCCAGTCTGAGAAGGGGGCTCTGTCCACCGAGGCAGGCTCAGGGTGTCCTGATGCACACGTCACCCAGTGTCACCCGCCTGGGGGTGTGTGCTGGCCCGCGCTGGTCCACACAGCAGGGTCTGGGGAGGAAGGGCGTTTGGGGGAGCTGTGGGGCCATCCCGTCCCCCTGCCCCTGCCGTCCTGATAGCTCCCTGAACCTCTCTGAGCCTCAGTTTCCCCACGGACATATTTCCCACCTGGGATGCTGGGGGCATCTCCTGAAATAACGTATATACAGCCTTAGTGTATCACACGCACACACGTGTGCACACACAGAAGGCTATGCAAACTCTGACGGAATGAGAACCTGCAGCTTTTCTTCCTGTTGGGTTGGCTTTGGAAACAGGAGTAGATAATAGACCTCTCTCAGCGTTGTAATTGGTTTTTCAAGTAGATCTAACAGTACCGATGGCAACAGCTGCCCGTGTTGGTAGAGCACCTGCTGCATGAGGCACAAGCCTGGGGGTTGTCTCCCTGCCCCACATGGAGCCTGTCCACTCTTGGTTCATGGGATTGTGCCACCTGGACTCCGCAGTCCGAGGGCTGGGCACCCTCCCGGTGATAAGATGAGCTAACAGCTATAGAGTGTGACTGTCCATTTATGATCAAACCACGGAACAGCTGTCGGTCTCCATCCTCTGGAGTTTGTGACGTGGGGACTGGCAGGGCGGGTGACTGCAGAGTGACACGTGTCTTGTCATTTGCAGGCTCCGGGAGGCGCCTCAGCGTCCGCTTCTCTCTGCTGTGACAGATCATCCAGGTGAGTGTCCCCGGCCTTGGGTCAGACCTCAGAGGAGGCTTGGGCGTGGTGCAGTTTATTCTGCCGTAATCTTCATTTCTTTTCTGATTTAAAAAATAAATGTCCAAAGGCGCTGCATGCACATCGTGTTACCTCTCTGTTTCTGGGTGAGACGTCCTGGCATGAGAAGCTCCATCCGGAAACGTGCGATTGGCTCTCAGTAAATAATTACAGAGCCGGGGCCTGGTCGTGGGGGGTGTGGCTTGGGGAGGTCCCACGCTGGAGCCTCTCGGGGGAACGAGCTCTGTCTGTGCCTCCGAGGAACGGCACAGCCCACGGCACGTGGATGGTCCGTGATTGCTCTAGAGGCACATTGTGTATTTTTAGATCAGTATTCACAGAATTTTGACTTGATTTTTAAAAGGAATCACCACTCTTACGCATCCATGTCTGGTGCGTGAGGTGGAGGAAAAAGTACCTGACACCTGTGCCTTGTGCCGCACGCCCTGGGCTACCCCAGGTGCAGTCTGGGCAGAGCCCGCACACAGTGTGTCTCCCAGTCACCAGCCGGCCCTCCCCCAAGGGGAAGTGCCCTTCAGTTTGCAGCCGCTGGGGTCTGTCTCAGGTCCTCCCCTCTGCAGGTTCAGCGGCCTCCTCCCTGGGACACGGGCCCCCACTGCCCCCGATGCTGCCTGAGACGGCCTTGCAGGCCCCTCCCAGCCTTAGCTTCTGCTCCCACCACCCCGCCCCGGGCACTTCTCAGCTGCCCAGAGCTGACCTGACACCAGAGCAAGGCCCTGGTGTCCGAGCCATGCTCCCTCTGCAGGTCCTCGGGCCACACACCTGTCTCCTGGTTATTCGTTGCTCGTGGCTTGTAGTCCCCAGTTGTGACCGTTAAGGGCGTTTAGATGGTGCCATCCTGTGGTGACAGCACACTTAGGATGAGGGGACGGTAAAAACCCAGTACGCATCCCCAGGTTCCTGAGGCCCGTGTGTGGCCGCCCTGCAGACACGCCGCTCTCTCCTAGGCCGGCGCTGCGCGGCCCCAGCATGGAGGACGGCCGCGAGCTGGAGCTCACCTACATCACCGAGCGGATCATCGCCGTGTCGTTCCCCGCAGGCTGCTCGGAGGACTCCTACCTGCACAGCCTGCAGGAAGTGACACGCATGCTGAGATCCAAGCATGGGGACAACTACCTGGTGAGCAAACGGCTGGGGGCAGGGTGGACGCTGAGTTGCTGAGACGGGAAGGGTGCGCCAGCATCTTGGGGACCCGTGAGCTGCGGGGGGGGGGGGGGGGGCGGAGGTCGGTTCCTGGTTCTGAGGAGCAGCTGCTGGGGGAGTGTTTGTCCCTCCTGCCGTCCCCTCAGTGCTGTGGAGGGTCCCATGTCCACAGTCCCCAGCTGCCAGCCGCTGCCCCGTGTGCACTGAGGGGACACCAGGGGGAGGGATGGCTGTCCCAGCACCCAGCACAGGCTCAGTGGGGCAGTCCTTCCTCCTGAAGTGACCAGGAGGACGAGGGCGGGTGTCTGGAAGCCAGGACATGTGGTTGGAGCCACACGTGCACCTGGAGCCCAGGTTAGAGGGGGAGGGTCCCCAGTGTCTCCCGGTTCTGTCTCGACGTGCCTCCCCCGCCCACCACATAGCGTGGCCCTGCTGCTCTGTCCCAGGTGCCATTACTCCTGAGTGAAATCTACCCACAGCCTCTGCCCCACCCGGGAGGCCTTTTTATCTGCCGTGATTGTCATCCCTGAGGCCCCTCAGATCACAGAGTAGCTGGGACAGGGCCCCAGAGGGAGGGCAGCCGGGAGTGGACCCTCTGACTCGGAACAGTTAGTGCTCCCCTGGCTCCTGGTCCCCAAAGACCTGCTGCTGTCTCCCGATGCCCGTCCTCAGCACCGCCTGGCTCCAGGCAGGGAGAGCCGAGTGCAGGTCCCTGGGACCGTCACGCCCGCCTCAGCCTCTCCGGGATGTTTTCCTTCCTCTCGGAGACCGTAGGCCTCCTCCTGGCACATGCCCAGATGGAGGGCAGGACGCCCCCTCCGCCTCAGGAAGGCCCATGGCCTGGGCGACAGGGATGGGATCTGGGAGTCCCTCCCTTCACCTCGGGTGGGGCCTCGCTGGGTCAGAGCACCCCTGCCAAATGGCTGGGGTGGGGTCCCTGCCTTTGTGGGGACCAGGACCTCTTTGAGAACTCTGAGGGAAGACACTGTGGGTGCCTGTAAGAGCCAAGTTGAGAGCCCGGTGAGCCCATCTCTCCCCACATACGTCCCGGTGGTGTCCTGACAGCTGGACGTGGACACAGAACAGCTCTGGGACCCACAGACCATGGCCCAGGCCGTCCAGTGGGACACGCTTTGTCAGGCCGTGTCATTCTAATGGGGCCCATGTCCCAGGGTCCGGGAGGCAGTCTGTTCCACGGAGCAAACAGCGAGCGTCCAGGCCGTGCCTAAGGCAGCCCCCACCCAGCAGACAGGCCCCCCGCTTCCAGGACCAGCCCTCCTCTCGGCTCTCCTGGACATTCTGGATGTCCACTCTCAGAAGTGACACAGACGGAAACGCATTTCCCAGGCCCCGTGTTGTTCCAACATTGTCCTCTGCTGGACACGTGGTCAGCTTCCCCCAACAGCCCTGCCTCTCCGTGAGGGCACACCCGGTTCCCGCTGGTCCCGAATGCTGGCGTCCGCTCCTCGCAGGCCTGGCCTCATGCCGCAGCAGGGCCGCCCTCCTCAGGCTGTGTCCTCTTCCTCCCGAGGCCAGTCCCATGGGATTCTGCGGGCTATCCTTGTAGTACACTGGCTTTATTTTGTTTCTTTTGTGTTCTGTGACAATGACATATGTGTACATTTCAATCTTTTATATTTGGTAAAGGTAAACTGCATGTAAAAGTGAAATTGTGTTTTTTCCTTGGATTCCCCAGGACAGTGATTTGTCCAATAGCTTCTTATCTTTTCTTCGTAGGTATTAAACCTTTCAGAAAAGAGATACGACCTCACAAAGCTGAACCCAAAGGTATGGCCCTTTGTCCTTTGTATCCTGAGTGTGTAAAATGTCAGTGAGGCTTACCCTGCTGTGCAAAATTGTTTCAAGTGTTTGTGGGACTTGACTTGATAAGGATTATTAGGAACCGTTTGTATCCATGGGCTACTTTTTTCAATTAAAATTTTTTAAAATTTGAGATAATTATACACACAGAAGAAATTACAGAAACAACACGGAGAGATCCCATGTGGCTCTGGTCCTGTCGCCACCACCAGCAGCACGATACATCAGTGCCCGTAGAATGTGAAAGCCAGGGCTTTGACGTTGGTACAATCCACAGACTGCGTTCAGCCCCCACTGGGTTTACAGGCAGCATGTGTGTGTGCACGTGTGGTTGTGTGTGCACACATGAGTGTGTGCACGTGTGTGTGCACATGTGTGGGCATGTGTGTACACGTGTGTGTTCATGTGCTTGTGCATGCATGTGCACGTGTGTGCACATGTGAGTGTGCACATAGGAGTATGTGTGCGTGAGAGCACGTGTGAGTGTGTGCGTGCACGAGTGTGCACGTGGGTGTGTGCGTGGGTGTGCACGTGTGTGCATGTATGAGTGTGCCCACGTGAGTGTGTGCAGGCGTATGTTGTGCACGTGTGAGTGTGTGTTTCTCTGCTGTCTCATCCTGTGCAGACCTGTGTCATCCCCCTGCCATTCACACAGGACGTTGCTACCGCAAGGGTGTCCCTTCTGCCACCTCTGTGCAGTCACACTCCCCCACCCCCGCTCCATCCACACTTCTTTTAACAGCAAAGATTTAAGGGGAAACGTTTAAGATGAAGTGTCAGTTATGGTATATATGATATATGTGTTTCATACGTTGGGATATTTTGCGGCCATTAGAATAACAAAGATAGGGAGATGGTGAATTGGCAGGCTGGGTGCGAGGTGACAAAGGCGGAGCATGGGGCTTATGCCTCACCATCTCCACTCTGTCACATTTGTGTAGAGGTCTAAGGGATTCCCCGAAATGTCAGAGCTGTCACTTCTGAGCAGTTGTGTGGCTTCCTGCTTCCTGGCCGTTTTCTGGATTTTTCCATCAGTTTGCACTATTTCTATTGCTTCCATGATAAGGCAGAGCTCTGCCTCCCCTCCCCCACTGAAGGAAGGAACAGGAAAGGAGGGACCCAGGGCCCAGCTGCAGGTTCCCAAGGCGGTGGCTCTGGTGCCAGAGTGCTGCAGAGGCCTTTCCTGCCTTGGGGCACATTTGTCCCCTCTTGGGGAGTACCTGTGTCCCCAGCAGGTGCCTTGGGCTTCCGTCTGAGATGTTATCCCCGGGGTCCTGGGACTGGCTCACTGCAGTCTCCCAAGCTCGATTGTAGTCGAGCGGAGGAATCTGAGCAGCGGCTCGGCCAAGAACTCCCATCTCAGATCCTGCCGGCCCCCCTGCCCCCCAGCCTTGCACCATTAGCGGCTCCTGGGAGCCCTTTCTAGAATCATCATTCCAGCTTGGAAGAGCAGATAAGACCCAGGAACCGATGTCTCATGGGGCAACTTAATCCCTTGCTTTTTCTTTCCTGGTCGCAGTTCCCACTGAGGGTTTGAAAAGCAGCACATGGCTGGTTCTGTGCCCTTGAGTGGAAAATGCTGGTAAAACAAACAGCATGGACGTGGCCTCCAAGGGCCCAGAGGCGGGAGCTGAGGCTGCTCTGTCGTTGCAGATTCTGGACGTGGGCTGGCCCGAGCTGCACGCGCCACCCCTGGACAAGGTGTGCACCATCTGCAAGGCGCAGGAGTCCTGGCTGCACAGCGACCCCCAGCACGTGGTCGTCATCCACTGCAGGGTGAGCGTCCTTCCCGGCACTGCCAGGGCCCAGCGGCTTGCGGGGTGGGGGTCAGGGCTCCGTACTTGTCCTGGGCAGAGCCATTCCCCCTGCTGCACGAGATGGCCTTCAGAGTTTTCAGGACAGAGGCTCCTGACATGCTGCTGGGCATTTTGAAACTCATGAAGGCCACCGTGGGAGTGAAACATTTCACTGTGTGCATTTCTGTTTCTCAAGGAAAGCCCCCTTTCAAGAGAAGGGCACCGTTAGGGTACGTGGCGTCGGGCTTCGTGCCGCCCGAGTGGTCAGTGACTGCGGGCACTTCCCAGGGCGCTGGGGTCTGTTCCCACACAGCGGATGTAAGAGTTGGCTGCCCATGGTTCAGGCGGCCAACTCAGGCCATGTGGTGACCACTCGCCCCCGAGGACAAACCCACGGGGCGCTCAGATGACGTTAACTTCTCTGCTTTCTCACCTTTGCCCACACCTGACTTGAATACGTTCTCCCGCCGACAGCCAGGCACTCCTTTCTCTTACCAGATTGTTTCCGCTAACCGGGGCTTTTCAGTGACATTAGGAGCTTCTCTCCAAATTTGTGTTTTGGTGCAAACTTAGAAAAACAGACAGAGAGGCTCTTTTAAAAAAAATATTCTCAATTAAAACAAATTCATATTTTCCATGAGGCTTGGACGGACGGTTTTGACATCGTGCAGATAATACTGATGGTCGTCGTTGCCTGAGGTCCTGTCATAGCCTTTCTGAGCAGCGTTCCCTACCCGGGCTCTCAATCCCACCCACATTCCCACCATTCCCCTATGTTTTCTTCTAGGAGTTTTATGGTTTCAGGTCTTACATTCAAGCCTTTGGTCCATTTTGGGTTAATTTGTTTGCATGGTGTAAGATGGTGTCTGCTTTTATTCTTTAACGTGTATCTATCCAATTTTCCCAACACCATTTATTGAAAAACCTGTTCTTTCTCCATTATGTGTTCTTGGCTCCTATGTCATAAATTAATTGACCATATATGTGTGGGTTTAATTCTGGACTCTCTATTTTCTTCCATTGATCTATGTGTCTGTTTTTATGCCAGTGCCATGTTGTCTTAATGACTGTAGCTCTGTAATATAGTTTAAAATCAGGGAGCATATTGCCTTCAACTTTATTCTTTCTGAAGATCACTTTGGCTATTCAGGGTTTTTTTGTGATTCCATACAAATTTTATAATTATTTTTCTTTGAAAAATGCCACTGGAATTTTGATAGGGATTGCACTGAATCTGTAGATTGCTTTGGGTAATACGGACATTTTAATAATACTAATTCTTGCAATCTGTGATCATGGACTATCTTTCCATTTATTTGTGTCTTCTTCAACTTATTTCTTTATAGTCTTATAGTTTTTAATATGTAGATCTTTCATCTCCTCTGGTTAAATTTATCCCTAGATTTTTTTGATACAATTGTAAATGGGATTTTTTTCTTAATTTCTCTTTCTAATAGTTGGTCTTAGTGTAGAAAATACAAGAGATTTTTCTGTATTGATTATATGATTTAATGCAACTTTTACTGAATTCATTTATTAGTTCTAACAGTTTTTTTGATGGAGTCTTTAGGGTTTTTCTACATAATATCATGTCCTCTGCAAATAGACACAGTTTTACTTCTTCCTTTCCGATTTGGATGCCTGTTATTTCTTTTCTTGCTTCATTTCTTTGGCGAGGACTCCAGTGCTGTGTTTAATAAAAGTGGTGAGAGTGGGCGTCCTTACCTTGTTCCTGATCTGAGAGGAAAGGCTTTCAGCTTTTCCCCATTGAGGGTGATTTTAGCTGAGGGTTTGTCAAATATGGCCTTTATTATGTTGAGGTGCATTCCTTTTGTACCCACTGTGCTGAGAGCTTTTATCATAAATGGATGCTGAATTTTGTCAAATGCTTTTTCTGCATCTGTTGATATGACCGTATGATTTTTACCCTTCATTTTGCTCATGTGGTGTATCACGTTGATTGACTTGTGGATGTTGAACCATCCTTGCATCACTGGAGTAAGTCCTACTTGATCCTGGTATGTTACCCTTTTAATGTTTCATGGAATTTGTTGTTGTTTTTTGTTTTTGTTTTTGTTTTTTTGTATTTTGTTGAGGATTTTTACAACTATGCGCTTCAAGGATATTGGCCTGTAATTTCTTTTTCTTTTCTTTTTTTTTTTTTGTGGCAAGCTTGTCTCGTTTTGTTATCAAGGTAATGCTAACCTCGTATAATGAGTTTGGAAGTGTTCCCTCCTCTTCTAATTTTTGGACAAGTTGGAGGATTTTTCTTTGCATGTTTGGTGGAATTCACCAGTGAAGCAGTCTGGTCCTGGGCTTTTCATTGTTGTGAGATTTTTGATTACTGACTCGATCTCCTTACTAGTAAGTGGTCGGCTCAGATTTTCTGTTTCATCAGATTCTTGGTAGGTTGTATGTTTCTAGGAATTTATCCATTTATCCTAGGTTGTCCAATTTGTTGGTGTATAATTGTTCATCGTAGTCACTTATAATCCAGTGTATTTCTGGGACATCAGTTGTAACACCTCCTCTTTCATTTCTGATTTTATTTATTTGAGTTCTCTGTCTTTTTTCTTGTTGAGTCTAGCTAAGGGTTTGTCAAGTTCATCTTTTCAGAGAACCAGATCGTAGTTTCTTTGACCTCTATTGTCTTTTAAGTTTGTATTACATTTATTTCTTCTTTAAATATTTGTCATTTCCTTCCTCTACTAACTTTGGACTTTGTTTGTTCTTCTTTTTCTAGTTCCTTGAGGCATAAAGTTAGATTGTTTATTTGGGATTTTGTTTGTTTCTGGAGGTAAGCATTTATCGCTCTGAACATTCCTCTTAGAACTATTTTTGTTGCATCCCACAAATTCTGGTATATTTCCATTTTCATTTGTCTCAAGGTATTTTTTTTTTGTTTCTCTTTTTAGTTTTTCTTTGACCCATTGGCTATTCAGTAGCATGTTGTTTAATTTCCACATAATTGTGAATTTTACAGTTTTCTTGTAATTAATTTCTAGTGTCATGTTGTGGTCAGAAAAGATGGTTGATATGATTTCAATCTTAAATTTATTAAGACTTGTCTTGTGGCTTAACATGTGATCTATCTTGAAAAAATGTTCCATGTACCCTTGAGGAATGTGTTTTCTGTTGCTTTTGGATGGAATGTTCTATAAATATCTGAACTCTGTTTGGTCTAACATTACTTTGGGCTAATGGTTTCTCACTGATTAGCTGTAACTACTACAACTTGCTGTTGCTGTGTGGAAATAGCCATTGATGTACCTACACGGGTGTGGTCGTGTTCCAGTCACACTTTATTTATGGATACTGACATTTCCAGTTCATATAGTTCTCGTGTGTCATGAGATATTATTCTTTTGATTTTTCTTCAATTGTTTAAAAACAAAACAACTCTTAGCTCACAGGTTGTGAGGACCCAGGTTGTGGACAGAAGTGGCTTGCCTACTGCTGTCCTGGGTCATGGCGGCATGTTGTAGAGGGTGGCAGTCCATGGTTCTGGGTGAGGGTGGCCTGACACGTAGCTGTGGTACTTCCAGACGTCTCTTCCTGTTGGTATGTTGGCCGGTGGTTCCAGCCAGGCCGCCAAGTCTGGAATATACAGGCGTGTGGTTATGGATTGAGCCATGCAGTTTTCGACAGTGGTCTCCTGTGTATGTGACCAGGCATGGCTGGGGAGGCTGTGCCAGTGACATTGTGGTGTGGCCAGCTCACTGGAATGTGCTGTCCTACCGATCTGGACTTGTCCAAGCTGTGTGTGCAGCCTCAAAACCCTCATCCTGTGCAGGGAGCTTCCAGGTCCCTGTCGCCTGGGTCATGGAGTCGTGCTACTTGCCTTTGTCCCGGCCCAGTTTTTCCGGCCTCACTGGGAATTGCTGAAGTGGCTGGCTGCCCCTGTGCAGATTTGCTCTGGGGGTTGGCACAGACACCCCGACAGCACCCACTCCTGCTGTGGGCACCCTGTTGCCCTGGGTGCTGCTGTCCCCAAAACAGCGACCAGAGAGGGGAATGCTGTCTCCCTCCAAGTGAGCTCTTTGTCATCCTGTGACAAGTAACTGTTCCTGTTGTAACTCCATCTCTGCCATGGGCTCGAGAGAAAACTAAGTCCTCCTTTGTCTTCCACAGGGCGGAAAGGGACGCATCGGCGTGGTCGTATCATCCTATATGCACTTCACCAACGTCTCGGCCAGGTAGGAGGAGGTGTCTGTGCTGCTCTGGGCGGAGAGAAGCGCTCCGCTTGGTTTCCTTTTGTCCCTCAGGCCTTCGCAGTCGTGAGGAGGCAGCTGTCGTGGCTCCCGCTTTGCAGAAGGAAACTGAGGCTGGGTGGTATTGACAGTGTGCCCGTGGGCAGGAAGCCTGGACCAGCCTGGTTGTCAGAACGTCCTCTGGCGTCTACCATCGCCCTCATGTTTCAATGGCCACTTTGTGCAGCGAGCTGCCCCACTGAGGAAACACAAGCCTGTTCATACTGGCCGATAAACCGTTCCTTTCTAGCAGCAGGGATGAAATTTGACTTTCCGAATGTTTTCTCTGCAAACAAATTGGGGAGCTTGTGCCTGCCAGGGAGGAAACCCAACCCCCCGGTGAAAATCAGACCCCTTCTTGGTGATAATGAGCGTTTGTGTCTGTGCAGACCGTGCTCACATGAGTCCCTCAGTGCAGCAAAGGCGTCTGGGCGGAGACCAGGCTTCCCTGGCGATTCTCGACAGGGCCCCTCACATTTCTGCGTCCCTGCCCGCAACAACGCAGCTCTGTCTAGACCAGCGTCCTGTGCACTGTGGGTGTCCCGGCAGCTAGAAACAGACTGAGAGCTTTATTCATGGAAGGCCCATCACTGAGCCGCTTCTAAAAGCTGCTTTCCCTAGTAGTCAGTCCATATTTCCTCTGTGTGTCAGGCAGTTTACATGCACCTCTGAGCCTCACGGTCCTTCCTTGTGAAGCGGGGTGACAGGTATGCCTCACGAGCTCTTGTGACACTTCCCTGTGTCATTGCACGGAAGGCACTTAGCCCCAGTACTCGAGTATCAGCTGCTGTTGATGCTGCTCCTGCCATAGGAGCAATAGGAGTGGGTACTTTTTAGGGACGTGAGGTGACAGACACCACAGTGCTTTTGTGACCTGCTTTTCTGAATTAGCACTCTTTCCTGAATGTCTTCCGTGATGTTGTTTAAGTGGCTGCACAGCTCTCGCTCGGTCG
Source organism: Rhinolophus sinicus (assembly GCF_036562045.2). NCBI lineage: Eukaryota > Metazoa > Chordata > Mammalia > Chiroptera > Rhinolophidae > Rhinolophus > Rhinolophus sinicus. The sequence continues at coordinate 116,191,089 of NC_133758.1, forward strand.
ATGAATAGATGACATATTTCAGCATTTGGTGATGTTGGCTATCCAGGTTGCCTCCAGTTTGGCTTGAGAATTTTAGTTTCTTGTGCTGATTCTATCTGCGAAAGCAGCTCTGATCACAGACTTGTGTACACCTGTGATCATTTCTGCTACTGTTCCTCAGGTGTCATTCCCAGAGGTAATCACAGGGCAGACAGTTTTCAAGCCTTTGTTGCAAACTGTGCTCCAGATCCGAACAGAAATCTCAAGGCGTGAAGTAGGAAGAATATTCCCAGGCCAGCATCGTAAAGATAAGCGTTCGGGAAGGTAGAGCAGTGGTAATGCCTCTCATCCTCGTGACGTCAGATACTGGGCATAAGCGTCGGCCAAATGCATTATAGCATTTAACAGAACCGGTGAATTCCAGACACAGGAATGCTAAACATGAAAGGTGGACATGGAACACCTGTGGGCTTGTGCAGCCAGAGTTCAGTGTCAGACAGGGTGGAAAGCCGGTGGTAGTCACTTCAGAAACATAGTTATGCAGCCCTGTGGCCTCCGTCAGCTCTCCTCCCCACCAGCCGCAGTGATGCCTCTTGAACCTGTGCATAGATGTGACTCCCTGAGGCAGCACTCAGGCTGTCCCCTGTGGGTCCCAAATGCTTGGTGGGGTGCCTGGTACCCTGTGACACCGACGCTTGGGTCTGCCCTCTGGTCTTGTATAGAGCCCACTGAAAGCCACCTCCCTTGATTGGAGCCTTGTGCCATGGGACGTTTAGGGGGTGGGGCTGGCAGTGACTGTCCTGGGCGCTGTGTGTGTGGCACAGCTCAGTGCCACCACCTGGGACTGGGGCTGCTGTTTCCAACAGGACGTAGGCCCTGTGACCTGGCTGCCACTTTGGGCTGAGCATATGTCTGCAGGGACTGGGGTTAAGAAGACGTAGGTGGGTGTGCAGTGCAGCGTGTTGAGCTCCGTCCGCATGGGCGCCGGTGGCCCAGAGTAGCCCCTGCACTTGTCCCCTGCCACCAGCCACACTCGGCGTCCACGGTGTTAACAAGCTCTCTCTGCTTCCCCAGCGCTGACCAGGCCCTCGACAGATTCGCAATGAAGAAGTATTATGATGACAAAGTGTCAGCTTTAATGCAGCCTTCCCAGAAACGGTACGTACGTCCCGGGCCGCCGTGGAAAGGCGCATGACAGCTCACATTTAGAAATGTACAGACACAAGAGGCCCCTGGCCAGCCAGGAACAGGAGATGTGCTAGGAGCCCCCACGTGTGGAGAGTGGGGAGCCCCCTGCGGTGACCAGTGACATTGCAGCCAGGCGTATCTGGGGTCACCACGCACCGCCCAAGCTGGGTGATGAGGGCTTGGCTGCCATCAGCCTCCTCATGCTGCTCTCAACCAGGGGTGGCAGGACTCTCCATGTGCATGAAAATGTGAGACGGAAACTGGTCCGTGTGCTTACTGGGCCCACGACATTGAGAGCAAAGGGCCCCTTGCTCAGTGGCTGCTGCACACGCCTGAACAAATGGCCAGGTGCCCACAGGCTACACAAGCCGGACAGCCAGCTGAGGCGACCAGGGCCTCCCACACTGGAGGGGAAGGAGCTGCTGTCCAGAGCAGGGGATAACTCGGGGCCCCCTAATATCCTTCACTCCTCCTTTCTGGGAGCCACAGAGCTGAGAACCCAGAAACCTGCAGTGTGCCTCACTTAGCTGATCAAGTGCTTGGACAGGTCACCGGGTGTCCTGCCACACACACACACACACACACACACACACACACACACACACACACACACACACACCAGAATTAAACGGGGTGTGCGGCGCCCTCTGGTGGCCAGGCCCTGGCTGTGGCCTCCGCCGCTCTGGGTCCTTTTCTGTCACCAGGACAGTGGAGACACTGTGAAAGGAACCTAAGCTGAAGCAGATGTTTATCTCTAACATTTTCCAAGGAGCACCGACTATCACAGGGTTTTAAACTTTGTGTTTAGCATTTACCGGACATGTCCGACAGTTCATTTTGTTGTGTGTGCACGTTCAGCGGCAGTGATGGACCAGAGTGTGTGAACTGCAGGCATGAAACCTTCGCGAGGCTGAGCCTGCTGGGCCGCGCGGTCCTGGCGTGCGGGGCGGAGAGGGGACCGCTGCCCCTGGGTGGTGGACTGGGCAGCCCCGCTGGCGTGGAGGGCCTGGTGCCATGGCAGCCGGGAGGCTCGGTGACTGCCCGTCCCTGGCTCTGCGCAGGCGACACAGACGCGCGCGGCCAGTCAGACGTGGGGCCGCACAGCACACGGGGCTGGCGGCGCTCAGAGGGGCTCGCCGGATGTCTTTGGGGTCGCACCGCGACAGTGGCTCTCGGGGACGTGGGCTCGAGACTTGGGTGTGGAGACCCCAGGAGAAGCAGCGGGTGTCCCTGCCTCCCTCGGGCCCCACTTGGGCTCCGGGACCACTGGCGGCGCATCCTGGGGACGCTAAGCCGGCCTTGCTTTGCAGGTACGTCCAGTTTCTCAGCGGGCTCCTGTCGGGGACGGTGAAGATGAACGCCTCGCCCCTGTTCCTGCATTTCGTCATCCTGCACGGCACCCCCAACTTCGACACGGGCGGAGGTGAGTGCCGCCCGCACGGAGGGGTCTGGACTTGCCGGCTGGTCCTGCCCCTGCACAAGCAGGGCTCCCGTCCGTCCTGAGATCTGTGCCCTCCTGGTCACTGACTGGACAAAGCCATCCGTGTGTGGCAGGGCCAACTGGCTTGTCAGGGAAGGACAGGCGGCCAGTGAGGGGAGCAGGGCCTGTCCCCAGGAACCCCGGTGCTCCTCACACTGCCCTCCACTCCAGCCCTGCTTCCCCAACGTGGCAGGCGGCCCGTGGGCTCGTCGCCTCAGGGCACCTTTGTCCCTGTTTGCCAAACGCTGCCCTTCCGCTCACCGAGGGTCCCGCCTCCCTTTCAGTGTGCCGGCCCTTCCTGAAGGTCTACCAGGCCATGCGGCCCGTGTACACGTCGGGGATCTAGTAAGTGTGCTGCGTGCGGGAAATGGGCCCACTGGCGCCCTGCAGGGGCGGGGCAAAGCAGAGAGGTGGGCGGGGCAAAGCAGAGAGGTGGGCGGGGCTCCTCTGGTGGCTGGTGCCCCTCCCCCACTCAGCACGGGCGAGGGGCACCCGCTCCGCAAAGCATGCTCTCCTGCAAGTGCATCAGAGTCCTGTGACTGGGCCATTACTGTGAGCCTTTCTGCCCCTTTGCATTTCAGACAAAGGGCAGGCACACATCCTCAGAATTTGTACAAATTGCTGGGCTTTTTGTGTGTTGGGATAAGCATTTTATGAACATTAATGGAAAATGGGTAAAGGTGAAAAATGTTCTCACCACTGTGTCATCAGGCAAAACAAGCTGCTTTCGTGTTTCTGGACTCACGGGGGACCCACACAGGGGCGATGCTTTGGCAGTTGTGTGCACCCCATGCCACATGGCCCCAGGCACATGCCCTGGGGTGAACGTGAGGTCCCCGACCCCATGTCCCTGGCCTGGCAGCTTTCTGCCCCTTTTGGACTCATTCTCAGGACTTAGATTCCTGGCCGCATGGGCTATTTTGTGTGATTTCTGAGTTGTCAGCTGTGGGCTTCGTTTTCTCAAAGTGTTCTTCCCGTTAACTCATGAGGCGGCACAGTGACTCCCTTCTCGTTTGTTCCAAAGCAACGTGGGCCCAGAGAACCCCAGCCGGATCGCCATCGCCATCGCACCTGCCCAGCTCCTGAAAGGGGACGTCATGGTGAGTGCTCCCTTGGCCCCGTGGCCCTGCTCGCCCATCATCACCCTGAAGGGGAAGGCTGTTGTCTTCAAACAATCGAGCCCTCCTGCCCCCACACCTGCACGAAGGGTGAAAAACAGCTTTTACCTTAGGCAGTTGATTAATTAATCCTGTGAGTGTTTTAATGAAAGGGACAGAACAAATCCTTGGAGCCCTTGACATGCACCTGCAGTCAAAGTCCTGACTCAGCCACAGTGCTTCCGAGGGGCCACGTTCCCTGCCGGCCATGTCTGACCCAGACGTGTTGGAACCTCCAGGGAAGGGTGGGTGTAATAAGGTGTTTATTTGCGGGCAACCGCACAGCTGGCGGTGCGTTTCACTTGTGGTGTGCTGGTTCCCGAGTGGCACGAGCTGTTCCAGGTCTGCCTTTTATGTGCCTTGAATACAGCACATTTCATACATTTAAAGTAATTCTCGGGGACACTTCTGTGTAGCAAAGCCTCCACGGGGTCTCCGCGTGGCCTAGGACGATACGCTGTGACAAGAAAGGAACATGGTTCAAGAGTTGGCTTTTTGTTTTATTATAAATGGTTCATTCAGGGTTTTTGAAGGTTCTTGTTAGCTTTCCCTAAAAATTTGGGTTTAAAACTCTTCCTTAGTGGTTGGTGAACTCCCACCTGGCCCCACCCGGATCTTTTCAAATCAGGTTGGTGGGGTTCAGGAAGACACACACCCCTGGGCACACCCATATCCTGGACACACACCCTGGGCACACTCACCCCTGGGCACACCCGTACCCTGGACACACCCCTGGGCACACTCACTCCCTGGGCACACTCACTCCCTGGACACACATCTTGGGCACACTCACACCTTGAACACATTCACACCGTGAGCACACTTACCCCTGGGCACACTCACTCCCTGGCCACCGCCTCCAGCTCTGGAAGAAGACTGGGCAGGCCCCACCCTCCACCTCTCAGTTGTCCCACCTGTAGGCAGCCTGAGAATGGGGGCTGAGTAAACGTCACAGGTGCTGCTCAGCTGGAATGTGGTCTAAGCAGGTGGCCTGGGGTCACTGGGAGGAGACTGGGTAGGTAGGGGTCGAGGTTTGGCTGAATAGCTGGGAGGCAGGTCCTGGAATGGGGTGGGGCAGGCGGAGGAGGTGCTGCCTGACTGACGTGCTTGGACTTGGTTCCTGTGTGGCAGTGCCACCAGCCAGCCCTGGGCACGCGGGAGCTCAGTGAGGCCGTTTGCCACTCCAGCCGGGAGGCAGGGTCCCATAGGGATGGGCGCTGCTGCCTGCATTGTCCGCAGATGACAGATGACCACTTCGGTAGCCTGAGCCACTAGAAAGCTGTTTGCACGAGAGCATTTGATCCAGAGGCCACACAGGGACTGGCTGTGGCATCAGACGCCCCTGCACCCGCTTTGCTGCGGCAGGAAGTCCGAACGGGTGGTCACTTGGCTCCTCCCAGAAAATGTCATTTCTAGCTGACACTCGCCAGCCTGCTTAGTGTTGAGCAAGACGTCCAGAAGCATGAGCCGCAGACGGAGGCGTTCGGGGTGCGCCTGCCGTCGCCCTCCAGACGGGCCTGGGGGCTGAATGTCTCGGGCCGTCGGGACCTCTGGCAGCACTGGGCAGCTCATGGTGTCCTGGCCGGGCCATAGGCCTTGAGTCTCTGTGTAGCATGGCCGGCCGAAGGGACGTCCAGGGAGAGGAGACCCCACAGTCAAGGGGGAACAGGCAGGTGGGGTGCAGCAGCCCCAGGAGGAGGCTGACAAGATGGGCAGGCGTGGGGCTTTCAGAGTGGGGCTCAGCGCGGGGGCTCCCATCCTTGGGCAAAGCAGCGTGTTCTCCTGCTTCCCTGCCGCCCCCCCCATCCCTCATCCCTGCATGGTCCAGACCGCGGCATTTCAGCCGTGTCCGTGGCATGGCCGTCACTCCCTCTGCTGCTTCCTGTGCCCCAGCTGCCGGCTCGAAGCCCCTGCTCTCCTAGTCGTCCCCAAGCCTCGCCACCCGGGGGCCGTCCTGAGCTGCTGTGCCCTGGGCTCTTGGTCCCCTGCCTCTGCTCGCTTCTGCCACCAGCCCTCGGGCCCCAGGCTCACAGCTTGGTGTCCCCAGCCCACTGGCATCCATCATGCTGGTTTCTAGACCCCACCCCACACCCCAGACTCCAAATGTGAGCTAAGTCTTCATTATCTCATGAATTCTGCATCTGAACCCGGTGACAGACACGCGAGCCTTCCCTCCTCCCAGGGCTGCTGCTGTGTGTTCCCAGCCATGCTCCACGCCGTGTGACACAGGCTCCCATCCGTTCAGCCTGTGTCCTCCCCCCGGGGGAGGGAGGAAATCCAAGCTCCCTTATGTCACATACGACCCCCTCCTTCCCTCCCCTCAGTCATTTACCGTGGGGACACTGTTATCTCTCATATTCTGAACATGGCCCGAAGTCACCAGGGGTGTCTGTGCTGCCATGACTGGCCACTCCCTCCCTCATGCCATGTCAGCAATGCGTCGTCTCAGCTGCCTGCCAGCCTGCAGCACGGCCATGTACTTGTAGCCTCTGCAGAGCGGTCACCTGCTTGTCAGCACCTTGCCACGAGCTGATGAGGCAGGCACGGTGCCCAGTGTGTCAGCATTGTCCCCAACTTACACTTCAGGCCCTGTGGCTGAGGTGACAGTCCCTGGGCAGGGCCACACACCAGTGCTGGCCGAGCAGGGTCTCCACTGACAGCGGCCCGCGAGCCTGCTGCTGGGTGAGTGGTGACAGCCCAGTGGGGGAGCCGAGGGCCACGCGCAGCCATGTGTATTCCAGGCCTGTCACATTGCAGGGATAGCGAAGGTGTGTGAAGACTGCTGCAGCTGAGGGAACCTTCTGGCATTCAGGCCTCTGTGGCTGTAGCTGGGGGGAAATTTGGGGTGAACATTTCGTGTCATGGAGCTCCTGTCTGAGTTTTGGTTCCCGTTAGAAATGCCAGCAAATAGGATGCCCAGACCCTTCCATGGGCGCTGTCACTGTGACCAAACAGCTCTCCTGCCCGCGTGCATTGCCGACAGTGGTCTTAGGGCTGTATCGCCTCCAGGTTTGTACTTCCTGTGTTGACAACGCATTTTTGTGTTCTCCACTGACTTCCTGCAATGTTATCAGGTGGGAGGAGGGGACGTGAGTTACAGCTGAGAAGGGGAATTTTTCCATCACAGAAAAGAGTTACTAAGAGGTTTAGTTCACTTACTCGTCTCTAAGAATCCTAAAAATAGTTGCAACCTCTTGTCCCATGGCTGTTGTAGCACAAAGTACCACAGGCTGGGCCTTAACCAGCAGACATTCATCTCTCCCGGTGCTGGAAGCGGGTCATCCGAGATGGGGGCGTCGCAGGCTGGTCCCTCCCGAGGCCGCTCCGGGGTGTGAGATGGCATCTGCTCCCCGTGTTCTCATGTGGTCGTCCCTCTGTGCACGTCTGTGTCCTCATGTCCTTCTGTCAAGGACACCAGTCACGTTGGATCAGGGCTGCCCCTAGGACCTCATGTCCCCTTCCTCACCTTTTTTAAGACCCCACCTCTAAGTACAGTCACGTCCTGAGATAGTAGGGTTAGCACCCCTACATAGGAACTTTTGGGGACACAGTTCAGCCCATAACCCCTGTGTTCATCAAATGAAGCCCATCTAGCAAGATTAGTGAAATCAGGTGCCACTGGTCACCCAGTACCAGTGGCCGTGATTTGTCTCCAGCATTCATTCATTCATTCCCTCATTCATTCATTCCCTCATTCATTCATTCCCTCATTCATTCATTCCCTCATTCATTCATTCCCTCATTCATTCCCTCACTCATTCCTCACTCATTAATCTGTCCACACAGCGGCTGCTGCGCCAGGCAGGGCAGTGGCCGTGAAGGTAAGTCACACGCAGACACAGCTCCCAGGGGTTCTGAGTGGGGGGTTGTATGACTAGAGCAGGTGGGAGACTGTGGGGCCCGGGGACGTGGGGTCTGCACGCACTCAGGAGGGAGCTGCAGGTGCACAGGCTGGCGAGACAGGCCCGTCCCAGGGTCCGCGGAGCCCAGGCACCGCCAGGGTGACGCTGACGCCGGTCGTGACCGATGGGGTCCACAGAGTGCTGCAGCTCGAAGTCCCAGGCTGCGGCTCCTGAGCATGACTTCAGGGGACAACACGGCAGGACAAAGACCAGCGTGTCCCTCCATGTTGGCACAGCGTCCCTGGACAAGGCGGCCATGCCCTCCCCCACTGTGCTGCTCGGCCTGTTTGCTGGCTCAGAGGCAGGACAGGTGCACAGTCCCTCGTCTCCAGCCTGTCCCCCCCGACCTGCAGGACACACGTGCACGGCCGTGCTGGCCGGGCCCCATGTTGTGGGGGGCACTGCTCGGTGTACCTCTGCAAACCACTGGGCGTTTCTCAAGTTGGGAAAGTGGCAGGTGGGGCGTGAGGTTCGGGGCCTTTTCTGTGAAGGGTCACATAGTCAGCACTTTGTTCCACACTGAGAGTCTGGCAACAGTCGGGACTCAGAAGGGACCCTGAGTGCACAGGACACTTACAGCTTCGCTCCCGACAGCTGCCGTCTCACGGCCTCTCTGCCCAGCCACCTCTGTGCTCGGGGAGATAGAAGGTCGCTGCCAGGCTGCCGTTCATCCTTGGTCGCCCTCCCGTGAGACGGCATCTCGTCCTCCTTGATTTTTCCTCTGTGTGGTTTTGGTGTCAGTCTTGCGTGCAGATAAATTTGCCTGTTTCCTCATGAGGGATTCCGTGGGTCCAGTTTAGGTCTGACAATTAAGTTCGTGAACTTGTTGCAACAATGTTGCTAACCTTTTTTTATATCAGAGGAATTATTCATTATGAATTTGTACCAACTGCACAAACAGTTAACCAAGTTTACTATTTGGAAGTGCTGAAAAGGCTGCGTGAACAAGTTAGACGACCTGAGCTTTTTGCCAACAATTCATGGCTCTTGCATCACGACAATGCACCAGCTCACACGGCACTGTCTGTGAGGGGGTTTTTAGTCAGTAAACAAATAACTGTATTGGAACATCCTCCCTACTCACCTGGTCTGGCCCCCAATGACTTCTTCCTTTACCCGAAGATGAAGGAAATATTGAAAGGAAGACATTGTGATGACATTCAGGACATCAAGGGTAATATGATGACAGCTCTGATGGCTATTCCAGAAAAAGAGTTCCAAAATTGCTCTCAAGGGTGGACTAGGCGCTGGCGTCGGTGCATAGCTTCCCAAGGGGAGTGCTTTGAAGGTGACATTAGTGATATTCTGCAATGAGGCATGTAGCACTTTTTGTAGGGTGAGTTCGAGAACTTAACTGTCCGACCTCGTACAGGGAGTCAGGCTGTCTACTTGACGGGGTTGGGAAAACTACTTGGGAGAGTGGACTGCTATTGTCACTGCTTTGACTTGCGAGCTGGTGGTGGCACTGTTACTGGTGAGGCAAAGCTGACAGTGGCCACTGTTTGAACAGCCCTCCCCACGCGCCCCCACTACAGGGGCCCGCCCGGCTCTGGGCGTGCTCAGGCTGGAGGTCAGAGTCCCAAGTCCCACCCAGGAAGGTGCTGGTGAATGCCGCTGTTATCGTTATGTAACCCGGCCAGGAATGCATGTGGGCGGGAGCCTGGCAGGGGTCCAGGGCCTCACGGACACGCCCGTCCACGTGCCTGGTCTTGCTGCCTCTGCTCTGCAGACCCTGTGGCCACTGCGATTTGTGTCTGTGGTTCAGGGCTCAGCCCGACTTCTGAACAGAGGGGCTGCATCCTCAAGGAGCCTTTGCATAGAGAGCCCTGTAGTCAGTTCTTGCCCGGTGTTTGTGCAAGGTCAGGGGAGGCAGCGGGCTCACGGTGCCCTCCTCGCTCTGCTGTACTGGGACCTTCCTGGGTCCCCCACCCTCGCCCAGGTATTTGCTGCCCTTCTCTGTATGCATCAGAACCCAACCCCTTACTGTCCCGTGAGTCTCCCCAACATGGCTGGGTCTCTGTCCTGTGGCCTTAGCACAGGGGACTTCATGTGTTGTCATGGACCACCAGTGGCGAGTGAGTCTTCAGTGGGTTTGGAAATGAATTTCAGTACCGACACCCTCTGGAGTCATTTCCAGCTCTGGTGACATCATGGCTACTGCTGGCTTGCGTGAGGCGGCACCCTGACGACCGGGGCTAGCCACTCTCTAGACCTTCAAGTGTGTATGTGTGTGTGTGTGGGGGGGGAGCGCTTTCTCTGAAGAGGGCCGTCTAGACAGCCACTGGGCCACTAGCAACGTCGGGTGAAATGGGTGACTCCCTTTTCCAGTTGGGTGTGTGTAGAGGGTCCTGCATTTCTTGTGAACTATGTTCCCCACAGAAGCTTAGAGGATTTAGGGGAAGGTCGGTCTGAGTAGGAGCTGCTTTGGACAAGGCTGAGGTGGGAGCAGGAACTGGGGACACTCGAGGCTGGCCTTGACCTTGACCTGGGCTGGTGCTCTGGGACTGGCCCTGAACCTTGACCCCTTCATCCAGGTGCTTTTCTCTCTTGGTGGAGATTTGAAGCAAGCAGACCCCACAGGGCCTGGGAGCACGAGGGCTGTTAGTTTACCAGCTGCCTGACACCAGGCAGTTTGTCCTCGGAGTCAGGATTCATCACCAAGGACAGCGCCTGGCGCGTGTGCGTGTGTGTGATGTTCACTCTGGGGAAACTGAGGCTCAGGTGCTGCTGGGTCACAGTCACGGACAGCTCAGAGTCCGATCTGGGGGACCCCGGTTTTATGCGGCCGTTGGAAGGCGAGGCGGGGCCAGGCTGTGCCAGATGCTGCATCAACCACGCAGCGCGCCTCACCGCGCACGGCCGTCTTTCAGGAGGCTCGGAGCTGGTCCGAATGCAGCAGAAAGCGTGTGCTCACACACAGGGTTACTGTCCGTACACTGCCGACCTAATCCTTGTGACACGTCATGAGGCCGGTGTTGTCACGTCCACGGCATGGTCAGGAAAGCTGCGTCCAGGTGAGGATCTTCCCTGACACCTGAACGTTCCCAGAGAGTTGTGACGTGGCCCACGCACCAGGTGCCCTTGGGTGGGCTGTGGCGACAGCCTTTGACGGATGACGTCACCCGATGCAGCTGTCGCTGTGTCCTACTTCGTTTCAGTACTGCAAAGTGGACACTGCAAGCCTTCTAATTGTTTCAAACGCAGATGTTCCAAAACCTGAGCAAACACCACCCACACCTATGGATGAGGGGAGTCCCTCTGACCGCCCTGAAATGTGATCCTTACTTTAACCCGAAAGGGGCACCTGGCTCTTCCTCCCAAGTGTCAGGAGCAGGACCTGGCTCTCTTGTCACCACGATGACACCTGTGAGCGTGATGAGCACGGCTGCTCGGGGTGTCCTGACGGCAGGGCTCCTGCTGGTGGGTGGGTGTCGCCTTCTGTCCTGGCCGTGAACGGGACCCCATGTGATGGAGGCACCTGTGGTTTCCTTGCCTGCAGGATACAGCAGTGGTCACTCCTGAGGTTGTCAGGAGACTGGAGGGGTGGCGGCTGCCTGTCCAGTGGGGACAGAAGTTGAGCTGAAACGACGAGAGGCGGTGTGGGCAGGGCTTCCGGTCCCCACCAGCACGGCTTGTCAGAGCCACATGGTGCCCCCAGGAGAAGGGGGCCTGGACTCTCTGAGCCGTTGTCCTGTGAAAAGCTGGGCGTCTTCAACTTGCTCTCAGCCGGGGGACGGCCACCCCTTCTCCTGTCTCCACCCTGCCGTGTGTGTTGACCTCTGCGTCTGCCATGTCTGGTGCACAGGGGACCCTGTCGTGAGTCAGGCTGTGTGTGCAGCTCTGCTGAGCCCTGGGAGGGGCAGAGAAGGGAGCCAGTGAGCACGGGAGGTGGGGGAGGCCTTGGGGCTCCACGTGGGGGGCTGGCAGCAGGAAAAACCCAGAGCAGGAGCAGGGCTCCCCAGAGACAGGAGTGCTGGGGCCGTCTGTGCCCCAGAGCCACACCAAGGTCCCTGCTGTCTGCTGTCCATCATGAGGGCCACCCTGGAGCCACCTCCCCCTCAGGCTGTCAGCTTCTGGAGATTGGTTGTGTTTTTGAAGCTTGTTTTTGTCAGTATTATAAAGCTTTGAGGGATGGTATGAGTCTGGACCTCCCCTTTCTCCACGTCCAAGATGCCTCTCTGGGGAGGGGCAGACAGGGAGGCTGGGTCCCTTCGTCCCATGGAGACGGGGGCAGGTGGGGACTGCTCTGCGGAGTGTCCTCTGCAGTGTGGGGTGGGGTCTGGCTGCAGGAGGCGTGGGCAGTGCCATGTGAGGGGCATGTAGCACGTTCCAGAAGGTTCCGGAGGACGGCCGGCCCTTTGGTTGGTCCTGCTGTGGCGTCAGACCCCACACACAGGCGGGAGGCAAGCCGACGGGAGTTGTCACGTTCTCCAGAATTCTTGTTCGCTGGCTGCAGACGCCCCAGATGGGGGCTGGCCAGGGCCTGGATCTGGTGGGGACCACTCAGCACGAGTGTGTCAACATGAAACACCCCCGAATGGCGTACTTACATTTGTCAGACTGTCCTGGCCGATGGCTCAGAGGTAAACAACCTCGGTCGCCTCCCAGGCTGTACTGCTCCTTTTGGGTGACAGCTGCAGTTGGTGACATGGAGCCTTGCTGCTCTGGACAGTGCAGTGTGGGTACTTGTCACCCACGTTTGTGAAGCGGAGTATTCCAAACACATCTTTTTCCAGGAAAAGCCTCTTTCAGGAACACAGCTGTCCCTTGGGGCCCCCGCCTCCCCTCCCCACCGGGCATGTGAACGGGAGGGCGTACCCACCTCCCCTTCACTCCGTCTGTCTGAGCCGAGTTCTGCCTCTCCTGGCCCGAGACCCTGGGGACCCTGAGGACCCTGGGGACGCTCGGGCCCTGGGAGGAGCCTGTGTTCACATCAGGTCTCTAGTGACCGCTGCGGGGTGTCCGGCCAGGCCTTTGTCTCTGTCTCCCCCGCCCCGTCTCTGTCTCTCCTGGTCTCACTGCACACGTAAGCGTTTAGCATATTACAGGTGGTAAGGACGTCCTGCTGCCTTGGTGAAAACAGAAAGGCGTCAAGTGGAAACATGGGGCGTTGAGATGAAAGAAAAACTTCCTCACGATCGTTAGAATTTCATAAAAAGAGGCCGTGGAATCTCATTTCCGATGTTTCCCGAAGGAGGAGAGCATGTTGGTGGGTCTGAGGGCGGGTGTGGCCGTCTGAGAACTGAGGACTATGGCATGTTGGGCCCTGGTCCCGCGGGGCAGCGCAGGCGTCCTGGGGAAGGGCCAGGCAGCAGGGACGTCGTGCCACCCGTCACCAGGGCCAGGTCCTGCTGGGGGACCCGCTGGTGCACACCCCACGTGTCACCCCTGAGGAGCGGACTGTCCCCTGCAGCTGTCTTGTGTTTCTTGGCACAGGTGAAATGCTACCACAAGAAGTACCGCTCGGCCACCCGTGACGTCATTTTCCGCCTGCAGTTTCACACGGGGGCCGTCCAGGGCTACGGGCTTGTATTTGCAAAGGAGGATTTGGACAGCGCCAGCAAAGGTGAGGCCTCGCGGGCACCCCGCTGGTGCAGGGGGTTGGGCCACCTGCCGCCTGGTTGTGTGTTTCACTCTCTATTCTCCCTGCCTCCTCCCACTAATTAGCCGGTTGACAAAATTATGACCAATCTCAGGAAAGGCTGACAGTTGATCCAGCAAAGAAAATACTGGAGAAACCAGGACACCCCTGGCATTCCTGTGCCATCAGTGAGCCGTGGTGGCTTGGGACCGGTGCTCTCCTGCTTGGAGTGTGACGACAGTCCATTCCCGCTTTGTTGGCTCCTGGTCGCCACGTTTGCTGAAGGACAATTTCTGTTTCAGATGACCGTTTTCCTGCGCATGGGAAGGTTGAGTTAGTGTTCTCGGCCACCCCCGAGGGGATGCAAGGTGGGTCGAGAGAGGGCAGCGTGCTGGTGTGGGTGGGTGACCGGCGTGTCTGGGGCCCTGAATGGTGTCCGGCCGCGGCCCAGGCTCGGACATTTTCACAGCGTGAGCCAGGCCGGGCCCACACCTGCGTCTGCGCGCGTCCGCCCTGAGCCGGTCCTGAGTGGGAAAAGGTGTGGGTGACCCTGAGGTGCAGGAGCTGCACCCAGGCCGAGGGTCCGGGCTCGCCCTCCTTCCCCACGCAGTTCTGACTGCTGCTTGCTGTGCCCGAGCCCGTGCGTGCCCGGCCGCTTAACGCCAGGCTGTGGGTGCAGGGCTGCACCAGGCACCGGCCCCCAGACTCTGGGGGCCTCACCTCCGGGCACGTGCCTGAGGGGCTGGCTCGGCCGCACTGATGCCTGTGTACCTCCCCGCCCCCCTCACAGGGTGTGAACATCTGTGCAACGACCCCAGCGTGAGTGTGGACTTCAACACGGCAGACCCGCTGATCCTCTGGGACTCCTACGAGAACCTCAGTGCGGATGGTGAAGGTGCGTGTGCTTGTCTTGTCAGCTCCACGTTTGGGTCAGAGGAGCCCCCGGAGGCTGCTGGGAGGCTGCACAGCCTGCTGTGTCTTGGAGGTGCAGCACCCACGCCCTGTGGGGTTGGGGGTGCTCGGGGGACCCGGCCTGGGAATTGGGCTTTGACAGCTGTGACGGGTGCTGGCCGGGCGGTGAGGTCACCCCCAGGGCTTCCGTGCCCGACGTTGCACAGTGCATGTTGCCGGGACCGTCCCGCTTACTTCTGTCCCTTCCAGCTGTGTGTGGAGTGCCAGACATCTGCTCGGGGCCAAGTCCCGGGCAGCAGGCTTTGGGCTTCATTTCTGTCTGCTTGTCACTCTGCTGTCCTGCTTTTATGGCTGCATCATAACCTCTGTTTCTGAGTCCCTTTTCATGGGACATGTAATTGGGGTCACTGTAGTGTCACGAAGGAGGGACGGAGGGAAGGGTAGTGTCTGCTGGGTTTACTGGAAGAAGCCACTGGAGGCTTGTGTCAGGGTGGGATGGAGACTTCCTGGGTGCGTGAGAATGCAGGCATTGCATGGTTTTCAGCCCCTGGCGGAGAAGCAGACCTGATTTGGGAGAGGCAATCCAAATAGGTTCTGTCCACTGAGTTGTGTCCAGATGTAAAGTAGCCAGAAGCCCGTGTTGTGGAGACAGCGGCACCACGTCCATCTCCGTGAGTCGTGAGCTTACAGGGCTGCCAGGGGACATCCTCGGTGCACGCTGGGGTCATCGACTGTGCCCTCTGGGTGGCACATGGCCCCTTGTCCCTCCTGGGCTTCTGGCAGCAGTGTTGAGCGTGCAGACGGTCCTGCTGGGTAGCGATGACGCCCTCCTCTGGGCGCCCTGGGTATGGTTTCTCCGTATTGTGTCACACAGTGGGGCCAGCCCTGCGTTGTCTCCTGGCCCGACCTTCCCGTGTAAGCCCATGTAACCCCTGTGTAAGCACCGGCTTGTGTCTCGAATGCCTGGTTCGTCCACCACACTGTTCCATCAGAGGGTCCCCCAAAGGCTTGCGACCTTGTGCAGAGCTCGTGTGGGTTTCTGCGTTCTCACCCCCGCAGACGCTCGATGGAAGACTTCTCCTTCCCGCATTCCCGCCTCCCAGCCCTCGTTGCCGTGAGGCCCATCTGCCAGGCCCTTCCCGGTGCCCTCTGCTGCTGCCCGGAGCCAGCGGTCTCTGACTTGGCTCCCTGGACGAGGACACAGCTGGGCCCCCAGTCCCTAGGAGGCCACCCTGGCAGGGAGGCGGGCAGGAAGCAGGCGGGGTCCCAGCCACCTTGCCAGGCCGGAGCGCCATGGGGCGTGAGGGGCGGCAGCCTCAGGCGCCGGGTTCCCAGGGACGGCAGGACAGGACGGGAGGTGTCACAGCAGCCTCCACTCCCCTCCAGCTCTGCCTGTCCCTACCCCACCCGTAAATGAAACCCAGCTGCCTTGAGCCCGTCTGTCCCTGGAAGTCCCTGTAGTGCCCTCAGCAGGCCCTTGGCCCCTTTCATGGTCTCCTAGTAGGGACCCTGGCCTCATGAACGGAGCTCAGGTCAAGCCTTGTGGGGTCAGGTGGTCTCATCCATGGAAACCGTGTTCTGTCTGTCTGGGGAAAGGCAGGGCTGCGGCCGTCCCTGCACCTGTGAAGCCTGGAGGTGTGCCTTTGCCAGGTTGGGCCCAGGCCTGTGGTCACGTCACCAGCATGGGACCGAGTTCTGACTGATAAATGGAGCCAGAAGCCTGGGAAAGAAGGGCTGGTGCACACGCTTGACCCCCGATCCCCACGCACCCTCACCCCCGCTCGTCCGGCCTGATGAGAGTCTGGGGCCTTCCAGGTCCCAGAGATGTGGCTTTATCACGCCCACCCTCCCTTGGAAGGGGCTGCAGAGCGCAGAAGACCCAAGGCCCCTCGGGGGGAAAGGTGCCTCCAGTCAAGGAGAGAGGGAGGTGGGAGGCGCGTGCAGGAAACGCTCTGTGCAGTGCATCCTGACGGCCACTCAGCACACGCGCCCGGGAGGGGAGCGGGGACGTGTTTTCGGGCTGCTGTTCTGCAGAATGTGGACACGGGAGCTGCTCTGTGGATGGCGCCCTGCAGGGCTGAGTGAGCAGGGGCAGGCCTGGCGCTGGCTGGCTCGTCTCCCCGCCTCCAGAGTGCAGGTCTCACGGAGCCCGGCTGCGGCAGACCCCACCCTCGTGTTTACACTGCACTGGCCTCTTTGCCAGAATCAAAGTCCCGTGCTCTGCCAACAAGGCCTCCACCTCTGCTCGCCGGAGGGGCCGGGCCCTGTGGGAGGTGGCCCAGCCCAGGACGCTGTCGGGCAGACGGCTTTCTGCCCAAGGAGCCTGTCCCACAGCTGTGCGCTAACCATCTGCTGGGCCGTGTGGGAGGAAGGTAAGTGGGAGCTTAAGCGCGTGTGTGTGCCTGTGTGGCTTCTGCAAAGCCACAAGGACTAAACACAGCGGGCCTCAGAGAGCCGCTCAGCAGACAGAAGGCGGAGGGCAGGAGGTGGTGCTGGCGGCGTTGAGAGTTGTGTAACACGCGGAACCGCGTTTCTACCTGGCAAGGAGTGCCATGCGGCCGGGCCTCAGGACACTGTCCACAGCTCAGGGCGATGTCACTGCTTCTTCTCTGGGGCTCAGGTGTGTTACAGCTAGGGATATCCGAACAGGACCTTGGCGGCCTAGTCAGAGGCTGCCAGGACCAGTGCCCTGGACGGGACAGGCAGGGTGGGGTGTCGGATGGCAGCAGTCCTGGCCACAGTCACATTTGTGTGGGCCGTCGGGGCCGTCGCCAGGTCCAGGACACGCCGGCCACAGCCCCACTCTGAAGCCCGTGGTTTTATCGCAGCATTCCGGGGCCACGCCC
This sequence comes from Rhinolophus sinicus, assembly GCF_036562045.2. Classification (NCBI taxonomy): domain Eukaryota; kingdom Metazoa; phylum Chordata; class Mammalia; order Chiroptera; family Rhinolophidae; genus Rhinolophus; species Rhinolophus sinicus. Next base: position 116,208,134 of record NC_133758.1, read on the forward strand.
AGGGGCCGCCAGGAACGGCTGGAGCCTCCCGACGCTGGGTCCCTTCCCGGGCAGGGAGGCGTTGGCTTCTGGTTGGAATGCCTCACTGCTCCTCTCGCAACTTTTTTTCCTAACGTGTGTTTCTGTAAGAATTTGCAGCCTGCCTCCTTGGTTCTAGAAAACATTTGCAGGGAGCTCAACTTGGCTCCAAAGCAAGTGCTTTTCAGCAGCCCCCATGGCAGGCGTGGTGTCCCAGTGTCACTGCCAGGTCTTCTCTTGCTTCAGGCGCCTTGCAGGTCAGGGGGCAGCTCTGAGTTTGGGGGCTTGGCAGGTGAGTGCTCTCAGGGACGCTGGCGCAGGGAGACAAGCTGCCTGCAAGCACAGAGGCACTTCTGGAACTCCGCCTGCGGACTTGATCTCGTCCAGAGGTGCACGCCCTCGGGGACTTAGTGTTTGTCACCATCTATTGCTTGTCCTTTAAAAAAAAAAGGAACAGTGCGCATTTCTTGCAGCCCTATAATGTCACAGTCAGCCAGTGTCTGCTTTTGTCGGTTAAGGTAATAGTCTCCAATGCCCAGCACACGCCCTTGATTTTGAGGTGGGAGGTAACTCAGCACAAACGGTACAGACGCAGGGCCTATCGAGTCAGCACAGAGGGGGTCGTACTGCAGGAAAGTAAAAGCAAACATCTTACAGTAGCAGGTTCTAGCCGCTATAGTCATAAACGTGCGTGGAAAAGGACACTGCTTGTGAGACGTGGGCTTGGGCCGTCGGAGCCCCGTGAAGACTTATTGAACTTCGGATAATTTCTTTTAAAAGTCATTCTTCAACATGATTTCCTAAGAATGAGGTCAGTTGAGCTGAGTTGTGTGTACTCATTAATCACACACAAGGGGACATCTTGTTCCCCAGGCTCTGGGTCCCTAAGTTGACACTAATGCCACGGCAACCCTGGCCAGGTGACTTCTCTGCAGATAAGGAAAGCATAGCACAGAGAAGTCGAGTAACTCACCCAAGGTCACACAGCTGTGATCAAGCCATGATTTCAGCCCTGATGGATTATGCCAGAACATGTAGAAGGGGAGTGAAGTCATACAGGTAAGTCACTGCAGTAGAAAAGTCCAACAGGCTTTGTGCCACAAGGGACCAAGATAGCCATCCCAAAGAGAAGCGAGTTGTCACTTGTCATGGAGTCTGGGAAAGGGAAGGAAGGTCCTAGAAGGGAGGGAAGAGGCAGGCAGGCAGGGAGGGGACCGAGCCATGCAGGGCGGGCTCCTTCCAGTGGGAGCTTCATTTCTGTGCCGATTGCCTGAGCACGTCAGTGGGGGTGTAACGTACACAAGTAAAACCCACCTCATTTACTGTGCAGTCCTAGCCTTTGGTTCTGTCCTGAAACCCAGCAGAACCAAGACACAGAGTGCTTTCTTCTCGTGAGCCGTCACCCCGCTGCCCCTTGGCAGCCTGCTCGTCTCCTGACCCCTCCCCAGTGCCAGGCTGGGGATCGGGGCCTGTGCTCTGCGTGGGACACAGAGGCAGATAATCAGTTTGTCCGTCCTCCACACTTCTGGGAGGGCAGTGGTTGTAGGAACCCTCTGTGTCCGTGGGGACTTGGGACTGGTACTGCCCACTGCCTCCACTCATGGGCACACGTCGAGGTGGTGGATTGATTAATTTAGCTGGGTGGCCCAGTGAGTCGTCTGGAGGGAGAGCTGGAGAACGTGCATGCAGGACGCAGCGGTGACCGTCAGTGTCCAGAGAAGTGGTCCGTCCCGTGGTGGGTCAGGCCAGATGAGAGCCTTCCTGCATGGGGCCCGTGACGTCCAGGGATGTGGGGACATGCACGGAGCAGTCACGGATCCTCTAAGTACAAGGATAGAAACGCAGTGATGGCGTCTGCTTCAGCCCAGGACAGATGGAAAAGTGTCCCCATCCAAAGCCACCAAACGCAGGATTCTGCCTGGGGCAAGGGACCACTTCAGGAGTTAGGGGGGAAAACAGAAAATGCTTCAGTAGTTTCAATGACATGATTATGTGTGTGAGTATGAGTGAGTGTGCACTCAAGTGTGTATCAGTGTGTGTGTATCAGGGTTTGTGTGTGAGAGAGAGAGAGTGTGTGTGTGTGAGAGAGAGAGAGAGAGAGAGAGAGAGAGAGAGAGTGAGTTGCAGAGAAAACATTCAGGCAAATTCCTTTCTCAAGTTAAATTGCTCATTTCACAGAGGAGTGGGTTGGGTTTGGAATTCCACCCTTTTAAAGGGACAGGAAGCGGTGGGTGTGGTGGGAGGCAGGACCTGGGTCCCAGGTGACGCATTCAGTCAGCGTTTACACCCTAAAGAGCTGCACAAGCTCGCACCTGTTTTCTCACCTGTGAAGTGGCCTTTCCGATTCCTGCTGCACAGCCTTGCCGTGGGGTCCCTGGGGTCAGCGTCCTGGCACATGGCAGTGCTGGAGCAGCCTGGGTCTGGACCGTCAACCTGATGGCAGGACAGGCGTCTCGGGAACCCTCTCTCCTGAGGGCAGCGGCCTCTGGACCCACCTCTTCTAATATCCGGCTCTCTCTCTGCCTCTGAGCCGTCTGCGCGATGCCAGGGAAATGCACCCGCCTCCCCTTCACCTTTTCTGCTGTCCCTGTCCCAGGCTGGGCTGTCCCTGGCAGGTGCTGAGTAAGCCCGGGGGACTGTTTTCCTCCTGGAAGACTTGCAAGGAGGGCACTGTGCCTCTTTCAAAATGAAAAGTTGCTTTTTAAGCAAACCTGTCACAAAAGTAGAACGTAGGATTTACAGGGTCAGTACATTGAAGAAAGAAAGAATCCGGGGAGCTTGATACACCCCGGGCTTGTCCGTCCTTTGTATTGGATCGTTTTGTTGTGGTTGGAAGCAGGCCCAGGGGACAGCTGAAGGTATTACAGCCAATTGTACACGTTTTCTGTGGCCCAGTGGTTGGCCCTGGGAAGGAGCCCCCCCTTTTGCAGATGCTTAACACAGCCGAGCACACACTGTGCGCACACCTGAGAGCACAGGTGACGTTGGTTAATCCTGTGTTCAGCTATGATGGGAAGGAGTGTTTTCATCTTTTTTCTTTTCGGTCTGCCCCTTTTCTTAGATTGCTTAGGAAATGTTTTCTGAGCGCCTCCTGCCCTTGTGAGAAAGGCCCTTTGGGAAGTCGGGTGGGCGGGCAGGGGGTGGTCATGGCGAGGATGGGGCCGTCACTGGTCACTGCCCGTTAAGGAGGCAAGAACGTGCTCTGTGTATTCCTCCTCGCTGGTGTGCACTCGGGGAGTGACCAGAGCCCGTGCCTGGGTGTGATTGTGGACTAGGCGCTGGCCGCAGGGCAGCCATTACCAGACAAGCGAGGACCCTCTGGTAGTGATCTCGGTTCTGGTCAGTGGGGGCAGCGGGCAGGTAAAGCGGACGCAGAGGGAATGCCAGAGGCAGTGTCGTGGGCTGGGATGCAAAGGCTCCTGGGAAGGTCACTTCCTGCCTGCGGACCAGGGTCTTTGCACAAGAAAGATCCATTCAAAGTACCCCAGTCTTCCTTTGAGCTGGAAGCACCAGCTAAAATGTGTCTTTTAAATATACAATAGACACCAGGGCAGATAAAGCCATGACTCCACCTTCGAGAACTCTTGTCCCCGCCCCACACCCACCCCGCAGGGGAGGGGAGCGGAGCTTGGCGGCCCTCAGCCTCCTTCACCCACCAGCCTCCCTCTCCCTGCCCCTGGGACCCCAGCCACGGCCACCCAGCGACCACAGACCTGGGGAGGCAGATGCTACGTCAGGTCTATGCAATGACTGGGCCTCAGCTTTCACAACCCAGACCGTGTCCTAGGGGCACACTGCCACCCGTTAGATCCAGGAGTCCCTAAGGATCACCAAAGCTGGGGGCCTTGCACAGCCAGGGGGCTCGTGTTTCCTGTTCCCTGGAGAGTCTGGCAGCCAGCGGCCCCCAGTAGTTTCCAAGCGGGAATTCCCACCCGTTCTCAGGAATTTTTTTTTTTTCGCTTTCCCATTCCCGAATCCCAAGATATAAACTGTTTCCTGTTCTCCACGATGAATCGTTTCCACAAAGTGACGGCCAATACTACCAACCAACTGGGTTCAAGAAGCCAATTTTCCCAATTTCCCGACCAACTTTTCTCGGGATTCAGGAATGGGAAAGCGAAAAGGATTTCTGAGAACGGTCGGGAATTCTCGCCTGGAAACCCTAGCCCCCAAGCCCAGGCAGGCAGCGGCCCCCAGCCCCCTCGGTTTCCATCGTAGCAGTGGTCCCCTTATGGCTGCCACCTACAGACCTCACACGAGGTCCCAGCAAACAAAACGCCAACCCAGGTACGTTAGGTCGCCCTTTTCTTCCTGCTGTACCTCAGAGGCAGGAAGAGCTCTTGCAGGCTGCCCCTGGCTGCCCCTGCTGTGTGCACGTGAGCGAGGGGCGTCTCCCTCGCAGGTGGCGGCAGGATAGAGGAGACAGGCCCACTGCACGCCAGGCCTCTGCCTTGCTCCTCCCCCTCCCCCAAGCTCCAGCGTCCCCGTGTGTCTGGACAGCATGTGCAGACGTCCCCTGGGCCTCTGTCCTCTCTGCTAGCCCCATGGGCCCTTGGGCTCACTGTCAGGTTTACAGCATTTGTTTCTGTGACATTTTGGACGCTTAGACCCTGTGACTTCCAGCACATCTCCGGTTTTGTCCTTTGGCATTGGAGGACCAGCCTGGCTGTGGAAGGGCAGGCTGAGGGGGGAGGCGCTGCCTGCCGGGGCGTGGGGGCCCCGGGGCTGCAGGTGGCCGAGGGCTGCCGGCACTTCTGCTTTCAGACCCTTGCCTTTTGTGTTTGTTTTTGGTTGATTGTTTTTTGTCTGCTTAAGGCTGCTCACCGCCTTTCCAGAACAGCTCCCCAGGTTTTGTTGTGTGACAGCAAACTAGAACACTCAGTGTCTCAGCTACGGAGTGTCACTCGATGCCAGGGACTGCTCCCTAGTGTGGGGGGAACACAGGCAGCGAACACCCTTGCCCTCCCAGAGCCTGTCCTCATGGGGGGATGTTGGGTAAGCCTGCAGGGTCTGAATGGAGGTGCCAAGGAAAGGAGCCTCAGGGACGCCCACGCCGAGGACGTGGAGAAGTAACCAAGACAGTGCTGGAGATGGCCGTGCAAAGGCCCGGGGGCAGGCGTGTGTCTGCTGTGGGGGGAGCCCCGAGCGGCCGGGAGAAGTGAGGGCAGCGGGGCCGGGTCTCCTGTGCTCGGTGCTTGTGCCCAGCCAGCTCTGTGCTGACTGCCGCGTTCAGTGTGCCTGCTGTCATTTGCGATTTCTGCTGCTGATACAATGGTGACACCGGGCTGCCCCTGACTGCAGGCAGGGGCTACGCTGCTCTTCACACCCATGTGGGTCACGCAGGACGGTCCCAACGTGGGGCCTGAGGGAGGGCCCTCCTCACAATGGCGACAGCCCCTTGGCCAGCATCGCAGTTTAAATGAGAAGAATTGTGTGCAATTCATTGTTGGCTTCCGTTCTTCTTGTTTCAAATCTCTGTGTCAGTCCATTTTGATTCTGATTTAGGGAGAAGGATGTGGAAGGCATGGATGCACAGGCTTTGCAACCTGCATGTAGAATTCTGGGGCTCCCCGCCGCCCCAGCTGTCTGGCCCTGTGGCCTGGCGGGTCCGCCCCCTCCCTTATATGGGGCCTGTGATTCTTTCAGAGCAAGAGCATTGCTCAAAGCCACTGGGCCATCTTCTCACGCCCTGGGGAGCGGACGGCAGGGCCCTAACCTACCACGTCTTGGGGTGCTTGGGTTTTCCTGGAGACAGAGGGGCTTCAGCAGAAGGCAGACTAAACGGTGTCTCCTTGGGCTAAGAAGACACTCCTCTGTGTGCAGTGTCAGACCCCACATAGAATTCACACTCACCCTCATCTCACAGCTGGGAGTCCAAGGTCGGGGGCACCCAGCTCGTGGCGCCTGTCTGAGGCCCCAGTCCTGCCCCGTTCTGCAGGGGCCCACAGTGTCTTAGCATGTGACCCAGTGACTCACAGACCGGTGGCATTTTGCACTTTCGCACTGTCGAGACATTTGCATGGGCCTTGTAATGCAGGGCTGCCTTTCCGGGCGTCCTGGCCTTACCTTGTGGTGCCCCAGGGAAGGTCTTTCCACTGGTGCCCGTTCAGAGAGCAGTGACCGTGCCACCTGGCTCCGGGGCAGGGCCACGGGCACAGGCCTTGGGATGTGTCCCGTGCTCTGAGCAGGTGGGGGGCAGGTGGGGAGCAGCAGGTACACAGTTCAGGGCTCCCCAGGAGCTGCCTGGCCTTGGGCAGGTCACTGACTGTCCTAAAGCCGCAGGCCTTTACCTGTAAAGAGGGACAAGCCGAGGCCTGGGTAGGCCATTCTGCGGGAGGCAGAGAAAATGTGCTAAGTGCCTGCCCTTAACAGGTGCTCAGTAAATACCAGCTGTCACTGAAACCATCACCCTCAGTTTCTCCCAGCTGAGTCCAGCACCTGCCCCTTACTTTGCAGCTGGTCACCAAATGACCTGTCCCCTGTCATGATGTATCTGTGTGTCCTCTCTCCCCCAGCCCTCTGCCAGGCTCTGCTCTGATGAGGGTGGATAGGACCCAGGCTGGCCGGTACCCTGGTGTTGCCACCCCCATCGCCTCTCCCCCTGCTCCCTCAGGCACATTTGAAATAAGAACTTGGGCAGAGCACCCAGTGTGCTCCACAGGCCTCTGTCCTGACATGTTGCCCAGCGTTTCCACAAAAGCCAGAAGCCACTGACCGTGGCCATGTACCCAGCATGCCAGGTTCCCCCGGCGCGGCCCAGGCCCAGTTTCCACTGGGATGTGGTGGCTCCCAGGGTCCAAAGAGTGTGGGCCAGGCCCTCAGCAGTGTCGTGGCTGCCTGCAGTGTCGCCGGGGAGGGTGGAGGCAGGAGGCGCAGGTGGCCAACTGCCTGCCCTGCTGGGTGTTTCTCCCAGCTCTCTGGGACCCAGGTGTTAGTGTGTACCCGTCAGCAGCCTGAGGCCTGAGAGGCGTGGAGGCCGCAGCCGGGCCTGTAACTAACAGCAGTAGCAGAGGCCTCGCTCCTCCTGCCCACGTCCGAGGCCCTGTTACTTTCGCGTGGCCGTCCCAGTGTGTGGAGACCAGTACACAGGGGTCGCTGCAGTGTTCTGAGGCCCCCCCCACGTTTGTGGGGCTGCTTCGTGGCCCAGACGCTGCGCTGGCGGGAGGCCTGAGGCCAGTTCTTACACTACCTGTCTCCAGTGAGTTATGCTTTTCAGTTTCAGCAGATGCCAGAGTGTAGAGAGGATGGCAGGCTCGGGATCTGATGTCCTGCCTGGTGAGACCAGGGCACTGGCCTCAGCAGAGGCTGTCGTGCTGACGGGTGCAGGGAGCCCTCCTGGTCTTCTGCATCCGTGATTCTTGGGCATTTTAGAGCTGAGCTGAGCTCAGCCTTCAAACTGCTGGAGAAGTTAACAGGGCGCCCTCAGGGCCAGTGGCTCGTGTGGGGGGCCGGGAGGTTCTCCAGATGACCCTGCAGATGCCGCCTCTGCCTCAGAAGGAAGAGCGTGCACGTGCCAGACGCTGCTTGTGCAATTGCGTTTTGTCGGCCTCCGCGTGTGTAGAACCTGGGGCTCCTGGGGAAGTTTTGTCCCTGATTCTGCCACTTGTCGTTAGGAGCTCATTTGTTTGTTCACCCAGTGCACACACCCGTCAGTGCCCGAAGCCCCAGCACCCTCCACTGACAGCCCCTCTCCATTTTCTCTCACAGTGCTGCACACGCAGGGCCCTGTCGACGGCAGTCTGTACGCTAAGGTACGGAAGAAGAGCGCCTCGGATCCTGGCGTCCCAGGGGGGGCCCCAGCCATCCCCGCCGCCAGCAGCCCAGACCACGGCGACCACACCCTGTCTGTCAGCAGCGACTCAGGCCACTCCACTGCCTCGGTGAGGACAGACAGGACCGAGGAGCACCCTGCCGTGGGACCCAAGAGGGGCCTGAGCCCCCAGGAGAAGGCTGAGTTGGACCAGCTGCTCAGTGGCTTTGGCCTGGAAGATTCCGGAAGTCCCCTCAAGGATATGACCGATGCTGGGAGCAAGTTCAGTGGGACACGCCACGTCGTCCCAGCACAGGTCCACGTGAATGGGGACGCCACGCCCAAGGACCGGGAGACCGACATCCTGGATGACGAGATGCCCAGCCATGACCTGCACAGCGTGGACAGCATTGGGACCCTGTCCTCCTCGGAGGGCCACCCGTCGGCCCCCCTGGGCCCCTTTGCCTGCCACCAGAGCAGTCACAACTCCCTCCTGTCTGACGGCTTTGGGAGCAGCACTGGAGAGGACCAGCACGGCCCCCTCCCGCCCGACCTGGGCCTGGGCGTGGAGCCCCCATACAGGCGGGAGCAGGCCTTTGGGACCCGCGAGCCTAAGCTACCGCCTCCCGTGCTGGGGGCGCCCTGCGTGTCCGCCCCGACGCAGGTCTACGAGCAGAGCAGCTACTCCACGCAGACCTGGGTGCGCCAGCAGCAGATGGTGGCTGCCCAGCAGTACAGCTTCGCTGCCGACGGAGAGGCCAGGCTCGTCGGCCGCGGCCCTGGGGACAGTCCCCACCTGGCACAGGCCCCGCCCAGGATCCCGGTCACCCCCACCCGGGGGGCCAGCAGCAGGGTGGCCGTCCAGAGGGGTGTAGGCCCTGGGCCACATCCCACCGACACACAGCGGCCCCCTCCCAGCAAAGCCTTCAAAGCCAGGTTTCCAGACGTTGGAGTGGTGAACGGGTCGGGCCCGGAGCCCAGTGCTGACCCTTCCCCGGGCTCGCCCACCCTGGACATCGACCAGTCCATCGAGCAGCTCAATAGGCTGATCCTGGAGCTGGACCCCACCTTCGAGCCCCTCCCCACCCACCTGAGCACACTAGGCAGCCAGGCAAATGGCCCCCCAGGCCCGGACGGCGTGGGATGCGGGCTCCGGGCGAGCGGCCGCCTTCAGGACAGAGGAGGGGGCCCCAGCAGGGCCCCTGCGCAGCAAGGTGAGCGGGCGTTTCGGGTGCAGGCTCCCCTGCGTCGGGATTAGAGCCGAGCACAGGCTCTTCGCTGGCCTGAAGGAGGGGATGGACGGCTGGGACCTCGGGCACAGCCTTGGGGAAACCGGGAGGTTGCTGCATAGTACTGGCTTGTCAGATGCCCCTGAGCTGGCCGTGCACGGAGGGAGGCTGTGCCTGGCCATTTTGGGGGTGTGTGGAGGGAAGCCTGGAGGGGCAGGGGCAGGACAGTCGGGGCTAAGCGGTGCGGCCGCATCCAGGGCCCAGCACGGTGGGGACGCGAGCCTAGTGGGGGCCCTCTGCACCCCTGCAGCAGTGGGGCCCGTGCTGAGTCGGGCCAGGACTGCACAGGCCCTTGCCCCTGGATGTGGTAGTGCGGGGACCGTGGCCGAGCCTTCTTGCTCAGCTGCTCGGCCTGGGAAGGCTGGGGGTGGCGATAGTGGACAGGCAGTGACCTGTGGGTATAGGGATGCTTGAAGGGGGGGCCACATGTTGGGAGGGAGTCTGTGACATGCTTTCCGTATTGGGGAGGCATCAGGCTGTGGGGCCCTGCCTCTACGTGTCAAGACTGGACGGTAATGAAGGAAGGGCACTGTCACTTCGTCCGTATTCCTGCGTCTGACCTGAGTGCCGCTTGTCAGCTGAGCCAGGAGACCTGACGGGAAGCAGTGCAGTTCGTGGCAGTGCTGCTTCCTTCTCCCCGGGGCCCCCTGGCAGCAGACACAGAGCCCGTCTTACAGCTGAGTTCCCGAAGGTGTCAGGAAGCGAAGTGGCCCGCCCAAGGTCACACAGGTCGCAGGCAATAGAGCAGGAGTCGGCCCTGCCCGCTGTACAGTCAGATGGGGTGGGTTTCAGCCCCACTCGGGTCGGGACGGCCGGGAACGTGAGCTTTGTGTCCTCGGTGCTTCTGTGCTGTGCGGTGGCTGGTCGTGTGGCCTTGGCAGGTAAACGATGTGATCTCTGAATTCCTGTTCACTCCTTCTGGTAAAAAACATCCTGTCACAGGACCCGGCTGATGTTCAGGAAATGCAGGTCGACATATACCTGTCCTGGACCTGGGTCACTGTGAGCCACGTGACCTGCCAGCTCCCTGGGTCCCTGGGTCCCTGGGTCCCTGTGTATCCTGAGCTGGGAGCTGGAAGAAGCTACAGCTCCCCGCAGTGGATTGTGAGCCTCCACCAGACGGCAGCAGCTGGTCCAGCTCTGAGGACCTGGGTGTGTGAACGCAGTCAGGCTCCTGCAGGGAACGAGGAGTTCACAGAGTCTCAGTGGGAACAAATCCCGCGACATCCTCTCTCTTAGCACCACCTCTCTCTTTAGACTCACCAAACCTACTTCAAATAAATTACTTGGAAAAGTAACAATCAGAAGTTTTTCTCCAGGATTAAAAAATCTCCTTTGAGATTTGGAGGCTGTTGGAGGCATCTGTTGGGGTAAAGGGTCAGTTTGCCATCCCGTGGCCTCTTTAGGTTAATGTTTTTCACTTGATGGAATTTAGTCCTTAGTCATGGTGGTGGTGATGGTGGTGATGGTGGTGATGGTGGTGATGATGGTGGTGATGATGGTGGTGATGGTGAAGTTGACAGTGATGATGGTGATGATGGTGGTGGTGGTGGTGGTGATGGTCATGATGATGGTCATGATGATGGTGGTGATGGTGAAGTTGACAGTGATGATGGTGATGGTAATGGCCATGATAATAGTAAATACTGCTACTCTGAGTGCCTGTGCTGTTCCAGGTACTATGTTGAAGCTTGTCTACATCACCTTTGACCTCACCTACCTTGCCGTGTAGACAGTTTCTTTCCATCTGACTCTACATTTCATGGCTGTGCCACCATGAAAGGCTCTGCCACTAGCCAGAAAACCCCTCGGGTGCAGCCTAGTGACTTGTTCATTTTGTTTTCTGGCACATGGTAATGTTTATAAACAGAAAGGTCTGTGGCATAAGTGGGGGTACAAGTGACTGTCCTGGGACCCCTGGGGCTATGCTGAACTGGCCAGGGACTGTAGTGAGGTTTACCAAGGGACAGTCTCCACTCACAAGGTAAAATGGAGGCTGTCTAGAGGTGGGGGGTCTCAAAGCTTTGGGCAACCTTGTGAAATGGAGTGACGTGGGGGTGTTTGGCTCCCTGCAGGCTCTGAGTGCCTCTGTGCCTCCCTGCTCTGATCTGAGACTTCACTGCTTCGGGCACAGCCCCTGGGCACTGGTGTGGCCTTGTTACACCCCCTCACCCGGGTCTCCCAGCTGCTCTGCAGCCCTGCATGTAAGTGGGTTTCTTGGATCACATCCTTTAAGTGGGGGGAGATTTCACCGATGACACCCCAGTGACAAGGAAATGGCTCCTCAGTGACAGTTACGGGCCCACTGATGGCAAGACCCAGCTCTCTTATCTCATACCTGAGGGCTCTTTGCTTCATGTTGTCAGAATATTTTATTCATGTTGCATCAGCCCCCAACCCACAACTGGGAGCCCGAGCAGGCCCTGCGATGGCTGTTTGTGCGCAGGCGCAGACAATAACACTCCTCCTCATCATCCTGAAAACATTCATAGTGGCGAAAAGTATTCGTCACTGACAGTGGAAACCTGTCGATCGAATTATATGAGTGTGAGTTCTATGACTCCCAGCCAAAGGCAGTCAGGGTGAGAACTCAAGGGCATGTTCGAGTGAGAAAGCACTAGACTTACTGCACACTGAGTCTCCGTGGGAGGGGCTGCGAAACACAGGTCGCCTCAGTGCCAGGCGGTGGCCTGTGAGCAGGCGTGCATGGGTGGGGGTGCTGCAAGCGCCCCGGGGGAGGTGGGGAGGCATGAAGTGGCCACAGCTCCCGCACTCAGTGCAGCCCGGGTCAGGAGAAGAGCGGTGCCCCTTGCATTTGGCACTGGTGACGGGTGTGATTTTCTGAAACCCCAGGTGTATTCACCTGTGAATTGTGTGTTACAAGTGGGTGGCCTCAGCTGTGACACCGTGAGTGGCAGGCCCTCTAAGCTTGAGCAGGAGGACCACTGTGCACGTCATATAGAATTTACCACTTTCACCATTTTAAAGTGTGCCATCCAGTGGCACGAAGTCCCTTCACAGTGCTGTGCAGCCGTCACCACCATCCACTTCCACAACCCTTCATCACCCCAAAGACACCCTCCCCGTTAGCCGCCACTCTGCCCCACCCCCAGGCCCCCGGCCTGTCTGCTGCTTCTCTGGATGTGCCTGTTCTGGCTTCTCACACTGAGCGCTGTGTTCCAGGCTCATCGTGTGGTCGCACGTGTTGGAGCGCCACTTCTGCTTAGGGCTGAGCTGTGTTCCCTGGTGGGGGCGGACCCCACTGCGCTCCCCCATCCCCTGGGGCTGAACATGGGGCTTGTGCGCACCTTGGGCTGCTGTGAGCATCTAAGTACAAGCACTGGTTTGGATGCAGCCCCAGGAGTGGAGCTGCTGGGCCACACGGCAATCTGTGTGAACTCCGAGGGCCGCCCCTCAGATGTCTCCAAGTCTTCTTTGGAGACCCGGCCTCCAGTGTGCTGTCTTGTTTCCGGAAGCCGTGCCGCGGGTGGACGCCGCTGGTCTGCACAGATGAGCTCCCCCAGGCCCCGTGCTGTGTCCCGTCTGCTCTATGAAAACTGATTTGTCCAATCGTGGTGGTGGGGGGGGGGGGTCCTCTCCATCGGGTCTGAGGCTAGGACGTGGCCAGCCGTCCTCTGGCGCTGGCCCTGGCCCTGAAGGTGAACAGCCCTGGGGACTGTCCTGCATCGCATGATGTCAACACCACAGTTGCTAAAAGATGGCACGTTTGGAGAGAAGGCCAGTAAGATCAAGTATTTGGGGGGGTGATAAAAAAAAGGAAATAAGTTCAAAGAAGCAAAAGGAATGGCAGCCAGGCAGCCGCCAGCTGGTGGTGTCCTGAGGGAAGGGTCGCGTGTGGGACGCCAAACCGTCTTACGCTGGCTGCCATGCGGCTTCTCACGTCTGCACTTTAAATTACAGTTATTTTGAGGATAGATGGGAGTATTGCTAGCATTTCTCCTTTGGAAGGACATACTTCCTAGGCTTTCAGACCTACTTCCCCATGGCCTGGCCGAGCCTGTCAGTGTTTCTCAAGAGAAGGGATTTTCACTTTTGCCGTCCAAAATACAATTCCTTTCCTGGGCATTTGGGGGGCAAAGGCCTGGAGCAGCCGGGGACCAGCTGCTGGAGTCTGTGCTCAGGTTTTGAGCTTCATTGGCACTCAGACTGAGGGCTTCCAGCAAAAGTCACCCAGTTCTGCAAGCACACAGGCTGCAGGGGAAGGGGCTAGTGAGCCAGTTGCTTGGGGGACAGAAAAGCTTCTTAACTCCTCTGGGAACACAAGCTCGAGGGGGTGTCCGCTGCCACAGCCGCCCTGCTCCTCCCCACCGTCTCTTTAGAAGACACCCCGTGGATCTGAATGTGCTTAAGTCAGGAGGCCCGAGCTAACGCAGGGCGGTTGTTTGTTTTCAGGCCTAGGAATGCAGGGAGTTTCCAGAACCCACCGGGTACAAGCGCATAAGCACATATGACGCAGGTCTTCGGTCTTATCTGATCATAAGAAGATAAATAAATAGCTAAGGGCACTTTACCTTCCAGTGGCCCAGATAGAAGAAGCAGCCATATTCTAGGAGGTCCCAGGTCTCCAGAGCAGGGGTTTGTCCCCAGCCACACAGGGCGTCCCCTGGGAGCTTTACAGATGCAGTGCTGACCATACCGTGCCACCTCTGCCATGGACTGTCGGGCGGGCAGGCTGGGCTTGCGGCCGGGACGTCAGAATGATCTCAAGCTTTCCCCACGCGTGCACCTCCACTGTGACTCTGGCCTTGTGACCTCCTGTGGCTCTCAGCGTGGCTGCATGTTGGAAATGCTGAGAGTTTTATAAATGCAGGTACTGTCGTCACAGGAGAGGGGAGAGGTCTAACATCAGGATTTTAAATGCCGTCCTGAGTCCACAGGGCTTTGAGAAGCGCTGTTTTATATTCATGTTTCTAACCTAGGCGTGTGTCCCTGGAGGGCTGACCCCCGCTGGGAGAGGCAGGAGGGCCCCCCCACCGGGATGTTCTGGGACCCCGCTGTGCCAGGAATCTGGGCTTTGACTCCTCATAGGCCCCCAGAGGCCCCGGCGGGGGGCGTTATTCCAGGGGTGGGGAGCTGTGACTCCAGCCAGTTCTGGGTTCCTCCTCTCTAAATAGGATCCAGTAGTCACCCCGAGAAAGCCGAATCGCCCTGCACAGTGCACGGACCACACGTGCGTCTGAGTCCCAAGGACAATGTGGTCGCTCTCTCTCTACCCGTTTGCATGGCTGGGCTTCTGTGTGTTTACGGGGAGGCGCAGACTTGCCATGGAGCTTCTGGGTTTTTGGACACAGTCTGCTGGTGAGCCGTCTCAGAAGGTCCCCTCCCTCACGGTGGCCACCATGGTGCTGACCTGCCGGGGGAGGCTGAATTCAGTCCCTGGTGCAAAGCACTTGACAGGCACCCCGCAGTCATGACCCGATCCCCCACATCTCAGATCTCAGCGGGGCGTCTGGGTGTCCACGCAGGAGGACTGGCTCTCCTGCTCCATCCTCAGCTCCCACGCGTTCCGGCCCTGACCTCTGCCCACCCTCTCGTGGTGGCCAGCGTGAGGTTGCGTCTACGTACTGGGCAACTGGCTGTGCCAGGCCGAGGCGCCTCTGCCCTGCTCCTGGCAACGCTGCCCGGCCCAATCGCATCACCTGAGTGACCGAGCATTGTGTGTCCCAGGCTTAGCCAGGACGCGCTCTGTCTGATGAGCAGATCCGGCCACCAGACATGTAGAGTTATCAGAGAGAATGAAAAGTCTGTTGAGCAAACTTGAGAGCTGTGGGTCTGAACACAGAAAACGCACTAGTGAGAATGAGTATGGGGGACCCGGTAAAGGCAGCGCAGAGACAGCAAAAGGGGAAGACGCCTCGTGCTTCCTGAAGATGGTCTGTGTCTTGTTTCTCCACGTTAAAAGTACGTATTAGTGAAAACTGGAAAATATAGTTATTTCAAAAAATACCATCAGTGCCTAGATTTGCAAACCCAGAGGGAGCCTCTTATGAACATTTCGGTACATTTTCTTAATTTTTAGAATTCAATCTGCGATACAATGTCCAAACTACACACCGGCCGCAGGCTGGCCTCAGGGAGCTCCTGCCCCTGGCGGGGCCTGGGTCACAGACAGCTCCAGCCCAGGGCCCAGGGCCCCGGTCCACACTCTCGCTCTTGGAACGGACGGGCTTTGAAATGTGCCTGGTCAGTGCCCGTCGCCCCCATGTGCTGGGAAGCGCTGGCAGCCACGTTCCCCAGTGGACCCCACGTGTTCACTCACAGCAGGAAGGCGCATTCCCACAAAGCGTCCACGTGGTGACAGCAGGAGCTGAGGAGTGTGTGTCCGCTGCCCCACAGCACGTGTCCAGAGGAAGGGTCCCTCTTTCCCAGCCTGTGTCCCCTTCATCATCCATGTTAATCGTTAGTCACTTGCACGTCGACACCACCTGTGGTTCTGAGGTCAGGGCCCACCGACGTCTGTGTCTGGGTTGCGTCCCCCAGGGGGCAGGTCTCCAAGGACACAGCCACTCACTCAGCACCTTTCTGGGGCCTCACGCTGCCCCCTGCATTACTGTGCTGTCCTGTGTCACGTGGGACCAAACAGCATTGCTTATCATGCACACTGAACAGAGGAAGTGCCCCTTTCCGCCCACGTCCCTCTGAAAGGCTTCCGAGCAGCGTGGCCTCTGCATTTCTCGGCTGTGACAGACCGCAGGTGTCAGCCCAAGGGCCGCGGAGCCCCCGTGCCCCAGCCTGGGCTGGCCCTGTGTCAGCCTCGGCTCTCGCCGCTGGGTGTCAGGGTGCCGTTGCATTAAATGTCGTTTTACTTCATCCTTGCCCCAGTTTTTCTCCCCATGGGAGAGAGGACAGCAAGCGCTGGTCTCGTTTTGCACATAATGAAATGGGGCTGGAGAGTGGACGAGCCTCCAAATCTCACATTCTAACGCCCTCCCCTCTAGGCCGGGTCTGGGGGGCCGGCTGTTGGGATAGGAGGGGGACGTCAGGACGGTAGATTAGTTCTGGGGGGGCCCTGCCACGCGGAGACTGGGTTTGGGTCTTGGTTGCTCAGGCACCAGCCTGTGACATGGGGCGGGGTGTGGGGGGTGCCCAGCTGGCCTTTGCCCACGGGGGGTCCATTGGGAACCTAGAGGGTTGGGAGATGGGACCTTGGAAGGAATCCCGCTCCTTTGTCACTGGACACAGCAGCAGAGTGTCCTCCTGCTGTTGAGTTGTCTTTCCCTAACGGGGCAGCTTTTGAATTCCACACAGCTTCTTAAAGTCCATCCTGGGGGAGCCGGGGGACAGCTAGGCCAGTCACTGTGCTCACATGACCGTGTGTCACAGCCACGGACTCATCAGGGACAGTCGGGCCAGGGCAGGCCTCACACACGGGCAACTGAAGCCTTGAAATGCAGTCGGGTGCCCTCCCAGTTCAAAGGTTAGGTGTATGTACTTTTCATCCCAACTGGGTTGGGGGGCAGGGGAGCCCGCCTGCCCCCCGAGTCTGAGCGCAGCCTGCCTGCCCCCCGAGTCTGAGCACAGCCTGCTCGCCCCCCGAGTCTGAGCACAGCCTGCCCGCCCCCCGAGTCTGAGTGCAGCCTGCCCGCCCCCCGAGTCTGAGCACAGCCCGCCTGCCCCCGAGTCTGAGCACAGCCTGCCTGCCCCAGTCTGAGCACAGCCTGCCGCCAGTCTGAGCACAGCCTGCCCGCCCCGAGTCTGAGCGCAGCCTGCCCGCCCCGAGTCTGAGCGCAGCCTGCCCGCCCCGAGTCTGAGCACAGCCTGCCCGCCCCCCGAGTCTGAGCACAGCCTGCCTGCCCCCCGAGTCTGGGCGCAGCCTGCCCGCCCCCCGAGTCTGAGCGCAGCCCTCCTGGGCCACACTTCATCTGCAGAGCCCTCCCTGAGCAGCCCGCGTTGGCTGGTGCTGAAGTAAAACACATTTTTGTCACTTTGCAGTATAAAGCGTACAGGTTACCAGTTCTGATACCACTGTGTGTTTGTCTATATGCTGGGAACTGGCAGATTAGCACCTAGATGACGTACAGGTGTTAAAAGCTAAGAGATACAGTTAAAAGAAAAGCCGCAGATGGGGAAGGTGACTGTTTGTTTGGGCGGGTGGCTGTGGATACATGTTAGTGACCCAGAAAGAGTGTGTCTAGGACGTTGTCACCTCCTTGATGGTCATAAAGCAAAGTGCGAGCATCTGGCCCCAAAGTTGACCACTGGTGCCTTAGAAGGGAAGATGGACAAGGGGTAGTGACAGGTCTCAGATAATCAAGTCCCAGGTGCCCGTGGCCACCAGGGGCCACCCTGGTGTCTTTCACGTGTAACCACCAAGAATCTTTCCTGCACCCTTGGCGAGGGATGAGGGAAGAGTCCTCCTCCTGGTGTTCCCTGAGCACCTACTTTGTGCAGACAGCACCCTCCCTGGTGTTCCCTGAGCACCTACTGTGTGCAGGCAGCGCCCTCCTCCCTGGTGCTCCCTGAGTACTTACTGTGCGCCGTGTTGCACACACTGGGGAGCCAGGTGGACAGAACCCTTCACGGAGCCAAGACTGGATGAAACAGGAAATGAGCAGAGATCAGTTTAGACAGTAACAGGATGAGCCGAGAAAACATGATGCCGAGTGAGAGAAGCAGACCCCAAGGACATGTGTCATATGGTCGCATCCACAGGAAATGTCCAGAGCGGGCAAATCCAGAGGCAAATAGTGCATTGGTGGGTGCCAGGGACTGGGGGAGGGCTAATGGGGACGGAGTTTCCTTTTGGGGTGAAGAGAATGTTCTGGAACTGGAAATAAAAAGTGACTTTGAGAAATTTCAAAGTCGGGGCCCCATTTGGCTGAAAGTGTCGGCGGCTCATGTGTCTGTCCTCATAGTCTCCTCAGGTGGCGAGCCCCTGGGCAGGAGGTTCCGGAAGCTGAGCCTTGGGCAGTATGACAATGCTGGAGGACAGCCAGCCTTCCCCAGGTGCGGGTGGGTGAGCACCACCGGAGCAGAGCAGGCCCCGAGCCTGGCCGCTTTTCTCTCTTCAGCAGAAGCCAAAGAGGTACGACCGCCACCCTGGAGCCCCGCCACAGCCCTGTCCCAAATCGAGGTCCCCTTACTGCCCTGCCCCCGTCTCACAGGTGCGGTTTTTCCTTGAGGCAGATGTGCAGTCGCGGCCCCTGAGCCTGTGCTCTGACCTGTAGTGGGGGGATGAGCAGTGAAGCCAGGGGTGGGCGGTGAGGTTAGAGGTCATGGGGGCTCAGTGGGTGGACGCCAGCAGTAAAGGGCAAACAGACTTTCTGCCCAGACCCTTGGGGTCCCCGAGGGAAGCAGGAAGCAGGTGGGTCAAGGTGGACATGTCACCCTGTGGGGACATCACAGAGCATCTTCCAGGAGGCGTCATTAAGGCTTTTAAGCAGACTGAGTAAGACAGGCCGGCAAACCCCCAAACAAGGAGTTTTTTCAAATTAAGGCTTTGTTTATTCTCAAGGCAGGAAAGGTGGGCCCGGAATAGACAAGAGCAGTCGCTCACGGTCTCAGCACACGAGCAACACAGTGCGGACCTTTGGGGTTTGTAGCTACGCCTGCGTGTCCGATTTGTGGCATGTTTTACGTACCTGTGACCATAGCCTGGGGAAAGATGGTTCTGCCCTGCTGTTCTCACTGAACGATAGAAACCCTCACTTTCCCCGCGCTGTGCTCAGGTTCTGCCTGTTGCACCTGTTAGCTGGAGCGGCGCTTTCTCCCACTGTCCCTGCCTGGGAGCAGGACTGGCTCCCAGGCTGCAGTTTCCGAGCTGCGCCTCCACCTGGCTCCCCCCCTCCCCGCTTTCAGACAGCGATCGCTGCATATCCCCAAGACCTCGACGGGGTCGATGGCAGGATCTTCTCTCCAACCAAGAATGGCAGTGAGCCCCTGTCCCCCACGCCAGCGTTCCCCGTGTCTCCACAAACACCGTACGGTAAGGAAGAAACCAAGCTCCCTCTGCGCGTCCCCACCTTCCTTCTGGGAGGGGACTGAAGCAGCTCATCACTCTGCTTCCTTTCCCAGTGACAACGCCCCCACACTATCCGCCGTTCAGCCCGCCCGAGCCGCAGATGGGCAGCGCCAGCGGTCTGTACAAAGCAGCTCATGGTAAGACACCCGCCTGCGCCCCTCTGCTCTAGGTGGCCTTAGTGTAGAAATATTTCCATGTCTGTCACATCTGAGAGCCACACGAGTGAGGGTGGCTGTCACCTGGGAAACTGCAGGGCACAGCCCACTGGGTTGTCATCCAACAGTGCCGTGTGTCCTCTGGGTGGGGTCCGGGTGGGCCCAGCAGTCAGCATCAGTATTTTTCAGCTCCGTGTGGCATTACTTGGAGTTGAAAGAAGAAACTGCTGCCCGTTCACAGTGAAAGCAGAGCCCACAGAGCGCTCTGCGTGGCACAGGCAGCCCTCGCCCGCTGCCCGGTCACATGGACCTTACGTCCTCCATGCTGGCCACTGCCCTGCATATCCCCAGGGGAGCGCTGACGTCTGGGATGGGTCTGTTGTATTGTCGGAAAGTGCACTGCACTTTCCATCCTGGACACCGTGTCTGCGATGCACCACCTGGGGGAGGCATAAAGCAGGCGCTGGTGGTGTTACTCAGCACCCTTCCTGGGGGGCATTTGCCACTCTCCCCGAGAGTCCAGGGCAGTGTGACCTTCGGCAGATGGAGAGGAGATGCAGCTAGAGCCCCCGTACTTCAAACACCACTCTGCTCCGTAATTGTAGATTCTTTACGCTGCAGCTTTTCTGCCTTGAAGGCGAGTGAGTGTGCCCGCTAACGGTCATGAGGCTCGGTCCGGGAGTGGGGCGCGGACACGGCTAAATCCTGTGCTTACCCAGGAGTGGTGCTGGTGGTGACAGCGAGCTCCGTTTCCTGTCTTCCTCCAGAGAAAACCAGAGGCAGGTGTGTTTTAACAGAAAGGCCATCTTTCTCCCAAAGTTTCCTTTATGCTTTTAGGACCAGAGGTGCTTGTACACCGAGCATACACAGAGCATAGCAATTAAACTGCCCCCCTTTCTTGGCAGGTGTCATGGGAATGTGGGTCAGAGAGCTGTGTGCAGTGTGACTGCGTGTGCTTGTGTGTTACGTATCGGTGCCTGAGGAGGCGTGTCTGTGTCCCCGTGTGTGTTAGCACAGATTCAACAGACGTAGCCATGTGTCTGTTCTTCTATATTTTAGTAATTTAGATGGGAGCAAACATAGGGTCGTTGCCTCCATCTGCAGCGCCGCCCCAGCCCAGTCGACCATGACTGATGGCTAATGTGGACGTGCTTGGGGTTTGGACGAGAACCAGCCCTCTGACATGCAGCCCTCGGCTCCTGCAGCACCAGGGCAGGCTCACGGGAGCACTTGTGGCGGCAGAGGGAGGTGGGTGACGGGTTCACACAGATGCATCACACATTTGTTTCTAACGGCCCCAAGCGGGAAACACCGTAGTTGTCCTTCAGCGAGGGGTGGTTCAAGCCAGACGAATTAAAAAAGAAAAAGCCGGTTAAAGCTGGAGAATTCCACAGACATTTACAGACCAGGGAGTGTGAGTTCTATACCGTCCCTTCCAGACAATAGAAGAGGAGACAACACAGCCCAGTTCGTTTTATGAAGCTGATGTCGTCCTGACACCAAAATCAGGCGACGACAAAAACAACTCCAGAACTAGACCTTTATCCCTTAGGAACAGGCACGAAAACCCCTGGGGAAACATAAGCAAATGCAAGTCAGTAACACACAAGCAGAGTTACGCATTGTGAGCAAGTGGGATTTACTCCAGGGATGCAATGCTGGTTTGACCGTTGAAAATCCGGCCGCGTAGAACCCTCTGAAGGTGCTAACAGAGAACTTTCATGATTACGTCATGGATGCAAACTAGTGTTTGTCAAAATTCACACCCATTCATGACCAACAACTCCGGGCAAAACAACAGGGGAGCTGCCACCACCTCAGCCTGCTCTCAGTGCTGGCAGGTGTGCAGGGCTGGCCCTGGCCACTGGCTTCAAAGGGCAGAACGGAGGCGTCTGCCAGAGGAGGAAGCAAAGAGGAATCCAGGAAGGTCTCCTTGGGGCGGTGGGGGGAGGGGTTGCCTGGGGTTACTTGGAGGCGATGCTGTATTTTTGCCGTTCTTTTTTTAAGTTGTCACTCTTCAAAGCTTGACAAATTGTAAAATGCTTCCACAAGGCCTCCGCCTTCTTCCTGTAGCCGACTCGCTTTTCTTTGGAAATTTTGTGACCTTTTAATGAGAGTGTTTAGAGTGGGGACAAAAGCCCGTTTGTGCAGCGTGTGTGACACCCTGGATGGCTCTGCATTGGCATAGCCTGGGAACACGCCCACCTCCGTGTGTGCTCAACGCACGTGTGTGGGTGCATGTGGAGCATTCACACCTGTGCATGCGTGTCCTGCTCTGCTCTGCGATCAGTGCACAGCGGTGACTGGTGACCCCAAATAACTGGCAGGGACAGCAGCTGCTGCCCCTGCACCCCGCATTAGCAGCATGGAAGCAGGCACGGGACTGCCTAAAAGTGTGTTCAAAACTGAGCGCCCCTGCTGGGTGGGTGCGCTCAGCAGTTGGCCACGATAGGGACATTTATTGACGTGAGTGCCTGGAGCTCAAAAAGTACCAGATGCTGGCACACAGCACGACACCTTGTCCACAGAGCAGGCCGCCTGGCAGTGTCCCCACATGAGTGGCCGTTTCCCGACCGTGATGAATGCCCTGTCTTGTGTGCTTGCTTTTGGTTTAGAGGAATCTTTGTTCCTCTAAATTTATTTATTAGCTCATGTCACCCCCTCTGGTGGGCTGTTCTCGAATCTCAGCATGGACACGTGACTGTGACTTGCCAGCGGGTGTTTGCTCTACTGTGGGAGGCAGGGGGCCCTGGGGCGTGGTGACAGCACATGGGGTCCACATCTCCACCGTCCTGCACGCACCGCAGCAGCTCCTGAGACAGCTTGAGCCCAAGTGACTGCAGCTGTGTAGGCATGGTGCTGGGGGACGGTCTCCGACAGGAAGGGACGTGTCAGCGTACATGCACAGTGACGTGCCAGAGTTGACCTCGAGATGCAGCTTTTCAGCTGCAGGCCCCTCGTCGGTGAAGCCACACTGTGTGTCAGAATGAGCTCTGCTCTGGGATTGGAAAATCCGTCAGTCTGGGCCTGGCACAGGTTGGGCCTGGCAGACGGGACCCAGAATCCACAGCCCAGGCCTGTGCTTGTCCCTGAAGGCATGAGGCGGTGGCCAGGCCACCCCTAGCTACGGGATGACTTGGGGAAATGCACAGCGGCCGACTGGTGGTGTTTCGCTCTGGAAGCGCTCACCAGTGCCGCCCGCACTGTTTACCTTTCTCCCAAAAGCCCTGCGAGCCCTGGCCCCACATGGACAGCAGCTCCCAGCCTGGTGGGAGACAGCAGGGACAGATAGCCTGTCACGCTGTCACCTCAGGCTGCATTCTGGGCTGTAAAATGCTATATTTTGCTGGACTCACTTGGGAAGGTTTGGGATCGTGACTCTGGAGAAGGGTCAGCCGTCCTAGTCACTGAGGGACATGGAGATTTAGACCTGCCACCTGCCTCTCGCCCTTTGTAACTGGCTGTGGCCTGGGCTGGTCAGAGACTTTGAGGGTGTTCACAGGGAAACCCAGTGACCCCAAATTAGGGTGCCTCCTTGACAGACATCCCAATTAGGTAAGGAAGCATCTGTGTTTGGTTCAAATCCTATCACACTTTAGTGTGTTCTCAAGAACACATGACAGCACACGCACACGTGCCATGTGTATAGTTGTGTGTGTGTGTGTGTGTGTGTGTGTGTGTGTGTGTGTGTGTGTGTGGTTATGCCTGGTGGAGGCGCCCGGCTTTCTGAGCATTTCATATGTGCATATGTAGAGAAAGAGAAAGCTTCTGGAAAACCAAGAGCCAGCAAATGAGAACCACAGTTGGGATAAGAGGAGGCCCTCTCCAGGGCCCGGGAAGCAGTCGACGGGCGGTGTGGGCAGCTGTGTGCCCTCAGGTCTCGCTGGGTCACAAAGATGGATGCATGTGTGTCATTTCCATGAGGACCCGGAGGTTGGGCCGCTGTGAAGTGAGAGTGTAACCAACTCCATGGGAGGCAGGCTTGTGTGTGACCCCCTTCTCTGCAGACCATTCACTTGGGTCTCAGAAGTCCTGAGCAGGGCCTCCCGGGAGGCCCCAGGCTTCCCGCCGATGCGTGCTCACTGGGGCCTTCCTGAGATCCCTCTGCCGTTCATTTTTCTGAGCAGAGCACTTGCTGAAGCCGTACGTGCAATCACTGGGGGTCTCCTCTGTCCCTGACCCACCGTCCTGCACACTGGGAAGCCCATTTCTCTTCCGCAGCACACCTGAGGCCTCCGTCACAGATCCCTTGTTCTGTCACATCCTAAGTCCTGTGGTCAGGGAGACCTGGGGCCATCACAGAGTGAACACCAGGCAGACAGGGCACTGCAGGTGACACGGGTCTGCACTTGTCCCTGACTCCTCCAGGGCTATGTGGTAACCCTGCCAGGGCCCAGTGCTGTGGGCACCGTGGGTGCCCTCCTTCTGGTGGTGCAGGTCCTAGTACCAAGTGGGGCAGCAGAGTTTCAGGGGACGAGTCCCCCAAATGTGAGTTTTCATCAGCACAATTGGTGGCCCTCACAGCACAGCCGCGAAATCATCTCCTCCCTGTGGCGCCAGCCCAGCTGAGGGGATGGGAGCCGGCAGACAGAGCTGCAGAAGGACCCTAAGTGACTAGACCGCCCAGCCACAGCTGCTCTGGTCACGGGTGGTTAGACAGAGAGCACAGAGGTGGCATTTCAGAAACGGGCCCCGCCCACCCCGTGTGCCCACGGGCCAAGGGAAGGACCCACCCTGAGGAGCGCCGTCCATCCGGCACTGCCCTTCCTGGGCCTGGCCGCACGACAGTCGCCTTCCTCTGTTCAGGGGGTGACGGGCCCTGGGAAAGGCCGGTCCGTGTTCTGCGGAGCTCGCTCTGGGTGGAAGTCAGGCATTTCTGGCAGATCCTCTGCTGCCCTGAAGCCAGTAAACACATAAACAACACAGGAAGTGCCCTGCTGGACCTGGGGGAGGGCCCGGGCCTTCCTGTGCCTCCTGCTGAGGGCACGTGCCTGTCCGCCTGGTCTAGGTGGGTGAGTGGGTCAGAGGGTGGTGCCGGGCTGGGCAGGCGCCGCTGTGCCGAGTGGTCGGCTGCCACCCTGGAAGCCTGTGTGTGCTCATGCCTGCGCCATCTCAGGTTGCTGGGCACAGTTCCGGCCCATGAGCAAGAAGGGACTTCCTGGGAGGGATGGATGTGGGACCTCGTCTGCAGGAGGACTTCAGGGAGGTGGCTCAGACTTGCCGCCTGAGTGGGCCTGTGCCCCTTGGTGGCTGTAGAGCTCGGATGTGCACGTCTGCCCTGGAGCTTTGTCCTGTGTCTCGAAGGCCACACCCAGGACAAAGACCTCCTCTTTACCGTGTGGACTCGTTCCTGTCGGGTTTCAGGCCACCAGGAATGGAGCACATCCTGCCACCTGACTGGTGGGGGTGGAGTCCCAAGTCCTGTACAAACGTGGGGTCATTTGAAATGGGCTTTGAAGAATGCATAGGAGTTCTTTACCAGCTGGCTAGGAGAATTTGGCCTTTCGGATAGAAGGGCCATGAGCGAGAAGAGGTGTTCAGACCTGCCAACAGCCTGTTGGTGGAATGGGCCACCAGCCAGGTGCTCAGGCTGAGTGGCTGGAGATGAGATTCTGCAGGTGAGGTCTGGGCAGCGGGTCAGAATCCACTGCAACCAGAAAAACCTGTAGGGTTTGAGCAGGGCAGTGACAGGAGGAAGGTCCCCTGCTGCCCTGGGCAGGGGGTGGAGTGAAGAGCCTCTAGGATGGTAGCCGGGGACAGGTGACAGGTGATGTCCCCATCCAGGGGCCCCGGCAGGTAGGAGCTGATCAGGGGCTGCAGTGGTTGCCAGAGGCTTCTCTTCTGTGAGCATAGGATCCCAGGGAAGCGGGTCTGCTTTGGGGGAGGTGGCAGTGGGGGGGCAGGTCCTGAAGTGGGAGGCTGTCCTAGGCCCAGTTGGGTGGCCTTCTCCCCTTCGCCAGCTGCTTGTCCCTTGGGTGACACTGGCCCAGGACTGGAACAAATCCGAGGAGGATTTCAGCTGGGAGTTTGCAAGAGATTAAGGAGGGGGGAGGAAAAGGGGGTAGAAACGCAAAGGAAGCAAACGATGCAGCTGAGTGAGGCGGGGCCACCGCGGTGGGGAGGCACTGACTGGGCAGGCTGCCGCCACAGCCCAGGCCGCCAGCCGTCCGGACTCTCCTCCTGCCCGCTCTCCCGGCCACCCTCTGAATGGGCCTCCTGGGAGGTGGCCGCCCTGCTTCCCGCCCCAGCTCCCCCAGGACACTGGAACGCAGAGTTGCTCTGCCTCGGTGGGTGGGGGACACCCCTCACCGCTCACCGCTGCTGGGGACTAGCCCACAGCGCTTCCCCCGGCCCACGGCGTTCCAGGCCCTTCCATGGACTGACCAGCGCCCCAGGGCACCCAGGTAAGCGGAGCTCAGTCCCGGCCCACAGTCTTCTGGCCACGTCCCTTTGCTGCTGAAACCTGATCTCCAGTGGTGGGGGAGGGGACGGAGGCTGGGGTGAGGTGGGCTTCGGGATCCCCAGGCCAGCCCGGAAAGGAGCCGAGTCTGGATTGGGAAGAAGGAGATTCTTCCCAGTGCCCCTGTCACTTGGTGACAGCCCTCAGGGCCCTGAGACTCTGGGTCCAAACACCCAGCTCCGGAGCCTGGGGCTCCTTCCAGAAGAAAAGCCGCTTTGTCTGCGAGACGCACGGGGCGGAGGGAGCCTGGCTCACAGATGTGCGGCTTTCCGGAGGCCTCTTCCAGCCCAGCATTCTTCTGCTGAAACCAGAAAATGTGCTGCCTCCTTTCAGGGCTGTCGCCTGCACCTCGGCTGTCCCCTCCACCCTGGCCGTCCCCTCCATCCCTGGCCGTCCCTCCATCCCAGCCTGTCCCCTCCACCCCTGGTCTGTTCCCTCCACCCCTGGCTGTCCCCTCCACCCCTGGCTGTCCCCTCCACCCCTGGCTGTCCCCTCTACCCCTGGCTGTCCCCTCCACCCCTGGCCGTCCCCTCCACCCTGGCATGTCCCCTCCATCCCAGCCTGTCCCCTCCACCCCTGGTCTGTCCACTCTACCCATAGCTGTCCCCTCCACCCCTGCCCGTCCCCTCCACCCTGGCTGTCTCCTCCAAGTTCTCTCGCACAACCTCCAACGAGACAGTTTTCTTAAATGCTGCAAGCAGGTGTCAGGAGCCAAGTTGGGGTTTCAGAATGAGAGTTACTATTGTCCCAAACAAGTCACTACTGTCACCCAAGACCTACAGCCACCAAAGTAACCTGCTCACATCAAGAGAGCTTCCCGAGGGAAGTGTGTAGGTCCGTCCCGAGTCTTGCCCCTGACATGTCCGAGGTGCGTCACCGGGCGTGGGCCCAGCTCTCAGGGTGGCCTGGGCAGGGCAGGTGCCCAGATCATAGTGGCCATGCTGGGGCATCTGTGTGCGGCCGCGAATTCTGCTGTCACACCACGTGTGTGTGTTAGCTAGAAGGATGGGGACGATGGAGAGGGGGGAACCCCAACACACTGCATTGTGGGAAAGGCTGTGCGAAGGCGGGAAGAAACATAAGCCCAGCGGGCAGCGCCTCCCTGTCACTCCCGCCCAGTGTCCCCTGTTTGCTCCCCTGAGGATGGTGACATGTCTCTGCAGTTGAATGGAAGACGGTGTCTGTTCACATGTTTCCTGTGTTTTGCACACGTTTATATGCACCACAGCAATTTTCCATGAGTCCCACACGTGTATCATTTATTAGAAATTGTGTGATCAGGATGGAACTATTTTTCTCACCCCAGAAGTGAGATTAAGAGAGTTTGGGTTGGTTTGTACTTGGAGGGGCTTCCTGCGGCCGGCCTGGGCTTTCTAAGTGGAACCCACGGGCCCAGGGCCATGGGCAGGTTCAGCGCCCCGACCCTCTCCTGTGCGTTCTCGTCCTGCCCGGGGCGTTAGGGTGTGTTTGCGGGAGGAGGCAGCCACTTCAGGGCAGGGTTCTTTTATTTAGTTCGTTCCCTGACTTTGAGAGCTTCCTGGTGGTGGCACAGATGCCTCCTGGAGAAAGTGTAGCCTCCTTTCCAGTTGTTGAGATGTGCTGGCCGCCTTTGAGCAAGTTTCTTAGCCTGGTCTCCAGAACCGCTGTCCTCGTGCCCACGGGAAGGTTTTCACCAGGAGCAGGTCAGGTGACACGTGCACACGGCTTCGCAGTGCCAGGCACACAATGGGCGTTTGGCCGGGAGCGGCTATTCTTCTTATTTCCGTTATCATCATCTTTATAAAAAAAGCGACCATGCGTTGGTGCTCGGATGGTAGGGCATTTTGAGACACCTGGAACTAGAAAGCCGAGGACGTCGACCAGCTCCTGCAGCTGCCACAGAGCTGCACCGAGTGTGGCGACAGCCAGACCCGCATGTAGTTCAGGTGTGATGACCGGGGGCTCTGGGTACGCAGAGGGGCTCATTAAGGACCACTGTGGACACTCGGCCTGACAGCTGCCCACTTGCCTTTCTCTCTCTGACTCAGTTTCCTCTGCCTGTATCTTAAGGAAACGGTAAATAATCCAATGGTATCAAGCTGCTCGGTGGAGCGGGCCCTGGACAGGCAGGCAGGCAGTGTGGTGAGGGGTGTCAGGCCTCCTCCCTCCCCCGGTGCTGGGCTCCCAGCCGTCAGCTCAGAGCCCCCTCTTGGGAGCTCCTCACTCACTCTGCAGAAGACCCGCCTGAGCATGTCCTGACTCCACACATCCTCTTATGATCGCAAGGCAGCGGGACCACCGTTTATGTAAGAACAGGCGTCCAGACACCGCGGTCACAGCCCACACAGCCCGTCCCCCTGCCGCCCTCCAGAATGTACGCGTAAGAGGCCTGGATTGAAAAGTCCAGAGCTGCTCAGCTTCAGGTCGGCCACTACATAGCAAGGTGACCTTGGCCTGGGGCCGTGCCTGTGGTCTGGCGTTTGACACGGTAGACTCAGGGGCCACAGGTGGGCATCTTGGGAAAGGTGGGTGGTACCAGCCAGACCAGATCCATAAAATGAGACAGGATTTTACAAACCCAGAGTGGGCGAGAGCGAGATGAGGAGGGCGGACTGGGCTTGGGCTATGGTTGCGACTTAGCTGGGCAGAGGGCGTGGGCTCGCTAGGACAGAAAGTCGCCTGGGTGACCGAGTGCAGATAAAGGACCCTCTGGAATGCCCTGGAGTTCCTTGACAGCTCTGGACAGGGCTGTAGTGACAGACAGACGGGCAGACGGATGGGGCCAGGCTGACAGGCGTGAGGAGGCGTGCGTCCCATGCAAGGTCACTGCATTCCCCTCTGTCTCAAGAGCTCTGTCTCAAGCTTGTCACACAGCCATTCTCCACAGCTCAGATGGGACACAGGGCGAGGACACCGCTGCCCGCTTCGGGCCTGGCTAGAATCTCAGCCGCTAAATGTCTTGCAAACAGCAGACTCTGGCTTCTGAAATCGGGGGATGCATCCCCCTAGCTGCTGAGGGTCCCCACTGTGTGGGCCGGGCCCCCAGGGCCCAGGTGAAGGTCCTTGGAATTATGTCCATTAAATCTTTCCAGGAAATAGGGTTCTCCAGCCACACAAGAGCAATGAGAGAGTCCAGCAGTGTCCCAGCTGTAAATCTCTACAGTGCAGTCTGGATGGCAGGGAGCTGTCATCCTGGAAAACACCCCTCAGGCTTCATATGTCAGTGTGGGCGCTGAAGTGACCTTTCTTTAGAAGGTCTGTGACAAAGTTACTGTGTGTCCTCGTCCCGCTTTTGAAGCAGCCAGATTGGCTGGGAATCTGTCTGAAGGGGGAAGGAAGGAGCAAGGCCCAGCTGTGGGACGGGGGTCGTCCTGGGCACCTGCGACTTGCACCCACACAGGGGTCGGGGTCCGGCCACGTCACTGACTCAGACTGGGCAGCACGTCGCAGGGTCTGTGCCTTCTGCCAGCAGCGCGTCCATTCCCGTGTAACCTTGGTCACTTCGCGTCGTGCTCTTCACCGGCCTGTCACCCTCTGAGCGAGTGGCACAGCTTTTCCCTCTGCTTGGGAAGCGCCATCTCTGGGTTGGTGGCTCAGTACGAGGGGGCCTCAGGGGAGTCAGACCCCTCACCCCCGAGCCTGTTCTTGTCTGTCTCCTTTCCCACTGGCTAGAGTTTCAGCAAAGGTCTGTGTCCATGGGCTGCTTTCTGCTGCAAGGAACGAGCCCCAACTCAAAGAGGACAAAGGAATACAAAGGACATGGAATGTTCACTGGCGCTAGAGCTGGGAGGTACCCACGTGTCCGTCCAGGGACCAAGGGACAAACAGAATGTGATCCCTGCACACAGAATGGAGTGCTGCCAGCCTTAGAGAGGAAGGGAATTCTGACACCAGCTCTAACACAGATGGACCTCGGGGACATAAGGTTATGAGGTTCCACTTCTGTGTGGTCACTGGAGCGGTCAGACTCATCGGGGAGAAAGCAGATGGTGCCGGTGCCAGGGCTGGGGGGAGGGGCAGCCAGTGTTCAGCGGGGACACGGTTTCAGCTTTGCGGAATGACAGTTCTGTGGGTGGATGTGGTGATGGCTGCCCCAGTGTGACTGGACTCAGTGCCACCAGGCTGTACACTTAAAAAAGATAGCGAAGTTTATGTGACGTACACTTCACCACAACTGGGAAAGAAAGGGAAATTCAGGTGAGCACGGAGGGTGGCTCTGGCCTCAGGCCTGGTGGCGCCAGGCCTCACTCCTGCCCCCGGTGTCACAGCTCCCGTGCCGCTCTCAGGAACCAAGGACCTCAGCCCCAGACCGTGCTTCTGAACCAGCGGCAGTGTGTCCCCGAGAGCTCTCACGACGCCACTGTGCCAGCCGCCGCGTTCACGGGTTGCTAAGGGCCCGCTGGAGACACTGGCCTCGCCTGGTGCATCTTAATGTAGAAACTGCTTTGCAAACCCTCAGTGTGAAGGGGATTCCACATTAGAATTCCCTCCCCGGAACCCACGAAGTGAGGCAAATGTGCTTTCAGTCCAGCATGTGTGAATCCGAACCTCAGCCAAGAAGGGGGGCGTCTTCAAAGGACAAGAGGAAGGAGGGTCCCCAGTGTCGTGAACTACTGTTCTGCGGTTCCTGGTTTGTTTCTGTGACTGGGCAAAAGGGACACTGCCTGTGTTTCTGAAGGGATCCTTCCGGTGTGGATAAGGACTTCCCAGGAGGGCCACCCTGTTCACAGACAGGGACCCCGAGTAGAGCGCTGGCTGTGCACACCCACCCCGTCGGGCAGTGAGGACGTCGGATGCTTCTAGAACAGCCAGTTCGTCCTGGGAGCACTTCCCTGGAGCTTATTAAACCTGGACACCTCATGCCATAGAACACATTCGTGTTGTGTGACTTGGACGGAAGGGGTTCCAAGAGAAAGAACTCACGGCCGAGGAAGTGACCGCGTCGGGTCCCTTCACCATTTCTTCTGTGTTTGGGGGGTGTCTGTGCAGCCCGAGACGCAGCCCTTTGCTTTTTATTAAAACAACAACAACAACACATATAATGGCCTGTACTTTTCCAGTCTTCAGTAATTAATTCTCATTCTATCTGGCTGCCCGCCCATCTTTCTTTCCTTTGCTTTCCAGAAGGTTGGTTAAATGGCCTGTTGTTCAGAGACAAAGAACAGAAGAATTATAAGATCAGGACCCCTTAAAACAAAAACGCAAACGAACAACAAAAAAACCTATCGAACTCCCCGTATAAAGTCTTGCTTTCTTAAAACGATACTTTAAGTTTAGAGCTAACCAGCAGGAAAAAGACTGTTTTATCTATGGAATGGTTTGTGTAAACCTCGTGGTAACCAGAAAGCGAAAATCTAGAGCAGAGACAAGAAACAAGGAAAGGGGACACAGAGCAAATCACCATGGAAAACCACCAGCCCACCAAGGTAGACAAACGCAAGCAGTAGAGAGAGAAACTTAGAGGGGACCCTGGAAATCGTCTGAGCTGAGCCTGCCGGGTGGGGTTCTGTCGAGATAGGACCTGAAGGTCCCAAGCTTTGGCCTGGGTCCAGCGGCCCAGGACTGGCAGAGAGCCAGGCTGGGCCTGGGGTCACGCTCTCCCTCCTGGCAGCCCCAAGTCTCACCCCTAGAAATACAGTGCGAGGAGGAGACAAACATTTGCTAATATCCCATTTTGCCAAAAGCGCTCAAGTGGTGAAGGGAGCTTCCTAGTTAAGTACAAGGTCCCAGGTGGAACTGGGAGAGGAGACCGTGTCGGGACACACATCACAGACGGACGTGAGGGAGTCATAGGTGGGTAGCTGTGGGAGGAAGGTGAGATAACAGATGGATGGAAGGAAGAAAAGCAAAATGGATCATGGACTTACTGCGATTCTGCCTGTTTATTATGCGTCCAAGGTCGAGGCTGACTTTTGGGCCGTTAAATAACAAAACTCAAGTTTCTTTGTCTGGATAGGCAAGTGTACTCTTGACTTCAGTTAAATTTATTTTGTTTTTAAAGGTCTTATAAAAAGCTTAATGGTAATTTGTAATTGTTAACAGAATTAATACATGAAGTGACTAATTTTTATGCCTTGGTAAGACTTTTAATGTCACCAGGAAGACAAGGAAATGCTGAT
This sequence comes from Rhinolophus sinicus, assembly GCF_036562045.2. Classification (NCBI taxonomy): domain Eukaryota; kingdom Metazoa; phylum Chordata; class Mammalia; order Chiroptera; family Rhinolophidae; genus Rhinolophus; species Rhinolophus sinicus. Next base: position 116,239,886 of record NC_133758.1, read on the forward strand.
CTTTTTTTTTAATGTCACGTGCCCTGACCTTGTCAGTAAGTTGTGCTTCCTGCGCCCAAGATCCCAGCTGTACTGGGATAAACCTTGATGTTGGGGTGCGTCCTCAGTTTTCACTCTGTCGGGCAGACAGGGGCTTTGGAAGACAGTGAGCCAGGGGGTCCCCAGTCTTCCTGTTAACTTATGTGTGATGTAAATAGAGGACAGTGGGGAGTGAATGGTATCCGGCTTCCCACAGACCTCCTGCTGCAGCTCCAGCGACAGCACAAAAATAGACCTTGTGGAAGAGAGCCTGTGACCCGCTGACCCTTGTTCTGGGCAAAGGAAGTGCAGGAAGGGGATGAGGGGAGAACAGCCTGGCTGTGTTCAAGGGCCCAGAAGGAGAGGGCGCCCTCGTCCTGCAGGCCAGGACCAGCTGGCACTGGGGACAATCCCAGAAGTGAGGGGTTTGCATTTCTAAGCACGGAGGGGGTTCTTCGTCCCCTGTGTGATCACAGGCAGGGGTGGAAGTGAGAACATGGTGAGGGAGGGCAGAAGTGCAGCTTTGCGGGGAGGGTACAGGGACCTGAAAGAGGCGTGTGTTGGGAGCCCAGATCAGGGGGCAGCAGGGCTGTGCCTGTGCCGTGCATGGGGCCCTGGTGTGGGCTTGTCCCCGACCTGTATGCTCATCCCCATGGGGAGGCGTGGCCCAGGAAGATGTCTGCCTGCCCTGCAGCCCTGTGGGTTTGGTGTAGGACCCGAGTGCTCACCGCGTCCGGCCAGGAGCGGAGACGGCCGGCCAGGCACAGTCACATAGAGGCCGCTTCCTCCCATGTCACCTGTGGGACCTCCGAGTTGCCCCGGCCTCCTCAGTCCAGACCTGAGACAGAGGCCGGAACCCGAACAGGCAGCTGGGTCACACGGACAGTTGTCCTCTTAGAAATTTCACCTGTCAATTAGCTGAACAGCAAGTGTGCAAAACACAGCACAGCACATTCTGCTCGTAGGACGAGCACGTTTCTAGGAATGAGGTGAATCCTTGCAGCGGGAGTTGTGGTCTGCGGTCCAACCCACAGAGCTGGTGTGTTTGTCTGTCGTCCTCTGGCCTGTGGGGTCCCTGTTCTCGCACTCTCGATCCCCAGCAGGGACAGTGGTCAGTACCCACTTTGTGCCCCAGTCCCCCTGAGGCCGCACGCAGGCCGGGTGGTGGCGGTGGTGGCCGCCAGCTGCATGCATCTGAGCGCCCAAGTCCCAGGCTGGGGGCCAGGTGGGCCAAGGTCCTGGACTGCCCTTCACTGGATGGAGGGTTGAGTCCTGTTGCCTGGGGCAGGACTGAGTGGAGAGCTGGCCCTGAGCTGTGAGCAAGGCACTTGTGTGGGAGATGCTGTGCTTGCCCTTTTGGGGAACAGGCAGCATGACCACAGGACAGAGCAGGTCCTGTTTCCTTTGTTGTCACCTCCTTTGGTGGACGTCTCAGGCGCCATGAGAGTGTGGCACAGATTGCCGAGGTGCTGGTGGCTCTGGGACTGTGCCGACGGGGTGTGCAGCCCACAGCACCACAGGAGGGCACTGGAGCCGGGAGGCCTGGGAGTTAGTGATTCCATAAGTGGGTGCCATGCGTGCACGAGCCGTTTTTGACCCCTGTGCCTCCCTGCGTGGGGCCCTGGAGGCTGTGGGCACCTCTGTCCTCCCACACCTCGGGCCGCCCCTTGACCTATGCTCCCACTGTTTTCCCAGCTTGCCCTTTCCTTTTCCCTTCAACCTCCAAGCCTCTGCTAACTCATTCACTCATTCATTCATTCATAGCCCGAGTGACCTGGGCCCCCACCTGCGGCCAGCTCAGTGGTGGGGCCCGCAGTGCCCAGGAGCAGCTCCTGCCCTGTGGGCACAGAGCCCACAGAGGGGGCCCAGCACCCATGTCGCATCCTTTAGTCTGTCAGACTCCCACCCATCCTTCCCGGCTTCCATCACATGCCACTTCCTCCAGGAAGCCTTCCAGGTCTCCCCAGACAGAAACGATTCCTCCTGCAGTTATCTGAAGCGCTCAGGCTACACCTCACATCCTGTCTCTTTGTCTCCTTATCTCCTCATTCTGACAAAGTGTTCACCCCCCACCCCCGGAGGGCGCCCACTCCCCGCTCTGCACTGACAGCTGGCAGGTTCGAAGCAAATAAACTCTCCATGTCTGCAGATGTTATTTTAGTATCAAGATGGCACATGCTGGTGCTGGTGCAGGGCCACCTGAGAACCAGCCTTGGCATTTGTCTCCCAGCTTGGGGCGGAGGGATTGAAGGGTGGGCTCTGGACTGTGCAGCTGGTGAACTAAGCATTCACTTTAGGACATTTAGTAGGGAATGTCCTCCTGGGACGCGGGGCAGTTGTGCACTGTGTGTAGTAAGAACACTGGGTCTCGCTGGGAATTGTCAGGCAAGGGCAGCAGGAGGCACGCAGGGGGCTTGTCCACACGCTGGCACCCACCCGGCCACCCTGGTGGCACCCAGGCAGCCCATTCTGGTGACAGTTGCACTCGGGAGACGGAGCCCCTCCCAGGGGCCTCCAGTGTGGTTCGTACAAGTGGAACATTAGCAGGAGGCTTTTCTATAGTGAACAGTTTACCAAATGTCTAACAAACTTAACACCGAAATTGACTCCCACCCTCCCCGCAAATTGGACAAGGTGCTGTATTTAAAGTTTGTCTTTGACTTTCGTAAGCATTACTATTATGTGGATGTATGTAGTGTTTTTACTTATCTTGCTTAAGTTTCTTGGGTTTTTTTAACATGCAGCTTGATTTCTTTAGTCTGTTTGGGGAAATTCTCAGTAAACATCTTTCCAGCATTCTGCCTCATTCAATTTCTCCACCCACTTCTTGGGCTCCACCTGCACGAATGTTAGACGTTTTCATCGTGTCCCGTATGTCTTTACGCTTGTTTCTGTATTTTTCATACTCTTTCTTCTGTGTTTCAGGCGGTATTTTCCTGATTTACCTCCCAGATCACTCATCATTCCTTCTGCTGTGTCAATCTGATAAATCTGTCACCAAATGCTTACTTTCATTGTGTTTTGAAGTTCTAGGATTTCTATTTGATTATTCTTCATGTCCTACAGTGGTCTGGCGAAATTCTCCCCCTTTCCTTCTATTTTCTGAAACAGCTCTACTTTAGTTATTTTAAAATCTGTGTCTTTAAATTCCAATTTTTCTATCAGGGTGGGTGTTTTTTCTGTCTTTACTTTTTTTCTTAATTTTCATTTCTTTGTGCTATTACCTGGCATTGCTCATCAGTTTTTTTTAAATTAAATATTTGATATTGTGTCCAAAAATGATATAGATGGATGAATAGATAGATGATAAATAGAAGATAAGTGATATATAGAGATAGCTAGTTAGCTGGATAGATAGAAGGATGGATGGATGGATGGATGGATGGATGGATGGATGGATGATTGGAGGGAGGGAGGGAGGGAGGGAGGGAGGGAGGGAGGGAGGGAGGGAGGGATGATTGGATGGATGGATGGATGGATGGATGGATGGATGGATGGATGGATGGATGGATGGGTGGATGGAAGGATGGAGGCAGGCTCTGAGGCTGTTGAATCCCTCAGAAAGGACAGGACTTGGTTTGAGGCAGGCTGTTTAGATCCGGTCAGGGCTGGTCTGTTCCTGGAACTTGTACTCCCAGGCTTCAGCCTTGAGGCCTCTCCCTGGGTCCTTGCAGTGGCCCCTCTTCCTAGCTGAGGTGCTGAGCTCTGAGCCTCGTTCTCAGCCCCACCACGAGAGTGCCCAGACCCCTCGTATCTGACGTTTCTCGGTAGCACTGCTGTCGTGGTCACCCTGCTTTGGCCCTGTGCCTCTGAGCGTCGGAGTCAGTAATACCTGGAGGGGAGACGGCTCTGAGCGTGCCAGTCCTTCCTCTGTGGTCCCTTTCCTCTGTGCTCTTTGCCTGTCATGTCCTGGCTGCCTTGGAGCTCTGCTCCCCAATTTTTGTCTCCCCAGACCTGTGGGATTCCCACGGCCTTGACCGTGGGCTTCCGTTTGGCCTCTGCACCACATGCTCCCGAATGGGTCTGTGTCGGGCAAAACGGCCATGACCGTGATGCCCCTCAACGCCATCGCTTCCCAGGACTGAGTCATAGGCGTGATGCGGAGTTGCTTAGCTTTTCTCTTCTCCTACCTGTCCTCCGTTGCTTTCAAGCAGAAAGCAAAATGCCCTGTGTTTCTCACAGTATTATTGTATGATGTTTATACATTTGTCCAGTTCTTAAAGCTTACTTAGAAAAATAGACAAGGTTTTAAAAATCCTGAGAAATAATGGAGATGCTGGGCTGTGGGCGCGGTGGGCATTTCGTGAGTGGAATCCTGTCACACAGGCAGGTGTTCAAGGCTCTGGGCTTCTCATCTCCTGCGTGACGGGCCCGGCAGGTGGTCACTGTACCTCACAGGGCGAGGACACCAGGGCCAGGCCGTGCTGGAGGGGGGAAGTGTGCCCGGAAGGCAAGGACCCAGGTGCGAGCTGAGTTCCCAGTTTGCAGAGGGAAGGCTTGGCCCTTTCTAAAGTGACAAACGGCCTGGGTCGTCTACACGCTCAGTAGTCGGTCCGGGTAGACTGGTCTGCAGGTGGTGACATCGTGCTTCCCTCCCGGGTCACAGGGCCTCAGGGGCAACGCAGTGAGGACGACAGCTCACGGTCCCGTATTGGAAGCTGTGGTCAGGGACTGACGTTGGGTGACTCACGTTTGGGAAATGCTCCCCTGCTCGGTGGGATTGTAGCTCCTTTGGCAGCAGGAAGCTTCAGAAGTGACACCATACCATACAGGAAGAAGGGCCCAGGCTGAGTCTCCCCGAGTCCTGTAACCAGGTCCCTCTGCTCTTGTGTCATTGCCACAGAACCACGAGGCTGCGCTGAGGTCCTCAGTCACGCCGTGGGGATGTCAGAGAGCCCCGTGGGAGCCAAACCCGCAGTGCTCCGGGCGGATGTGCCCACAGCGCCCTCCTTCCAGCGGGCATTCACGCCCTCCTGCACGGTGTCCAACAGCAGCCCCAGCCAGCGGCGGGACAGGTACTGACCCAGGCTGCGGCACAGGCCCGCACACCAGCCCGGGAGAGGCCGGCCAGGGCTCGTCCTGCAAATGACCCCGGGCCCCTTTGTGGAATGACAGCTGTCACTCTCAGATGTACATTGTGAAGGAAGGTCCTGAGCGCATCACTATTAACAGGCAGGATGCACAGGAGCCCACCTCCACCTGGCGTCTGGTGACAGTGCCCTGAAGCAGGAGTGCCAGGGGAGGGCTGTCTGAGCTGAGGCTGGGCAGGGGCGCGGGGGCCTGACGGCCAGGACAGGCCTGCCTCTGGGCTCATGGAATTTGTGACGCTGTTGGGAGAGCAGAGGGACACTCGGTGGGATGAGAAGGGCAGAAAAGAGGGGCGGTGACGGAGAGAAATACCCTGTTTCTATTTCACAAGGAGCAAGTCCGTGGCTCAGAGCAGGCGGGTCCCAGGGCTGCTCGTGCGGGTTCAGTGCTCCCCGGAGAACCCCTGGGCTCTCCTCCCTTCTGTGTGGGTGTGACGCCACACACAACACACGCGTGTTTGCTAGTGAACTAAACGCGCGTGTGCGATCGGGTGGTTTGTCAGCCAACTCTCTGTATCCCTGAATGTGGAGTAGTTTCCGATATTCTCCCCCCGTGCCCCCCAGTCAGCGGGTTTGTCCAGCAAGCCCTAGTTGAACACTGACGGCCTGGTGCCCATATTAGGCGTCAGGGAAAGAAGGAGAAAATGGGTGACACAATTGTACCTGGGGGGGGCGCGGGCTCTTCAAGAAGCAGACACTAAGTGGCAGCTGATGACAGCTTGGTTGACCCCTGTGCCCGGGGTGGTGGGACCAGGGGTTCAGCGCCGGTCCCCAGGTGCACAGACACTGGCCGGGTACTGGGCATGGCCTGGGCAGCTCCAAGTTGGTGACACACAGAGCTTCGTGTTAAAGAACGGGAGGGCCTTGTCTAGTTGAAGAGCAAAGGTGGCTGGGGGGCTGCTGGGGGTTCATGACACGAACACTATACCCACGAGGGACTGTGGAGGGGCTGCCCTGGGGCCAGCGTGGCTGTGCTTGCTCACAGGCTGCCCGTGGCTCATTTTGTGGCCTCTCCATGGATTGGGATCTTCTCTGACGCTTGGTTTGTCTCCTGAACAGCCCCCCCTCTGCCGAGCACCAGTGGGTGGAGACTAGCCCCAAAGCCACACGGGCCCTGCTGGGGAGCAGCCGGCCCCCAGGAAGCCTTCTCTGCGCCAGCGAGTTCCCAGGTCCCAGCAAGGACGGCCCCGGCCCCGGCCGGCCGCACCTCCTGCCTGCCGAGCTCACAGCCTCTTTCCACAGCCATGAGCCCTCCCTGGTGGAGCTACCGGAAGCCTTGGGCCCCCCAAGCGGCCAGGCCTTCCTGGGCCTGCCCCCCAGGGAGGACCCTGGGGCCCTGCTAGCCAATTCCCACAGAGTGTCCCAGCCCCCCAGCACCCCGCGGACAGCAGCAGCTGCCGACAATGGTTTCCTGCCCCACAGCTTTCTCACGGTGGCGCCTGGACACGGCGGCCACCACAGCCCCGTCCTGCAGGGCCAGGGCCTGTCCCTGCCCGGGCAGCCGCCCCTTCCTGAGAAGAAGCGGGCCTCGGAGGGGGACCGCTCCCTCGGCTCCGTGTCCCCGTCATCCAGCGGCTTCTCCAGCCCCCACAGCGGGAGCACAATGAGCATCCCTTTCCCCAATGTCCTGCCGGACTTCCCCAAGCCGCCCGAGGCAGCAGCTCCTTCCCCAGGTATGTGTCCCCTCCTCTGCGGGACCCACGGGACCCACCGTATTCACTAAGGAAGGACCCCCAGGCTTCACACCTGGGCCTGAGAGCCAGCGCCACCTCTGGGGCTGGGCTGGGCGCCTGGAGGGGGACGCCGAGGGAGCAGCAGGGGCGTGTCCGTCCTCTGTGTCCCTGTCCCCACAGCTGAGACTCGTTCCGACAGCAGGCCCCACCGTTCCCGCCGTGGTGCTCTTTCCACTGGGCGTCCTGCTTGTTCAGAATAACTTCTGTTCTTTAATGCAATGCTTTCATTCGCAATTTAATGATGAGCCATTTCAGATTATGAGAAGATGGCCCTGGCACCCTCCAGCAGCCCCGGCCAGCTCTGTTTGCTCCCGCCTTCTAACCATGCGCCGCTGCTGCGTGCTGCGTGGTCCTGGTCACAGTCCTGCTGTCTGTCGTGCTCCCGGCACTCATCTTCCCCGGAGACCCTACACCCCGGGGTGGGCACTTTGACCTTCTAGTTCCCTGGGAGGTGAGAGCTAGCAATAAAACGCCCTTCACAATGCTGGGCTTTAAATTCTGTTTTGCAGATAATCCAGGCGATAAGCACGTGTCCGTGAGCTTCGTGCAGGACACCTCCAGGTTCTGGTACAAGGCGGACATCTCCAGAGAACAAGGTGCGTGGCAGACAGGGCTCCGAGTCCTGTGTGCGGCGGGGCCTGAGGGGGACATGAGGGCACCGCTCCCCGGGACGCCGAGTTACAGCAGGGCTGCCCTGTGTCACACACCCCGGAAGTGCCACCACCTCTAAGTCTCTGTAGGACAAGTGGGTCCTCGTGAGGGAGCTGCCGAGGAACAGGGGTGGCCTCGCGCTTTCCGGAGGGCAGGGAGTCATTTCCGCCAGCCGCCTGATGGCGTCATGGCTGGTGACAACTGCAGATTGTGACCGAGGGTCGGGAGGAAGGACAGACGTCCCTCCAGCACCGTTGCATCTGCTTGTGGGAAAGACAAGCGCTGATAACAGGCGCCTTGCACGCACGTGTGCCACCTGCGTCTGCTGCAGCCTCATGGCAGCTGGGAAAATTTGAAATCACCCACAGTTTTGAGCAGCTAAGTCATGTGACATTCTTCACTGGAACTCAGATTCACGAGGTCTCCGAGAGGGAGCCTGGCCGGCCATTAGAGCGGTGGCCCCTCTGGGGCAGCTCCTGGGCAAACAGTGGCCATTCCTTCAGCAGATCTCGTTTGTCCCCGAGACGTGCTGCCCTCCACTCGCAGGGAGCTGCTGTCCCCCTCACAGCTGTGAGAGACACAGCCTCCTGGGGGCTCATAATTCCCAGAAGTCCCTCAGAGAGGACGGTGTGTGACTGCCCGAGGAGCCTGGGGTGCACGGCCAAGACACAGGAAATGAAGTTCCCCTGTGAACGGTGGCTCGGGGCTGGGAAAGGGGTGGCAGTAAACTGCCCGCCACGGTCCCCACACAGCCCGCGGGCTGTTCTGTGTGTGACCTCAACCTGGGGAAGAAAATCCTTAAGCCTGTCCCAAAGATGACTTGCCTGGACACCAAGAGTTAAGTGGCTGCAAACAGCACAGTCCCATTTCCTCACTGAAATTCTTCTGTTCAATTAAGCAGATAATAAAAATGGTAAGAATGTGCATTTCTCCCCAAGAGCTCAATGAGACTATTGTCACTTCACACAGGGGGCCACAGTGGGAGAGGCGTCCCATTCCCTCAATTGGCCTTTGTGGCTGAGCCTGGCACCACGATCCAGGCTCCACTGTTGTCCCCTCCCTGCTCTTGTTGCAAGAATTCCCAGGACTGGTCCTTAGCTCCAGCGCCAGGCGCCTTGTCCAGCCAGACAGACTCTGAGAAGTGCTGGTCGAACACTGTATTCTAGAACACTCCATGTGGACCCTCCCTTGGCGCAGCCTTTTACACCGGGGTGCTGGGTGGGGCCAGGCTGCCCCCTTCTCCATGGGACAACCAGGGCTCCAGCTTTGGAAGCCGGCAGCCTTGGCTTGAATGTGCCAGGTGACTCCAGGGAGTGTAGGCGACAGAGCCAGCCTGAGTGTGGCTGGGCGGTGCTGGTGGGGGAGGCACTGTTGCTGGCACCTGGTAGGCACACAGTAGGCGGTAGCAGTCACTGTTGTCATCTGCCTAATTTAGCCCCACATTTAAAAAGTCCCTTTGGGTGGAGCTCGTCTCAGAATAGCTGCCATGTGCCCTGGGTGCTGCTCTTCCCAGCTGGACTCTGAAAGCGTCACTTCCTCCACTTTCTCAGCATTTTGCGTGGAGGACACCTATACGGACGAATGTCCTGTGGGTGTGACAGCTCCTCCAAGGGACAGAAAGCTGCCCTTGGGCTTTGTCTTCGTGCTGTGTTAACTGTCAAGATGTGCCTTTTGCTATAAAAGCTGCAGTGAAGTTTCAGGAAGACGCAGGAGGGAGACACCTGGGTGGCCTCTTCTGGAGCATGATGGGTCCATGTTACTATGGGAAGGCTCATTCCTTGGGGTGCTTCTGGGCAAACTTAAAAGTACTCAGGAGGAAAAGAGCTACAGGAAAATCAAGTTCCGTACCGCTGTCCCCGCCTTTCCACTGGCCCTGAAAGAGCCCGTTGCAGGGAGGGGAGGATGAGGGTGGCCCTGCCGTCCACCGTCTTCGGAAACGTGGGTGGGGTTGGTGTGTCCTGTGGGACCTGCACAAGCTGGTTTTTACAACCTCAGCAGGCTGGACTCTCTGGCTCATTTCTTTTGCAAAGAACCAGAGTCTAGCATTGTCCCCAAGCTGCCCTCCACTGGGAGAGGAGCCCAGGCTTCTGGGGATGAGCCTGGGGGGAGAAAGAGTTGGAGCTGACCTGCCGCCCTACACGGGGGTGGGGGTGGGGGCAGGATGGGCGGGGCCAGGGGCGGGGCCGGCCTGGAAAGCCCGCCTTCCCCACAGCAGGAGGTTGGGGCTGGACACTTATTTACTGAGGCGTCACAGGCGTCCTGCCACTCACTGGTTTATGTCCTCATTCGCTCCAGACAGCCTTTGGTTTTACAGAAAGGGGGCGTTTCTATGGCTGTAATTTTGTATTACTTTGTACTCGAAATTCCTAGTTTTCTGTCTTTTTTTTTAAATAAAGGCTGAAAGTCTATAAAAGAAATCCTGAGATGAATTCCTGTTACTAGAGAGAATTCTGGCCGGTGTCTGGGCGGCATCAACCTTGAGGTTACTGTCACCCTAAGTGGTCCTTCTGTCTTCCTCTGCTGTGCTGACAGGACCCCGGCTGCCAGATTTCAAGCAGGAAGGGGGGGGCGTGTTTTTTAAAGCAGTAATTATGAGCTAAACTTTCTGACCTCACCTAGGAAAGATGGAAAGAGTCCGTTCTGGGCTCAGCAGCTGGCCCTGAGTCATGGTGACGGCCACAGGGAGGTACAGCCCTGTCCTGGCTGCACGAAGGAGGACCACCTACAGCCACGTTTTTGCCATTCCCCGGGGCAAATCCTGGAATTTGTATTAAGTACTGAGGAGCTTTGGGGCATATCCTGTTTATCTTCAGAAAGTGTGACTGGAAAGTTCTTTCCTTTCATTGGAAGTTGAATGCGCACACACTCTAAGATCCCAAAGGAAAAAAATGCCATATGGCCCAGTGGGGACGGTGGGGCAGCTCTGCCTCGCTTCCTGCCCGGCCAGGCCAGTAGGTGGGGGTCGTCGTTTGGGCTTCCTGGGTGCTGTGGGATGGACGGAGCCGTGTGCTTGGGGCAGCAGAGCCCTCGCGTGCTGGCCACATCTGTGAGACAGGGAGGGGCGGCCCTGCACCTCCACGTGCTTCAGTCAGGTCCCCACAAGAACTGCACGTCATCACAGACCTCCCAAGGGCACTGAACCGCGCTTTGTCCCCTGGCCAGCTCCCACTGACCCAGTTTGCAGAAGGCATGAGAAGAGACCCTGCTCAGGGGACAGTCCCAGCAGAAACAGACTGTGTGTCCCCGGCACACACTCATGTCCCTCTGTTCCCTCCCTAGCCATCGCCATGCTGAAGGACAAAGAGCCGGGCTCGTTCATCGTCAGGGACAGCCACTCCTTCCGAGGCGCCTACGGCCTGGCCATGAAGGTGGCCACCCCACCGCCTTCCGTCCTGCAGCTGAACAAGAAAGGTAGGGTCCCGGGGCTGATGTGCTGTGCTCACCTGTGTGTCGGTCATGCATCCGCCTCTGACGGAGGCTGAAAACAGTGCTCATAGGCTTTCCCTGCGGTAGTGGTGTTTTCAGCTGTATTTTACTAAGCACTGTCTTTATTCAAGAAAGCCCGTTAATTATCTGTAAACCTTATTCCTTTATTGCTTTGGATGGGTGACCCGTTTCACTGTGCAGGTATTAGAACAGCAGTACAGGGCTCCACAAATGCGTCGTGTCCCCCTCCGTCCCCTTCCCTCCCCGTCAGACCACGCGTGATCGCTTCCTGCTCTGCTCACGGACTGTCCGCCCAGTGCCAGCAATGCGCCTTCCCCCCGTCCTCACGTGAGGTGAGCAGGCTGCATACCCCATCTCGTGATGGATAAAGTGAGGCCTGCAGTCATCACATTGTCCCCTCTCCAGCAATGGCCGTGCCGTCCTCCCCCTTGCTCCTCACACTGCACAGGGGAAAGGTTAGCCAATCGCATGTAGATCCATTCAGACCTTCCCCTGCCCTTCTCAACGCCTTCGCCATGAGCCGTGACCATGTACAGCCATGGTGACGCCTAGTGCACAGGTGACCTCACCGTGAAGCGGCATGTACACCGCCCAGGAGGTGCCTGGCAGGCAGCCCTGTGTACACCCCTTCCTGTGTGCCGTGAGCCATCCCACTGTTACTCCTGGGGTCCAGCAACCCCACATTTGGCCACGTGAGGCCTTTGAGCTGGCCCATGACTTTTGCTGTCCCCGTTAGTCCATGAGCACGGCCAGGCCTCTGCAACTGTGAATGTGTTGCAAACTCGCTCTGCACTTCCCTGCCCAGCGTCCGTCCAGACCCCTGGTCTGCTCACCAGGAAGGGCGTCAGGAAAGCCTGACCTGTCCCTCCACGTGCTCTGTGCTATTGAGTGTCACCGCTTCTCTGCAGTGACCAGACCTAGGGAAGGTATCATTTCTAAAAATTCATGCACTCCTGCTGACACTGCCCGTTCCAATGTGGGCTCACAAGGTCCTTTCTCACCCTCTCACTCAGTGACCAGCTTGTTCCCAACCACAGCAGACCATGCCACCCACAGCAAGAAGCCCAAGTGAAATGTAGACTGCAGGGTTTTCATACTAATCACCAAAATACGAATCCCTGAACACTATGGTTTTGCCTATTTTCAACCTTGTGTGAGAAAACCAATGCAATGTGTATTCTTCGGTGACTCTGGCTCAGAAGAGGCGCTCTTTCTGCTTCTGACGGCTGTAGCTGCCGTCCCCCTCGTTGCTGGCAGCTTTCCATCCTCTGAATGAATGGGCTGCAGGCTATGCAGTCCACTGTTGGTGGACGCTCGGTTTTCAGTTTCTTCTTCTTTTTGGCTCACCCTGCCCTTCCTGCCTTTCCTGCCACTGTGCCTCAAACTAAGGAAAGGGACAGGACTCTTTTACCCTCTTTCCTCTAAGTGGTGAGTGTGGATGGCCATCATCAGGTCCCCGGGGATGGGGGACGTCAGAGTAAGACAGGGCTGGTTTCTACAGAACAAAATGGTGCACAGCGGCTTCACTCACATTCTGTGCCTGGACCTGTGGCTTTTTCCAGATCCTTCATGAAAGCTCGGCTTAAGCTCCCTGGAGAAAATTGGGGGACTTAAGCCTTGAGGAATGTGAGGTTTGCCTGTCAGGGGCGGGGCCTTAGGCTGAGCTGAGGGTTTTCAGGAGGCGCATGTGTCTGTGAATGGAAGGGGCGGGGCAGGGCAGGAGGGGACTCTGAGTGAGCACAGAGCCCAAATCTGTGGGGACTGTCCTTGTCTGGGAGTGAAGGGGGAGAGGCTTGTGCACACAGGTAGGACAGGTGAGCCTTGGCAGGTGGGGTCTAAGAGCTGCCAGAATTCCAGTCTGAAAAGCTCCAGCAGGCAAGTGCCTCACTTTTGAGTGGAAATAGGGCTGTGTGGGATCTGATGGAGGAGGGCCTCAGACGACTGTCCTAATTGGGAACCTGCTGAGTGACGCTCGGTCGCAGCAGGACAAGTCTCAGGATGGGATGTCTGTGGGTCTGTGGGGACGACGGAGCGTGTGGGAGCGCAGTGACCGACCTCTTGGCAGCTGTCACCTCCTCGGTTCCAGCTGAAAGTTTAAAACGAGGCCAAAAAACTGGTGTTTTGCATGCATTACTTTTGGAAATACAGGGGGCGATGTGTGGCCCTTCCTACTTCTGGGCAAACGTCCCGCCTCTCAGGCCAACTGACTGGACGTCAAGATGAAGGTCACACAGTAGAGGCCGTTAGAACAGCCGTGGCAGGAAACAGTGAGGCCGCGTCCTTGGGGTGGAACCCCACGTCCAGCCCTGTGCCTGCTGGCACCACCACTGTCTCCCTTCAGCTGGGACATGGGTCCTTTCCTCCCACAGCCAAAGGGCATTTTTATCCACCTCGCCCTTTGCTGGGAGCTGACCGTTTCCATTCTGCCCCGGCGGAAGCCTGACAGTAATGGCGTTGTATATAAACCTTATTTGCGAGCTACTGTGGGCGAGGGGTGGGGACCAAGCCCAAGTGCAGTGGGTCCTGCCGTCAGAGTTCCAGTATGGCGGGTGCTACAGGCCACGGCAGACGTGCCCATGGAGCGCACAGGAGCGGGGCCGACAGCACCATGTGACTGTCTGCTGGCCACCTCGGCAGGGAGCCGTCACCTGCTGTTCGTGTGTTGCTGTCATCGGTGCTGTCCTGCCCCCAGACACTCTGCTCTCCGTGGCTTCTGTGACACCGCTGTCCCCTTCATGGCTGGTGCCGCTCAGCACAGGGACGTGGAGGCAGGCTGCCGTCTGAGTCCAGCAGGGGGCACCCTCCCAGCCTCCTCAGTGCGCCCTGCTGGGCATTGCAGTGTATCCAGACGCCGCCAGCCTCTGCTCTTAGTGGGGAAGGCCCTGGAGTCTTGTTTTCTTTCCCAGCTGCTAACTCATTCCTCCACCCCCACCACCCCCCACCCCACCCCCGCCAAACTTTTTGCAGGACGTGCGAGGCTGTCCCCAGGGCCCATCCATCTGGGTGCTCAGCCTGCTGTCCTGGGAGGACCCCTGGTGACCAATGCACTCAGTGGCAACAGGGACCTACAGGTCACACAGGGGCCTTCTCCACGGCAGCTCCTAACCACCCTATAACTTCCATGCTTTCATTTCTAAAAATTCTTTCTTTTAAATTTCTTGCCTCAGCTGGAGATTTGGCCAACGAACTGGTCCGGCACTTTCTGATCGAGTGCACCCCGAAGGGGGTGCGGTTGAAAGGCTGCTCGAATGAGCCGTACTTTGGTGAGTGGCTGGGGGTGTGCAGTGGACATGGGCCGGCGTCCCCTCTGCTCGTGGCCCTGGGCCATCACTCGGGAGCCCTCCACCCTCATGTGCTTTTCATCCCCAGTTCTGAGATCCCTCGCACCTGAATCACCGTCCCTAAAACAAAGTGGACATGAAATCGTTCTTTAAAGCTTCCCCACACTGAACAAACGACAGGCAGGGAGCTGGGCCTGGGTGGGGGTGGGCAGATGAGAGGGGCCGAGGCTGGAGCCGGCGTGGCCCCTCCCCAGGTGCAGGACTCCCCAGCAGCGTCCTTCCTACCCAATGAGGCCATCCTGCCCTCGCAGGCTTGTGGGGACGCTCCCTGAGCTCCCGGGCGGGGAGTCTTGTGTACACGTACACGAGCGCATCACTGTCTCACAGCCCCTGAGGCCCCTGACAGATGGCATTGGTGGTACAGACTACGCCAAGTCAGCAGATGGACTTTTCTTATAAAGTATGAGAATGCGTGTCTCAGAGCCATCTCAGCTCCCTGGCCCAACCCCTCACTGTCTCGCTGAGCTGTGGCTTCACGGAAGTCTTGCATGAAGGCCCAGCAACGGAGCTTGCTAGCTGCCGACGTCAGGGCTCACCCTGCAGCAGCTGCCTTTAGGGGACACCAGCGGAGTGTGACACCGTCCTAATGCTCGTCTGCCGTTCCCTTTTGCAGGGAGCCTGACGGCTCTGGTGTGCCAGCATTCCATCACGGCCTTGGCCCTGCCCTGCAAACTGCTTATTCCAGACAGAGGTACGTGTGCGGCCATGCTCAGGCCACAGGCTGTGAGTGGGGTCGGCCGCAGGGTCCCTCGTGGTCCAGCGAGTTACAGACAGGACAGCTTTCCCTGCCTTGTGCTCCGTGGGTAAACCCCCGAGTGCTGACGGGTTCATCGAGGCCAGGACACAGGAGGCTGCCTGTCATACCACAGCCCATGTCACATTGTCACAGCCCGGCCTTTCTGACAGGGTTCTGTGGAGCAGAGACTCTGCAGTTCAAAATGTAGAACGCCTGAGCAAGAGGCCTTCGGGTCGCTCACTACTTTCTGTGACAACAGAATGCTGATGTGCTGGGCTGGGTGCTGGGGTTGATTGAAGGGAGCCGCAATAAGACGTTAAAAACAAGTAACGCCTGCAGCGTAACAGTGCGATTGGGCCTTAGGGCCAGCTCTCCCAGCAGTGTCGGCTTCACACCGTTTTACTCCAGACAGAGGAGTAATTTACACTGCAGTCAGTGTGATTTCCCTCTTAGAATTTAGTTGTTCATATAAATTAATTCAGAGGTCAGGAAAATATTTGCTGGGTGCTGTCATACCAGCTTTTGCAAAGGATGTGATGACACTTTTGCGGGCTATTCTGCTGTCACCCTCCGGGATTTCAGTGACGAGTGTATCACACTCCTAGGAACCTGCTTTTCCACAAGCCGCACTCAACTCTGTTTTTTTGCTCCTTCCTGCAGACCCGCTGGAGGAAATAGCAGAAAGCTCGCCCCAGACAGCGGCCAACTCCGCAGCTGAGCTGCTGAAGCAGGGGGCAGGTCAGTCACGCTCCCTTGTCCCCACGGCACCCAATGGCAGCCTCCTCCCTCACCAGTGTCTGGCTCCCTTTCCTTCTGCGTGTCGGAAGGTTTTCTTCCCGTGAGAGCTGTAAGGGAGGGCTCCACACGCTGGAAACGTCCCTCTGGCTCAAACAAGAGCCAAGTCAGTGGAATGAACATCAAGTCCCGTGTTTGGTTTGGGGAAGCACAGTCAGACAGGATGTGGTGACCTGCCCTTCCAGCCGTCAGTGTAAACGTCCAGGAGATGTGACTCGATCATCGAAATGAGCCAATGGTGTGACCCGTGCTGCCAGCACTCCAGGGTGACACAACCCCCCACAGCCCCGCAGTGCTTCTTTCTTTCTTATTAATAGACTTGACTTTTTAAAGAGCTTTGAGCTTCACAGCAAAATTGAAGTGAACATACACAGACTTCCCATGTGCGCCCTGCCCCTCCCCCCCACTGCACAGCCTCCCCCGTTGTCCACAATCCCCACTAGTGGGACGTTGTCACCAAGATGAAACAAATTGACGTCTTTATCATCCAGAGTGCGCAGGCGCCGTTAGGGTCACTGTTGGTGTTGTTCCTTCTGTGGGCTGGACAGATGTGTAACAACATGTCCACCATTCGTGTCTCACAGGGCAGGGCAGCGTCACTGCCCTAGAAGCCCTCCATGCTCCCCCAACCCCTGGCAGCACTGACCTTTTACTGACTCCGTAGTCCTGCCTTTTCCAGAACGTCACAGAGTTGAGCCATGCAGTGTGCAGCCTTTTCCGACTGGCTCCTGTCACTTAGTAACATGCTTTTAAGGTTCCTCCATGTGTTTCCGTGGCTTCACCGCTCATTTCTTCTTAGCGTTGCATCATGTCCCACTGTCTGGATGGACAGTTTATGTATCCGTCACCTACAGAAGGGCATCTTGGTGGCTTCCAAGCTTTGGCCATTATGAATAGAGCCGCCATGACCATCCATGGGCAGGCTTATGTGTGGACATAAGTTCTCATCTCCTTCAGTAAATACCAGGGAACAGATTGCTGGATCGTATGATGAGAGTGTGTTTAACTTTGTAAGAAGCTGCAAACCGCCTTCCAAGTGGCTGCACTGGTGTGCACCCCACCGGAAACGAGTGACCCGGGGCTCCACGCCCTCGCCGCCGCGTGGGGTGGGCAGTTTTCTGATAGGAGAGCAGTGGCTCCTCATTGCTGATTTGGTTTGCGTTTCCCTGATGACATGTGATGGGGAGCGTCTTCTCAGAGCTGATTTTCCTTCCGCGTGCCTTCTTGGGTGAGTCGTCTGGTGAGGCCTTGGTGCATTTTTTTTTTATCAGGTTGTTTTCTTACTATTAAGTTTTAAGAGTGCTTTGTATATTTTGGAAAACAGCCCATCAGTGGTGTTTTCGCGACATTTCCTCCCACTCTGTGGCTTATCTTCTCATTCTCTTGACTGTGTCTCTCGCAAAGCAGACGTTTTTCATTTTAATTAAATCCAGTGTATCAGTTAGTTCCTTCATGGATTGTGCCTTTTGTATTGTATCTAAAAAGCTATCACCAAACCCATGGCCATCTGGATTTCCTCCTGTGTTTCCTCGAGGTTTATAGTTTGCATTTTACATTTAGGTCTGTGGTCCATTTTGAGTGAATTTTTGTGAAGGGTGTGGCGTCTGTGTCTAGATTCATTTTTTGCTTGTGGGCGACTGGTTGTTCCAGGACCATTTGTTGAAAAGACCGTCTTTGCTCATTGACTTGCCTCTGCTCCTTTGTCAAAGGTCAGTTGACTGTATTTGTGGAGTCTGTTCCTGGGTCTCTATTCTGTCCCACTGTCTGTCTGTCTGTTTTGTCACCAGCTAACATGCAGTCTCTCTGGTTGCAAGAGGAATGTTGGAGTGTTGATCTCTTCAGACTTTCCTTAAAGGAGAAGTGACATATGGCCAGGACAGAGATGACAGGTGTGTGCCCACGTGTGCTACAACCTGAATCTCCAAAGTGAAGAGTGCTCAGTCCTGGGTTCGAGGTCTGCCACTCAGATCGCTGAGCCCTGCAGACCTCCGCATAATACAGTTCCCCCGCTACCTCAGAGTAGAGCGTTCCTCTGAAACCTTGCATTAGCCAAAATGGTGTACAGTGAAGCGTACCTCCACTTTCCAAAGGCTGTGTTATGCTACTTCCCTTTTACAAAGACCTACGTTCGTGCGGGGGCCTGGGATATCATCTCTCCCCCACACCGTGAGTGTAAAGACCAGATGAATAGGACACTGAGAAAGGCGCTGGGGCCTACGTATAACACGGTCCCAGAAACTGTTCTCATATTCCCGCCACTCTGCTTACATGTAAAAACACTTTTTCTGGCCCAAGAGCAATGGCCTTCCCTGTGACCTCGTCCTCTCACCACGTGGGCCCAGTTGGAAGGGCAGATCCTGGGTGACAGCCCGGCAGCTGCAAGGTGGTGGTTCCTGTGCCAGAGATGACCTCAGTGCCCCCACAATCGTTTCAGACGGTCCCTGCAGCCCCCAGAGGCTGTTGCCTCCTTATTTCAAAGCAACAGCATGTCTCTGGGTCCTGGCAAGGTTCCCAGGGCACACCAGAATTTGCTGCAGACCCACCTATGCCCTTCACGCAGGAGACAGGGCTGCAAACCCTGTTCACTCAGATTTGTTGGTTTAGTATCATCACCACAACCAGCATTTCATGTTTCTCCTTCAACTTTATTGCTATTTAACATTTTCCAATAGATGTGGAATTAATGGGTCAGTGGATGAGTTGACCACAGAAAGGTGACACTAAAGTCTTCTGTTCTGGCTTTTCATTTTTAAGTCACGTTATGATCTTACTAAGTCATACATAGCACATATCAATAACTACAAGCGTTTTGTTTCTCTAAAGGGTGGGCCTTCTGAGTGTCAGGACTTTAGTCAGAACCTGGGGTCTTTTTTAACCATCTGAGTTGGGCATTTTCATAGAGGGTTAAATCATGAGTTAAATTACGTCCTTTGAAAATCTCTTGGTTCTAAAACACATCGGAAGGTAGGGATTTCTGTACAGCTACCTTCATGGCTCACAAGATAAAGAATCAGATCACGACACAGAAAGGTGGCCAGAAGAGCGAGGCCGCTGTGGAGGGCAGCCCCAGCCACCTTCCGGGAGGTTCAAGGTCATTTACACAAGTTCAGAGCAACCCTGGCTGGGAGGTGTGCAGATGGTCCGAGCTCTGCTTACTGCAAGGAAACTGAGTGAGGTTTTTTTCTTAAAGTACATTCCATCTGCTGTCCTAATTCACTGAGATCCCTGGACCCCTGGACTTGACCGTGCTCCGGGACTCTCTCGTCCAGCTTCCTCGTAAGTGGGGAGGCCCAGGCAGGACAATGGGCAGGGCTGGACGGCGTGTAGCACGAGGCGTAGACTTCAGAGCTCTTCAGTTAATGCCTTTCATTTGAAACTGACTGTGAGTGTGTCCAGTCTCTAAAACAATTCTGTTTATGTTTTTAGTCCCAGTTCTTAATTGGTTCTTGTTGAAGCAGAAGAATGCAGTATAATCCTGGAAAGAAAGGCACTTTAACCAGACTTCTGGCAGACTTCCCACAAGTCTTGGGGCTGTGGTTTTACCTTACTGTGTTGCAGTGTATTTTTTTAATAAAAGTGATGTGTGTTCTTTAAGTTAAACAAAGAAGATGCAGAAAAGCGAGGGAGACTGAATTACTCAGAGACCCATCACCCATTTGCAGACACTGAGTGATAGCTTCTCTCACGCAGCGTGAGAGGCTCAGCCGTGGTTTTGCAAACACACTGTAGCTCTGTCATTGTCAGCAGCTGTAGATCTGTCATTGTCAGAGGCTAAGTGACGGTCCGTTGTGCGCCCCAGCTCCTGTGGTTGTTCGTCTAGCTTGTTACTAGCGTCCCCGAACCCCAGATGCTGCTTAGGAGGCCTCCTCTCTTCCTTACTTCTTTTCAAGATTCTGGAGTGTTGCCTTAGGATGCTACCTTCCCAGAGGGTAGGCCTGAGTGACGACCTCTAGATCCTGGACTTCTGTTCCGAGCTGGCAAATCACTTTCCCGGAGTAGCCCAGCCAGCGCCATGCAGCGCTCCACGCTGGGGATTTGTGGGTGCTGTCCCATCCAGAGTCACGCCAGGCGCCACGGCTCCACATCCCTGCACAAGAGTACTTGCCCTGTGGACCTGGATGTCTTGGGCCTGGCCCAGCGGGACAGACACAGCAGGGACCCTCAGGCCCACCTGTCCGCTGCTGGACAGTAAGGACTCGGGGGACTACTGCGTGCTCAGCACAGCTGCTGGAGAGAGCAGTGCCCCTTCCATGCTGTGTGGAGTGACAGCATGGCTGCCCAGACTGCTGCTGCTTCCCATCAGAAGGCCGCCGGTGACTGCAAGTGTGCGCCCCATGCAGACTGCCATTGGTGGGATGCCACTGACGTTAGATCAGAAGTTTCTCTCTTCCTCTTTTGTAACTGCTTCGTTGGCATGACAGTGGGACTAGTAAATCAGAGACCGAATCTTCACTCTCTGAAATCAAAGTGCCCTTCCAAGTCCTGCATGCTGTTCAGTTTACTCTTCGAACCATAGCACAGACACAGTTTTATTCTGCTTCCCCATCGCCATGAAAGTTCTCCACGTTGCTGTACAGTTTCCATGGTCACCATGTGCTGGTTGTTTGATGCTCCATTGAGGGACTGACTCAGCCCCTCCCCTGTTTGGGGACATACCTTGTCCCAGCTTTTCTCGCTATAATGTGATGTGGCTCGGCCTCTTCTCCAACTTGGTGGCCTTACATGGTCATGGTGTGTGTCCTGTGTCCGTCCTCTCAGAAGTGAGACCTCTAGCTTAGCGGGTGCAGGCGGCTCTTCTGACCATCCCAAATCCCAAACCAGGACGGCTGTCCTGGCTGACACCAGGTTTCACAGAAGCACCTGGTCTGTCGCAGCTTTGCAGGCACCGAGCTCTGGGCCGGCCAGTCCCTGGTCTCCACTCTCAGCTCCAAGCAGGGCGGTGATGGGTGCAGACCACACGCTCCCCTCTGGGACGCTTCCTAAACTCCAGTCGTGGTTCGGCTCTTGTCCCACCCAGACTACAGCCTCACATGAGGACGCCAGATGCAAATGGCACAGCAGGGTGAAAACTTGTCCTGGGGTCACCAGGAGGGTCCCCAGGACTCCAGTGCTACGTTTATTCTCTGCGTTGGCCTTGGGGCAAGTATCTCTGGGTCACTCAGTCTCCACGCCTTCAGAGTTAGGGGCAAAGGGCATTTGCCTCCGCTGCACCTGGCACAGGCCACAGGTGTAAGCCATTGGTGCACTTCAGGGCCACCGTGAGTGACTAACCCTCTGCTTCCCCTCGTCTGCAGCCTGCAATGTGTGGTACCTCAACTCCGTAGACATGGAGTCCCTCACAGGCCACCAAGCCATCCAGAAGGCACTGAGCATCACCCTGGTCCAGCAGCCTCCACCTCTGTGCACGGTGGTTCACTTCAAGGTGTCAGCCCAGGGCGTCACCCTGACAGACAATCAGAGGAAGTGAGTGTGGGCATGGCTGCGGGGGGCGTGGCTGCGGGGGGCGGGGCTGCGGGGGCGTGGCTGCAGGGGGCGGGGCTGCAGGGGGCGGGGCTCCTGGGCTGAAGTGATCCATCTGCCTTCCTATCATCAGATGGGTCCCGCTTCCTCTTGCGTAGGCTGTTAATGTGGGGCCCAAATGCTTTTTCTAAGGAATCAGTAAAATTAAAAATTATGCACACTCCTGTGTAATTTATAAATGCAAAATCTTTTAAGTTATTTCTGTAAAAATACTCTAGGAGTAATAGAATCCACATCACTTCTAACTGGTGACATTGTGGCCTTGCTAAATATGATTTCAGTGTCTACATAATATAATTGTTACATAATCACATAAACTAATCAATATTAATAAGTATTGATTATTACCTCGTTCCAAGTGACAGTATATTACAGTATCTGACTATCTAGATAGTAGGTGATAGTTCAGTTTCAAGCCACTTTCATCAGAGCTGCCCATGTATAGCTCTGCTGAGCAGGTGGCCCAGGGCACCTTTGTGGCCTCACCTGAGCAGCCCTGCCAGGTGCCAGACAGAACAATGGCAGGCGTGTCCCTCCCACCAGCAGAGGCTTTGAGCTCCAGATCAAAGGCATTTCAGGCACAGTTATTACTGATTTGTTAGGAAACGGCCTGATGTGACCGATAAGGGCACCAGTCATCAACCGTACAGACAGATGGCGGGAGCGTCCCGGGCACCACTCAGACCAGCTGCCCAGGCTCTTCCCTGCCTCCCCCACCCGCCCCTCACGAGGCTCCAGGTCTCCTCCGTGAAGGGGATGGTTTCTGAACCAGAACCTTCCATCCACTGCTGTCATGGCGAAGCGGGTTGGGCGGTTCACCCATAACCCTTCTCCAGCTCAGGACAGGGGTGTGACGGGGGCCGTGGGCCTTGATCCTCAGATCTGGGTGCCTTGTCCCGGCCACTCCCCAGTGAGGTGACCACGGCAGGTCCTTCACCCTGTGACCCTCCGTTTCCTCATCTTTCTGCGTCAAAGTCATGGTCTTGGGATTTTAGTGACTTAAGTGAGCAGGTGGCAGGAGCCCAGAATAGCTGAAGAGTGGACACGATGGGCAGTGCAGCTGTTTCTTCCCAGCATGTCCCCTGGCTCCAGCCACCTGTGCTTTTTCTGAGCTCTGATTTCCCACGTCCTTAGAAACCCGGCAGGTGTGTGTGGGGGGACCCTGTCCCTAGCATTCAGAATCTGTCCTCTCGTGAGACACAGAATTCAAATTGAGACTGGCTGGTGCTGGATGGGGGGCTGTACCCTCCCCAACAGCCCCCATTAAAGGGGTGCTCAGGGCCCCCGACCGGAAGATGTCCAGGCCTGTGCCTCTGTCACGCGCTGGCCTCTCTCTCCTCCTGATGACCTTTCTTCCTGTGTCAGGGGCAAAGCCAACAGTGTCTGCGGACACGACCTCTCCCAGGAGGGGTGTGGGGCCTCAGAATCATGTGGACCTGGGGCAGGTGGTGCTCAGAGGAGCAGGGGTGGGGGACACTGGCACTGGAAACTAACGATGCCATGATGTGAGCCTGGGCCGGGGACAGAGGGGTCCTCTGGTGGTTGCACCAGTGGCCG
Source organism: Rhinolophus sinicus (assembly GCF_036562045.2). NCBI lineage: Eukaryota > Metazoa > Chordata > Mammalia > Chiroptera > Rhinolophidae > Rhinolophus > Rhinolophus sinicus. The sequence goes on from NC_133758.1 coordinate 116,262,771, forward strand.
TGCTGGCTCAGCAGATGGCTGCCCTTTCTACAGCGAGGCAAGTCAGGCTGGCGACGGTGGGCAGGGCAGCCTCTCACCCCCTCTCCCGCCAGCGCCTGCGTGTCAGGCCCCGCGGTTGCTCCTGTCCCGCAAACTGTGCTGTGATTTCCCTCCGCACCCCGCTTCTCTTCCCCCGGTGGCAGTTTTCTTCCCGCGTGCCAGCCTCCCCAGAACGTCCTTGCCCGGCGTCGCGTGTCTGCGGACTTGCGATGAGTGTACGCTCTGCTCTTCCCTCCAAACCGCGGAAAGCGTACGCGGCCCCGCCCCGCGGTGTCCTGGCGGGAGCCGCGCGGGCCTCACCGTCGCCCCCTCCCGTGTCCCCACAGGCTCTTCTTCCGGAGACACTACCCCGTGAGCAGCGTCATCTTCTGTGCCCTGGATCCCCTCGACCGGAAGTAAGGCCCGTGCGCGGCGGTGCGCGTCCTGCGCCCTTTGAGTCTGTGCAGACGGTAACGTAACTCTTGTCTGTTTCCTCTGTTTGGCAAGGTGGATGGCGGACGGCCTCTGCTCCAGGTGAGCTGCCTGCGCGCCGAGCGCCCCCGGGATTCTGGCCCAGCCTTCCGCGAGGGCCTCGTGAGGACCGGGCTGAGTGATGCCAGTGGGCTTGGGCTTTGCTTTCCCAAAGCGGGAGCGTCCCATGGTGCCCGGGCCAGTGGGTGTGCCTGCCCTCCCAGTGTGCGGTATTTGCTTGGTCCGTGGAGTGAGACACGGTAGTGAGAAGCAGGTGGGGCTGCAGTCGTGAGGTCGGGCATGCGGAGGAAGAGCTGTGTGTGTGGGCACAGGTGGCACGGGCACACGGCATCCCCAGATGCAGAGGGATGTGCCTTCCGGCGCCACACTCTGTGGCCACACGTCCTGGGCAGCGTGGGGCTGTCTGCAGGCCCCCAGGGGAACGTGGGCCACACCACCTAACGCCGAATGCCAACCAGGAAGGCTGAGTCACAGGCGTCCTGTTCACGTCGCCCCTTTCTCTCAGCGTTGACCAAGTTTCCAGAGGCCTTGCTTAGGTCCCTGGTGGGGCCGAGCCCTGGGCTCTGGCTGCCGGGCTAGCAATGCTCCCAGCCAAGTGGAATGTGTGACCCCATTAGGGTGATGTGTCACCCCATTTGAGTGCCCTTGGCTGATCCCTCCTGTGGTGTGGAAACGGCTAAACTGAAACAAGACAGTCCTTCATCTCTCTAAGAGGGAGGAGAAAGGCTTTGCAGGGACTGGGACCCCGACAACAGCAGTTACTGTGTCAGGTCCGGGCTCCTGGGAGCCTGTTCAGATAATGGCTTCAATTCTTCTAAGAGGAATAACTGGACATGCTGTGGTTTCCACGGGCCCTCAGCTGTGTGTCGTGGTGATGCAGGCGCACAAGGCCTTAGGGGAGACTCTGCCCTGTGGGGGTGGGGGGGGAGTAATCTGACCCCCAGGGGCAGCCAGGTCCTCCCCAAGGACACTGGGGAGTGGGCTTGACAACTCACCCTGACAAGTGTCCATAGGCCTCGGGCTGGGCGTGGAGATGCCGCTATGACTCCTCTGGTCCCAGACCAGGATGGGCGGCCCTCACCTGTGCAAAGGTGGAGCATTAGCATCCTGCCACAGAAGGGTGAAGGTGCAGAGGATGCTGGCAGGTGTCCTGAAGGGCACGAGGGCCCTGGCAGGTGGAGGTGGCAGGAGGAAGCTGGGCTTTGCGTCCCCACTCGTGCCTTGCAGGTTGGGACACTGATGCACTGACCCTACTGTCCTTTGCAGAGTCTTTGGGTTTGTGGCCCGGAAGCAGGGCAGTGCCACAGACAACGTGTGCCACCTGTTTGCAGAGCATGACCCCGAGCAGCCCGCCAGCGCCATTGTCAACTTCGTGTCCAAGGTCATGATCGGCTCCCCTAAGAAGATCTGAGCCCCTCACAGCTGGAGTTGGCAGAAGGGCTGGGGTGGCCCCGCTGTGTCACCAACTGTGGCCCTGACATTGCTGGCCCAGGCCAAGGGGCTCCTCCCACCCCCTCCCCCAAGAGCAAGCAGTGTGTGCTGGGCATGGTTCCAAGAGGAGCCACGCCCACACGTCTGCAGCCCAGCGCTTTCTGGGCTCTGCATCACCCACTCGGGTTGCCCGCTGGAAAGGACCGTGCGAGCAGACATGGGGTCCCGTGCTCTTTGCACGCTGGTGTCTGGGAAGAAGGGGCGCCCAGCCCTCTCTGCTTGCTGTGGCTTTTGTCCTCGGCCCAGCAGATGCCATTAACCTGGGGAGATGCCTGTGTGATGAAGGCTCGTGCAGGTCAGGCCCTTCTGGAACACGGCATGAGTGAGGGGACAGCGTGAGGGGCTGTCAGGATGGGGTGTCCCGTGGGCTGGAGAGCCCCACCTCGGCCTGGTGACTGCCCTAGCCCCCACCCCCGCATGGGGTCTGAAGGGGCTGCTGGGCCTCGGGAGGAGAACTGGAGAAGACGCAAGTTACATGCCGTTTCCGTGGAATTCCTATTGTACTTTTGCCAAATTATTTATGGTCGCGATTTGTCACTGCTGCCCTGTGCTCTGCCCCAGTGCCACGTCCTGCCTGTGTTGGGGGCACCAGGACCGAGGGTGGCACAGTGGACCGGCTCCCATGTGAGGTGTCCCCAGAAGGTCCCTTTGCCTCCAGCATCCCACCCCAACGCTTGGCCCTCGGTCTGTTGTTTCCAGGCTACAGGTGGCGTCCTTTCTGGGGAGAAAGGTTCTGGAAGGATGGGGTATGCTTAGGTTTGAAAGCGCCATCCTGTTGGTCCAAGTGTGTGGGCTCCTGAGCGAGGGGAGATGAGAACGTGCGAGCCTCTCAGGGCACTTGTCTGCCTGGCCTCAGGCCTCAGGAGCTGCTGATGTGATCAGCAGTGCGGGGGCCCGTCGCCCGTCCATCCGTGGTCACAGGCTTGCAAGAGCCGATGGCCCTGCATGTCCCATCATCCTAAGTTACCCTCTCCTCCCATGGTCTCTGGGCATCACCATGACGTCACCAGGCCAGGGTTTGGACGTGCGCTATGTGCACACTCTGTTGTGTGTCAGAGACATGGCGGGAGCAGAGCTGGCACCGCAGGTGGCAGTGAGCGCAGTGCATGTGGAAGCAGATGGCTGCCCGCATTCAGCTCGTAGCCATGCGCCAAATGCAGGCACCTGATTTCTGTTCTAAGCGAGTGCCTGGTCTCCGCCGACCTTTCCTGCCACATGATGGGTGACGGGAGAGCCTGCTGGCGCCTCCCAGGCCTGGGGTCCTGGTCCCCGCAGGAGTTGGAGGTATCCCCACGTGGCGCCTGAGATGGCTGAGGTGCAGACACCCTGAGATGGCTGACACCGCGTGTGACCCAAAGGCCGCAGGCCAGGCCCCTACTTTCTGACGAAGGAAGGGGGCTTGTGTAGAAATCGGAGCGAAGGGTGGAACGGGGAGCTCGGGCTACGGGGACAGGAGGGGCTTCCGCGCCCGCTGCAGAGCGCTTGAGGAGCCACACTGACTGGCCCACTGTGACCTGTCCTCTCGGGCTCCAGGGCATCAGACTTGCTCTAAGCAGATGGCTCTCTCGGGGGAACCGGGGAAGCCAGCCCCTGGTGTCTGAGGAGCTGGTATGTCAGCCCCGCTCCATGTTACGTGTTACATGTGCGTTGACTGGAACAAGACCACATGACCTTGGTGCTCCCGAGAACTGTGCCCACAGTGCCACAGCCAGGGTCCCACTGGCCCTCACTAACCGCACACTGAGTCCTCCAGTGTTAACCTGTAACCATGTTAAGTCACAGCCGTTACGGTCTCCCCGTGTACCCTCTGCACCGGAGACTGCCGCGTCTCCTCTGCCTTAACCAGTAGTGGAGTTCTTACTTTTCTTATATTGTAAAGACTATATCCAGTATGTATATGAATGTTCTATAAGCCCTTTGTATAGGCGTTTTGTCTGTCCATTAAATATCATCTCTATCAGAGTATAATAAAATATTAACCATGGTGGTTGTGGTGGGCGTCTGTTTTTGTGCTGGGTAGATGTGCCCCGAAGGTTGTGTGCAGGAGTGTATGTGTGTGCAGGTGTGTATACATGTGCATGCGTCTGTGTGTTTCTGGGGAGTTTGAAGGCGATTGCTCATGGATTCAGTTATAAATTTGTGTGTATTTTCCCTTCAAGAACATAGTTTAAGAGTTCTGCCCTGACACTTTGGAAACATTGTATTCAAGATTTTAAGAATGTAATTCCTTGTGTAATGTGTGGTGTGATCCTGGGTGCTGGCAGGTTTTGCTATTGAGCCCCTGATGGGACTTGCCAGGTGTCACCTAGTTGGGCATTGGACTGAATGGAAAATGGAGTGGTCCCCCATTTCTTCAGCAGGCGCAGGTGGCAGGTGCAGCACGCCCTCCTGGCTCTCGGGGCTGGCGGGGTTTGTCCCCCCAACTAGGTGAGGGCGCATCATGTGGGCTTTCTGCCCCCTTGGGTCTAGACCCCCTGTCCTGGAGACCTCCCTCCTCAGACAGGTGATGGGAGCACAGGACCTCACTGCCCTTGTTCCCTCTGTGACACAGGGTGGCTGCCGGACACGCCTCAGCATGTATCTGTCATACCCAGGCCCCAATGGGTGGGTGGTCACTGCACTACACAGGCCTGCCTTCCTCTCCCGAAGCAGGCTCCAGCATAGACATGGTCATTATTGTCACCAGGCTCAGGGCAGATGTGTGACATTCATTTAGCTTAAGCCTCATGACTGTATCCGCTCCAGGCCAGAAGACAAGCAGTGCCTGGCCCCGTCTTGGGGTGGCCAGGCACGCAGATCTCAGCGGGCGGCCCCTCCACCCTTAGCTTGCTTCCCTGCCACCCTGTGAGCCTGTGCCACTCCTCCCTCCACTCTGGGACGCTCCAATGAGACGTGCCCACATGTTGGGAAGGTGGGCTTGTAACGTGCCAGTGTAGGGCCAAGTGTGGAGTGGGCAGGCGGAGCTGGGTGGCTCCTCTCCATCAACAGGTCCCCGCTGGGCCATCAGAACCCCTGGCTAATGTCCTGGCAGGGAGTGATGGTGGCCAGGGCACTGCTTCCACATCCTTCATGGGTGTGCTTTCCAGGAACACAGTCTGGGTGTGTCGCAATGGCCCAGAAGACTGTGGGAGATCCGCTGACCACCAGGTGTCGCTGGACAGGCCTTGCTGTGTGGGGGTGGCACGTCTCAGTTCACATTCAGCGGTTTATTATCGATGGGCCCAAATACATCAAAATGGAATCTTAAAGACTAACCAACAGGTCGGCAAGAAAACAAAAATGAAAACAAGGCAAAACAAATAATAACACAGCTGACTGTAGCCCTAATTTATCAGTAATTACCTTAAATGTAAATGTTTGAGCTATGCCAATCAAAAGACAGAGATTGGCAGACTGAATAAAAAATAAAACGTGACCCAATTACATACTTTTTATAAGACATTTCAAATTCAGTGGCATCGGTAAGTTGAAATTAGGATATAAAAAGATACATCATGCCAACGTTAACGCAGAGAAACAACCACCGTATTGCTGCCGGTGAAGTGCACTTGAGAGCGAAGAGAATTGCTGGTCGCAGGAGAACACGGCGCAGTCACACGAGGATCAGTCCGCGGAGAGACGTAACCGTCCCGAATGTGCTCACCAAACAGCCTCAGTGCACGAAGGAAATGCCGCAGAGCGAGAGGAAAGGTGGACATTTGGGACTAGACACGACCTTCTCAGCAGCAGATGGAGCCACTAGACGCAAAGGCAGAAGGAACGGAAACCTGAGCCTCGCAGCACCCGGCGGGAGCCAGCTGACCAGTGCTGAGCCCGCTCGCAGCCAAACGCACGCTTTCTGCAGTGCCCACGGCGCTCGCACCAGGATACACGGCTTGGATTCTGAGCTGTAGACTGGAGGTGGGTCCCCGCAAAGGTGCGTCCCCTCTGGGGAGATGCACGGTGTCATAGGCTGCCAGGTCACCTGGGCGCTGCAGGACAGCAGTCGGTGGGGACAATGAAGCCGACATTGGTTGCCTACTGTTGACCAAGCACAAGCACTTGCCGGTGGGCTCTGGAGGAGGGTCCGAGCCCCCTCTGAGCCCAGGAAGTCTCCCCCAGCACACCCAGGGGCCTGGCTGGAGGCGTGCTTCCTGTCGTCTGAGCCAGGATTCGGCCGGCACCATGGGTCACCCCAGTGTCGTGGGCACTGGCTTCTGGTCACCTTGTCCAGCTGCAGTGGCAGCTCCTATAATGTAGGGCACAGACGAATTCGGTGACCTTAGCTGCTGACAAATGAACAGCTGAGGTGGCGATGGCAGGTGGCCCCTGCCCATTTCCAATGACGCTCAGGGTCAGAAAATCTGGGCATTCGGGACACAGGCCTGGATGAAAACGGAGAATTAGTTCTTTACAGTGGTGTGGGGTTTGATTTTGCTCCAGGCGCCATGGGAGGCTGCGAGAAGTCAGTTGCACATTCCTCCCTGCGCTTGCGCCGGCCCTACCTCCCCACAGTGAGCGCCTGCTTTATGCCCTCTGCCCTCTATTTGCCCGGGAAGATGCCTTCTAAACTGTTGTCCAGGCTGCCAGGACTGGTGCACAGGTCCGGGGTTGAGAGCGTCGTGGGCAGCACCGCCCCCTGGTGGTCGGCGCGTCTTACTGCCGCAGGGTGCAAAACGGAGACCGCGGTGGCAGTGCCAGCGGCCGTCCGCAGAGAACCTTGTATTGCCGTTAGCGGCGTGGGTTGTCTGGCTTCACATCTGGGCTCTGCGGTGAATTCATGTGTGACTTTGACACGTTACTTGACCAGTCCAGTTTTCTCCTTTGTCAAATGGGACCAATGACAGTGCTACGTGACAAGGTCGTTGTGAGAATTAAATGAGGGGTCAGAACTGCACCTGATAAGGAATTGGCACTGACTAATTTCTAGCTATAGTTAGCTTTAAGAACTATTAGTAGAGTCCAGAGTCCCTGTTAGGTCAATTGACAGTATTTGTTGGTGGGTGTTCAGCATTTCAAGCCCTGAAAATTTGAGACCCGTTGTACAAGTGAGAAGTTGTCCTTTGCAGCGGCGACCCCATCCCCCCGCCCAAGGGGTCAGCAAACTCTCCAAAGAAGGCTGGATGAGTTGCACTGGTTTGAACAGAGACAGCTGGCGGACCCCTCCCACTGCTGGGTGGACAAGGTCCCTGGCCAGAGTGACCCACGCGTTGGTCCAGTCGTCTCTGTGTCGTAGCACGAATAGTTGCTGGCAGGGCCGAGCTGGTCTCAGCTCCCACAGGAAGGAGACACACCCCTTCCTCCCTTTTCTGTGCACCTCCCACTCCACCGGCCGCCTTTCTGTCCCCACCCACCTGCTAGCCATCCTTGCGATGCCAGGTATGCAGAAACACCAACAGATCAAACGAGAGACACTTCCTTTGTGAGGTGATGAAAACCTTCTAAAATTGGTGCTGCTGCTGGTGCCTTGTGGGAAATACACTGAAAGCTGCTGACCCTTAGCCTCCTCGTGGGTGAAGAGCATTATATCTCAATAAAGCTGCTGTAACAGTAAACAGTAAGCAGAAAGAATCTAGGAGAAGATCAAAGACAAACACGGGTGTCCTCAGTGACATGCCTTGCATGGGGAGTGTGGCCTGACAGCACAGACGAGACGTGGCTGCCACGTCACCCAAGGCTGCCACCTCGGAGGCCTTGTGAAGCAAGTGAAAGTGCGCTTTCTGTCTGTCCTAGCGGTGTTGGTTTCAAGGACTATCAAGTGCCTGCAGAGGATGGGCCTGTGTCACTGCGGTGTCGGGCTCCTTCTCTGTGACATGGCCGTGCCGGGAGGCCTCCTGTAGTGAAGGGAGCAGAACACACCCAGGTGATGGGAGGGGAAACTGAGACACTGAGGGAGAGACAGGCCGACCTCCCCACACATAATGGGGGGCTGTTCTCCTAAAGTCCCAGGTTTAGCTTTCCAACATCACCTTAGGCTGAGAGATGCACCCAGCAGGCTAGAATTCCCAGGGTGCCCAGGTGGCAAGAAGGGTTGCCCATCCCAAAGCCAAGGCAGGAGACAAGGGACATGAATTCTTGGTACAAACAGGATGTTTAGTAGCGAGGCTTGGCAGGAGTCTCTGCATGTGCGTGTGCGACTGTGTGTCTGGGGTCCTTCTTATCACCTCTGACCCCAGCAGGTCAGTGACAGCGGTGGGCCAGGAGTGGCAGGTGGGCCAGGAGTGGCAGGGGACACAGAGCTCCTCGGTGGCTAGCAGGGACCAGGCCCGGAGGGGCTCCTGGGGCCCAGTACCTTCCTGCAGCCCCAGCAGTGGTGACAGGAACGGCTGGCAGAGCCTGCACCTCACTAAGACCGGGGGTTGTGGGCCTGAAGTCACATGAACCCGCTTTAGAGAAAATAAAGTGGGCAACGCTTTTGCAGGTGGGTGGGTGCAAAATCCCACCCGCTCCTGGGGAGACACTGCCCCCTGTTGGCCGCACCTGCCCAGCTGTTGCTGGGGGTCCTTCCTGCCCCACCAAGCCCTCAGGGTGTCATTATGTGGAGAGAGATGAGAGAAAAACACAAAGTGGTGACAAAACGGTAGTTGTGGCAGAGTGGTTGGGTTCTTCCTTTTTTGGTTTCTAGAAGACACTTTGATGCTAAAGTCCCTTGTCTTAAGGACCTCGCCGAAGTCGGCCGTCTAGGCGGGTGCGCGGGCCCGGGTGGCCGGCAGGGGGCGCGCGCCATCGCAGACCCGCGGAGCTGCCTGGGGCGAGCGGGATGGCACACGGAGAAGACCCGCCCCAGGACAGGGGCCGCGGTCCTGCAATTCGCACACCTCGGGGGTCCTCCTGCCGCGCCGCGTCCTGTGCTCTGAGCGCGACACGGGGGGTGCGGACGCTGCGGCTGTGCAGTGAGGCCGGGCTGCTGTGTCCCCATGCAGGCGACACCGCATGTGACGCTGCGCAGGAGCGAGCTTAACACCACACACACACACACACACACACACACACACACACACACACACACACACACACACACACACACACACCCCGCATTGCAGGGTAAGGAAAGGGCCAGGCTGCGTGAGCCTGGCGTCCCTGAGGCAGGAGCGCTGCCTCTGGTCCCGTCCTTCCCCAGACCGCCTGTGGCTCCGTGGGCGAGGTGCCCGATAGGACCCACCACTTTGGCAGCCACTGGCGGTGTGGCGCTCCCCACGGGGACTTTTGCTGAACTCCCCCAGCTGCCCCTGAGTTGCTCTGTCCCCAAAGACCCCCACCCAGTGTCCTGGGCTGTCAGCCCCTCTAGGATTTGTCCTGTTAACTGGCCTGAAACACCTGAGAGCTTTCCTCTTGGGACAAGCGGAGACCCGGGGTGCAGTGAGTGGGGGTCACGGCGTGGAGAGGTTCTGGTTCCCTGCAGGTAGTACTGCTGGAATTACTGCTTGCTCACTGGGACCACCTGGTTCTGTGACCCAGGAATACAGCTTTTCCAGGAAACCAGGAAAAATGCTTCATCCTCTTCTTTTATTTGTGTAGTTTTCAAAATGAGTTTATTCCTTAGACTCCCCTACGGGCGACCAAGTTCGGGTTGATTTGTTTCAGTACCTTTCTGAACTCCTCAGCTGTCAACACGTGTTTCCATCCATGGCTAGACTGGCTATTTTAACTTTGCATGTTACATGTAACCTTGAACCTTTCATGTTAAAGGCACATAACTCTGCCACAAGAGCCAGGATGATGGACAGTTCCTGCATCCCATGTTCCATTTCTGGGATTCCATCCCAATCATTTTTAAATCATTAAAAAAAAAACAGATCTGAGTAAAAGCTTTATGAATGCACATATTGGTCAAAGCATTTCAAATAATGAAAGTTTGCAAATGCTCTCATTATTCCATAGCCGTTCAACAGTTGTTTAGTAAAATATGGCACATCATTTGAAAATATTGATCATTTTAAAAACAATGTTAACAGTTTTTTAGTATCTTTATTGATGTTTAACATACATAACTACGATATTCAGCCAATTTAAATGTCGTTCAGTGACTTTTCATAAGTTTACACAGTGTGCACCCATTGACACAACCACATCTGACGTCACCTGTGATTTTCCTCGTGACCCAGAAATCCCACCCCTGGGTCTCTACTCCATGGAATCGAAAACAGGTGTTCAAACAGAAACTTGCGCACGGATGTCACAATTGCCAAAAGGCGGAAACCACTCAAATTTCCATCAACTGATGAACGGATGAAAACGTTGCGTGTTCACGTCATGGAATGCGATCCAGCCCTGAAAAGGAATTGCTGATATGTGCTCTGATGTGGGTGAGCTTGAGAAACACTGTTAGGAAAGAAGCCAGACCCGGAAGATCACTGCAAGATTCTGTCTACATGACACGTGCAGAAGGGGCCCATCCACACACAGGAAGTGGACTCATGGGTCCAGGACTAGGGGAGGGCAGGTGGGGAGTGACCGCTGAGTGGGCATGAGATTTCCCTTTTCAGTGATGAAAAAGTTCTGAAACTAGTTACACAACATTGGGAAGGTACTAAATACCACAGAACTGTACACTTAAAATGGTTAAAATTGTTCACCTTGTCTTATCCCACTCCTGGGTCTCTACGCCGTGTACTTGACTACAGTGAAACAAATCCATTGAGCCTCCGTGAGTGGATTTGACCGTCTTTTGAAAGGTAGTGCAATATGGTGGAAAGACCACAGATTTTAGATGTGGGACAATTTGATGATAACTCGGATACTTTCTCGCTCTGTGACCTTGGCCAAACCTCTTCTCACAGTTATGGAGGCTGGAAGTCCAAGAGCAAACTGTCCGCAGGGTTGGTGACCTCTCTCCTTGGCGTGTAGACAGCCATCGTCCCATGTCCTCATGTGGTCTTTCCTCTGTACGCGTCTGAGTCCTGATATCCTTTTGAGGACGTTAGTCACATTGGGTTAGGGCCTCACCCTAGTGACCTCATTTCACCTTAATTACCTCTTTAAAGACCCCATCTCCAAACAGCAACTTTGGGGGTTAGGACTCTGCCCTATGCATTTTAGGGGGACACTATCTGTGCATAACAGTTATCAAGCGACAGGGTACCTGCCATAAAGGTGAGCTGACCTACGGGAGGTGGCCTAAGAGAAGACCAGTGACCTCTCAGCAGGAAGGAAGAGAGATCTTTTCAGTAGAGGAGCCATGGGTGTTAGCAGAAGGGACAGGCCAGGGCTGCAGGACAGTGGCTGAATGAAGCTGGCAGGTGGGAGGGCCCCGAATCCCAGCATGGGGACACCCCGTGTTGTAACTGGAGACAGAACAAGGTAAGCTTGCTCTCTGAAGACAACCAGCCCAATGGCTGCATGAAGCCTCTGTGGTTTCCCCAGCACCTGACCACTCGCGGTTCCCGCCGGGCAGCCCCCCGGAGCTGGGTCTTCCAGTGGCCAGGATGCCAGCTCTGCAAAGGGTCAGCTGGAGCGGAGTCCTTGCTCTCTAGCAGCTTTTCAAAGAAGTTACAAAACACGGAGTGCTGTGGGAACCCAGGCCTCTCCCACCTTCCTTTTTTTGTAAACAAAGGAACTGCCAAAATGGAGCCTCTCTCTCCGTGCTTCCTTCAGAGGGTGATAACGTGGACTATCCATCATTTTTATTTCCATGTGTGAGCCATCCCAGCAGGGTCGGCACTCTCTTCCCCACCGGCCAGTGCACTTTTGTCCCCATCAACAATTGGATCTGGCACCATTATGAGGTTGATGTTTATTTCAACCTCATAATTAAAGAAGAATGTTAAGTGTACAAGTCAACTCTATTCCAAATGCTGGGAAGATCTGGAACAATGTAACCCCAAGAGAAAAGCTTAGGAAGAAGAAGAAAACCACATTTACAAATAACAAATTTGGAAATAACAGATCATCTTAGTTTGGGACACATGCAACTTTCATAGACTTTTTTTTTTTTTGGTCTGTTTGTTTGTTTTTTAACGAGAATTCTTTGAAAATCAACAGAAAGAGGTCAATTGCAATAACAATTTCAGAATAACTATTAGAAACCAAAGGAAAACATGGAGATGACAAAGAGGATTGATAGTCTGTGTGAGCCCATTTCATAAAAGTGACCGATGAGTAAAGACACAGATGCACAGGTACCCTGTGCCCTCACTTGTGCCAAATGACAGCTTTCAGCCTCAGCTTTTAGTCGAGGAAGAGTGTTTGTCCCCTTCCAGCAGCATCTCCTGAAACTGCCACAGGAAGAAAGTTTCTATATTCTGGTGGCGCTGGTAAGAAGCCAAGCAATTCTTCGCAGAGCTCAGGGCTGCCGGGTCTGGAGCTTTGGACCCAAGTGCTGCAGAGCAGGTGCCTCTGGCCCGTCCTGCCCGGAGCGCAGCCCCACCGGGGAGGCAGAAGGTGACATGCTGAGGCCGTGGCGTCTGGCCTCCAGGAAGGGATGCCTGTGGGGACACCCCAGCACACAGTTCAGTCCAGCACAGTGGATCTGGCACCTGCCATGCCCGGGGCCCTGGAGGCCGGCTGCTGTGATGGGGACGCCTGCCTGAGCGGACGGCATGCAGGACGTTACCCTCCTCCAGGCGTTTCTCCACCGAGGTCTCCTTTAGGGTCTTAGCTCCTCCAGGCAGTGGACAATGGCAAGTCCGCCTTCACAGTCCCAGCAAGAAGCCATAACACGTTCTCTTGACAGGAAACACTGCACAGACAGTCATGTTTTAACAGGACAGGAGTCAGCCTGGGCCTGCGGGAGGGGAGCCGCAGTGACCAGAACTTCCCTCCCCCAGGCCGTGCTCCCAGGTTGGTTCTCACAGGGACAAAAGCCGAGCGTCCCCAGGCCCACACTACCTTTCCCAGCCCCGCACCCTTCTTGCCTCTCATCTCAGAGGTCGGAGGGGTCGGAGTAGCTGCCCCTCGGCTCCCTTGTGAAAGCAGGTGCCGAGCCACTCAGTTCTGGGCCAGTGGGGTCCAGGCTCCCGGTGGGGCTGCCTGTCCCCTGCGCCTGTGCCTGGTGGGGCTGCCTGTCCCCTGCGCCTGTGCCTGGTGGGGCTGCCTGTCCCCTGCGCCTGTGGTCTTCTGCCCACCTGCCCCTCCTGCCTGTGAGCAGGCATGATGCCTGGAGGTGCCAGGCCGTATTGCACACGTGGCCATCTGCTGCCCACTGAGACGCTGTGGCTGGGACAGAGGGCCTTGGCCTTCACAAGCCATCGACCTCTGGAGTTTCGCAAACTCCTCACTTGTTTAAGCTTAAGTGGAGGTTTTCTGTCATGAGCATGATGATAAAAATCCTGCATGACAAGATGATAAATCAGAAAAAGACCAAAAGGGGCCCTGAGAGCACATTCGTCGTAAAGAGAAAGGGGTGCGGGACAGCCAAAGCGCTGAGGGCTGCCAGCATCTGCAGCCTGGGACCCTGTCTCCCATCCGCCGGCACACAGCAGAACACGCATGCGTTTGCACTGCAAGCCTGTCCCCAGGGACTAGGGGACATTCAGTGCCCACCAGTCTTGCTGTGGGACGCCCCGGACCGCATATAACCCAGGCGGGAGGGGCGGGCTCCTGGCACTGCTGTGAGGACAGACAAGCCTGGCCCCAACAGTGGGCAGCGTCTGGCAGGAAACTGCACCTGAAACAGCCTGAGCTAATGGGGAGATGGCAGCAGAGGTCAGGGTGGTGGGGGTGGACCAGACCCTCGGCCAGCTCGCAGTGGCTTCCTGCCGACCTCTGGCGGGACCTCCCACCACCTGGAGGCAGCCCCACTCTTCAGCCTGGACGCATGTGTCTGTGCTCGGCCCACGCACACCATCCTGACCTCCCCAGCCGGCCCCCTCGACTCGTGCAGAATTCCTAGCAGTGCCCTGAGGGTCCTGTGTTGTCACTGCCCACGCCTTCTCATGTGCTGTTGTCGCATTACCAACTGCGTGTGGCCAGCCTCATGTGCTCTGTAGGACTCTGTGTGCTTTGGCCACATGCCTACCCCAGGTGACACCTTTCCTGTGTTGTGAATCTTTAGATGAGCTGACACCTGCTGTTCTGATAACACAGCTGAGTGCGTGTAAGTCACATAAATGACACCCAAGTGGCTGCAGAGTGACTCGTCTGCATCAGTGGGGGACACCGTGAGCCCCGGGAAAGAGAAAGCGGGGATGGAGACAGATGGAGGCCCTGCAGGAACGATAGCCGGGAGAGGCACAGGGCAGCACCTGTCGACGTTCAGCTGGGAGCCGTGCGGGGCGTCCTGAGGGGACAGGCCACTCCTTCAGGGAACCTGTGTCCAGGAAATGGCCTCCTGCTGGTGGCTGTTGTGGGACCTCGGGTTGAGTTGCCAGGGCCGAGCTGAGGACCCCCCAGCGTGGTGCGCGGACAAGCAAGGAATGGATCGGGTTTCCCGTGAGCCGTTCTGACCTTGGAGCGGGACCCTCAGAGCTGGGGTGCAGAAGTACAGCAGCTGGGGCCCGGGTGTTAGACGAGGGCGAGAAGCCGAAATCTGAGGGCTCACACGTGACCCGCACTGGGAGGCACTGGCCTCGGTGCTCCCGGGGGCACTTTGTGGGGGAAGCAGCCCTGGGAACAAAGTCCGGTGGTGTTAGAGCGGCAGCATCGTGGGAGGAAGCCACCAGCATCACCCCAGGCCCCAGCGGCCTGCCTGTCACACGCTCTGCCTCCCACTGCTGCTGGTTATGCTTCTTACCACATCGTCGTTCCCGAGGCCACTCGACACAGCAACTTGGGGGGCGCCTACCTAGGGGCTCCACCCCTGGGTCACCCTGAGACCTGGCTGACTCTAGGCCCTCCTCCACACGCGTGCGAGAGAGAGAGAGAGTGTGTGTGTGTGTGTGTGTGTGCATGCTCCTTTCCTGGATTGAAAGAACAGTTCGGTGCATTTAAAAGTGTTGGGCTCAGGACCTTATATGACGTGATTGGTCAGCATGGAGTGTCCAGTCCAGGACTGTCCCTTCCAGTCTCTGTTCCTGTAACAGCAGCAGGGCGCTGGGCCACAGTGTCCGCTGGGGTGACCCACACAGCCTTGGTCCCTTAGCCCCACCCCAGCCATCCCCCACATTCCTGTTCTGCTCGTGACTTGAAGCTTTCGTTCCCATGTCATCTTGGCCATTGAGGTTCAGCCCAGCCGTTCTTGCCCGGGCTCTGACGCTTTGGCCCTCAGCTTTTCCTGTTTCTCACCTGCGTTGGATCCAGACCCCGGGTCTGCATTACAGGCGCACACTCGTCTTGTGGGTGAGACCGTCACTAGCAGCAGAGGCACTGCATTTCAAATCCCAGAGTGGCACATAGCAGGGGTTCGTGTATGTTCTTTCTGGGCTGGAATTCCTTGCTGTCATCGGTCTGCCAACATACATGAGCCGGATGTGTTTAGAGCAGTTCTGTTAGTTTAGAGTAAGTGCTTTCAGAAGGAGCTGGTATTCAGGTGGATCGCGTCTGTACGCAATCCCAGGACGATGACAGTGACATCTCAGCTGTCCAGGTGGCTTTACCGTCTGGATTCTCTGCATTTCCGTATATGTTTGGACCAGCTTGTCAGCTGCTACAAAGGAGCCTGCTGGGATTTTGGCAAGAATCAGATCAAAGCTACAGACCAACTGAGGGTAACTTTTCATCTGTAATGTTGTGTCTTCCATGGCCATGAGATGTCTTTCTGGTTATTTAAGTATTAAACTGTGTTCTGTGTTTTGTATTTCTTAGTGTATAGTGTTGCATGTATCCCTAAGTATATTATTCTTTTGGGTGCTAAATAGAATTAGTTTCTTAATTCATTTTCAGATCGTTCATTGTTAATGTACTGAAAACAACTGACTTTTGTATATTGACCATGCAACCTGCCACGTCTTAAGCTAGTTTGGTTCTAACAGAGTTTTGTTTTGTTTTCCTTGCATCTTAGAATTTTCTACATAGATTAGAAGGTTTTAAACAAAAGATTTTAATTTATTTAAGAATTGTAGATCTATTCAGGTTAATTCTTCTTGAGTAAATTTTGGTAGTTTGTTTTTCAAGGAATTGGTTCAGTTCATCTAAGTTGTTCAATTTCTAGGCAGAGAGGACCCTGGGACGCCACTGTTCTCCTTGTATTATTTGTGTGTTCGGAGTGACTATTCCCTTCTTTCTTTTCTGATACTGGGATTTTGTGTCTTCTTTATGTCTTAGTTGGTCTGGCTAGAATTTTATTGATCTTTTCAAAGAACCAGCTTTTGTTCCACTGGTTTTTTCTATTATTCTGTTTTTAGTTTCCTTGACTTCTTTTCTTATTATTTCCTTCCTCCTGCTTGATTTGAATTGATTTTGCTTTTCCTGTTCTAGATTTTTAAGGTAGAAGTTTAGATTACTGATTTGAGACCTTTCTTCTTTTCTAATATAAGCATTTAATGCTGTAAGTTTCCCTGTGAACAGTGCTTTAGTGACATACAACACATATTTATAGGTTGTATTTTTATTTTCATTTGATTCAAAATCATTTCTAATCTCCGTGGAGACTTCTGTTTTGACCCATGTGTTGTTTAGAAGTGTCTTATTTAATTTCTAAATATTTGGAGATTTTTCCAGATTTACTTTTGTATTTCATTTCTAGGTTAATTCCATCTTTGCTAGAGAACATAATTTGTATGAGTCAAGTCTTTTACAGTTGTTGGTGTTGCTTGTATAGGGCTGGATATGTTCTCTCTTGATGAATGTCCCACGAGTCCTTAGAATGTGTAGTCGCTGTTGTGAAGTAAATTGTCCTATAAATGTCCATTAAATCATTTGTTGATAGTGTTTTCCAAATCTTTTATGTCCTTGCTGATTTGCGCTCTCTCTTTTTTTATTGATATCTGAGAGTAGAGTGTTAAAGTCTCCAAGTTTAATTGTGAATTTCTCTACGTCTTGTTTTAGTTCCATCTGTTTTCAGTTGATTTGTTGGGATTATTATACCTTATTGGTAAGTCAACCCTTTATCATTATGTTATGTCCATATTCATCCTTGGTCATTTTGTTTGTTCCGAAGTCTACTTTCCTAATATTAATATAGTCTGTCTGGCTTTGAGTTTTTCTTACTAACAGTTCATTTTGGAATAATTTTAGATCCACAGAAGAGTTGATTATTTGGAGTGCAGTATCCTTACTGCTAATACCCCTTTTTGTTGTTCCAGAATCCAGTCCAAGAGACCACATTGTACTCAGTCACCATTTTCCCTCGTCTGATCTGGCCCGTGACAGACAGTGTGTCAGTCATTCCTTCCTTTTCAAGATCTCAGCCGTTTGAGGCTAACATCAGATGTGCCGTCTGAGCCAATGGGGCTGTTCTGAGTCCCTGCTTCTTCCTACATCCGGTGAAACTAATGTCCTGACAGCATCAGGCCCCCCTGACGGTTACATTAGATAATGTGTGTGGAGCACCAGCACCGTTTGCGTGGCACACGGCACGGGCTGAAAAGCATAGTTGGTTTCATTTCTTCAAGCACCTGATAGTTTGTTTGTTTCTAGTGAGCAGATTTACGTCTGTTGTAACCAGGACTCCCAGCTCTTGTTTCCAGGCAGTTGCCTCCTGGTTATAAATATATGTGACGGGTTGATGAAAAACCTTCCAGGAAATTTCTGTCCAGCACATGGTGACAGAAATCGCATGCACATCTGAGAACCCCCGAAAGGACCTTGTGCCTAGAATGGTCCTAATATACCCAAGAGCATCCAAACTTCAAATATATCGGAAAAGACTGGGAAGCTGTTCAGGTTTCTCTCTTTCTCAAGAGTTGGCACTTATTATTCTGGAGGGAAATACTGCAAATATAGCTTCTTGTGAAATGTTGATACCTCAGGTCACAGTAATCCCTTGGTTTGTGGAAAAATAGTGTTGTCCGATTCCCTTGACACCTCTTGCTTTGTTCTTTGGACAGAGATGAGCGAAGAAGCAGCAGAAGGTCAAGGCCACTGTGCTCTTTTCTTGCAGCTCAGGGTTCCCGCTGGTACAGCCGAGGCTGAGTGTCATGCGGATTGGAGAGTGAACAGGCAGTTTCATCAGCGCAGTACTCATCTTCAAGTTTTAGGAGTTTTAGGGGTTTCTCGTTCCCTTGACAGTCAGCTCTTGAGAATTTAGAGCTTTCTCTGGAGGACAAATGTGTGTTTTGACTCATCAATATAAATGGTACAGAGAAACGAAATCATACGTTTATAAGATACTGGAGCTGGATTGAAAGGTGAAGTGTTTTGCCCAGAGTTGCAAAGCTCCTTCGTGGATAAGTCAGGACCAGAACAGTTTTCTGGGTCTCAGTTAGGTTCCAAGTTTGACATATTTTGTGCCTTACAGTTACTGCCCTCAGAACGATCCTCTGTCTCCTGTCCCCCACCTACTGCCCCGAGTAAGTCGTTATTGGGCAGTAATTGTAGGCGACTGTCTGCCTCAGGGAGTCTGGGAAATTTTGTTCACATCACAGTGCCGGCATTGGAGCGGAGTACAGGCTCCCCACGCACGGCTCAGAAGGATGTATTTGACTAAAGCTTCTGAGAGAGCGACCCCCGCCTCCCATCGCAAGACTCGATGCTGCCTTTTTAATTCAGCTTCTTCTCATCAACCTCACAGCAACCCACGGCCCATAACAAAACAGGGGCGTTACAAGGGGCATCTGTGAGTCCTGCCTTCCATAACCTTCAGCGTCAAAGCTATTTCCCGGTCTTTGCCCATGTCCTGGCTTGGTTCTCCCTCACCGCTGCCTGCCTTCCGGATATGATTGGCTCCAGTTTTCTAGAGGAGAAAACTGGAGTTTGAGAGGCTCAGTCAGCATCTCCCCATTTGTAGCTTGTCTATGACATAGTCCATCATGAATCACACTTTTGGACCTGCAGCCCCGTGACCTCTTCATGGTACCAGGCACTTCCTGGCTGACACACGCGATGACACTTGTGCAGGTTTCCTCAGTGGTTCTGAAGATAAGCCTTCCCCTCATGCTGTGCTAGCGCGGAGAGCCAGGTCAGTGTGAAGGGAAGGCGAGGGGCCCCGTGCAAACTGCACCAGCACCGTCACCTCATCCGGCAGCGTCCTGAACGAGCTGCTGCCTTCCGCGGAGTCTGGTGTCATCTTTCCTGTGCACTCCGGGCTGGAACAAGAGTGGGGCCACCGGAGGACGTCACTGTCCCAGAACGTTCGGTTTCTGTGGAGTCCAGTTTGTTCCATTCCTGAAGAATTGGGCAATCTCTAAGAGAAAAAAATAAATATGGGAGACATCCAAAAGAATTACAGAGACAGCGAAAGAACCCAAACAGGTACAGTGGTATCTCAGTTTTCGAACGTCTCCGTTGACGAACATTTCAGTTTACGAGCACTGTAAATTTTATGGATCTATGGTTTCATGAGAGAGTAAAATTCAGGCTAAATTTGCAGTTTTAGGGGTTGATTTTAAAGGTCTGGAACGGATTAATCCATTTTGCATTACTTCCTATGGGGAAACTGTGCCTCGTTTTTTTGAATGTTTCAGAACTGGAATGGTCTTCTAGAACGGATTACGTTAAAAAACCGAGGTACCGCTGTATTTGGAGCTGACTTTAGACAATCACCTGCTAGTCAGCAGGCTTTTGTTGTTGTTGTTGTTGTTGTTACAAGTGTTATGCAGACCTTAACATGTGCTGTGCTTTACTCCAGTGAAGTCTCGTTTTCCTCTTGCTGGTGACGTCCTGGTCCCACCCTCCTTTCTGTGAAGCCTTCCATCTTGTGCAATGCCTGGGAGTATCTCTGCTCACTGGGTGAGAGGCTGCCCAATTCATGAACCGTTTAATAAAGCCAATTCAAATTTACTCAGTTACATTTTGTTTAACACACCTCTCCTCCCAAAAATGGCCACTGTCTGTTGTTATGGCTTTATCACCCAAACGTGCATCCCCAGACACTGTTGTTTAGTCTTACGTATTTAAAATTTTTTAAATATGTATTTGAAGTGCCTTCTAATATGCAGGTCCCCCTCCAATCCTTTCTTATTCCTCAATGTATTTGTAAAAGGATCTGGGTTGTATGACCTGTAGCGTTTCCCGTGGTCTCTCTTTCAATGTGTGCACATTCGTGGTGCCGACCAACACTCCTTGTAGTTCCTGTTTTACAAATGGCTCAGGGGCTCCATGACCAGATTCCCGTCTGTGGCCTTTGGCGAGGTGATAAGTAGTGTTCTGTTGTTTAATCACAAAACTCATAGTATCAGCTTATCTCCTTCTGTGATGCTACGAGACATTGAGGCTGAACGCCTAGATCCATCGGGTCATTGGAATTATGCACTGGGGGTATTCTAAGTCGAGCACTTCTTTTTTCATTTCTTGGTTGGAAGACTTTCATAAACAGGTCTTTCCTTTCATTGACTGTTTGCTTATCCCGTGGTTATCTAGTTCATAAAGGGAAGGGGAGAAAAGTGTTTGATTTTCAAGATAAAGAAAGGTCTTTCATTCTCTGAAGGTGATCGGTTACTTTAAAAAATATTAGAATAAACTCTTGGATTTAACATATATGATAGGCTTCAATCCAGTGGCAATTATTTAATTTATTGACCTCACAACCTCTATGTTTTGCCAGTGGGAGACTCTTCCAGGTGGCTGCTGGCTTCTCTAAGGTCACCCTAGTCCCTTTGATGGATTCCCTGCTGTCTGATTTTGTGGCGTGCTCAGGGCTCATCCCTCCTGCCACAGGCATGGGATCAGCAAGATCTTAAGAAGCCTCATTATTTTAGTATAAATGGTATTTCAGTGCTGCAGCTGTGGTTTACGTGTGCCCGTTGCTACTGGATTGGTCATTATTCTAGGAAATTTTATTGAATAGAACTATGAAATTATATACATTTCTTCTTTAAAGATAAAGTACCTCATGAGTTCAGACTAATATATCCACTAGGACTATTTCAGTGTTTGTGCTGGCTCTTCTGCATGTTTTTGTGCCTGGCGTGTTTCACTCAGCATAACGCCCAGGCTTCACCCTAGTGTGGGACAAAGTCAGGATTCCCTTGCTTTGTAAGGGTCGTATTTCCATATACCTTATGTATTTTCAACAAACACGGGATCATTCTCCATGTGTTGTACCTTCTTGTAACTTGTTTACTTTTAACTTTTAAGTTGATTTGTCTGACTTCCAACCTCTCCCTCACAGCAAGGGAAGACCTGATGAAAAACTAAGAGGAAAAGGGACAGAGAAACGAGAGACACACTGTGCTCCCTGTCACAGGCAAGCTGGCCCTGCCACCTAGGGAGCCACCCGCCATTGCTCTCAGGCGGCTAACAGCCACCGGAGGGTGCGCATTCAGTCCCCAGCTGGTCCTTGGGGGATGGATGAGTCACGCTTGCACCCAGACCTGGGAACTCCCTGCTCATCCATTTCCCTGGAGCCTGAGCCTCTGTGGCGCCCAGCATCTCTGCCAGGGCGGGTCGTACGGGTTATTTATGCCGGTGACAGTTGAGCAACTGCAGCATACACGGCCAGGGGCTCAGTGGCCATGGCTGGCTTCCCACTCTTGTTTTCTTCTGGGCTCAGAGCCGCTGTGACTTTTCAGGACTGACTCCATCTCTGGATGAGCAGCAGAGTGGGGAAGGGACATCATGCTGGGGAAAGAGGAAGCCAGACAGACTGGACTGGCCTGAGGGTCAGCCCATGGCATTTGTCCCTACAACTGGTGCTTCAGGTCCTCGGCACTGCTACCAGCACCCTGGGGGTGGGCAAACCCTGAGATGAAAATGAGAGCGAGCTCCTGAAAACTCTGTAGGTGTGGGGATCGTGCACCAAGGTGTCACCTCTGGTGGGAAGTAGGCATTCTTCCCCCACCTCCCTTCCCGCAGGGGGCAGCCATGGTCTGGGGTTCTGCATCGTGCCAGGCTTCCGCTGACCCCTGTGTCCCCTGGAGATGCCCAAGGAGGTGACACTGCCCAGCAGGACATGCAGCGAGGCCAGGAGACGGTTCAGCTGTAGCCCCAGACCAGTTGGGAGGACTCTGATTCTAATGTGTAAGGAAGAATGGTGGGCGCCCCCAGGGACACTGTGCATAGAGGAAGTAGAGGTTCTCTGACACCCCAGGAGTAGAGTCCGTGACATGGCTCATCCTGCCCCTGGTGCTGGAGGGACCCTTGAGCCATGCCCCCAGCAAACCAGTAAGTTGGTCTCCTGACATCTGCTGTCTGAGGGCACGTGGAGTACAGGGGAGGCAGTGACGCCCAGATGGCCAGGCGAGAGAAGAGGCAGAGCAAGGAGCTGTGCACAGCTGAGGACTCTGAGCCTGAGCTGTCCTCTCAGGGGCCGGTCTGTGCTCTCAGGGGTCACCAGCAGGCCCTCGAGAGGAACAGCTCACTGAATATCTCCATCTGACCCTCCAAGTACCTCACACAAAACAACTACCTGAGCTATCTGTGTCGCACCACCTGGGACTAAACGTTTTGAGTGTGTTTATACAATTTCTTACCTTGGGCAAGTCACTCCCAGAGGGACAATGGGTAATAACCAGGTCCTGAAGTCAGGTGATATCACAGCTGCCTCTTTTTTTTTTAGCAGAAATTGACAAGCTGATCCCAAATTCAGAGGGAATGCAAGCAACTCAGAATTGCCAAAACAATCCTGAAAAGGAAGAGCAAAGCTAGAGGGTTCACACATCCCAATTTCAAATTTTACTGCAAAAGTACAGTGACCAAGAGTGACTGGTGCTGGCATAGGGACAGATATATAGAGAGTTCATTTTGGGGTGAGGGAGAGGCCCCATTTAATTCTCTCTGTGTGAATTAAGTTGGGCCTCTACCTCACAGAAAAATTAACTCAAAATGGATCAAAGACCTAAATATAAGAGGTAAAATCATAAAACTCTTAGGAGAAAACATAGGCATAACACACATATCCAACAAATCATGGATGTTCATAGCAGCCCAGAGTGGAAACACCAGGACTGTCTTGTAATTAATAAGTGGGTTAAAATTTGGTCTACACATAAAGTGGAGTATTATTTAGCTTAACAGGAATGAAATACTTATATATACTCCCACATACATGAACCTTGAAAGTACTATGCTGAGTAACAGGAGGCAGGCATACAAGGCCGACTCTTGTGTGATTCCATTTATACAAAGCATTCAGAACACACAAGTCCATGGAGAGAGAAATTAGGTGAGTGGTTTCCAGGGGCTGGGGAGGGGAGGGGAGGGGTAACAGCTAGTGGGCACGGCGTTTCACTCTGGGGTGATGGAGACATTCTGGAATTAGACAGCGGTCTGGCTGTCCAACTCTGGGAATATACCCAAGTTACCAGACTGTGCACTTTCAAAGGTGAATTTTGTGGGATGTGCATTATATCTCAGTTAGATAAAAAAGACTTTCAAGGCAGAGAAGGTGGAAATATTTTGAGAGAAGACTCAGAAGTTAAACTTCAGCCCGTTGTTTCCTGATCTGGGGAGAAACTAATCTGATAGGTGTGGAACAAGAGGAGTATGTTAGATAGAACTTGAAGAAAATCCAAGTTCTTACCAGCACAGTGCTGTCCATTGGGAAGCAAAAGGAAGACCACGGCCGTCTCTTCCACAACTATCGTCAGAGAGAAGGCATGTCTCTGACCTTCAGGACTGAAACACACAAAGGCAGCAATGTTTCCTTGTCATTGGTTCTGCACTGGAAATCAAGCTTTTGTGTGTTTTGTCCTCCTATGCTTATTAATGAAAGTTATGCTAATTGTGGAAAGTTAAAAAAACACAAAATGGAAAATGAGGTAGGGCATAGGTCACTCATCCCACTACCTAGAGGTACCCATTATTAAGGTGACGGCACAGTTCCCTCCAGGATTTTTCTCCTTTTTATCACGTAGTTGAGATCACACTGAATGTATAATTAATGGCCTGCTTCCTTGGTTTCATCTTGTAGCACAAGCGATTTCTGTTCCCTTCTGGCCGTTGGGAAACTCACTGATGGAGCAGCCCCTGGACAACGTGTGTTGCTTCGTGTGGAGGCCAGCAGATGTCCGCTCGGCGCCTTCTGTGCTGGAGGGAAAGCCAGAGCTAGAGCGGCCCTTTCCCCCAGGACAGCAAGCTCTGACACTCGCCATAAAAATAATTGACTGATGGTGGAAGGGGCTGAACCCAATCAGGGACAGCATGCAGAAACCTCAGCCCTGCCTGGAGCCGCACAGCAGAGCCATTTCCAGCGACCGTGGCGCTGTCATGGCGTCTGCCACAAATAGCATTCCTGGAATCAAGATCGAGGTTCCTAGAAATCCATGGCTTTGGGGCAGGCTTCCTTCATGCTGTAAATAACCGTGATGCGTTGCAGCTGCCTGTGGTCAGGTTGCCCCATAGATGTCCATGTCAGGGTGGGGGTAATAGCTTCACTGTGGCTGCACACTGTCACGTGGGGAGCTGAGGTGGCACGTACCAACAGTGGATGCTTATGCGATGTGTGCCCCTGGGGGCCAAGGCTGGCGCTGCAAACCAGGAAGGTGAGTGAAGGGCTGCGTGCTGTAACTGGGCCAGGCGTGGCGCTCGGCTTGCTGGGACAGTGGCAACTCTGGAGGAACAGAGATGAGAAGTGGGAAGAAGGAAGGAGACTGACCTAGTTAGAAAGAAAGCCCCTGGGAGAGGCAAGCCAGAGAGGGAGACACACAGCCACCTGTCTCTCTCTCCAATTTTACTTTATTGTGGCAAGAACACTCCCCACGAGCCCTGTCCCCATCCCATTTGATGCATAGCTCAGTGTGGGTGGCTGCAGGCAGGCACGCTGCTGCAGCAGATTCCCGGGGCAGCCATCTCGCTGACGGGCACTGTGTGCCTGAGGAGTGATGATCCCGTTTCCCCTCCTCAGCCCCTGGTATCACCACTCTGCTCTTTGAACCTGTGAATCGACCATTTGCAGTCCGTCAGACAAGTGTATGAAGCAGTGTTTGTCCTTCTGTGTCAGCGTTATCTCAGTGTGACGTCCTCCACGTCCATCCGTGTGGTGGCGTGTGGCAGGACGGCTGCTTCTGAAGGCTGAATGGCCCCGCGGTATGTACAGACCACGTCTTCCTTACCCCAGACCGGCTCCTTTGGAAATCAGCGGTGAGAGGAGGGGTGATGAGCAGCTGCCATGTGAAGATGCTGCGCTGGATACTGGTCCCGCCCCTAGAATACGTGCAGCACGTGCTTGGGGAAACTGAGGCCCAGAGACAGGACATAACTCGGTGACACATCAGGGAGGGCGGGAAGGACGTCCCTCCCAGGAGTCTGCCACCAGAGCACAGGGTCACCTCACCTGGACAATGCTGCCTCCACCAGTTGGGTCCTCAGGGTTTCTGCGTTTTCCTGGTCACAGCGGCCACTCTGCTCACATCCCTACCAGTGTTTCCAAGATGTTTGATCTCAGCAAGTGGCAGCTCTTCTTTGCCACAGATACCTTGGTGCGTGTGGGTGTCCTGTACAGAAAAGACGGTTGACCCAAGGGCTTCGGGTCACGACTGACCCCTGAGAGGTTGTCCCTAGATGGCAGACAGCCTGTCAGTCTTGCTGTTTTGGAAAAGTAGAAACAAGCCTGAATGTCCGCGTGCATTGATGCCCTGAGTCCGGAACACAAGAACCTGCTTCCATTGCCCCCCACCCAACTGGCTGTTGGGCCCGCCAGAGCACCCCGTGGCCACACCCGCCATGGGTCAGGACAAGCATGGACCCGTGAGATCACAGGGGAGGAGATAACGGAGGGACAGGAATGGCAGACATTGCCTACCTGTCCAGAAATAAGCAGCTGCTAGGAAAAAGCTCTAACCCTGAATTTCTAAAATGGCAGCATTCCTTGGTCTCCTTAGGAAGAGGCTGGGGAGTGAATTTCTGAATGCCACAGGCAAGAGTGTCCCAGGATGACATGTCAACGTGACGCTTCTGGCCGCCACCTGTGGTACCTGCGATGGACTTCAGGAGAGCTGTGGGTGTCACTTCACATGTGTTCATAATTTCTCAAAAGCAACACTGTTTTGTTCATTTGGGAAATGGAATCTGGTCATTTTTTAAAGCTTTTCATTCGTGTTCAATTGGTGGGAAACTCAAAGTGAGATGTTTTACTTGAAAAAAAAGCTGCTTTTCATGTAATGATCACTTTATCACAGAACGGCTGGATGCCGGATGCTTTCATGCCAGGGTTTCTGATCAGGGACAATCTTTTCCTTTAAGTTCTTAGCTTGGAATTTTATATAAAGACTAAAAAAGATGTGAACACAGGACGCAAACACTTCTAAGATAGTCACGGTGGGCAGAAGAGGGAGCCGCTGCAGAAAGGGCGGCCGTCAGGAATGACAACAGGAAAGGAAGCAACGGAGCCAAAGAGACCAGGACACACGGGTGGGGTGGGGTCGGGGTGGGGCTCAGGGCAGAGATTCGGGGCTGAGTGTGGCTCCCCTTAGGGAACGTGCTCGATGGCTCGCGGAGCTGCCGTCAATTGGCAGAGACTGATGCCGTGACTTGGTGTTTGGCAGTTGTTACATCTGACTTACCCCCCCCCATTTATATGTTGAAGTTGTAACCCCCAGGTCCTCAGAATGTGGCTGTATTTGGAGATGGGTCCCTACGGAGATGAGGGAGGTGAAATGAGGTCATGCGGTGATCCCAGTCCAGCGTGACTAGTGTCCTCATGAAAAGAGGAGACTCGGGCACAGAGACACACAAAAGGACGACCACATGAGGACACAGGGAGAGGACGGCCGTCCACATGCCCAGGAGAGAGGGCTCAGGAGGAGCCAGGCCTGCCCACACCTGGATCTCAGACTCCAGCCTATAGGATGTGAGAGAACACGTCTGCGGTCCAAGCCGCCCAGTCTGTGGGGTTTGCTATGGCGGCCCCAGCAAGCTAACACAGCAATATCAGATCAATAACAATTGCAAGTCAACTTTGACAGAGGCTGAGGAGTGGCAGCCAGATCAGGGGGCATCACGGCGTTCCTTCTTCGGGGTTTATGAAGGTGAGACGCTGAGGGGGACAGGCTCTCTGGGGCTCGTCTTGCCTCCTGTTTCTGTCTGTTGAGCACATTTATGTGACTCAGCTCCTCACGCAGAACCCAGCACAGCCTCAGCCCCAGGACGTGCTTGGGAGCCATGGCATGGCCCAGGCACCTCTTCAGTTGTCATGGGGTCGCTCACAGGTTCTGGAAACTTCAGGGCTGACGTCCCAGGTGTTTGCAGCAAGTTCTGGGGTCATGTTGGCTGTACATCCTCACTCCCCACCTTGCTGGTTCTGGACTTGGTAGTAGCATGGCAAAGACCTGCAATGTCCTAGGAAGAGGGTGTCTGCACTCAGAAGCTCGGGGACAGCCGCACCAGGGAGGCTGAGGGGTGCTGGGGGACTGGGGCTTTTGGGGGGCTGCAGAGGTGCTGAGGGAGGCGAGGGGAGCCAAGGGGGACCGAGGGGGCAGGGGCCTCTTGGTGGAGACAGATGGGAAGACAGACCAGCTGGAGGGAACGAGAGTACTTCAAACCAGGGGCCTAAATCAGCGAGGCTCAAATTTATGTGCCTGCAAATCATCTGGGGACATTTTGAAGAAGGTTGTGGTGTGGGAACAGCCGTGTTTGTCATCCTCCCCAGGCACCCCGAGGCAGGTGTTCCGCACCCCTTTTGAGAAACGCGGCCTCAGCTGGTCCACTTTTGTTAGTGTCTCTTTGGAAGGCAGGTCTTCAGAGCCACACTTTCGGATTTCCATGAGGACATGTACCGTGATTTAAGAAGAGTGTAATGTACAAAATGCAGAGAATTTAAGTTGAGAAAAATATGAATACAGTGTATGTTGGCTCGTGTGCCCCGATTCTTACCCACGGGCACGACCAGTTCCCGTGCTCACGTTCACGTGAAAAAGACAGACGTGAAAATAAACAGCAAAAGGAAATGTCAGTAAAATAATGAAAGATGGAGAAAAAACTCATTAAAGCCTAAAAGCTTTAAAAATTGAGTAGAGAAAATGGAAACATGGAAATAAATGATGAAAAGGAAGAATAGTTAAAATAACAAAATTAAAATAAGAATCAGCTAAATAAACATCTCCACAAAAGCAAAGAAAGATGATTCGAGCTACTGAAATAGAAAATTGGCCTAAAAACCAATCATGAAAGAAAAAAAAAAAAAATGGAAACAGAGGAAAGAGAAAAATACCTGTGGAGCCATAAAAGAGCTAAGTGAATATAAAATAATTATAAACAAAGGCTAGTAAATATGGAAAGATCACTTGTCCTAAATAAATAGTTTAAAAAATGGAAAGAAGTAAAAACAAGCTTGAAGATTTGGAAGATGGGTGATAAAAGATACCACTGCAAAAGGGAACAGCATAAATCAAAAACATGGACAGTATAACACATGGCAGAGTTACAGGGTTTAAGTGTTTTTAAAACAATAAATATATCCTTGAGATTATGAAACAAAAACAAATAAATTGAAAGCAAAAAACCCCAGAGTCCAAAGCCAGCGAGTGGGGCGTGTCCTCAGCTGCGCCCTTGAGTGGGGAGAGCTGACCGGAGCCTGTGTGGGAGCAGGCGACCTCAGGCCACCTCCAGGCTTCACCTGGCACCTGGCGCCCCTGTGTGTTCTGGGGGCCATCTTGGACAGGAAAACACTTCCAACCCAGGGACTGTGCCATGACGTTCCCGTGTCAGCTTGGCCAGACCACAGCACCCGTTGTGTGCTCAGACTCCAGCCAAGATGTGGCCACGAAAGTCTTTCACGTGATTGTCACAAATGACCCTCCGTCATGTGGGTGGGCCTCACCCTCCCGAGCAAAGACGGATGTGCCCCAAGGACGGCTGTGCTGAAGGCTGCAGGATAAACACCCTGCCTCCTGTTTCTTGCCCACTGCCTCCCGCACGTCCCAGACCTGCCAGCCCCCATAAACCATGGGCCAGTCCCTTAAAATGCACCTTTCTCTACCACATGCGCCCTGTTGGTTCTGTTTTTCTGCAGAGCCCGCCTGGCACAAAGGTGTCTGCATTCTGTGTACAAAGAAAGTGCGGCTCAGCAAACTGCGGACATGCGAGGGCCCTTCCTCTGTCGGTGCGTCAGGCTGTGGGCCCCGTGTCTGGGCACTGAGACCCTGTGCTGTGGGGAGGCCTGCATGGAGGTCCTGCTTCGGGGGCCTGTGTGGGGACTCTCCCACCAGGTCAGCTGCTATTTTCCTGTCTGTGAAATGGGAATGGCAGCATTCCTGGCTTTGGGGCATTTGTGAAGATTCCAGAAGCTGTGCCTGATAAATGTGTTTGATGCATAGAAGGTGCTCAGTGACAGGCACCGAATCTGGTCGTTTTGAGCTCCTTTCCTGACCCCCGGCAAGGAGATGAGATGACACCAAGTTAAAGTGGTAGGAAAGCGAACTCCAGTTACCTTTTCATGGTCTGTCCCTTTAGGAGCAACCCAGTGACCACCAGTGGTGGGATGTGAGAACTGCTACCCCACTGCCCGTTTTCTATAGGATCCTTTGGGGAGTAAGGAGCCAGTCAGAATAGGATTTGGCGGTTTCCGGATAAGAGGGGTGTAGGCGGACACTTGGCAGGTGTGGGGCTCCCCTGATGGGCAGGGGGTGGGAGCCAAGGGGCTGGGGAGGGCGGCTCCACCGACCGGGAGGTCCACCTCCTGCCACGGGCAGCGCCCAGGGACCTCCTATGGCATCTGGCACTAAGCAGAGGGGCTCTGGCAGTGGTGCGACGCTTCCAGTTGGCTGTTCTCTCCGCCTGTCCAGGCAGTGGCACTTGGCCAAGGATAAGGGGCTGACTTTGAATGAGGACACGTGGGCTGTACAAGACCATGGTCATGCGGGGAGACCCACGCCCACCCAGGAGCATGTGAGCCCTGGGGATCTGGGGCCTCCCGTGGGATTGCGGGGAGATCTAAGGAGTGGGGTGGGCATTCTTGGCAGCCTTGGTAGGAGGAGCACAGAGCTGGGCTCCTGCAGAGGAACAGAGACAAGTCGTGCATGGGCACCCGAGCCCCTCCCCCGCAGGTCCCAGCGGTGCTGACTGTCAGTATGAGCCTCCCACTCTGACCAGAGTCTGTTGATGGAAACAGGTCACACTGGCTTCCACATGCACTCATTCTGGGGGTCAGAGGACCAGACCGGGGGGGGGGGTGTTGAACCCTGGGGCCTGGTAGATTCTTCCAAAGTTGGGGAGTGTGGGTGGAGCAAACCCAAGCCAAAGGCCTAGAGAGGCAGCCATGGGCACGGGACTGACTGCTCGGGGGCTCAGTGCATATTGGGGCTCCCATGGGGGGCTTCTGGACACAGGAACCCCAGGCCAAGCAAGGGAGCGGCGGGGTGTGGGGCTCAGGTCTGTGCACAGATGAACAGCCCTGTGACGGGGCCATGGGCTGAATGACAGGTGGAGGCGCGTGTGTGAGTTGGGTCAGTGAGGTGGGGTGTGTACACAGCCAGCTGGGCTCAGGAGGCTGCCACCTGCGACCCACACCACATGGCAAGACCTTTTATGGAACATTTTAATGCTTTGCTTTACAGTGTGGCTACCAAACCAACATAAGGGGTCAAAAAGTAAGAGGAAAATAAATATGGTGCATTACGGAGCAATGAAAGGGAAAGAAGGAAAGAAGGAAAGAAAAAGAAAGAAAGAAAGAAAGAAAGAAAGAAAGAAAGAAAGAAAGAAAGAAAGAAAGAAAGAAAGGAAGGAAGGAAGGAAGAAAGAGGGAGGGAGGGAGGGAGGGAGGGAGGGAGGGAGGGAGGGAGGGAGGGAGGGAGGGAGGGAAGAGAGAGGGAAGAGAGAGAGAGAGAGAAAGAAAAGAAAGAAAAGACGAGGTTTAACAGGAGGACAAAACATAGAAATAAGTAAGTAGGAAAAAATAGAATAGAAATAGTTCTCTTCTTCCAAGTGACTATTAAATGAAGGCCCCTCTCCAGCCCCAGTGATTAAATTGCAAAATATGTGAAAGGCAGGATTTGTTCTGAAGCCAAAACCACAAATCACGATTATAAGGAAAAGAGTGTTAGAGAAATGTTTGACATTGAGGCAGTCGTGTCGGCGATGACTGAGCAGAACACAATTTTAACTCCTCGGCGGTCATGGTGGAGACTCCCAACCTCCCCTATCTGCTGCTCTCCACTCCTTGCTGGGCTCGTGGGACACTGTCCCTGCAGGGCCCTGCACACTGGCCGTGCCCTGCCACCTTCTAACCGGCAGGCTGTGTGACCTGAATTTCCAGGTGTCACTTCCACCCTGTGGCCCCCAAGAGCTCTTACCTGCTGTGGCAACTGAGGGAGTCCTGTGTCGGGTGACAGAGCTTCTGGGGGCTGCCAGGCCTGCAGCACACTTTTCTTTTAAAAAAAATTTTTTTTAATATTTTTATTAAAATATAGCTAACATACAATATTATATCAGTTTCGAGGATACATCACAGTTATTCAACATTTATATATCTAAGAAGTGATCACCATGATAAGTCCAGCAACCACCTGACACCGTACCAGCTGTCACAATATTATTGACTATATTCCTCATGCTATACCCTACATCCCCATGACTGCTGTGTAACAACCAATTTGTACTTCTTAATCCCTTCCCCTCTTTCACTCACCCCCCAACCCTCCTCTCATCTGGCAACCATCAAAATGTTCTCTGTATCTATGAGTTTGTTTCTGTTTTCTTTGTTAATTTTGTTTTTTCGATTCCACATATAAGTGAAATCACATTGCATCTGTCTTTCTCTGTCTGACATGCTCCACTCAGCGCAGTACCCTCCAGATCCATCCATGCTGCTACACATGGCAAGGACCCATTCCCTTCCCTGGCCGAGCAATATTCCATTGTATATATGTACCACCTCCTCTTTATCCATTCATCAATCAACGGACACCCAGGCTGCCTCCACATCTTGGCCATTGTAAACAATGCTGCAGTGAACATGTGGATGCACACGTCCCCTCGAAGGAACATTTTGGTTTTCTTCAGATAAATACCCAAAAGTGGGATTGCTGGGTCCTTCTTTGTCTCTTGTTATAATCTTTGTTTTAAAGTCTATTTTGTCTCGTATAAGTATTGCTACCCCAGATTTGTTTGTTTGTTTGTTTCCATTTTCATGAAATATATTTTTCCATCCCTTTACTATCCATCTCTATATCTTTCAATCTGAGTCTCTTGTAGGCAGCATATGTGAGGGTCTTGTTTTTTTTATCTATTCACCTTCCTATGTCTTTTGATTGGAACATTTAATCCATTTACATTGAAAGTAATTGTTGATGTATGTGTAGCTATTGCCATTTTATTCATAATTTTGATGTGTGTTTTTTTTTCCGTCTTAAAGAAGTTCCTCTAACATTCCTTGTAACACTGGTTTGTTGGTGATGACCTCCTTTAGATTTTTCTTACCTGAGAAGCTCTTTAGTTGTCCTTCAATTTTAAATGATAGCCTTGCTGGGTAGAATAGTCTTGGTTGTAGGTCCTTGCTTTTCATCACATTGAATATTTTGTGCCAATCCTTCTGGCCTGTGAAGTGTCTTGTTGAGAAATCATCTGACAATCTTATGGGAGCTCCCTTATAAGTTAATAGTTGCCTTTCTTTCTGTTTTTAAGATTCTCTCTTTGTCTTTAACCTTTGCCATTTTAATTATAAAGTGTCTAGGTGTGGGCCAGTTTGGGTTCATCTTGTTTGAGACTGTGATTCCTGGGCTTGTATGTCTATTTCCTTCACCAGATTAAGAATGTTTTCAGTCATTATTTCTTCAAATAGTTTCTCAATGCCTTGCTTTCTCTTCCCCTTCTGGTACCCCTATGATGCGAATGTTGTTATGCTTGATGTTTTCCCAGAGGTCTCTTAAACTATTATATTCTCATTTTTTTGGATTCCTTTTTCTTTTTGCTGTTCCAGTTGGATGTTTTCTTCTACCTTGTCTTCCAAATTGCAGACTCCCTCCTCTCCTTCATCTAGCCTGCTGGTGATTCCTTCTAGTGCATTCTTCATTTCAGTTATTTTATTCTTCACTTCTGACTGGTTGTTTTTTATGGTTTCTATGTACTTTTTTATGTTTGCTATCTCTTTGTTGAAGTTCTCTCTAAGTTTCTTGAGTATCCTTATAGCCATCGTTTTGAACTCTGTATATGATGAGTTGCTCGCCTCCGTTTTGTTTAGTTCTTTTTCTGGAGTTTTCTCCTGTTCTCTGATTTATGATGTATTTCTTTGTTTCCTCATTTTGCTGCCTCTCTGTTTGTTTCTATGTATTACGTAGATATACTACATCCCTCAGCCTTGGCCAGGTGGCCTTATGTAGTAGGTGCCCTGTGGGGCCCACGGGCACAGTTTCCCTGGTCAATTGCTCCGGGTGCTCCAGGAATGTCCCTTGTGTGGGTTGTGTGTACCCTCCTATTATAGTTGAGCCTTGGTTGCTATTGGCAGGTCCGTGGATGAAATTGACCCTCAGGGTTGCGGCTGTGGGGTTTGGCCACATCCACAGCTTTTGGGCTTCTGTGCAGGGGGCTTACCTCAGTGAGTGGGATTTGCCCCAGTGGACTCTGGTGCCTGTTGAGACCACCCTTTTTGTGTGCCTCTTGTGGGGTTAATTGGGCAGTGCTCTGCTGTGGTCTGAAGCCAATCTCGTAATATGTTGGTTCTGGGGCCTCTTGGGGGTGGGGGGGCTCCAGTGCAGGCCCAGGTCACCCACTGCCTGTGACTGTCCAGGGACTACCTGATAGGAGCTTCAAAGTGATTCACAATTGTTCACTACCTGTGCTAAACTTGGAGATATGTAGGAGAGGCCATGCTGCAAACCAAGGACATCTGCCACCAGTCCTTGGCTTGGGGAAGAAAAACAAAAATCCAGGACACCCTGAGGCTAGCTGCCACCTGCCAGCTCCCTTAAGGTTCAGCCATTTTTAATGCCTCACGTGGTACGCAAGTTGGGTGAGGCAGGGTCTCAGGGAGTCACTAGAGTAGGAAGAGATGTGTCACCAGGTTAATGTAGATTCTGGTGTGGTGCCAGTGCTGAGCCTGGAGCTACTCAGCAAAAGTCTCAGAGCGCACCAAGGCCAGCAGCTGCCTGCCTGCAGCCTATGGGCCATGATAGTTTTCCAAGAAAGAGGGCAATACAGGCCGGGCCGGGGCTGGCTGCTCGGAATAAACTGCCTCCCAGTGCGTCAGCACAGTGGAGTAGGGGCGCTCACAGACCAATCAGATTCAGATTTGGCCGGAAGTGTAGTGGGTGGGCTCAACACAAGCAAGCTGGCGCCTGGCTGCCGGCTGCACAGGAGAAGCACCTCTCACAGCGAAAATGCTGACTGTCCTCCAGCCCTCGCTCTGACACCCCCGAGTCACTGCCCCTGTGCTGGAGCCCAAGGTGAGTGCCTGCGAGCAAGCGAGTCTGTGCGCCGGCCGTTTAAGAGGACGTCTGGGTTTCCTGCAGCCTCCGTCCCACCTGGACGGTCGGGATCCCCACTGTTTTTCACAGCCAGTTGTTGTGGGGGCTCCTCTTCCTGGCACCAGTGCTCTGGGCTGGGGAGTCCAGTGGGGGGCTGGGGTCTGTCGCTCCTCTGGGAGGAACCTCTGCAGCTGAGATATCCCACCTGATTCTCATTCACCACACTCAGGTGTGGGGCCTGTTCCACTACTCCGTCCCTCCTACCTGTCTCAACATGGCTACTTCTTCACATTTTTCAGTTATAGGACTTCTGTTCAGCTAGGCTTCAGATGGTTCTCCAGGTTGATTGTTGTATAATTTAGTTGTAATTTTGATGTGTTCACGGAAGGACACAGCCACAGTGTTTATCCGCCATCTTGGACCTCCCTTCCACACTATGCAGCACACTTTTCTATAACTAGTCAGTGAATTTTTGTTGTATTAAAACCACAGAGGTATCGGGGCTTGTTTATCATCAAGCACCCAGCAGCCTGTCCTGACTAACCGAGTGTTGGTGGAAATGCCAGGGGGGGGTGTAGTCATGAGCACTCATTGAATAATGGAGACCCATTCTGTTTATTGGACAAACTCCTTGGCAAGATACCCAGGACACTTGGTACTTGCTCCTTTTGTCACTCCCAGCACGAACACTTCCCAGCCCCACGTGCCATGTTCTCTTTAAGTTGCACTTTCTGCTCACCATCCCCTGCACCTCACAGCCTTGCTCACATGTGCCGTGTGCTCAGACCCCGTGGGCGCACTGTACTCCTACTGTGTGCACTGAGAGAATATTGCACCCCCACAGCTATGTGCAAGCATCTGCTCTTCCAAGAAGCTTCACGACTCGGGGGTCCGGGTGCCTTGCTCCCCATACTCTGCGAGGTGTTGAGTGCCCTCCCTCCCGGGACTGACTGCAGGCTGTGACGGTGGCTGACGGTCCAGGTCTGCAGTGCGTTCTGCAGTGTAATCCAGTGCAGAAAAGTGTGGCATAAATACCACGAGGCAGTTAATGATTGTTAGGTTTAAAGGCTTGTTTTCTTTTTTGGAGAAAAATGATTGAGGTGGTTGTTATAGCTACCGTTAGACACCCCTCCTCCTTCCAGAGGTTGCAGGTCAGAGCTGGGAGGTCAGGCTGATCCATCGAAATAATGTGTAGTTGTGAGACCTTAACCAAGGTAGCATCCACGAACATCTGTGTTTTAACTACAAAGTGGGGCAAATAGAGGTGCCATTGTAAAAATCCAGAGCCATCCTGCACCTCACATGGCGTCTGGCACACCACAGCCTCATGGGATGGCTGTCACCATGCACATCTTAGCAGTACTCACCCAGGTTTGCGTGCTGCATTACGCCTCTGCTTTCGTGGTGGGCGTGTGAGGTGCAGAGACGTGGATTTCATCTTGGAGATGGACCTGTGTGTTGTTTCCTGGAAAGTCAAAGTGATTAGGTGATGGAGATCTCTGTGGATGCTGTCATGGCAGCATCTGCACTGTGCGTGGGCTGCTGCGGCTGGAGTGGTCACGATGTTCCTTCTCCCAGAAAGGGCCTGCATGGCTCTGCTGAGTCCAATGGGGCGTGACAGGTACGGCCACCGGCTCTGCCAGGTGCTGTGTCGGCCTCCGTCTTGGCAGGCCCCTGGCGTGCAGCGCTGCTTTGGGTGCTGTTACTTCTGGTTCATTCGTAGAAGGGCATGGAAACCCATGCCTTGGCACGTACCCAAGAAAAATGAGTAAATATTTCTTCCAAAAGTCATGTGCGTAAGCTCATAGCTGCTTTACTCATATTTATAATGCCCCAAATCAAAAACCACACAGATGGCCACTTGAGGAGAGAGGGTGAGTAGGCGCGGTGCAGGTGTGGGACATACTGTAGGCGGGTCGCACACGTGGAGGCACCTGCAGTCTTCATGCGGCGAGAAAGGAACCAGGCAGAAGAAAGTACACACCACGATTCCAGTGATGTGAAGTCCACAAAGGGCAGGATGAATTAATGATGAAATACCAGAGAAATGGCTGGCTGTGGGCGTGGGGGTGGGGGTGGGGTGGGGGACGTTGGTCAGTGCCTGGAGTGAGGCGCTTGGCAAACTGGTGGGTGCTGTGCTAACTCTGATCTAGGTGGATGTGTCCACACTTGTGTACATGTGTAAAATGTCACGAATCAACACTAAGGTAAGTTCACTTCATGTGTTTTATGTTCAATTCTTATAAAAATAGAATGAGAGAGAGAAATAGGGAGGAAGGGAGAGGATGGGACTGGAGAGAATGAACTATTTCTTCACATTGTCATTGTCTATTATGTTCTACTCTTTCTACATTAAAAGTCCCAAATGAAAAAAACTAGACAAATTACCTTGTTCCTGTGGGAAGTGCCAGAAAAGACAGCGGGGACTTGCTCTCCTGTGGGATGCCCGAGTGTGTGGACACAGGGAGCTGCGAGTCTCCCCACCCTGTGCTCTGACAGGTGTCCTGTACTTTGACAGGTCGGGGCAGTGATGACTAGCGCTGCTGTCCCCCACTTCTCTGCTTACTGGTCCCCTTTTGGTGACGTGATGTAGGCTCGGCCCAGGAGCCAGTGCAGGCACCGTAATCAGTGCTGAGATACACTTGTGTGTTGGCCGTGCTGTGTAGACCTCCACACCCACACCTGGGGCACCCATGTCTGTTGTCATTGCTCGTGACGTCATCATCTCTTTGAAAATCAGTGACGGCAGGAGAGCTGAAGAACGTGTGAACGGCCCAGAAGTCTTGGCAGATTCCGCTAAACCAGAGGGTCTGCAGTCTGCCCCTGTAGAGGTTACTGTCTGGTGTCTTTTCACTCACGTGTGCTGAGAAAGCGGGCACAGTGCTGGTGGCTAATCTTTTAGCTGTGGCAAGACCCCGAGTCCCCATTTTGGCCATGCGGGCGGTGTGCAGCTTGCTGGGAGTCAGGTGGCGCTCTCCCTGCAGGGCGAAGATTGTCCCTGAGCTGGCGGCAGGCAGCTGTTTGCAGTGTCCCCAGGTCCCCTATGTCCATACCTGTCTTTACCTCCCCCTCTGTCTCTCGTTCTCTGTACCTACGGCTATTCTCCTCCATATCTCCCATGGACGGCCCCCCAGTCTTAGACAAGGCCCCCGTCCTGCTTCTGGAAGGAAGGGCTCGGGTTGGGAGCGCTGGGCTGTACAGCACACCCACAGATGTTTTGGGTTAAATTTTCTACTTGTTCTGCCAGTTCCTTTATGAGCTTTTTATGAGTTTTCTTCTCTGGCATCTGCTGAGAAACAAATCAATGGCAGATGCTTTCCTGAGCGATGAGCTCAGCCTCCCGTGCGGTACCTGCTGATACTGGGTCACTCGGAGCATCCTTCCTAGGGGCGTAATGAGGAAGAAAGAGAACGTGATGGAAATGGCAGAAAGACGTGATGGAGTCACAGTAGACTGAGCTGGAAGGGCCCTGGGTCGTGCCCGACACCCTGTCTGATGGGGCCAGAGAGGCGACCTACCCCCCCAAGGTCAAGCTCTCAGAAAACCTAGTTGGTCACAAGCTGTGCCCGCCGACCAGGCTGACAGCAGACGCCCAGGAAGTACAGATTCTCGGTGGGCTGAGAGCCCAGGCCCAGCGCAGTGCAGACCCTCACAACACAAGTCGTCCTTGGCCTCTGAACCCGGCACCTGGGAGGGCGTGAGGCAGAGGATTCGCCCCAGAGGGAAGCGTTCATGTGACAGGGCATCGAGGGACAGCCCGTCCCAGCAGGCATGAGCTCAGAGTTTTGTGCATGAAAAAAGTGAAGAGTTTCATGTGTGTCAGGACACACGAGAACAGGAATAATGTGCTCGTTTAACAGTGGACACAGTGGGTCCCAGAGGCGATGAGTGTCCGTGGAGTCTGTATGTGCTCAGTTTACTAGATTTTGTCAAAGAGATTTCCCAGGTGGCTGAGTGCTGCCCTCCCATCCAGGCGAATGGCACCCCCACGGCCCCACAGCCGCACCGACACTTCCTGCTACCAGACCCTTACCATCGTGCCAGCCTGATGGCTGGAGGTGGCATTTCATGATCCCCGTCTCCATGTCCCACGTTACCATGCGCCGCTGGGGGCAGAGCAGTGACTGCCGTTGTTGCTGTCGGGACCTGCAGCGTGCAGGTGGGGAGGTGGGTGGGGCCAGTGGGCCTCAGGTGACCGTCTCAGCTCCCTCGCTCTGCTTTTCCTCCGGGTTGGTATTTGTTCCCAGTTCAACATCAAAGTGTGAACCGTCATCAGTTCAGACTTGTGTTCTGGTGATGTCAGTTTTCCAGACACTTTCTACGATGCCCCTGAGTCTCAGGGTGAGAGGCAGGCCTCGTCACCGAGTGTCCTCCCCCAGCACCTGGCATGAGGCAGCGGGGGGGCAGGCAGCTGTGTAGGCAGCAGGGCCTGGTACAGCAGACGTTTGCTGGGAAGGGCCATGAGCTGTGGCCTGACTCCACCTCGTGACCTGACACCTGGGGACTCCACCAGTTCTCTGAACTGTCACTGCTCCTTCATAGACGTGCCATCGGGTGACCCAGACTGCAGTGCGCTCTGCTCTCATAGTCACTTTGAATGACTTTGCCTGAACTGTGACATCGCAGGAGCTTGGGGGCCCTCTTCCCACGTCATGACTCATTCTGAGAACTCCAGGCTAGGTGTGTCACCTCCCTGATGACACAGCAGGAATCAGTGTATAGCAGCTGGTCTAAATCAAGATCAGGTTTAATTCAACAGACACTTGCGACTAGTTCACGTTCTAAGTGCCAGAGCTGCAGTGGTGGATGAAACGTGTCCTGCGTCCGGGGTTTACCTGCTGACGGGAACAGACAGTGCACCAGGAAACACACAAATAGGATCATTTCGGGTCATGGCCGGCCCAGCAAGGAGAGTCCAGGCCAGAGAGGACAGAGCACAGCAGGGAGCAGCCCAGTGAGGGTGGAGTGTAAAGGAGCAACGGGCCAGGAACCAGTGTGAGCAGGTGTGAGGGGAGGTCAGTGAGGCTGAGCGAAGACCCCACAGACGCTTCTGGGAGCCGGCTCCGGGTCTCCAGGCACTGACGGAGCCTGGGTGGCTGGATAAGGGGGAAGTGAGGTCTGTTCCCAGCTGTCGGCTGTAACAGCGGCTGCTCTGCTTTGGTCTTGTGTGGGCCTTTGGTGATCTGCTAATGCGGTGGAAGCTGGAGAGACAGAGGAACCACCCCACCCCAGTCCCAGCCTGGGCAGGACGCCACGGGGCAGCCCTGCCTCACTTCCTCCAGCTCCCATCCAAGTTCTGCGGGCATCCTGTCAGTGAGCCCGAAACAGCTCCGGGGCCCTGGCGCTCACTGTTCCCTGACTGCGCTGGGCAGCGAGATGGGGGGTGGTCCTCTCCCACTGGCTGAGTGCACAGCTCCCATACCTGGCCGGGCCCTGCCCAGTCCTGCACACCGGGCGTACACAGGGGCGCACGTGCCCCAGGAGAAAGAAAGGAGGGACTCGGCTAAGCCTGTTCACCCTCCAGTGGTGCCCCAGCACCTGCACGGCAGCCATCAGTGCTTTGCCCGCGTGGAGTGAACAAGGGCCAGTCCTCGAGCCAGCCCTCCCCAAACTGTCCCTCTCTCGCCACAGAGTTGGAAGGCTGTGGTTGGAGGCACTGCTGGCCTGGTCTCTGGGTTTCCAGCTCCGCCTCCATGCGGACTCAGAAGCAGCTTTGGGGGGCGGGGAGGGAGGGAGTGAGCCCACTGAGCTGTTTTTCTCTCAGAAAGTACCTGGCAAGCTGCAGACAGCTCCTGTGCCAACATTTGAAAGCCATAAGTAAGGTTTGTGTGGACAGGCTCGCGTGAATCACAGTAGGGACGCTCGGGGAGCTGGTGTGGGAAGGAGAGTGGACGCAGCGACCTGCCCTGGGCAGGTGGCCCTTCCCTACAGGCCGAGGAGCGTGGGAGGAGGGGCTCCGAGCGCTCAGCGTGCAGGTGCTTGCGCCTCCTCGCTGCGCCTGTTTCCGAATCGGTCCAATAGGGAAACTGACGGAAGGGAGAGCTGCCGCAGGTGAAGCCGTGACCCCGCCGACCCGCAGGGCCTGTGTCCTAGTGCCAGCACGTTGTCTGTCACTGCAAGGCCACGCCCTGCGCAGCCAGCAGAACCTGCCGCCGCTAGGAGGCAGAGCCGCCAGTCCCCCACGCGGGCACTTTCACGATGCCACTCAGGCCGTGCTGGTCTGTGTCCATTGTTGGTTTACTTGATGAGTCCCACACAAAATTACTGGGACACACGTGCAGTGCCCTCCCACGTACGAAAGGCTGTCGCTCGTGACACAGGCGTCGGTGCTCCTGTGCCCGGCCATCTGCGCCCTCACCCGGGAACGATTCCCTGGAGGGTATGGCCGATGCGGCCGCGGGGA
Organism: Rhinolophus sinicus; assembly: GCF_036562045.2. Taxonomy (NCBI): domain Eukaryota; kingdom Metazoa; phylum Chordata; class Mammalia; order Chiroptera; family Rhinolophidae; genus Rhinolophus; species Rhinolophus sinicus. Next base: position 116,303,400 of record NC_133758.1, read on the forward strand.
CCTTCCCTGTCCTTCCAATTCGTTACCCTTTCCACAGCTTTGTGGACCTTGTGAGTGGGCCGCAGGCAGGACGGGCATCAGCCGCCATCTGCACTTCCTGGTGGAGATGCAGACATGCCGTGGCCAGAGGGGGGATTGGCTGGGGGGCCCCATGTCCCACGAGGAGTTCAGAGGTCGTTGTACCACGGACGGGAGAGCAGTGGGGCTACGGGATTGGATTGTGGTCCTTGTCTTGGGGGTTCAGCTTCCAAGTCTCAGAGCAGGGGCTGGAATCCCTGCGAGGACGGACCCCACAGCCCCTGCCCCTTCATGACCCCTCTTCCTGGCGAGTGCCCTCAAAATGCTGTCTCAGGCCCCCAGCCCTCCTGAAAGGGACCACCCAGGGATGCCCTGGGATCTTCATTTTAATGCTTTGCTCTTGGTTGGGCATGTGCTGGCGGCCTCATCTCCACAACACCGCCCATGGGACAGCTCAGGTGCTTCTGGAACTCTCCACGGGCACCAGATGATGACTGAGCACATTTATCTACCTGAACCCTCTGCAAAACAAACTGGTTTGTGGATGTTTTCCGTGGGTGGTTTCTTAGAATTCAGAACAAAGCAGAAGAAAACAGGAACCATTAGTCTCTGGCCTTCCTCCGTCCAGCAGATGGCTGTCTCTGACCAGGAATCTGGGGGACCAGCCACCACAGAAATGCTCCCCTATAAAAAGAGGACTTCCCTTTGGGGTGTGCAAGGAAACTGGAAATGTTGTGCGTTGTGTACGAGGGAGCATGGCCCTGCCTGATCTCAGACCTCTGGCCTCAGGAACGGAGATGCGACATGTCTGTTGTTGAAGACGCCTGGTCTGTGGTCCTTTGTTATGGCTACTCTAGCAAACGAATACACTCTGCAGTTGCGGAATAGCCCTAACTGCAGGGAGCTTACAGTCGTCTGAGGGGTCAGGTACATGAAACACAATACAGCTCAAGGTGGTGAGGCTGGAAAGATGGCCCTTGTGAAGGAGACTTTGGGGGTTTAGGGGAGAGGGGCCCAAATGTGCTGGGAAGGAAGAAGAAGGCTTCAAACCTTGAGTGAAGTCTAGAAATGGCCAATTTAATTAATTAAATTAATTTAGGTCACTCAATTCAGGATAACTTTGAATGGCTACACACGTCCGTTTTTATTATATCACAATTCTATTTTAAGCTGTCTTTTTTCTTGAAGGCCAAGTATTCCTAATGTTTTCTAGTATAAAGAACTTAGGCATGGCTTCATTATGGCTACATTTCCATGCTATGTAGGGAAAATTTCTGTGTTTTAGGGTAAATTACTTCCAGTGTAATAGTAAATGTCAGGATACATTCAGATCACTTTGTGCCTTTGAGGTCACCACTCTTAAGAAGGGCGAGACGAGCACGTTCAGGAGCGGAACCAAAACCGGGTCCAGTCATCGGAACGACCAGGGGGTGTGTCTGGGGCAAGTCCACGCCCTCCACGTGCCCCCAGGAAGAGGCAAAGGACACCGTCCACTGTTGGCACTGCACACTGTCAGAATGGCTAAGTTGTTTCAACTGTGAAAGATGGAAAGTTTTCAGTGAGGGAACAGCAAAGGACATTGCCCTCTGCCCTGAATTCTGACGAAGGCCCAGCTGCTCAGAAGGAAATGGGCTTGGAAGGCGGGTCACTGGCACGAGGTCTTCAGTCTCAGACACCAGAAACAGGCGGGAAACCCGCCCACCCGCTGGAGGGGAGGCCATTGCGTGGACAAAGCGGCCACAGAGAGCTGTGTGCTTGACTCTGGCTCTGCTTCAGTGGCCCCAAAGAAGGGGGTCACTTCCTGGAAGCCCCCAGAGCGCTCCCGGCTGCCAGGTCAGGCCGCCATGGTGCTGCTGGAAGCCACAGGTGGCCGTCTCAGCTCTGGGCGCCCCACGCCATGGCGACACATGCAGACCCCGCCAGGACCACCACCTTCTGCACACAGACGCTCTGGTCAGTGTCCTCATGGCAGGTATTTTGCAGCTTCTGACGTCAAAGAGAAAAAGCACAAAATCAGCGTTTCAGATTTTTCCCTGAGTACTTGGCATAGAATGAATATATTGTTTCCTCTAGAAAATACTTTTCTTTTCTTACATGTCATAAAAATTAAAGTGAGGAAAACTTTTAGCCATGTGACACTCACAAGATTAGAAGGAAAAACGTTCCCTTTTACTAGTCACATGCTGGTCTGTTGTGTGTCACAGTTCATTAAATGACAATCCACACATCCTCCCCAACGTCAAGTGAACCTTTCAGTGGTTCTGTTTACTCCAGAGTTGTGCATCCATCATCCCATTTTTGTCACCCCAAAAAGAAACTCCACGCCCCTTAGCAAAAATGTGCCACCTTCTAACTTGAATGTCAAAGGGGTAAGAAGGAAACGTCAGGAATGAAATGTGCTTCCCTGATTACTTTTAAAAAGTGGCTGCTGTGTTATCTGGATGATTAGGACATGAAAATGCCCCACGTGCCACACCGTTCCTGGAACAGGGAGCAGAGGGTCCAAGGCATTCAGCCATGAAGAAAGTGATTTAGACAGAAACGATGTTTCTGAGTTTCCTTTTATGATTCATTATTCCTATTGCTGGGACATGTGTGGAAAGGCCTTGTAAGTGGGAGCAGTGTTTGAATATCCACAAAGTGTGGATGGGGCGACATTCCTCACCGGGCGGTGAAGTGACGTGGACTTGCGATGGGCAGACAGATGGTAACGCTGACAGTGGGTTTCATTTCCGTGGGCCGACGGTGGCCCACGTGTTCTGCCAAGCTCTTCATCCAATGACGGCAAAGCTAACACGCGTCGAACTTTCACTGGGTGCCAGCCGCTTGGCTGAATGCCACATGTGGCTTATTTTTTTATTCTTCCCAACCCAAGAGGTGACACAGATGGGCAGATGTCACTGAGCAGCGTAGAGTCGCCTGATCCCCAGGCCTGCATTGCCCCTCTGTGACAGCAGTCCTGGTTGTCACGGGGGAGGTGACGGCTCTCCCGTGTGTGTGGAAGCCCTGCTCTGGAGCTGCCCACCTCCCGTGTGGGGTGCGCACTGGTACATGGGGGTCTTCACATCTTTGCAAAGAGCATGTCTGGGATTCAAGAAACAGAGTCTGTAGAACAATGCATATTTTTAGACAATAGAGGAAACTCCATAAATAGGGTAAAACTCTGTAAAAATGTGTTCTCTAGAGCGACTCTGGCTGCCATTTGTACACTTTGACCTTGTGGGTTTTTTTTTTAATTATCCATTTTATAAAACTTGAGCAAGAACGTCTAAATTCCTGAAGGCAGAATTCTTTCCACCCCTGATGTAAGTTTCAGTGGCCGTTAACCCTTTAACTGTGTTCCTTCCCCTGCTGACAATGACGTGTTATGTGACACAGCAACATGGCGGTACCAAGACCTCTGCTGCTGCTCCTGGGAGTGGGGGTTTCAGGCTCTTTGTGGTGCCCACACCCAGATGTCACGTGTACGGGTAACAGGTGTGTACACAGAAAGGAGGGGACATGGGGCGGCCACCTGAGGTCACACTGTTGTTTCTCATTTGTGTTCTCACAAGTTGGCTGCAACAGTTAACGGTATTTCCCTCCCTTACAGTTGCAGGACGTCATCTAGCTGGGTTTTTTAAAATGAAAACATATCATAGCCTGTGAAGCAAAATTATACTCAGAATTTAATGAAATTGAAGCAGAGAGAGAGAAAGTGGGAAAGTGGGGACACTGGCTTAGCCCTGGCCACCTGGGTTCCAGGTGTGCCGGCTCCTATGCAGGGGGTCTGCATTCTGGACAGGTTGGCTCCTGTGTGCAAACTGTTTGCACAGCAACTGGTGACTCTGCCCTTATAACTGTGGACAATACACTGCGAGGAGGGGATGTCATGTCGCCGCTGGGTCCGGGCATCCAGAGGCTGTCCTCAGCTCTGTGTCCGCTCTGGCTTCTGGCTCTTACCAGTTGTCGTGTCCCCAGATGTGTGAGAGCCCAGCCCAGGTCAGCAAAGCTACCCCGCCCAGCTCCAGGCAACCCACGCTGACACCTGAGTGAGGCCCCCTCCCGGCTCAGGCCGGCACAACTGTGGGGCTGACCCATAGGTGGGAGGGAAATTCAGTGCTTATTGTCCCTGAGTCATTTGGTTGTTTGTGCTGTGAGGAGCCATCACCCTGGGTGACTTCAGGCGAGTCATCCTCTCCCTGGTCCCGCCTGCCGTTAACTGCAGATGGCGATGGGCAGAGGCCCAGGGGAAGGCACCACAGTGCTGTGTCCCCAAAGGCCCCTGTGTGTGCACGTGCGTGTTCCTGGAAGAGTGTGTTTACATGAGAGGTATCAGACTGCAAGGCGCCTGACATCTGTCTTCCCTGCCTGAGTTTTGGGGGGAGGTGGTGGGGGAGTGGTAGATGTGTGTGCAGCTCTAGTAACACCACATCTGCTGATGGGCCCCCCCGTCTGTGTGCTCTTTGCCCCGTACCTTCCCTTGAGTGACAGTGACAAAGAGTCCTTGACAAGAAGAGGAGGAGGCTGCTCCGAGGCTGTCTAGTCTGAAACAAGCATTGTGGGCCTCTCCCGTCACCACCCTCACCACCAACTGCTCCCACACCAGGTCTCAGCAGACAGCAGGGATCCCCCCAAGCTCATTACAGCTGGACTTGAAACTCCCACCGTGGGTGGCAGCCCTCCCAGCAGCCCTGGTGGGACAGGCAGTTGTGTCGTCCGCTGACAGCCGTGGAACAGCACACATGCTCATTCTCTGCGTGGACGTTCCACAAACAGCCAGGCAGGCAGGGACCTCAGTGTCTCTTCCTCTGGTCACTTTTCCCTGTGGTCTGAACTTCAGTCTTCACCTCGGTCTGGACTTAATCCCCGGGCTTCCTGGCATCTGATCAGCGACTGTTTGCTGGTTCTCACCCCAGTGTCTCTTCTTTTCCAGCCAACAGAATCCCGTTCCCTCCTCCAGGAAGCGTGTCCCTTTTGGCTCTGACTAGCCGGCCCCACCACACTCTTACCTGCCTGTCTTTCCTGCTCATGGGTGAAGTGGGGAAATGGTGTTTGACTTCCCCATGCTTCACAGTTACTGCAAAGACTAAATGAAGCGATCGGGTCTCCAGAGTTACCCCTGAGCGCCAGTGTGAGAGGGCACCGCCCTGGCTTAGCTCACGTCTGCCTAGAGGAGGAAGGAAGATGGACATGCTTCAGGGTTTGTCCTGAGTTTGCCTATGGTCACCAGCCCCCGGTGTGAGTGGACTAACACAGAAATGAGGATTTTGCTGTTGGGTAAGAGTCCTTGCCAGCTGCCCCTCATGGTAGAAAATGGAACCACAACCAGCCGCTGTGGGCATGTGGATGTTTTCTTCCACAGAAAGTCTTTGCTGCATCATCATGGTTTGCCAACAGGTCTTAAAATTTAGGGAGGAAAACAGGGGTCCATTAAGGAAAATCTGTCTCCCTGACAGACACCTGACTGCTGATGGTCATGACTTTCCACTCTATTTTCCGTTTTGTCTTGTAGATGGTGGGTGGCTGAAAAATGTCTCTATTTAGACATTGAAAATACAATTTAGGATTGTGTCTTATCAGTAGAGTGCTCACAGGCACCATGTATTATCTGATCCGCCAATCTCGTTGCGCGATCTCATTCGTAAGAGGTACGTACGCCAAGGAAATGTCTGAATGTGTGAGCACGTATGTGTAAAATTGTTCTCAGTATTGCTGGGAATAGTGACAAATAGGCTCAACCTAAGTATCCATGATAGAGTATTGTTACAATAATGGATGGCACATCGGAGCAATAAAGCACTATGCAGCTATTAAATACTTTTTATAGAAATCCCTTCGCGTTATATCCTTACTTTTGCTTTTCTTCTCAATCTGGACAATCACATACACGACGTTTAAAGAGTGTTTCTCTGGTATTGGGATTTTGAGTAATTTTAATGTATTTATTACATTAGAGATAATGTATTCTATAATTTCAAATTTTTAAAAACGTAAAGAGAAATACAAATACTGCTAAATATGGAAATAATTATTCCTACTGACTATTAATTAAGAAAAGTCTCAAAAGGCACTAAGCTGTTCTGCACCTCCTGTACTTGCTAAATAAAAGCATATAGTTGTTCTGTGTCGTAGAACTGGAGTGAGACCAGGCTTCCATCCTAAGCCGAGCCTGTGCCGTCCACACATGCTCCCTGAGCACACAGCTCAGTCAGAAACGTCCTTCAGCTTCTGACATGGTAAATATCATGGTGCTCATTTCAAGGACAGTCTTTGTGAGAAATATTGGCACTGGACATTGAATAGTTATTATCGGACATGTTGCACGTAATAGTTTGTGGTCTCGGCTCTCGTTTATATAAGGAGTGTGACTGTGGTTGTAAAATACCTCATGACTTGGGTGGGGAACGTATCCTAGGAACCGAGCAGCACTGCTGGTTGGCTGGTTAGTGTCAGCGCTCACCAGACGCGGCCTCCTGCACACCTGAGGGGTTTGGGCACAGGGGAGGAAAAGTCCGATCCGGCGGGAGGGTCTCACATACGCCCAGTCGCTTGGGGAGAGGAATCTCGGGCCTGTATCAGGAGTTCCAGCCAAGCAACATGGGACTCTTCCTATGCTACTTTTGGGGACAACAAAGGGAAACTAGAGGGGTGTATCCCCAAATGAAGACTATTATATTACTTGTGTGTATGAATCATGAATTTCCTAAAATATGTGTTACGAACATTGAAAATGCCATTGATTAGTTGAGGGACTCCCAAAGGCTGCAATGCAACCTGAAGAGTTGAATAAACTCAGGAGAATCTTCCTTCTGAAGAACGCGTACAGACAAGGAACAGGACCGCTGTCCCACGGTTGACGTGGACGGGTCCCGTGGCCCTGGGGCCCCCGCGGGTGCTGGACCCTGTAGGTGCTGCAGCTTCCGACCTTGATGGTACTTGTTTCCAGCCACTTCCATCCCAGCTGCCACCACTCTCCCCACAAGGGCAGTTGGCGGGGCTGCCTCTCCTCGCTGGCCTCCTCCTGAGCCCTCAGCACACGGAGCGCGCTCTCCGCAGCCCGTCCCGCAGCCGTGCACTGGGCAGGCCCCTGCTAGGTGCCTGCGGACTCGCTGCTCGTCCCTTCACATGCAGCTCCCTGCGTCATTGCACATTCCTCTGTGAAAGTCTGGTTTCCGTGGCATATGGACCTCTGGCTTTGGTTTCCACCTGTTTTCCTCCTTCCATCCTTCATTTCCTCCATTTACCCCTTAAATAGCACTGTCCTCAGATATCTATCTAGCTTTGGACTTCGCTTCCCACGTTGTATATTTTCTCTGAGTTATTATAGACTGAATGTCTGTGTCTCCCCAAAACCCTGTGTTGGAATCCTAACCCCCAAGGTGTTGACATCAGGAGGCGGGGCTGTGGGAGGTGACTGTGTCGTGAGGGTGCGCCCCCGTGAAGGGACTAGTGCCCTAATAAAAGGGACCCAGAGACCTCCCTCACCCCTCCGCCATGTGAGGACACAGTGAGGAGCCACCTATGAAGCAAGAGTGGGCGCTGACCAGACGCCGAATGTGCCAGCACCCTGGTCTTGGCCTTCCAGCCTCCAGAACTGTAGCAGTAAATGTTGTTCGTAAGCCGCCCAGGCTATGCTTGGCTGTTACCACAGCCTGAACGGACTAAGTTCTCTCAGCCTTTCACTTAACTTCAACGTCCACCTTCATTGCTCACTAACAGATACACATCTGTCCCCCAAACACTCGTGAGCACCAGGTTGGAACGTTCATCTGCCTGCAAGACACTTGCAGCGGGATAGCCCACGATACCTCCAATGGACTCACGGTCCTCCGGCCATCACATCGCAGGCAGTGGCCTCCCCATCCTGACGGGCCCGTCCTGCTGAAGACATCAGCACACCCTCCCCGCTGACCTCCCCATCTTTCCGTCAACTCTGGCTCGTTCTACGTGACACGTCTCCTGTTTTATCTTCCTTTGGTCATTCCCACCCCGTTTCTAACCCTCACCTGTTTCCATGTGCATCACCCCTAAAGCCTTTATGTCGTCTTTCTACCAACCCGGCGCTCACTCTTTTGGGTGACTCAGCTGCACCCCCCCCCATAGCTCACAAACAAGCCCTGATCACATCTCTCCTCTGACACTGCTGACTCCCGCGGCCTGTCCGTGCAGTGTAGACTCCAGCCAGGGGCTTCCTCAGGCTGCTTCTGAGATACCCGACCTCCCCCCGGTGGTGTTACCCAGCGCGGGGGCAGTTTTGCACCTCCGTCCCACTGCCCATGTTCCCCCCTGCCTTCCTAATCCTGCTCATTCTAGCCCCATTCACCCTTCTTGACCAAACGTCGTCACCCAAGGACCACAGGTGTCCTGGGACCCGGGCTGTGGTCACATCTGTGTCATATGTTGATCCACGACAACTGGAAATTCTTCGAATTGCAAAAATGACTTTTGTAAGTAAAACTGTCTCATGGCACTTCTCAGCTGTTCTTGTGGGGGAGCAGGGAGCACACTGAGTAGTGGGAAAACTACAGGGGGTTACAGAGAAGGGCAGGCCTCCGAAAGCTGCCAGCCTCCCTCAGCAGCCACGGAAGATGGAACAGCTTTTGTTACGTGATGCCGTTTTAAGCACAGTCGTGGGGGTGACTGTTGCCAATGGAATTCTAAATAGAAATAATTAGAGCCAGTTTTCCTAGGAGTTTCCATGGCTGCAATCCAGGTTTAAAAAATAAGTCACAGAATCAGGCGAAGGGGAATAAAAGAGAAGCTTATAATCCGTAAACAAATGTAAAACCCAGTGAATCATAACAGTCAACTGGACCTAATGCAAATCAGCTAAGCTTGTAGAGATGGAGAGACTCGGGGGTGGGGGAGAGCCGGGAGGACAGAGATGGAGAGATGGAGAGAATAGGAAGACGGACGCTAGGATGGAGAGAGTGGGGAGACAGGAAGTCTGATTTACCTCTGCCAATAGCTAAACAAGTATGTCATTTCTTCCCACTGGGCCCAATTTTGCTATCTAAAAACTAAATGTTAGGCATTGTCCCAGCCCTAATATACCATGACTATTCACGAACATCAGTGCACTGTGTCCCACTAATGGCTATGCTCGTACCTGTCTGAGCTTTAGGTGTAAGTAAGTCTTGGTCGCTTACCTTCAGGCAAGTCTCCCCAGTGAGGGGAATGGTGCACGCACTTTTCCTTCTCTACTAGAGAGAAGATTGTGGCTAGCTGTGCTCCAGACACACGAACCAGGAAAGGAGCTGGCTCAGACGTGCAGACATGGGCGGTAAGGGGTCATTCCCAGAGCATGTGAGCGCAGACCTACAGCTGGTGGCTGCGTCTCTGGGGGCGCTTGGGCTCTCTCACCAGGGCCCTGTTGCATGCAGCACGTACATACAGAGGGTGCAAAAAAAAATGTATACACATTTTAAGAAAGGAAAAAACTGTATTAAAATTACGCTGATGGGAACCACTTTGAGCACCTCTTGTAATTGCAGAAGTCAAATGTGACTTGTATTCATCTTTTGTTATCAGTATTGAGTATTACAATTTTAATACAGTTTTTTGCTTTCTTAAAATGTGTATACATTTTTTTGACACTCTCTGTATTTTCAATCAGCGACTTTAATGAAGGCATAATGGCTGGATGCTGATGTGACAGTAAATATAATGAAAGATATTAGCCAGTGTGTTAGTCTGCTAAGGCTGCAGGAGCAAAGTACCGCAAACCGGGACTTAAACAACAGAAATTGATCTCTCACAGTCCTGGAGGCTGGACGTCCAAAATGAAGGTGTTGGCAGAATTGTTCCTCCCAAGGCCTCTCCTGGGTGTGTAGACGGTGGTCTTCCCCCTGTGTCCTCACATGGCCATCCCTCTGTGCATGTGTGTGTCCTCACCTCCTCTTCTTAGAGGGACACCAGCCGTATGAGGACCTCATTGTAAGTCAATTACCTCTTTACAGATCCTATTTCCCAATTAGGTCCCATTCGTAGGCATTCATTTGTCCCCAACATACAAATATTGGGGACAACCCGTGACACCTGGTATAGCAGGAAATAGACTATAATAAAGGGAGTCACTGCGTTGTGAGTATGAGATGGAATAATTAGTCCCCCAGGACACAGACCCAAGGCTTCCGCCCCTGAGCTATGTGGCATGTGACGCTGCCACGTTTGGAGGCCTCCAGTTTATTCCTCTATAAAGTGTGAGCGAGACTCTGACACCAGACCGTTATGGAGTTTAAATCCAATTTCTGAGACGGCACCAGGAATAAAATACTAGACTGTAACACTTGACTTCCCCGTAGGGAAGCACAGAGCACCCTTATCTGTTATCTTGGAGGCATAAAATTGAGAATGACTGGGTCAGATATGATGAAGTTAATAAAGAAGAAATGGAATAATAGGAAAAAAATTCTTACTTTAATTGTTAATTAAAACCTTATAAGAACCTAATTTCCTAGATCTTTTATGGACATTTCATGCAAAGATACTATTTACCAACAGTAATGACTCAACACATACCAGTGGGAAAACAACATTGAATTCTTTTTACTTGTCACAGCGTTGTGTGTTTGACTGGTTCTTAACGAAACAAACAAGATTTGATTTCAGAGGGAAAAAAGGAGGATTTAAAAAGAAAAAACCCAGAAATTGTGAAAACTTGCATGTGTTTATTTCATTTGTCTTTGTATTGTTTCCACAAGAAAGCATTCTCCTCTGACGTGTAATCTTTAGGCGCTTTTGAACACTAACTTTTACTATTGGGTGTTTTTTGAACACTGGGATTTTCATGAAGGCCTTAAGAGGCAATCCTTCAGGAAAAAGGAAAATGCTACTGCAAGGAAATGTGGATTTACACAAATGAATGATGAACTAGATGGATAAATACGTAAGGTTTTTCACTTATTACTTAAATCTCTTTAAAATATAACTGACTAAGCAAAAATAATAATACTTCAGTGTAGCATTTATAACATATGTAAAAGTAAACTAGATGACAATAAAAGCACAAAGGCTAGATGGGCACACCAAAAGGATATCGTGGGAAAGTTAATATCCTACACATGCAGTGGTATAATAACACTTGAAAGCAGACAGCAGTAACTTAAAGATATATACTATAAACCTTAGAGGAACCACTAAAATAACAAAAGAAAGACCTGTAGCTAACGATACAATAAAAAAGATAAAACGGGATCATAAAAGTATTCAATTAATCTAAATGAAGGCAGAAAAGGGGGGAAGTGGATGAGGAATAATAGCAGCACAGTAGATTCCAGCCTGGCCACAGTAATACCAAACTAAATGTAAACGGTCTAAACATCAATTAATACATAGAGATTTTTGGATTAGACTTTAAAAAGCAAGAATCAATCATATGTTGCATAGAAGAAACACAGTTGAAATATAAAGATATAGAAAAAAGCTGAAGTAACACTAACAAAGAGAAAACTGGCATGGCTAAGTCAATTTCAGAGCAAAGAAGAATATTTCTAGGAATAAAAAAGTCACTTTTTAATGATGAAGGAGCCAGCTAACTCATCAAGAGGCCATAATGATCTTAAATGTATGCACCTAATACAAATTGCAAAACACTTCAGGGAAAAACTTATTTAAGGAGAAATAGACATGTCCACAATTACAGTAGAATATTTCAATATTCCCCTTTCAGTAATTGACAGAGCAAATAGAAAATAAGTACGGCTAAAGAGAACCCATCAATACTACCAACCAATGTGACCTTCTTGACGTTTATAGAACAGCCCACGTAAAACAACACAATGCACATTTTCAAGTGCATATGTTTTCAAAGATAGACCCTATTCTGTACTATAACATAAGTCTTGATAAGTTTGGAAGGATTCAAGTCATTCAAAGTATATTTCTGACTAAAATATAATTAATTAAAGAACTTAAAAAGAAGATGTTTCTGGAAAATGTCCCATGTATTTGGAACTAAAAGCATATTTCTAAATAATTCAGGAGTGAAAAAAAGGCAAAGGGAAACAGAACATATTTTTAACCAAATAAAAGTGAAAAATCAACATATCAAAGTTTGCGGGATGTAGCTAAAGCAGCACTTAATGGAAAATTTATAACCCTAAATGCCTATATTAGCAAGAAAGGAAGGAAGGGCTCAAACAAATGACCTCAATTCCCACCGTAGGAAACCAGAAAAGGAAGAACAAATGCCATTAAAAAAGTAAGTAGAAAACACATTTGACTCTATTAAGAGTAACAACTTTTATGTACCACCAAACAAAACACAAAAAGACAAATCACAAACTGAGAGAACATATTCTCAATAAACACAATCAATGAAGAATTAGTATTGAGAACATATTTTTAAAATTCTGAACATGACTAAGGGAAGTACAAACTACATGACAGAAAAGTGGGAGAAGAAATGAGTAGTCAGCACAGAGCAGTGTATGTGCCAATTTTCAAAAAAATGTCTGAAGAAAAAAACATAATTGGTGATAAAGAAAATGTGAATCAAAACCATAATATGATCCCCATTTCATACCCATTTGATTGGCAAAAGTTGGAAAGTGTACCTTCCCTAGGACTGCGAAGACCTATTATGCGTTGCTGTTAGGTTTACAGATTGTGGGAACATTCTGGAAAACTGTTTGGCATTACGTTCTAGGCCAGGACATGCAAGTATCCTACCTAAGGGAAAGTCTGTGCACAGTCCAGTGTGGGGGGTATTCACAGCAGCACTGATAATGACAGGGTAATGCTGGAAATAACTCAAGTGCCCATCAATTTAGGGATGGCTGGATCAACCCACACGTTCACACGGCAGAATGTTATGCAGGAGGAAGATGGATTGCTAAGCTATACACCATCTGAGTGAAGCATAGCAAGTTTAAAGAGTTAAAATGTTCAACATGGAATAATACTCTTTTTATAAAGCTTAAAATTTAAAATATACCTGAGGAATAATACTATATGAATATGGAATCTATATAAAAAGGATAGAAAATGGTGCACATGAGAGTAGGGTGATGCTTATTGCAACGGAAGGAGGACGGAGGTCAGGGTCAGATGTTCTTCCCGAGAAGGCCCTAGGGTTTATTGGAGGTGTTGGGTATATAGGCACTTACTGCACAATTAGTACTGCCTTACTTCTAACCAACTAACTACGGACCAACGATGATAACAGCAAATGAACAATCCAAGGGCCATTTCTCTGCACTGATTGTTCAAACAATAAAGTGGGGGGGGAGAGAGAGAGAGAGAGAGATCAGGTTTCTGAAATAATAAATAAAAATTGACTTTAAAGTCAGATTCAACTTTTCATTGTTTTAAATGGAGAGCCGATCACACTACGGCGTCTCCAAAGGACATGCGCCTTTGACCGTGTTAACTTAAAAATAAAAGGCCTTTTAAAGTGAGAGACAACAAGCATTTATTTGTGATTAAAAAAGGAAAGAAAGGAACAGCTATTTGGGCAGCACTGACTGAGGCAGAAGCCCGAATGGTGTTCGGATGAGGAGACAAATGCGATGGGTGTTTATGAGAAGGGGAAGGGGACAGTGACATCCACAGAAGGAAGACACTGCTGGTGATGCAGAGAACGTGACATGTGATGCGATTCTAAACAATGTTTTCACTATTCAGTCCGGTCGTCACCATAGCTGCTTGCTTGTTATCTCTGCAGAGAGTCTGGGCGGCAGGGCTGCTACGGCCCCTGCCAAGGGTCTGACTTCCCAGGGTGGAGGCGGCGCCGGCCGGCCGGTCCTCCTTCCTCGAGGCGGCAGCTCCAGCTCCATAGTCAGGGGCTGCGTTCATTGTTCATGAGTCGAACCAGGGCAGTTTCAGTTCTGTTCTAATTCAGGTTCATCGGTCACTGGGGCTTTGACCAGTCTGGGTGGAGTTCCGGCATTGGCCATCCACACTGAGCCTTTTCTTGGACTTGTTTACTGAAAATTTGAGTTTCAAAGACTTCAGAATAATTATTCAGGTTAACTATTGTTCAAGTTTAATGATTAAAGGTTTAAAGAATGTCATTTAATTTATAATTGCAAACAAGGTTACGGCTAGTCAACCTTCTGACCTCACAAAGTGGAAAAAACACCTGGCCTATTCTTTTCTTTGTAAGTCAGACCTCCATTCCCGTAGGCAGCAGGTGGCCGGAGTGTGTGGCCATCCTGGGGGCCCAGTGGCCCCTTGGGTCTTGCTCCCTCCACACCAGCCGCTCGCAGAGGGGCTTACCCACCCCTCTGGGCCCAGGACGTTTCAAACCGATTCCTGCCCCATGCTAGTGCCTGAGGGGAAGGAGGGGAAGGAGGGCAAGGTCATGATGGTGGGAAAATCCGTGTGTGGCCTGGTGCTGGCAGTGTCACCCTCACGGACACTGAAGCCCCTGGGTTGTGGGTGGGAGTTGGGGGGCAGCCTTCACCTGGCCAGGAGGGTGACTGACGTGCAGACAAAGCGAGGGTGGGGGTGGGTAGAGAGGGAACGCCTCATGCCATGAGCCTCAGAGGACTCCTCATGCAGATAGAAGAGCAAAGACCTCTTACAGTGTATACTCTCCTCAAATGCAAGGAGAAAAATAAACAGATTTACTGGCAATTAATAGTTTAATTGGCTTGTGGGGGTCACTGTGTATAAACATCATTGTTTTGCTCCTTTGGATTTTGTGTTAAAAATGCCATTTGTTTCTTTTAGGGACTTTTAGGGGTTTTCCAAGGCCAAAACCATGTAAGAGCCAATTGTACGGCCATCTGCTCTCTCTTTATGACTCTTAAAAGTCATTTAATAAAAATTTAAGGACAGACTTGGGAATATAAAAAAACTGGGCTACTTTAAGTTGAATATATATTTTCTAAACCTCAAGCAGATATTTCCAGGGAAAGAGTGGCTGTGATACTACACTTCCTGTTACAAAATTTGGCGGACCAAGAGGTCGCTTGTAATATTCATGGAAAATAGTTCAGTCACGAATGGGAATTACTCAGACTTTGTCCCATAAATAGTGTGGGGCAACCCCATTAGCACGACTGGGTGTCACCCGCTGTGCGCCCCTCCCTCCAGTCCCCACCAGCCCACAAGTCGAGCCCAGAGGGTCATAGCCAGTGTGTTTCTACTTGAGCACAGGGGCAGCTAACGGCGTCCTTCTAGCGCCCGTTCATGAAACTGTGCCACCTGGGGCCCACAGCCTCGTTCCCATGAGCTCACCGTGTGAACCAACAGCACGAGAAATGGAAAAATGTGAGGAGTCAGGGCAGAAGGCTGGGGAGGCTGTAGACGTAGATGTCTCTGGAAGAGACGTTGGTAGAGAACACCGATGCCTGCTGACGTGGTTAGCGCGGTAAATTCCGTAGCTGTTTGTGGTGAGACTGAGAAACTAGGAACCAAGAGCAGCTTCCTTTTTTTGATGTAAGAAATCTGTAAAACTTCATAGGTCCCTGTGAAATAGATGCTGGGAAGGAGACAAGGCCTTTTGGCTTTGTCCACATGGCATTTTAACGGGGGCCCTCGCAGCTGTAGTCAGGCAAGTAAGTCAACGAAGTGGTAGGTGCCTGGATTGAAAGGAGGAGAGGCAGCGATCTGTATTCTGAGACGACACATTGTGGAAAGAGAAAACCCAAAAGAATCTTCAGGTAAATAGTTAGAATGAGTAAGTGAGTTTAGTAGTATTAACTTTGTATCACTGGATCCAAGGTCAAATAGAAAAATCAGCTGTGTTTCCCGGGGGTTTCCGGGGAGCGGCAGGTGGGGCTGCATGGGTCCCGGCCCAGGCTGGCTTCTGGCTCGGGACCCTGGTGCAGCACCTCCTGCCAGCGTCGGCCTGGAGGCGCGGGTGGGCTAAGGCCTCCAGGAGCGGGTCTGGAACCACTGAGGGCCCACTCGCTTTGCCCCCGGGGCCAGCCGGGAAACTGCTGGCGCCAGCTGGTGGAGGGCCCGGCTGGGTGAGGTCTGTTGGCCCCTGGAAACCGAGACCAAAGAGCAGCAGCAAAAGAAGAGTTGGTCCCCACAAACCGCCCAAAGTCAAGGTGAGGGTCACACAATGACTCTTGAAGGATGCTTGCGAGTTCCTTCCGGTGCACACCCCACCCTTTGCCCCTCTCATCTTCTAGTTGGACAGTGGTTAAGGCTTCACGTAGAGAAGACAAAGAAGCAGTTGGACCACGGTGGAGCCACTGAATCTTGTTATTAAGGGAAAAATGCAGCCATGCTGTGTGAAGAGGGCTCTTTGTTGTTCGTTTTTAATTTAAGAACCTAACTCATTTCACAAAAGAATGATCGATATTTGCCCTAAGTAAACGATAAATAATTAAACTGTCTGGGCATAGAGTTCCCACAGAGGCACTTGTTCTTTCAATACACAAATAAAGGGACGCAAAAGTCAACAAGCAGAAGGAGTGCGTTAATAGTCTTCTGAATCTACAGGAGCTGAGAGCTTAGCTCTGGTTTGGTTGGTGACCAAATTTCTGATTGCTTGTAAGGAACTGCTGTTTGACTACTTCTGCAAATGTTGCAAGACCTCATCACTGTTGTATGCCAAATAAAGCAGGTTTTTATTCTTGGAAGACTATAGAATGTTCTCTGAGGAGCAAGCTGTGACATGTATAACTAGTTTAGGTATAACAACAGTAACTATTATTTACCAGGGAACAGGCTTTTGGCAAATAATCTAATGATCTAAAACACTGTTCGTTGGGCATATGTTAATGTTTGTATGTTATATTAGCAGCAGTTGTTTTCTTCTGCAGTTCATTCTTGTCTGAACACTTGGATGATGGTTTCAGAGCTTGTGCTGCTTGGACCCAGCCTGTACCTCTAGTAGCCAGAAAAAGCAGACTCAGCCACTAGCTTGTGTGTACTGAAAGCTTTACTTGCTGAAGGTAACTTTATGTGATTTTTTAAAAACTTGCCCAACTAGGCATTCCAAGAGGTAGGGAAATCAGAATTTAACATCCTTCATTCCAGAGGCCCAGGTGTGTGGCTTTTACTTTAATTGTGGAGAGACGGTGTTCCCAATTCTGCCTCCCCAGTAGTTTGCTCTGTTGCATCCCTTGAAAGGCATGAGTCTTGAGCCAGAAGAAAAGACAGTAAGAAGTAAGCCTCCATAGCTCTTTGGCTCTAGTGTAGACCATGCCCTTCGCAGGCTAGTATTCCTGAGCTACCTTCCTGTTCCAGAGCAGGCTGCAAGCCCAGGAATGGCGTAGGGTGCCAGAGCTGAGCTTCTTAATGCAACCTGTGTTGCCTTAATGAGACGCGGCGTCAAGATTGGTTCTCCCTGTAGTGACAGTCTTACCTTGTGAGTTGAGGTTGACTTGTCTCTGCTAATCTGTATCCTCTGATAAGTCACTCTCAGCCTGTTTCCTCTTCTGTTTGTGGAAAGCGTACTAGGTCATCTCTGGTGTTCTTTCAGCTTTGAAAGCCTGTCAGTTGGACTGGATTTGGCCATTTTTCTAACTGATGCTTCATAAGCAGAAGCAGAATAAGGAATTTAGTGGACACATCATTGCCAGTTTTCTTAAGGTCCTGTCTTTATTTGAAAAGATCCTCAATTGGGTTTTTATTCTCAAATGTCTGTCAGAATACCAGCTTAGAATAACAAAGAAATAAGGTCTGCTTGTATTTATTTTTAAGAAATAAAATCTGATCATTCATGTAACTAACCAAATGAACTTTCCTTTGCACAATTAATTAAGGAGGGGTTGCCTTGGTATAAGAATAATTTCTGTGTAGCACAGCACGCCACCAGCCCCGTCCACAGTAGTTACTCTATTGCAATTATATTTTGAAAATGGAGTCTAACAAAATTCTAAGCTTTTTTCTCTTAGAGAGGTAATTCCTGGTCTTTGTCATGTGTTTGTTCAAAAGTATTTTTCCTATGGATGGTACAAAGTTTCATTTCACCCTGACTCATGTCAAAATTGTGAATGAGTGAAACCTGAATAACATTCTATTGCAATAATCTAGACTTGACTAAATAGTATTCTTGTACCCATTTTATAGTTAAGGAACCAGAGACTTAAAAAGTAGAGCAGGATTCTAAAGACATCTGCCAAAATCCCTGCTCTTTTTTAATGTCCAAAGACTTGGCAGAAAATGCTGATTTCATAAAATTAAAGTATGTTTTCTGAATCTGTAATTGTTAATTAACTGGTAATCACAACTGAAATCTTCCCAACCTTCAAAATTGCCTATTGCCCAGGTGGTGGCGGCAGGTCTCAAAGAGTTGTTGAGGTACAGAACGTTCTCTCCAACCTTGCCAGTGGATTTGCCTCGTCATCTCCTATACATGACCTGTCTGACAATCTCAAAGAAAAAAAAATGTATTTCCATAGGCTAGCAGCAGAAAATTAAAATTTAAAATTTAGAATAGATAACCTACATAATAACAAAAACATAACTTCCCCAGGATCAAATCTAATAAATGATATAAACATCTCTGCACTGACACACAAAAAACATTAAAACACGTTTGCAATGAATTAGTACACACTGAATAACAGAGCTATACTATCTTCATGAACTGGAGTATTTTGAAGATTGAACTGTTAGAATATTGTGACGTTATCCACAAATTGACTTGCACTAGGACTGAGCCAGCTGTTTGGGGTGGAAATTGACAAGGTGATTGTAAAATCTGAACAGAAATGCAAAGGGCTGAGAATTGCCGTGCAGATCTTTAAAAGGACCTGCCCGTTCGCTGAACTCGCTCCATGAACGTCGAGATTATAAGACAGGGTTGCAGTGGTCACGACAGGGCTGCATCCTGAAAGCATGGAAGAGAAGGTTGGGGGCCAGGTGGAGAACCCGGGGGTGTATGCACACAGAAGGACTCTGTGGTCTTAAATGGGACCCCACCAAGCAGCAGGGAGAGGGGGCCCTTAAAACGTAGATACTATTGGATATCCCCATGGAAAAAAATGAAACTGTATTTTTATCTTACACAAAAATAAGTTTCGGGTGGACTGAAGATCTAGATATAAATGAGAAAAACAGGGTTCTAGAAGACAACATAGCCAAGCATTTTCATGTTCGTTGGCAAAGAAAGATTTCTTAATGAGAGCGTTTTACAAAGCATTCTCTGTCACCACAGGGACAGCACAGCACCCAGGACCATCGGAGATGAGCCCTCAAGGGACATCAAGTTGGCTAAATGACAGGCAGTCTTGTCCTTGAAAAAGTGCAAAGCAACCTCTGTAGCATGTTGGTTCTGCGTGAGTGCAAAGCCGGGCTGAGCACTCCCTGCAGTTAGACAGTCTTCACAGCAGCCTGAGCATGACTTCACATTTGGTCCTAAAGTTGCTTTCACCATAGACACTTGTCCCTTTGGGCTGCGTGCACTGTCTCCACCAGCCCTACCGTGGGGCCCAAAATCTTTCTGCCTGTGTGTTCCCCACGTTTCCATCTCAGGATGGACTCCCGGGGCTTATGGGGGCTGCTTAAATGGTGACATGTCACTGTCACAATGGCTCGTGCCGATGTACCCTGCCACCTGCACTGCAGTACCGTAAGTGTCGTGTCTACCAACTTTGCCAGCAGTGGGTATTCCATTTTCAGGATGTCTTGTTAATTTAGTCAGTGAACTAAGTATAAACGGCAGATTATTAAACTTTTAAAAATAGCTGCATGAAAGTAAAATTTTAAAATGCAGTCGTTGGCCCCCTATCACAGGAAGCCGGTGGTATCTACATTTTCTGTAAATAATCTTGAGATGTTATTTTTATGTCACGCCCTTTAATTATTACAACAAATTATGCAGTGGTTGTCCACGTATTTTACACAAAACACATTTTGAAAGTCTGTGATTTGCTTGAGAGATGTTAGGAAAAAATATCTTTAGTCTAAAATACAAATGGAAGCATGGAACATGTAAGTGTGACCAACAATGAATTTCCCCAAGACAGCTTGAAACAACATCGAAAACTTGATCTCATTTTAAACACCACTGCAGGGGGATACTGGGGGGATTGTATCCGGTCTTTGAAACAACCAGTCCTTACGTTTAGCGCGTACGTGAATACCCACGTCACAAAGGTCACAGCCGGGACAAAGGATCAAGGTGCAATTATAGTGTTGTTGGGAAGCCCTCCAATTTGAACATCACCACATTTGCTTCAAAGTTGATTTTTGCTCCAAGAACTCCTTTTGAGAGAGATCTGGGGTACTCAGACTCATTGCAACGGACGGCTGTGTGCTGCCTGGACTGCGGCTGCCTTCACAGACGTGGCCACCGTGCCTCCTCCCGGGATTCGCAGAACTCTGAAAGTGGGGCGATTCCCCGTCCGAGTATTTCCCTTCGTATCTTGTGCCTTCCTGAGCATAACTGCCCTTCCTGGAGGAGCATAAGGACGTGGGGGGCTCGACCCCACCTCTCCCCACACCGGGGCTCCTTTGTCACCTGCCCACAATGGGGATGGCAGGGGGCGGTGCCCTTTCATTGGTGTCTCCAGTGTAACAAAACAAGCTCATGAGCTAATGTCTCAGCTTGCAAGTGCTGCACTCTTCCTGGGAACAGTTGGAAGGGGCTCAGAAGATCTCGCTCCCAGTTCTGCTGTCCTTGATTTTAAGTGACATTGAGTGAGTCACTGCCCCTTTCAGACCCTCAGTGTCTGCGTGTATAAAGTCTAAAGAGGACCTTTAATGCCCCTTGCAACTCTGTCTTTCCGTAATTACGTCACTGTTTCTGTTACTGAACTCTTTGGTATTTCTTTACAAATTTCTTTTTTGGAAGATTTGCATAGAAACTTGTAAAATTAGCTCACTTTAATTTGTTCGTTTGCTGAGGTTCTGCTTTGTAAAGGCATCAGACAGTGGGCACTGGTGCACTATTTAGTAAAAGATGAGAGCTCTGGGGGAGGCAAACAAATGAGTGGCCGTCACGGACTCGGGGGCTCGTCAGGCCACAGAGACAGACATGCCCTCCCAGGGAGCAGGGTCTCCTACAGCACACGCCACTGCCGCCCTCTCAGACCTGTTAGCTCAGAGCCCGGGTGGGGGGAGCAGCCCCCTCACAAGAGGTGTGCGCAAAGCCCTCTCACTCCATCCACAGCCTGCTGTCGTCTGCATTTCATTGGTTCTGAGGTTGAAGAGTAAGAGGTAAAGTGACGTGCATTTAAGGGACACACAGGGGCCCCGATTCCACTTCGGTGACCCTGCTCTGCCTCCTGGAGAGACAGGCGTGTTCACCTGCATTGTGAGGCACCTTGAACCCGTGGAGCTAGCCCCCCTAAACGAGGTATCAGGGTAACTCCCTGACTTCTGGTTGGCTAGAGCCTGGATGTGATTTCCACTCATAGTTTCATTTATTTAGGAGCCCAAAGGACCAAAACACAACGCAATCTTCATTATGTTTTGTTTAAAAGGGGAGAAAGTCTTTTTTACTTGCATTACGAGAAAAACGTTTCTTTAAAGAATTCTCATGCTGTGTGTTGGGGGAGTGGGTGCTGTTTGCACCTCGTGCCACTAGATGGTGACGTGTGAGCGCTCAGCCCAGCCTGGGCGGTGGGCTCCCGCTTCAGCCAGGCCCCTGGGATGCCATTGCAGTGAAGTGACGGACACCCTAGAAGGACAGGTTCTGCAGGTTGGCCCCTCAGCTCCGCGCAGCTGGTCACAGAAGAGGAGGGCAACTCACAGTGGGAGGACGGAGCCTTGGCTGAG
Source organism: Rhinolophus sinicus (assembly GCF_036562045.2). NCBI lineage: Eukaryota > Metazoa > Chordata > Mammalia > Chiroptera > Rhinolophidae > Rhinolophus > Rhinolophus sinicus. Next base: position 116,325,030 of record NC_133758.1, read on the forward strand.
GGACCCAGGAAGCCTCCTCCCCACCCCACCCCACCCCAGTCCTGCCTCCTGAAGCTTCAGCCTGCTCCCAGGGCCCCGGCCTCCATCCTTTACGCCCCCAGCTGCCCTGCTCCTTTCATGAGTCAATGAGTTTTATAAATAAACTGGGGTTTTTTCATTTTCTCTTTAATGCAAGATGTACATATATATATATATACACACACACACACACATATATACATATATGTATGTATGTATGTATGTATGTATGTGTGTGTGTATATATATATATATATATATATATTTATTTATTTATTTATTTTTTTTTTTTTTAAATGAGGACTTTGATTATCTAAGACACGATTTCCTCTGGGCTGCAGCGCCCAGGACCGCCAGCCCCAAGGCCTGACGCTAATTGACAGGAATTGACACAGAGTTGGGTGGTGACAGGAAACAGACAAAGACCTGTGACACATCTCCTGTGGTCCTGAGTGCTTCACTGCGGCCATTAGTCTTCACAACAATTCTATAGGCCATGTCAGTAAGCCACCTCGTAAGCCATGTTGGGAGCCTGAGGCACAGAGGGGCTGATAGCAGCTGGGAACCAGCGAGGTCAGTTTAAGCTCCTTAAAGCCGAACAGGGCAAACTGAGTTTCAACTTTATTCATAAAATTTGAGGCACTAACATTTGATAGCATTTTCATTCTTTACTGTTTCTGCCATGTGCACAGGGGACACAAACATGAGAAACGGGCTGTTCGAGGCCCACAGAGTGTTCTGGCTGTTTCCCGCACTGCCTGGTGCCTGGCCCTTGACCCCTCCAGCCTCATTCTGGATTACCCTGCATCACCTCTGTTTCCACCCTGTGCATCTCTCCAGTCTCAGCCAAAACGGGGTGTGCGTGTGGACAGGGCTTAGGGTGAGGACTGGTTGTATGTTTCTGAAATCTAAGCAGAGGTTTCAATGTTTGCACAGCTAGGATTTGGTGGAGTCCTGACAGGATACACAGGGAGTGAGCCCTAGACCCAGTTGTCCGCCCCTCCCACAGGGTCAGTGACTTCCAGCAAGCCCCTCCCCCATCGTGAGCCTTCCCCAGTGTCACCTGTACGAAAGGTGGGCCATCATGAAAGTCCAACTGAGTTAGGCAGGTGGCGGTACCTGGATTGGAGTCTGGTATAACAGCATTTATGCGCAATTCGCAGGGTCCCACTGCTGCAGCCCACAGCCTTCAGAGGCCCCAGCTGCTGACTGTGGCCGCATGCTGTCCCTGGGACACTGGCCTCACCTCTCTGACCCGGTTCACCCCGCATCCAGTCGTGGGGTGAGACGTGAGGCCAACCCGTGGTGCTGGGTCATGTGAGCCATCTTCTCTGCCATTATCCCTCTGAGCACTGAGCTTTGGCCTCAGGACATAAGCAGGAAAGCCACGTCTCCTGCGCCCCAGTAAAGATGGCTGCAGGGGACGGTGGCTCCAGGCCAAGCCACGAGAGGCCCATCCTGTCTGTGCCTGAAGGGTCCTCAAGAGTCGGGAGCCATCCAGTCCCAGCTCCAGACCAAACAGATTAGAAAATGTAAGCAAAGCTGTGGGATGTGTCGCTGAAGTCCAGGAAAGGTCACCTCCTCAGCAAACGTTCGACTCCTCCAGTGTTTATTTAGTTTTACAACATCAGCAGCTGTAGTCGGGGACCAAGCGAGGCCGCCAGGATGGGAACCGTTCCGTTCTTTCCTCTATTCTTAGCACGACACCCCACTCTTCTAACTCACTGTCAGGGGAACAACGTTTTCTGACCAGAAAGAACCTTTGGTACCACAGTAAAATAGAATCACCTCCTTAAACAGAAGGAAAAACCAATCGCAACTAAGATGGAATACATTCTAAAGATCTCCCAGTTAGATCAGCAGCCGGAACTCATAGGACAGTGTCACTTCCACATACACTCAAGACTTTGGTTTTAAAAGTCCTTTCATGGGAGTTATTGGTTTGCTCAGGTAGCACACATTTCCTGTGGGCCCACGTGCCAGGCCCTGGGCGACAAGCTGGAGACTCAGTGCCCTGCTTCTTATCACGGTGGGAGAGACAGATATGGCCAGTGACCGTCCGTTTTAGAGAGACTGGGATTTCAGAAAAGAAGACTTCTAACCATCCCAGTTGGACAGGCTCCCAGAGAGACCACGGCCTGAGTTTCAAAGAACAGTAGGGATTACAGAAGTGCGGGGGGAGGCAGGGGGCACAGGAAGAGGACAGTGAGGTACAGAGGCGCAGTGGTTTGAGACAGGAGCAAAGCGTATGCACGGAAACTCCAGCACCTCTGTGCATGGAGCCCAGGGTCCGTGTAGGGATGGTTTCAATGCTGGGACACAACCTAAAGTACCGAACACGGTACCAAAGGCCTTCACATTTGTCCTGAGGGTAATGGGGAATTAACTGTGGAAACTAGAATTTCAGGTTGGCCACCGCATTTAGGGTGTGTGTCCTATGACGGATGACCGTTCCAGACACCATGGAGGTCAAGAATTTAGGTGTGCTTGAGCTAGTGTGGGGGTAGAAAGAAATTGGGGGGTGGAAAATTTGAGAGACTGGCAGCATCAAGTTGAGTCTACTCAGCGAAAGGCTGATGGGGGCAGGAGGGACCCTGGCTCGGGTGCTGGTTGGGGCTCTGCTGCACGGGAACTCTGGAGAGCAAGGACAGTTATCTCCACTCTCAGGGATCTTGTGCCATCACCGTGCTCAGCTCACAATTGGGGCTCAGGACTTGTTGCAAGGATCAAGGCTATCTCAGAGTCGGGGTGTCTGAAGGTCAAGTGTGTGGGGGAAGGAAACAACGTTTGGGCGTGTGAGGGTGGAGGGTCCAACTGGCGGTAGGATGTATTGATCTCTGCTGTGGAAATCTAGAATGGGCAACTGTCAGTATGAATTGGTGTTCAGAGGCTAACTTGGGGACGAAAGCATGAAAAAGGGGACTCAAACCAAGCAAGAAGGGGACAGGTGTTACAGACTTAAGGAGCGAACAGAAAACTGAGGGCCTGGGAAGCAGCAGAAAAACCAGGGAGACGAGTGATGAGCTTTGTGTTGTGTGTGTCAGGGCTCCGCCAACCCCACATGCTCTGGGCTGCAGTAACCATGTACTGAGCCTTAATGCCAGGAAGAAAGAGTCCCCCCTTGTTTTATTCTTCATCAAGACCGCTTTAGCCATCGGGCCTGTGCCTTTTCACACACATTGGGAATGAGCCTGTTTGTGTCTGTGACAACCTTGCTGAGGTTTTGGTAGGAGCTGCGTTGAAACTGTGCGTCAGTTTATGGAGATGTTTGTTACGTGTCCTCTGTACTCTGTTGACCTCCAGTCCATGAACACAGGATGTGTCCACATTCCTGTAGGTTCTCTCTGCATTCTTGTAGGTTTCCGCACATGAGTCCTGTTTGTCAGGTGTATCCCTAAGTGTTTCATTTTTCTTAGCAAGTATAACTGCATTTTGATTTCGGTTGCCACATGTTGGGTGGATGGGTGCCATTATTCATGCGTCCTGGTGGGGAGGGGCTGTAAGGAGGGTGGTCCAGGGAGGTGTGTGCCTGGACCCTCTTCTCATTCTGTGATGTGGGTAAGAACACAGAATGAGCCTTAGGTGGTGATCAACACGCACCTCACAGGGGTCAGGACAACTCAAATGCTGTTGACGTGCAACCAACTACTGGTGCCCTGTCCTCAGCAGGCTGGTATGCTTTGCACTTTTGAGTAGATGCCCACAGAGGCACAAAATGCTTGCTGTGCCCTGAAGATGATGGGCATGGCCCATGGAACCTGGTTGAGCAGGAGAAAGGACAACACAGAGACCTATGTCCTGACCTACATATGAAATAAATACAGCTTCGGAGGTGGGGAGCGATGGCGTGATGGGCAGAACAGGGCTGAGCAGCAGGTGCAAGGCCGGCAGAAACCAGGAGCCTGTGAGAAGATAAGATTTAGGGGTGGGGAAGGCCCCACAGAACAGAGACGGCTAATGGTCAGGGTTAAGTTCTCTCTCTCCCTCTCCTTCCCTCTCTCTCCTTCCCTCCCCCATCACCCTCAGAGCTGCTGCTGCTGTTGTCTGCCACCATCGTTGAAGGCTGCCATTACGCTCTGGAACACAAATGCTCTCTATGGAGGGGAAGTGGAGTGGGATCAAGAGTGGGTAGGAGCAGAGAAGAGCCACCTCTGAGATGAGATCAAAGTCTAGTTTAAAAAGGACGTTAGGGAAAAACAGTGGACGCTCCCAGGAAGTGACAAAAACCTTGGAGAGTGCAGGGATTCATAGCAATTTAATGCAAATCTCGGAGGACAGACACATGACCCTGACTGGTGTTTTCTACACCAGCATGAGAAGTATGGTGGCAGCGTCCCCTTCCAGCTACGGTGATGGGTCATCAGGCAGCTTAAAGGCAGATCCAGGCCTGAGCCGGGTGACGCTGGCCGGTGCCCTCACCTCCCAGCTCACAGAGGGACTCCTGCCCACACAGCAGGCTGTGAGAAGGGCGCAGAGCACGGATGGGGTGAGTGAACACGGGCAACTCCCGCTGTGTGTTAAACCCTCCATATCTTTGCCAAATGACCAAACTCTATCATTTAAGCTGAGTACTTATATACATGCTTTTAAAATTCCCAAATCTGTGTCGACAAACCGGCCCAACCCTCTGAAACTGTGATCAAGAAGGCTACAGAAGGAAGGGTCACCGCACACGATCTGCCAACGTGCTCACTGAGCCGCCCAGCGCCTTGCCCACGCCCTCCAGACCCAGGATGCCAGAGGGGACGCGCTGGGAGCCTGCGGTGAGCGTTAGGCTGGAAGTTGCCTCCACCCGAGGGCAACTCTTGCGAGAGTACCCTTTGCAGGCCATTATCTTATCCCAAGTCCCTATGAGACCATCACTGGTGAGAAGCTTGAGCACTGAGGGAAAGTGGCCTGTGGGCCAGAGGCGAGTGAAGCCGAACACAAACCAGGCCTCTGACCTTGGTTGTTTAGAGGTTCTTTTAATGGTCAAAATATTTGCTTTTCCTTCAGACGCCTGCCTTCCAAGAGAGTTTATCTTAGCACTAAAGCTAGTTGGGATTCCAAGCTGCACAAAGATTGGGGTCACAGCCACCTCGGTCTTTTGTCAAACAACTTTTTTGAAGGCGCAGCTGTGGTGTCATTGCAAGAGGCCTGATCACAGAGAAGAGAGGCGAGTGTGGGGCGAATGTGGCCTTGGCAAGGCCCTGAACCCATGGGGGCCGGTTCCCACAGGACAGCCAGCGAGCTCTGGGAGCATGAGGGGTGTGACTACTCCCCTTTCCACAGCAATTCAGTGACACCTGCAGGACGCATGCCAAGCATGGAGCAAACCGCGTCACATGATTTTCTAGCTGAGTTCTAGAAGGACCTTGTGAAGCAGGTCCCCAGGGCAAGCCGGTGTGACCGTGAGGTGCGTGGGTCCACGTCAGCAGGTTTACGTGGGCAATGGTTGGAAGCCCACACCCAGAGGCAGAGCACATCAGAGAAAAATGGTCCCATTTTCTCAGGTTCGGTTTTGAATTAACATGAAATGACCAGAAAACGTATGAGCTTCAGTCTGCGTCCCTTCATAAGTGGCTAAGGATTATGTCATTGACAAATTAACTGCGATTTTCATATTTGAAAATTAACATGAATCCTGCCTTTTAACTTTCCTACAATATGGTGCCAATTATCTCTCTCCCCATATAAGGGAACCTACCAGTGGCCATTAAAATGCATTAATTCAGCTGCTCATTTCTTTTTTAAAAAATTCTAAATAAAGAGTTTGCTCACTCTAAAGTCCCCTTGTCTCTCTTTTCTAGAAGGCTGGTTGGGAAGCTGCCTTCGGTGGGTCCGTCGCATGGTCTGTCTTCTTCAAGCAGGAGAGCGCGTGTAACAACAGTTCCCATACTTGGGAGCTGGGGGTCGTCTGGCAGGGTCCCAAAACTACCCAGGCTGGCCCTCTGGACCCTGGACCACAGAGTTAGGAAGGTGGGGCCCTGGTACAACCGGGGTCAAGGTCCTGCCCGTGCCAGAGGCCATTTCTCCAACCCGAGTGTTGCCAACACCCAACACTTCCATGAACAGCTGCGCTCTGGGAATGGACATGACCCTTGTCTGCTGCCCGCTCAAGGCAGCGGTCCCCCCAGCAGCGAGGGCGCTAACTATGTCAGGACCTGGTGCACCTTTGGGCCACGGTGCTCATGGAACTGAAAAGAAAAATCTGAAGTTTCAGTTTGCCAATTAAAGAAAAATAAGAGCCTCTGCCCCTGTCTTATGCTAAGTTTGCGCTTGTGAGCGCTCATAGCAAATGCTCACGTCCAGTGTGAGACGGAAGATCCGCGGGAATCTCACGGCTCCCACACCTGACTGGACAGCCCCTTCCCACGCTGGCTGCCAACGGTGGCTGGCCTGCCGAACCAGAAAATCTGTTTGTATGTTTCCCATGGGACTAAAAAGTAAAAAGAGCTGGGCGAGTATAAAATTAGGAAACAATTGCAGTTTGAGTTTCATCATTTTTAGTGGATTTTAAGTGGAACAGAATACAAATAGTTTTTTAATTACTAAATTTTTACCAGTCTTTCAGCAAAGGCACATGTATACATCATGTGTTTTATGATGTCTGTGTCTGGTTTCCTACAGAAACTGAAAATACACTCTATGACATGTCTTGCTGGTAAGAGGCGGTTAAGCCTATTTCACTGGGTGAGAAACCCAGCTTTGTTGATCGTTTAGAAAAGTAGCCAGTGAGCAGCCCAAGACCTGGGTGGCTGAGAGGGGAAGGCTGGTGCTCCCAGGTCTGGGCGGTGCCTTGGGGTCTCCCTTGACGTGCTCCTGTGGACCCTCCCCAGTGAGGCCCAGCCAGGCTCAAGCACAGGCCAGGCTACCCAGGGCCCTGCATTTCAGGGGTCACACAGCAGCCTCTGGGCACACATGCCTACCCATCACCTGGCAGAAGTTTTAGCTTCAGACGTTAAGAAGCCAAGAGAGAGAGGGAAAGAGAGAGAAATGACTGAAGTCAGTTGGACCCCATGGTCTTGAGTATACGTCTTGAGTGTGTACAGTCCACGCAGCCTGGGCTCAGTCCCGTGCCCTCCTCCCTCGAGACCATGGCAGCCCACAAGGGCAGCAGATCAGGTCCGTGCCCCACAGTGACAGCTGCCATGGGCGACCCTATGCCTAGATGCCACTTTCCCACATTAGGGCTCTGCTTTCTCCTTACGAAAGGCCCGTGGCTGCTCAGTAAGTCTAACATCCAATGGCTTACCCATCCGACACGAGGAAGGGCCCCCCTCTCAGCCATACTTGACTCAGTGCCTGCCGTGCATTTCTGCCACGAGGGCGAGCTGGCCCCACCTGGGGAGAGCCCTGCCCGGTGGTGTTCCTGCTTGGGGCTGTGTTCTTGCCACTTGTCCTGAGGATGTGCTGGCACCCTGGCCATGACCAGCGTCACTGTCTTCTCAAAGCTCCGCAGCCTTGATGCTCCATGCCTTCCCTCTCCTCCCCTCCCATGTCCCATTGTTGCTACAGAAACGTAGGAAACACCTACGTGCTTATAAGCCCCACAGCACCACGACCTAATAATTACTTATACAACCTTATGTCTTTTAAAGTGCTCATGGAAAGAATCTATGCGTCGATGTGGTTCTCTCTCTCTCTCTCTCTCTCTCTCTCTCTGTCTGTATCACTGAAGACTATGTAATGTTTCCAAATTAGGTAAACCACTTTAAAATGAGTTCTCCTCTTCCTGGTAGTCAGACACCATTTCGTTCCCATTCTTGAATTTTGAAGCCTATTAATTAGCTCCTAATTTAGGATCACAATCATTATTTTGTGAGAGTGGTTCCACTCTCTTTTCTGGTCTATTTTTATTATACTTCAATCTCAGAGTGACATTTCCTTGGTAAAATAAACGCTGTATTTTCCCCCATCTTTTTACATAGTTTGGGAAGGTTTTAATGTGTGTGTTTTTTTCTTTTAATATGAGTGAGTTCAGTGTCTTGTGGCTGTTAACACGTTTGGGAATCCCTCCGCTCTGGTTGTGACTTCTCCCAATAGTTTGGGGGTGGCCTAGCTGCAGATATAGAAGCTTCTAGGGTGCTACGGAAGCACAGGCATCTCCATGCCTCGGCACCAAGCCTGTTGACAGCCCCGCCAGGCAGTGCCTGCTAACGGGACGGAGAGCTCACCGAGGCTGGGCGGGGGCTGCTGGCGTGGCCCCGTCCCCAGGAGCCCAGTGCAGACGCGGAGCTCCCGCCTGAGTGTCTGTCTGCACACCCTGTGCTCTCGTTTGTCCTGTGTGGGCCCCATCTGGTGATGACTGTTTACATTCATCATCACGTCTTCCAAGCTGCGGAAGGAAACAGCTCGGAGCTCGGTGCATTCCTGACGCCGGGCGTCTCCTCCGAGCGCGCGGGCACAGAGCGCAGCGTGTTCCACAGGCCCTGCGGCTCCCAGCGGCTGCCAGTTCCCGTGTGAGCGGCCGGCTCGGCCTCAGGTTGGCTGCTCTGTGTCCTATCCGTGCATGTGTTGAGTCTCGGGCTCCAAAACCAGGTGGCCCATTTCCCAGACCCGCTGCCGCCCGTTTCTAATGTTCTTCCCCAAAGTTGGAAGTTCTGTCTGCACCTTTTCCTGCACTTCTTCTCACTGGCCTTTTTTGCATGATTCTAGGTTTTACTTGCCATAGACACCACTGCCCTGGGGCCTGGGTCCTCATTGGCCACACCTGCCCGGGACAGTGGGCGGGTCCTAGGAGGTCCTGGGACTGCCGTTCCACAGGGCGCGGTGTGTAACACCAGCAGGCCTTCGCTAGGTATTAGCAGATGGTGCAAAAGGCCCGTCCCTTGGAGCTTGAGAAAGTCACGTGCAGCAAGCCGGTGGCAGCCTTTGGCCTCACTCAGCCCCTGCTGCTCCAGGGCTTGCCCGCAGCAGGGGACGAGGAGGACAGGGCGCTGTGGGCGTGCCAGCCCTCTGCACTCCCTCTGCCTCCTGTTCACACTCATGTTCACTCCAGGTGTGACTGGCAGGTCTCCACACTCACCGGAGGCCACGTCAGGATGACTCCTCCAGCCAGAGCCCTGCACGTAGGAGCCTGCGGCCCTCCCACCCGACTCGTCCCATCTCACTGCTCTCTCAGCCCCCTAAACATTTGCAGCTGAGTCTCCCTGGGGTGTGAGCCACTGGTTTCAGGAGGTAAAACGTGACCACGTTTATTCATCAGACAGAACCAGGGCAGTGCAGCTCTCAGCGATGCTTTCCAAAGCAGAATATTGTTGTTCTTTCTTAGGAAGTTCCTGTGATTCTTAAACATCCAACAACTTTATGGTTCACTTCTTGTTATTTTGTTGGTTGTGTCCTGGGTACCGTTCATATGTGAGTGGAAATGCAACTGCACACTCGGTTTATTGCTGTGTAAACAGATGCTACTGCTGATGGGACGGCTTGTTGGGGATTTATTTAGACATGGAGACCCAGCGCGGGGAGTGTTGTGAGGGGGCCCCGGGCTCGTTGCTGCCATCTGGCTCCTTTATGGGGGGGTGTAACCGATTTCAAGGGTGTCTGGAAAGAAGAGTTAGGTCTCATTGAGCTTTCTTGTTTCACAGACAATCTGGGGAAAAGTAAAACATTTTATGTAATTTTTAGAGTTGCTATTAGTACAGCTTTTTTTCCATGTCAATCATTTTCTAGATCCACATATTCTAGATTTTGCTTGTAGGTGAGCACCCTAATACTTCAACAATATTCCGTCTACTTGCCTGTTTGCTGCCTACTGACCCCGCCCCACGACCGTTTCCGGATGAGGAGCAGCACAGCAAGGGGCATATAGAGGGAAAATGGCCCCAGGGACCTTGTGGGATTTGGCAGCTGGGAATAACACAATCACCCCGTCTCTGAGCCCGAGATGCCGGGGCAGAGGACTGGGTTAGGTGACTGAGGCGCTTGGGACCTCTGTTTTCCCACTCGGCAGTGCCAGGCGAGTCTCCTCTTGGGCTCGGAGATCCTCCTGGAACCGCGGTTAACCCTAGAGCCGCCGGAGCCTGAGGGCCGAGGCTGGACTCTTGCATCAGCCCTGTACTTGTCCTGTGGTTTGGAAACGTCGTTCCTCATCCTCTCTCTACTTCTCCGTCTGTGCAAGAGGCCTTATGAGACTGCTGTGTGATGTCCGGGAGGGGTCCCCGTGTGCCACGCACTCTAGGAGCGGTGGGTGCCACCACCAACCCCTCACATCTGCCCGAGGCACAGACGGGAGGAGCCACACTCCCGTGGGCACAGTGTGCAGCAGAGCGTGTGTCCACTCTTGGAAGGCTGCTCTGTGAGCTGGCTCAGCTCCTTGCAATTCTGCAGGAAGGTGATCTTAGTTTTTGCAGAAAACCCAAAATGTTGCCAAAATACTATTTTCAAATTAACAAAGAATTATTAAGTTCCTGTTGTGGTCACCAAGTTCTGTGCCCCATGCTAAGCCCTGAGGATAACTGGATAATCACCGACACATCTACACCCCATTGCCTCCTATGTAATGGAAAGACAGGCATGGCAAACATGGAGGAAGGTTCTAGAGAGGAGCAGTCGTCAGAGAGTGACCTGGGGTAAAACATAGGGAGGTGAAGGCGGAAAAGGAAAAACAGGTGTGGAAAAGCAAGGTTCCCCCCTTTTACTTATGAGACTCGTGCACCTAACGAGGTACCAAATGACATACTTGTCACATTTCAAAGTCATGTGGGACTCAGATTTCGAGAAGAGACTGTCCCAAGGGTGAGAGTCACCCATTGCTTCTGAAAGTACAAAAGCTCATGTTCACTTGTGGATGGGTGAAGACACCAGGTTGGGGTTTGGTGTAATAAGGAAACTGGATCTCAAGGAAGAGTCTATCACTGAAAAGAAAAAAAGGTGACGGTGGAGACGAGGCCGCAGAGGAGAGGAACGTTACGAAGTCGTTCTTCTGGGCGCTGCGTCTGGGTGTGAGGTCAGGAGAGGGAATTTGGACCAACCTCCCCTCTGAGGACTAGTGAAAGATACACAAAACATTTAACAAGAGTCCTTAGCTGTCGGGGGAGAGTCCCTATAAGGAATAAGAATGGAGGCCGGGAGATAACTTGTGGATTTACTTTGCTAGAAATAATAAAGCAAGAAATAATAGTGGCCTGAACCCTAGCGCTAGCAATGGAGGTAAGCATGTGGGGATTTGCTGGTACTGAATAGTGAGTAATCGAGAATTCCTCCTAGTTCCTCATTAATATAATGTAAGACCCGATCTCATTTTAGTGTAAGACCGGGTCTATACTATACTATACTATAAACCCAGGTTTTATATAAGACCCGATCTTATATTAATTTTTGCTCCAAAAGATGCATTAGAGCTGATTGTCTGGTTAGGTCTTGTTTTCGGGGAAACACGTAGTTGGCTGACAGGGACACTTGGGGGAAGAGAAGGCTAAGGTGAGCAGGTTTAGGACGAGTATGAGTTGACATGGCGGTGGGGTGTCCGAGGCAGATGTCTACAGACAGCTGGACATCTTAAGAGTGTATCAGTTTGCTCGGGCCGCCACGACAAGTGCCACGGACTGGGTGGCTTACACAATGGGAATTTATTTTCTCACAGCTCTGAGGCTGAAATCTGACATCAGGGCACTGGCAGGTTTGGTTTCTTGTGAGATCTTGGCTTGCAGAGGGCAGCTCTTGCTGTGTCTTTCCTCTGCATGCTAGTCTCTGTGTGTCCCAGGCCCCTCTTATAAGGCCCCCAGTCAGATTGGATCACGGCTCATCCTAAGGCCTCTTTTTACCTTGCACACACCTTTACAGGCCCTGTCTCTAATATGGGCAAATTTTTTATGTGTGTATCCCTTGTTTTTTAAATTAGTTTCAGGTGTTAATATGGTTAAATTTTGAAGTATTAGATTTATAAGGTCTTCAATGTATGAATTGGGAGGGGCACAATTTAGCACATTACAGATATACAATGCTAGAGCAGTTTCGGTAGGCCATCTGAATTTAGAAATTTTTGCAGAGATGGTATTTAAAGTCATAAGAAAGAACATCGCTCTAGGGGAGAGAGAGGGAGAGGGACAGGGAGACACAGAATCTCTAAAATCCTGGTAAAACACACCAACTTGGTTTTTAAATGCCTGCAGAGGAGGGGAAATACAGTAAGCCCTCAGAGGCCAAACCACTGAGAAAAATAGAATCCATGGAGGTGAGAGGTGAGTGGTCTTGGGAGTTTACTGTAATGAAAACTCTTAATCCTGGCTTCACCTGGGTGCTCATATGGGCAAGGGAGGAAAGGGGAGACCGAGCCTCGTCTGAGCAGAATGGGAAACCAGATAGAGCAACCCCATACAGGCCACGCCCGTCTCAAGGAAATAATTTCAGGGGTCGAATTATAAAAATATCCTATGCGTCAGGTGGAGACCACGTGGACCCATGCTTGACTTGGTCTTGGCATTCCCCAGCGTGGGTAACCAACCCCCCTGTTCTGCATCGTGGCCCCTGTGTGCAGTCGGTGCTCTGAGGTGTCGGGGAGAACGGGACGCTTATGGCGGGAAGGTGGCACTGAAGCTGAGTCAGGGAAGGGACCAACAAGGGGACAGGTGGGCGCTGAGTGTCAGGGACAGCAGCAGGGCAGGGACGGTGACGCGAAGCAAACGGAAGCTTGGGTCGATCTCCACAGGTGCCCAGTCGTCGGGCCTCCAGGCTCCGACTGCACCACCAAGGGTGTGAGCCTGGCACCGGGAGGCCTGTCGGCCTCTGAGAGCGCATGTTCCCTGCGAGGAAGACACACCGTCTTTCCTCTTGTCACATGCATGTGGTGGCCTTACGGCCATGTGGGCTCCTGAGAGCACGAGGTGCCCTCGAGTTCCGCGGCTGACAGCTGTGAGCTGTCGTCACTGCGCCGTCTTGACTGTGTCTCGTTCCCTAACACAACTTCACTGGCTCTTCCACGCGTCATCCTGCTGGGGTTTCCAGTCGGCAAATGTGACGGAAAGATGCTGTCGTGAGGGTCCCGTACAAGAGAAATGTACCCTTCAAACCCTGGCTGGTTTAGCCTAGAAAAAGTCAGCTGTTGGTTAAATCCGGTACATGGCAGTTTCTTACACACAGAATGAAAGCACCGTTCATGTCCCACACCCCAACGCAGCATAGTGACAGAGGCCCCGGGAGAGTTTGGTGGGTCCATCGGGAAGGATTTCCTTTCACAGAAAACTTGCCATGGTAACGGCACCAAGGGGCCCTGCAGACTCGGTTCCTGGGCTTCTGTAAGAGGCAGCATAATCTTCTGCCCCCGTGACAGCCGTCTTGCCACCACGGGGTAACCAGCCTAACGATACTCGAGAGCTCTTCATGTTCCCTTAGCCTCTAATTAGCATTTTTATGTGCTGTCCTACGGTGCAGTCCAGAAAGGCAAATCAATCATTTGCCTAACTGTCACCGTCAAAGTCCCCCGTGGCACGAGTGTAAGTATCTCATTAATCTTTTGGCAACGAGCCTCCCGTCAGTGCAGCCTTAGCTCAGCCAAGACTCTGCAGCTCCCTGGATGCACACGGGCTGAGTGACCAGAACTGTCACTCTGGAACGAGCACCAGGCAACCTCGCTTGGTCTCACAGCATCTGTGGGACCCTGATTTCCTTTGCAAACTGCCTTTGCGGGAGATTAGCCCGCCTCAGATGATTTTTGAAGGGGCACTGAGGCTCTCCAGGATGAGTTCTGCTCACAGGCACACACAGTTAAGGAAGCCACAGCAGGGCCTCCTGCCTGGCCCTTGGAACCGGGCGTGTGCCCCCCCTCGAAGTCCAGCCCCTTTAGCATCACCACCCCGTCTTCTGCCCACAAGTTCTGACCTAAGTAAAACACAAACCATGTGCTTCTCACACGTCCTGATACTCAGCCTCTTGCCCTGACAGGGCCGGGTGCTCGTGGAGACGAGAAAGCCACACGGCCTTCTGGGCCCCAGGTCCTCCGTTATTTCACGGCATGAGAACTGTCTCCCTTGCAGAGTCATTGTAGTGATTGAGGAGTGAACAGTGAATTTATGAACACTTAAACATTGCTAACACTTGTACACGTAATGGTCAGAGCGCTGTGTGTCCGTCCCCGCAAACTGCAGCATGCGTGGGGGGGTCTGTGCGTGCCTGACCACGCTGCCCACTCCCCGGACTTGACTCCCTGGTCTGTCCAACCTTCAATTGGAGATTGTGCTTGTTTGTTTTTCTTTCCCACGCTTTTGCTGCCACATGTGCACCTAATATCTTACCTGTCTGAATATACATTATAAAGTGGGTTCGATCCATGTCCCAATTACAAGAGGGACTTGAGGTGTCTGTCTCATCATCACGCCTGTTCTTGTCCAAACATCTGGTCCTTGCACTGACCGGCCTTCCCCTTTGTCATCCAAGCATGTGACAATCGTCAGACACAGGCCTTGCCAGAAATCAGCAGGTGAGCGGTGATCCTGGACGAGAGTTTGGGGAGCTCACCTGCCTGCTGTGAAAGCCGCACGCAGTGGGCGGCCTCTTTTAGCAGCACGGTATTTGGGGTGTGCTGGCCGAGCTGCCTCACTCTGCTTCCACAGCCCAAGTCAGCTGGAAGCTGGCCAGACTGCAGGCTGTGTCCTGCCACAGGCGTCGGTGTAGTTTTCTCTCTAATTGAGAGTCTCAACAGCCCTCTTCTGTCGTGAAACTCAGACCACTGCCGATGGGACATGGGTCAGGAGGTCCCCACGCCTCAGAAACCTTAAGGTCCATCATAATCCCAGCCCGCGTGAGACACCTGTGCGTTCCAAACTCTCTCTTTCATCGAGCTGCTCTGTCTTCTCAGGTCCTCAACTGCGTCTTGCGTCACAGCGAAAATTGCCGTCTCTTGGCTTTCCGTGTCCCCAGCCCCACTGCCTTGCTAATGATCTTTAAAAACAATCCCTGTTTCTGTGTCTCCGTGGTGTGAATGCCGCCTCTGGGTCCTGAGCTCAGTCTCCACTGACCCCTTAGTTAGGGACGGCATCGCTTTCCCTGACGTCGTTCCCCAGCCAACGCTGCACTTCCCGAGGCAGGCAGTGCAAGCATGAGGATGACAGCTCACACCAGGGACCACAGAGGGCCAGGCGCTTTTCCTGGGCCACCTCACCGGTTGCTTACGGCTGCTGCGATCGGTGGAGTCCAGGAACCAAACCCAAGCTGGGGCAGGGCAGGGCCGGGCTCCAGCAGCAAATGGCATCTGCCTGGTCCTGACACCAGCGCTGCCAGGCGGGTGGGCACTCGGGGCTCTGTCTCAGGCCCAGTCTCTGGGGGTAGCGGAGATGATAGCAGCCTGCGGAAGGCTCTGTGCTCGCAACCGCTTAGATGACGTCATGCCCACTGGAAGCGCACGATTTGGGGTCATTTCTCCTAGGAACTGGAGGGAAAGAGCCAGGGCTAAAATGCTTTCATGCACCCTGTTCCTCCTTCCTGTTGCCCCCTCACCAGGAACTTCCAGAACCAGGAGGCAGCACGGCCACGGCCACGGCCAGCGCCTGGCCAGAGCACACAGCCCGGGAACCACGCCGTGTTTATTTTCTCAGGGCTCCTCCTTGACCTTCAGTATCTGCCTCCAGCGGGTGGGGCCGGGAGGGAAAGCTGGGGCTCTGCTCAAGGGAACGCTGGCCCCGTGTCCAAGGTCCAGGCGTGGACACAAGCGCCTTGTCACTAACTGTCTGTGTGACACCTGCCCGGCCACAGCGTGCTGCGTCGGACTTTCTCAAGGAAGTGGGATTTGATGAGAACGCAGACTTCATCTTACGCTATGATTTGTTCCGGTATTTCTTGTCTACGTTGATATTGTGTTTCAGAGGCTTTCATGCTGTGATTACTTATAAAAATAACTGCCATGGTGCTGGACACATAAATGCCAAAACATGTTGACACATCAGATAGGCATAATTGAGCGACTGCCCCAAATCATTACATTTTATAGGGCAGCTCTACTAATTGTCTTGTTTGGTTTTCAAAACAGTCAGGTGACATAAGCGACACCACCCCATTTACAGGTGAACGTTTGCTACACAGAGCATTGCTCGGCGGGTGTTCCAACGTCACACAACCCAGAGTAGCAGAACTGAGACGCTGGCCTGCGGGACCCCACCCCACCACGAGTCACAGCCACCGCTAGTCTGCCCTGGGCTTAAACGGGACGCGCTGAGGGACTTGGACGTGTAGGCGTGTTCGTGTCATCGCCCCCAGCTTATTTGTCAGGAGTATCAGTGACGTGCATCCTGAAGGGAACAGAAGTGAACAGGCTCACCTGGGCTCCTCCTCGAAATGTCTGACTTTCCCTCCAGGCCCCGTGGAGGCCCCGACTCGGCTCCCTCTCCTCAGTAACGCCTCTCAGTGTTACTTTTTATTTCATGTCTTTAACCTTAGATGTTTTTTTTTTTTTTTTGTGTGTGTGTGTGTGTGTGTGTGTGTGTGTGTGTGTGTTTTGTTGAGACAACAAAAAGAATTTACTGAAAAGAATTGAAGGAGAACTGGAGAACTATAGAATCGACCCCACATCAGAGAGTGCACTGGTCAGATTAGGGAAGCAGGAGGCCAGGGTTTCTGCACATTCTGGGGGTACCCTGCAGCTGAGGCTGTGTGGAAACATAGCGTTAGGGAGACCGACATCTGCATGGCGTGCAGACACCTTTAGGCCACCTGCCTGAGGACTCCACTCCAACGCTGACCACTCCCCATGCTGGGACCCGGCGGGGCTGGGACCCCCGGGCTCTAACCTGCCTCTCCTCCCTCTCCCCCACCACGGTGGCAATCACCTACCAACTTCTAGTGGTTTTCCCATCACCTTCTGCACTGGGTACTGTTTCCTGTGGCCACAACACTCAGTTAAAGCTGGTCCCACAAACACTAGTTTCCCAGTCACCTAACGTCTCCCCCTCAAGGGTCCCCCCTCTTGCACTCACCGCACCACGTTGGGAGGCCCCCACAACTCACAGGGCGTCTTCCATGCCCGTCTCATGCCCCTTCCGAGGTCCCTGTGGCCCACACACGAGTCCCACGTTTCCTCCAGAGTGTGCTGGCCCCTTGGCCAGACACCCTCATCCACGCTGCCCACACCTCCCTCCTGCCCTCATTTGCTGGGCTCTGCCCTCCATGGACTGTGCTGTGGGGGACTTCTTTTCTTGTTGCATTGTTCAGTCTCTGAAAACCCACCATTCCTGGCCCAACCTTTTTCAGCATGTTCTCGATGCTCCTCACTTGAAGAGGCTCCAATATTTATGAGTCCTGGGAACCCCTTTCTTTGTGGGGTGCAGCCATGCAGAACCCTCGCAGGACTGTGGTCTCCTTGAGGGGGCCGTGACCACAACATACCTCGGCGGTCTTTCCTCACACACAAAGGTGCTGGCGCACAGCAGCCTGGCCACTCGCCTCCTGGGTTGCTGAGTCTACCGTTTATGCCCTTCAAGCCCCACTGAACGTCTATTACTAATATTTTAAGTGTAAAACATGCTCCTTGGAAGGCTGTGATGGCTGCATTTGGGAGAATGCAGGGAAATAAAGTGAAAATAAACTGGTGGGGATGTGAATGAAACAACATTAGAAGCCGTGGAGTCAACAATACAACGGTGTTTATTAGGATGAACTTCGAACCCCCCAAATGCTCACACTCTTTGATCCAGCAACATACGTTCCAGAAATGTGTCCAAAAGAGAACACAACCCATGCACTCTGCGCAGAAGGCGTCATTCCAGTCCTTCCTCCACGAACACGACTGCGAAGCCACCTCAATCCCCTTCCTGGGAAGCGCCTTAGAACCGGGATTTCCTGACCTATGAAACAGCATTTCAGCCATTGCATTTATTATTATACTTAAAATGATAAGCAGGAAAACACTGGAACATACAAAATAATGCTTTTACTAGAATGTTAGGCTTAACAAAGCAGATTCACCAATAATGGAATCAGTATGTCTGTATCTACTTATCTCCAGATGTCAGGTCTTTGTGTTGTTTATATTTGAGTGTGAGCACAGACTTACAGATCATATTGACCACACACATCTATGCATACCTTCAATTACATGAAAAAGCAAGTCACACAGACATACACACACGGAATACATGTTCTCTGGGTGTGTACACCTGTCTAGCTAATCTGTTTATCTACGTCCCTGTCTATACGGCTGGATTGCAAAAAGTCCAAAATGGTTGTGTTTGAAAAACGGTTGTGTGGGATTGTTTTTCTCTTTTGTAGGTTTTGTCTCCAAAATTTGCTCCTAGGAACATGTATTCCTTATTTAAATAAAGCACTATAGTTTTTCCAAATGTGCTTTACCCACTATTTCACTTTTATGACAGTCAAGGCTTTCTAAAAGTTGGACCATGATTTAAATAAAAATAGCACCAGCCAAACAATGGCCGTTTTCCCCTCGGGCAGGAGCATGGTGAGAATGCATTTGACACACAGCCCAGAACATTCCAAGGGAACTAACAGCAGGAAACGCACTTGAGCCGAGATTATTTTAACTTACTAGATGACAATTTGTTCTAAGTTTCAAAAGCTAACCCGGCGCGTAGGACTTGGCCGCAAGGAAAGAATACTAAAAACCACTTCAACTGAATCTCCCGACGTTGAGCAACATGTCACCGTTGTTTGAATGCGGCCCAGATGTGTGCGTGGTGTGTTTACGTCTCCGAGACTGGCTCTCACGGCCCAGGAGCCGCAGCTCACGGACCAAGTGCTGGCGGGGCCAGGCGCCCCATGTCACATTGCCCACGGGGACACTCCTACAGCACAGTGCTTTTTCTTTGCCTCCATAGAAGAGGAAACTGAGGGAGAGAGATGTTGAGGAACTTCCCAGAGGGCTGTGGTGACAAGTGGAGAAGTCACACAGGTGCAGTGCCCACTTCAGTGTCTGGTAACAATGGTGGCACTCCTGGTGGGTGCTGTCTGAGAGGAGCCTTCCCAGGGCAGAGGGTGAGACGGCAGTCAGCAAGGCTCCAGGTCAGCAAGTCACAGGGGACACTGCTCCTTTGAGACTAAAGGCCAGTGAACAGGACGAGGTGACACCTATGGCCATGGGGGTCACTTTAGGCGAAGGTCCAGAGAGACTGTCTTGGGGGGACTTCCACTCCGGGGAGGAAGGGCTTCCCAGCAGGGCAGGACTCGTCACTAGGAGATAAAGAACTAGCGGAGAGCACGGGCTCCTGGTCAGGAAGGAAGTCAGGGCCACGGACACCATGGCGGCGCCCCACCTCTGCTCCCGGTTTCTTCTTCCATCCTCTCAGGCTCTGTGTTCACTCATCCACGTCTCAACCTCTCTGGTCCACGTAGGGAAGCACTTAGGAGACTCAGTCTAATCAAATGTAGTGCCTGTTGCTTCTTCTTTCCAGAATGTTTTCCCACTGTGCTCCACACAGTGACTCATACTGAAAGGGCGACATGTATCCATCTCGTCAGCTCTGACCTAGATTTTGGAGAAAAGCACCCCACGGATTCATGTAGCCTTTGGGAAGCTCCCAGCACCCCCACCCACTTCTCTGTGTGAATTATTCAAAGCTTCCCCTCGGGCAAGCACATAACTGCAAGCAAATGGTGCTTCCTGGTGAAGGCGCCCCTGCCCTGCCCACGGCCTGCATGGCTGGACGTCCGTGCTCGCGCGCCCCAGATGGGGGCTTACCTTACAGGGAAAGCAGGAGGGATTCATGAGAAGAACAACGTTTGAAAGGGACTAAGAGCAAGTGTGCGTGGCTGTGGGGGCACTTGGGACAAGTTCGACCTTTCCAGCTGAACCTATGTCTGACCAAGAGACATACCATGTGGCCTTGAGGACAAGTGGACCCCTGATGACTCATTTATTCCTCCAGCATTTACTGGGCACCCACTCTGTGCCAGGCCCGAGCTAGCACTTGGGGCTCAGGGTTTCATGTGACTGCCGCTGTCCTTGTGAAGTCTCTGTCTTAACTGGGGGTCCCAGGAACTGATAAGTGAGTGTCTAAGGACACATTAGTGAGTGTGTGTGAGTGTGAGTGTGTGTGTGAGAGTGAGTGTGTGTGGAGGGAAAGATTTCAGGACACTTTCAGGGACCAGAGGTTTGCAAGGCGGACCTGCTGTGAGAGGAGCAACCCAACTGGCAGCCGCCAGCCCCTCGGGGTAGAAATGGAGGGAATGACAGACAGTGAGCGGGGGCTGCCTGTGTCTGCTCCCCTCCCCCACCACTGGTCCTCTCCTCTTCCTTACAAGGTAAAAGAGTAACATGGAAAGAGACAGAAAAACCAGAAGTGTCGACAGAGGAGTCAATAATTAGGAAAAGACAAAAGCCTCAAACTCAGAAAGGAGGAAGGTTGGGGTGGAAGAAACTCTCAGGAAAAGGGTCCCTCTTCCCCATCGCTGGGTGTGCATACACACGCACACGCACGCACCTGGAGGAGACAGCAGGGAGCACACCACACGTGTGAGGACGGGGAGGCAGACGGCATGTAACGCAGCCCTTCCTGCTGCACTGCACACACGTGCACACGTGCGCACACACAGGGCAGGGGCCATGGTCATAGGTCCAGGAAGAGTTGCTGTACAGATGAACAGACCTGCCTCACTTGAATGCAGTGATTAGTTAACATGTTTACTTACCAGAGCACGTGTCCAGCCCTTCAATAGGCTAAACGGGATCGCTGTGTCTCAAGAGAAAGACGTAAGATGCCGTTCCTCGATCTTCCAAAGGATAGATTCTTCTTCCTTAATTTTCAGGGATCGCAAGGCCAGTACGTTGTGGGAGGGTTTGAGAAGTTGGCTGCACGTGACAAGCCCCCCACCCCCAGCCACCCTGAGTCAAAGGAATGTTGCCAGGACGTGGGCTGCAGGCTCGCAGGCTGTCCTCATGCCCGAGGGACAGCGGCTGGACACCAGGGGCCTGTGAACATCTGACCAAAGGGTTGTAAGGAGGTGAGGAGGGAATGACAGGCCGGAGTGTGCGAAGGACGGGCCGTGTGCGTGTGTGAGGATGATGAAGACGGCGACAGCCTGAGGCGACGATGACGATGGTGACGATGTCGGTGACAATGACGACGATGACACTGATAGGATGGTGGCGACGGTGGTGACGGCGATGTCAGTGACACTGACGAACGTGAGGATGAGGATGACAGTGGATGGTGACAGCGGTGATCGGTGCTGTGAGGAGTTACTGCTCCTGAGCACTGATCGTGTGAAGACGGGGTGACAGCGCGTGGCGGGGGCCCTGTACCGACAGGCACTGCTCACCTGCAGTCTCTAATCAAACACCTTCTAGGTGCCGTGTACCCAAGAGGCACAATCCCATGGCAGGTGCAGCCACCCACTCATTTAACAGACAGGGAAACTGAGGCTCAAAGGGCTTAACTTGCCAAGTTCACACAGCCATTAAGTGGCTAGTCCCCCATTGGCACAAGCTGTGCTCTGTGCCCAGAGCCCATCCTGACCTCTCACGGTGAGCAGCGGTGACGGACGTCATCACACCACAACCCGCTGAGAAGCGTGTCACTGTTCCCAGTCTGTGGAGGACGAGGCAGGCTTGGTATTGCAGAGACTTTCCCCATCTCGTCCCGCTGGTAGGAGGCAGAGCCCACCGTCAGAATCAAAGCCGGCCTATCAGAAAAGGGGCAGATTTTAATCGACGTGTTTGACCCTCGCGCCCTGGCACTTCGTCCCTTCAGGGCCCAGCGGGGGGCACACACACGTGTGGTCTGTGGGAAGCTGCGGTCAGCACCTAGACACGTGGGAAAGCCCGTCGTCCATCTGAGCGGGGAGGTCCCTGAGAGCCGTGCACGTGGTTCTCCTGGGCGCCGTGTGAGGGCCAGGCCAGGCCAGGCCGAGAAGGGCCGACGTGCTGAGCAGGGAGCGGTGCTTGCTGAGGGACCAGAGGTCAGATCTGAGGACGCAGGAGCACAGGGACACAGGATGGGGTCGTAGGGCACGGGCCCATGTGCCGGGCTGGAAGACAGGCTGCCTCAAGCCCGGCAGGAGTGTTTTGATTCGGTTTCGTTTGTTTCAGGCTTGGAAGCAGCTTGACCTGGTTTGTTGACCAGGAAGATGCTCCCGGCCGTGGGAAGGGGAGACGTTCCCGGGACATGAGCAGATGTGGACGTACCACGCACAGTGGTCGAAGCGAGGGGGCTGGAGGACAGAAATAGATGGCGGCCTGTGGAATAGGAAGGGGAACGCGATGTCTCCAGGGCTCCGGCCAACTGCAGCCTCTGCCTCGGGACAGGGTCAAGGACGGGGAGGGATTTCCAACAGGAAGTCGCCAGCTTCATCTTATCCAGAGAAGGGACGTTTTGTAATGACTTGGCCGTAAAAACAATTGAAAACATGTCTCTCCAGAGCCCACATTTCAATGCCTCGTGCTATAGGGGGGTGTTGCTGCAAGCATGGCTTTGCAGCAAAACAAGACTTAGGAGTTCGTGCCTTTCCTTTGGTTACCGGAACGCACACAACAGATCACTGGGCCGCCACAGCAAGCACGCGGCCAGACACTGGCCACTCACTGCCCAGACATTGGTGTCTGCCCAGAGGTCACCAAGGTCACACACGTCCGTCTGTGGACCCTTCTTATTCACTGGGAACTTGTGGGGCTTGGGAAGAGGAGTGTGCAAATGAGAAAAGAACATTCGAGTCTCCAGAGCTGTGCAGGAGGAAAGCCCAGCCTGCCAGCACGTCCCCGTAGCTGCCTCGGATGTGGCCGAGTGACTTTTGAAATTAGAATGATCTAGATGCAAACCCCAGTCCTCCAGCTGAGTGGGTCTGTGACCCTGGGCGTGTCCTTTGTTTCTCTGAAGCGCAAATTCCTTCCCGGCAAATGGGAAACATGCCCATCTAGTTAACAGAGCTGGTGTGAGGTGAAAAGGACCAGTGTGGAGGGAGACTGGGTCTGCACCGTCCTCCCGCCCTCTGCCCCTGAGCAGGTGCTTCCACGTGTGGACCCCGTGGTGTAGCGTGCCCTCTCCTCAGGGACCTTAGTGACAAACTGTCCCCTCCGTGGCACTCGTCCCCTGCTGTGTCGGCCTCACGCACCTCAGGTTTCCATTTACACAGTGGGTTGAAAACACTCTGCCCCCAGACTGAGCAGCATGGCCCACGGCCGCAGGTCCCAGGTACACAGCAGTGTCACCTGCGATGCCCCTGAGCCTGTGGGGTCCTTCTAACCCTTCTGTCTCTCTGAGGGTTGGCCTGGTCCCTCCAAGGAGTGCGGGGTCTCTCTTCTGTTGTCCCCAAAGCCCTGTCATTGTGGCTGTTACGAAGCAGGTATAGCATGTTGAACTTGGCTCTGTCCGTGTTTTCCATGTTATTGAAGGCAGAACCGTGTCTTGTCATGTGTGTGGCCCCAGAGCCACAAATGTCCCCGTGGGGCAGGAGCACGTGGGGGCATCACACAGCCACTCCTGTGCACCTTAGAGGCATCAGACGGGACTCAAATGGTGACAGAGCAGGACATTTGTAGGTAAGGCGTCGTGAAGTCCGCCTGGGGGAGGCTTTATTTTCCTAGGTCTCTGTTCCCATCGGAATGTATCCTGGTATTTTCAATGAGCCTTAAGGGAACAGGGAATATTGTGGGGAGATTTTAATGACCCCCGTCCCCACATCAGATAACCACTCTCACCGTGTTTACTTGGGATCAACAGTCATGCATACAGGGTATAAATACCATGGTTTCTATTTCTGGAAGCTTAAAAAGGAATGAAATAAGTGTATACTTGTATTCTCTGACCACCTTGTGGCAGAGAAAAGCAATATTTAAATCTTCTACTTGCTGTTTCCCACTTGAAGCCTGACTCCCAGAATCCTTAAGTATTTGAGCGAGAAGTCTGTGGGGTCCTGAGGCCCACGCTTCATTATATGGGGACAACAGCCACAGCAGCCTGGAGAGGTCACATGACTTCTTAAATTAATGAGAAATGCAACTCTGTGTGCAGGGCTACCACCTCTGGATAAATGCCTTTTAATTAATCAGTGAATTATTTTGCCTATAAAAATGCCAAAGTTTTAGGTGCTCACAAACCTTCAGAGGTGTTGGGACTCGTAGGATATGTTTTGAGTGGAAGCAAACTGAATTTATCTGCATATAATTTAGTGGCTTACTGTAATTTATTGTGGATCTGCTTGGTTGTGATAATATTTGAGAAACATGGCATTAATAGTTGTAATTCCCTTAATGCAGTACCTGTATCTTTACATAGAAACCTTCCAACAGAATACTCTGCACGTTGTCATTTTACATGGATGCCCCCTATACAGAATCACTGTTACTCACTATTGTTGTAAGTTAAATTACTTGTTAACAGTCTGTAATGCTGATGTAGTTGAGTGCTGTGGCTTTTGAACAGGAAATGTGCTGGGAAGTCCTCTCTTTACTCGTTTCTTTGTTCCTCTTCCCTTTCCCTCCACTTCCACCCTCCACTGCTGCTCTGATTTGCTCCCTCCATCCTTTTGCATTTGCGTCTCATTCCCCTGAAAGAAAGTGTTAGGCAGCGTTACCCCTCACACCCTGCCAGATACACATTATGATTTTAAAAGTTGAATTGGATCTACCCCAGTTCTCAGAACAGGCTCAATGCCATTTGGTTCTTATCAGGAGGAATCTCCCAGCGTCAACCTGCCAGATTCAGCAAACAGCATAGGACGCCCGTTCTCGTGCAACTCCAGGCAAAGGCGGATGATCTCTTAGCCTGCATCCCCTGTGCGCTTTGGGACACGGTTGCACTGAACACCCCCCAGGTTTGGGGGCTCCTAGAGACATCCCGGTAATCTGAAGCTCAGATTTAACCAAGTTCCTGTGTTCTGATATGGAAAGTGGGTGAGCCTGGCCTCAGTCACACATGATGTTAACTGCTCATTAGTACACGTGGGCCGTGCCCGCTCCACTCAGTCACACAGCGACACAGACATGTGTCACAGCCGCCGCAGACTGGGCGGCCGCCGGTTCTCGTGCCCCTGGCATCCAGGGTGCCCCACGGGCAGCTCTCCCTTCATTGCAGAGGTCCTCAGGGACCCACATCCTCTTCCTGTCACACCGGGGTCCCTGCTTCTCCCCGGCAAGTCGGACAGAGTCTGGCAGCCATGCGGGCCTGTGGGACTGGGGCCACTTTGCAGACACTGTTTTCTGTGTCTTCTCTCTTCTGTATCCTGAAGGGAGTCAGATGTGCAAATTGGAAACAGGCTGCTGACCTCTTGCAGTTTGCTGGGCACCGTTTCACCAACAGGAGATTGAAGGCGGTTCGGGGATGTGCTCAGACTCTAGTGGGAATTTGTTTTTATTAAACTCTAGTTTAGTCTCATTTCATTGCTCGGCTTCAAGAGCAAAAAAAAGGCAATAAGGGATTAAACTTAAGTGATTTTCTGCGATTAAAGTCTCCTGGAATTTTAAAAACCCCGATTATATCAGCATTTGCCAAATATAAATGTGTTTTCCACGGGCTCAGCCAGGAGAAGCTGGATCGGCCATCAGGTCCTCAAGGAGCTGATGGGGGATGTGCAGACAGCAGCAGAGGAATCAGGGGTCCTGGGCTTGGTCATCCAAGTGACCGATGGAGACACGAAAGGTCCTGTGTGTCCGCAAATCCTCCAGGGCCCCTTGGTGTCATGCATGTTGGAAACTAAGGCTCTCGAAAGTAGAGAGAGGGACAAAGGAGCACGCAGCCCTTGCCGAGTGCAGCTATCCAGGTGGCCTCCTCATGCACGGGCCTGGGGACAGGCAGCTGCCCATCAGACGCCCTCAGGCCACATCTGCAGAGTCTCCGGCTCCAGGCAGGGGCTGCACAAACCGGAAGCCGCTGCCTAGCCCGACTTGGATTTCATTTACTTCCAGGTTTACAACTTTGCAACACATAAATTTTTAAATGCCAACTGTAATATTGATGATAACAGTCAGAAGACTAGTAATCACAGTAATAGTGGAAGAGAGTAAACAGTCCATCTGACCCCCGTCCCCACCGCAGGTCGGGCAGCGACCTCTGCTAGTCCAGCATGTAGGTGTGTTCGTCATGAAAGGAATCTCACCTGTAGCCTAGGAGCTACTGAAACAACCTCCCTCCTGAAAGTACCTCCCCAAGGAGATAAGAAAGGAACATACAAAAATGATAGTTTATCAGATTTCTAGGAGCCTCGTAACTGAGGCCACAGCAACCAGAGTTGGGTGACCAAAAGCAAAGAAGTTTCACTGTCCCCCTTGGACCCTTGCTGACGTCCAGATGTCTGCAGTCATGAATCACCTCCTGACCTCAACCCCTCCCGGTTCCCCTCCATGACATGCAAGAAGCCTAAACTCTGTACTTTCTCAAGAGTTTCTTTAGGACGCCAGTCGCCATCTCAGCTTGCTGGCTTTGTGAGTAAAGTCGCTTTCCTGTCACTCGACTTACTGTCGTGGTGCGAGCAGCCCGAGCTTTCTCTCTATTGCAGCAATAATGACACCACTAGGGACATGGATACCTCACACTCGCTGTGTGTGAGCTCTTGTCCAGGCCCCTCACATAGGACATTCTGTCACTTGCTGATGAGAATGCGGGGCCCAGCTGTGTGACGTGACTGTGTGCGGCCACGTAGTTAGCGATGGCAGGGAGGGGACTCAAGGACATTTGGGCCCTAATCCGATGCACCAAGGCCTCCTTATGATGAAGGGCAGATGATGGACTCTTCCCACTTCAAGTTCGGTTCCATAATAACCCCCAGAAAATACTGTACTGTAGAATGGTGTCACTCAGTTTGGGAATTGTTTTATAAATGTAAAGTTTGAGTGCCCTACGGGAAACAGGATTTCTTCTAATACCAGGTGTTCTTCTACTCAAACGAACCCAGGCTCCATTCTCGGCCCCCAGTCCTGTCTGGATGACTCGCCAAGTTCAAACGCATCACTGGCTGGAAAATAAAACAAGCGCTTTTATATCTGGAAGGGATCACACATCTTTTTTTCCTGGCACTGCCTTTGTCTTCAGAAGGAAAGGAAACGGAAGTGGATTTTCTGTGGTTCTTCCACAAGGAGCCATCTGTTTCTACCCAGGTTTTCACATTGAATTCTCCATTTTTACATATTGTGAACTGAAGCGAAGAGACACGGTTCCAGAGACAAAATGGCGGCTGTGGCGAGGCGCTGTCCAGAGAGAGCAGCTGCGCCTGGAAGCGGATTTAAAACCAATTTCTCTTCCAAATACCGTTTTCCCAGGCTACGTGCTGTGCATCACAGTAGCAGGAGCACAGTGGGTGACTTCAGAGGGTATCTTGAAACATGCATTTCCAATCCCAAGCATGTTTGTAATAATGGAAAAGGGGAAAAACCTAAAAGTCAGTCAGGAGGAGGATGGATAAACTGCGACGGGGCTTTATACTGTGTTTTTCATAAATCGGCATCACTCTTCGCTTCCGGATGACTGTAATTACAAAGCAGAGCTTGCTGTGACATCAGGTGGCAGGACGGGAGCTGGCCATCACCTTTCTATGGACTTTCCATGTGAGCACATGAAACTTGTCCCTCGACTGGCCCCTGTGCATCGTGGTGGAGAAACCGGTGACCTGCTGCTGAAAAAGCAGGTGAGAAGACAAAGGTGCCGCCTGGTGCAAGAACCACGACAGGCAGCTCGGTTTCCTCACTGCTGAGCGCCAGCTCGGGCCACCCACTCGCAGCCGGTGAGAGGCCGCGGCCTCCAAAACGGCGACATTGCTGAAGTTCTCCTGAGCCAAAGACAAATGCGGTCCCCGGTTTCATTGGCCATTTTAGAAACTGCAACATGGTGTAGTCGCTAAGATGGTATATAGTAAGATAATAGTAAAATGTCTTCTCACGTGTTAGTAAAAGAGGCACGAAACTCCGGCTAGTGAGCGGCAAAGCTGACACCTAAAACCCATCCGGGTGACTCCGAAGAGGGGTCATTGTCACTCGGGGGCACTGAGCCTGCCTCCTCCTTCGCAGGCTGAGACGCAGGTGCGCTGGCCTGCATCTTTTGGGGCGGCGGCAGCGTGCTTTTTCCAGGTGCCATGAGGACTTCCCTAGCCTGAGCTCCGACTGGGCACATGTAGAAAACATGGTTTCATAGACCCCACTATGGCTGAAATCCCTGCCCTTTCCTCGTAATCACCTCCTCAGGGTAATTTAAAATTAAGCCATTTGAGTTCTAAAGTCCATTATCTCCCAATCGTCTTCATTAGCCTCATCAGAATCAAAACCTTGAACCGTAATTTTTATAAAATTTAAATTTCTCTTGAACGTCAGCATGCTGACAACAGCCCAGTCACCCATTCTCCAAGAATGGTGTGGGTGGGAAACCAAGTGTGAGAAGTCGAATACAGCCTGTACTGGCCTCGCGAGCTTTCTGTATTAGAAGACTAGGAATTAGAAATTGGTTACTCATGTACTTCTCCTTACGAGGAGCGCTTCAGGCTGGAGGCAACAGCTTGCTGTGAACAGGTCTGTGGAGAGTGCACCTACACTCACATCCTTAGAGACACTGTGGGATTTCTGGTACGTTGCTTATGCTGACCACGCTGAAGTGGAATGGCCAGGAAATGCTTTGACACTGAGTATGGTGAAATGCCGTCTGCTGAAAACATGTTCTTGCCACTCGGCGTTTCATGGTCGCTCCGCAGCCGTGCACTGGATTGGTTCCGCGTGCTCCAGGGCTGACGGCAGGAAGTGGTGCCTGAACTTAGTGCCAGGGGCGGCCATGTGCGATCCAGCTTCGTGATTTAAGCTCTTCCTTAATCAGACACAGTGTCAATTAGGAAAGTTGGTATAGGTTCTTCATTTTCATGTGGTATTGAGTCAAACACTAAGGGATAAAAATGGAAACCACCATCCTTAGGGAATCACAAGTTTTCGTTTATCCTGAAGGCCACTGGCCATCAAAGACTGACTGGCTCTCTGAGCTGTTTCTAAATATAAAGAGAGTTCCTGAATCATCCAGAGACGTTATGTGCAAATACTGGGGATTAGTCAGCGGGAGCATTCTCTCCTCTTCCACAGACTACAGAAACATTGACGCTATTCAGCGAAGTGAGTATACAGAACTAGTAAACAAAAACACTATATAGAAACATGTTAAAATAATTAAAAAGAAGAAGTGTTTGAACACCTGCGCCCAAAGCTTACAAATGCTCCCTCCGTGGCTTCATTGCGGCCTTCATTCTCTAGTGCTTGAGTAAACCTGAGCAGCCCAGCCACCGGAGCGTCATGACGCACCCTGAATTCTGGGATGCCAAGGGAATGGGCTCCGCCTCACGTGCAACCGAGGGAAGAGCTGTGCGATGGCCTGAAAAGAACACACTGCGCTGGTGCCTCCAGCCAGCACGCTGTGCTCATCATGAGAGCATCATGATACATGAATAAATGTTGTTTAATGTTATTCACTGCAAACAACATTTATATACTATGGTATGTTATGTATCTTCACATATAATAACAAGAAACCGTATCTTTGTACTACTTATTCATTTAAACAGTTGGTAAATGTTTTGATGTTTAGGAATGCTTTCAGCTGCAAGTAATTAAAAATATGCTTCCTACTGATTTAGACAAATAAGGATTATTTTCATTTGAGACAGGAAGTCTAGAGAACGGCTGTTACCAGTGTGGCTGCAGCTGCACAACAGGCCATCATGGACCCAGCACTTTCTAAACCACTGTGACCATTGTGGTCATGCTGGTGTCTCCCACCTACACTGTGACTGCCTCAGATGGAGGCGTCACTTTGGGGCAAGGCAGGTAGGAGAAGAGGACCCATGCTAACACCTGGTGGACTCCCAGGCACCCTTCCCCCATGACCCTTTGGCTATTCTTGACAGAGTAGTCTGGGAAAGCAAATATCTGCTTTGCTCTTCTCTGGAGTGAGCAGTGACAAAGGAAGGTGGGAGGGAATGGTTCACTGAAGATTGGGCCAATAAACAATGTGTACCAAGAAGGTATCGTTATAATTTTTTCTGGTTATTCAGATGGGGAAACTGAGGTTTGCATGAACTCAGAGAACTGCATAA
The DNA here is from genome assembly GCF_036562045.2 of Rhinolophus sinicus. Lineage (NCBI taxonomy): Eukaryota > Metazoa > Chordata > Mammalia > Chiroptera > Rhinolophidae > Rhinolophus > Rhinolophus sinicus. The sequence continues at coordinate 116,354,961 of NC_133758.1, forward strand.
ATCCACACTTTATCAGTGACAGAGACAGGGCACAACCATGCTTTCTGAACTGTATTTCAGATCCCATGGTTTGTTCTGAAATGCCAGCTCCCAAATTCCTTTTTTGGGAAGCTTAAAAATGGTACATGCTAAGATCGTCGGAAGAGTACTCCTGAATGCTTAAGGGACAAGACTGGCTGCTATGGGGCCACGTGCTGGTTGGGGGCACTTCCTGTCTGCTGCCACGGCCTCCAGGACGGATGTTTCTGTGTTCCTCTATTAACTGATGGCCAGTCCTCACCAGGGGTTTTCTGTATTTGCTTTATCTTAGGAAACACGATGTTTTCCTCTCACAGCCTTTCTCATATTTGCCTGGTAGGGTCTGTTTAATTCTGTGTTTCGCTTTGTTAGCTGATGAAAAGCATCGTGGATGGTCCTCAATGCAGGGAGGGTCATTACTGGAGTTAAGTCCAACTCAGCGAACTCCTGGGAAAGCGTCCAGCTGCTGGCTGTGTCACGGTGATGCCCACAGCTTCTCTGGGGCCTGGACACTCCGGAGGCTGGTTCTGTGGACACTGGTCTCAGCGCTGAACGTTGCGGGTGGGCTCCTACGATCACTACACCTCAAGTGACTGTTACTCAATAGGAACTAATAGTCAAGAATTATATGTTGACATAGATTTTCCAGATGGGCAAAATCTAGGTCAAAAAATCTTTCTTTATGTTCGTCTGACTAACCTAATTGTCATCTGAGTCCTAAGCACTGACGTGCTCAGCTGCGTGACCTCACCCAGTTGGGCTAATCTCAGGCGCACCAGGGACGTCTCCAGAAACTCAGAATTTCACCCGCTTGTCTTCTCTGAAAGGTGGCGTCAGGGCCACGTGTGGGTGTTAAGACATCGGGGACACCTGTGTAAGTGGCCTGTGACCTCTGTCTGCTGCTGCCATCGGCTAAGATGTAACCCCTTCACTCTGGCCTTGGGTTGGCGGCTCTTGCTGTCGCTGCCTTTGTGCACCCTCCTATCATGGGGACGTCACAGGGCTGGTGCTGTCCCCCCAGGTCAGACCCGCTCAGGTCTGATTGTCTATCAGTGACATCTGTGTCTCTCTCAAGGACAAGAGTAGCTTTTGGACACTTCTATACACTGTTCTGGGGCTCCTGGAAACCCGGGGGTGGTTTGTCTCCTTCTACGCAGACACATATTGCTACCAGGACGGTGCTTTCTTCTGCCCACCAGCTTGCCGCAGAGTCTTCTCCACCATGTTTGCCATCGCCTAGATTTGGGAGTTTCTTGCTCCTCTGGGTCCCCCACCTTCCCCATAACCCACAGGCCTGTGACTTCCCACTGTCTCAGCAATTGTCTCCTCCCTCTCAAGGTTCTCCCTTGTGGTCAGTTGGGTTTGGTTTAGTGTGGGGAGTTGTTTGTAGATGAGACTTTTCATAATCACTTGGACTTAAAATAATATCTAATCTCTTCGCTTGTAAATTCAGAAATACAGCTTTTCTAAACGTTATGAGCAAGTCCTATTTTACATATGAATCCAGTAGACTTTGTGTTGAGTTCAAAGTGCTCATGTTTGCTTATTCTTTGTTCAATACTCAATTACAAATTGAATTCCCCTAAAATTTAACTTCATTCCCAAGTGTATTTACACGCTCCAACTTTCCAAACTGAAACTAGGAACTTAATGCTTTGATTGTCTACCTTCACGTCCTGAACCGGGGCCCTTATTAATCTAACAAAGAAAAGCTCCTAGGTGGCAGGGTACCTACCTACCCGGTATCCCTGAGCTCACAACGATAACAAATCATACAGGAATAAAGCTTTCGTCACTGTTTATAAGCAATTGGTATCAGTCACAATCTTCATTAGAGTGCGGTTCCGTAATGTCAGCTTCTGTTAAACGTTTCAGATTATAACCGTGAGGTGAAGTGATAGATTTCCTGATAGAGCAGTGTGACACCACTTTCTGAAGCAGGCAGACCCCACACAAAGTTTGCTTCCAGTGTCAAGAGTGTTGCTGCCACACACACCGACTGGGTGGGAAAAGGTTTATGACGCACAGGTCTGTGGGGGGAGCAGGGCAGGTCCACAGTGGCCTGAGAGAGAGGGACAGACACTGGCTTGGGTTTGGTAATGATTAGGGGCGGCGTCAAGGCGAGGGTTACGTTCCTGGGTGGGGCTGGCAGGGTTTGACTCTCCCCTGGTGCCAAAGGAGAGAGCACCCGCCATTCTTATCAGCTGGTGTAGAAGTGGGGCGTGGGAAGAAGGAGAGCGAGGCTGAAGGGGTCAGCCGCTATCCAACGTCAACAATGGGTGAGTGTTGTAAACACTTCACTTACCTTGTGCCTAAGAGAACACATGCGAAGGATCGTGCTGACTGGAGATCACATATTGATCAATGCCACTCAGAACTGTTAGTTCTGCGGGTTGGATTTCATTAGCACCCGTTTCTGTCCAATTCTTACACTATCCCCGGGGCACACACACGGGCGTGCTGGAGAAGTACTTCCATCCTTCTCAGGAGGCTGGCTCTAAGAGCCCAGGGAGACGTGGCTCCAGTAACTGTTTACCCTTAGTTTTTTGTAGGGAATACGTGCTTTTTTCCAGAATAATAATAATTATTATTGTATTTTAGTGTAGTTGGTATACAATGTTATACTAATTTCAGGCGTATGACATCGTGATCTGACATTTTTATGCCTTATAGTGTGATCACCCCACTAATTCTAGTAACCGGCTGTCACCCTGCAAACTTGTCACAGTGTCATTGACTCTATTCCCCTTCACCTTTTTCACCCACCCCCCACCCACAACCATCCCCTTGGTCTCTGTTTCTATGAGTCTGTTTTTGTTTTGTTCTGTTTGCTCTTTTTTTTTAATTCAGGCAGTTTAAAAGCATTTGAAATAGTCCTATAAAAGTATTCAACAATATCAATCAAGAAATGAATATTTTCATGCCCTGACCCTCAAATAGTTAAATATCCTCAAATTTTCCAAAACAAACAAAAATCACCTTTGGATAAAAACTGAAGATGGAAAATTTCAACCAAAGGGGAATTATTCATAAAATTCAAGTGTCCTCAGATTAAAGCTTGTAGTGGAAACCGTTTCACAATTCTAATGAATTGGTCCCTCTCCGCAGAGCTTACAGTGGGGCACAACACCTAAACTCAGTGAGAAGAGCCAAGGACAGATGCCAGGGCGAAAACCACACGAAGGCCCTAATAGTTTTGCCTGTTCCTAGCCCTCAGGCGTGTGTTGTGAAACACAAGCTTCCTTGGCAAGCACCTGGCAGTCCTCGCCCCAGGGTCCCCAAGAGGCTGTAGAGATGTTCCAGGAGTTAAAAAATGATTTCTCTCTTTAATAAGTAAGATGATGAAAACCACCATTTTCTCCATAAAAATTGGACATAATAAGCGCCCTTTCATGTCAGGGTGCCTTCGTGCCTCGGCCACAGATTTAATATAGTTGTTTCTGTGTCTGTTTGCAGTGAGGCCTGTGAGTCAAGAGGTAATCGTTGCTCCAAAGAACTGTGTGTGAAACAGAGCCTGTGCTTCGCTCGTCTGGGCATGACCTTGACCTCTCCTCAGCCTGCTGCTGCTGGGGGCAGGCCCTCCCCCACGTGGACGCCCCCCTCACACACACACACACACACACACACACACACTGGGAGGGGGCACAGTCTGCCCAGGTGGGGTCAGAGTGGTGGCCTGGCCTGAACTGGACCGCCCTGGGCCTCCCTATGTTACCTTTGGGTCCCTCTGGGTAAAGGGCCACAGGCATCTGGGGTGAGACCTGACCCAACGTGTGCAGTGTCTGAAGAGGATGTCACTGCTGGCTTTCTTGAGGCCACAGCCTCGGGACCTGGGGACAAAGCAAGTGAACATGCTGCTCTTTCGAGCGTCTCCAGCCAAGTGAGCTGGGTACGGGCTTCTGCAGAATGTGGCTCCCTGGTTACCAGGCTTCCAAGCTCTGCTGGGCTCTATGTCAGGAACCGAGGTCACTGCCTGGAGTCCCCTACCTGGGCTTCCTCCTCAGACAAGAGGTCCCCAAGGCCGCACCTCACACCATACACAGTTCCACCAACGAAACCCGCCCCAGCCGTGAGGAGGCCTGGCTGCACCCCGGGCCCCAGCCGTGAGGAGGCCTGGCTGCACCCCGGGCCCCAGCTCTGAGGACACGGAGCTGGGGCAGACCCGCTCCTCCCTCTCACCAATCGTGTAACCCTGGACAAGCCACGTCCTCTCAGGCTCCCCAGGCTCCCATCTGCACACTGGGGACCTTCTAGCATCTGCTCCATAGGGTGTCATCAGGGGTGCGGACCCATAAACACCTGCAGAGCCTGTGACCCCTGGACAGGGAGCACGTGGATTTGCTCAGACTCTCCGTGGGGGATCACACAAGGCTGGCTGCTGGGGCACAGAACACGCGGCTCACAGCCTGGGTCTGCTCTGGGACCCAGGAAACTCACTTCCCCTCCTGCCCGTGTCCCGGATGCCTGGGAGAGTAGAAATGACCTGAAAGTCCAACAGCGTCCCCTCTGGCATACAGCCTTCCAGGGCTCCCAGGGCTGAGTGCCTCATCTCGGCCTACGTGGGGGGCAGCCCCACAAGAGCCCCCCAGCTGCCCGTCTCCTGGTCCCACATCCCAAGAAGCCAGAACCATGTTGTTGACTGTCTCTGAGGAGCCCTGTAGCTAGGGCAAGAGCGGGGTCTCCCAGGGCCGAGAGTGACTCCTGGGGGACGGAAGCAAGAAAACGGGGACCTCGGTCAAGTTGTGTATGAACTGTACTTTCTTTTTGTTCTTTTTTATGCTATTGTGGGTCTTGTATCACTAGCACATCTCGGCTACTGTGGCTTTTCAGTCAGTCTAGCAAAATCCAAGTACTTTAGCAACTTTCTTTGTTTGTTTTGGTTTGCTTGCCAAAGGCCAGGTCTTTCCTAAAGTCGCTTTTAGAAGTCTGAAAAGATAAACACGAAAATGTTAGCAGGGATTCTTTTTAAGGAGTAGACATTTATTTTAGTAGCATTTTTTGCTTATTTGTACTGTAAAATTTGTCTTCAGTGGGCATGCTTTATTAATGTCATGATATTAATAGTGATAATAATGGGAGGCCCTGCCCAGGCCACAAACTCATGTTTTCAGGAGTGGACGCACCTTAGCTTCTGAGAAGTTCACTCACCCAAACCTGTTCTGAGATCAAGGGACATCGAGGAAGAGGTCTCACGTGTCTGTCAGGGACATTGAGCAGGGCCCCGGATGTGTGTGGGCTCCATAACAACGTCTGTCTTTCCTCTCTCAGCATCCAAGACAAGACTGACCAGGCCCAGGGGCTGGGGCCACTGAAACACCACCTTCAACGTATGAAGATGGCCTCTGTCCCTAAACCCCCTAACATTCTAGGAGGAAGTGTCATTGAGTTTCCTCATGCACACATTCTGAATGAGAAACTTTTGACAAAAACACTTGTTTTGGAGATTCCAATTAGAAGCATTTTTAACAATATATGCCAAGCTTTAACACCTCCGATTTTAAGGGTATTTTCTAATATTCAAAGAAAACCGACATTATCTGCGCAGAGTTAGTTGTCTGGCAGCCCTCCCGCTGGAGCAGCCTACAGAAAATGTCGTGTCCGGTGCTGCCACTGACCACAAGGTCTTAGAGCCGTTCTTCTCTTGGGAGAGTCACAGGGCCAGAAAACGTGGCACTCATTGAGTGTATCGGGGTAAGTAATGAGCTTTCACTGATTGTGACATTTTGGGCTGGGTGTGCAAAACTGTGACATGGCAAGAAGAGACATGAGACGTGTCATCTGAAAAGCATAATTGATGAAAGGCAGATGTGGAAGGAATTCGGACCATAATGAACAGCCTTTCCTGATATTACATCAAGTTCCAGAGGGAGAGGCCTGTTGTATGAAGTTCTGTGCCATCTCTCTGCTCAGAAGATGGCCCGCTATGGTGCCAGGGCCTCTGATAGGCCCCCTTCCAGGCCACAGGCGTTCCAGGCTCTTCTCTCGGGCCCTGGGACCCGTGTTCCCCTTGGCCCAGCCATGGCCAAGGACTTCCCGCTTCATCCCACCTCTGCAATTCGAACCTTTGGCAAGCAGGCTTCAGGGACATGAGGGGAGAGTGTGAGACCATCTGAGGAAAATCCAGGTTAAAAATGAATGAAGACTTTTTCTTCCCACATGTTGAATTCCAGAATTCCAGATGCCGCTTGAAGGGAGCTATTCAGCAGCCATTCACTTACAGAAGTCAGGAGAGACGCCCCGAGGGGTTTGTTGTCAGAGAGAAAGTGGTGACATGAAGCTGGCTGAGGAAGCATCCAGAAGGTGTCAGAACAGGCAAAGCAGTGGCCAAGGGGCAGCAGAAGTGACGCAGCAGGAGCAGGGATGTGAGCTCCTTATAGGACCAGCAGCTGCAGGTCGCAGTGTCCACAGGCAGGGGAAGGAGCGAGGCGTGGGTAGGTGTCTGCCCACTGCACTCACCAAGGACAGGGCTGCAGCAGGGGCAGTTTCCACCCACGACCACAGGCTGAGCAGAGGCGTGGGAGCAGAGAGGGTGCTGGCTCTGGGACGTCGGGACTGGAGATGGAGCCACGTCTGCCGGCCCCATGCCCAGGCTCCATGCCTAGGACACCTCGTCTGCGGGACTTGACCTGCTCCCTTCCGTCTGGGACTCACTCAGTGTGTGGCACCATCAGAGGGATTGAACAAAGCTCTGTGCATGGGGTGCAGGCCTGCGGAGAACCCGCTAGCCATCGGCCACTAGAGAGAGATGCCTCCCTCAACTCAACTGATTTCATTCTCACAACACAGAAGGTTGATTTTTTTTTTCATTTCCATTTTACGGACCTATCCTAACACTTCTCACTCAAAACTCGAGTGTTCTTTCTCAATGGAGCCCCTCAGAACAGCTCACAAGTACAGATTTGGGTGGATACACTTCCTGAATCTGCTTCTGACAGCGCTGTTTCAGCAGAAAGCTGTTAGTCAAGTTTTGGTGGGATTTAATGTGTACTAATGTCCAAAGCTAAAATAAAATCCAACAACAACAGACCTGGGACACAGGGCAAGCCTCCTCAGGGCATTTCAGAACGTCTTTGTACCAGAAGGGACACAGTCTGTGGCCTGTCCCTCCCGCCTGGCTTGTCTGAGTCAATAGCCACCAGATGCCATGTGCGTATTGTCACTAGGTGCAGTGCCTGGCACGGGCCTTCACGTGGCATTGGCCGCTGGGCCTCCTTCAAAGTCACCAGGGACAGAGTAAATGTACCTGGAAGACCCAGCCTCTGGATTTTAGCGTGAAGACTGTCCTAAGGAATGATGCCAGCTGTTGGGAACACGCCAAAGCCTTCCTGGTAGTTTGGAGACAGCCTCCACATGTTGGCACAGTGCTCTGGGGTTTCGTTTAAAGAAAGTAGGTCACTAGGGTTTTGAATTTTCAGTTTCAGTCGTGAGTGAAGGAAAGTGTTCATTACTACCCGAGGAACATTGACAAAGCATGACTTCTGATCTGAGCACATATTGGACGTGAGAGAATTTTTGTCTCCAATGCGCAGAGGTCACTGTTTTGAAGACCGAGTCTTACCACAATTTGAGCACTCACTTGGCAATTGAAAGTGTGCAGGTCAATTTCTCATATAAATATTTTGAGAAATCTTGACAACAAGTCTTAAAAGACAATACACCAGGGACTCAGAATAGTTACTGGCCAAGGTCAGCAACAGAAAGTGGGGGGGTGTTGGCCCAAGTATTGGGCTGGGCCTCACCACACTCCTTTTACTAGTTATATATGTGTATATAGATTTCTATATTCGTTTCCCTTATTTTCTGTTGAGAGTGCTGTGCTTCTCTTACCAAAATTAAGTTCCTTTGTGTTTTTAACATTCGCGTTTTTGCTTGCAGAGCTCATGGAAAGGTTCCTAAGCTTTGCTTGGTCACTTCATCTTCAGGCTGTCATGGGAGCTCCAGAACATGCCCACATGCTCAGAAATATTTACAAACACTTTTCAGGATGGCTTGGGTCCTCTGGAGACACGTTGGAAAGTCCCTGGGACCCAGGATAGGAAGTCCTGAAATAAGCCTGAGGACTCAACACCCCCTGCTAAGCCTTGTGCTTGTCTGACATTTAGTGAACCTGCCGGCGGCCGCCACAGGGTGGCAACAGAGTCACAAAGGGCTGGGGTGCTGGCGCCTCCTCAAGGCTCCTTCTAACTTCCCAAGAAACCGGAACCAACACCCACCCTCAGATCTGTCCCTGAGCAGCAAAGAATCAAAGGTTGTAAAGAATCAAACAAAAACACGAGCACAATTCAACGTTGCTTCTGTCAATATTTTGCTTTGTTGTTAAAACACATTAGTGATATATTTTCCTTGATTAGTAAAAATGTGAGCTATTTTTAACAGAGCCAGTTTTTATATTTTAGTAATTCACATAATAAAATATGAATTGATCCATTTTATATTAAAGTGTGGATTAAATAATTTTGTACATTTGACCATGTGCGTCAATTATGTAATAATAAATAGCATAAAATGCATAAAATTAAACGCTCTTTTTTTTTTCTCTTGAGAATGTGGATCAGTATGACAGTCTTTACCCTTTTTTGCTATAGCAAAAAAGTACAGGGTTATTTTGTACTTGTAATATTCCAACTATTAAACATATTTTAGTTCTTAAATTTTCTTGCATATCAGAAATAGCCCTGTTAAAATTTTTAGCATGTTTAACTGTGGTATGATACCTTTAAGTTTTATTTTTTCTTATGACCGAGTAGTATTCCATTGTGTATATATACCACCACTTCTTTATCTAATCATCTATCGAAGGACATTTTGGTTGTTTCCATGTCTTGGCCACCGTAAATGAAGCTGCAATGAACATGGGAGCACATATGTCTATGTATAAATGTTTTCAGATTTTTGGGGTAGACCCCAGGAGAGGGATTGCTGAGTTATATGGTAGGTAATTCTTAATTTTTTGAGGAACCTCCACACTGCCTTCCATAACGGCTGCACCAGTCTGCATTCCCACCAACAGTGTATGAGGGTTCCTTTTTCTCCACAGCCTCTCCAGCACTTGTTTCTATTTGTCTTGTTGATGATAGCCATTCTAACTGGCGTGAGGTGATATCTCATTGTGGTTTTTATTTGCATTTCTCTGATGATTAGTGATGTTGAGCATTTTTTCATATGTCTATTGGCCATCTGCATGTCCTCGTTGGAAAAACGTCTCTTCAGGTCCTCTGCTCATTTTTCAATTGGGTTGTTTGTTTTTTGTTGTTGAGTTGCATGAGTTCCTTATATATTTTGGATATTAGCCCCTTATCGGAGACACTGTTTGCAAAAATCTTCTCCCATTCAGTTGGTGGCCTCTTTATTTTGTCGATGGTTTCTTTTGCTGTGCAGAAGCTTTTAAGTTTGATATAGTCCCATTCATTTATTTTAGCTTTTACTTCCCTTGCCTTTGGAGTCAAATTCATAAAATGCCCTTTGAACTCAAGGTCTGTAAGTTTAGTACCTGTTTTCTTCTATACAGTTTATTGTTTCAGGTCTTATACTTAAGTCTTTGATCCATTTTGAATTGATTTGGTACATGGTGACAAATAGCAGTCCAGTTTCATTCTTTTGCATGTGGCTTTCCAATTCTCCCAGCACCATTTATTGAGGAGGCTGTCTTTTCTCCATTGTATGGTTTTTGCTTTTTTGTCCAAAATTATCTGTCCATATTAATATGGGTTTATTTCTGAGTTCTCAGTTCTATTCCATTGGTCTATGTCTCTGTTTTTCTGCCAATACCATGCTGTTTGATTATTGTTGCCCTGTTGTACAAGCTGAAGTCAGGGATTGTGATACCTCCAGCTTTGTTCTTTTTTCTTAGGATTGCTTTGGCTATTCGGGGTCTTTTGTGGTTCCATACAAATCTGATGATTTTTTGTTCTATTTCCTTTAAAAAACGTCACTGAGATTTTGACGGGGATTACATTAAATCTGTATATTGCTTTGGGTAATATGGCCATTTTAAGTATGTCAATTCTTCCAATCCATGAACATGGAATGTCTTTCCATTTCTTTGTGTCTTCTTAAATTTCATTTAAAAATGTCTTATATGATTTCTATCTTTCCAAGATTCATCACGCACCTGCATACATTAAAAGCTATGAGAAGTCCTACAGAAACAAGGCTGTTTAACTCAATTACAGTGTTCCCCAAATTCTTTGTACAACAGAACACCAAATTATGGCATAATCACTATTATAATCCTGCAGAAATAGTGTTCCTTGAAACTTATTCTAAAGGGCATGAACTTATGAGTTGAATTCCTTTTTTTTGATGTTATTTTCTTTGTAATGAAGATTATATGATTGTTTTGAAAATGACATTGACATAAATGTCAGGAAAACTGAATTACAATTTTATTCTGCTGCCAACATGTAGTGTCATTTTCAATGTTACCTGAGCCCAGTGATTCTCAATGTACAATTTGTAAAATGTAAAATAAAGGCTCTGGGCTTTTACTTTCCCCAATCTTGGGTGTTTGGTTATTCCATGGTGTATAGTCTAGCCTGCTTTTAAAAGACAGGCCTTCTCAAACTGCCCTGCATCCTAGTAAATGCAATAAGGTCGGGCACAGCATTGATTATGCAGAAACAGAAGAATCCTAAAATAATGTGAAAGAAACAGAGATCCGTTTGAGCATTTGTTCTGCTTATAACACAACACTACAGAGTCGTGGCTTTTAACGAAAGGTTTGGGTTGGTTTTTCTCTTGTATGATGAGCAGTGTGGAGAAAACCCACCCAGGCTGAATCCCAGGCCAAATTTTCTGCAATTCCACAGCTTTCCTCTCATGTTGGCATGGTAGCTGTTGCAGCTTCAGTCGTAACGTCCACCCTTCAGACAAGAAGGAGAAAGGTGATAAGCAGACAGGGTGCTGACAGGAAGAAAGCAATTGTCTCCCAGGTTTCCCTAGCAGGCGTACTTCTGCCAACATCTCACTCAGCACCTAGAAGAGTACGTGGCACAGAGTAAGAGTCCGGAAACTTTTGTCGAATGAACAGGTCTCAGAGGCAGCTGTCTTGCACATGGCTGTACTCAGACGTGAGCAGGTTGAGAAACATAGATTTCCCCCGTAACCTAGTCCATTGATGAGCAAACTCCAGGTCCTGTTGATAAAGAAGAAGGGAGCATGGTAGGTAAATAGTGTCTGCACAGGCCGTGGCTCTTCCTGAGGGCTGTAATATGATAAAGTACTTTTTGGAACCAATGGAGAAAAATCTCTGGTGGGAAAGGGCCCGGGATGCTGACTCAGCCTCTGCATCTGAGCTAGTGGAGGTCTGTCATCGGTGGGCCATCATCAGGGTCTATTAAATGCCAATTCCCGCTTCTTTCCTTAAGAATTGTAAATGACTGGGGGTGATAGTAATAAGATTTCAAGCTTCGCCATATGACCAGCAATTGAACCGCTAGGTAACTACCCAAGAGAACTGAAAATACACCCTGTAAAGAAAACTTGTACGTGAGTGTGCATATCAGCATTGTTCATCCGAGCCAAATAGCGGAGACAACGCAAATAGCCACTAACCGATAAATGGATAGATACGATGTGATAGAGCCATTCCGTGGAACATTGTTCAGCCATAAAAGAATGAAGTGCTGAGACATGCTACATCTTATGTGAGCCTTGAAAACTTTATTCTAAACAAAAGAACCAACACAAAAAACAGCACATATTTGGTGATTCCATTTATATGAAAAGTCCCGAAAGGGAAATCCATAGAGATAGGAAGCACAGTAGTCGTCTCCCAGGACTGGGAGAGAAAAAAATGGGGAATGACTGCTGACGGTTACAGGGGTTCTTTTCAAGAAGATGAAATTGTCTGGAATTCAGTAGTAGGAATGACTGCACAACGTTGTAAAGTGACAAAAACCACTGAGTTGGACACTGAAAAATAGTGAAAGTGGTAAAACTTACACTGCATGAATTTAACCTTGATTAAAAAATCATACATTGATTGAAAATCCATTAATCTAGAAGAGCCAATAAAAATTGGAGGAAAAAAACAAGTCAGATGACCTGACTTAGTACACGTATTTCTTTTCCTTGTCTGAATGTCCTAACTAGAGCTCTTTCAGTACGTTATTCAATAGAAGTAACAAGAGTGGACATCACTTTCTTGTTGCTGGTTTTAGGAGGAAGAGCTTTCAGTCTTTCATGCTTAAGTAAGATGTTAACTGCACATTTTTCATAGATGCCCAAGTTGAGAACAATACCTTCTGTTCCCATTCTTTGAGTTTTTCATCATTTAAGGAGTGAACTATTTTGTTCATTCTTTTGCATAAATTAAGATGATGGTGTGTTTTTCTTCATTCTCTTAATATGGTATATTCCATTGGTTTACTTTTTTGTATGTGAAACTACCTTTGTATTCCTGGGATCGATGCCACATGGTCATTGTGGTGGCTAATTGGATGTGTCAGCGTGGCCAGCCAGCATTGGCCAAACAGCAGTCTGGACGTTGCTGTGAAGGTACTTTTTACATGACATTGACATTTATATCAACAGATTCCTGTAAAGCAGACCACCCGCCATAATGTGAGTGAGCCTGGTTTAATCAGATGAAGACCTTAAAAGAAAACATTTGTTCTGGGAAACTGATTTTCTTTTTTTTTTTTTCTTGAGTCAGTTTGGTAGTTTGTGTGGTTTTAGGAATTTACTCATTTCATCTAAGTTAGCTAATTTCATGATCATCCTAATCGAAGTCTATTGAAATTATGGGATGTATAGATTGATGTGTTTCATCAAATTTGGGAAATTTTTGGCTAGTATTTCTTTTTTTTTTAATTAAAGTTTATTGGGGTGACAAGTGTTAGTAAAGTTACATAGACTTCAGGTGTACAATTCTGTAACCCATCATCTATGTATCACATTGTGTGTTGACCACCCAGAGTCAGTTCTCCTTCCATCACCATTAGTATTTCTTTAAGTATTTTTTCTGTCCCTTTATCTTTCTCCTGTTATCCTAGAACTTCCATTATGCATATGTTGGAAATGCTTGGTGCTGTTCTACAAGTCTCCTAGGCTCTTCCGTTCAAAAAAATTGTTTTATTCTCTTTTCCTTTCTGTTTCTCAGAGTAGATTCTCTCAGCTGAGTTATTTTGAAGTTCACTGAATGTTCTGTTTTTTCTTATCTCATGTTGAACTCCTTTAGTGAATTTTTCATTTTAGTTATTTTAAACTCTAGATTTGTATTTTGTTGCTTTTTGTAATCTCTTCCTTTTTAATACCTATAAAAGCATATATTTAAAAAAAATTATATCTCTTTATTGATAGAATTTCTCTAGTGGTGAGACATCATTCTTTAATTCTTCAGATGTGGTTTCCTTCTCAATTATCTAAACATCTTTAAATAACTGATTTAAAGTCTTGGTCTACTAAGTCTACTGTGTAAACTTCCTCAGAGACAGTTTCTACTGACTTTTTTCCTGTGGGTGTTTCTTGTTCCTTTGCGTGCCTCATAATATTTTTTTGAGAACTGGGCATTTTAAATATTATAATGTGGTGAAAAAAACTCAAGAAAAAAACTCTGGAAATCCGTTTCTCCCCTCTGTAAGTGTTTGCTGTTGCTTCTTGCTGCAGCTGATGTTTTCTGTTCTTCCATGCTCTTCTGAACTCATTTTGTACAGCATGTAACCTTGTGGTGTGCGACCAGTGAAATCTCTTCCATTAACTTGGTGGTCAGCTAGTGCTTGGGCATTTGTTTGTCTATTTTTCCGTCCATTGCCTTAGGCAGCATGACTAAAGCCTTTTCCTGTAACTGTTTCTGACAAATATCCATTGGGTAAGAGCATTAGCAGTAGGTGAGTTCGAGTTAGTCATGATGAAGGCAAGCCTTCTGAGCTAGGTTTTGAGGGAGTCACCAAACACGTCAAAAGAAATAATGGTAACTCTTTGTGACTGACATCCATTCTGCAGCCCCTGGTACTGGTCTGAGAATGCAGGCCGTTATTTTCAAGGCTGCTGGGAACTGAGGAGCAGGGGCCAGGACTGGGTGAGATGAATCATCACTGATCTCACAGATGCCGCAGTTTTTCTTGAATAAACATTCCCCTGGTTGAGATAGTGAGCAAAATGGAAGCACAATCTTTTAGTCACCAAATCTTAGCAGTGACATCCCATCTCTTTTGCTGTATTCTGCTAATTAGACGCAAGTCATTATGTTCAGCCCACAGAGAAGGGATGTGACTACACAAAGCTGTGTCTACTGGGACCAATTTCAAATAATGCCTCCCACACTAGGTAGAGCTTTTCATTAAACCGCATATCTATTTAAATTATTTTCCACGTTTACGTTTTTGTCTCTATCTTTCAAACTGGACATTTTATACCGGACACTAATTCCCTCTGAGATCAAACCAAAAGGTGCCTCCCCTTTCTCATAAAAACACTGGGGCTGCTGAGCACACAGCACTTTCTGCTGCCCGAGCAGGTCCCAGCATGGGCCATGCCTCACAGCGCATTTATTTAATGGTGTTTATTCCTACAACTTGGCAAGAAAGGCCAATTTTGAATTGTTTGCTTCCAGTTCTTATCAGAGACTCAGTGGAGGAGGCTGATATTTGCGAAAGATAACGGCAGGTCAGGCCAATATTCCGTCCCTTCATGTGCCAGGGGGCATATTTTTATTATAACTTTTGGATTTCATTTGCTTAACCTTTCCATTCTCCTAATATAAACAACACACTTGCATCACTTTTGTGAGTGTTTTGTTTTATTTGTAACTTCAGCTTTGGGGGAAGTTAACACAGGAAAAAGTCCCATCTCCACTTCTGCACAATTGCTGGAATGAGGTCCCAACATTCAGCTGAACTTGGAGTTCATTACACGCAGGTGGAAAGAGGCTGATGGTGAGACCATGAGTCTGTGTGACTCTGTGCCTTGTCCTGCATTTGAAAAGTGTGTGATTTCAAGCAACTGTAATTAGTCTCCCTTCACTTCTTCATCTGTAAGCTGACAGTATGTGGTGTCCATCTGACAGGGTGTGTCGGCATTCATGAGAGCTTCTATCTAGATTTTGGAGGTTTTATTGCTTTCATCACTACACAGCTCTTACTTATAGCATATTATCAAAATACCTGACCACTGCCCTGAAGTTTACCTACTAAATTTTATCAGACAATGAAGTTCAATATCCCACAACGTTTTGCCTTTGTTTCTAGATGCACAAGACTGAATTTAATGGATGTTAGGGGCATTGTCAGTTTGTTTCCATATGGAAACTATTTTGATAGAAATGTGGTGTATGTTGCCTCTTCCACATTTTGTTTTCAATTCCTGTCTAGCAGATATGTACACAGTCTCCAATCCTTTGTAGATGTGGTAAGAATAGACATTGCGAGTGACAAACTATTCCTATTAAGAAATTTGGATTGGGAATATTATGTGTCCAGTAAATGCATCACACTGGGTCACCATCAGCACCCTGTAGATGGAGGTGCTGAGGTGGATTTAGAAGCGTATTCTGGCTTTAAATAATAAGGTTCTTAGATTAGACTGGTTTACAGCTGGAGACAATAGAGCTCGAAGGAAACTAAAAGTATTAGTTGAACACAGTGGAGGACACAGTGCAGAGGAGGTGCTGAGACGAGGCTGTGAGGGGCTGTGCAGGCGCCAGACAGGCTCCCAGGGACCAGCAGGCCTGCATCCAACGTCCCTGCTGAGCCCACGTTTCTGTCCCCGCTGGCCCTTCCCTTGCTCCATTTAACGGTGTCCTGGTTATTACTGCAGCAGAGGAAACAACTCCAGGTCCCAGTGGCACAGAACTGCACCTTACTTTTGAGGCTCATGGAGCCTGTCGGTCAGGAATTTGGGTGCAGCGAGTGTGCTTGGCTCATCTTACCACAATGTCTGGGCCTCTGCTGAGAGGCCTCCACAGCTCAGGCAACGCGCAGAGCCGGGCACTAGAATTATCCAGAGACTCCCTCTCTCAACTGCCCGGCATCAGGGATGGGGTAAGTCGAAGGCTTGGACTGACGTGCCTACACGTGGCTTCTCCGTGTGGCTTTGGCTTCATATGTGGCCACCGTGGGTGACCAGACTCTTCGTGTGATGGGTCAGGCTCCCAGGGCACCATGTTCAGTGAATGAGGCAGAAGCTACATGACCTCAGAAGACACACAGTGTCACATCGATACTCCAAAGGCCAAATAACCACACATACTCTCCCGGTTTCAAGGAGAGGACACGAAGACTCCACATCTTGATGGAAGGAATATCACATGTTAAAAATGCCACAAGAAAACCCCACATTTTACGTGTCAAGCAGCAGGGTATTCTCGGGGACACAGAGACGAATGAGGCACATCCTCGGTCTTCAAACAACCCCAGTCTATAAAGAGACAAGGCAGGTACCACCCCAAGTAATCTCATCACAGCACTGCGGCAATTAGTGTTTTGATTCTGCAACAGGGACCATGAAGGAGTTAATGAAATGGAGCACAGAGCAAAGAAACAGGACAAAGACAGCATGGAATTCTGATCAGTGGAGAGTACGATGGCTCGTTGCTCAGAGAAGGAGCCATGTGGTAGATGGAGCACAGAAAATGTGTTTCCACGTGGCCTTTATGAAATAAATGTCTACCTCCCACCATGGAAAAATTAAGTCCAGATGAATTCAGGACTTAAATTCAAAAGTAATGCCTTAGAACTGGTATAAGCAAAGTAGACGAAAATCATTCTGAGCCTGGGCTTGAGAAGAATTTCCTAAGCAAGACACAGAAAACCCTAATCACTGAAGAAGAAGATTGATGAAATTAGAAACATCTGCTTATCACAACCTATCATATAAAAATGGGGAAAACAAGCTAAAATGGGGAGAAGATATTTATAATGTAGAGAGTTGAAATGCAATATCTATATCCATTAATCCATCCATCCTTCCATCCATCCATCACGTACAAATAAATGAGAAAAACTATCCAATAGAAGGTGGATAGAGGAGACAGCATGTCACTGAAGGGAAAACCATGAACAGCCAATGAAAGCGTGAAGCGTTCCTCCACTCATCAGTTACTCTGAGGCTGTGACTCTGATTGCCATGAGGTACCATTTTATGCTAATTTGATTGGCAGGCATTAACACGACTGCAACATCGGTGTGGGAAGGAGGGACTTCCGGTGAGAGTGTTAACCATGCAGTAGACTTGGAAACTGACACGACTTCTTACTGAAGGTCGTGGCACCGAGTCCTGAGTGGAGCCCTCTGCACCTTCGTCTGCGTGCACCAAGTTTTGGGCCCAGTAACTGTAAGACATCAGAAATGATGCTGGAAAAGGAAACTACTATTGAAGGTGCTGCCGAAGAGAATTCAGAACAAATCACAAACAGCAGGTCCCTTGTCCCCTCAAAATTAAAATCCCTTTTTCTATTTGTTCTTTAAAACCAGCAAGGCAGCAAACAAAATAGTGGCAATAATGTCTGTCGCTTTGAATCTCGTTTTATGCCCTGACGCCTGGGACAGGACTTAAATATTACAGGGGTTACAGTGATAATTGAGGAAAAGAGGTGGGCATCGTGTCCTGTGCTCCAGGACGGCCGGTGAGGGCAGAGCTGAGGATACGCGGAGGAAAAAGGACTGTTCGTGGGGGTTTGACCGACGACGCGGAAGCAGGAGCTGCAGACAACTGCTAATTAGCTTTGTGGAAATGACCTGAACAGACTTTGCCTCCAGATAACCCTGGGCCTCGGCAGCCATCAGGCTGGGAGCACTCTTTCCTGTGTCCCTCGTTACTTCTTATCACACTTGAACTTCTCTGCGTTCGTAAACCCATGTAGAACAAGTCTGGATAAAATTCTTCAGCGAAACGTTATCTCTTTTGCGCTTCATCTGTGCCTTGGACAACACCAATGTTTGTCTTACACCCAATGTTTGGCTCTGGACGCCGTCTCTCCCTGACCCAGAGGGCTGAGGGGACACCCCTGTGACCTTGCCCTCGGCACAGCAGTTGTGGACTTCCTGGGATGAGACCACAAGACGGCCCTCGGGTTCATCTGAGGCGTGAGTGAGCATGAGGCTGAGGGCCCAGCACGTCCGCAGCTCCAGTCAGTGCCCAGCACGGCCGGCGGCAGGGCTTCGTCCACTCAGCAGACGTCCCGCGAGCCTGGGCCTGCGGCTGTGCGGGCGGGTGGCCAGAGCACACGGACGGCCCTGACTCCACAGTCGTTCACGCCTCAGGTGGACTGAGGGCTGGCCTGGGACTCCGAGCTCTGTGTTCTCATGAGCTTTCGTCCTAGTGAAGGGACCTTCTCTCCTCTGTCGCTGTCCGTAACCTCTGACATCTGCATGGCCAAGGACACTCCATTTAGCTGTGTTCTTTGTTTAATGACTTATTTTAGTTATTCGTTTCACTTCATCTCTTTTCCTAAATCAAACTTATACCAGGTTTATTTGGCTGTATGGGCCATTTGTTAAAGTTTTAATCCTTTTCAATCTTACTAATAATGTTTTCATTGACTCTGATCTATAGTATAAATACAATACCCTCTTGAGTCTTTTTTTTTTTGAGATTTTTCAGTGTTTCTATTAATATAGTTGTCAACCTATTGTTACCTATTTCACAAAATTTTTTCTGCTTGTTGTTTGAGTTTGTTTTCCTTACGTAATGTTCTTTATTTTTCTCTTTTTATTTGGCTATGGGAAATTAGACCGAGGAGGTCATTTGAGTGAATTTCATAGAATGTAGAAATAGCCGATCATGTGTGAACGACACAGTCTCTGGCAGTAGGAGACGCTGACCTGGGGGCAGCTGTGGCTTCCAGTCGGCCGGGGGGCAGCACGAAGCCAGGCTTGCGTCCCTCACATTTCTTGAGTAACGTGTTCTGTGGCTGTGAAACCCCCAGTGTCCCTATGATGTCATCTCTGGTATCACTACACTGCACCGAGACCATGACCCTACAAGTGGGGGGAGGGTGGGGACAGGCCAACTCCAGACACAACACCTGTTATCCACCCGACTCTCAGCTCTGGTTTCCTTTGACCCAGCCGTCCGTCCGAATACAGGTGTCTTCGTGGAGACGACTCCTCCAACAAAACACCAAAGGAAGGCAGGCATGTGGTGATTCCTCCGGCTTCATGGCAGTCAGTTCTGTGTGCACAGGACTTTTCTTTCCTTCCTTCCTATACTGGGAGCTTACACAGTCCTGGTGGGCTCTCGCCATGTCTGCCCTGAGCAGATAACAAGCAGTCTTTAAAGCAGTTCTTGAACTTGAACATCTTAAGTTCAACATAACCCTTAATAGTGATCAGACCCGTCCAATGAAATGACATTTGTCTATTGGGTTCTTTCTCATTTTAACTCATAGAAAGTTATAAATATGATATAGCAGAGTTTGAATTTTCTCTTCTAGTCCTCTTCTCAGCGGGATGTTTCTGAGGACCCCAGACTAAGAAGTGACCTGTGTTTTAGGGGACTTGGGTTTCCTTCGGAGCTTGCTGTCAGGGCTGCTGGGCTCCAGGTGTCTGTGCTTTTCTCAGGCCTGTGACGTTTTGCGTGGTCCACGTTACTCCTTCACTCTACTTAGAATTATCAAGTCTCTGTTATTCTGGATCAGATAGTTATTTTGTCCTTTGGTCTGCCAGCACGTGTGCTGACTCACCACGAAGGAAGAAGAACCTCCCAAGAGGAACGGGCAATGCCCTTAACGTTGCCTCTTGCCCACCCCACCACACACACCCAGACTTGCGTCCCGAGAACACCAGTGTTTGGTCATTGGACCCTTTTCATATGGGCGAAACTGAACACATGTCACTGCTGCCCAGAGACACGGGGGGTCTAAAAGGGAGAACACTGAGACCGACATCCTCATGAAGTTCACCCTCGCAGGTAAATGCCAAGAGGGGCCCTGGATGGAGAGAGAATGTGTGGCAGCTAGGGGAGGTTCTGTGGGTGACACTGGGCTTCACCCGGGGTTTGAAAGATGGATGGAGTCTGGTCACGGACACACTGGGGAGTCAACACTTTACGAAAAAGGAGCGTTAGGAAAAAATTGCAGGGAGGTTGGGAGTTCAACAGCTTCTCCCTAGAAAACAGGGTGGAAATTACGCAGAGGTTATCGCGGTCTGTGTTGTACCCCCAAAATGAGAGAAAACAGTATATTAGCTCCTTCCCACGTTCCTTTTATTACCTTTATAAATTCCTTGGTCTGTAGATATTATTTATACGTGGTGACATTATTGTACTTATTTCCTTGAAGTCAATACTCAGTCCACCGGCTTATAATTCAGAAACAATTTAAACCTCCAAACACTAAAACCGTGTTCAGTGCCTATGAAATTATCCCGTTTTAGAGATGAGCCAACCCAGGCTGTACTTATGCGATTAAAACAGTTAGTTTTAGTTCTGTTTCCTCTCACCGGTCAGTTGCTGGATATTGTGTGAGCATTTTAACTCTTTATATTAATGTAAAAATTGTGGTAAGTGTGCAAGGAGGGGTGATTCCAGGGTGTCTCACCACGTGTTGCAATGGTCTTTGTTTCCTTCCAGTGTATTTGTCTCTGAACCCGTTATTTTATAGGCTCTGTGGTGATAAATATTTTCAGGAAGTGCTTTCGGAAACGTAAATACCTCTGTGCTCCATTATCAAGAAATTCCATGCATTTTCATGCCTGCGTTTCTCTTTGGCTACAGTCAGGGAAAGAGAAAGGAGGTTTTGTGGATCAGGCTGGACACGAAAACCTGAAATTCGGCAATCAAAACAAGGAGACCAATTTGGTAACTCCTTCCTTTTATGAATATTTAGGAATGTTTATTTCCTGCTCTCACTTTGGCGTTTTCTGTGAGGGTGAGAAATAACCATCAGTTTAAGAAAGAAAAGCAAGAACCTTGGCCTCTCGATGTGCAAAGTGCTTTCAACACTTGGTCTCACAGTCGTCGTGGGGGGTGGGGGGCGGCAGGGGCGTCTCTCACATTAGAGGGGAAGAAAGGGGGTTTGGGAGAGACCAGACAACGTGCGCCAGGTATCAGAGCCATTAAAAAAGGACAAGTGACCCACCCCAGTCTCCTCCACTGCCCTCCAACCGAGCAACTATTTGTCAGCTTCAAAACAAAGCAAACAATAGGCAAGTAAATAAAAATCCCCTTTTCTACATCAGAATTCAGACGACTGTTACACTTTGCCCAACAATACTGAGGAATGTCAGTGACTTTTCCCCTCCACACTGGAGATGAACCACAGTTATTATAACAAAACTGGTCCGTGCTCTCGCCAAAGTGTTTCATCAGCTCCTGGCGTCTCCTCATATCTTGATATGCTTCTCCAGCATGACTGATGGCTTGGTTCTTAATAAGTAGCCTAGTTAAGCAGAGAAGTTAATGACAGGAGATTTTCTTTGGCTCCAGGGCTCGGCGTGCACAGACAGGACCTCAGCATGCCACGATAAGATGCTTCTGGACTGCCAGCACCAAGCAACTTCATTAATTAAAGACACATTGCAGGTTATCACAAAAGATTGATTTTCTAGAAAGAATTATCCTTTGGCATTTATGATGAGCATGATGCAAAACAGATAAGATTACAGACATAACCCTCCTTCATTTAGGACAGCAAATATTTAAGATTAGGGTTAAGACTTCACGAGAGAAGGCCTTGGTGATTATTCTGCAAGGGGAAATATTTGGAACTGCTGTTTTCATTTGTTTAGGTTCATTCTGGAAGGTAAACATTTACTCAACTATACTGGGAATATGTGATTTACTACGGTATGGTCCTAAAGTTTAAAACACAATTGAGCCCTTCACCATTTTGTGCTTAAAACAAATGCCAAAAAAAGAAAAAAAAGAAAAATGGACTAATGAAAAGTTTACAAAGTGGCTGAAGGTTGAAAAAAATCGAGCAAAATCAAGCTATTTCTTTGAAGGAGATTTTGATGTTTCCAGCCAGAAGAGCAGCGTTCCGAGGTCGACTGAGTTTTAAAGCAGCGTGGTATTAAGGTGACCTACGTGAAACACTGATGCAGAACTGTTACACGAGGGAATCTGGAGTCCAAGCCGCATGAGAGGCCATGACCGTGAAGTCCAACCCTATGGAGACAACCCAAGCCCCACGCCCGCTTCAATTCCTCCCAGACCTCGTTCCTTTTACAGAATCTGCGTTCACACTGGAAGAGTTCCAGGTGACACAAAGTCCTCCCTGAATGGAAGTGATACTGTTTTACTCCCTGGTAGGTACAGTGCATCAAACCAGTTCTTCCTAAAGACTTCTACTGTCTCCCACCCACATTTTCTCTCCTCCACACTGAGTACCCACTGTCAAGTCCACTGCTCATTGTTGAAAGTATTTTCAAGACCCCTTCAGCATTCAGGATCTCCTCTTGACACGTGGCCGTTTTCCAGTGAGCCCAAAGCAAGCAGAGTCACCCGACGGCAAGGACGATGAAGCCTCGTACCTGAGATCTCTGCCTCGGTTACAGCTGCCTTGGTGGAGCCTAGATGGTTCCCAGAGTTTTCATAAGCATTTCCATTTTGAAGACGACGGTATCCCCTCCCACGGCTTTTCCACCATGAACTCTCCCTCTGCGTGGTCCTCGATGACCTGGGGGTCCCAAGGGCAGGCCTCACACTCTTACTCGATTCAGCCCTTTCTTCCAGTAACCTACAATCTCTACAAATCTGACTTTCTAACTCTTTGCATCATCTACATGGCCTTGCTCTATGGCCTGTGTTGACCGGCCTTTTATGTCCAGCTGGAGATGCTGGTGGGCAAATGAATGTCCAAGCAGCTGCCCCGACGCCATCCTCACTGGTCACGTGAGGAAAAGCAATCGTAGGAGGCTCCACTTAAAAGTCACGACACCACGGTGGAGGATCGATGTTAGGTATATGAAACACTGAGACCTTTACAGTTATTTCTGCCCTGTCTATTTGGTTCAGTATAAACATGGGTGTGACATGATCTCAAACACCTATCAATGAAAGATAATCCCAAACTTCAGAAGTCAGGGAAAATTCCAGAGCAATTGAGTCGCTCATATGGTATTTAAATAAAATCAGGAGGTGGTTTTCCTGCATTTTGCTCTATCAAATGACTTGTTTCGACACCACATGAAAGTTCAGACTGGCGACCGGGGTGGACTGGTGCTGTTGGTTTACGTGGCCGAGGAATGTCTGACCATGGAAGTCAGCTGGTGGCAGGCTAGTGGGTGTCCTTCTTAGTCACTGAGGGAAACCGACATGCCTCTGATGACAGGTAAAGCCACGCAGCTATTCCCATCTTGGCTCTCATTACACTCCCATGTCACCATCACATTACACTAGGCGGCACCTCTGCAGTCTTCGTTGATGGGTTTCCAGAAGGCCCTTTCAGTGCATGTGCCATCCTTCAATGCTCAGCATGCGTGGCACACACCTCGCATGGCCCTCGGTCCACCTCGGACTTCCTCGAACCACCACAGAGAATTAATGCGAACCCTGTGCCAGTACCAGCTGCCTGTGAGCCCCCTGGCCCCACCTGTGTGTGGGATCTTCAGGGCAGTGTGCACGGGAGCTCCTTGTGACAGCCTCTCCCTCTGCTGTGTGGCCATGTGCCTCACTCAGCACTGAACGTGACTCATCTCTGGGCTGCTAGGACTGACACGGCCCTGGGCTGTCCCAGCCCTGCCCTGGGCTTGGTGACAGGAGAACAGAGCCAGGCGCCTACAGTACTTTGCAAAGAAGGCCCAGCTGAGTTCAAATGCAAATGGTTCTCCCTCATTGATTTTCACTTGGATGGAACTTCACAAAAAATGGGTTTTAATAGTTCCCTTATTTTCTATCACCCCTTCAAAGTGAACTTTGTGTCTCTAAACTGAGGCAGTCTTTCTGACTGGATCACAGGCTTGACATGTCCTCTGCCGCCCACGACTGCACGGGCCGCCCCGCGCTCCACTTCCCGTCTGCAAACCAGGACCAGTAAGAGCGGAGTCTGTCCGAGGGTAACTGCCTTAACACTTCACGGGGCTCCAAACTCTGTGTGGGTCGCATCATGCAAATGGCAGTACGATAAATCCCCTTTTTCCTGTGTCTAGGGAGACATTTTCATGAATTTAAGAGGTTCCTTATTCTAGCAATCTTGAGCTTATTTCCACGAATACAAATCCTAGTCATCCTTCAAGGAGAGGAGGGAATATGTTTGGAGTGAGTGGTGGGAGGAAAGACAAATCATGTTGTAATCAATTTGACTCCACAACTTACCCAATGTGTGTCCCTGTGCCAGGCACACACTGCATTTTAGTCTTGTCATTAACATGTGGATAGAATTATCCACTTCCCATAATTTCTGGAAAAATTAAATAATGACAGCATACCTTTGGACCTTTTCAATCCAAAATATATTTATTGCCAGTACTGTTCTAAATACAGGTTCTCGAGGCTAACGCTGCAGGGAGTGACTGTCCTCAGGCAGAGATGACATTCTAGTTGGGGACGTTGGATGATAACCAATGGTAAACAAAACAGCCTCCAAACAAACGAAACGGTACAATGGGGTGTAGGCTGGGTGTTTCACATAGTGTGGTCACCAACGACCTCTCTCAACAGACACCAGCTCATCCAGAAACAGGCAGGTCTGGTCCTGCTCTCGGGAAAACGCGCCCAGGAGGGAACAGAAGTGCGGAGACCCCGGGCCTACAGAACCAGCCAGCAAGGAGCCACCTGAGCCTGTGAGCCGGGGCCGTGGCAGAGGGGACGCGGGCAGGTCTGCAGGGGCTGGTGACATGAGCCCCACTCACCTTGGCAGAGACATCAGACTACGCCACGTGTGAGGGGAAGGTTTAGAAAGGCCCGAGCTGCCTTTGTAAGAGGTCGCTCTGACACTTTTTTGTAGAACAGAATGTAGGGGGGAAAGAAGAGAAGTGGGGGTGCTAAGCGAGGATGCCGCAAGGGCCCAGGGAGGCGTGAGGGACAGTGCAGGAGGCGCTCGGCACAGCCGGTTAGGCAAACGCTCTGCAGCGTGCATCAGGGCCTGAGGTCAGAGACGGCGGAACTGAGGGTAACTCCACAGCTCTGTGCTGAGCAAACGGCCTAGTGAGGAAATACACAGTAACAATCACAGTGAAATAGTGGTAGCAAAGTGTGATGTAATTGTTACGATAGTCGAGGAGATATTTATTTAATGATTCACGCACATTAATTGCTTAGTCCTTACAAAACAGGGGTTAGGTGTTGTTACTTCCCCCGTTTCACAAATGGGGCCACAGAACAGGGAACGTGGTGCTAAGTCCCAGGTCTGCTGAGTGACAAACCACACTGGAGCCCGGGTCTGACTGAGGACGGGCTCGGTTTGCTCCTTCCTCTCTTTGGTGTCCTTCGCGCCGGCCGGTAGGGAACGACTGGGCACCTCCTGCAGCATAGCTCGCAGTCCCAGCCCCACGCCTGCCATCACGCCCGAGAGTGAGACGCTCAGCGTGCCAAGGCCTTACGTGGTGCATCTCAGGAGGTGGCAAAGCCTCGTGCTTCCCCGACGTCTCTCTCCTCGGACTGTAAGTTGCGTCCAACCAGCTCACGAACTACCTGGAACCCTGGAGGTAAACGTGGGCCGCCCTCCTTGAGACAAACTGCTTCAGTCATTCATAATCAGCTAACCTCTGCTGCTTTTCTGGGAGGTCTTTCCCCACCAAAGCTGTGCTGACAGGCCTTGAGTCATGTTTCCAGAGTCGGCCAATGGCACACCCAACAAATGAGAGACCGTGCACGCCGGATGGTGGCTAATCAGATGATTACCCCTCGCTGAAAGCAGCTGGGAGGTGCATTCAGCATGAAGAGGCTTGGCCCAGGGAACTGATGTCAGGTCCTGGAGAATCAGCCTAGTGGGGGGACTTGGTCACCCTGCTTCTCAGCCAGCCCCCTCGGCTCCTGCATTCAGGGACCCCTCCGTCACCAGACTCCACAGCATCCTGAAGGAGCATTCTCAACATGACCCACCATTTCCTCAAGAAGAGAAGTGGGGGCCTCTGCTTACTCTTATGATAACCCCTCAAAAGTCGGCCTTCTCTGATCCAGGCTTTTCTGCACTTCCGTCTCATCTCTTTCTCCCCGTGTGGTCTTACATGTTATATGCAGCTTCCTGTAGGTCCCCGGTCAGTGCTGTCTGAGAAATCCACGTTCCCTTCTTTATAAACTCCGTTCAGTGCACCTCCCTGCACCCCACTGCTCGGGACAAACTCAGCTGCCATTCTCGGTTACACTTTCCTGCCCCCACGTCCAGCCACCTCCCTCCTCCTTCTCACCGTCTTCACCACCAGCACCCTCGTCCACACGGCTACCACTGGACACGGGAGCGGCCTGTCTCTCTGCTGGGCCCCGGCAGCGACGCCCCGGCAGCTCTCCCCTTCCCACCCGTTCTCCCCTATAACCCACTGGGTTCTTCCAACTGGGAACCAGACCATAGCATCCCTCTGCCTTTCCAGTGGCTTCTGTTGCTCTTATAATGAAGTCTGGTTTGCCGAGTCCTCTGTCACTCACCTCTGCACCCACCACTCAGCTCACAGGCCTTCTTCCTCTTGCTCGGCTCCTCAAACGCCCCTGTGATCACAGCAGGAAGGGCAGTGCCCTGGGACTTGGAGGAAATGCATCC
Source organism: Rhinolophus sinicus (assembly GCF_036562045.2). NCBI lineage: Eukaryota > Metazoa > Chordata > Mammalia > Chiroptera > Rhinolophidae > Rhinolophus > Rhinolophus sinicus. Next base: position 116,381,551 of record NC_133758.1, read on the forward strand.
TCCCGAGAACCTCTGGCACCTCCTTGCCCGGCTGACAAAGTAACGTGAATCTGCCTCCGCACGTCCCCAGTGGGGCAGGCATGAGGTGTGGCTCCCGGGTCCCCTGACTCACAGTGAGCCCTGGGCTCGACTGTGTCCTCCCCTCAGGAAGGGTCCCCACAAGCCAGCAACAGGCAGCCTGAGGGTCTCCCACTTTGTCTGGACCAGCAGCCACCACTCACGTGCTAACAGGGTCCAAGCAAGCCGTGCAGACAGAAATGGGTTCTTCATAAGAAAATCAGGGTCACCATTGAGAGGGATGGACGGAGGGCACTGGCCCTGTGAAGGGAGAGCCACCACCCCACACATAAGGGTCCTCATGAGCCAAACTCAAAAAGAGGCCCCTTCGGCTCCCCAGGGCTCCCTTCTGCAGACCCCTCACCCCCGGCACTCTTCCCTGACTGCTCTACCCACAGTGGTGTCTCTTGCCTCTGAGGTTCATCTCCTCAGCTCAGGGGCCAGGATCTTCCCAAGTTCACTCCCTGAGACGTGACCTGAAACTCTGTAGGTCCCAGGTCATAGGTTGGGGCAGTTGCAGGGTTTACCTCTTGTGTTTCCTAAGCTCAGGGATCACTGTCTGATAGCCAATGTCTTGAAAGCTGTGGTTTCAAATATTTCCTTTCTTCCTTTCTTTTTAATTTTCTTAGTTGTTTCAGGCAGGAAGGTAAATCCAATCCTTGTTATTCAATCTTGATCTAAAGTACAAGTCTCTTTTGCTTGCATTTTAACACAGGCTATTCTTTAGAAAAAAATTGCAGATTACCCCTTAAACTTCATTTCCTCGAATTCTTTTCCAATGTTTCTGCAAGTGAAAAGCCTCGTGCTGTTTCTCTGCAGCGTGCATTTCCCGCCTTTGTTACTCACTCCCAAATGTCTCTTTCCTCCTGCGTGTTCCCTGAGTACTTAGCTCCGTGGTCGCTAGTAACCTTCACACTGTTTTTCACTGTGACCATCAGCTTCAGGAAGGGCACAGATCGTTCTGGTTCCTCCCTGCAACTTTCCTTCCAGTTACTAACAGAGTTGACTCTTAACCAATAGTTTTGACTGGGTGAAAAAATGAGGGTTGGGAACTATGATGTTGCAGTTACCGGCATCGGCAGGAGCTGGCGAGGACACTTTGGACTGGGGTTGGGTCACTCTGGGTGTCTCGAGAAGCAGACACAGGTCGGGGTAGACACGTGGGGGTTTGGGGGGAACTATCTGGGAAGGATCCAGGAGGAGGGGCCCGGAGTGGGTGAGGGGGTGCCTTCCTAGCACGAGGCTGCCTGTGAGCGCACAGAGCGTAGGGAGAACTGGCTGGCACTGAAATGCGCTTGCTGAGAAAGCTTGGTCAGGTGCCAGGGCGTCCCCAAGCAATTGTGCTGGTAAAGGAGTCCCATGGGACAGAAATGGCCCAGCCCAGGGGAAGGAGCTCAGCCCAGGGGAAGCAGGCCCGGCGGGAGATCCAAGGATCTCGCTGCCCCTGTGGCCGGCCTCCCTGGAGACCTGAGCCTACCAGTGAAGGCTGGGAGGTGGCACGTCTGCTCCTAAGGCCCGCTGCCCACTCCTGTGACGCCTGTGAGACAACCTTGTCGGTGTTAGAGCAGACCCCCAGGGGCATTCACGGGCGGCCCCACGGCAAACGCACAGGCCTTGGAGCTGGTCCTGGCCTGGCTTCTGCCCAGAAGCCACGTTTCTTGCTGGATCTGATGGGCAGGGCACGGAGCCTCACGGCTTATCCCACAATCATTTTGTGAGTCTCCTGCTTTGAGTGCCTGCAGATGTAATTTGTTGCCTTTATTACCTTGTAAAGATGTTAATCTCCCAGCCACAGCGAGGGCTGCTCCTGGTTGGCTTTGCTTCGCTCCTTGGCATGTTGGAGAGCCTGCTGTGTCTCTGCCATGCTTGCTGAAGTCCTGCCATTCCTCATGTGTCACACAGAAGTGATGGGACAGAGCCGGTCAAGCAGCTGCTCGCCGCAGGCACCCTCGTGAGTCATGGGCAAAGCACAGGGAACAGCCAGGTGCCTGGGCACCAGTGTCGGAGCCCAGAACCCGCATGGCTGGCACAAGCGGGCGCCACCACGTCGGGCTCTGCCCGCAACATGCCAAGCCCCAACCCAGAGTGAAATGGGACATGAGGCGGGGTTCTGGGCCTGCTCGGCATCTGTTTCCCTGCACGTGGCCCTGGGCCAGCTCTGCTGTTCCTACGTGCTCTGCTGTCCTAGATCCGCTGATGGGGAAAATGGAGCTTGGGGACCACTTGAGAACTGAAGGGTTCCAGAAAGTTCCCACTGCTTCAAGTCGGCTGTGCCCCTGCTCAGTTCCAGTTCTCTAAATCCAAAAATTGGGTGTTCATTCATCATTCACTGAACATGTGCCAAGCACGTTGGTGGGTGGACTGCCAGCTGTCAGGCTCCAAGCCTGGCAGTGGAAGTACAAGGAACGAGAAGGAAGCAGAGCCTGTTGTCCAGATTAATCCTCTCAAGTGCCTTTGTCACTATGTCCCTGCTCCCATCTCCGTGGCATCTTGGGTGTGTCCAGTGATCAGGAGGAGTGATGTCCCCAGAAGAGACAAGCGTAAGGCGGGAACTCGTCCCAAACTTCATGGCAACCGCAGCAGCCAGCAGGGCCGGCCGCTCAGAAGCACGAGCGATGCACGGGATTCATAGACACACCTGGGGATGCAGCAGGTAGAGAGCAAAGGTGTGAAGGAAGAGGGCGGCCTGCCATCTGTGAGAGGCAGAGGGCGGCCTAGAGCTGCGGGAGGCAGATGGGGGGAGGGTGGACCAGCAAGCGGTGCCATGTCCCTCGGGCACCCCATGGGGACACTGCTTGTCACTGACCTCTGGGGTCCTGGCCACTGGTCCTTCCCAAGCTTTGGCCACGTCTTCCCTTATAACAAACAATACTCAGATGTGCTTTTCACAGAATGACGCAGCCAAATGGTGTTTCTTGGCCTTGCATCTCTGCCAAGCACAGCCCACCCCTTGTCACAAATGCTACTGCCACCCCCACAGCCCCTGAGAATCCATAAAGCAAACACACTTTGGAGAGAGAATTGCCCACATGCAGTGTGACATTGGACATTTCTCTGCTTCGGAGGTAAAACTGTTCTCAACTGCACACATGGAATGACACACACGTCGTCTCGTCAGCGAGCCAGCGCCCAGTGCCAGCCCTCCCGTGACCTAGCGCTCTGTAGCTGAGGGGAGTGACAGCCAGGCTCTGTTGGAAGAATTTGGAAATGGAGAGCCCTGGCCCGGTGAGCTTAGGTTGGAGGCATCATAGCAGGAAGGACGGAGACGTTCAGGGTAAGATTTGCTGGCTTGGCCGTGGCCCTCAGCGTGTGAGAGAACTGTGCTCCAAGATGGCTAACCGCCCACACTAAGAAGGACCTGTCCACGCCGGGCCCTTGCCTTTGGCTGGGCCTTGGGCAGGTCACTGCACCTCCCCAAGACTCTGTGGGGAGGGGTGGGAAGAGTCCTCAGCGCCCTACAGGATTGCTGAAATGGTTAAAACTTGTGACCTGGCTGGCCCAGCCCAGTCAAATCCTATGGTTCAATCTGACATGAAGAAAATGACCTCCAGTCTGACGGTGGCTGCTCGTCACTCTGGAGCTACATTTGCAGGCAGTTCAGCTTCTTTGGAATGTTTATTTGTCCGTTTTCTCAGCTGGCAATACGGTGCTCTTTATGGGGAGGTTTCCGGGGCAATGAGGCGTCTCAGTGAATGGCATCCGTGCCTTCTAGGGGGCTAGGGGGCCCCCTGCACACCTCACTGCAGAGATCGCGTCACAGTGGGCTCGTGGCCCAGGCACGAGGCAGACATGGGGGAAGGGCCGGGTCCCATGGCCTGTGAGTAAGAGCGCTGGGATTTGAACTTGGGTCCATGCAGTCCCACTGTGTGGCCAAACTCTTGCTCTGGTGCAAGTTTTCTGGTGGATGGAACCCTGGAGGTGGGCATTGGAGGGCAGACCCTGTCTAACTTCCTCACCCAGTCCCTGAGCTGCGGGAATGAAGACTGCAAGGGGACCAAGTTACAATCTGTGCAGAGAACAGCAGACACACACGAAAAACAAAGAGACATTCAAAAGAGAAGCTTAAAATTTAGAGTGTGCTTGTCGCTGCTGTAATGCATGGCCCCCGGTGTGGTGGCTTAAACCATTCACCACGTCACTGTCTAGTATGTCTGCAGTCCAGGGGTGGGTGGCATGGCTCAGCTGGCTCTTCTGCTCGGCACCTCATGAGGCTGAAATCAAGCTGCCACCTTGGTGACACTCCTTCTGGGGCTCTGGGTTGGGTCCTTCATCTTGGCACATCCAGTTCCGTCTGATCGCGTCCCCACTTCCTTGCTGGCTGTCAGCTGCTGTCAGCTGAAGGTGTTCCTTCTTTTGGGCCACCTTCCTCCAGGCTCAAAGCCTGCGATGGCCGTCAAATACCTTCTCACGCTTCACAGTATTTTTAGTTGATTTCCATAATTATTGCAATGTTTGTATAATATTCCCTCCCTCCAATTTACTAAATTTTCAAAACCCGGTGTAACTAAATTATATTTTATACAAATAACACTATAGCAAATATCTTTATACATGCGGTTTTTGCTTTTATGAAACTACCCAAGGATAAGTTAATGGCGGGGATTAATTTTGTTAAAATGTATTAATCGACATATAACACAGTGGCAGGTGTGTGGAATCACTGCAACATCAGAAGTTGACCACAAATGAAAGCTCTTAATACTCTTCAGAAACTTTGTGCTGTTATAATGCTTCCAACAGTTCATAAGTTTACACATTTTCCTATTTTCAATGTTATCTCTTTCATTCAGTGGTTATAAAAGTTGCCTTGATCTTTCTTCAATTAACATTTACTTCATTACTACTAAGAAGTAAGTTTTTTGAAGTGTTGTTTATTGTAGAGATTTCTTTATACATGAGTTGTTGATAATTTATTTATAGGAGCCAATTAAGACTGATCCTACACCAAACGGACTATGTATAAACATCTTCTAATCTTGGATATACCCATCATAAATGAATGAATCCCTTATATTTGATTAAACCATTGGCAATTCCATATACATTGCAAATAACTGATGTGGAAATCTCCTACAAAACCAGCGTTACAACAGAGGTACTGTTTTAGTAAGCCATTTAATACACTTTCACCTGAGTTGTCAAGGAGAAATTTAAAAGTTAAAGAACGTTACTGTAGGCAGGGATTTGTGGAAAGGTTATGGAAATTGGAATGTCAGTTGAGGAAAAGTAACGAGGGATTCAGAGGCTGTATTATCAAATGAACACTGGAGCTAATAGCTGACAGACTAAAGTTACGTGGAGAAGCAAAGTAAAGAAGGTTGAAAGGATATTAAGAGAACGGATGGAAATATTAATACAAATTCTAAGATACGACGTTTACCATAGTGAACCAAAAAGAAAGTATTTTTGTAGCACTCTGTCCCATTACCAATAAAGGATGAGCAGATGCAAAGAGGGAGCTCTCGTAACAACAATCATGTACCGCCATATTAGCCGATGATTTTATTCCATCGGTTTTGACCCTGAGGTCTAGGGATGTGTAAGAACGTGTGCATTTAGAGCAATGAAGTTTTTGACGTGACTTATATTCAAAGGAAGAAGAAATATGAGAGGAAAAGAGTCATTGATGTAATTCTACAATTAAGGGGAAACCATTGAACCAAGAGAATTGTCGTAGAATATTGCGGTGTGCTATTCTAGAAGAAGAAGAGCCCGCAGGCTCCCTGCAGGTCACTGTCCTCTGCTCTGTCCCTTACTAGTTAGGACCCGGGCTCCAGACGTACATATGCGCACACCCCCCAACCTCCACTTAAGCACCCTCTCAGGACCCCTCATCTAGTCCCAACCAAAGTACCCACACTCGCTCAGTCTAACGGGTCCTTTCAGTGATGTTTCTATCTGTCCCCTGAGTCATCTGAGAGGTCACAGCACCCTGTCCTGTTTTCTCTGCCCCAGTTTTCCTCACTCCCTGACTCTGTGGATGAATCCTTTGTCCACTGCTATTGCCTAAAAGGGTTTTTACAGACTGACCCCACCCCCTTCACCTTTTATTTTCTGAAAGTATAAAAAATAATTTTTGTCATTATCATGTTTATATGCATTTAATTCCCCAAACAAAGCAAGGAACAAGCCCACTACTGTCTTGGCGTAGAATTAACCCCTGGTCGTTTGCAGAATGTAAAAGAATTTATGAGACTCTACATGAGTATCCAGAGAAAAGATTTATTAAAAGTCGGGGGAGGGGAGAGGGAGAAAGAGAGAGAGAGAGAGAGAGAGAGAGAGAGAGAGACTGGCAAAAGTTTAGCCAGGGCAGAGTCCGATGGGGACAGCTGCACCGATGAGAAGGCGTGCTGGGATTTTATATTTTTCCAAGCAGGGTGTAGGGTGCTTGTCAGTTTGCAGGGGTCCTGCCGTTACAATTGTCTTCTCCTGGGAATTGTCCTGTCCCCACCTATGATGGGTGTAAGGTGCGTGTCAGCCTGCAGGTGCAGTGCTGGCCCAGGGAGTCAGAGCCCAGCAGTTAACGGCTAAGCTCACTCCTGCCAGCTCACAAGCTCGCTCCTGTGAGCTCTTTGCTTGTCTCATCGACTGCCATGTAAGAATAAATGATAAGCTCTTTAGGAGGCATGTAGAGCCTTTCCGTGTTAGTCCCATTTTCTCTCCTCTACTTTGCTTCTCACGTACCGGAGACCCACTCATTTTTATTGACTGGTTACAATTTGTCGGAAATTGTTATGCTTCTTGAACACAGTCGTGAGGGAAACAGTGAAGAGCTGCATAAACTCTAGGGGAGTTAACACACTCAAGTGTTTATATTATGTCAAATTGCACAAAAATGCCAACATTTGACCACTTTTGAATTTCCAACCCAGCAAATTCATAGGGTTCAACTAATACTGTTACATTTTGTGATGAATGTTCTGAAAGGCAACACAGTATTTTAGGGTTATTACCAGTTCCTTGGCAAAGGGTTGATCTAGTATCAGACACCGACATCTGTCTTCTACATTTCTGTATATGTAAAAGTATATAGTAAATGGTACAGAATTCTTATTCATAAAACAAAAAAATTTCCCTAAAACGACACCTGACTATTCATACAGGTTGGAGTTTATTTAAAACTCTTGCTTTGTGTTAAGGGAATGGGGAGATTGTGGATTTCTGGAAATAGCTCTCTAGGGTCAAAACAATTGGTTAAATGTCTGTTCTAATCTATGATGTCTCACGATGGTATTTGCAAGCATCAGAAAAGGATTCTGTAAGCATTTCCAGAGTAGCGGGAGGGGGGGTCTGGTCAGGCCCTCTGCAATTTGTTAATGCCTTTCTGTTGCATTTCCAGTTACCATTTAACAGAGCTCGTGACAACTTTTTATATTAAATTCTCCCTGCTGAACAATCAGTGCAGTTTCTATTCTGAGGGAAACTGGCACAGTTGGCGAATTGCCTCTCTGTTTTAACCCCTTTGATGGTGTATTTGGTGTTCGGTTTGTATGTTCTCCTAAATTTGTATCTATGACTTATCCTCCCTCCCCACTAGTCAAGGATCATATAGCTTCTGTGTGGTGGTCAGAAGGACCCAGTAATGTGTGGGGCCTGGATTGGAACCGCCCCCTGCAGGGGGCGCACCGGGGACCCTACCGCTTGCCCAGGACCTTGACCCCAGCACTGGCTCCGGGCTCATCAACGAGGTCCCTCTCATCAGCAGCATCCAAAGTGGCCCTTACCAATTCAAATATATACATATCAAAAGAAGTATTGGAGAATAACTGACGCCCCTTAATGGCTTAGGTTAACACAATTTCTGAAAGCCTCAACTCTTCTGTTGAGCCAAAAATATAGACATAGGTAATGGAGAGATCTGGAGAGAAATGTGGGTACGCACACATCTGCAAAATATTTCCACGCACACAAAGCCGTGGTTAGTTCTTGAGGTGACTGCCCAGATGCTGGTGCAGGAACTGGGGTTGGGGTCACGGCTGTGGCCACAGACTAATTCCAAACCCCCGCCTCTGTGGCAATGACATTCCTAGGAAGTGCCCTCCCTTTTCCTGGGCTGCCTCAGCACGTGGTGCAGCTTGCCAGGAGTGTAAGGCCTCCATCTGCAGCTGAGCGGGGCTGCAGGAAGCAGGGCTCCCGGTGGCGTGACCCTCAGCCACATCGTCCCTGACACATGTCCTTGTACCGTGTCCCGTCAGCCCGTGGCATTTTGTCTCCTGTTTACCATCAGCCTGAGCCCTTAGCTGAACGTTCTGAGGCCAACGGCCATCCCTACTCCATCTGTGTTCTCAAGGTCAATCACAAGGACACAGGACATAAATTCAAGAAAGGCCGGTGACTGAAATGAGACTTTTTAAGCTCTCAGATTACTCTGGTTTCTAGTTGCCAGCAAATAAGCAGGGATCACTGTCGCTTATTCACAATTCTATTCATTTTAAGTTCAGAGTGTGTTTGTCTCTGTGCCTCGAGATTGAACTGATCTTAGTTTATTTGTTTGTCTGAAGTGGCTAAGATTTTATGATCAAAACATGCAAAATTATGACTTAGCTGCAAACCAAATAGAGTTCATTGTTCGTTTTGTGTCTCCCTCATTTTGGCAGAGTTTTGGTACATGATGTTTTTCAGTTGTTACTTTTTTTCTTTTTTCTCTTTTGTAGAGGATTAATATTTGGGGTGGTTTGTTCTCTTGCTTCTAGATATTCCTCTGGGATAGTATAGGACAGAAATATGTAAAAACAACAGCGCATTTTGGTTAAGAGTTGTGAAATGCAGAAATCCTCAGAATAGTTGAAGTTGTGTTAGAACATTCTGTGTGCCTAAAAATAAGGTCAAGGAAGCTTCTTTAAAATTGACTTTAAAATTGCTGAGAAGGGAAAATGAGTGACGTGAGGAGTTAGGGTGATGCTCATTTACTGGATTAACTTTGTGTCAGACTTACATTTGCATGGGGCTCGTTTTGATTTAAAGTGAGTCCTGCCCAAGTCTGAAGAGAGAGTCAGTGCAGACGGGTGAGTTATCAGCTGGATGACAGGAAGCAATTAGGTCATTTTTCTGCATCTCAGTTCCTGCTTGTATCTGTAATATGGGAATCATAAAATTATGAAGGTAGACCCAGAAAAGCCAACAATGTAGGAGAAGCACGAAGTCGGGGGACTGACACTGCCCGACGTCAAGACTGACTATGAGGCTGTGGTAATCAAGACAGTGGTCCTGGTGATGAAACAGACAAACAGCTCAGTGGGACAGAACAGAGACCCAGGAACAGACCCCACAAGTACAGTCAACTGACCTTTGACAAAGGAGCAGAGGCAAGTCAATGAGCAAAGATGGTCTTTTCAACAAATGGTGCTGGAACAACCAGTCGTCCACAAGCAAAAAAAAGAAAAAAAAGAAAAAGAATCTAGACAAGACTTTACACCCTTCACAAAAATTCACTTAAAATGGAACATTGACATAAATGTAAAATGCAAACCTATAAAACTCCTAGCAGATAACACAGGAGAAAATCTAGGTGACTTTGAGTTTGACGATGACTTTTTAGGTAAAACACCAAAAGCAGGATCCATGAAAGAAATAACTGATTAGCTGGACGTCATTGAAAAGTAAAATTTCTGCTCTGTGAGAGACACTGTCAAGAAAGTGAGAAGTGAAGTCAGACTAGGAAACGCTATTTGCAAAAGGCACATCTGATGAAGGACTGTTAGCCCAAACATACAAAGAACTCTTAAAATTCAACAATAAGAAAACAAAGAACGCTAGTGAAAAAATGGACAAAACATCTTAACAAACGCCTCACCAAAGAAGATATACAGATGGCAATTAAACATGTGAAAAAATGCTCTACATCTTATGAGTATATCATTAGGGAAATGCAAATTGAAACAACAGTGAGACACCTCTGCTCACCCATTACAGTGGCCAAAATCCAGACCCTGACGACACCACCTGCTGGGAGGACGTGGGCACCAGCAGCTGCCAGGGCTGGTGGGTGCAGGTGGTGCGGCCATTTCGGAAGACGACACAGCGGTTTCTTACAAAACTAAACGCACTCTAACTGTTGTTCATCGACCCAGCAATCGTGCTCCTTGGTACTTACCCAAAGGTGCTGAAAACATGTCCCCATGAAAATCTGCACATCTGTAAACACAGCAGCTTTATTCACCATTGCCAAGACTTTGAAGCAACCAAGTTTATCCTTGGTCCATCCGGATAATGGAATAGTATCCCATGATGAAAAGAAACAAGCTATCAAGCCACAGGAAGACATAAACACATGTTACTACCGTGTTTCCCCAAAAATAAGACCTAGCCAGGCCATCAATTCTAATGCGTCTTTTGGAGCAAAAATTAATATAAGGCCCGGTATATATTATATTATATTATATTATATTATATTATATTATATTATATTATATTACATTACATTACATTACATTACATTACATTACATTACATTATATTATATTATAGACCAGGTCTTATATTAATTTTTGCTCCAAAAGACACATTAGAGCTGATGGTCCAGCTAGGTCTTATTTTCGGGGAAACAGGGTAACAGAAGCGAACCTAAAAGGGCTGCATGCTGTATGATTCCAACTGTATGACATTCTGGAAAAGGCAGAACTACGGAGACAGTGAGATCGTGGTTAGCATGGGGCGGAGAGGGGAGGGAGGAACAGGGGAGCACAGGGCATTTTTAGGACACTGAAAATTCTATGTAAGATGCTACAACAGTGCACATGTGTCGTTGTGATTCTGCCAAAGCCCATAGGATGCACAACCCTGAGACGGAGCCGTCCTGCAAACCGCAGGCTTTGGGCGGTAATGACATGTCAGCGTGGGCTCACGGAGTCTAACACATCCCATCCAGTGGGGGAGGCTGACCGTGGGGGTGACTGTGTATGGAGGTGGGGTGGCATCTGGGAAATCGCTGTACCTTCCTCTCAAATTTGTTGTGATCCGAAAACAGCTCTAAAAAATAAAGTCTGTTAGAAAAACTGCAACGCTCAGAAGGTTGTCCAAAGTATTAGGGGACGTGAGCGGTGTGGTCACTGTCACCAGTGACCCGTGAGGGCTCAGCGAGCAGTATGGTCACTGTCACCTGTGACCAGCGAGGGCTCAGCGAGAGGGTGGTCACTGTCACCTGTGACCAGTGAGGGCTCAGTGAGCGGTGTGGTCACCTTCACGGCTGCTGAGGTATCCACGGCCGCAGGCTCTGACCCTCCCTTCACAGACAGTGTGGCCTTGGGCAAGTCACTTTCCTTCCACCTGTAACATGGGCGCAGGGAGCGGTGTGCAGCTGATATGTGAGTGAGCTTGTGCAGCCGCCCTGTGCAGCCTGCCAGCCTCGGACGGCCTCTCACACAGCTATAGCCTCCAGCTGACCTTCCGTGACTGGCAAATACTTGCCACATACTCTTCATTAACCATCTAACTCAAACCTCGTATCCCTCTAAAGTGGAATTTATGAACTTCACCTTATTAAAGAGGGAACTCTGTCTCAAAAAAGTTTAGCAGCTTCCCCAAGATGACAGAGTCAGTAAGTGACACATGTGGGACAGGGACGCAAATCAGCCTGGTTCTTGCCGGAGGTCTCGCTGTGCATCTGGTGCCTCATCCCATGTCTCCCGCAAAGTCGGATGGGCTTAGGTGGCTTGTGAGGCCGGACACCGTGCGTTCCCTGAGGGGACCGTGCTCAGACTGTTGGCAGGGAATGTGCTGGCACTGAGGGCAGGGAGCCCCGCAGGGACAGGGTGTGGCCGTGCCAGAGTGAGCCATGGGGACGTCTCAGTGCAGAGGGTACATTAGCAGGACGCCAAGAAAATCTGCCCATCATCTTGCCTTCGGAGGGGCTTTCAGAGGATGGTTCCCCGGGAACGTAGAGCCACAAACAGCTGAGGTCAGGGACCACCTTCCTCACTCTAACCAACAGCGCCTGCAGCCCAAACTGTTACCAAAGTGCAGGGACAGACATCGCTCCGCTTTGCTTGGTGGCTCTGTGATCTGCTGACATGTCTGACTTGTCCAGCCCGCAAGGACCACCCCCAGGAAGTCCCTGGAGAACTGGGGACTCTGAATCCACAGCACCTGGAGTGACTGGGCTCAAGTTGCTCAGTGGTGTTTGCTGAGCCCCAGGACGGACCCCATCAGAGCAGCAGAATGAGATCCAGAGCTGTCGTGGCAGTGAGTGCTGTAACCCTCCAACCTGCAGTCTGGGCTTTTAGAAAGCGTGTTCGTGCTATAAATAGAAATTGGCTTTGCTTGACAAAAGGATGTTGAAATTGCTCTTCTGAGGGATTTCGCATCCAGCTCCTGACCTGTTTCCTGTGGTCCAGGCGGAAGCTGGGCTGTGAGGCTTCTTGAGGCATCTGAGGAGGGAGAAGTGGCCAGGACAAGTGTCCTCAGGGGAATGGCAAGGGACTGAGGGCCACCAGAAGGCTAGGTCTGTGTGCACATTTTGTGAGGCCACATTTTCTGCCATCACTTCTGAAAGTAGCACAGAAACCAGTTTTCTTTTGGAATTTGGATATTTTTAGTTCTTTTTTCAAGTGAAAGTAGAATGGCAACTTTTGTGGGGAAAAAGTATTTTCTCTCCACATTTTCCCTACTTGTGATTTTGTTTTTGCTGTATTCACATGGGAAAGACAAACTGTAAACCAGCGGAGTGTTTCAGCATCTGAAGATCATTTCCATTCTAAAAGTAGTAGGCGATTTATATGTCTGTGAGGTTTCATTAGAAAAACCATGTGTGTTATGTTGATTATATTCCTAGTAGGTTGTTTAATGCTACTTTTAAAAGTACAGAAATGTAGCGGGAATATTACACACATTCCACGCTGAAGATAAAACAGCAGTAGAAAGCCCAGCCCAGTTTTCTCCTCTGGCAGCTGAAAACTGGGGGTTTACACTGTTAATACCTGCCCAAGGGGCCTCAGCCAGACAACGCCAGAGGCCAGGGTCCCCAGCCGGCAGATCAGGGCTCCCCTGGATCAGGTAGGTGCACACGATTTAGTGTAAGTCCAGGGAAAAATCTCTTATTGCATAGTAAAAAGTTTGAAAAACAATACAGACTTGTTATGCTTAACTATCAACTAGAATTTATATCATGGTCTACATTTTACAGGATTTAAAATCTGCCCTGAGTTAGCTATTTCCCCAGGTACAGAGAAGGCTCATACACGTGAGAGCATGTGTCGTTGGCCAGGTAAATGCCTGAGGCAGGAGGGGCCATGCTAGGTAGTGACCGGGCCACCAGCTCCGGACACGGAGCCGAGGCACAGTGTCATGGGACCTCGTTCTCTCGGGAGACTCACCTGGTGGCCTCTTGGAAACAGGAGACAGCCTTCCTCGTTGCAGGCCTGTGAAAGGGAGCGTGCGGGCCGGGTCGGGATGCCATGGGAAACGTCCACTCCGCTGCCGTCCTGTTCGCTCCCAAGGTGAATCTTATGGACACGTGAATCCCAAGTCCCTGTCACCCCCACCTTCTCTAGCCTGCTCCCCGCACATACCAAGCGCCCGCTCACCAGCAGCTGCGTCCCCTCCAATCCCTTCTACTCACTTCCCACACGCTTCTGCCACCCACAGATAACTCCTACTGGGTCCTCTCTCTTCGCTTCTAATTTTCTTTGTTACTAAGTATATGTCCATACTCAGCAACTCCTCACATGGTTCCCAGTTGGGACACATCAGGGGTCACAAACCTGTACCCACTTTATAGGGTCTTAGGTCACGGCAACACCCCACTGCGTCTCATCGCTTATACTAATTGTTAGAACCCTGAAAAAACTCACTGTGGTTTGTCTGGCTCTGCAGTGTCCACCCACACAGCCTAAGTTCAGGGAATTTCCATGGTTATTGGCACCTAAGTCTGTGTCCTCCTCTGTAGGGTGGGCATGGTAGAAATGGCTGCTTCGTGACGTTATTACTAGCACGAGCACAGTGCCTGGGGCACCGACAGAGCCCAGATGTTCGCGCTGGGGGAGGTGACGGGTTCTCTGCATCATAGCGATGGTTGCTTGTTCTATTGGCTGGTAAACGCAGAGACCCAACGTTCTTGTCGGCATGAATGCCTCTGGCAAACACATCTCCTCTCATCCTTCACACAACATATCAGAGTGCAGATAAGAAAGTAAACCCACACCACTTTTTCTAACAGGATGAATTTAATGCAGGCAATTGGGTAAACAGGTGTCAGAGGACTGAACCAGCAGAGAGGGAATGCCAAATAGTATTATTCCTGAGGTTAGAACTGGTAACTTTCGTTAACATAAAAGTGTCATAAAACTATGGCTTTTGTGCAGCCATGATCACATTTCTGTAACTACGGCCAGCATATGCGACAGTGGTCCCATAAGGTTATAATGGAAAAATCCCTGTGGCCGGTGACACCCTAGCTGTCCTAACATCCTAACACAGGGTGTCTGGGGTGACGCTGGTGTGAACACACCTGCTGCTCTGCCAGTCACATAAAAGCACAACACATATAGTTTTCCACCATCGCCATTATTGACAGAGTGAAAGGCAGCCCATGGAATGGAAGGAAATATTTGCAAATCATATATCCGATGTGGGATTAATATCCAAAATTTATAAAGAATGCCTACAATTCAACAACCAACAAACAAGCTGATTTAAACATGGGTAAAAGACTTGAATAGACATTTCACTGAAGAAGGTACGTGAGTGGCCCATAAGCCATGAAAAGATACTCAGCATCACAAATCATTAGGGAAATGCAAATCAAAACCACAATGAGATGTCACTTCACTCCCATCAGGATGGCTATTATCAAAAAACAAACCAACAAACAAAAACAGAAAATGAGTACTGCTGAGGCTGGTGCTCTGATGAAAATCCTAGGCTTGGCCTCCAAGCCCAGCTACCACACATGAAGAATTGAGGGGCTGCCAGATGACTCCTGCCTGCGGCCGTTACCTCCCCCTACTCACATGTCTTCCTACCAAGCTCCCCCCCCATCCTGGCGCAGAGACAGTGGTCCCTGCCATCTCCATTCCTGACCTGCACACCTATGAGTGTGGTCAATGGCTGAGTGACTTTTGTGTGACTGAGTTTGGAACTGTTCGTTACGCAGCTGTGGTAACTGGAACACACACACACACACAGGAAAAGCTGAAGTCGAGAGCAGAGGACACTGTTTAATCGTTTTCCCAAGCACGTCCTATGACCACAGACCCCCTTTCGTGGGGCAACTATTAATAGCTCAGAAAACTATTTTCTTAAACACATCTTATGAAGGTTTTACTTTGTCCCACATGCAAGAAGTGATTTTAGAGTGCCAAGTAGGAATCTTAAGTTTTCCATTGTGCATTTGTCTCCTGATGCAAAGGAGCCACAAGCTCTGGTGTTGAAACTATCAGTGCAGCTTCAGCTGTTGGTAGAGTAGATTGATACAGGCAGAGTTAGGACAATTCCTGAAAGTTGCAATTTGATGTTTATATTTCACTTCTACTTAAGAAAGATGGTTTGCACGGTCTTTAGGAATTACAATGTACTGTGCCTTGGTTTCCCCTGCTGTAAAACTGGGTTCAGTACAGTTTCTGATTCATAGAGCTCTTATGAGAACGGAATGAAACTGTCTGCGAGCACGTCACACAAAGCCTGGTGCACAGCAGCCCCTGAGTATGTTAGCATTCGTTATTAGAACACAAAATTCACTTACAGTGCAATGGTACTATTAGTGTCTTCTTATGGGAACAGTGGTGCTGGATAGACCACTTGAATCGATATATCCCCAGAAGAGAGACTAGAGAACAAAAAAATGGATTAAAAATGAGGAATTGACAGCATGGAGCTATGGCGTTCAAATCAAGACAATCTTCTCTCAGCGACTCCAAGGGATGAGGGGCATAACGCATCCGGCGAGCCCCCACGTTCCCCAGACATGAGTGTAAAGAGTCGGCTGGTTCGAAGCTGTTTCCATAATTACTTTCCACGTAAATAAAAGTGCTGTCGGGATGTGATTACAATTACAAAGCTTCTAGAACACAGTTTTGTCCTCTGTATAAACCAAGACATCTATGTTTTTGCTTATATCAAGTAAAACTCGGAATAAAAAGGAAGTTTATAGTTTCCTCCAAGAGGTTATAAACTCCTTAAGATAAATACAGCCACTGACTGTGTCATCTGATTGCAGGACGGTGTAGGCATGGGGACCAGCCTGGGAGACGGCTGGCAGGTCATCCTCCTTGGGACATGGAGTGTGCACAGCCCCACATTTTTGGCAGCTGTTCACTGAACTTCAGTTTGAGGCTCAATAAAGCGCCTTTCAGGGTCCCAGTAATTACACGCAAGCAGTGTCACCTTTGGGGGCACATCTGCTTTTAATTAGCTTTAGCGTGGCCCCTAATTCCGGGGGTGCCTGCCAAACGGCCCCTGAGGATTTTGGACCTTGACCACCATGGCCCCTCCATCCTGTCTCCTCTGACACCCTGGTGTCGTAACCCAGAGAGTGGGCCCAGCCTGGAAATCACTGCCCGTCTCGTGAGGTTGTCAGATTTAGCAAACAATACAGAATAGTACGGAATTCCCAGTTAAATTTGAATTTCAGATCAGGAACAAATAATCCCTAATATAGGTATATCCCATGCAATGTTTGGGACGTACCTACACTCATTTTGTTGTTGTTCTTATCTGAGATCTAAATTTAACTGGTTGTCTTGTGTTTTATCTGGCAACCCTACTTTATGGGGGAGATGGAACAAAGACCAGCCCAGAGCCAGGCCAGAGGCTGAAGCTGAGAGCAAAGGATCTGCATGAACGAAGAAATGACAACGGCAGCATGACCACCGGACTCCCAGATGCCACGCGTCAGCAGGGCAGTTTGAAGGCCCAGATCGAGACTGTGGGGTGTGTGTGTGTGTGGTGTGTGTGGTGTGTGTGCTGTGTGGTGTGCCTGTGTGTGTGAGGTGTGTCTGTGTGTGTGTGCATGCACGCGTGCCTGCGGCAGTCTTCTGTATGCCCGGACATGTAAAGTGCAGTGAGCCCTGACAGAAACGGGCTGGCAGGTACTGAGTTCTCTTGGAGATGCATCTCCTGTGCTGGGTTAGCCTGAGTCACTCACCTTGTGGCCACACAACAGGGCAAAGCACTTGTGGGACAGGGACAGGGTGACAAGGACCAGAGTCTAAGCTGCAATGACTGAAGCCACTCTGTGGGCTCACAGGAGCACATGCTACTTGTCACGTGCTGGTGGTGTGAACACCCACATCACACGACATGACACACAGTGTGGGGACCTGGCCGTCCCCTCCCTCTGGGAGGCTGGTGGTCACTCAGCCAGGAGGCTGCCTGCTCCGTCTGGCTGCAGAGCCAGCTTCCCTGGAGACTCTGCTGACCTCCTGAGCCCCAGGCAGCTCACGCCCTGCCTCATACCAGGGATCCCACGATGCATTCTGGGCTTTTGTACCTGGTTAAGTTAAGATGTAAATATTTGGTGCATTCCCAGTGGTATCCAGTGCGTGAGGGGACCTTGCTCTGCATGTCCAGTTGGACACACCCGTCTCTGCCGTTGATACGGACGGATGAAGTGTCCAGACACAGCTCCGAGAGCAAGGCCCACTGCGTAGGAAGAGTGCTCAGTGACCCCTAACCCTGGCATGGCCATCGCTGCTCTGGTTTCCTGCCTGGGTTCTCCATGTCTTCTCTTACTGACTCTGTGGCCCTATGGCACTCAGAGCTTCCAGAACACCCCAACATGGCCTCGGCACGTTTTAGAAGTGCTGCGGGTAATGCTAATATTTAACACGGGTGAGAAACACCCGTCTAAAAAGTACTTTGGTTTGGGAGCAGAATGCACTCAGTTCATGGGACGACGGAAGTGACCCCCTCCCATTTAGTCTGTACCCGCCCGACTCCCCATCACAGGCTCATCTCCAGCACGGTCCCCTCTCTTTTGCCTTCCCTTGGAAGAAGCCACACGAGCACCACATGGCAGCCGAAAACCATCCTAGGGAATAATTTTGAGGGAGTCCCCCGACAGTCCTCCAAGACCAAACCCAAGCTGGTCTAGAAAAAGCTCCAATCACAGGACTCGTGACAAATTTGCTCCTGGTTCTTGGAGTTGAGACCCTGTTGGTTAATGGATTGACATCGACTTGCAGGCTTTTAACCTCTAACTGCGCAGACCTATTTATGCTTCTCTCGTTGACCAGGCCTCCTACTCTCCATAAAGCAGCACACGCCTGCGATGATTTGGGAGAGGGTATCTCCTGACCCCTGAACAACATGGGTTTGAACTGCCTGAGTCCACTCTTCTGCAGATTCTTTTCAGTAAATATATTGGAAAGCATTTTGGAGATGGCTTTACTACCATGAGCGATCATATCGATGGCATGAGGCTGCCATAAAGTAATTACATTGCTTCTTTGTTATCAATGCACGAATCGGTGTACCTGTAAATCAATATGAATTTCTTCTCCACATTGTCTTTTCACTTGTGATGTCTAGTGTTGGTAATGCTATGACACCCACAGTGTTTTGTAACACATAACAATATTGATGTACAAGGGACTGACAGACAATTCATCTTGTAAACAGACAACGAAAACTATAGTGTTGATAAATATATACAGCACTATACACGTACTTTCTCTTCCTTATGATTTTCTTAATAACATTTTCCTTTCGCTAGATCACTTTATTGTAAGAATACAGTATATAATGTATTAACATGTAAAATGTGTGTGACTCAGCTGCTTATGTTATCAGTAGGCTATTAGTAGTTAGGTTTTGGGGGAGTCAAAAGTTATACATGATTTTTGACTGCACAGGAGTTGGTAGCCCAAACCCCCATGTTATTCAAGGGTCAACTGCATTCAGTTTACTTTTACCACTACTGTGACCCAAGGTAACAGTCTCAAAGAGGTGGCTAGGGACAGGGTGGCATGGAGGGCAGGGTCCCAGCAATACTCCGTGGGATGTGGTCCGGTCCAATGCAGGGGACAGGGTGGGGCAGCTGTCCCCAAGATGTTATCAGCAGAGGCAGGAACCCCTCATGGGCCTTTCACATTGTCAGGCTCTGCTCGGGGAAAACAGACAGATTTCAGAATTCACCAGAGCAAACAGTAAGATTTCATTCTTCTTTATGGCCGAGTAACACTCCATTGTGTAAATGTACCACAGTTTCTTTATCCAGTTGTCTACTGATGCACATTTCGGTTGTTTCCAAGTCTTGGCTATTGTGAATAGTGCTGCAATAAACATAGGTGTGCATACATTTTTTCAAATTAGCATTTTGGGTTTCTCTGGATAGATACCTAGGAATGGAATTGCTGGGTCATAAGGTATTTTCTATTCCATTTTTTTGAGATACCTCCATACTGATTTCCATAGTGGCTGCACCAATCTGCAATCCCACCAGCAGTGCACAGGGATCCCTTTTCTCCACATCCTCGCCAGCATTTGTTGTTTGTTGATTTATTGATGATGGTCATTCTGACAGGAGTGAGGATGTATCTCGTTGTGGTTTTTATTTGTATTTCTCTGATGATTAACGAGGTTGAGCATTTTTTCATGTCTGTTTACCATCTGTATGTCCTCTTTAGAAAAATATCTCTTCTTGTCCTCTGCCCATGTTTTAATTGGGTTGTTTGGTTTCTGGGGGGTATTCAGTTGAATGAGTTTTTTAAATAATTTTGGATATTAACCCCTTATCGGATATACCATTGACAGATGTCTTCTCCCACGCAGTAGGCTCCCTTTTTGTTTTATCGATGGCTTCCTTTGCTGTGAAAAACTTTTTAGTTTGAGGTAGTCCCATGTGTTTATTTTTTCTTCTGCTTCCCTTGCCTGAGGGGAAGCAAAAATAGTAGTAAAAATGTTACTAATGGTAATGTCTGCAAATTTACTTCCTATAATTTCTTCTAGGAGTTCTGTGGTTTTGGATCTTACATTTAAATCTTTAATCCATTTTGAATTTATTCTTGTATGTGGTGTGACGAGATGGTGCAGCTTCATCTTTTTGCCTGTGTCTGTCCAGGTTTCCCAGCACCATTTATCGAATAGACTGTCTTCACCCCAACGTAAATTCTTGCTTCCATTGTCAGAGATTAAATGGCCACATAGGCAAGGATTTATTCCTGGGCTCTCTGTTCTGTTCCATTGACCTGTGTGTCTGCTTTTATGCCAGCACCAGGCTGTCGTCATTATTACCTTGTCGTGTGATTTGACGTCAGGCAGCGATTCCTCCCACCTTGTTCTTATGCTGAGGCTGCTCACACCGTGGATGGACCTAGAGAACATTACGCTACGTGAAATAAGTCAGACGGAGGAAGACAAACACCATGTGCTCTGACTTATACAGAGAACGTGAAGAACAGAATAAAGTCGCAAACTAAGCAGAAACAGTCTCACAAATATAGAGAAAAACTGAGGGTTGCTCAATGGGGGTGGGGCTGAGGGAGAAGTGAGGGGATTAGAAAGTACAAATCAGTAACCACAATGTTGCCCTGGGACACGAAAGTCAGTTTGGGGACTGTAACCAATAATGTTGTGAGGATTGTGTAGCGGTCAGATGGTCACTGCACTTATCAGGGGAATCACCTCATAGACTGTAGATGCCTCACGGCTGCACTGTGCACCTGACGCTGAATAACATTGTATGTTAACCATAATTATGTATTATATATAATACACACACACACACACACACACACACATAAACAGAAGCCACCAAGGAAGGTGTGAACACACTCGTCTGGTCGAGGCTCCAACCAGTGGCCCACGTACAAAGAAGAGGCCCCCAAGATGGCCTCCGTATGCACATGACCCCTGCCCCGGAAGTGACCACAAAGTTCAGCAGGAAGTCAGGACTAGAGCGTTAACAAGGGGCCAGCTCTGCCATAGTCCTCCCAGCTCTATGGTTAATCATCTTACGACGCCACTTCACTTTTATCAACAGTCACAGGATGTGGAGCACAGCACAGGGAATAGCGTCAATGTACATACGACGTCAGAGGGGTAGTAGGTTGGGGGAGGTGAGAATCACTTTGTCAGGGGGGGAAATGTCTAACTATTACATCGTTTTGTGTACATGAAACTAATTTTAAAAAAAGAATTCACCAGAGCCTTATAATTAACCCCAGGTGTCTCCTAGAGGAGTGGCAGGAGGAACCAATCACTGTTAGCTGTTTTGCATGCATATTTATAGCCAATACAAGTCATATGTTTTAAATATTTAAGACAGAACCATCTAAGCAGTTTCAACAGAAACCTTATTAACTAGACAAACACAAAACCAGAGTTTACTGTGGTTTACAAAAAAAAAATCTTTTAAGAACAATTAAACTTATTATGCTTGGTTATTTTTAGACCAATCCCACCAACACAGTATTCAGATCACCAATTTACACAATTTGTTTACAAGTGTAATGTGTGCTAATGGCCCCTGATGCCCCAGAGGAGAAAGTAGGCCAGGGTACAGGGAAGGTCCTGAGAGTGACCGGGGCGGAGGAAGCATAGGACAGAGGTTTCCAGTACTGCCCCTAGGACACTGTCCACGGTGGTGCCAAGATAGGACAAAATGCACAAACATATTGGACATGCATTGGCCCCTATGTTTTTGTGGGAAATTTTGGGTCTTAATCCTTCTTTCCATTTCAAAGCTGAGAAAACTAACATCTGCAGAAGCCTGTTTCTCACTCTTTCAGCTCAGATTGTTCCGGTACTTGCTCCTTCTGTCCCATCTCCAGGAAGGCATTACTAGGGTTATCCTGACTGATCCCAGACAATGATGTGTGGAAATGCTCAGGCCCACTTTAGACCAAGCCGCTTGTGCTAAGGGACGTGCCCGTATCAGAGAAGTAACGGGTATTGACATGACTAATGGAATGAGCAACGCGATTGGTGGTCAATTCACTGCCATGTTATTGCCTAACTGAATGAAGAGGTACCTGACTGTCTTCAAACTGGCATGAACACGGAATTGCCCCAGATTCTGAGACTGAAGCCAAGTGCCCACGATAGGTACTCTAACCTACTAGTGGGTTTGGCATCTGGTAAAAATGATGAGGAGATGGGGAGACCTGGGTGGCTGTGAGTTGCATTTGGAAAGAGGGAGAAGCCAAGCCAAGGAGCATTTTGCAGAATGACAAGGAAGTCTTCAGGGAGAGAAAGAATCAGTGTGCCAGGCTGGGTTGGAGTTGTGTGAAGGTTGTGAGATGAGAGCGAACCACAGAAATATGCAATGCAAAAAACCAACCAACCAACCCGGAAGAGAGTGGGAAACACCACGGGAGCAGCACTGGAAATGACCCCAGTGTCCACTCAAAAGAGAAAATGGTGGAAGTCGAGTCTTCCTGGGGACACTCAAGGAAACAAAATAGCATAGGCAGCCACTGTTCACCAGGGTACACGTGGTACAGAGCAGGACACAGACCACAAAAATGCACAACTGGAAAAAAGCAAAACTAGAGCTGACCTAGGGCCACTGAAGAAAACATCTGCCATAGTCCTTGGGTGTCACTCACACAGAAGAGGATACATGGCAGCAATTCACAGGATTTGCCAGAGGCACAGAGAGCCACATGGGGAAAAGACCCAAAGACCCAGGAGGGCTGGCACCACCTACAAGGTCAGGGGCCGGCGGGGGCACAGTGGGGTACTGGGACTAGGCACCTGGGGCTCACCAGGCTCACTCTAACTCAGCCTCACCTGCCGTAGTTTCCAGTCTGTAAGTGAGACAGGGCCACATCCCAGAACACATTTCTGTGACAATTAGATCATCTAATGTTTCAGACCTACACGTCCTTCTTGGTGGCTATTACTGTGATTGATAAATCAACAAGGACACAAAGGTAGCAGAGTCAGAGTTTTTAACTCCACTAAAACTCAGATGCACCAAGAAAATGTGACTCTTTTTTTGCACTAGAACTCTTAGCATTTCTTTGGAGTCTCTACTCACTGGTTACCAGGAGAATAGAATTAACTGATCCAATTTGACTTAATCCAAGCTGTGGTTCAAACAGCACATTTAAAAATATTATGCCTATTGTTTGGATAAAAAATACTCAATTTCCTGGAAGTAGAATGTCTTTTAAGTGCATTTAATGTACATAGAGGAGGAACAAAGCTATATTAGAACAAAGAAACAGCACCATATAGTAACTCGGTTTCACAGGAAGAGATGAAGCAAACTAGAAATTACAGATGGCAAGGTCAATGTCACACTTCTTAAATGTACCCTTCCCCTCCTCTCATCCCTCAACTTCTTTAAAAGACACAAAATTACATAAAGTAAAATTTACAATGTATTGTTGGATTGCTAACATATAACTGTAACATGAATAACAATTACACCACAAAATGAGAGGGGTTAGAACTGTGGGGTGAACGTGCTCTATTACATTAGGTTAAATTAACAGAAATGTGGGGTCCATCTGGATTAGTTCATATGTATATTGTAAATCCTACAGAAACCACTAAGAAGTTTTAACTGTATAATTGCATTTACATGGCATTACAGAAAAGGGAAAACCAAACGATGGGAACAGAAAGCAGAGCAGTGGCTTTCTGGGGCCTGGGTTGGGCAGGCGAGTCTGACTGGGAAGGGCAGGAGAAAATTTTGGGGGGCTGGTGGAAGTGCCCTGTGTCTTGATTGCAGTGGTGCCCATAAAAAGGTGTACATGTGTCAAAACTCATCAGGCTGTACAATGTGAACAAACACATTTTTGTGTGCAAATTACACCTAATGAGGTTTATTATAAAAAATTACCTGACAGATGAAATAGTGGGTCCTTGCCTGGAGTGACTGTCTGCACGTCACCACCGTGAATCCTCCATAGCAGGTGTCTTGTCTCTGTCGGCTCAGGAGGCCGCAGTCCCAGCCCAAGGCACCAGCACAGTCAGCTCCTGCTGAGGGCTCTCCTCCCGGCTTGCAGACGGCCACCTTCTCCCTGAGTCCTCACATGGCAGACAGAGTGGTCTCCTCCTGTTCTTGTAATCCTGTCATGGGGGTCCCAAATCTATGACCTCCTCTAACCTTAACCACCTCCCAAAAGCCCCAACCCCCTATATGTGAAGCCAACTATTCAGGGCGAGCCTTCAATATATGAACTTTGCGTCAACTTGACTGGGTGCCCAGACATTTGGTCAAACACTATCTGTATGTGTCTGGGAGGGCTTTTCTGGAGGAGACTAACATTTGAGTTGGTGGACTGAGTGGAGTGGAGTGGATCATCTTGGCCCACGTGGGGGGAGCTCACCCCGCCAGCAGGGGACCGCTTAGAACAGAGGCCCAGTCAAAGGGCTCTCCTCCTGCCTGACCAAGGAGCTGGAACTGCAGTCTCTCCCTGCCCTTGGACTCAGGCAGAAACATTGGCTCTTTTTGGACCCGAGCCTGATGGCTTTCAGACTAGAACTTACACTATCGGCTCCCCTGGTTCTTAGGCCTTTGGACTCAGAATGAAGATCTACCATGTCCTCTTGTGAGTCTTGAGCTTGCCAACTGGAGATCCTGGGAATTCTTAAAGTCCTTAATATGTGAGCCCAGTCCTTATCCTAAATCTATCGATCTGTCATCTGTCATCTGTCTACCTACCTAGGATAACTACCCTATTGGTTCTGTTTCTCTGGAGAACTCTTTCGAATACAGATGTTAGTACGGGGAGTGATTCTAAAGAAAGAGAATTTTAAGAATGTGTGGTCTGATTTGGTGCTAGGGTTTCTGGACTTGGTTTTCTAATCTGATTAGATTGAAAGATGCCAGTGGCTCTATTTCACATAGTAAAGAGAGCACTGATAGTCCATGATGTGATCTAGCAACTGAGATGCACAAAACATCACCACTGGATACGCCTAGTAACTACTCATAAGCAACGTGGTCTCCCACTTTCGCTCCACTTACAACTAAATATTCCCCTTACACACATTCACAGAAAGTTGTGTGTTTCTGTTTGTCTCCTGAGTTCCTGGAGACACTGCATCTTATCTGTTGTTGTATCCTTAACCCATCGAACAAAATCACTTGGCTCTGCAAATGCTTCACTAATGTTAGTGTCATTGAATAGACAGAGGAGTATAATGGAAAAGTTGCCTCTGTTGGAGAAAGAAGACTCGCTTTCATAAAAACAAAGGCAACAGGAGACAGCAGAAATGACCGCCTCCTGTGGTGATAATTATGTGCCAAGAACACGCGTATATATTACACGTGTTTCATACCATGAAGAAGGGGGGAGCTCATTTAATAAACATGTGTTGACCATTATTCAGTACCAGCCACGATGCCAGGAATAAATCAGGTGTGACGCCCACCCCCCACCCCCGGTCCTCTCCCTGCCAATCAGACCATGGCGGGGGAGGTGGATCCATCACTGACCTTTGTCAGTAAGGGCTCGTTGAGTGGAAGCGGGGATATCTGCTCTCACCTCCTGGGGTTCAGTCTTGCCATTTCAACGGTCAGTAAGTGTGCTTCCTGCTAAAGGCAAGATTATAATGAGTTTGGTATGTTTTAAAGAGTTGTAAGAGGACTTTCTGAAATTACTCTTAAGATGCAGAATGAACCACGGCATGGCTGAGGGTGGGGCTTGAGAGCAAGAGGAAACTCAGCCCCCAGGGGGATTGGCAGTGGGGAGTCAGCCAGCACTGTGTCCTGTGTGGCCCCTGCCTCATTCTTCCCCTGTTGTGAGTTCCTCCCTTCTAGTGAGCTCTGCTAGTGTTCAAACTTGGTTTCACGTGACTGGCACAGGGTGCGTTGTTTTATGCCTGATTTCCTCACATACTGTTGTATCTCCGAGTCGCATCTAAACCGCCCCCCCAAAGAAGCGGTCTGTTCACTTTTGTGACCGAGTTCCGTCCTGTTGTACAAACGCATCACGATGAACTCCCTGTGTCTGCAATCCATGGGTTGATTCAAGGTTGCGCTCTGACAAATAGCCCTTCCACTGCCTGTCTTTTACCTCTTCTCATGTAAATACATAAACACGCATTTGTCTTGGGCATGTGCCTACGAGAAGTGCTGGGCTGTAGGAAACTTGGACATTCATATTCAACAATTAAGACCAAAGCATTTCCCAAAAGTGCTGTGTTAATGTACATTCTACCCAAACTTTCTTTGTTCTTCTATTAAAAACTATTTTTTGTTTGATGCTTAATTACTGCCTCTAGTTTACACCTCAGTAATTTTAGTTATAGAATCATATGTGTTAAAATTACAAAAGCGTTTACAAACTAAGTACCAGTAACCTTTTATCCTGCCTACATGAAAATCAATGTTGGTGGAAGGAGAAAGCATATCCAAGACATAAATATGCTTTCATGAGTGCATTTTTCAGATACCATCTTAACACGCTCTTAACTACCAATTTCATACAATACAGCACATTTTCGGTTGCTTAACGTGATGTTGTTGGGTTTTTCAGTTGCATTGTTTGTTGCTGACAGTGTTTTTCATAATCCTCATTGTCTGTGGTCCGATGCGAAGATCCCAGACTGCGGGAGAAGCAGTTTCCTGTGTGTGTTTTCTGTTATGTTGGCTGTGGGAAAACAATAGTGTTTTGACAGTGGTTTCAGGACTTATTCAATTAAGAGCAGTTGAAATGTGGTTTCAATACTGAGAATATCTATAAATATGAGGGCAACTTAATTCCACTTAAATACATGCAAAGTTTAGATTCTGTTCTCATATTAGAATTAGGTATTGCAAAGAAACTACCTGTTTGTCTTTCAAAGAAAGCTATTTAGAAGGGGTTGGTGAGCGTTGCTTCTCTCCACAGCATGTTTGCTTTGACTTCAAATCAGCTGGAACTGTGGGTCCCTCCAGTGTGAGGGCACTGATCCCTGGGCAGTGGATGGGAGGGTGACTGGTCAAAGGAGAATGGCGTAAGGACCCAAGCCTGTAACAACAGGGAGGAGGCCGTGTTTCAGGGTTATTGATGGGGTTTCAGCTCTGACGTGCAAACAGCTTAGAGGCCATCATGGTCATCCTTACAGAAGAAAAAGCTGAACAAACTAAAAATCAATGACTTTCCTTGGACCAATCAAAGAATCCAGAGAGACAGGCGAGTACAGAGTCACACCTGATACCAGCGTATGTGGAAGATGCTGGACCCATAAACCGAAACAAAAATGTTGAAGGCTGAATGTGGACCTCCGTGACAGTGAGAAACTTCTGTGGGCCCCAGTTTTGGGGGCCCCTCATATTTTCTTCCAGGAACCACACCAGGTTCTCACAGTGAGGAGTCCAGAAAAATCCTCTCCTGTCTCTGGCAGGGGGAGGAATGAAGTAACTTATGAAATGAGCCCTGAGTGTCTCCACGAGAAAGGAAAAAACATTTCCCCAGAGACTGCATAGGTCACAGAGGCTGGAGGGTAATTGGACACTTCCTGCCTCACCTGAGGAGGAAAAGAACAAAAGCAGGAAACGCTAGTGATGGTCACAAGCCCGCGACATCCTGCGACGTGGGCATCAGAAGAGCAAGATATGTCGTAAGACTCTGGAACATTTCCGCTTCCCTTCGGAACAAGGAAACTAGCAGAGAGGAAGAAGCAAGGGAAGGGAGTGGGAGGAAACAGAAGGGAACCAAAGAGACCTGGAAAATACCTCCGTGCCTTTATTTGGTCTCGGGTGGGTTGCGAGCCTATTCCCAAGCCCTCTGATGGGGACAGGTGACATACTTGAATTCACCCTGCTTCAGGTCTAAGAAAGAGCTTATGCTTCCCCAGAGCAAACAGGCTACATAGGGGTGGAGTCCGAACCTGAACTCAGTGAGATTCTTTGGGGGGAAAAAGGAAACACTGTCCCCAACATTTTGTCTTTCTAGAAAGTTTTTAATTTGTTCAATAATTCCATTTTTAAATTTTGTCATCAGCTATCTGGAACAATTTGAATAGGAACTGATGCTGTGTCCAGTTTCCATTGTCCCGGGGAATTGCCCCCAGCCTGTTACACGGGGGAGCACGTTTGCTTCCAAGTACAGCCCTGCTGCTCTTGCTTGCACATGGGTGACCCAGGAAACAATGGATGTGGCCTGGGGCTCCTGAAGTTCATCCATATTTATTTTGTTGTTATAAGTTTAGGGGGGAAAAAACTGAATAATTAAATCCCTTGCAAAATACTTGGGTAAATTTAAGCTTCAGTTGTAAAATGTTTCCTTATTTGTGCTACAAAAGTAATAAAAAACACTCTTACCATAAATAGACTTTACTGTGTTAATATTTAGATGTTTTCTATAAAAATATTTTGATCATGAAAGTAATAGCTCATGAATGCTAATCAGTGACCAACATCAACAATTAAAATATAGTTTTCTCATTAATAATGTCTAAAAACAAAATAAATATTCTTGACGGGTCGGAAAATAATTTCAAATCCGCAGGCCAATTTGACCTCAAGATAAACAAACGTGTTGCTGCGGCTGAGTCTGGGGGCCGCTGATTCAGCATAAGGAGGAGGGCATGCACTTATGAGTCTGAGAACAGCACGGCAGGAAGTGAGAGGGTTAAGCTGTGCAGACCTGTGAAAACTTGCCGAGATCGCCATAACTTAAGGCCATATGTTTGTGGCGCAGATGCGTACGTTCCTGACATACACAAAAGGCATGGAAGAGGAAATCAGTGCCGTCCCCGGCTTTGTGGCATGCCAGGCAGCTCCTGGTGCACACACAGGTGTACCAGCTGCTGTCAGGGCCACGTCCTCTGTCCAGGGCCCTACGGGACATCTCCCTGCGCTTTCTCTCTCTCCCGAAAAGACCAGGCTCGGCCCCCATCTTTAGTGCACGCCAAGGGTGCCTCTGAAGTTCTTCCTATACCCGTGACCGTAACGCAGCCCCACGTTCAGCATCTCCAGATCTCGTATAATGTGCCAGGGGCTGCAGAGGCCGGACAGCTCTCCAAGACAAAATAAACAGAGCGCGTGTCTGGGGACCCTCGCAGGCCAGGGGGCAGGGCTGGGGGCACATAGGTGCTGGGGGTGACGTCAGCCCTGAGAGCAGAGGGCCCTGGAGCTGCCCCACAGTGGGGGAGCGACTGAGGGTTTTATCCTGAGAGATGGGAGGTGCACAGAGAAGCCAAGTGTAGAGAGAAATGGAAGCACTGACTCGCCAGTTCCCGCATACGTTCAGCAAACACTAGGCTATCAGCATATAGTCAGAATGCTGCTCAGAGATACTCCAGAAATCTTGAAGATGCATCCTGAGGGGCTCAGGGCCCAGCCTGGGAAACCCTGTGCCTAATGAAGTAGCCGAGGGGGGTGGTGGCAGGGCACGCACGGAGGGGGCTGTGGTGATCCAGACAGAGAATTCCTGTGAACTGAGGAAAACGTTCATGGAGGGGGGGTCACCAAGTAGAACTTTGGGCGGCAGCTTACTTGACCAAAAGAAAGTTCACCTCAGAACACGTTGGCTAAACAGCACGGCCCAAAGATACTGGATTAAAATTGTTGGCCGAATAGCAAATTACATTTGATTGCTATTTGGGGGGGACATGACCTTTTCTGTTATGATCATTTTGATTCCGTCAGCCAGGTCTCCTGTGCAGTGAGTCTGCTCTCAGTAGAGCTGATGTAAGCAGGGCCTTGGCCAGAGGCCGGGACGAATCTGAACGTCAGATAAACCGCATCCCTGCTGACAGAAGACGCCCCACACTACGGTGGGACAGACTCACACTGAAACATTGCTTTTGTCTGAGACAAATCTACCTGCAAGGCCGGGTTCACCTGGCAGGCCACTCTCAGGACCACCCTGGGTTTCCTACCTCTCACACCACTCAGCTAGTGGCAGTGAAACCTCAGGATCTGACCTGTGTAGGCCCGTTCTCTTTTACTTTCCAGCTGTTTTCTTCTAAAAAGGAAGTCAGTCATGAAAAGTAACAGTAGGCAGGTAAAAAGGTCTCCAGGGAACGTTCTGTTTTCGGGCCTCAGTGGTTAAAATCATCTGTCTTCAGTCCAGTCGCCGATGCTGAAAACTGCCTGTGGGGCTTTATTCCGTCTTTCTCTCCATGTTGGCTATGAGGTCACCATCATTCGCATCCAAATTCCAGATGTCCTTTCCTTTTCCCTTAAACTATTAACTAATATTATTCTTTTCCATTAACCTTTCACGATTGCATCAGGAACAATAGGTCATCCGAAAATGAGAGATTCGGTGCAAGGTGGGTTGGCCTTGGTCTCGCCAGAACTATGGGCTGCAGATGTTTGTCCCCCCGGGGGGGGTCAGTGGGGCCCCGACATGAGCCTTGGAGACCAGTTTCCTCGTGTCCTAAGTCATCCTGTCCAGTGGGCTGGGAGGCAGCTCTGGTTCTTTCTTTTGGACAAAGTAAAGGCAACAACATAAATCTTGCCTTCTTCTAAGTTTGAATTTTGAATCCTTTAAAAACAATTAGTGTGATTTTACTTAATGACATAGAGGCTTCTCACGTCTGATTTCTTTCTTTTTCTCTTTTGCTCCCATGGATCAGCATAGATTAGCTCTCACACATTTCTGAGAATCTTGCTCGGTGGAGGACGGATGTCAGTAGAGGTGTTTTCCTCATGTGCTGTGCACGGCCTTGCTGTGGTCTGAATTGCGTCTCCAGTCCCCCAACCCTCAGTGTCTGGGGACAGGGCCTTTAGGAGGTGACAGGATAAACGAGGTCATAGGGTGGGGCCCTAATCAGATGAAGTTGGTATTATTACAAGAAGAGACCTCACAGATTTCTCTCCCTCTCTCTCTCTCTCTCTCTCTCTCTCTCTCTCTCTCTCTCTCTCTCCCTCCCTCCCTCCCTCCCCACCATGTGAGGCCCAATGAGAAGTGCCGTCTATAAGCCAGGAAGTGGGTCTTCACCAGGGACTGAATCTGGCAGCAGAGCAGCTGGATCTTGGACGCCAGTCTCCAGACTGTGAGAAATAGACTTCCATGGTGTAAGCCGCCGTCGGTGGTGCTCTGAGCAGACTGGCACACCTGCCCTTCGCTGGCATTCCGTATCCCTGTGAAAATAGGTGCTTGGCATTTTGTCTTATTCATGGCCTATGTCCTTGCGTGACGAGCTGGCCCTGAGGTTGGCTCTCTATCTAAAGACCAAATTGATATAGTTTTCTACTCATTTCTTTTTCTTTTTTATTTTCTTTTCTCCAAGAAATGTTCACTGCACCTATATTTATTGTTATGTGATGTGCTTGGTTATGGCTTAAGCTGTATCAAGGAATAGGACCTGTCATTTATGAAACACTACAAAAACCATATTCTGAGTCATATGATCTACATAAACATTTAATTTTTTTCTTCCCAACAAGCTAAAGATATGTATCATAATCCCTTTTTATTGGTGATTAAGCTGAGGTCCATTGTCTCAAAAAATAGTGTTTATTGGAGCCAGAATGAGAACTGGCTAAAAATGATTCAATGTTCTCAGCCACATTTATCTGCGTCCTCTCAGGGGACACCACCGTGGCCCTGGAATGGACTCACATCCAGATATAAACAATGCTCCAAAAAAAGGAGGGGAAAACAAAGCATCAACAAAAGAAGGATGTTTGTAATTCCTTTTATCTTGCCGTGGAAATCTCCAGTGACTAGTTCAGGAGGGAAGGGAAAAGAGGAGAGAATTCACTGTGTCTTTCTGCCCCGGGATGGGACACGTTTCCCGCCTGAGCCCTCCCAGAGGAGACCACCACCTCCAAACCCAGTCCTGCCTTGTCTGGCCTTGTTCAGTCACCTCTTCCTTTCTCTGCCTTCTAAATTCTCTCCGTGCGCTTGACCTCTCCTCCTGATTTGTTTCCCAATTGAGTCTCTCAGTGCACGTCCCTCCCCTTCTCTCCCCGTCCCCTACAGTGACTCCTCACCATACCTTTCAAGCTGCTGTCCTGAATCCCTTCGCAGCTGAACTGGGAGATAGAAATGCATCATGGACATTGGGTGGGTGGCCGACCACAGGGATGCCCAGACTTGGGAGGGTGGGTGGGTGCTGGGCGGGGAGTGGCTCCTGGCCCGGTGTCTGCCTGCACTGTGAGCCCACGGTCTGTGCTGACATCTGCTCAACTCTCTGTCTCACCAGCTCTGGGCACTTCAGGGCCACCGTGACTCTCTCTTTTCTTCCTCCATGGGACAGATGTTGGTCTCTTGGGTCAGTCAGTAGCACCACTCTTGACAAGAGGAAAAATAATCTCAGCAATGTCCTAATTTGTACCAAACGACTGCCAAATAGCAGATACAATTCCCTGAAATAATTTTCAGTATTATCTGGGCCTTATGCTCACACCATCCGTTTCACTCTTTTACTGCTTTGTTGTATTTAAATCTTTTGGCAGCCTGTGCAATAGGTACTATAATAATCCCCATTCTTCAGCAGAGGAAACTGAGCTATAAAGAAAACAAGGAGGCACCACAGGCTTGGAGCCTGGACTCTCTGACTTCAGAATCTTGTATTTGAACTACAAGAAAATGGACTTATTTGGTCTTGTGTCCCCGTCCCAGAAGCCTCTACCTGGGAAGAGGTTTTAGAAACTACAGCAGCATCTGCCGTCCTCCGCCCCAGTACTAACAGTGCCCCTGACACGAGCCTGTGAACTGATGGAGGCTCAGTCTCCTAATCTGTGAAGTTGGGATCAGGGTACAGATCCTACAGGGTCCTCGGAGCTGACGGTGAAACACACATGTGAGGTGCTGTTGTCACCCATCGAGCTACCCAACCTCGCAGGGAGAAATGAGGCGCTCGCCTCATTCAAACATCACCTGTGTGGATGTGTGGGACAGAAACAATGATTTCACCCTGTTCAATCTCTGTGAGGCTTGCTGGGATTGTAGATAAAAGGGGAAAAGATTTAAAGTGTAGGAAACATGCATTTCCTCCTGGTGTTATTGATGTGCCTGTTTCTCTTGTGCAGACACTGGAACAGCTTGGTCAGGTCATAAATCACTGCGTCAGTCATGGGTTCCCGCAAACATGGAGCCATCACCTGAGGGTCTGTAGAACGTGTTTGCCTTTACCTGGCTCTCTTGGACTTAAGAGGCCGCTTCTACGTGCAAAGTAGAGCATAGAACTAGAACTGTGAGGTATGACTGACTCACTCCTGGCACCAGACCTCTAATTGGAAAAACTGGAAATCATTAGGAAGTTTCAGGATATGTTAGAAGCGTATAAAGCCCTAAGATACTCAATTCTGCATCTGGGACAGCAGTGTATTAGGAATTTATTAGATCCTAACCTATGTCGTTCCATTTACCTTTCTTAGTGCCAAACAGATGTAATTAAAAAGTGATCGCTGTGATTATTATTTATAAGAGTGTGAGGTGAGCTGACTTGGAGCAAGGCCACATCCAGGGACAGGCTGGGTCTGCCCAGGCCCTAGGTACCCGGGTGGCTCCGTGACAACAGTAACTGCTGTCGCAGTGTCTCGCAGCCTTTCCTGTGCACAGTCACCTGCCGCAGGAATGACACGGGTGACACAAGCACAGGGGCTTCCCTTTCCAGCAGACGGCTCTGCCTTTGTCTGCTCTGTGTCTATTTTGCTCCTTCTTTCCATCTGTTGGCGCCAAAGCCCTTCTTTGGACGCTTATGATAATCATTCGGGAGGACAGGAAATGGTAGCGATGACAGCCTCAGACTCCTCTGGAAAAGACCATCCTCGAGGGCCCCCAGGGCCACGGCTCAGGGCTCGCTGAGGGACAGATGGAGGAACAGTGAGGGACAGAGGCACCGTGGGGCCCCGGAGCTGGATGTCTCCCCGTTCTGTCACCTGGATGGCCTTTCTGTTCTTCAAGCCCCTGGGTAAGGATTTGGTTGGAGAAGCCTCCTGGAAGGTCGTCACTGCCCAGCTCGGCCTCCGCCGTCTCCTGAGTGGCCTGCATGTCACCCCTTCTGCTCAAATGAGGGGACCAGTGCTCGGTTATCCTTCCTGTACCTGCCCGCCCCAAAGGTGACTGTCCCCTCCCTGACGACTCCCGTGACTCTGCAAGTACGGTTCACACATCTTTCTCCCTGAAAAGGCTTTGTGCTCCTCAGTGGCAGAAATGCTCCTCATTCCTCACTGCCCCCCGGCCCCAGGATGGCGCCAGGCCCAGCACACTCACTCAGGACCGTTCGCACTTGTACCCACAGAGGAACAAGCAACCTGCGAAATATAGTTTGCTCCCTGCTGAATGCTGGCTGTCCACAATATAACCAGCGCAGCTGTGGGTGAGACCAGGGGAGCTGGTTTGTGTTTTCTGTGGGAAGGAAGACCCAGCTCAGCTGAGTCTTGATGGCACCTCGGAGGACAAGGCAAAGTCAGGACATTTTTTGAGACTTACTAGTCTGGGTCGATGCCTGCCTTTGCCGAGTGTGCAGCTTGCCCTCCCCAGCTCCCTGGCGGGAAATGATCTTCCGAGTGTGCAAGTGGTGGGATATAATGGCCACATCACCCCTGTCTCCTGTCCCTCCACTGGGACATCCTTGTCACCTGGGGCCTCAGTCCTCCCAGTGCAGCGCGGCTCCATCGCCCTCTGTCTGCTCCCTCCATCCATATGAACTTCCATCATCTTGGCCACAGAGGGTAATGGCTCCTTCACTCAGGAACCCGAGAGTAAAAGGACACGGGGGCTGCTCTGGACCTTGAAAGGGTCCAGAGGAGATGAGAGGGTGTGGGGTGTATGAATTCATCGGCAGGGACAAAGGAGGCACAGGGGACCCCAGGGAGTGTGGACAGAACACGGCATGGGAGGGGGCCTGGCGGGCAAACGGGCCGGGTTCCTAGGGCCATGGAATTCGTGCTAAAGTTTCGAGTGCTTATCCCGTGAGGAAACAGCACCACCACGAAAACTAAGAGCCATAGCTCTTTGGAGGTGTCTCTCCTCCTGCTGCGTGAGTGCAGTGACATTGCTTGGGGACTGAGGCCCACGGATGCCCTCAGGATGAAATAATGGCGGATCGAGGGTGGCCTTCTGAATTTCTTGCCCCACCTTCCAGCAGTCACGATCTTCGCAATAATGATGCTGGCTGCTGTTAATGGAATCCTAACTCTGTTCTGGCAGCTGTGTCAGGCACTGATGCTACCAGACAGAAATGCAAGGCTACCGCCTATGGTGTCTGTTCTATGCGGTAGTGACAATACCCTGCATGAGGTCACAAGGGGCCCCATGAACCATGTGAGATGGCTGCCCAGCAGGGCCGAAGTGCAGGGACGCACCGCGAAGGACCCGATGGCCCGAAAGGGGACAGGAACAAAGAATAGCGTTGTTTGGGGAGCGCTGGTTTTGTGCAGGTGGGGAAGTTTACAGAAAGGAAAGTCAGGTTTGGTCAACTTGCTCCGTCGAGAACTTTGGGCTTCACCCTGTAAGTCAGTGTTTTCAACTGCTTGTCATGACCCAGGCTGAGGAAAAGCAGTTCAGGGGCCATAACAAGATTTTAGATAAGACAAGTCGGTAGTTTAAAATAGACTGGAATAGAAAATGTCAAAGAACCCTGCAGAGAGTAAGCCTGCGAGCGAGCACTGGTTTGTGAGGTTTGTTTCGGCTTCCACCTCTGTGTGTCTATGTCTGTTTCTCGTGTCTACATGTTTCGGCCCCGCTCGTCTGTGTGTCTCTGCACGTTTGGGCACGCAGGTCCTGGAGAAGACCATTTGGAAGTCACTTGGGGAAGAAGCGGGAATTCCCAGGAAGAGTTGTCAGTGATACAGGAGGAGCTGAGACCAGCCTTGTATTTTAGGAAGACGGCTTGCCTGCTCTGTGGAAATGGTAGAGAGGCTGAAGATCATTTCACGCGTCATTGGTCTGAAAATCGATTTGTGATCGGGCTGAAAGCTCCTCGGGCTCAGTTGCAGAGAGGCTGTCTGCCCAGCAGCTCCCAGCGGAAGGTCAGCCAGTGGCCCAACCCTGCCTCCTGGTATAAGAAACCATCCTGCGTGAGGAAGTGACTTAATGTCACAAATAGCACAAACAGCAAATTCAACCTGCGATGGTCACTGAAGGGGCTGTTTTAAGATATCTCTGTCCCAGTGGTGTCTCTGGTTTGTCCTGTGCTTTTTGCCTAAGGTGATTTCTCTCTGAGCAGACATACTTGGCAATCAGGGAGGAAAAACACAATAATACCTGCTTTAACGACGCAGTCCTTTGTGATGCTCTCACACTGTCCAGCAAGCCCTATGCCACTCGGCAACTTTTAGTGTGAACCAGAATTACAGTCGACTCAGTCTACATTAGAACTGTGACTCTCAGGTTTTAGAACATTTGGGGCGCCAGTCACTGGCTTGGTCATTGAGAAGACATTTAGTAAATGCCTGTGGTAGGCCAGGACCTGTTCTGTGTGTAGAGACACGGCAATGAACAAAGAGAGGCAGAAAATACATTTCTAAATGGAATTATATATTTTTTCGGATGAGAGTGAATGCTGGAGAAAAGAAAAGCAGGGTAAGGGGTTGCGGAGCGCTGGGTCTGGGTTGGGGCGGCTGCTCTATTTAGGGTGGCCAGAGGTGTCCCTATTTCAAAGTTGACATTTGAGCTGACCTCTGAGGAAAAAGAAGAGAGAAAGTAGGAAGGGGCTCTTGGGGGAGGTAGATTGCCCACAGCAGAGAGGGGGGGCATCTGGGGAGATGAAGCCGCAGGTGAGTGCAGATGGTGGCGGAGCCTCGGGCAGGTGGCCCCCCTGTTCTGAGAACACAGCATAAGTGGGTGACCACACCTTTCCTTCTCATCCCGACATCCCAGCTTTATTGCCTCTTATTCCTTATCTCATAAAATAACACAGTAAATTTGAATGCACCCATTCTTTTGGGATTATCGGGTGGATATTAGTTTTCCAGGTCCAGGACTCGGTGTGAAAAATCAAAGCTTTGTCTAATAGGAAAGAATGTCATGTAGGCATAAATTTTCCATGAAATTCACAAAGGCAGATTTGACACGTCATCCTTAAAACCACAATGCTCCAGGACAGTTCTATTCACTTTTTCCATGGAAACCATACAAAATTGTATACAAATACCTCTAGTCCAAATGAATGGCATTTGTAATAAACTCCATTTTAGGAACTTAGGAAGATTCAAGCAATATTTAAAAAAAAAAAAAAGATAAGAAAAGGATTACTATTTTGAGTGAAACTTCCCTGAAATTGCTTTGTTTTTCACTTCGTTTGTGAGTTAACAATGTGATTCAGAACTTTCGGGAACCGTTTCTTTAAAATAATATCTTTTAGGAGAGGGTGGCGTTCCAGAACCACAGATGTTAACACTAAATCACCTTAACCTTGACCTAACAGGAAAAAAGCAAAACAAAACAAAACAAAACAAAACAAAACAAACCCTGTGTAGAAGGAGCCTGTGCAAGCCCCAGCATTTCCAGCTAGAAGAGCATCTAGATAGACACATGGGTAGAGCTGCCCTGTGGGGCCTGGAGGCCCCTTGACCAGCCACAGGTGCCGCACTGGCTTCCTGTCCCTTCACCTGGAGGAGAATCCTCCAGGAAACGGATTTCTAGTGCAGTCTCTCTAGAGCCAGGGTGGAGCTGTGGAGAGAGCGGAGCTTGGCTCCCCAGGGACCAGCTCAGTCACCTTTATCCGGCCCTCCACTCTCACAGGAAACACACGCTTTGCCACAGGTGTGTACACTCATGCACACACTCATACACACATCACATGCACCCACACACACACGCACACATACTAACTGCAGTTAGTTCCATGTTGTGTTCACAGCGTACACTAGAGAAGGGGTTCAGGCCGGCCAGGCAGAAATTCCCAAGGTACTTTGGGATCAGGACCAGCCCTGCTGTAGACACTGTTGGGTACACTCTGCTTCATGCTTGTTCTTCTCCTCTCCCTGAGATGTAAGGCTGGTTCTCTGAACCATGCACAATTTGTGGGGTGCAGTGCAGTACTGACAGAAAAAGATTTATAGCATTAAATGCTTACATTAAAATGTGGGACACGTCCAATTAATCACCTAAGTTCTTACTTACCTCAAGAAACTGAAAAAAGAACAAAATAAACCAAAAGCAAGCAGAAGAATGAAAATAATAAAGATAAGGACAGAAATTAATAAAGTTTTGAACGGAAAAACAATGAGGAAAATCGATGAAACAAAAAGCTGGTTCTTTAATAAGATGAATAAAATTGACAAATCTCCAGCACAATGGACAAAGAAAAAAGACACACATCACGGAAATCAGGAATGAAGAAGGCCTGTTACTAGACACTCTGCAGACATCAGACAGAGAATAAACGAACACTGTAAAGTATACCGAGATACTTCAAGCATCCTTGAAGACACAAACTATTAATACCAAAACCCACACAAGGATAAACAGGTAAATGGAATATGCCTGTATCTATTAAAATCAAATCAATAATTAATAAATTTGAAGAAAAAGCCCTAGTCTCAACCGATTTCACTGGTGAATCCTCCCGAATATTTAAGGGAGAAAGCCTGTGAATTTTACACAATTTCTTCCAGAAAGTAGAAGTAGGGGAAACGCGTGTTACCTCCCTCTGTAAGGCCAGTGTTGTCCTGACACCAGCGCAAAATAAAGAGCCTCTGGGCCAGTGGCAAGAGCCTTCCGTGGCTCCCTGCGGCTTTGACCTCATCTTCTTGTGCCACTTTTCATTCCACACCCAAAAGACCAGACTGAGTGCCTGCCCACCTGACACCATGTTTGCTGCAGACTGACACTTGTGTTGTTTACAATTCCAGGACAGTGTCGGATACAACGGGAAGCGCTCAACAAAGAGCGTTTGCTTGTCGACTGAGAGCACAGACCACGTAGTCACCACCTTCTCAGTAAATCATCTCAGGAATTAAAATCATGGCCAGCACTTCCAGGGCCGCTGGGCAGATCAAATCACTCGACTCTGAAAACACTGACGAAGAACACTGTAGAAGTAAGTTGTAATCACCGGAATGAATGTGTAGGTGATCCTAATTAATATTCCTTCCACGTTAAAATTCTTTCCTTCTTAGTCATGCATGGAAAATGGGTTTGATTTCACGTGCTACCTGAAACCACGCTCTGGGATTTTTTTAATCCACATCAGTGAGAAAACTCTTATAATTAATAGAAGTATTTAAACAGAGGGTAGAAGATTTTCCATTAGGACAGTTATAGAAAATGAGGTTAGATGTCATCTGAAGTTGCTTTTCAATTTTGAGACTTGATCTGTGAATGCAAAGGTTTAGCACGTGTCAGAGAGAAGAGACATGCTGTCCCTGGCCGGTCTGTATTCTCCCCTCAAGCTACCGTTTGACCATCACCTCCAAATTGAGGATTAAAACAAGACCAGGAAACTCGACACACGTTAGAGCAGTTTCATGTTCTCCTGAGTCAAAGCTGGTCATTCTCAAAAAGGGGTGGATGCTACCGCAAAAACGTAGAAATCCATCAAAGAAACAGCCACATCGGATGTGTTAAGATTCTGCATCTGCGTCAGTCAACTTGTCTTGTGACTGACGGCTTAGTTGGTGAGCATGAGTGGTCCGTAAACAAGGTAAAGTTCATGAAGTTTAATATTGTTGAATTGCTGTCTAAACATTCCCCTTATTTATAACAAATTGCTAACGGGTTGGGGCCAAGTGTTTACTGTACAACCCACAGTGTTTAAAAATGGCTGTCACAGCCTCTTCGGAAAAAGAGAACTTCCTGAAACATAGTAGAGGGAATTTATTTCTTTTGTGATGTTCAACTGTAGCTAAAAAAATGCTGAATCACAAATGCTTAAGAACAATTAAGGAGGTTATCAGGACAAAAACTTACAACTTTTTCAAACAGACCTTTTACTTAGAAACATGATCTTGGTTCCTATTTCCACTTAGTTACTCAATTATAAATTCATGGTCCTCAGTATATTCCCCAAACTGCCCAATGAGCTTCCGTCTTTGCAAGGGAGCCTTTATGTCCAGAGGCAAGTCTTATATCCGCGAGAATTGTCTTTCTCTCCCTGAATGTCACTTGACCAAATGGAGCCCCAGCAGCACCAACATTTTCATGGTCTTTCTCAGAGATACGGGTGAAAGCAAATTTTAGCTTTGAACAGATACACAGAAAAATCTACAGGCACACAAGTAATTTTTGCTATTCTAGAGTTAGGTCAAAGTTTGTTCAAATTCTAATTTGTTTATCAATGATCTAAGGCTTTGTGGGAAAAGAGCTTTGCAGGTACTGCTGGTCAATGGTGACACATACTCACCCTAACACAGGGCCCTCGGCAAGTGTTGGGGTGACGTCACCTCCCATATCCGGGCCCCAGGATGGCCCCCTGAGCCAGAGTGCTCTCAAGTCCCATCCTGGGAACATCCCCTCTGTCACCCCAAGTGTCACATTCTCCATGTCCCAGCTCTCAAAGCTGTCTGCACGAACACAGACATGCGCGTATGAGTACATACATGCAAACACGTACACTCACACTCACACACACACACACACACACACACACACACACACGCAGAGCAATTTCCCAGCAACTGAGATGCTTTTTGGTAATATTACCTGGTAAAAACAAAGTAATTTTTCACACATGGTGGATAATGCCTGATGTACAGTATTTACTTAATATTTTAAGAGATTGCTGAATAAATTCAGAGGCAGTTACCTCCTCTTTACCCCTCACCCACAAAATATCTCCCCAGCTATTAAGGAGATTGGGGGACTGGACCGACCCCAGTTTTAGGAAGAACTGGGTAAATTCACCAAAGTATTGCTCAAGTCTACACTTCTCTTAGCTTTATTTAAAGACCTACTAACATTTCAGAATATGAATGAAAGGTCACATTTTTCCAAACTTAGAACCTTGTTTCAAAGAAAAGTAAAACGTCGTGGTACAAAAGATGAAAGCTTTTAAAAACAAATTTTGACAAAAACTTTTTGGACATTAAATAGCTTATTAAAGAGCGCTTTGATGAATTACAGTAAGTGTAAATAAATAAGAAACATATGGATTGGATTTCTTTTGAAATATAAATGGGTTTGAACTTACAAGAAAAAGAATTGCTTGTTTTTTAGCACAACAAACAAACAAAACCCTGGAAGCACAACACGCAGTACTGCTTCTCAAAGACTCCCCCACGTTGATTTTCAGCTGACATAAAACCTAATCATTAGAACACAGAAAAAAGACAGCGATTTGGGGGCACTGCTTGACCACCCGTCAGGACCAATGTTTGTGACAGTCCAGTGCGCTAAGCACGTTGATGTATTTTGAAGACATCCCGTTGTCAACAGTTTCATCTGACTCAAGTTGAATAAAAGATGCCCCGCTTTCTCTAGGCCATCAAACCCGACGAAGCCCATCGTTATTTCATGGGGATTAAAACTTCCATGTAACTGGTATACCCCGCACGCACTACTCTTCTGAAGGACAGTATTATTATCATCTTCAGATTTTTTTAAAAAGACAAGTGCTGTGTTCGCAGCTGTTTGGAGTCAGGTGTCTTCCCTGTGCGGTTAAGACTTCCCCAGCACCCGTGTTTCCCAACGAGCAACAGCAGCCAGGGAATCCCAGTGGGGTTCCAGTTACCACTCTGTGCGTGGAACAGTAATGCTAACAGTATGTCACCCGAAAGAGCAGGGTGGGGCCATTAAAGATGAGGGCCCCAGAAGGAAGAGGGGCCCTGGTTTTCCCCTACTCAGTCCAGGTGGCCCTAACGGGCCCTACTTTCCGATAGTCTAGAGCCGGGCGCTGAGACGGCGAGAGGACCCCCGAGACAGCATGTAGTTGGGTGAAACCCAAAGTTTGTTGGCCAGCGGGCTCAGCCGGCCTGAGTGAAGCCCCCGTGCAGCGCGCACTGAGGCCATCCCTCCATCCCACCCATCCCTTCCAGACCCACAGGGTCTCCACTGGCTGGAGAGATGGGTTGACCCAGCTGCACTGTCCCCTGGGAGGGCAGTCAGAGCCCCTGGGCCCATAGCTGTGACTGCCCTGTGATAACAGCGGGCAGCTTCTCTCTGGAGCAAACGTCCTCCTCCGTCGGCGGGAGGCCATCTGCGTGAAACCACCCACTCCTGCACCCTTTCTCCACGTCTTGTCTTATTTTCCACACTCCTGAACTGAGGTGAGGGGACTCTGGCCCCCTTAACTGTCTTCCCCTTTTCCCAAACCAGTGTGGAGGACGCTCCACGGAAGCACGTCCTGGTTACGTTCACCGAAACTGCTCGGTTCCTGTGGATTTGTGGTGCATGACAGCCTTGGCAGCAAGGGTCTCTGAGGAGGTGACAGTTCGGTAATGGTCACGGAACAGGAAGTGTGCTGGGGGCTGGGGAGGCACAGGTGACAGACACCACGTCCCTAACCCGACCCACTCACAGCCTGGGGGCGGGCCAACATGCAGCCAATGTCCAAGGTCAGCCCCGGAGGGGAACCTGGTCCAGTCTGTGGGAAGGCCACCCAGAGCCCGGGATACGGGTGTGTAACCCAGAGAGCGGCACAGAGAAGCTGCACCTTGAAGCCCTACTGGGCAGAAACTCAGGGAGGAATATTTCCAGCCCAGAAAAAAGGCGGTTGGATAACGTGTATGTGGATGATCTTCAGGCACAGCCAGGGGACAGGGCTGTGCCCTGCTGTGTGACGCAGACGACTTAGCAGGTGGAGCTTTTGCCCAAGACGTGGCTAGAAGGGCAGGTTGAGCCTGCGTGCCATGCTTAGGCAAACGAATTCACTCCTGGAGACTTAAATAACAGAGAGCTGGCATCGCCGAGCTGTAGCACTTCATCTGTAAACACTAAAGGATTTTTGTGTTCCATTTTTGAAGCTCATCTAGTGTCGTGTCAGGTGAAGTCTCATAAAACTGTAATAAAGCCCAGCTGTATCCAAGGCCTCTTGGCACATCCGTGCTCGTAGCCGGCTCAAAGATGCTGAAGGACTAGGTCCTCGGACACGGACTTCTGGCAAGTTGACACCTGGCTCCAAGTAGGAAGTCAAAGCACAAAGAAATAAAAGCAGGGCGGGGGTGGGGGGGTGGGGGGATGTCCCAAAGGGCTGAGTTCAGGCACAGTTCACTGTGAGTTTAAAGTGAGGACCCGGCACATTTATTATCTTATCTGAGCAAGTTTATCTGCTTCTTAGGAGGGATGAGCTCATTTTTATGGCCTTGCTTTTGACTTCCCTGCTTCCATGAGAACTTAATAAAGAGCCCATAAATAAATGTTTATCTCTGTTGAGCTGGGAGTTACGTTAAAATTAATTTCTATGTGTCTGAGTAGATAAACACATACTGCCACTCTGATGCGTAAAA
Source organism: Rhinolophus sinicus (assembly GCF_036562045.2). NCBI lineage: Eukaryota > Metazoa > Chordata > Mammalia > Chiroptera > Rhinolophidae > Rhinolophus > Rhinolophus sinicus. Next base: position 116,424,716 of record NC_133758.1, read on the forward strand.
AGACACTGAAAGATACAGTCTGTGCCTGGTGGTAAGTGTGGGGTGAACACACCCATGTTCAGGGGACACCTGCTAGTAGGTGAGATGAGCAGCGGAAGGTGCAAATGTAAATTATACCCTCTCGACTTAAAATGTAAATTAACATCTGACAATATTAATAGATATGAAATATCCTGTTTTGTAGCTCCTTTCATCTCTGAGCTCATGACACTTTCTAATCTTCATTTCAACAATTTTATGCATGTTATTTCCTAACAGAATGCAGACTGACAAAAATAGTGACTTTGGGCCGGCCCGGTGGCTCAGGCGGTTAGAGCTCCATGCTCCTAACTCCGAAGGCTGCCGGTTCGATTCCCACATGGGCCAGTGGGCTCTCAACCACAAGGTGGCCAGTTCAATTCCTCAAGTCCCGCAAGGGATGGTGGGCTCCGCCCCCTGCAACTAAGATTGAACACGGCACCTTGAGCTGAGCTGCCGCTGAGCTCCCAGATGGCTCACTTGGTTGGAGTGCGTCCTCTCAACCACAAGGTTGCCAGTTCAACTCCCGCAAGGGATGGTGGGCAGCGCCCCCTGCAACTAGCAACAGCAACTGGACCTGGAGCTGAGCTGCGCCCTCCACAACTAAGACTGAAAGGACAACAACTTGAAGCTGAATGGCACCCTCAACAACTAAGACTGAAAGAACAACTTGACTTGGAAAAAAGGCCTGGAAGTACACACTGTTCCCCAATAAAGTACTGTTCCCCTTCCCCAATAAAAAAAAAAAAAAAAAATTGGTGACTTTGTTCTTACCCTATTGCTGATTTCTAAATTTTTAAGCCAGGGTATTTATCAGAGATGATACAATATGAAGTATCATGTAGAAAGTTAGACCATTAATTTTACACCTTCCCTCTTTTGTAATGTAATTTTTTAAAGCCGTGTATTTCCTTTGAGAACCATTTAAGATGTATTCCACAATCTTTATTTCATTTTCATTCATTTAAAAAATATATTCTAACGTTGATTGTGGTTTCCTCCTTTGACCAACATTATTTACTTCATTTCTAATTATGTGAGGATTTTCCAGTCTCCTTCTGTTATTTATTTTATACCCCATATGATTTGAATCCTTTTAAATTTATCGTGATTTCTCTTCAAGACCAGAGTGTTGTCTATTTCAGTAACTATCCTGCGGGCACGTGACGAGTGGACTTCACTGATAGTGCCTTTCTGTCCATGTTCTGACCACCTGTTCACCCCGGTGGTGAAGGAGGGAGGGCCACCCTGCCCCAAATACCAGGCGAGGGCTAACGTGTGACACGCAACCCGAGACAAATGAGCTAGCCCCACTTTACTAGTTACAGACACACGCATCGGGGGGAAGGACGCCCCGCACCACGTGGGGTTGCACTTGGGGGAGAATGAACAACAGGGCCGGGGAGGCGTCCTGCTGGTAACGGAAGGGGAGGAGAGTGTGATGGGCTTGTCTGAATAGTTTTGCAGGCTGGCAGGGAGGTACAACCCAGCAGGACACAGGCCAGGGGGTTTGTCTGGCCCTGCTCATAAGGAACTGGTTGGTGGGACCTTTCCCGCTGAGGTTGGGGGAGCACATCTGTGAGAGCCTGGCAGCCCGTGGTAATCAGGCCTCGGGGACCCGTTACAGCCACTGGGACAGGCGATCTCGCAATACGATAGCCTTGCCGATTCGGTGTTGTTACTCTCTCGCTTGCTGAGAGGGAGCTTGGAAGCCTCCGATCACAATTTTAGAGTTGCTATTCCTTTTCTCTCCATCAGTTTATATTTCACACATTGGAAGACTTCTGTGCCAGGTTTATCTGTCCGGTACATGTTCAGATTGTTGTGTCTTCTTGCCGAATGGCCCTCATCATTATGGAATTACATTATGCGATTTCCCTCCTTGTCACAGGCAGTGTCCGTTTTCTCATGCTCACACTGATATTAATTAAGTCCAGTTTTTGTGTGTATAGAGTTTGCACTGTATATCTTTTTCCATATCTTTTATTTTAACCTTACCTGTGTCACTGTTTTTATTCAATCTTTGTCTTAGAGTGATTATGACATTTTCATTTAATGAATTGTATACTTGGATTTATGTTTATGTTCTTGTTATTCGTTTATTATTTGTCTTCTGCTCTGTTCCTTTTTGCATTTTTTGAGTATTTTTTAGTATTCATTTTATCTCCTCAGTTGGCTGACTAGCTGTAATCTTTTACTTTGTTGTGTTGCTCTGGGATTTATAATGTGCAGCATTCATATATCAGAATCCCTTCATGAAGCAGCCTTAAAGCAGTCCACTGTCATTTCACCTGCATGTAAATTGTGCTGTTTCTTGTTATAGGTTTTGCATTGACAGATAGTATAATTCCGTTACAAATCTGTAGTAATAAATAGTAATAAATCATTACTATTAATTTTTAAATAGTCTGTTGACTTTTTTTGGATTTATATTTTTATTATTTTTTTATTTGTTTCAGGTGCACAAAACAAAGTAATACTTAGACGTTTATCATTTATATCCCTCACACTGTGTGACCCCCCTCCCCATCCCTAAGTAGTATTGACAATCTTGACTGAAATTCTCCCTGAGTTTTATAAGTTTTCAAAACTCTTTTTTTTTAAGATCTTTATTAAAAATATTGCTAACGTACAATATTATATTAGTTTCAGGTGTACACAATAGTTATTCAACATTTATACACCTAAAGAGGTGATCACCATGATAAGTCCAGCAACCATCTGACACCGTACCAGCTGTCACAATATTATTGACTATATTCCGCATGCTGTACATACATCCCTGTGACTTATTTGTTTTATACCTGGAAATTTGGACCTCTTGTTCCCCTTCACCTTTTCACCCCCTTTTTAATTTTTCAATTACAGTTGACATTCAATATTGTTGTATATTAATTTCAGGTGTACAGCATAGTGGTTAGACATTTGTATAATTTAACAAGTGACCCTCCCCGCCCCTGACTAGTCTAGAACCCACCTGGCACTACACATAGTTCTTACCATATTATACACTATATTCCCTATGCTGTACTTTACATCCCCATGACTGTTTTGTAACTACCAATTTGTACTTCTTAATCCCTTCATCTTTTTCATCCTGCCCCCAACCCCCTCCCATCTATCACCCCGATAAATCTAGTACCCGTCTGACATCATACATAGTTATTACAACATTATTGACTATATTCCTCATGCTCTACCCTACATCCCCATGACTGCTGTGTAACAACCAATTTGTACTTCTTAATCCCTTCTCCTCTTTCACTCACCCCCCAACCCTCCTCTCATCTGGCAATCATCAAAATGTTCTCTGCATCTATGAGTTTGTTTCTGTTTTGTTTGTTTGTTCTTAGATTCCACATATAAGTGAAATCTCATTGCATCTGTCTTTCTCTGTCTGACATACTCCACTCAGCACAATACTCTCCAGGTCCATCCATGCCACCACAGATGGCAAGGACCCATTCCCTTCTATGGCCGAGCAATATTCCATCGTATATATGTACCACCCCCTCGTTATCCATTCTCCCACAGACGGACACCCAGGCTGCCTCCACATCTTGGCCATTGTAAACAGTGCTGTAGTGAACGTGTGGATGCACACGTCCCCTTGAAGGAGCGTTTTGGATTTCTTCAGAAATACCCTGAAATGGGATTACTGGGTCCTTATTTGCCTTTCTTTTAAAGTCTATTTTGTCTGGTATAAATATTACTACCCCAGCTTTTTTTTTTTTTTTTTTTTTTTTGGTCATGAAATAGCTTTTTCATGCCTTTACTTTCCGTGTTATGTCTTTTGAGTGGAGCATTTAATCCATATACATTGAAAGTTATTGTTGACAGATATGTAGCTATTGCCATTTTATTATTCAAAACTTTGATCTTTTTTCCCCCCATCTTCAAGAAGTCCTTTTAATTTTTCTTGTAATGTTGGTTTGGTGGTGATGAGCTCCTTTAGTTTTTTCTTGTCTGGGCAGCTCTTTACCTGTCCTTCAATTTTAAATGATAGTCTTGCTGGGTAGAGTAATCTTGGTTATAGGTCCTTGCTTTTCATCATGTTGAATATTTCCTGCCAATCCCTTCTTGCCTGCAGTTTTTGTTGAGAAATCAGTTGACAATCTTATGGGGGCTCCCTTTTAAGTTACTAGTTCCCTTTCTCTTGCAGCTTTTAGGAGTCTCTCTCTGTCTTTAACCTTTGCCATTCTAATTATAATGTGTCTTGTTGTGGGCCTGTTTGGGTTCATCTTGTTTGGGACTTTCTGTGATTTATGCACTTGTATGTGTATTTTCTTTACCAGGTTAAGAATGTTTCCAGTCATTATTTCTTCAAATAGTTTCTCAATCCCTTGCTTTCTCTTTTCTCCTTCTAGTACCCCTATGATGTGAATGTTGTTACCCTTGATGTTGTCCCAGAGGTCTCTTAAACTACCCTCATTTTTTCGGATTCTTTTTTCTTTTTGCTGTTCTGATTGGGTGTTTTCTGCTACCTTGTCTTTCAAATAGCTGATTTGATTTTCTGCTTCATCTAGCCTGCTGGTAATTCTTCTAGTGTATTCTTCATTTCAGTTATTGTATTCTTCTCTTCTGACTGGTTCTTTTTTATGGTTTCTATGTCCTTTTTAATGCTTTCTATCTCTTTGTTGAAGTTCTATTTTTTTGAGCATCTTTATAACTACCATTAACCACTCTGCCTCTGGTAGGTTGCTGGCCCCCATTTTGTTTAGTTCTTTTCCTGGCGCTTTCTCCTGTTTTTACATTTAGGATGCATTTTTTTGTTTCTTCATTTTGGCTGCCTTTCTGTTTGTTCCTATGTATTAGGTAGATCTGCTGTGTCTCCCAGTCTTGGTCCAGTGGCCTTATGTAGTAGATGACCTGTGTGGTCCTGTGGCACAGTCTCCCTGGTCACCTGCTCCAAGTGCTCCAGGATTGTCCCTTGTGTGGGTTGTTATAGTTGAGCCTTGATTGCTACTGGCACATTAGTGGGTGGGATTGGACCTCAAGCTGATTGTCTGTGGGATTTGGCCATGTCCACAGGTTGTAGGCTGCTGGGTGGGGGGGAGGGGGTTTACCCCACTGAGCGGTATCCGCCCCAGTGGGCTATGGTGCCTATTGAGATCACCCTTTGTGTATTCCACTTGTGGGGCTAATTGGGCAGTGCTCTGCTGTGGTCTGAAGCCAACCTCCAAGTATGTTGGTTCTGGGGCCTCTTGGGAGGAGCTCTGGTGCAGGCCCAGGTCACTCACTGCCTGTGACCAGCCAGGGACTACCTGTAGGTAGTAGCTACAAAGCAATCCACAGTTGTCTGATGCCTGTGCTAAACCTGGAGGTGCGTGGGAGAGGCAACACTGCAAACTGAGAATGGCTGCCACCAGGACCAGGCCTGGCGTAACCCCACAAAAAGCCACAACACCCCGAGGCCTGTTGCCACCTGCCAGCTCTGTTAAGGTTCAGCCACTGATAAAGCCTCATGCGGTATGCAAGTTGGGTGAGGCAGGGTCTCAGGGAGTCACTAGAGTAGGAAGAGTCGTGGTCACCAGGTTAATGCAAATTCTGGTTTGGTGCCAGTGCTGAGCTTGGAGCTACTCAGCAAAAAGCCTCAGAGCTCACTGAGGCCAGTCGCTGTCAATCAGGGGCCTCCAGACCCTCATAGTTTTCCTATAAAGAGTGTGGTGAAGGAGACACTAGCTGCTCTTGGAGAAAGTGCCTACAGCCTTGCGAGAGTTGGGTGCCGTGGGTCCCAGCTGAGTCAGCAGGGCAGAGGGCAGAGCTCACTAGGTCAATCAGACTCAGGTTTCGCCGGAAGGGGCGGGCTCAGTGCAGGAAAGATGGCGTCTGCCTGCCAGCTACATGGAAGCAGGACCCCCTCACAGGGAAAATGCCAACTGTCCTCCAACCCTCATCTCGAAGCAACACTCCTCAGTCTGCCCCCTGTATGTCTCCGACAACCTGAGTGACTGTCCCTCCACTGGAGCCCAAGGTGAGTGCCTGCGAGCGAGTGAGTTTGTGTGCGGCCATTTACAAGAACACCTGGGTTACCCACAGCCTTCTGTCCCACACAATGGTCGGAATCCCCACTGTTTTTTGTAGCCAGATGTTTTGGGGGCTCCTCTTCCTGGCACCAGTGCTCTGGGCTGTGGAGTCCGGTGTGGGGTTGGGGTCCCTCACTTCTCTGGAGGGAAACTCCACAGCCAAGATATCCCTCCTGATTCTCATTCACCACATGCGGCTGTGGGGCCCGTTCTGCGTCTCTGTCCCTCCTTCAGGGCTCCACATGCCTTCCTCTTTATATTTTTAGCTATTGGAGTTCTGTTTCACCAGACTTCAGATGGTTCTCCAGGTTGATTGTTCTGTAATTTAGATGTAATTTTAATGTGTTTGCGGAAGGCAGCAGGTGCACTGTTTATCTGCTCTGCCATCTTGGATCTCTCCAACACTCTTAAGAAATGGCATGGTGTATAAGCAATGTCCTCATTCCCAGAAATTTAAATGGTGAAATGAAAGGTGAAAATGTGGTTGGTACAGTCATGTGCTTTGTACCTCGTTTAAACTTGCACCAATTTACTCTGATTTCATAATGAGAAAGCTCGGTCTATATTGGTATTTTGGATCAGTGGAAAGTTTTGTTCTGGGCAAGAAGATATTAACTTAGCTGCTGAGAAATGGCACGCTCAAACATTGCCTAAGGTGAGGAGTTCCAACTTGTTCAAACTCCTTTTATTACTTGTTGGAATGTCTTTTGGAGGCAAAAGTGAGGTGAATCACACTTTTGGCAACTGCATGAGCCACAGGTGGGTACAATTCTGACCTCTGCGCAATGGTACTTGATATCTAAAGCCTTCGTGTATGCACCATTTTCTTGAGTCAGCACAATTTTATGTTAAAGGGAAAATACTTTGGCTTCTTTTCTCATTGTTTTTGGAGTGCAGGAGATCTCAGAATCTGTTCCAAGTTACCTGTGGTACCGAAGACTTTGGGGCACAGAAAGGACCTAAAAAGAGAGAGATGACAGTTTATCCAGAGACTCAGGCAAGGGCAGTGTGTGCCTGCACTAGGACGCTGTCTTGGGGTAACAGTCACTGTGACACGAGACGGCATCGAAGGTTAGGAGAACTTCCTGTGAGCCAGGTTCTAACCCTGCACTAGAAAAGAAAGGGATGGACCTGGCGGGTAACTTGTCATTTGTTCAGAGCTGTCCTAGGGACTGAGCTGCAGGAAATGAGTTGTGTTGATGGCAAACCCTGATCCATATGTGACACAGGTGACTTAGATACTATTATGTGACTTTCTCAAATGCCATCTGAAGCTAGCACTTGCATCCCTCTCTACAGTTCAGAACACTGGTTTGGAAGCCTTGAATAACTCATCCTATTTCACACACGTAAACAAACAAATTTGGAACCTGAACCCAAGTCCCTCTGACATTGACGCCTATTGTTGTTAGATATGTGTCTCCCCGATGAAATATAGCCCATGGATAACAAAGACAATGGTAAATTAAGAGAACATCTGACATATTAGTCATGTATGTGGTGTGAGATTGGAAATACAAATTAATTTCCTTCCTGACTGACATGCTGTTGAGTCCTCCAATATTATAAAAATTAAAGTAACACTTTGTCATATATTTCCATATATATTCTGTGTCTACTCCTAGGTGTTCTATTCCACTCTACTTTCTATGTCTGTGGACATGCTAATACCATGCACCTTTGTTACTCTGGACTTTCAGTGTTTGAATGATTGGAAAGGCAAGACCTCCATTACTCTTCATAGAGATTCATTTGGATACTAGCTGACACTTGTTCTTTCTTCTCTAGGCTGAGGTCATTTTATTCAACCTGAACAACAATATTGCAATTAAAATTGTGAATCTATTTTAATTCATATAGAATTTAATTTATCACTTTTGAAGTAAGATTTAGTAAACTTTATAATGAGAAAATATTATGTCTTTTCGGTATTCATTGCTCATTTTTGTCCTCTAAAATGATTACATAAGTTTTTTTTTTTCTTTTTTCAAATAGATCATTTCTGTTAAAATTATTCCTAAGGATTTTATGGATTTTTAAAGTTTTATTGACTATTGAGACAATAAAAAGCAATTTCCAATTTTATCTCTGGATATTGAACTAAATAATTCTAATGAAAAGGTAAAATAATTAATCCATAGATGAATCAAAACTCGTAAAGTTCCGTGCTCATTACAGGAAATTTCTTATATGTCAGTCATACCTCAGCAAGACCAATTTCAGCCACAGTATTTTTATCCTAGTGTCTGTGAAAATATTTCAAATCAAGATAAGAAACTTAAAAACTATTATTTAAAAAATATACACATAGTTTACTATGTAGCACTTAAAATGTTATGGATTATTATACTACAGCAAAATCAACACATTGTGGAGTTTGAAAAATATACAGATTAATAAAGGATTAATATGCAACATATGTGAAGAACACATACTAATTGATTCTTAAAAATGGACAAATGGCCAAATATAATTATAGACATGGAATAAAGTTAGGAGAATTATACAATAGCATATACCCAATGTATACAAAAGTATGTTCCTACTTACTGATTTCCAACTAAGTGCAAACTAAGGTTATAATGAGATATTATTTCACATCCTTTTGGATGGCAAACTATTTTTGAAGTGGTAACTTCTGAGGCTATAGATTGAAAGTACATGCTCTCAGGATACCAGCTTTTGGGGACCTGATCCAGCATACCACTTAAATTTTAAAAAGAAAACACAGGTAATATATTCATCTTTAGACACTAGTCTGTCTTCATAATTCAAAGCACTGTTGTGGAAATAGTACTTTATGTATATTGTATAAATATGTAGCATCTGGAAGCTATTATTTATATAGAGAAATGTAAAATCATTGGTTGTGGTAGCAGGAAAACACCTCTGAACATATGAATACACGTCAGTAAGAAAGTATTTAAACAAACTATAAAACATGCGTGCACTTGAATATCATATGACAAAAGAATTAGTTGTATCTATATTAATAGACTTTGATATGTTAATTTAGTCATAAAATGTATTTAAAATAAACTGCACATAATTAAAAGGTACAATTTGATAACCTTTGAGAAATGTATACGCCCATGAAATTAATCAGTCAAGGATGTGAACACACCTCCCCCCAAACATTTCCTAACGCGCCTTTGTGATTCCTCCGTCTTGCTCTGCTTCCCCCTCCCACCCCTCAGGCAACCAGGAATCAGCTTTCTCCTCCCTATAGATTAACTCAAATTTTCTGGAATTTTATATGAATGGAATCACAGTATTTATTCTTTTTGTCTTGCTTCTTTCACGTGTCATAATTGTTTTGAGCCTCATCCATGCAGCCTGTACCAGAGTTCATTTCTTTTTTTGCTGAGTGTTCCCCTCTATGGATACAACCCAGTGTCTCTATCCGCTCACTTGGTGATGAGTTTGTTTCCAATGACAGTAGAACTGTGATGAATCCTCATGGCCGCGTCTCTGCAGGGATGGGTGCCTTCGTCTGCTTGGCTGCACACCTACAAGTGGGAAGCCTCAGTCGCATAGTAGGTTTAGGTTTCACTTTCTAGAAAACTGCCACACAGTTTCCAAAGTGACTGCCCCACTTTGCATTCCCACCCACGGCGTGTTAGCGTCCCACGCCCTCCACATTGTGGCCAGCACTTGTTGGAGTCAGTCTTTTCGATTTTAGCCATTCCATTGGTCTGTCATCGTAATGTGTCTTTCTATTTCCTAATGGCTCACGATGTGGAGCATCTTTTTCACGTGCTGATTTACCATTTGAACGTCTTCTCTGGTGAATGTCTGCTCTAATCTTTTGCCCATTTTATTTAATCGAATTGTTTTGTCATCTTATTATTAATTTTGAGAATCTTTGTTATATTCTGTATTTTTAAGTGACCAGGGAAATCATGGTTATAGTTGAGCCTTAAAATGGCCACTTATCGAATAATAGTTATAATTGGTTCAATCTATCTGAAGAATGAATAGTTTAGTGACATGATCATTTGAAAATAACATAATCTTCTAAAAATGAAGTAAGCCACTAGTCCTCTTAGTATCTATTTTTCTCGAAGACTTTAAATGGTTATAGTCTTCAGAAAGCTGAAAAAGATGATTTGTCTCTAAATCTTTCCCTTTGGTCTTGACTTTGGAAGAGTACATGATTCATGATTCATTGTCCCACTGAACCACATGACACAATATTAAAAACACATTTTCTAAATGGGTTTCTTCTTAGCTGAAGGTTTTACTTGGATGAGCATTATGAGTATTACCTTGAGCTTCTCAGACCCTCTCAAATGCAAAAGCAAACACAGGGCTTCATTTCTCCCTGTTCACACAGAGGGCTGGCCAGCTGTTGCTGGGTGCAACCTCAAAACATCAAGCCGTCACGCAATGACCACTGTGGGGTCTCGTTTACGGGTCATAAGGCATCTGTGTGGCATACATTCTTGAGTCTGGGGGAGTTAACGCCTCCTCATAAGCAAAGCCAGACCTTCTCAGAGCAGCTCACGTGAGATGGGGTCATTCCAGCCACTTTCCACATCGTCACTCACACGCTTTCATGGAAATTTAGGAGGTCGCAGCTATGGCACATGAGTCACAGATGGGAAGTGAGGCGCAGAGCTCAGGTGAACTCACCAGGCTCCCAAACGCTGGGCCAATAGGAACCACACTCGGCCATGAGCCGTCGCTCCCTGCCCCACCCGCCCTGCCTGAGCCGAAGGAGCTGGCATTGCTCACGTGAGGGGACGACAGCGGCTGGGGCCACACTCACTGCTGTGACACACTTCTCATTTTCTAGAGCTCTCAAAAAAGCACTTGTTTCACTTAAAGTTTGAAAAGGGTTCAACTTTCAACAGAGTGCTAATTGAGATGGTCGGGTGCCCACAGCCAGACAAGGTCCCAGGGGAGCAGCCAGGCAGTATCTTCAGGGTGGTCTCCACAGCCTCCCATGGGGGTCTCCAAGGGCAGGCAAGGCTGAGGGCCAGGGACCACGAGGGGCACCCAGCAGGAGCCCCTCGCTTCAGTCAGGGAGACTCTGTGCATGTGTGTGCACAGGTGCATGTGTGTGTGTGCATGCACACATTATGTGTATATGTGTGTGTGCATGTGTGCAAGCATGTATGAGTTAGCGTGCATGTGTGTGCATGTGTGTGTGTGTGTGTGTGTGTGTGTGTGTGTTCACCTGCTCAGCAAACATTGATTAAGAACACCAAACTGAACATGTAAACGGGAGAGATATGCTCACTTCCCTCAGGGGCCTCACAGTCCAGTGGGTGGACTGTCGTTGAACAGATAAGTGACAGTGGCGTCTGGTGCTATGAAGCTGAGGCACAGGAAGTAGGAAGTCACAAAACACACGGACCTGGACGGGTCAACTCCTTTGCTAAGGAGCAAACAGGAACATACACACGCCCCCAGCCATAAGCTACATGTACGAATCTAGTATCTGTACGTATCTCCTTACCTCCATCTATTTTTCTACACCAGTTGAGAAAATAACACTCCGGCCTCAGATCTTTTGTTCCAGTGTGTGGCCTTCATGTTGTCACTGGCAGGAGGCTGGCCTTAGGCGAGTTCCTGTGACTTTCAGACACTGTATCTGGTAACAAGAAATAGTGAGTATCTCACAGGCACTTTGTTTATTACATGAGAAAATATATTTGTATAGCACATGAATAAAAAAATAATTCCCCAAATGGGCCCTATCTCCCGTAAATTAAAATGTGGGCCTAAGAGAGTCTCAGCCTAGAGAGAGACTCCTGCTCACAGACTGTGTCCGTACGGCTGTAGGAGGCTGGGCAGAGAGGACAGAAACACCTGCATGAAAGCCGGTAAGGGCTTGGCTTCTAGTTCAAGGGAAACAAGAAGCCATCAGGCTCTGAGCCGACAGGTGACGCAACGTGGTTTAAATGTCATGGAGACTGGACTGCAGGGAGGTGGAGACCGAGGTAGGAGATGAGTCAGGAGGTCGTGGGAGTCGGGCAGGGGGACCCCTTCAGTTGCAGCATCTCTTGTTCCCTCATCGAAGGGTCAGAGCAAGTCATTCGGAGCAGAGTTGGCCATTTGGGATTTGGGTGTGTGACATGTGACATGAGATTGCAAACTGGCCTCTGAAATAGAACCTGTCTGAGAAGGTTTTAAGCTGAGTGCATGTGTACCTTCAACGTTCTGATTTAAAATTCTAGCTTGCACCAACTGGAATGACAAAGTCACCCATTCTGTCGGGGGTGGATTAGAGCAGGTGGAGAAACACGCCGAGAGCCTCCCAGGCGGCAGGGGCCCTGTGTCCTCCCCAGGGTCCTAGTCCTGGGGACCAGACACGTGGGTGGGTGACAGTGAAGACCACGGGTGGGAAGGGCATTTGTGTCCATGCGATGTTACCAGCCATGACCCTGACCTCTCCCCAAGACGCAAGGCGCGGAAGAGTCTGCAAATGTCTCGATAGAAACAAACCCTGAGCAGTGAGCGCACACCCCTGCCATGGGTCCTCTCTGGTCTGCTGTGTTACAGGAGGACTTCTCGTCGATTGGCTCGTTTCCAAAGAAAAATTTAATTATGTGATTGCATCAATCTATTTTCTCCTTTCTCTGCTCTGAATTTGATTAAGACAGATTTGGATTTTGCTGTTTCCTTTTAGAAGACTGGAATCCTGCTGCAATGAACATGCTGATTCTCGGTCTAGAGCTCTTTGCTGCTCAATTTCACCTGCTTGTTTTTCCAGGAAATGGCTAAATTTACAGTGTAAAGAGGGCCTGCGTACTGGGGAGGAAGTAATGCCCACATGGCATGGAGCCCGCCCACAGTCACGTCACCTGCATGACATGTGATGAGGTCCGTGCAGTATCTTAGCATCAGGAAAACATTTTCTGCCAAAAAGACTTCAAAGGCCAGAGCCATGGAGAAAGACATGCACACGAAACTAGCCCCGATTTGGCAACTTCATTGAGAAATGACAGGAAGAGAAACAAGGGACATTGGATTCAATGCCAAAAGGGGCATTTGTTCTTTCCCAACCAATGTCTGTGACTAAGACAGCAGGACAGGCCCAACACAGGCCGTTTCTGACCCACAGGAAGACCGAAAGTACACACTCCCTCATCTCTCACTTTCCTGGTTTGGCTAAAGAGAGTCAGTTTGCTTGGGGCTTTTTGGTCAAGCCAGTGGACACTTGGGGTGCTGGCATCCTCAAGCTGGATGTACATGCAGAGAAAAGAAAGCCCAGGGGCCACAGCATCTTGCCGCCTCAGCTCGTGGAGTCCCTGACCATCTGCCTTCTCCCTTCCACCATTCAGATTCTTCTTGTATTTGTTCTGTATGCGATGACCCGTGCTTTCAGTGTAGTTGGCAGGAGAGCTAGAAAAAAGAATGTTCACTTCGTCCTCCTAGAAACAGAAATCAAAAGAGATTTGAGTATAAAGTACATCATGAAAGGTACATAACGATAGTGAAAATGAAAAAGTCCCTCTTTCCTAGGAAAAGACTGATTGTTTTATAGCCATGGTCACAAGTCAACACGAGAACTGCTTTGAATCCTGTTTGATCAGCCAATGACAGGAAACCCCTTAATCTAATCAGCCAATGACAGGAACCATACACAGTCAGCCAGTCAGTGACCCAAAGCTGAGTGAGCAGCAGCCTTCCAATGAACATGCGTGTGGAACTCAGTCAGCCGCTCCCAGTTCTGCCCAGTGTACCCACTTCCAAAGTGGACAGTGCAGTCACACCACTGTCCCCAGGACAATGCCATCGACCCCTGGCCCAACATTCTACCACCGCGATCTGCTCTGTGCAGCGATGCAGCCTCACCAGCCCACACCCCGGCCGAAGCACACGATGCATCAGACTTTGTTTCTCCTTCATTGAGCTGTGGTCTCCTCGGACGACAGGCGTCTGGAAAGATGAGGTGCCATTTGACTCTGGGAATGCGAGCCCAGTCCAGGAGCAAAGCCTCTGCTTCCCCTCTACATGTGGCCCTTTCCTGCATGCCTTCCACCCCCACGAGGAGTCAAACTGCTAAAGCTCTCTAATCAGGAGCGGCAATGCACCCACGTGCAATCACTCCCGGTCTGTCTTCCTGTTTAGCTCCCACTGTACCTCGTTGGGCGGAAAGCTTCTCTCCCTGGTTCCTTCCGGCTGTGTGAGTGATGAGCTCAGAGCCCGCGTGGGAACGAATGTCTTCCTCCGTCACACTCTCTAGTCGCGCTGGGCATTATTCCTAGGGAAATAGAATTGAATTAAGAGAGTTAGTAAGTCACATGTTCTCACCCAATTTTTACCGACAGTTTCTGTTAGAGAATATGAGAATGTTGAGCAGTTATTAAGACAATTTTACAAATTTCTTATATTCTGTTATTGCTTTTTTAGGAGTTGTTGAGAAGTAAGGAAGAGAAGCAGGTGTAGGTATTAATGCATCGCTGGAGCAAAACCACCTAATGTTCTCAAAACCGCTCCACTGCCCACTCCCGTCCGGAAGGGCCCAGGGAGGAGAGGGGCTGAGCTGAGCGGCCTGACTGGCCGGGCCCCGCAGGGCAGAGCTTCCAGCACATGCGTGAGTGCAGCTCACAGGTCGGGTGAGGGCTTCAGAGCTCATTGGGTCAGTCATTGTTGTTTCTACAAAGGAAACTGAGGCTTCAGAGGGCTGCATGGTTCGTCCAAGCCACATGCTTTAAGTGGCCATAATGGGACTGAAACCAATTTCTTAGATGCCACGACATATGTGTCATTCCCTCTGATGGGCGCTGCACGTGTTGCTCCAACTCAGTCATGAATGGCACCTGGTGACCGTGAGAAAAACCTCCCGCTTCTCGACGCGACTCCTTGTTGTCCTTTGTAAATGACATCGTTCGTTAACATCCATGCAATTGCAACGTTCCAGAAATAAGAGCTGAAATCCCAACCAGTAATAAATCAGATTGTGTTTTTGAGCGCCTTAACATTCGTAACAACACAAGAGTAGGAAACCGTCGTAAGTGAGGCGGTGCTTTGCTCCCAGGAAATCGGGGTGGAAGAGCTCGCCCCTGCCGCTCTGCAGCCACGTCCCAGCCTCCGGTCTTGTGGAGAGGCTGTCTCGATGGCCTTCATCCTTGAAACACTTGGAGCTCACTGGTGTTGGGACGCGTGACGTTTCCAGGTGTTGTTTTCTCCATGTTTGTGGCTCAATACGAGCTCCAGCCACAGTTGAGCATCTGGGCTCCGTCTTCAGAAACTTCCACAACACAACCCAGTTCTTCCCTTAAAACAACTCAGTTATCATCTCAAATGACAATGTCCCACGGCTTCTCAAGACCTTTATGGAGGATTTGAAAGCAAATGCTGTTCAAAGTCTCAGAAAACGCCGAAGAGATCATTAACTCCCTGCAGCCAGTTGCCAACCAAATCTAGTTGCTGGAGCTGTACAGACTTCAAAGCACTTCTGAGCTGATGACCGAAGGTGGTGAGGGAAACACGGGTGGGACTTTAGTTTTATTTTAGGTCTTTTCCTTCTGTTGTTGTTCTAATTATACTTAGATTTCCAGAGCAACTTTATGGGAAAATCAAAATTCCCAGGAAGTTTGAAATTAGATTGGGGGTTGGGGGGGGGAGAAATAACAACGGCTGCGCTTATTAGAAAACTGTATCACCGAGCAGCTCCGGGGGGTACACGACACACACGTGCTGTGTGAGGAGCAGCACACACCAGTGGCCGGGAGGGGATCAAGCCTGCCCCCCCTTCACCTCGCCTGTGTAAGGTAGGCAGCAATGGCTACCTGCCATAAGGCACCACCCCAGGTGTTTGGCAGCTCCCAGGTAGTATTTAATGAGAAGGTAAGGAACACGCAAGGACTGAAAAAGCAAAAGCACAGGGGGAAACAAGCATCATGAAATGGGGGTGGCATCCTGGCCTGGGGCAGCCGCCCCTTCTTTATGGCAACACCAGTCCGTGCAAATGAGGACCGAGCTCGGAACTAACTCATCAAACTGGACATCGTTGACATGGAGTAGCCACGATGATGAGGCGACAGTGGCTGGGGTGCGATCGGATTCCAAGCGCACCTTTGTGAGCTCTGTGCCCTTGGGCATGCTACTTCACCTCCCTGTTCTCCGTCTTCCTCGTCTGTAAACCACCGTCTCAATAGGAGCTGGGCCATGGAACACCATAAAGAAATGAAAGTGAGGGAGCTACAGCCACATACAACGTGGGCAGATCTCACCGTCGTAATGTTGGGTGAAAGAGGCCAAACACAAAATAATGCCTCCTGGAGAGTCTCCTTCATGGACGGTTCTAGAACCCAAACTTGATCTCTGGCTTCAGGGGTCAAGAGAATAGTTACTGTGGGAAGACAGAGGGCCGCTGGAGGCAGCTGTCAGGACGGCTTCGGGAGGTGGCGGATTTCCTGTCCGGGTCGCGTGGCAGGAAGTTCAGACGCTGCCCCCCACCTGTGCTCTGCTCTGTGCCCCAGTGTGCCCACGCAGGTGGGACCTGTCCTGCTGTCCCCACTCAGTCTTGACCAGCTGTCCTTTCACTCTTCGCGTTGTCTTGGTTTGGACAGTAAATACGATTCTCACGCTGTTTGCATTCATTTAAAAGTGTCCCAGGGCCAATCACCTGTCTTGTGGGGGTGGCCGCCTGAGGGCTGTGCATGTGGTGGGGATTCTCTGTGTGGTCTGTGGACCCGTTGGGGAGGTCTTTCAGCCATAGGCTGTCAGCAGTTCCCTAGGACCCATGGCCTCCACCTCTGCTCAGCCGCACCCTGTGCCTTCCTCTCCCTCTGTGGGCCTCCCCATCTTAGCCTGGGGTCCCCAACTCCACATCCACCTCCTGCCCCTCCCTGATGGCTTCCACTCACGTGGCAGCTCTGAGTCACCTCTTCTCCCCGATTGGTTTGTATTTTCTAAGTGTAGTCATCGCTCCGTCAACCCGCCTCATCACCTACAGCGTTTGTCACTTGTCCTGATGGCGTCTGGCCTCCATGACAATGCAGGATGCTCATGGGTCTTGCAGACACATGGCACCTACAGATGTGCTTGGCAATGGCTGAGCCCCTGCAGCGCTAAAGTAGTCACGTGTCCATGTATTCAGCAGACATTTATTAAGTGCCTACTGAGTGCCATTCCTGGGGGCATTGCTGTGGGAGTCACCCAACAAAAAAGAAAAAAAGAAAAGTCGTGTTGGGACAAGTGAGCCGAAGAAGGGACTTGGAGATGTGACGGGGAGCGATGGCCATGGCCGAGGAGGACTGTCAGAGGTGGACAGGAGCACGTCATGAAAAGGGGAAAGGGGGACAGTGGTGGAGGGGAAAGGAGTCGCCCGTGGATGCCACCAGCCATGGTGACTGTCACAGGAAGGGAGGCCAGTGCCAACAGGTGTCGTCAGGACTCAGGGGACGGGGAAGACACAGCGGGGACGAACAACAAGAAACCGTGAGCAGGTTTTAGCAAAGTCGTCCAAGACCGTGTCCTGAAGACGTCAGGCAGTTCTGTGGGGAGGGGGGGGGCAGGCACAGGCCAACCAGAAAGAGCGTCAGGGGCCAGTGCGTTCCAATGCCACTGAGGGCTCAGTGAGGGCGGGCGGGGGACACAGATGAGGGCGGGGCGCAGATGGGGGGTGGACAGGGAGGGTGACTGAGAAGTGTGTTAGCGGCAGAATGGGTGCTGAGTGAGGAGAGGTTAGCTGTGGATTGAGGAGAAGTCAGAAAGCAGTAGCCAATCCTTCTGGCAAACCATGTGTGTGCATGTGTGTGCGTGTGCGTGTGTACACGTGTGCCTGGCTGGTCGCCACCAGAGCAGCAACTCATGCATCATCCCCCTGTCATCGTCCTGGCATGGACCAGCTTGGTGGCACTGCCAGTCACACCCCCTGTATGGCCAGTCCCCTGGGAACTGCAGTGATTCGCACTGACCCTGCCTCACTTCAGCACAGCTGTGACTACCGGTGCTGGGGTCACAGGGCTGTGGACGTGGCTGTGTCAGGGAGCCACACCCTGGGCCACTGGGGAGCCCGCAGACCCGAGAGCAGGAGCCAGTCTGAGGGAGGAAGCAAAGGAGGAGCTCGCTGACCCCCAGGACACCCCGTGCCCTCCAGCCCACCTGCCTGAGAATAAAGGGGACTCTCACTTCCCGCCTTTTTGGGCCCCGCGTCTTAGTGGGAGGCCCATGTGGCCCAGACTCGGTCCCCCTTTTGGCCATGGGGCACATCGCAGGCTCTGTGCGGATCCCAGGAGGCTGTCCTCACCCCTCACGCAGACGCTGGACAGGCTCCAGGATGGCTCGGTCCCCAGCTGCAGGGCACGCAGAGCCAGCACTGGGACACCCGCACGGGCCACTCGCTGGCGACCTTCTGTTTGTGTTCGCTCTTCCTCCTGATTTGTATGTGTTTGAAGGAAATTGTCACCCTTCTGTTCACAATGCGCTTGAAGCCTGGATGTAACTCTCCCCTGTCCCCCAAGACACTGGCCCCAAGGCCCGTTGCCTGCAGGGCACCCACTGCGCCCAGCATGAGACTTCGGCACCTTCCCAGAGTCTGTATTTCAGTGACAGCTTTGTCGGACTGTCCCCTTACACGGACTGTGAGCTGCCACCACTTCTTCCACTTCCCACCTGGGGCCAGTCTCCCAGCCCTTCCCCCGCTCAAGACCCACAGGGACGTCAGCCGGTCCTGACACCTTCCACGCCCCCCTGACCAGGAAGTGCTGTTCCCACACTTCTCGCCGTATCACCCCTCCCATGTGGGGGACAAAGAGCCAGCGGCTGGCACTCCCTGGGAGAGGAGGGTGAGGTTGGGCTCCCACCTGCTGCCTTCTTTCCCCACCACCTGTGCCACCTCCCACTGTGCCCGGGGAGGTGAGGCGTCCGTGTTTTTAAATGTATGAACTGGTAGATGTCCCCTCATCCTTAGTAGGTTCTAAATGCTTCAGGACATGAAAACTGGCTTGGTCCTGGGAAAGGATTTTCCCCAGTACCTGCTCCAAAACGTTAGTCGTGATGCTGTGGGCCACTGATGTGGTCACCAGCTTCATGCAACGACCGCCCACGCGGCTCACAAACGGCACGTGTGTCCTTACAGGTCGGCACAAGGGCTTTGTTCTTCTCCACGTTTGGGGAACGAGAACTCAGAGTGGCTTGCACAGCGAACACGTGCATTGTGAGGACCAGTAAAACCCGAACTCTGAGGGCCAGCAGTTGACGGCAGGGGTCTGCTCCCCATTGGCTTTCCCCGGGATACTTTCCTGCCATAACTCATGCCACTAGGTGCCAGTGTTGTTCCACCAAAGTGACCCTCAAGAAGGACAGGTGGTCCCCACTTAGATGTACTTGGCGTTCTTTAAAAAGATGTTTTTCAAAAGAACGTGGAAGTCCAAAATCTAGTCGGAGAATTTACTATAATAACGTTTTATGCATTTCCACATCGTCCCGTTAGACAGTCAAACGAACACATGCTGTAAAGGGGAGTCAGGCGCCTCCTCGGCAGTGTTCCATCAGCTTGGAGGTAGAAAGAAAGGATTTCTGTTGAAATACCGTCCACCTTACAAACTGGGGCCTTTAGTTCTTGCTCATTAAGCAAAAGCAGGTGAACTGACAGCTCGTATCTGATTTCTAACACTTTTCCACAAGGACCATTGTCTCTCACTGCGTTAAGTCCCCCTTTGAGCTCTCTACAAAACCCCCCCACGTAGCAGCTCAGAATGCAAGGCGCTTGTTTCCACATAACTTCTGCCAGAATAACTTCTAAACACACTGTGTCTAAAAGTAATGCCGTCGAGGCGGGCTGACACCACGCTGGCTTCTGTCTGTAACTCATCGTCCCGCCTGTGCTTTGTCCTGCGTCACAACAGGTACGGAATCTGTGACGGTTAGGTTGTCCATTTGCCACAGGCCTAGTGTGTCACGGGATGTGACCAGTGCCGTCGCACCTCCCGGAAAGATGAAGAAGTGACAGTTGACATCAGGAGGAAGATGGCACACACCGGCCGGACCTGGGTCTGCTGGAGAGATTGTCCTGGCTGCTGACCGCAGCGGCACGCAGGGCACATTTTCTCAGGAACACGAGGTGAACAGTGGGACCTCATGGGCCAGCACGGCCGTCCTGACAACTGCTGCTGACGACCTTGCAGTGGCAGCAGAAGAGATCATGGCCCTTTTCTTTACGTCATGTGGGGACGTGGCCTGTGTGATCAGGACGTGCAGCCGCTGCTCAGCACTCTCCCCGCAGACGAAGAAGCAGCTCGGCAGAAAAACAGCAACAAGACCCGACTGTAAAACTGCTGGCTGATACAGTCATGGCAAGAGGTGTTTGTTCAGCATCTTTCCATCCTTTTATAGTAAACACGTTGTCAGCAAGCTGGGAAACCTCATGTTAAAGAGAAATTCTTCCAGTGGGAGAGACGGGTCCTCAGTTTGAGGATTCCATCAGTTCAGGAAAATCCTCGTTCTTATCTCTCCCCTGGTTCCTTCTAGTCTCTTCTCTGAACTCTAACAAGATTTATATTAAACTTATTTCTCATTTTATTCTTCATTTGTCTTCACTTTTAAAAATATAGGTTCAATATCTTTGTCTATATCCCAGAAGTAATTATGATAAAAAATGTGTAACTGCCTCAGTAATTTATTCAAGCGTTGGCTGCAGGTAAACCCGACAAGCACACCGGGGGCCGACTTGAGGGGAGCAGTGGAGGAAGGTGGGATCGCTGGGCAGCGGCAGCGTGAGGGCGGGAGGGACGAGAGGGGCAGCTTAGCTTTGTGCTGGGCCGTAAGCAAAGCCGGTGGCTCAGGACAGACACGTAGAGGACGGCGAGCTCTGCAGTGTGTGTGAGCCGCTTGGTACAGCACAGGTGCTGATTCCAGTTTGGGGTGACATCCTTTATACTGGTGTTTTCTGCGGCCCCTGAGTTTCAGTCTTATGGGGACAGAGAAGCCACCAACCAGGCCACTTGTGATGGGTCCCTCTGGTTGCTGCCCAGTTGTCTGGTTGTCTTGGGCTCAGAGGACGTCCTACAACAGACAAGGTGGCCTCTGAGCTGGGTCTTGTGTTGGGGTCCCTCCTGCCCTCCCCCTGGTGGCCTCAGGGTGCCCTGGTTGGGAAGGCAGGTTAGGCCCACGAGGATGCCCACGAGTGCCCTGGGTGCTTGTCGCTGGCAGGATCCCCACGGCCCCCCTGCTGTGGTGCTGGCTCTGCTGTGGTCAGGCGGGAGGTTGCCATCTACCTGAGGGGCCTCTGCTGCCAGTTTGGGGGTCGGCTGTGCTGGGCCTGGGCCACCCATTGGGCAGGAGGCCTGGACCTGCCCCCCGACCCCCACCCCTGGTCCTGGGGCCCCACAGCCTTCTCCCTCCTCTCACTCTTCTCTGTGTTTGTTTCCATTGCCTCCTGCATTTTTCCAGAGTTTACAGCTGTGTTTACCAGGAGAATGGGGTCTGTGTCGTGTCATGTGGACCAGCAGTGGCCTGGTAATAAGCTTTAAATCAATACATTGGACAATTTCCTCCATAAGCATAACTTCATAAAACTCATTGTAGTGACACAGAAAACCTACATGGCCCGGCAGCCACTAAAATAATTGAAACAACATTGAAGATATTCACAGAAAACAGCACCAACAACAGTGGTATGTATGTAGCAAGTTGCATCAAAACTTCAAGGGACGTTAAATTACAAGGCTTTCCAAGAATAAAAACTACAGAAAACTCCCAGAATAGGTTTGAGACGGTAGTGGAATTACAACACAAATCC
Source organism: Rhinolophus sinicus (assembly GCF_036562045.2). Classification (NCBI taxonomy): domain Eukaryota; kingdom Metazoa; phylum Chordata; class Mammalia; order Chiroptera; family Rhinolophidae; genus Rhinolophus; species Rhinolophus sinicus. Next base: position 116,446,463 of record NC_133758.1, read on the forward strand.
CAAGTAAGGTACGTGGCAAAGAAAAACTATGAATCAGGACACTTTACGAGCAAGGATGAGTATATCCTAACAGAACTTTCGCAAACTCAAGCCAAAATATGAAACAAAGACGGTGCCAAGTTGGGTTCCGCCCAGAGACACCAGGATGATTCTAAGTCACACCCTCCAGTCCTGTGATTCACAGCTCCAGGGGTTAAAGGGGAAACCGCATGATTTTTTACAGATTAGGCAAAAAACCAATTGACAGAAATGTTAGAAGTTAGCGAATAAGCTGTTATTCTGGGTAAGAAAGCGTCAACATGGAGCAGCTGAGAAGGACGGACTAGTCCACGGCAGACTCCAGAGGATGGAGCCGTGAGCTGGGCTCACTCTCACCCCCTCACTCACGAGGATAAAAACGGGCTGACGGCAAGTCCTCCACGCGCCCATATGCAGAGGGAAGCCGAACGGAGTGGGCAATAGGGGTTCGACCACACATGACTGAGCTTGGGAAGTGAGAATTAAGACCAATATTTGATGAGCATCGGGCAGAATAAAAAACCTCTGCAAAGAACGTGTTGGTACAAATGTGGCCCAAGTGGAGTGCTGTACAAGGCAAGTATTTCTGCACGTAAGAGAGAAATCTGGCGGTATTGAGTGGACTAGAAAATGTACCCGTTGTCCCGCTCTGATGTAGGCACCCACCCTAGGAAGGCCAACGGGGTCACAGGACATGTACCCAGGAGTGGTCGTGGCAACAAAGGTGACGGGAAAAGGCTTAGGCACATAGGTATGTCTTCACCTCGCAGAATATTGTGAGTGCTGAAAATGAACGTCTCAGATATACATGCATCAATAGGGGAAATATAGGAAAAATGTAAACAGGTTAGCAAAAGAACCGGAGGAATGTAGTGGGGTAGTGTGGATGCTAAACGTGTAAAAAAGAGAAGCGGTGAAAGGGTAGCTGTGTCATGCCACTATCCTACGGATGTAAAACTATGCAAAATGATTGCATAGCTGTACAGGTTCTTATGTGCACAGCATCACATGTAAGACGCTGTAAACACCACCCGGCAGTGGTTCCTTGTGGAAAAGGAGCGGAGAAGAGGCCAGTGAAGGCGCTGCAGGCCAATGTTTGGGGATGTTATTTTGTAAGCAGTTAGGGTGAGTAATGATGATTATTACACTGTGCTTTGTATGCGCTTATATCTGAAATATCTCATAATTTAAAGACAACGTATTTGTCAGCCTGCAGCTGATATTACCCCACGGCCCTGCTCCTCACACGGGAGCAGCGGCTTCCTGCATTTGCGTCTAGAGATTCCCTTGCACTTGCACTTGTACTTGGGGCAGCTCCGTCTGTCTCACAGTCTCCACCCCTGTCTCCACCTCTGTCCATACCCCTCCCCACACCCCAACCGCGCTGCCACCTCTGCCCCCTACCCCCACCCCCACCCCATCCCTGTCCCTGTCCCTATCTCTGTATCTATCTTCCTGGCTCTAGCTTTTTCTCTACCTTTTTATCCACTCTTTAAAAAACATGTCAGAGACACTTGTAAACATAAGCAGACACCCTGCTTTTTTAAAAATTGATCATTTTATAACTTGACAGAGGTTTTAATTATCGCTATAATGGCAATCACATTACTCTACATAAATGTATTAAATTGAAATGTTGTTCATCTTAAATTTATACAGTGTTATATGTCAAATATATTTCAACTAAAAAGCAAAAAATCAATATTCCTCAAGCTGTTTCCATGTCAGCATATGTCAACACATTTTATTCTCTCTAAGATCCATGTTGATTTTTATGACGTGCATGCGTCATGATGACTTTCCAGCACTCCATCAATTATCAGCTAGTTCTTTGCTGTTCCAAATGAAACATCTAAGTCTGCACATGTCTGCATGAAATTTGTAGGATAAATTGAAAGAATTGGAGTTGCTGTGTTATACAGTTCTTAGATTTTGAAAATTCCCCAGGCATAATTAATTACACCCCAGGCAGAGTTACCTACTCAGCCTTCCTGTTTATGGCATTGTGAGCATTAAGGTTTTATATGTATGGTTTTAGTTTCACAGTAACCAGGGTATTGATTATGTGTTTTCTTCTTCTTTTTAATTAAAGTTTATTGGGGTGACAGTTGTTAGTAAAGTCACATAGATTTCAGGTGTACAATTCTGTATTACATCATCTATAAATCCCATTGTGTGTTCACCACCCAGAATCAGTTCTCCTTCCATCACCATATATTAGACCCCATTCATGCTCTTCTAGAGGCCCCCCTCCTCCCGCCATTACCCTCTGGTAACCACTAAACTATTGTCTGTGTCTATGAGATTTTGTTCCTTCATTTGTTTGTCTTGTTTTTTTGTTGTTTTCAGTTTTATATCCCACATATCAGTGAAATCATATGGCTCTCTACTTTTTCTGTCTGACTTGTTTCACTTAGCATTATGATCTCAAGATCCATCCATGTTGTCACAAATGGTCCTATTTCATCTTTTCTTACCGCAAAATAGTATTGTGTATATATACCATGACTTCTTTATCCATTCATCTATCGAAGGACATTTTGGTTGTTTCCATGTCTTGGCCACCGTAAACAAAGCTGCAATGAACATTGGAGCACACTTGTCTTTATGGATAAATGTTTTCAGATTTTTTGGGTAGATACCCAGGAGAGGGATTGCTGGATCATATGGCAATTCTATTCGTAATTCTTTGAGAAACCTCCACGCTGCCTTCCATAACGGCTGTACCAGTCTGCATTCCCACCAACAGTGTATGAGGGTTCCTTTTTCTCCACAGCCTCTCCAACACTTGTTACTATTTGTCTTGTTGATGGTAGCCATTCTGACTGGGGTGAGGTGATACCTCATTGTGGTTTTTATTTGCATTTCTCTGATGATTAGTGATGTTGAGCATCTTTTCATATGTCTATTTGCCATTTGTATGTCCTCTTTGGAGAAATGTCTCTTCAGGTCCTCTGCCCATTTTTCAATTGGGTTGTTTGTGTTTTTGTTGTTGAGTTGCATGAGTTCCTTGTATATTTTGGATATTAGACCCTTATCAGAGGCACTGTTTGCAAAAATCTTCTCCCTTTTAGTTGATTGCCTCGTTATTTTTGTCGATGGTTTCTTTTGCTGTGCAGAAGCTTTTAAGTTTCATATAGTCCCATTCATTTATTTTAGCTTTTACTTCCCTTGCCTTTGGAGTCAAATTCATGAAAAGCTCTTTGAACCTAAGGTCCATAAGTTTACTACCTAGGTTTTCTTCCATGCAGTTTATTGTGTCAGGTCTTATGCTTAAGTCTTTAATTTTGGTGCATGGTGACAAATAGCAGTCCAGTTTCATTCTTTTGCACGTGGCTATCCAATTCTCCCAGCACCATTTATTGAAGAGGCTGTCTTTTCTCCATTGTATGTTTTTTGCTTCTTTGTCAAAAATTATCTGTCCATATTTATGTGGGTTTATTTCTGGGTTCTCAATTCTATTCCATTGGTCTGTGTGTCTGTTTTTCTGCCAATACCATGCTGTTTTGATTATTGTAGCCCTGTAGTACAAGCTAAAGTCAGGGAGTGTGATACCTCCAGCTTTGTTCTTTTTCCTTAGGACTGTTGTTAGCGTTAATTTAGTCTTTGTCATATATGACAATTAATTCTTTAAGTATTTTTCTTCTCCTCTGGACTCTCAAGTCCTCAAGGAAAAATCTTTTTTCGTCGACACAGCTATACAACGATTCCTCTCGCATCGCACTCATAAGTACTCGCCCGAAACCTTCTAAGTTCTGCTCACCACTGCCATCCATCCCACTGAGTCAGTCCAAGCAGAAGGGACAGGTGTGTCTCCCCAGGAGCCGGCCCCTCAGAAGTCACAGGGAATCGTGGTGACTCAGGGCTGATACCCTCTATTCCACCTGCTCTCGGTGTTTCTGGGGAAAACAAAAATGCCCGTAACTGTGAAGGCCGTTGGTGTTTCTGAGTAACTCATCCCCAGGGCGGGACGCTTGCTGGCCCCAGTAGGATACTTATCAGTCAGCACACTCATTACCTGTGACTCTGTTGAGACCTGCACAAGACTCATGGAGACTCCGGAGGCTGAGAGCATTTCTAAGTATTTAACAAAAGGAAGGTAGTGTTTGGAGGCAGCTCCTTACACACACGTTCTACAATCTCCAGGAGTTCCAGAGAAGCCAAGGGGTCCACTAGACCAGTGATTTTCAAAAATAACCCTTTAATGAGTTCTTGATCTGGCCTCTGCTTTAGACACGGTGTAGATTAGAGCCTTCAGGGAAGTTAAGTATAAAAAAATAAAATAGCATATCTTTTCATACCCGTCAGGTTAGTCAAAGTGCAACGCTGCCAAAAACAACAAAAGTGGCATTTGATGTGATGGGATACCCAGTCCCGCAGAGCTGAGCCTGTGCTGGGAGCAGAGGCAGGTCTGCCCTGCTGTTCTCAGGGGACCGTGCGCTGACTGGTGTCCAAGTTTAAAACATGCAAACCCTGAAGTTGTGATGGGTTTCAGACTTCACCCTGCAGACTCATGTAAGATTGTGCATCAGGGAGTGAGTCCGTTAAGTGGGTCACTAAGTATCACGTTATAGAAACACTCCCCACAGAACTAGGCAGCCACTGAAAAGAATGAGCATGATTTATAGAAACTGAAATGTTCCCACATAATACAGTAGTGAATAAAAGCTATTAGGTTGGTGCAACAGTGATTGCGGTTTGAAAGATTAAAAATAATTGCAAAAACCGCAATTACTGTTGCACCAACCTAACACAAGGCTCAAATCTCTCTCTCTGATATAGATCCCAAGTCATTAGACACATTTGTCCTTGTAATGTCTAATGTTATTTATAAATCACATATAAGAGTGATTTGGGTGTCATAGCCATAAAACACACGGGTGTTTTTACGCCCAGCTATGTTGTGCGTTTAGAAAATGGTCTCGAGAAAGAGTGAGTCTGTGTCCCGATGTCCATGACCAGCTCTGGTGACCAACTTATAAGCCACTGCTAGGATGGAGGAATTAGTCTTAACTTTCATCACTAATTTATATATTCTCCTTATTGTGTGTGTGTGACAGTAGATAATTTGTAGACAAAAACCAAATACATTTGTCTTCCACAGTGATAGTCACAAACTGAAAATAACCAGAACAACCTAAAACAATAAAATGCTAGCTACACCAGCAAACAGAAAACTGCTGCTCACCTAGGAGAAAGTTTTTGAAAGATTTGCAGTCTCTTTGTCTAGACAATAAAACATTACAGGCATTAAACACCTAAAAATGGAGAAACGCTATATTAACAACGAAAACACTTTTAAATATGTCAGCTTCGTAAATTGATATATAAATGAAAACCTGACTTGACAACATACATTCAAAGCCACGAAATTAAGAGAAACTAATTCAAAGCCATGAAATTAAGAGAAACTAAGAGCAGGTAGTTGGTGGGCTCAGCGCTGGCAGGACATCACATCCCTTGGGCCCCCTCAGCAGACAGAGCCAGAAGACACACGTACGTGTGTGCCGACCCACAGGCTGCCCATCTATGTTTATTTTTGCATCGGTGTGAGTGTGTGTACGTATATACATAGATAACATAAAATACAATATCGATATATATTACTGTATACAATAGAACACAGATACATTTAAATAAGTAATAGTAATAGATACAAAAATAAGCATGAGTTTACACTGGTATTTCTGACTAATCCAAACCACAGTGTTCATTCTAATTTTTATTCCACTGCTAAATTTGTAAATTATTTCTCTGATCATGAGAATCCTGAGTCCTATAATGTACTATTTAGTTGCACATTGGTTCAGCCCGGATTACATCGTAAGCCACCTTGGAATTATTGAGGCCTACACCTGTGAGGGGGAGAAGCCAAAACAGGGCACCGCTTACAGTCCGCGGACAACACATAGTTTTACAAAGTCACTTTGAGGGCCCTGCCCCCGCACGCTTTCGGCGAGGCTTGAATCTGGACACAGTCAAGTTCGTGTGCACTGCGTCCAGCTCCGGAACGAACGCCGTGGAGAGTCCTGTGCCCACCCCACAGGACCTTACACAGCATTTCACTCTAAAACTTAACTTGGGGGGCCTCCCTGCCATAAACCTTCCTCCCTCCCCCAAACTGCCCGTCTGTCTTTTGTCCCAGCATCATATTTTCAGACTGTCACGTAAGTGGAGTCACACAACACAGCCTTTGGGTCCGGAAACTTTTACTTAGAATTTGGAAGCCATCACTGTCCCGTGAATTAGCGGCGCTGCCTCCCTGAAGTTGTGGGAGGCCAGTGGTGGCACTGACCAGCTGCGGCCCTGGGCACGGCCCTCACAGGTCTCCTGAGCTTGCCCAGATGGAACATAGGGCCTGTCATGGGCCCTGGCCTCCCCCCAGGGTGGCAAATTTCCAAGTGTCCACAGGGCCCGTCTCGTTGCCTTTCCTGCGTCCCGTGGTCTTTGAAGGCACAGGGACGGGGGGGGTCTCTGGAGACTGGGCTGTGTCCCTTCCATCACAGAGCATCCCAGGGGAGACCACCCAGGGTTCCTTTGATACCCCCATCTTTTGGGGTGCCTTGTAAAAGCACGCAAGGGGGGGAGGGGGGATCCCCTCTGTGTGAAACCCTCAGGGCCTCAGCCAATCCTGCGAGCCCACACTCCACACTGAGCATTTCATGAAGAAATCTGAGCTCCATTCTGTTTTGTGTGCAGACGTGGCCGCATTTGCTCCAGGAGAGCAAACGCTCAGGTCCCAGGTCCTGCTCCTCCCAGCAGGCACCTGTCTCCACTTTTCTGATTACTTGTTCACCCAATGACCTCAGTTCTCTCCTGGCTTCAAGAAAAGAGCTAAACGTGCAGATTATCCAGGATTGTTCTGGTCGTGAGACCAGGAGTGACCCTCTGTCCAGCTCCCCAACCATGTCGACAGCAGGGGCCCACACGGCGATATCGGAAATCCTCACGCAACATCGTCCATAGGTTCGCAACTTTCAGCGAAACGACGTCCAAAGAAATCAATATTTCTACAGCCTAATTGATAGAAACAAGAGTTAAAGTCCTACAGTGTCTCACCAACATTGTGATGAAATGACATTGAAGAAAACAAAGTCATTTGAGGACCTGCCGTGCACACGGTGACAAAGTGAAGGCCATCACCCTTGTCAGGGGCCCAAGATGAGTTCATGGTGAGCGTCATATAGAAACAAGAGAGGTTTCCTGGGGTATGTCTGTCATTTTCTAGGTCTGTGGCATTGGACATTTTGCTCTAACTCTGCAAGTCTCGATTGCCTCGCCTGTGAGGTTACTGCCGTCCCTGACCCGCATTGCCGAGGACGTATGCACGGCCGGGTGACGCTCCACATCCATCCAGTTATCCTGCTGCTCCATGTGCAGACAGAACAGGGGTGAGGGTCCCCAAGTTCACTGAATAGAGAAATGAGGTAGTGAGGCGATGGACCCACAAGGTCGTCCGGCCCCGAAATGGCCCCGCAGGGAACCAGACCTGGGACCCCACAGCCCAGCATTCCTCCACCTCAAAAACAAAGAAAAGATCACATCTTGAAAATTTAAGTTCCTCCCGTAGTGCTGCCTTGTCCCCAAGAGTGTGACAACCTCCTTTAACTTTAACGAGGACCCTTGTGGAGGAGATGCTCTAAAGCTCCTTCTACCAACCCAGGAGCCGAGTCTGAAGCCCCCGTGGGGGGCGCTTTGGGCAGTTGCAGTCACTGTTTTCAGCATGTGTGGTCACTGCCCCGGAATTTACAACCTGATACACATGTCTTCACTGTGGTCATAACCAGGGACAGATGAGTTTCTAACCCAATTTGTACTCCATGAAAAAAATAGCCTGTGGACGGGGTTCAAATCTAAAACTAAGAAACAGAATTTCCATGACGAAGTGGAGTCGAATTAAGGCAATTTGCTGACGACGTTTCAGAGCCTCTCCTAGTCCTCGAGGGAAGAAGAGCTCGTTTAGCTCATCGTTATTCTCAGTGTCCCAACAAGGTGAGATGCAGGGACCGAGCCCAACGGTCGGTGCAGGTCCTGCTGGCCGTCCACACCCGCTGCCTCCAGGGACGGCCCAGGTTACGAGGCGCACTCCGTCTGGGACCAAACTCCCTGCTGCAACTTCTGTTCCTCGCAGCTTTGCAGTGGGTTCCATGGGGACTGTAGGGGAGTCCGTGGGGTTTGGGAAACTCAAGGAGCTCGTCCCTGGGGGGTCTGCAAGGCTAGAGCAGCCGGTGGTCAGGAACGGCCTTTGTGTCAGCACAGACAGGCGTGGGTAGCACAGCTGCTCTCTTCACGCCCAGAGCATGTGTGGTCTGAGTGTCAGGAAGACAAAGCCAGGCAGTAGCAAACGTGTGTTTCCAGGCTTCTAAAAGGCTGTATTTTCTTAATGCAAAAGCAATATACCTTTGCTTTTGAATTTTTAAAAATACAGGTAAACAAAAAAAATTAAGTTTGAAATAAAAATAACCCATATTCCACAGTCGGGATATAATTTCTAAACTTAACAGTTTAGCTGGAATCGTTTATTGGGCGTCATTGTCATATTTTATGATATGGTATTTGGTGGACTCTGATGTCCCCACAAGCTAGAAGATGCATTTATGTAAGTCCACTCTGTGTGGAACCATTTCTGAAATAGTGAGGGGCGTCTACCTGACAGTCCTGGTGACAGTGACTGGTAATTAAAAGAAGGAGAGGAGGGGAGAGGAGGCGAGAGGAGGGAGGGAGGGAGGAGGAGGGAGGGAGGGAGGAGGAGGGAGGAGGAGGAGGGAGGAGGAGGGAGGAGGAGGGAGGGAGGGAGGAGTCCCGAGAACGAGAATGATCACACACCAACGCCAGCAGCACCCAGACATGAGCAGAACTGCAGGCAAAGAGCTGTGCGTGTTCCAGCACAGAAGGAAGGACCACAGAGAGCCAGGGAGGCACAAGACCCGCGTGGTAAAGAGCTCAAATGGGCAAGTACCTGTCCAGGACGAGACAGACGACCTCTGTACGTCAGCAGAAACACCGATGCTCAGTCAGTACCAGCGGCTTTGAGACCGTTTGGGCAGAGACCTCAGGGGTGAGCCTCTGTTAGGTCTCCTGCCCTTCGTCGCTCTGTGAAACTGAGGAGAGCGACAGTGCTGGGTTCAGATTGCGGTTCAGAGGCCCCACGGGCCTGCAGAGGGGACGTTGTGCTAAGAAATGTCACTACCGTGCAAGCTGGGCCGATCTTTCTGAGAATCACGCTTTCCACACCGGTCAAGTGTTGCCTCTGGTTCCCAGGGACTTTGGTGTGAGAAACAGAGTTTTGATTCTTCATTTCTGTGAAGATTTTAAAGAAGCTGCAGTAAACATTTTTAAAAGATGGCTGGTATCTTGCCCTGCTCATTGTCTCTGCATTTGGCAGAGAGCGGCCTCTCTCAACATCTTACCAAAGAAATGAAGAGATGTCACCTGCTCAATGCAAGCTGTGTGTGGCTTGAACACAGCCCACTACAAAGCAGGGCGGCTGGCGTCACACAGGCACAGATTCACAGGGAGGTGGTGACAGAGTGTTTTACCCAAAGGGAGCAGAAACGGAATGATGACGTCGCATTGCTCGATGCTCAGGACGCTGTGTTTTATCACATTTAATCTTTGTGTTAATCTCCTTCGCAGATGAGTAATCTGAGTCATAACCAGGCTAATGAGACTGAGCTTATGCAGCTACCAAGAGGCAAGTCCGTACCTGAAAACTACTTCTGAGTCCAAAGTTACAGGGCTCCAAGAAGTTACACTATCTGAAAGGCCAACGAATTTTTCCATTCTTTCTTTTAGTCAAAATACCTGGGAGTCAAACTCACCATAAACAAAGGAAAAAGACAAGCGCTGGTCTGTGCATCGCACCAGAAGGCAGATGGCGGCTATCCTGGGTCCATTAAAAGCTCTGACAAAATTGAATAAGAAAGATGAACACGACAGAAGAGAAACTGCAGGAATGTGTAACTAGCCACTGACAAATGGCCACATGTGCATAGACGAGAGGGGAAGTGCTCAGCCTCCCTAACTTTCAAAGCAACAGCCTTGAGCATTACCCCCGACCTTTCTGAATCCAGTTTCCTCATCCACAGTCCCCACTGCAAAGGCCAGTGTGAGACCTTAATGTGCCCAAAGCAGGGGCAGGTCCAGTGCCCAGGAGCATGTCTGGCGTCTGGCACCTGCAGGGGGTACGGCCCGCGAGAGGGGAGCACTGGACCAGCAAACAGACACGAATCACGTCTCCTGCTGGATACCCACTACCGTCCTCGTCAGCGCCCCACTGGGGATGATGACGACTGGTGTTGACTGACACGCAGGCTGAGGGTTAGGATGTGTCCCAGTGTCTCGGGGAGGATGAAGGGTCACCCTGGGCACTGCTGAGCCCGTGGCCATGGGAGGGGGTTAGGAAGGAAGAGGAGGACGTGGGTCCTCATGCCACCACCCTGACTCTAGGTTCAACTTTCAAGGCTCATATCAACATAAGAAATGTCAAACTAGGCATGTCCGCCAACCCTGTGACAAGTATGAAATGTCACTGAGCGTTTGTCTGTGCTCAGTGGTGGACGTTCTGGAGGAAGAGAGCGGTCAGTGCCAGTTAGTGGGACTGAGCCCGCGTCCTCTGGGTGCTTCCGGGGTCTCCAGCAGCTTGGTCACACTCCAGCCTCACCGGGACCATCCATGAATGGGTTAACCCCTGCCTCACCAGGTGCTTTTACAGAGTAAATAAGACAAGGTCTCCAGAGTGATCTGGATTTGTGTGGAGAGGTGGCCAGAGCAGGCGTGGGGACCCCTGAGCTGGAAGCCCACTTCTGCCTCTCCGGTCAGGACACGAGTCTCCCACCATGACTGTCACGCCTGTCACTCATGCTCCCTCACCCTCACACCGTCCTATGGCCGGCCCCATGTGTTCTGAGCGTCGGGGTTCAGGCCTGAAACTCGCTCCTTCCAGATGTGTAACCGGTCACTCCCTTCCAGGCCGGCCTGTAGCTCACCACCCGGCAGATGGACAAGCTCCGTCATGGAAACTACGACGAGGGCTCAAAGATGCCAAGAGAAACACAGCAGGCGACATGCAAGCCAGATGTGTTGTCTAGACAATTTAGGATCATGACCAAATCCAGCCCACAAATCAGATTATCCGCTACGTTGCATCCCAGTCCCGCTGCATGGAGAGTCACTTAGAGGGAGACGTTGTGTCGACATCTTCCTGCCACCGGTCCCGTTCTGTTCATGCACAAAGGTCTGACTTTCCTCAGACACAATTGCTGAAATAAAATTGACCTCAACACTGCACACTGTCCTAAGAGGAGTGCGTGACATTCCCAGGAGAGGGTTGGGGGGAAAGGCCCGTGTGTGGCCTTCAGAAACAATGGGAAGCAGAAGCCACGTGAAGAAGGTCGTGTGCCTGAGCATGAACTTCAGAAAGTCTTTGGCGCTGAATCAAATAACGTGATAGTTCTGTGTGTTCCTGTGACCCTGCAGGGTTACTCACCCTGCACCAGGCTCGCGCAGAGACGTCTGGGAAACGTCCACCAGTCCTGAAGTCTGGGATCCATGAAGAGCCCAGATATACGGAGGGTCAGGAGAGACGGGCCTGGAGCGGCTGGACGCCAGCGTTGCTATCTCCTGGGTGTGTCAACTTCAACAAGGCAATCCCTGCTTTCAGCCTGCTTCCTCAGTGCTGCAATGGAGATCATATTTATGACACAGGTGTCAGAAGAGTTATACTTAATAAGATGTATGTTTTTTTCAGTTAAGACTCTTAACAAGCCTGCACGCAGTAAGGAGTGTCTTCATCTCCCAGGAAAGGAAATAGGGCTCAGAGGTGATAACGGGACATTGTCACATAAAGCTACCCAGTGACACTGATGCACATGGGAGCTTTGTGGGACTCCCTGGGCTGGGCCACACTGAACATACGCTTTCTCCATTTTATTATGAGCGAAAAGTGAAGAAAGGTGATCAAGTACAGTGTTCCGTGTTGACTCTTCACCTGGGCATTTGTCCAGGTTAAAATATTCAGTGCAGTTTGGTTTGGCTTCAAGGAACAAAAAAACTCATATCAGTAGTTTCAGTAATATAGAGGTTACTTTCTTTCATGAGCGAAGTCTAGAGGTGGAAGTCCACAATTTCACGATTTCATCTGGAAGGTGGCACCGTCTCTCCTTGGAAGGCGGCTTTCTTCCTCCAATTTGCCTCGTAACCCAAGATGGCTGCTGGAGCCCCAGCCTTTCCATGGACTTTCCAGACAGGAAGGAGTGAGGGCAGAACCCCTGTTCCAGCTGGGGCAGGACCCCACCTGATGACTTATGCTGACATTACTTCAGTGAGTGTCAGCTAGAAGGGGATGAGGGTATGTTGCTCATTAGTTGGGACACTGCTACCTGAAATAAAGAGGGGCCAGGTGTGTGGAGAAGAAGAGGAAACGGACGCTAGGCAGCAGCCAGTAGTGTCGGCTGTGTCGTGAGCACCGATTCCCAACTTGGCCCACCCCAAGTGACAAGTCTACCCAGTGCTTTGCAGACGCGTTCCCACGTGCTTGCCAAGATGCCCTCACTGACAGTGTGTCACCTCACAGCATTTGGTCTGCAGTAAGTGTGGCAAATTGCGAGATGCAGAGAAAAGACCACTGAATGGGTCACATATAGGGGGGTGCTAGCCCCACTCTGCCCTGAGTGGCTGTGACCCCTGGGAGCTGGTCACTTCCCCATCTGCGTCCCTTATCGGTGCAAGGAGCTGACCTGACGAGCCACAGGTGTCCAGTGGCTATCACACGTTGTGCAGGAGTCACAGCCCATCCTGGAATTCTGTGCCACTGAGCTCACACCCAGAGCTGCTCTCCACCCAGGGCCCCGGGCACCCATGGCGATGCAGAGCTGGCACCAGCACAGCTTACATCTGTCGTCCACGCACTGCGTGCCAAGAAGTACTCGTAATGCTCTGCTCAGTGACTCACATAACTGAGAGCTATGAGCAGGCGACGATCACCTCCAGCGTAAATACAGGAACGCAGCAGGGAATGTGAAACACCCCACTGAAGCCACACAGCCAGCAAGACGTGAGGCTGAACTTCCGCCTGCAGTGCTGGGGCCCCGCCCCCTCCGGCCACACTGAGGCCCAGTCTCCTCTCCCCTGGCCGCACGGCCCGCGGTGGCCCTTCTGGGGAGTGAGGTCCTCTCGCTGGTACAGGGGTGCGCTCGTGCCTCCTCCAGGTGTAAGCTGACCCTCGGGCACCTCCCGATCTCTGGGGGGCACCAGGGCTCCAGGCAGGGTGGTCATGTGTGATGTGACACCTGGGGATCCCAGGGCCTGGAGAGCTCACCCCGGAACCACGGGCAGCCTCTCACCTGACCTCTCACCAGGAACGCAGAGCGTCTAGCCATACCCTGGGGACCTTCTCTGAGCCCTGCTTTCTGATTGGAAACATGGGGTCCGACAATACCAGGTCTGAGGACGCCACAAAGACAACGGGACTTTGTCCGTGAAAATATTTATGAACAAAGAGCTCGTGAGAGGGGGAGCACGTTGTAGGGCCATTAACGAGCCTATGGGATGAAGTGCAGCCCGTGGCAAACCCCGGGTCTGCTCTGAGGGGCGCGAGCTTGGACATGCTCCTGTCTCCTGTTCTCCAGAAAGGGTGCGGGCACGTTGGTCACTGTGCAGGTGACAGCGCGACTGCATGTGTGACGCGCCCAGCATGAGCCCGGCACAGCCTTCCCTTCCTCCTCTAGTGCCGCTCTGTCCTGAGTGGCTTTGTTAAGCTCATCTCGCAATTGCTCTCCTAACTAAGCCTCCAAATCCTGGTGACAGTCACATCCTCGTCTATAAAACTTCTAATCTCACGTGCTGCTAAGAGAGCCGCACTTACGGGGAGCTCGGTGAATGCTTGCTCAGTCAACGTAAAAGTTATGTTTGATGTCCCCATTTTGCTTCTTGGTCCTTTGCTCTCTGTCTCCTTCATGCTCCAAGATTCTTTGATCATGTCCTGTGTGTTGGGAAAACTTCCCATAGACCGTCTTCAGAAGTCTGCGGCCACATCGCTTTCACTCTCCTTCTCTGAGAATGGCTTTTTGTCAAGAATAGTGTCACTAGATATAGAATTCATGGTTGGCAATTCTTTGCTTTCAGCCCTTGAAAAGCATTCTGCTCTCTCTGGCCCAGTGGTTTCAGGCGAGAGAGCCACTGTCCCTGGAGTTGCTGCCCCTATTGTAGCTCATCATTTCTCTGCGGCTCCGTCAACCGTCCTTTCTTTGCCTATAATTGTCAAAACATTATTTATGATGGATTCCTGGATTTATTTGGGTTTCTCCTACTTGGAGTTTAGTCAGCTTCATGGGTCGGTATGTTTGTGTTGTTCACCAAATTTGGGGCACCGTCCCTCGAGAGGATTTGTTTAAATCCTCTTTCTGCCCCCATCTCTCCTCCTCTCCTCTGAAATCCCATCCGTGTCATGAGATCCCGGCTGTATCATTGTCCCTCTGACCCCTGAGGCGCCGTTCGTGTTTTTCAGACTCTTTAATCTCCAGTCTTCAGATCAGCTGAATCTGTGACCCGTCCCCATGTTCACCAACTCTGTCCTCTGGGCTCTCCACTCTGCTATTGAGCCCACCAGTAGGTGTTGCTTTTTATTGCTGTTATTTACCAATTCTGTATTTTCCTTTGGTTCTTCATTGTCAGTATTGCTGTTGTTAATAACTTCCATTTCCTTGCTGAGATTTTCTATGTTTTTCACTTGTTTCAGGGGATCCCCAGTAGATTTCTGTAGTGTTGTTCTGACGGCTGCTTTAAACCCCTCGTCAGATCATTCCATCAACTGACTCATGCTGGTGTGGGCACCCGTTCATTGTCTCCTCATTCATGTTGTGATTTGGGGGGTTTGGGAATGTTTATTGCATCCTGCATGCTTTGTCTGTCACGTAAGCAATCCCTGCGTCCTGCTGAAACCTTTACTTTCTCGGGGAGTCACCATGTCAGGTGCAGCCTGCAGCTTTCAACCTGCTCTGCGGGCTGCGTTCTAATGGAAAGCCTCTGTGCTCAGACATTTTCCATGTTATCTGGGCTCCTCGGTTCATCTGGCACCACTGGCTGACACTGTCCCTCTAGTGCCCCCTCAGGAGTGGAAAGGTGGTCCCAGCCTGGCCATCGGGAGGAGAGGGTGCAGTTAGTGAGGTGCTGTCAAGATTGACAGATGATTTCGGAGGGGCTCCCGTCAGCCCAGGGGAGGGATGCGCCCACCTGGAACCCTTCTGCTACAGGGCAGGCAGTCCAAGCGAGCCTTGGGGCCTCCGGCTGTTGGGTGAGGGGATACCAGCCATCCTGCCATTGTGCTCTGCCTCCTGCCCTGAGGTCTCCAGCCAGCTCACCACCTTCACCACCTTCCAGACTTCCTTTGATTTATCGTTGCACTCACAAGGACCACGGGTCCAGCCGTTTTAAAAAAACTAACTTTACAGTTAAAACAGTTCCACTGAGTGGAGCTGGACCACTGAGCTCCGTAGGCCAGGTGTGTTGCTGGATTTGCTTTTAAATACTCAGCTGCACAAAACAAAATGTATGCCGTCATATGTTCCTGCCAGGCGTGACAGAAAGGGGAGAGAGAGAGTCTGTGTGTGAGTGTATTGTTACAAATGTGCAAAGGGTGGGGACAAGAAAACAATAGGAAAACCGGCAAAGAACATTCTACAGGCAACTTACAGACGGGAAACCCAGAGGCCACGTGAAGTTTTGCCAAGTAACCCGGCCTCACTCCTAAGTAAGGAATTGAGCAAAGGCACGAGAGCAAGCCTGCCCTTGGGCCCACACAGGCCAACACGCGTGGTGATGCCACTGCTTTTGACATCATTGGAAAACAGAACCTCTGACAGAAATGCTCCGCAGGTGAGAGACGCCACACACCTGTGTCTTCAACCTGACAACGCTGGCAGCTCGATCAGGCACCAAGCTCTCGCCGTATGGAAAACACACATGCACCCTCCTTGTCTGAGACCTTCCACTTTTAAGGACTTCAAGATAACACACTCATAGTAAAGTTCCACGTGGTAGGAAACGACTGGAAACATCCTGAATATTATAATACGCGGCAAGAGGGTACAAACGGTGGTTACATATGTGAGTCCATTGGAAAAATGAAACACAGCAGTCATTCAATCCTCCAGGTGATGGAATCCAAGTCCCCCCGGAGATACTCCATGAAAGAAGCTGAACGAGAAAAGCATGTGAACCTTACACCACCACTGATGGAAAACTCAGGAGTGGAGCCTCCATTCGGTCACGTCAGTGTTTAGTCACGTACAGACAGACAGACACGGGGAATTAGGGGCAGTGACGGGGCTGGGGCGCCCAGGGCACACGCCATGCCCCAGTGTGTTACTCTATGACTCGTAGGTTTTCTACTTTAAATAAACATTTTTATGAAGAAATCCTATTTTTCAACACTGGACTTTTGCCAGTAGTCGATGAAATTTCATCAGATAAAATGAGAGAAAAATAAATAAGGTAAGAAAGACACACACACACCCAGAGAGCAGGTACTTTTCCAAACTTATTTGCCTTAAACAAGCCCCAGACGCTTGCCGCCAGAGGCTGCCCCAGGCCTCGGCAGGCATCAGGGTCACGTTATAACAGTCCCATTTCACAACGAACACAGTCTGTAAGTAGGTACCTGGATCTAACTTCCTGCTCATGGGATTTTTTTTCAATAATTAAGATTAAGATCATTTTTTAGTAGAATGAAGGTGTTGTGTGTGTGTGTGTGTGTGCTGTCTATAGCAATTGAGTTGATGGGATGAATATAAAATGCATGTTTTATCTACTCACTTTTGAGGGTTTTTAATCTCTAGCTTGCAGCCTGAATCTGAAAGTCAGGTTCCAGGAGAGCACAGTTAGTGCCGTAAATAAACCCCAGAACATTAGCACAGAAGGGGACCACGGCCCCACACCCCTGGCTGGCTGTCCCTGGTGGGTCCGTGATGGCCATGTGCTATGGGGACATGGTCCTTCTGTGCTGGTCCCAGGGCCGCAAAGGTGAGCTGCTCACAGAGGCCAAGGGAGTCCTGGGGAACCGAGGACAGGAAAGCTCCTTCACACAGAAGATGGGTGACCCAGACGCTGAGGCCCCCCCAGCTCGTCCTCTTAAACGCGCTTGTTATTTTTAGGGTTCGCTCCCTCCGGGCGTGCCTGGCTGGTTCCGTGTTCCCTGACTACTAGATCACTATCTCACATCACATCTGCATATAAACAGTTACAAATGACACTGCCCACACCCTGCCCCAGGAGAGGGACACGTGACGGCGACATGGGCTCAGGATTCTCAAATGACACACTTAAGGGAAAAGTTATTGATTAATTCACTCAACTTGACAATCTTTTTTTCTTCTGGAGACCACAGGCCATGACTGTCGGAGTGGGGACACATGAAATCAGGCCCAGAGTTACAAGGTGTCTGCTGGTACAATCCCAGGTCTAACAGGGCAGGAGACGCACCTGCAAGCTGTGAGAAGATGCTAAGACCTGCGACAGCCCGGGGACGTGTCCCCGCCCCACGCCTGATGGCTGTCACGCGGGAGATGTGCACGTTGGCCCGGGCATGTCAGTGGTGACACGCACGGCCTGGGCCTGAGTCATGCTGCCCACGTGCCGACACCAGCTGTCACCCCCACTCAGGAAGGACGGGCTGAGTGATGAGTGATGCCTGGCACCTGTCCCCCTGGCTGGGTGCTCCTCAGGCCTGGAGCAGGAGCCAGCCTTACAGCTCAGACCTGCAGCTCACACCACCCTGGAGAGTGGGGCTGAGCCAGGCTGGCTGTGGCCCGGTGCTCGGCCATCACTGCAGTGGGCATGGGCCAGCTGCCACCAGGCATGCTGGGTTCGGCCGTCGGGAGAACCTCTTTTGTTCTCCACCTTGAAGGCAGGACCTGGCACTTCCTGTCATGGAGGGGGCGGTCCTGCGCAATATGGCAGGTGTTCGGTGTGTGTGCCAGTGCCCCCATGTGCACAGGGGGCAGACGGGGCAGCACACGCTAAGTGCAGTCGGTGTTCAGTGAGCCAAGGAGTCCGAGCCGTGTGGGAGGGTAGGCGGTGCCCCGTGTCCTCCTGCCCTGCACCCAGAAACAAGCCCTGAAAGACCAAACTACAGTGTGGACATGTCATCCAAGTTCTGAGTTCAAGCCCAGCTCTGTCACTTCACTGCCTGAGCCTGATTTTCTGAGTCTACGACAGGTTCTCTCTAAGACGCCTTTCCTGCACGTGGCTCTTAGGTCGTGGCTGATCCTGAGCACAGTGGCTGAGAAGGCCCCTCATCCCTTGCCTGGCACAGGTTCCAGCTAATCTGGGCCCCAGAACTGAACTGCTGTCAGATGCCTTGTTGATGAGAAGACAGTGAAAGGCACGGAAGACGACGAAGAAGACACATATCGTGTCGCAACTTTAGCCTCTGACACAGGCAAGCGGGAGGACAGGCGGCTGTAGCAGCGGCATTTTTCTTTTTCTTTTTCTTTTTTTTTTTGCAAACATAAATAGCCGAATATAAGAGATTCTAATGTCCCAGCTAAGAAACGTACAAGAGATGGCTTTGGCTGTCCTGTTCATACAAGCCCGAGTGTCACTGCAGAAATAATTAGAGCTTTATTTAGCTGCTCCAACAACATGCTCGCACGCACGCACACAGCAGCTGCAGGAAGGATCAGAGGGCCGAGGGGCTCAGAAGCCAGGCTGTGGCTTCAGTCCTGCAGAGAAGGCTGTGGGGACCCGACTGAGCATTAGCACTGGGGGCTCACCTGCGGGGGGGGGGTGCTCTGCTGGGAGTCCTTCCGAGCCTGTGGGACCTGGAGGGACACTGGGGGCTGGGAAGTCAAAACACCCAGTGGGCTTCCTGCACTGAACACGCATCTTATGATTTTGTTAAGTTGGTTTGTTTTCTGAAGTTACACTGTTCTGAAAGTAGTTTTGAGGTTGTTGTTTTAAAAGAGGTCTATACTCCCTTAAAAGTCTTAGAACCCAGAAGCACGAGATGGTCTGCGGCCGCCTGCCTGAGCTGCTCCTGCCACACTTCACTCTCCCAGCACCTGCTCCTCAGGTTTCCAGGCAGGAATTCCCACCCATTCTCAGGAATTTTTTTCACTTTCCCATTCCCAAATCCCAAGAAAAGTTGGTCGGGAAATCAGGCAAATCAGTTTCTTGAACCCAGGTGGTTCGTAGTATCAGTCATCACTTTGTGGAAACGATTCATCGTGGAGAACAGAAAACAGTTGATATCTCAGGATTCGGGGAACGGGAAAGCGAAAAAAATTCCTGAGAACGGGCAGGAATTCCGCCTGGAAACACTACCTGCTCCATTCCCAGCCACTTGTCATACTTTGAGGAAAATAGGACCCAATTCAACGTCGTAACTTGTCCACAGTCACTCAGTAAAACAAGGCCTAAATGTAAAACCTAAAACTGGAAAACTCCCAGAAGAAAACAGGAGAAAATCATTGGGACTCTGAGTTGGGCAGAGTTTTCAGATACAAGACCAAGAGCACAGTTCATAAAACAAGTGCTAAATCGGAGTTTATCCACATTAAAACATCAGCTTCCTTTTGAATGAGCTGAAAGAATGAAAAGATAAATGAGCTAAAATGTGAGTCTGAAGGCTGAAAGAACGGCCACAGACTCAGAGACTATATTTATAAATAATACATCTGAGGAAGACATTGAACCCAGATCTATAAAGAATTCTCAATACACAGTAACAAAAAAGCAACAACGACTTTAAAAATGGCCAAAATATATGAATAGACACTCTACCAATGAAGGTGGCAGATGACGCACCCGCGAAAGGTAATCGACATCATGAGTCACTAAGAAAACGCAGGTTAAAACCACAATGACATGCCACCGCACACCCTTAAAATGGCTGAACCCAAAAGCTGACCATGGAAGCCCATGGTGGGCAGAGCCCTCGTACACAGCTGACAAACACGAGAAATGGTGCCGCCACTTTGGGAAACAGTTTGGGTTTTTTCTTGTAAAGTTCAATAGACAAATACTGCAAGGCCCAGAGTATGTGAATGAGTGTTTTAAAATGGAAAGAGAGAGAGATGAGGGTTTTGAAATAGCCCCTGCTGTGCTGAAGGTGAGCAATAATGTGCTTCTAGGACCTAAAATAGTGGCAATAAATGCACTGCAGGAAGTAGCCTCCTGGAAACAGGTCCAAGAACAGAATGCCACCCAGGTCTTCTATTTTAAATGCGAGAGGACCTTGGACAATTATGGCACTTGGTTTGACTGTCGCTGGGCCTCGTGCCATGTGCTGTGGGAGGCGAGCGCGTCATGGGACCTCTGAGCGCCTGTCCCTCTTGTGTGACGCCAGGGACGGCACCGGCCTCAGAGGCTGTGAGGCTGCGGCGACTGACCACATGACAGGGGCTGGCACAGGGCTCAGGACACTTGGTCATCAGCCACCACTGTCGTCGTCAGTATTGCCGTAACTAAGCACCACCTGACTGCACAGGCCCCACCTGGTTTGGACAAAATACCAGCACAGACATGCCTCCTCGACCTGGTCTTCAACATGGAAATTCGCTGGCAATTGAAACTGTGTCGCAATTGTTTCAAGTATTTTAGGAAGGATAAATAAAAACACCTACAGCATTTTTTCTAAATGAGAAGCTCATGTAGCTGCCATCAACACAGAAAACAAGTTCTTCCACTCACTTTTGGCCTCACTATTTCCATGTCATTCCCGCTAAACCTCTTCATGCCAAAAGCCACGTCAAAGCCAGGGAGGGGCAGAGCGAGGCTGCAGGGTCCTCCTTGCAGCTGCCAGCCCTCCGTGTCAATGCGGCACCACATGTCTTGGAGCCGACGCTCAGGTAGAACAGGCAGCCTGGCTGTGGAAGAGGGAACAGGTGTGCACGCACTGCCCTTGGGTCCTCAGATCCAGGGGTCACTGCCATCACTGTGGGGGATTTCTCTCCAGTGGCTCCTGTTCGGTGGGGAGAAATCAGCACCCTCAGGCCTGAAAGAAACTTAGCATTGTCTTGTGGCCAGTTGCAATGCAAGCAGCTGAACAGAACTATTTTGTTTGAAGTGAGCGAGGAGAGGTGTCTGTATAAATATAATTACTCCAATTTATAACAAAGGACATCGAAGAGAAATGATCGGTACTTTGAGCCGTACAACTTTGCAAATGACAGACTCACTGCTGCCACAGGAACATGCGCTCTGGGCTGCCAGCTCCTCTGTAAAGGACCCCATGTGGAGTGACCCAGGGCAGGTGTTGGGGCCCGGGGTCTGCTCTGGCTTCCTGCTCCCTGCCTCTTACAAGCCCCCACACAGACCTCGGCACTGATGGAGTGTCAGCAGAGCCAAAGCCAAGCTTTAAGGAATGCCATCGTGCATGTGGGAAGAAGGATGGTAAAAAAATGATGAAATACAATCAATACAACATTTAAAAAGACTGCCTGGGCTTATGTCGCCCTTCACTCATGTTTTCACTCATTCAGTCACTGGTTCACTCATGAAAAATTAGACCACGTGAACAATCCTTTCTTGGGCCGGGCGATTTCGCCCTTGGAGCCCAAGCTCAGCAAAGCCCCTCCTTCCAGCCCCCTGAATACCGACACATTTCTCAAGCCCCCCAAAAAGAGCCTTCATCCCCAACCTGGGTGCTTCTGCCCAGCAGGATCCTGCACCTGGAAGGTCTTCCCCAGTCGCTCTTGCATCCCCAGCACCTGGCAGGGCACCTGGCACCACTGGGGACCCACAGACACTTGTGGGATGTGTGTGCCTGTGCATTTTAATAGAGGCTGTAACCAAGGGCAAAGCAGAGATGGTCTCTGCCCTTGTGTCACCTACAACCTGCACAAGACAGGCACAAATCAGTTTGCCGGAAAGTTAGCACTGAAACCACAACAGGGGAGCTCCACAAAGGAAAGGTGAAATCCGGCCTGAAAACATTCCACAGAGGGGCCTGACCTCAGCTAGCCGAAACCCAGAGAATGAGTAGGCGTAAAGTGGAGGCCAGTCTCAGCAAAGGATTGAGCCAAATGACTGGGTGTTGACACCATGTATCCTAGCAACGAGAAGAGGGCCACCTCACGCAGGTGTGTTCCCTGAAACCCACCTGACTTCACAGGACAGAGCAAGCATCCTCACGCCCTTTGTGTCAGGTCACATGCAGGGGAGTGCCAGGTGGGGCAGGTGATGCCACTGGGAACATATTTAGGGGAGAACATGTTCCAGAGAATATGCACTCCCCGGAGAAAGGCAGTTTGCAGTGGCTTTGATTTCTTTACATGTTTATACAAGTTTAATTCAGAGAAAAAAACTCTTAATTTTCTAACAATGAGAGAAATGTGTTCTTCAATTTATTTTTTAAAAGGGTGCTTTACTTTGGGAAAAAAATATTTAAAAGAACACTCGTTTTCTCAAGCTTTGCCATAATATTTAACGTTAAAAAGAGCAAAAGTCGCATGGATTCAAAGGCAATGGGGGAAAAAGGACATTTTCAGAATGTATTTCATTTTTACATTAACTTTTTTGATTCTTTATAAAACAACATTATATAAAATTGAGTTAAGATTTTCCTATATTTTAGAGTAAATTGGCTGAATATAATTACAAAGAGAGAACAATTTTTGCTGTATTAAATCAAAAAATTTCTTTTCTTTACAAGAATTAAAGAGGTTAATACAAGCATTTAAATTTAAGTTTTAGAAAGTCTGTTTTAAATAAATTTCAAGTATCTAGAGACCATGACAATGAAGTCGGTAATGAGACTGTAAAATTAAGTAATGGACCTGGGAGCAAGAATACTCGTGTGTGTGTCCACATGTGTATGTGCGTGTGTGCGCGTGTGTGCGCGTGTGTCCGCGTGCATGCGTGTGTGTGCGGGTGTGCATAGTAATGAAAAGTGTAATTTGCGTATGATAAATGTGAGGTGCTAATGAGAAATCCACGGCATTCGAAAACTGCAGTCCTGAAACTCCAAATGACCATCCTGTCAAAGCCGAACATTTACAGTTCATCTACACACAAGGGTTTGGGGAGCTACCATTGTGACTGAACTGGCCCCCAAATAGAAAGATTAACAAAGGAAGTGAAACAAAGGCAGCACCTTGGCAATTTCAAAGTTAACAGACCCCCAAGTTATCATCACAGCAATGTAACGTCTTCCAAAGGGTTCTTATATTTATTAAGACATCATTTTAAATCTATAAACTCACTAAGAAACGCCTCAATATTCAAAATAAAATTGGGGGCGGCCGATTAGCTCCATTGATTACAGAACGGTGCTCTTAACAACAAGGTTGCCAGTTCGATCCCCACAAGGGCCACTGTGAGCTGCGCCCTCCACAACTAGATTGAAACAACTCCTTGACTTGGAGCTGATGGGTCCTGGAAAAACCCTTAAATAAATAAAAGTTTTTTAAAAATTAGATTATTAAAAAATAACAATAATAAAATAAAAAGGAAAAGAGAGAAACCCGATAAACATGATGTCAGCCAGGAGATCAAGGTCAGTATCGACAGTGACACCAGGTGACAGTGCCCTTGACATGTGCTGAGAATGACACTTCGCTTCTGTGGTCTCGCTCCCAATAGCCCGTCACCCTGTCTAATCAGGAGAGAAGGATCAGGCTCGTCCCAACTGAGGGACGTCCCGTGGGACACCTGACCTCTCCTCCTCCAGCTGTCCAGGTCGTCAGGGACACAGGTGATCTGGGGACCTGTCACAGCCCGGAGGAGCCTCAGGCAATATGACGACTGAATGTCACGTGGCGTCCTGGGTGGGATCCTGGAACAGGAAAAGCACATTAGGGAAAAACTAAGGAACTTGAAATAAATTGTGGGCTTTAGTTCATAACAATGTGTTAATAGTGGCTCATTAAACGTACCAGAAAGAAGTTAAAATTTAGTTTTAGTTGTTTTTGTTTTTGTAAGCCATAATATACTAAATTTTTTTAAGGTCACACGGTAAGGGTCTGAAGGGCTTGGCTGAAGCGGGAGATGGGGAGGGTGGAGGGGGGCTAGGACACCCCAGGGAAGGACCCCAGTACACGTGCTCTCATTTCGGTCTTGACGTAAACGGCTCCAGAGCTGAGCTCTCCCAGACTGAGACCCACTCTGAGAACCATGCACCTTCCCCTATGAACTAAGGAAATGTCCCCCGATCTGAAAAGTAACACACAGTGCCCAGGAAATAAAGCCCTTTCCATCCTGAAACGTGGTGGGGATTGGGACAGGACTGCGGGAAGACCATGGCAAACAGAGGCAGGACCATGGGTGGCACTGCAGCAGGACTGCCGGGCAGCAGGCAGTGGGGACAGCAGGCTAGAGACGAGAGGTGGCAGGAGAAGGGGACCTGCCTTCACCCTGCAAGAGCAGCTCCCACGGCCAGGTGGGTGCAACTGCACTGTCGACTGGTAAAGAATTGCAGTGGGACCCAGGCTGCAAGTACTGCTGCATCAGTGAACTGTGTGGTCGCCACGACCTTGCGTCTGCCTGGGTTGTCCCTGCCTCACTGTTCCCGTAAAGGAGGGGAGAGCACGCGGCTAATACTTTTAATTAGTTTTCCTTGACGTGACCATAGGTTCCAATGCAGATGTAAGAAAAACACTAAGAGACCACATGTGCCCTTTGCCGACTTGCAGGGGTAGGTTTACAGGGAGTTACCAGCCTGCTTTCAGTGACTGGAAGATGTCATGGTCCAGCGATGAAGGACTGAGCCACTTTCTCCATCCTTGCCTGCACTGCGTGTTTTTTACTGTTTATTTTAGTCATTCTCATGGATGTGTGGTAACATTTCATTGTGGCTTTAATTGGCGTTTCTCTGTAGGCTAATGACCTTGGACATTACCTCCTGTGGCTGTTTGCCATCCGTACATCCTCTGGTGAAATGTCTCTTCGTGTCTTTTGCCCATTTTCTAATTGGACTTTTTATTAATGTTTCATTTTGAAATGTCTTTATGTATTCTAGATACTAGTCCTTTGTCAGAGAGGCAGTTTGCAAATATTTTCTTCAGTCTGTAGCTACTCTCTTTAGCCCCATAACAGGGTGTTTCACAGAACAAACGTTTTTTAATTTTGATGCGGTTCAACTGATCGATGGTATTCCTGATGATGCTTTTGGTGTCAAGTCTATGAATTCTTCATTCAGCCCTAGAAAGTCTGTGGAATCCATTAAAATTATTAGAAATAAGTGAGCTTACCAAGACTGCAAGATATATATCTGACAAAAGACTTGTCAACAGAATATATGTCATATACACAAAAAGACAAGAAACGAAATATTTGCAAAGACTTGAGCAGATTATCACAGAGGAAGCGAAACACATGGTCAGCAAACGCTGGTAATACGCTCAGCATCATTAGTCATCAGAGAAATGCGGACTAAAACCACGATGTGGTACCATTTTACATTCACCAAAATGACCACAGTTACAAAGGACTGACAGGACCAAGTGCTGGCAAGGACGTGAAAACTGCTCTGCCACTGCCACTGCTCGAAGGCACCAACCCCGTGACCCAGGACCCCACTCTAACAGCCATCGCCCCAAATAAAAATGTGTGTCCACAAAACAACTTGTGCAGAAATGTTCACAGTAGCTCAAACTGAGGAAGAAAGACAATCAGGTAACCGAACTGCCTTCTAGCCATATGATGGCATGGCGCTCAGCAATAAAACCCCAAGAGTTATGGATACACACGCCAGCAAGATGAGCAGTTGGGCAAATTAGGCTGACACACTCGAATGCATGCTTTCTGATCCTCTTTGGTTTTGTCTCTAAAACACACAAATCAATCTGTGCTGAGAACACTCAAGAACTGGTTGCTGGAAAGGGGCAAGATGCAATTTTCTGGGGGAGGGAATATTGGGGGTGACTACAGGGAACGTATACATATGTCAACATTCATTTAGCTGTACACTTAAAATTTCTGCGTTTTCCTGTATGTAAACTGCACCTGAATAAAAGTACTCCAGGAAACTAAAATGAAATACTTTGTCCGTTGGAAATAGTTCACAATAAGATGTGAAAGGCCTGCGAGGAACATAAGCAGGACCGACATGCATTCAGACCCCATCCTGACACACTCCAGACACAGACCATCCCCCCCCATTGCTCATTTGCCGTTTGCTCGTCACACCCACTCCCTCCCTCCTTAGTGCCTGACAACCACCAGCCCCGTTCTCCACTTTTACATTTTGTCAGCTCTAGAATGTTATGTAAATAAAACCGTACAGAATGTAATCCTTAGGGGTTGGCTTTTCACACAGCATATCTGTCCTCTGACGGCTGAGCTGAGCAGTCGTGTGAATCAGTTCTTCCTGCCCTTACAGTAACGAGCAGAATGGACACGTTACATGTAGTTGGTTTAGCAGTTCACCAGGGAAGGGGCAGCTGTGCTCTTTTCTGTTTGGAGCTCTTACTAATAAAGTCACTATATATAAACTTTTATGTACAAGTTTTTTGTGTGAACATGAGTTTTCCTTATTCTGAGGTAATTGCCCCAAAGTGAAAATGCTGGGTCATGTGGTCATTGCATGTTTAGTTTCATAAGAAACTGTCACACTCGCTCCCTTCCAGAGTGGCTGCACCATCCATATAGGCCATCAGTTTCTCTGCATCATCTCTGGCATTGGATGTTTTCATATTTTTTGTTGTAACCGTCCTGACAGGTGTGTGGCGATGCCTCACTGTGGTTCTAATTAGCATCTCCCTGAAGGTTTGTGATTTGGCCTCTTTCATGGCTTATCTGTAATCCTCTCTGGTGAAATGGCCCTTCGTGTGTTTTGCCCATTTTCTAACTGGGCTCGTTTTTCTTTTTTTTTTCCTTCTTTTACTGATTTACTTTTGACAACTCTTTACGTATGTTAGATACTAGTCCTTTCTCATACATGTGGCTTGCAAATATTCAGTTTTGCAAATAGGCAGTTTGTCCTTTCAACGTCTTAATAAGGTCATTGCCAAGCAAACATTTTTAATTTTGATGAAGTCATACGTGCATTTGGCTGGGGGAATGGGAATCCCTGGGCCGTGCTCAGCAGGCAGCCTGCACCCACTACATAGTAATTCATCTTCACCAGTAGTGTTTCCTTCTGGAACTGTCCCCACACTGGCCAGTGAAATCCTAAAGGGCAGCCCTGTACCAGGACCGCTGGGAACCCCATCACAGCACAGCTCCTGGAACTGGCTTGTCTGTAATACATCACCAAGTAAGGAAGATGGGTGAAAACAGGCGTTATTTCTGTTATTTTCCAACAAACACTGTGAAAGCAAAGACCCCCAGAGGCTAACCCAGAAAGTTCATAAAATCCACTTCCTGCAGAGCTGTGAGCCCTTGATCAATACAGCAAATGTGAGGCTGGGTCCAACCTCAACTCTTACAGAGTGAAGGAGAAAGCGTCAGAACAGAAATAATTGCTGAACTCTGTTTTCCTTTAACAATGTCTTTCCGTAAACATTTATTTTAAGAATAATGAGGCAGTGGAAGAACTTCTAAATGGAAAAACCTCTGTCACACCAGAAATGCCAAAAGATTTCTAAATTCTCGTCCTTCTCTCAAGAAATGTCTTAATCACTGCAAAACAGCTTTTGGAAAATGCCTGATGCTCATCCAGACACATTCTTTGATGCTAAGAGTGACTTCCGGTTCCTGCCTGACCTCTGTCTCAGATCCTTTTGCAGACAGTGGCTGGGCAGCTGTGAGCCACCATGGAGGTACCAGCCAGGAGCGACTCGGGCCGGCGCCCTGCCAGGTCCGGGAAAGTGGGCTCCTGCGGGAGAGCAGTCAGGGTCGAGGTCTTCGCAGAAACACTGCTTGTCCTGTGGAAGAATGCCCTCCGTGATGCAGGTAAGGAGGGCCCATCATGCAGAGCATAATTCATTTATGCATGATTGGTTCTCCCGGACTGTGTCAGGGTCCGGCGTTTCCAATCCAACCCCGTCGATGGTCGGCAGTCAGTTACCGGCAGCGTCCTCCACGTCCCCGCTCACTTTGAAAAGGTTTCTTCCCCATCCGAGTATGAACGTGGTTCCCACCTTCACACCGTCTTCCCTCCTCCAAGTGAAAGCCTAGGGAGAGCCGTTTCCACCCTGTGCGTCTGAGTCTGTCTTTCCCCATGCCGTCAGCCTGCCTGTCCTTCCTCTACTGGGAATGCTCTCGTCGGGGTCACAAAGAAATTCAGCTTTTTCAAAACTCATGGGGAACCTTCAGTCCCCGCTGCACCAGCCTCTTGACAACATTTGACAGAGTGGACACTGTGCCTCCTAAGAAAACACTTCGTCCAGTGCCTTCCCGACCTCAGCCCTCCTGCTTCTCCTCTGCCCAGTTCCCATGCTCCGTCTCAGGGGCCGTTCATCCTGGAGGAAACCCACTCCTTTACCAGCAGCCGATGTGCCGAAAGGTCCACGTTCGTGCAGCCACAGGTGGCCCCTCAGCTGGCGTCATGCTCCGCGGCCTCTGACAGCCCGTATCTGGGTAACAGCTGTTGTTCCCTTGGGCCCTGTCACATCTCACCACCTGTGTCACTAGCTCCCTGGTGGAACTGCCATCTGTGCCCTGGGTTACTCAGCACAACAGCTGTCGACGGCCTGTTAACATCACTCCAGTAAAATCCACTTTGGGTCATTTGTGCCTTTTAAAGAACGCCTCCTTCTGACATCTCCACGTCAAATTCGTTGGCACAAACTTACTCCTGATGTTCCCTGATTTCCCTTTTTTAACATCTATGGGATCTCCAGAGGGGCCCCTTTTTCATTTCTCGAGCTGGTCATCTTCTCACCTATGTGCTAACAGGCCACCCTTGTGTGGCCCTGCCCCTCAGAGGCCCAGGGCTGCTGGCCAGCTCAGGTACTGACTGGGCAGCGGGGTGCTGGGCTCAGCGCCCACCACCTGGCATCTGTGTACTTTCCTGGTGCGGACCCCCCCACCCGATCGTGGGGGGGGGCCCAGGCGGCCTCATCAGTACCTAACTGGACACTCACGTCCTCATGCGTCTCAGTCAGCGACTCCTGATCGGAAGGTGAGGGCCAGGCTGTGGCATCTCTGCTCTTCTCCACCTGAGGCCCCGAGGACGAGAGCTGGACACGGGGGAGGGAGTCAGCGCACACGCAGTGTCACAGCCACATCTGAGGGACCAAGACGTCACACAGACACTGCAGGGGGCAGCCTGTGTCCACCTGGGGCCTTGGTTCTTCAAGGTCAAGTCGGTGATTAATTCATCACGACCTCACCCATCTCTTCATCCCAAAACTGTTTATTGAGCTTTAACTACATGCCAGGCAAGGGCAGAGGAGCTGAGGAAGCCACAGAAAACAAGAGACAAGAATACCTGTCCTCCTGGTAGGACAGACAGACAGACAGGAAATGAGGTTAAAATATAGTACAGCCCGTCTAGAAAGGGCACGGGTGGTTTCCAGGGAGCAAACACTGGAGGAGGTGATGGCGGGGTGTGTGCGGCAGGGCTGGGCAAGCTGTGGACGGTGTGGACACAAGGCAGCTCAGGAAGCAACACGCCGTGGGCTGTCGGGAGCCCAGCATAGCGCCCGGTGTCTGCGGGAGACCCGGGCACAGGGCCGCAGAGGCCCTCCTGGGTCCGTCCTGCTTCGAGGACCATTCTCATCTTACCAGCACAGCTGTGACCTGCTCAGGGTCCCTTTGTCACAGGGCCAGTGATGCGTGTGAACGGGAAGCTTTGGTTCATTTCCATGGAGCCAGAAGCTCTGTGAGTTGGGAAATTATGCGCCCGTTTCTGACCAACCATGGATTAATCTGAATCGAGTACAGACACTGCTCGTCTTCCCCAGAGTTTGCACCTTGGGCCCCAGCTGGCACTTGGTGGAGTTGGTTTCCTCTCTCCCCCAAGTTCCAACTCCAGGACAGCTCCATGCACCCCAAAGCCCCTTGCTCTGCAAATAACTCTTCAGAGAAACCTTGCCTCTTGTGGGGAGACCCCCTCCCTGTGTGCATAGGAAGCCACCCTCCCGCACCTGCCCTGCCGTCTGCCCCTGGGTGTCCTTCCCGCACCTGCACCTCGTGGGGGCAGGTCCCACTCACAAACACGGAGGCTCCTCCACATCTAGTCATCAACACAAGCTGCAGCCCTGCTCCTCTGACCCCTGGGGGACCCATCACAGTAACAGAAGAGAGGGAGTGACTTCCCAGGCTGACACGTGAGAGGAAGAGAGCGGACTGCACTGGGAAGGGACATTTCAGAAAGGATGGTGGGGCCACAGCACCCGTCCCAGCATATTCCCTCCCCTGGACCCACCTTGGAAGCTGAAGGCCTCCCGGGCCCAGGTTTTGGGGGAGGGGCTGGACACAGGACCCGCCCACCCTCAGTTTCCAGCCACCTCAGTAGTAACAACAAAATCCACGTTCTGAGACTCGATCATCTAGACGGTGCTGAAGGTGTCGGAGAACATTTCAAGAGCAGCGTATCGGAAAGTCCTGAGTAATTGTGGGAAAACTGTTCTGCATTAAAACCGGGCATTTTTAGGGGAAGAACAGCAGTAATTGCAACAGATGAATGAAACATGTTCATTACGTGTGAGGAAATGGAAAAGTTGATGGCATGGTTCCTCTGAGCAGCAAGGATCTCAGGCTCAGACCAAGCACCATTCCCACAGACACGGGAGTCCTGGGAAGTTAATTAAGGTCCGAGAAGAAGATCATGACAGTATCAAAAAGGATGAAACTTTCGGCAACGAAACTTACGCAGCGTCTTACCAAAATCTATAAGGAAAATATTCATGTTCCATGAAACGCATACGACAAAGATAAGGGGCTGGACTGATAGGAAGAAACCATGCTTCAGACACGAGCCGACCATAAAAGTGAAAGTACCACCAGCACATGCTGTGGACCCATGGACAGACAGCAGAGTCGGCTTTGAAAACCCAAGGGCACAGCCTGTCCGTGGGGACGTGATTACATCAGATGCTGGGGACCGACCTGCCTGGAGGACGCCGGGCTTCTGACAGGCTGAGCACTGCGTTGCAGAGGGGAGACTTTCCGTCCTCAGCCCGAGTGCCCAGTGAGGCTGAGGACACAGCGTCCCAGGCAGGCGCCCTTCATGCCTTGACAAGTGAGCCCACGAGTGCCTCAGACCCACGTGTGCAGGATGGGAGTGGTGACAGGCACCTCGTGGGATTGTTGGTGACACACACACAGAGGGATGAGGGACACCCTTTGCTGCAGGGGTGGGTGATGTTGGTCGTGGTCAATCAAACAGGCCCCCGAGGTTCAGAGGGGGCTGTGAGTCTCATCTCCCCAAGAATCAGAGTTGGCGTGTAAAGTGGGGGCACCACAGGAGGACGTGCCAAGATGAGGCGGGGGGATGAGTGTGACCGGGGGCTCCCAGGTAGCTGGGGAACAAACTGCCTAATTCTCGGTCAACTGGAATGCGGAACCATTGAGCACTGGCATCCGATGGCGGCTGGACCCGTCACTGGAGGACAGGAAGACGGCGCCCCTGGCCCATCACAGACCCTGACCTTGCTCCTCGGGGCATCTGAGCCAAACAGAGGCAGATCTGGGCTGAAGTGAAGGAGGCCAGAGTTGGGGGAGGTGACCGGGGACCAGCGCTGGCCTGGAGCCCTAAGGATGCACCAGGGTTTCTCCTGAATGGACTCGAGGCCCCCAAACATCGGGCACATGGGAAGGGCAGGAGTGAGAGGCTAGAACCGGACTCCGCTCGCCTGGCTCCAGCCCTGCTGCCTTGTGATGGGGTAGGAGGTTCCAGAGCCCACGCCCGACTGACCAATCCAGCCGTCCAGTGGTGGGAACTGTCTGTAAGACATGTTTCTGAGTAAAGACTGACCTCGGTTTCCTCCTGTCCGCCTGGGGCCCCTGCAGGTGGGGCAGGGAGCAATGGGGAAGCTGAGGTTGTGAGCGTCAGGGTCCTGGTCACAAAGAGCACGATGGAGGCGGCTGTGAGGGGGTCTCCGTCCCACCGTGGGCCTGGCCCACCTGTCCCCCAGGACGGAAGGTGGGAAAGGCCCCATTACCTGCCACACAAAAGCCCCTGAGTGCGACGCTCTGACGTCACCGCCGTTGCCAGGTGGCCTGGACGTTCACAGGAGGGTGAGTGGTGCTGCTGGGCCTTTGCTTTGTCACAGAAGATGCTTCAATGCCCTGGGGTCCTTGTTCTGCTCCCACACGTCCTTTCTGTGCCTGGGAAGCAGTTTGCCTTTTCCGAGGGGAGCCCCATGGCTCTTGTCGTGCGGCTTGTCCGAGAGGCACCTGCCCTGTGGAGCCCCTGGAAGCCATTCCCACACGCCCAGGACAGCAAGTCTCTGCCAAGGGGCTCCCCACAGCCACGTGCTAGGCGGGCCAGGCTGGTGCGTCTCTCTCACTCTCCGTCTCTCCTTCTCACCCTCCCTCTCTCTCTTGTGAATAGAAATGACTCAGGTTGGAACGTGTCCCCCAGGCGGTTTCATGTGTGCCCATTCTTGGGGCTACGTAAGGGTGTTACCTTCCTCCTCCAAGGACAGGCACAGACTGACAAGTCCACCTCCTCAGGCGTCTGCTAAGAAAATAAGGCTTGTCAGCCTGTGCTATGTTTAGCAACCCGTGATTTCATTTGGCATCTTTTTGGATAAGTGGTGAATTCGATGACACAGCAAGACTCCCAGAGCTCAAGGGTGGGTGGAACAGGGCCGCCCCACTGAGGGCATGGGCTGTGGTTGTCGGGACACGCGCTGCCACGGCCCGGCTGCTGAGGGAAGCACACAGGTGCAGCTCCACACATGCAAGTGGCCGGAGGACAGAAATCTGAGTCTTCTAACTCCCTGATTGATCATGTTAGCTTCCAAATAAAAAGATGTGGCTGATAATGGAAAGAGTCAAGCACAGGGCAGGTAGGAGCGGCCGCAGTGTGTGCAGCCGGGTCCCAGCCACAGACCTGGCTGGCCAATGAGCAGCAGCCCAGCCTGCTCTCCGGGGCATTACAGAGGGGACTGCAGGATGTATGACGGAAGCAGGGTCCTGTCCCCAGAGCTTGGCTGGCGCTCCTCCCGTCCCCATGTGTCACCTGAGCTGGGTTTTGCCTCAGTTCTGCTTGGGCCCCTCCCTGGCCCCATCCCTCCCCGACCCCTTCTCCAACTTCTTCTTGGACCTAAATCTTACTAACCCTCTTGCACGTGAAGCCTGCTTTGGGGGAACCCGACCAGGGAAGGGCCAGGGCCAACATGGGCACACTGCCAGGAAGTGGAGTGTCTCCCATGGGCCGTGAGCCACCTTTGTCCTGCACTCAGCCTTTTCTCTGCCACTGGAGGCATCCAAGACACTAGTAAGGAACTGTTCAGTCCGTCATGATCGGATGAAACACAAAAATACTTCTTTCCAAGAATCGCTAACTTGACCGCGGGCATGTCCTTGGGTGACCTCAGTCACGGAGGTACAAACATATTCACGACAGACTTCTCAGCGTTTATAACAGAATGTCAAGCAGAGATGTCAGCTAGCACAGCGCAGGCTTGGAGCACACTCCTGCGAGCGTGTGTGGCTGGGCGTAAGCACCATCCTCAGCATCTCTTCTGTCTCCAGGACACAAGCTTGCATCATCCATCACCACATGAAACCTAGCCGGTCACCGTGACCCACAAGTTCACCGCAGGAGGAGGACCTTGATGAGGCAGAAGGAGCTCCCCCCAACCCCACCCCCACCCCCGGCAGGAGGACCTTCCATCCCCCGCAGCACTGAGCTCTGAGGAGTGACAGCTTCCCCAGCGTCCTCACATCACCTGTCTTTCTGGCATCTGGCCCTGCAGAGGTGCATGGAAAGGAGCAGCGAGAGAGACCCGAGCACCTGCTGAGGCCTGAGTCAGGCTGGCTCTCTGGGTGAGCGTGTGGGTAACACATGTACAGCTCAGAGCGCTGAGTAATTGCTGTGTGTCCCTGAGGCCAGAGTAGAATGCACAAGTTCTGACAATGGAAGCAACTGGAAAATACCTCCACCTCCCCGGTTCATTCTGCTTTACTCTGAATTCTGTGTAATGCAGGGTACTAAACACCCGGGATCCCCGAGCCGCTGCACTGAGACGCTGTGCCCAAATCCAACACTGTCCCCCGTGGGGGCCTTGGCGAGCTTGTCACTCAGCAAGAGATGCCCGGACACTTTCCAGAACCAAGCCTGTCTTGCTCCATGAGAGATGGCGCAAAACTTCAGGGCCGAGTGTGCTGCAGTAACTGAAATGCAAAGGCTCCATTTCCCGGCACACAGATTATCAAAGACCTCGGTCCCAGGGCTTCTCAGAGTGCAGCCAGGTGCAAGGTGTCACAAGGCCAAAAGTTGTCCTTTGCTTGTGCGATGTGTTTCTTGTGAGAGCACCTGGCTCCTAAGGCTTTTCTGAGTAGAAGCTCCTGCAGGAGCTTTCAGTAACAGCAGCGAGTTTTTACAGAAATTCTCTCATGAAAAAAATGTACTGCTTTGGCTGGAGACCCTACAAATACACATTTGGTGGATGTTTACATAAAGGTGCATTCCAGATCTTTCCAGGTTCCTACATGGAGGGGTCATGTCCCTGATATGTGGGTCACCTGACCCCACAGCAGGGCTCAACAAGGAAGCCACAACCCTGGCACCAGAACGCTGGTTCCCAGACTTCCTGCCCCAAGGTCAGATAGAAGGGGACCCACGGCAGGTCCCTGACTGCTTCATCGTCACCCAGGGTTGGGGGCCAGACCAGGAGCTCCACACGCCCAGAGAGGCCTTCTCCCCTCGTCAGGAGAATGAGGGGCCCCAGAAGGCACCTGCCTGTCCCAGCCTCTCCCATCTGGGACCTGCTAGGGCTCATGTCTGCACCACATCCATTTCTGCAAAAGGCCCTAACTCAGCCCCCACCCTGTCCCCCTGTGGTCTGCGTGCCATGTTTGTCACCTCTTCCCAGCCCTCCCACCTCCCAAGGCCTTTCACCGTCCCCTTGGAGCACATGCACAGCGGGCTTCCCCAGGTCTGCTCTCCCCCCAGCGGCCAAACGCTGTGTCACCGGGAGCCAGGTGCCACTCGTCTGTGCTGTGGCCTCAGCCCCCGCTGGCTCTGCTCTCGCCCGCCTGGCCCCACGCTGTGTCCCCTCCTCTGCATCTGCGGCTCCTTCTCGTCTGTGTGGCTGGGTCCCGTCCCATCTGCTGCCAGCTGTCTGCCGTCCGGCCCCAGCCTCCCCCACTCACCCTCCTCACCTGCTCTCCGCTGCGGTCACTCACGCATCACTTTGTGCTCTTGCTTTCCTTTCTCTGTTGGAATCTAAACTCTGAAAGTGGGCGTCTCTTTCATTCCTCAGAGCGTCCGAGGTGCCCCAGCAGAGGCCTGTGCGTGTGTGGGACGAAGCAGTGCAGCCGAGGGCCGTGAGCGTGAGGTCCCAGGGACGCCTGTATGTTGGTCTCCTGGGTGTGTGGAGGACACACGTCCAGTGCTGACTCTGCTGGCCTGGGCAGCGCTGATGTGGCAGCCGTGGCAGCCTCCCGGTCACCCTGCTGCCCAGGAGGAGGGACAGGTCTGCGAGCGCTCAGGCGCCCACACCCCGCGGCCGCTCCGGCGTCTTCTGTGCATAAATGTGCTGTTGACCTTCCCTCTCCCCGCTCCCGCCTCCTGAAACACCTCAGTGTTTGGGGTAACAGCTGAGAAATACATCAGCTGCAGGAGAAAATCCTCCAGGCATTCACAAACCTATTTCCCAGGAAGGGAGTCTGTACATTCTCACATTCATTTCTTTTTGTTTTTCTTTGTTAGAGATAAAATGACTGATTAAACCACAAAGAATTTTCACACATTTGCCCATGTTGAGAAGCAAAGTTTATTGCATCTTTTTTTTTTTTTTGAAATTTTACAGAAACATTAATTACTTTAAAAATTTAAATAAAATCTGGTTTCTGGCCAAGAGAGGAAAGGGAAATGCGAGGCCTCCCCCAGAAAAGCACAGCAGCTGTCACTCGGTGTGGCACAGCCAGAAATCACCCAAGAGCCAGTTTGCATCACCCCTCGGCTGGTTCCAACTAGAATGCGCCCGACGGTGAGTTTCTGGCTGGTGACTGTAAAGTGCCATGCAGGACAAAAGTCGCTTCATCTTATTTTAAGATGAGATTATTTATCAGGTAATGTGATGTCCGGCCTGTCCCAGGCCGGGCTCCTTCCCCACCCAGACCAAGTCCAGTGTGTGCAGGAGTAGCCAGTGTCGGCAACGTCGTCAGGCTGGGGAGGGCCCACCTGGCAGTAAAGAGCCGTCTTTGTCATTTCAGCAAGAGCGTTTGGCTTAAGAGATGGTAAAATATAATAACATGATGACTTCAGTTTTTCCTGCATTTGCTCAAAGTGGGTTTCAGTGTGTTTAAGGAAATCTGAAAAATTAATACTCACAGTTGCTATAGGCTTGATGTGGCACCGACACCCCTTCCACAGCACGGGAGGGCTTCACGCTCGTGACGGCACTGACATCCCAATGCAGCGAGGGGTCTGGGGTCGTCACGCCACACACGTGACGCAGGGGACTCATCTGGAAGCCAGGCCATCAGCAAGGCTGGCGCTCCCGTGTCCCTGCTCCAGGCACTTCTGTACCACCTCACAGACACCACTTAGGGTTACGTGGCCTCATCTGGCCACTCCCCAGTCATCAAACAGGATCCTGAAACCCCCTGCTTCCTCCCCATCCCCCCTTCCCCTGTCCCCCCATTCTCCCTCGTCGGCAGCCCGGACCCAGCGCTCCAGGGTACCGGTCACAGATACCTGGGTGGCAGGAGGCCCTCCGATTAATGGACCAAACTTGAGGGGCACCCTGGTGTCCCTGTGCATTAAGCACTTTATTTTGGGTAAAACAGTGCACTTTGCAAATGCAGAAAAGGCACAGGAGGAGCGTTGCCTGAAGTAGCTGCTTGCTTGGACTTGGCCTGGTGTTCACAGGCCAGAAGGGCCTCCGAGAAGGTCATGAACATTTTTAGGCTTTGATCACATGGCAGTATTTAACTTGGGCTTGTTTTTCTACTTTTAACTTTCCTATTCATCCTGCACGTTTCACCTACCATTTTTCTTTTTTAACCCTAAAAGCACTGACTCTTCAGAAAGACTGTCTCAATTAAAGACCTTCTGAGAAAGAATTATCTAAGAAGTGGCAGCCGTGCTCTGGCGTGGCTGTGCCAACGTGACAGACATTGAATGTGACCACAGTTGCCTGAAGTTAACCCTCATTCTGCTGTAATGGGTTGAAATCTGAGGCGTCAGTGGCTGCGAATCCTTTGTCCCCACACTCAAGCGTTAGCAGCTGGATGCAACGGCCTTGTGTTCTCTCCTGTATGCATTACGTTTCTCCTGGAGTCAAACCACTTCCTGGCTTCTTTTTTCTATAGCTGAAGACAAATCCACAGGAAAAAAATATATAATAATTAGTGGTACCAGCAGGGACTAAAATGTAAAATGACATTTTTTATCTGATTGTGGCTCATTGTATCTTACAAAAGGAAAACCATGCATTCAAAATCTTGTTCTAATTTTCCCGAGTTGTTTCAGAGATCCTGAGAAGTCATACAAAGCATATGGAGAAAAACTGTACACATAATTCGCTAAGCAAATTAAGTTTGCATGTTGCCGTGTGGTCTGACCAAGAAAAGAAGAGAGAGGACAGAGCGACCAGTGTGGGGACCAGCCTGCGGACGGTGCTTCCCAGTAAGAAAGACGCCTCGCTCATGGAAAGGTTACGAAAAATGCACGGGAAGGCGTGACAAAGGTAGGCAGGGGCGAGACTGTAAGCGGCCCTGCAGCCATGCCAAGGAGCCTTTTCTCGGCGTAACAATGCAGCAGGCACAGCTTTCTTGTCAGTCAGAGCAAACGTACATTATCTTTTTTTGTAGCCGGCAATACTTTATCTTCACATATTGATGTATAATAACGTAATTAACGCATTTCCTGCTGTTGGACGTTTGGTTGTTTTTCAGTATAGATTTTGTAAACGGCACTGACGTCACTGCCCGTTTTGAAATCATGATTTTTTGCTATTGAGTATTATGAGTTTCTTACATTTTTTTTTAATTGGGGAACAGTGTGTTTCTCCAGGGCCCATCAGCTCCAAGTTGTTGTCCTTCAATCTAGTTGTGGAGGGTGTAGCTCAGCTCCAAGCCCAGTTGCCGTTTTCGATCTTTAGTTGCAGGGGGTGCAGCTCACCATCCCATGTGGGAATTGAACCAACAACCCTGTTGTTCAGAGCTCCCACTCTAACCAACTGAGCCACCCGGCTGCCCTCTTACATATTTTAGGTATTAGCCCCTATCAGATGTGATTTGCCAACATTTTCTCCCATTTCATAGGCTGCCTCATCACTGTGCTGACAACATCACGTGCTGTAGGTTGTTTTAGTTTGATGGAGCCCCACTTGTTTATCTGTGCTGTTGTTGCTTGTGCTTTAGGAGCCAAATCCAAAAAAATCCTCCCTAAGACCAAAGTCAGGGAGGTTTTCCCAGGTTTTCTTCTAGGAGTTTTATGGTTTCCAGTCTTACATTTAAGTCTTTAATCCAGTTCAAGGTCATTTTCGTGGGTGGTGTAAGATAGGGGTCCAGAGTCTTTCTTCTGCGTGTGGTTACCTAGTTTTCTCGGCACCATTTATTGAAGACACTGTCCTGTCCTCATTGTGTATCCTTGGCTCCCATCAAATGTCAGTTGACGATATATGGGAGGGAGGGTTATTTCTGGGCTCTTGATTCTGTCGCATTGCTCTGTGCGTCTACTTTTATGCCAAAACCATGCTGTTTTTATCATTATAGCTTTGCAATGTGGTTTGAAATCAGGGAGTGCAGTGTTCTTCTTTCTTGATTGCTTTGGCTTTGGGAGTCTTTTGTGGTTAGGGTTGTTCCATTTCTGTGAAAAATACCGCTGGGATTTTGGCAGGAATGGCACTGAAGCTATAGATGCTTTGGGTAGAAGGAATAAAACTATAGGCAGCAAGCACAGGGAAGAGAAACAAGTACTTACTGCCAGAATGAGCCGCCAGTGCACCTGCCGCTCAGGCGCAGCTGGTCTCAGGACACTCCGCCACAGACAGAGCAGACACAGATGCCCTCTCTGCTCCTCGCTGAATCAGGAAGACAAGCACAGCCGTGGCCAGAGGCGTAAAGGACCCTGTGAGTTCCATTACTGCGTGCCTGGCACTGTGCTGGGTACGTGTGCTTTTGTTGCTTTAGCTTCTCAGCACTGGCCTTGCTTTGGAAGTGAGGAATCAGGTACAGGGAGAACGTGACAAGCCAGGGTCACACAGCTAGGAAGAAGCTGAGCCATGTAATCGAGGGTGGGAGCTGGCAGCCCACGGGCCCACGCGGGACCTTGTTTTGTAAGCGGTTTTCCCTAGAGTGTAGCTGCAATCACCACTGTGGTACTATTCACAACTTCTTTTGCACAAAGTGACGGAGTTGAGTGCTTTCAGCAGAGACAGGATGGCCGGCAAAGTCTAAGCCAGTTACCTTCTGGTCCTCTTCGGGAAACAGTTGCTGACCCTGGTCTGGAACTTTTCACTGTGCACAGCTTTAAAGCTCCAGAAGAAACAAGCTGTTGCATAGGCTTTATGTGGGGCACTATTGCAAGTCAGGGCTGTCAGTGATCGATTTCTTACTTTGTAAGAAGAGAGTAAAAGAAAGAAAAAAAAAACAGCACAAAGTATTTTTTCTTGCCAACCATTCAACCCACTAATTCCCAGAAAATTAGAACTCTACACCCCAAGAGCATTTGGTGGTACTAGAATCAAAAAGAAAAATATCTACTTGTTTCAGGCAGTCCTGCAGCTGTGAGGTATTTTATTTTAAAGATACGTCACCATGAATTGAGCATACGCGATGTGCTGGGAATACGTCAGATGCTTGGTGGCCCTTTGTACCCTCAGAACAGCCCAGCAAGATGCGTATGTTTGTTCTCCTTACAGAAGAGTGATCTGAGGCTTCCTGAGATAATTTCCCCAAAGACAGTCATGAACAGAAAGACCCAGGGCTGTGTGACTCTGGAGCCCCTCGCACTGGGCAGAACGAGGGTCTCAGACTAGGAGACAGGAAGCCCGGCAGCATGGGGGTTGTCACCTCTGCCACAGACCAACTGTCTCGGGCCCCAGAGCTGGCATCTGGTGCCCTTGGCTGAGTGCCAGCCACAGGCCCCAGCACGTACTCTTCCCCCTCTGCTGCAGAGGGAGACACTGAGGCCTGGAGAGGTAGGAAGCCCCCAGACTCTTCTCGTTCCTGCACATCTGGCTGGGCCGTGGTGTTTCCGTTTGGGCAGTCCCTGTGGCTGTCACACATAGTTCGAGGTCCTACAGCACTGCTCCATGACAACACGGTGAGGTGTCACTGGGGACTGTTCTCTATAATGACAGCACATCACTGGCCACACCCGGCCTCTGTTTTGCACACAGCCAACCCCACACACCCCCGGCATAAAGCACAGCCCAGGTGGAGAGAAAGTCACACGAAAATGCAGCCAAGAAACCAAAGTGGCCACCAGAACGCCACCTTCTCGCTGTGAACCTGACCGTGAGACAGCGTGCATTTCACTTCCTTGTCAGCGTCCTGGGAAGCAGACAATAAACACCAGGACGACAGGACGAGGAAATGGAACCTGATTACTGTGGTGATTAATTCTTGTCAAAAGCTCCACCCAGGCCCCAAGCAGCAGGAGTAATAAGCCGTGTAGATTGGAGAAACGTGGTTCTCTGGATGTTTCTCTTCCAATTCCTTCCATATACAAACTCCACGTGGAGCCCAGGATGTACAAGCTGAGCTGTTTTACAAAGTCACGGGGCTGGGGCCTGGCGAGGGGGCTACAGCACAGCCGGCCACGCCTGTCCCGTGAGAGCCCCCTGACCAGGAGGGGCCAATGCTTTCCCCGAATCTGCTCCCAAGAGGCCGGGAGAAGAGCTCCATGGACCCCCTTCCAACGGTGGCATTTAACT
Organism: Rhinolophus sinicus; assembly: GCF_036562045.2. NCBI lineage: Eukaryota > Metazoa > Chordata > Mammalia > Chiroptera > Rhinolophidae > Rhinolophus > Rhinolophus sinicus. The sequence goes on from NC_133758.1 coordinate 116,487,370, forward strand.
TTTGTAAATCTGTGTTTTGGCCTTTTAATTTTAATTTAAACACAGGCCAGGGAATGCTTTCTCCCTAAAAAGTTGCATAATGAAAAAGCTGTTCTCCCTCTTGGTTAAAAAAAAAAAAAAAAAATTCCATGAACCCCTTGGAAATCATAAACAACACTGTTTCAGGAGGCTGTGATGTCATCCTTGCTTTCTGAAAAAAGGCAACGTGACATTTCAATGGCATCAAAAACAAGAGAAAGGCTCTAGCCTCGTCTCAGTTCAAATAAATCTTCCCTGAAGGTGGACGTGTTTATATCTGCCCAAAGTGACAGGCATGTCAAGAATAGGAGGTGAACTAGACCATCAAGGCAACTGCTGGCTGATTCCAACCCAAAGGCCAGCAGCCACGCGGCCGCAAGTGACCGACAGACTCTGCTGCGCCTGGGATAGTTCGTTATCTGTGCCCACCTTGGTCACTGCTGCATTAATGCCCATTACACACACACTTACTGAGCTTGTCCCATCCCCCAGGCACTGATGTCTCATCCACTGGGCACTGATGACATGGAACTGAAACATCACAGCTGGGCACCAGACAACCCTGTGGTCGAGGAAGAGATAGAAGCACAGCAGGATGAGCCCCGCAAGCAAGGCCACCGGGGAGCTGGGACACCCCGAGGGACAGCCTAGTGGGTGGTGTGGGGAAGACTTCAGAATGCCCGGGTGAAATCCTGGAATAGAATGGAAGTTTCCGGGGGGGTCAGGGAAAGGCCATTCCGGAAAGAAGGGCAGCGGCATCCGTCTGCTGGGGAGACCAGCACGGAATGTGTCTTCTCACTGTCCTGGACGCTGGGAGCCCAAGGTCAGGCTGCTGGTTCGGTTCCTGGTGGGGGCTCCCCTCCGGCTTGCAGGTGGCCGTCTTCTGACAAGGGAGACAGTGCGACAGCCAGATCTCTAGTTAGAAGGACACTAATCCCGCCTAGGGACCCTACCCTCCTGACCTCATCTAAACCTGATCACCTCCCAGCAGCCTCCGCTCCACACACCGTCAAGCTGGGGGTTAGGGTTTCAACACAGGAATTAGGGGAGCAGAGGGGACACAAACATTCTGTCCATTAAAGGGCACGAGGCTAGCATGTGCAGCCTGGACATTTGGGTGAAAACTAACAGACTTTCATCAGAAAACGCTTGACCTCTCGTCTCAACGTCCTTCTTCATCAGCTTGCTCTGCTGCCCCTGCAGCCTCCTCGGGCGTTTGCTGTGAAGGAAACACCTTCGTAGCTCCCAGTCCACTGGGCACAGAGGGGTTAGGAACCCTCCTTGCCCACTGATGTTTCCAGATCCTTCCCCAACCTTCCTCCCTACAACTTTCCACCAGGCCGAGTGCCTGGAAGAGGGCACATTCAGTCGCTTTATTTTATTGAATGCATGCTTGTCGCCCCAACCCCTACCTTTGCAGTAACCGCCACACTGGTCCTCCCTGCGCTCCTTGGCAGCTTTAGAACCTGGTTCACCTTGATGTTGCCAGCTTCTCCTTAATACACTCAGGAGACGTCCTCTCTCTGCCTCGTCTCTCCCTCCCTGTGTCCTTTTCCTCTTTCCAGAGGCCCAGCTTCAGCCACACCCATGCCACCCAGACCGCCACTCAGTCTCACACACGTGCCCCTCCACGCCCATCTATCATCGAGGCCCCTCCCTCTAGGTAAGGGCCCTCCAGCGAGAAGCCGCCTCCGCCCTGAACTCTAATTCATGGGTCTGAGCAGCACTTCGCTCCGCATCCCCACTTCCTCCTGACCCCTGTAGATTGCAGGGAGTGTCACCACAATGACCCCTTGCCCACTCTGCCTCTATCCCATTATCCTGGTCAAATCCCAGGTCTGACCAGACGTGTGACACTAGCAACGCCGTGCTTCCCCACACCCCTTGTTGGAGAAAACACGACCACGTTGACGGTGTCAGCATATGCTGTCTCAGTGACCGACACCCAGCCCACTTCCGCTCCCCTCTGCTTGGGAGACTCACGCTTTCTCTCTTCCCTGAAAATCCACCGCATCCCCTCCACGCGTGTTCTGGACTGATGACAGCGCTTCCCAAATCAAGCGGAAGCAAAGCCGAGGGAACAGGGACTTGTTCACCTCACGACATCCAGCCAACCTCCCGAAGCCGGACCGTCAGATCTGGTTTCATTTACTTCACTCAGCAAATACTGGATGACGACCATTCCAAGTGCTGGCACCTCGGTCGTGAAGAAGGGGAAAGAGACAAAACCTTGCTGTCACTGAGATTATGGTTTCCTGTTGCTGCTGTAACAAATTATCATAAAGTTAGTGGCTTACCTCCAAACAAATTCATTCTCTTACAGATCTGGAAGGCAAGAGTCCAAAACTTGTTTTCAGGGGTTAAAATCCAGGTGTCAGTGTGGCTCGTCCCTTCAGGAGGCCCCCGGGCCCACGCCCCCCACTTCCAGAGGCTGCAGCAGCTCTTGGCACTGGCCACTCCCTTCACTCTCTGCTTCCATCATCACGTGTCCTTCCTTCTCTCCTTCAATGTATCTTTTGGTTGGTATTTGCGTGGAATATCTTAGCCATCCTTTTCGTTTCCGCACTTTTATGTCTTTGTACCTGAAGTGAGTCTCTTGTAGAAGCAAATAGTTGGCTCCCGTTTTCCTGTTTGATACGTGCTGAGAAGAGTTTCACCCATTTACATTTAATACTGTTAAGGAAAGGCTTGCTTCTGCCATTTTTCTATTTATATTCTGTATGTTTTATATCTTTTTTGTTTCTCAATCCTTTCATTACTATCTTGGTTTTGGTTTAATTGATTTTTTTTCTAGTGTACCATTTTGATTCAATTCTCATTTTCCTTTCTATAGTATAATTTTTAGTTACAGTCTTAACTAAATCTTCTTTAGTTATTTCCTACTTCGTGTTCTGGAGATTATCATTAACATCTTACATTTTTAACAGTGCAGCTTGAATAATACCAACTTATCTTCAATTGCCTAAAAAAGCTCTGCTATTATGCCACCCCATTCATCCCTTTATTGTAGTTATTGTCACAAATACTTCTTTATACATTGAGTTCCCATTAACATAAATTTATATTATTGGTTTATGTATTTGAATTTTAGTCTGTGTAGGAAAAAAAAAGAAAGACAAGTTACAAACCAGAATACAGTAATACTAGCTTTTATGTTTACTTCTGAAGTTACCTTAACTGGTGTTCCTTATTTCTCCAGATGGTTTTGGTGACTGTCTAGTGTCCCTTACTTCAGCCTGAAGGAAGCTTTTTAGCATTTCTTGTAGGTCCAGACTACTTGCAATGAACTCCCTCAGCTTTTGTTTCTCTAGGAATGTCTGAATTTCTCCTTCATTCTTGAAGGAGACTTTCTCCAGACCTAGAATTCTTGATTAACAGTTTCCTCTAGCCGTACTTTAAATATGCCATCCCTCCTCCTTCGGACCTCCATGCTTGCTGGTGAGAAATTGTCTGTTATTCTTACTGAGAACCCTTCTAAACAAACAAAGTAAGTTGCTTCTCTCCTGCTGCTTTCAAGATTCGTTCTTTGTTTTTGTCTTTTAAAAGCCTGACTATAATGTGCCATGGTGTAGATCTCTTTGTATTTACTGTACTTGGAGTTCACTGAGATTCTTGGATGTGTAGATTCATGTATTTCATCAAATTTGGCAAGTTTGGGGCCATTATTTCTTTAAATATTTTTTCTGGCCCTTTTTCTCCTTCCTCTTCTTCTGGGGCTCCCATTATGCATATGTGGGTACACTGATGGTATCCTACAGGTCTCTTAGGATCTGTTCATTTTTCTTTATTCTTTTTCCTTTCTGTTCTTCAGACTGGATCATCTAAGCTGAGCTATCTTCAAGTTTGTAGATTCTTTCATATTCCTGCTAAACTCTGTTGTTGAATTCCTCTATCATCTCAGATATTGTGCTTTTCAGCTCCAGAATCACTATTTGGTTTCTCTATATATTTTCTATCTTTGGTTTCTTTATATATTCTCTATTTGTTTAGATATCCTTTTCCTGGTTTCCTTTAGTGCTTTGTCTACGGTTTCCCTTTAGCTCTTTGAGCATGTATAAGACGGTTTGTTTTAAATCTTTTAATAGTAAAGCCAATGTCTGAGCTTCCTCGGGAACAATTTCTGCTCAATGGGCTATACTTTCTTGTTTCTTTGCATGTGTTGTAATTTTTTGTTGAAAACAGACACTAATATTATAATATGGCAACTCTGGAAATCATAATCTCCCTCTCCCCAGGGTTTGTAGTTTCTGCTTTTTGTGGGTTGTAGTTGTTTGTTTTGTGGCTCTTCTAAACTCTTTTCTGTAAAGACTATTCTTTGTCATGTGGTCACTGAAGTCTCAGTTCTGTTAGCTTAGTGGTCAGCTAGTGATTTGATGGAGATTTCTTTAAATGCCTGAAGCCAACAATAAAATACTCTCCCAGTCTTTGCAGGTGGGCCCTGTGTTGGGCACACCTTCAGTGCACGGCTAGGCCATTTATAACTCTGCCTTATCCCTCACTTGCAGCATGAGCAGGGCCTAAAGGTCAGCCAGAGATGGAAGCTTAGGGTCTCGCCAGTCTCTCCTGAGCATACATCCATCGTGGGCATGTGTGTATCCTCCTAGATTCCCAGTATGCTCGGAAGCTTTCCAAGACCTTACTCCTCGTTTGTATTCCCATCCCCGGCTAAGCCTCTGGTCTGTCTGCTGCCTGTCCTGTCTCTTGCCCCTTGCCTCAGGCAGCTGCTGCTAATACATTTGCCTTTAAATGTGTTTGACAAATGCCACCCAGGAGATGCTCCAGCCCTGAGAAATTTCCAGGCAAGTGAAACAAAGCCCCACACCAATCCCTGAGGGAGCCACCAAACAGACACACAACCATAATTATTTAAGAGCATTGTCCCCTCTGGCACAGCAAGTGACACTAGGGACACTGGCTAATACCCCCAAAACTGAAACTGAGCTGGGAAGTGGAGAGTTTAGGCGGGTGAGTTAAAACACCACAATGCTCTTACATCAAAATGGAGGAGCTTCTTTTTCCATGAACTATTCCTCCAGTTGTAGTAAACGTTTTATTAGATTCCTGAATTTGGAAAACGTGGTTCTGATATTTTTGCCAGCTTACTTGTTGCTTTAGTGGAGAGACAGAGTTCTGGAGTTCGCCACTCTGCCATTTTCCGTGGCATCGGTCCCCTGACTTACATCTCAGAATATCCTCTGGCTGCTGCCCCCAGAGCAGCCTGTGGGGGGACGAGGCCAGGGCGCTGCAATAAGGAGCCCAGACGTGAGGTGCCTTGGGCCAGGAGCAGTGCAGGTGACGCAGGGCAGTCAGATCCTGGGCATAGCTCGGAGGTAGAGACAAAAGGCTTTGCAGATGGATTGGAACATAGCTCACGAACACTGTGCAGCTGAGAGGCCCGGTGAACTGGATGGATTTGCCATGTGCTGGATTCTGCAGGAGCCTCCCACTGGCCTCTGCTTCCACGCTCAGACTTCTATCATCTGTTCTCAACAGGACAGCCAGAGGGAGGGAGACTCAGAAGCCAAGTCACCTCACACTACGCCAGTGTCCCCATCCCAAATCCTTACAAGGCCGGCAGCTCGCCTTGAGATCAGAAGGGGTTAGTTCAAGCAGGTTTCTCTTTCTTCTGAAATGTGAAGGCCTGCCAGTGCCCAGGAAAGCGCAGGGAGCTGGACGAGTCTGCGTTTTTCGGCCTCCCTTTGGTAGGAGAGCACACTGGCTCCCTGAGACCGTTCTGTGCACATTTTCTGACCCACTCACCCTGTTCCAGCTCTGTTCCAAGCTGACCTCATTGCTGTTCCTTAACTCATCCTACCGGCTTCTGTCTCAGGACCTTTGCCCTCGTGTTCCCTGCTACGTTATGTATGGCTCCCACCTCGCTTCTTTATGGATCCATGTAAATGTCACCTTGTTAGAGATACTCTGAATGCCTTATGCAAACAGCAAATTGAGCTGCTGCAGCCACCCTGCCACTTCCTGCCCCCTCCTGCTCTTGCATTCCCGCCACAGTGTGTGTCGTTTGGCTGTTTCTTTATTTGATTACCATCCCTCTGAACACTGTTGTCCCACAGGACCTTCGCTCCATGACCTGAGGCGGCAGTTATCCTCGTCTGGTCTGTCCCCTGCACCTGGCAATCAGAGAGCAAGTTCACCTTTCCTGAGGTCTGGAGCGAGGTGCAGTTTCCTGGGAGACACAACCATTCTGTTCAGAGATTCCACAGTTGAGAAGAGGGACAAGCAAGCCAGTGATGGTATTCAAAGGATGAGCCCCGTGCTCAAGATGAACATAGGGGTGGCATGTTGCAGGGCGTTCCCAGGACGCACCAGGACAGCTGGACAGCCCCCAGCCCCATCACAACGAGTCTGCCCTAATCCTTTATTTTATTTAGTTTTTATTAAAAATATAGCTAACGTGCCATATTGTATGTTTCAGGGGTACACCACAGTTATTCAACATTTATACACCTAAAGAAGCGATCACCATAAGTCTAGAAACCATCTGATGCCGTCCCACGCTGTCAGGATGTTATTAACTGCACTCCCCAAGCTGTACATTACGTCCCCATCGCCAGAATCCTTTCTTATTGTTTGTGCACCTAAGACTTCGTTTGACAAAATTCCTGACCCTCAAAATAGTGTTGCAAATGCCTGGTCTGCCCCACAGCCCAGTTCTGTGCTCACCCCCACCGGTCTGCACGACTGCATCGCAGCCCTGCTTGGGTGAGACCTGCCACTAACTCCCTGGAGGTCCGGGGTGCCACCATCTAGTTCTGACCTCTGGAATGAGGGTGCCAGAGGACGTTTCCGGTGTGGTGTCCTCCAGTTTCAAAAGTGTGTCACCTGAGTCCATAAACACTTGGCCAAAAGGAGACAGAGCATCCTCACGACATAAAACAGTGAAAAGCAAGAGTTTATCAAGTACGTTATTTCTCCTGAGAGGCTTTCCAACCTCTCTTTGCTTTGCTTCTGTGCCTCAGAATTACATGGCATGACCGATGCGACCTGTGCCACAATTTGTCATCACCTGAACTTTGATGTCACATTGCCATCGTTGGCCTCCTTGCAGCTGAGATACTTGTCCCAGGGTTAGAAGGCGCTTTTCTGCTTTGTTTAAACAGATGCTAAAGAAACAGCCAAGAAATAGAGCCACGACCACTTCCCCCACAGCTCTCCATCAGCATCTCAAGCAGATCTGAAAATACGGCAGCAGGCAAACCCCTGGCACAGAAACGCAAGCAGGTTCCTCCGCTTGGAGATACCCGATCTTCTGGTCATCTTTTCTAAATCCTTTGTATTTAAAAGTGTGGCTCATTTCTACAAAGGCTACATAATTGTTACACGCTGGTAACACAATAACCAGTGACATGGGCTCCTTATCATTAAAAGGCTACAACAACAGAGAGGGGTTGTCAGTATTTAAAAGACCACAGTAGGAAAAGGAGACTGTTTGCTAGGGGGCACAGGGTTTGGGAGATTTTTTGGGGGGTTATGAATATGTTGTCAAATTAGATTATGGTGACGTTTGCACAACTCTGTGAATATACTAAAAGCCCTTGAATTGCCCGGTTTAAGTGGGTGAACTATATGGCACACTGGTATATGAATGACAGCTCAATACAAGTACTGCACTTGGGGTCTGCACGGAGCCTGGGGGTCACCGAAGACGTAACCTTCAGTTCTCTGCAGGGGAGAGGCGGAGGGCAGAGAGGGACGGCTCCATACAGAGCTCGGAGGCATGTGGTCGCCTGCCCCCTCCACACGTGTGACGGACGCACACCTCAGACTCAGCGTGCCCAGACCTAATACCCAGTCTCTCCTCCAGACTGCGTGAGCAGCATACCCGCCTCAGCTGAACACGATGCCACCACTGAGGGGCTCGGGCCAGTGACACGTGAGTGGTTCTGGACTTGGGTCTTTCTCCACGGCCCCGTCCAAGCCACAGCAAACCCTGTCTGTCGTTGAGCACCTCACCCTGCTCACCCACACTGGATGCTGTGGCAGCCTCCTCCCTGCTCTCCCTCCGCTCAGCCTTGCCCTCCAACGTCTCTTGTCAACACAGCAGCCCAAGTGAGGCTGTCAGATGACAGTCCGGAGATGGCACTGCTCGAGATGCTGACGAGCTCCCACGACTGCCCTCGGGTGCTGCCAGCCTGGCGCCACGAGCTGCTTGCACAGGCGTCCGCTCCACGGTGCCCAGCACAGCCTCACTTTCCTCGTGCCTACTTTGCTGTCAGGTGGCCGACCAAACTCCTTAACTCACCAGCTGGGTGACTGCGAGAAAGGGAAACTTTCAAGCAGAGTGGTCTTTTCCATTTTTAATGAACTTTTAATTTCAGAACAGTTTTAAATGGCAGCAAATGTAGAGGAAAATTTGTGAATATAGTAAAAAGAGCTCACGTACCGAGTACCGGACTTCCTGTTTTCAGCATCTCATGTTAGCACGCTATGTCTGTCGCATTTGGGCTGTGTCGCCTCCACAGCTTTGCCTCCTGCCTGGGCCACCCCAACAGCCTGCCCTCTCGCCCTGCCCCATCCCTCTGTCCTGCGGGCCCGGGGCCATAGTCACCTCTCACAGCCCTGCCATTGACAGCTGTGCACCTAGGACACCCAGCTCACACCCCCCACCCCCTTCCCCTTCCTCACACGGGCTACAGCGGCCCCTCCAGGTGGGGCAGGGAACTGTGGAGGCCACACCGATGGTGCTCCAGTCGCACCTGCACACCCAGCAACTTGTTGCCTCGATGTGCTCAGACGCTGCCTTTTCCCACTAGAAAGCCCCAAGTGGGAACTTGAATCTGGGGGCGGTGTTGAGCACAAGGCAAGCCTGACACAGCTGAGTCGGCAGGGGAAACAGCCAGATCCCCTTGGGTTCGAAGAGTTTAGTAGAGGCCAAGTCAGCAGAGGAAGAGCAGCCAAAGCTGCCAGCTCCCCAGGCCCTGGTGTGGCAGCAGTGGGAAACCTCCCACGCTGCAGGGGGCAGGTGTGTCCCTGGAAGGAGGTGGGCAGAGGCCTCACACCTCCTCAGAATCAGGGACAGGGAGACACTCTCAACCCAGGGAAGTGACTGAGACAGGCAGCTCCTCACCGTCTGGGAGGACCACCGGGCATTCTGCAAAGGCTTGCAGTCCGCCTCAGCTCCAGCGCTGCCCACGGCCCACGTGGGCACCTGACAGATCCCAGGGTCCCATGAAGGAGCCGCCCCCTCCCAGGGAAGGAGGCACTTGTGGAGGGGGCCCACAGGTCTGGGGTTTCCTGCAGAGAAAATCGGGAGCCCTGTGGATTTGAAGCAAAATAATCACCCAATCAAGCTGGCCCTGCATTAGGTTTGACTGTTACTTTTCCAAAGCTCTTTGAAGAGAATGAATATTCAAATTATCATGTAATAAGGAAGGCAGTTTTTTGTTAAATAATATTAAATAACAGATTTTAATTTTGGCTGTTTAATGCCCCGACAAAACTCCATTACTCAAGAAGCTAAGAAAAATACTTTTTAAGATTTTCTTACCGGATTATGATTTTTCTCACCACATTGGACTTCCAAAGTTTCTGAGCATTTAATGTATTTTTGTTTTATGAGACACCAGGGTTTCAGCAAGTATTCTGAAGAAGAGAGCGCTTCTTGCAGGGGAAAGGGTTGGAAAGCTGTTTACATTTTAGAAAAAGCTGGGGTTGGGGGCAGGAGGGCAGGGTCAACTTGTTGGGTACTTACTGTTGCAGAGTCGGGTCACACTTTGGAAGTGAGAGTCGGGAAAGGCTCCCTCGGGCACGAGTCAGACCCCAGCCACCCAAACTTTGGTGGTGACAGGGGTCTGTTATTCTGATGTGTGTATATACTTTCTAATTATTAAGCAGTTGTAATCCAAGTACCTCCAACAAGGGAAAAAACACCTTTCCCACTAACCGCTCTAGGTTGTGCTAATAACCACGAACGCCAGAGTAACCGACAATCTGACAAAGTTAGCCAGCATGTCACAAAATTAAGTTTTATCCCATCAAGTCCTCCCTGCAATAATTACATTCTGGGGGGTTTTCCCAGCAGTTTTGTCATTAAAATGACTAACTATTGAAACAATTCTCTGTTGCAAGATTCCAGGGAAAAGGCGATGACAGTCTCTGTAACACATTGCTATGGAATATTCTTGAGCGTTACAATGGAACGGTCAATGTTTCCTGGTCTCCAGCTTGTTCGCGGGCACCCTGGCGCGTCAGCGCCCCCTAGGGACTCGCCGCGACCTCGCGGACAGGTTGGGGTTTGGGGAGCAGGACCGAGGGGAAGGGCTTAGGCATTCTCCCTGCCTCGCCTGTCCACTACTCAGATGACCACCCTGGGGAAAAAGCTACTGACAGTGACCAGCCCGGCCCGTGTACGACACTGAACTGAACAGAAGCGGGCCTGCGACCTCAACAATCTTTCGAGACACATCCCGGCTCTAATTTCAGAATCAAGTCTGTGGTTATTTCAGGAATAGATGTGACCCTAAGGGATTTGTTTCCTTTCCTTTTTAAGTTTCCAATGAAATCAGAGACCCTGTTCTTGGCTGTCAAAGCAGGGAACACACAGCTACAAGGAGCGGACGGGCAGCCAGGACAGACGGCCCCATCTGTGGGGGGCGCGGACCCGAGTCAGGGGCTGCGCTCTGAGGGCGAAGGGGGGGGGGGAGGCTCTGTCTTTTCTCTCTTCTCCTCTGTCAAGCCTCGATATTACTATTGTTTTATGTAGTGTTTATTCGCTATGAGAACATTGGTCCTCCGATTCTAAAAGGGGATATATATTTACACACATACACACAGAGGAGAGACAGTGAGTGGCATGGATGAATGTCAACTTCACCTGCCGCTACTAGTGGGCTCGCCAGGGTTGGACGTAAGGGGGCACTAATTTGCTGTTTCTGGAACAAACTGCAAAAGGCTCTTCCACGAAACCTGTCCACTCACTCCTAGGGCAAGTGTCCAATTTCAACAGCGTCCAGGAAAGTCGGTTCCGCTGTGGCCTCACCGGTTCCCAAGGCTGACTCACAAGCTCTCTCCGAGTGTAATTTCCAGTTGGATCCTGGACCACGCGCGTCCTCTGTCGGTCACCTGGAGAAGGGGAGCGCACACAACGCTGAAAAGACCGCAGAGCTGGCGGATGCAATTCACCCCGACCTCAGGTTCTCAACTGCGCAGTGTTTTAATTGCGCGGAATGAAAGAACCCCAAAGTCTCCACCTCCGCGCACCAGAGAGAACTTAGTGCAGGGGTACTAAGTGGCCGGGGGAAAATTATAGTGAAAAATCACCAGTTTTAAGGACTGTTTGATTATTAATTGCACTTCAACAGTGCCCGCTTTACTGTTTTTATTATATTATTCTTTTGTTGTGGATGGAAGTTCTATTTGAAAGCGTTATCAGGAAGAACACCTAAAACAGGTCAAACCTTGGACAAGCCCTGCTCAGGACTCGTTCCACGCCGGCCCACTTTGCCCACTGGGGACTTGCGGGGCGACAGCAAGTGTTAGCCTTCACCGCTTTGAGAAATGACCCTGTAAAGGGCAAAGCCCACGTGCACACCTGCAGATGCTCATTTGTGGGGCCGGGGAAGGGGACGAACCAGCGGGTGCAGATAAAACCCCGAATATTCGCCTCCCCGAGACCTGAGGCGAATCGGGTCTCATCAGAAATGTCCCACGAATTCCCCAGCCCGAGGACTTGAATTTTGGAAAGCTTTGCAAAGTACACACGGGTGCGGAGAGCGCACACCAGTTTCCCCGACACGGGCTCGCCGCGGGAAACCCCACCCGGGGGGCACAGAGGGAGAAGGGCGGCGGAGACTCCAGGTAGGCCGGGGGCAGGCGGGGGTGCTGGGGTGACTGGAGCGCTGGAGACGCCGGGATGGCCGGAGGCACCAGGGCTGCTGGGTGATGGGAGAGCCGGCTTCTTGGGACCCGTCAGGTATGCGTGTGGGGAGCAGGTGCCCGGGTGGCCGCGCGCCGCGCACCTCCGCGCTCGGCCCAGCTGCACTGGACCAGATGCGCGACCCCAGAGCCTCGTCTGCGCCTGCCCGCCCCCGTCTCCCCCCACCCCCTGCACGCTGTTCCGGGGCGTGTCCTCGGCCACAACGGCTTCTATATAGCGGCCGGCGCGCCGGGGCAGTCCAGATGCGAGCGCGGCAGTGCGACGCTGAGAACTAGCCGCTGCCTGTCCCACTTCCGCAGCCTCGCAGTCTCGTGTCACACGGTCCCCGCGCGCCCCGGCCGGCCGAGCTGCGGGTACTCGCGGCGATCACCATGCAGCTGACGTGCCCCGCGCTCTGGGCCGCGACGCTGACCGCGCTGGCGCTGCTCCGAGGGCCGCCGGGGGCGCGGGCCGGCGCGGGCGCGGCGGGCGCGGGCCCTGTGGTGCGCTGCGAGCCTTGCGACGCGCGCGCGCTGGCCCAGTGCGCGCCCCCGCCCGCCTCGCCCGCGTGCGCCGAGTTGGTGCGCGAGCCGGGCTGCGGCTGCTGCCTGACGTGCGCGCTGCGCGAGGGCCAGCCGTGCGGCGTCTATACCGAGCGCTGCGGCGCCGGCCTTCGCTGTCAGCCGAAGCCCGGCGAGCTGCGCCCGCTGCAGGCGCTGCTGGACGGCCGCGGGCTCTGCGCCAACGCCAGCGCCGCCAGCCGCCTGCGCGCCTACCTGCTGCCCGCGCCGCTCGCTCCAGGTGAGCCGCCCGCACCAGGTGCGCCCCGGGGCTGGCGCCCTCAGCCCAGGGCCGGGAATGGGCGGTGCTGCTGGGGAGACTCCACAGCTTTCCGCGCCCCAAGGGTGGTACGTGGCGAGACTGAGGCCCCGCGAGGCGAGGGCTCTACCCTAGGGACCCTCCGCAGCCGCTCGGTTCTCTGAGTGCCGAGTGCTTGTAAATTGCAAAGCGATTTCGGCGACAGTGGGTGAAAGATATCGTGGCGAGGGGGGAGCAGATACGGAGGTTGGTGGTCAATGGGAAGATCCTGGACAGAGGAGACTCCCGGCCGCGCGAGCCTGCGCAGCGCGAGGACGTGGGCGTGGACTGTGCCGCAGGCTCTGGAACGCGACTTCGGTTCCCACGAACTGGGAGCGAGCGTATCCACGCCGAGGGCTGGGAGCCGGGGCGCAGGGAGGTGGATTGGGACCGCGTAGTAGGAAACGGTACCTGCCTTTAAAAATAGTAACATTTGCGCAGACTTACGGTTTGCAGAGCAGTGTCACGTCCCGGAGTGTCCCTAAAGGAGCCAAGTGGGAATCGGGTTATTAGTGTCTTTGCGGTTGGACATCTGACGTTTAGAAATAAGTGGCTCTCCAAGGTCCCTCAGAGGCAGGACCCTGCGCACAGCCCCCGGCACACCCGCCCCACCCCCTGCCTGAGCGGCCCTCAGACACAGGCCAAGGGCTGAGGCTGCGGGCTGTGTGGACCCAAGGACTCGGTAACGGGAAGGGACATGGCTGAAGCCCCAGGGCTGCTTGCTGCCTTAACCTGAAGTGGGAGGAATGCGTCCAATTCCGGAGCCGGAGGACGCATCAGGTTCGCGGCTGGGGAAGGACCGCACATCGTGTTCTGAAAAGAGGTTCCTCCAATTTTCACGCAGGCTTAGCCAGCCGCAGCTAATGCAGTGAGCAGAGTCCCGACACAGCTAAAGGCTCGGGGACCTCGACCCCCACCCCCACCAGCCGGCGTGGGGAGGAGGGGCTCGCTTTACCGCACCCCAGGGGTGTGAGGCTATGTGCTTGCCAGGCAGCGCTGGCTCCGTTTCTCCCAGGACCGGTGGAAAGACAATTTTTCAATTGCTTGACATAGTACTGTTTCGTACCAGAAAGACTGTTCAAATCACCAGAAGCGTTTGTCTCTAAGGGCAAAGTGATGCCATCGCAGTGTGCCACCTCGTTGCTGCAGCGCGTTTTGGGGCGTTCAAAAAGTGATCTGAGAGGTTCTTATAAATATTGTCTTCTTTAGTTGCTTTACTGGACATATTAATTACTACCACAGTGTGAATTGATGTGTTTGTTACAAAATTATTATAAAGAGACATAAGTGACTTCTAAAATCCATGGGGCGGAGACATAAATGACAGTCAAAAGTTAAAATGCTCTGTTGCTTAAAAGGAAAGGTTTCCTCTTCAAGCCTAAATCATCAGGCATTAGAAAGGGGTGCTTAAGAAATTACTCAGAGTTCTTGGAAAAGAAATGCAAATATGTTTATTTACACATTCTTAGCATATCCTTTGCCCCAGTACCTCCCTGAAAAAGAAAAAGGAAGAAACGAACATTAAAGGAAATTGAAACCAAACGCTACCAGTTAAGAGCGTGGGCGCTGGGCCAGACAAACGAGCCTCCCAGCACCACACCCCTTGGGAACCGTGGGCCTCCTCCGCCTCCTAGGATCATTTCCTGGGGGGACTTGGAGCCCCCACACCCGTGAGTGCACCCTGCGCTTGGCGCCTCCAGAAGAGAACAGGGCGTCTGCAGCTGGAGCACGCGACTGCCAGCCCCACGCAGCCCCGGGAGCGTTCCCGGAGCGCCGGCGGACTTGGCGGGCTTCCCGGCGGTGGCCCGCTGCCACCATACCGGCATGTTCCTGGAGGGCAGAGAGCAGTCCGCTGGAGCAGGGCGCTGAACACCCCAGGCGGAGCCGACTGGGGACCAGATGGCGAGGGGGGCATCAGGGCGCTCTGGACTGAGAGGAGTGGCCGCGCGGCAGCTACCTGACTGCAGGGACAGGTCCCTGCAGGGACAGGAAGGGGAGGGACCCTCCCTCGCGACCCTCCCTCGCGACCCTTCCCCGCGACCCTTCCCCGCAGCTGCCCCAAGTTCATCCTGGACGTCTGGCTGCACGTCAGGGCAGCTTCCTCAGTGTAGTTAAACCCCATGACAGTGACATCCGACACCGGTGTCACCGCAGGTATTATTTCACCACGTCGATTTCGGAGAGGCACCTGCGGGAGGCGGCCTCCTTTTCCGGGAGTGGAAGCTGTGGCCACAGTAGTGGGAGCCGTGATGGCGCTGGTGCTATTTGAGCCTCGTCACTCACGTGCCCACTAGAGGAAGGTCTCACCCAGGAAGGTCACCCGGGATGCAGGTCTGAGCAGCGCCTCTGGGTGGACAGTGAGTTAGAGGTGTGACAGGGGACCTTTCACACCGCCAGCCTGCCTCCCAGTGGGGCGCTGCAGTGGTTCCTGGTGCTGCCGGCACCCCCAGCACTGCTGATTCGGGGGCGGGAGTGGTAGGCAGGGCCTGCGGGATTTGTGAATCCTTCGCCCAGGGCTCCCTGGGGCTCAGCTCTGCCCCCTCCTGGTGGAGGCAGGAAGTCTGGAAGCTGAGCAACACCCACATTGTAAAACCTCGGCTCACGTTTGGTTTTAAAACAGCTGCTTGAGGTAAAGCCGCTACCGCCACCGCTAGTATGACAGTCACATTACCCAAGTGTTTTCTTGACTGCACTTGGAATATTGAGTACCACTCCGACTTAGATGGGGCTGGGTGCCACAGCAGGTTCTGAAAGGACTGCATTACCGTCTGCTCTGCCTGTGGCTTCCAGGAAACAGCAGCGAGTCGGAGGAAGACCCCAGTGTCGCGGACACTGGCAGCCTCGGGCCGCCGGGGACACACCGGGCGCCCGACTCCAAGTTCCACCCCGGCCACACCAAGATGGACGTCATCAAGAGAGGGCACGCCAAGGACAGCCAGCGCTACAAGGTCGACTACGAGGCCCAGAGCACAGACACCCAGAACTTCTCCTCCGAGTCCAAGCGGGACACAGAATACGTGAGTGGGACGCTTGTCCCCCTGCTGACCGGGAGGGTGGGGCCCGCCTGGGCGCTCCAAGGTCACGAGGTCCCTGTTGGCTCAGGAGCCCTGTGGGTAAGTCCAGCCAGCTGTGAGCGGGCAGCCTGGAGCCCCTCCTTCCACAAAGGACAGTGACCCCCTCGGAGCTCTGGTGAGGGCCAAGGTGAAACAGCGCTGCTGGAAGTGTGAGGTGCAGGTTTGAGTTCAGGGAGATGCTGTCACACACACTGCACTCTGTTTGCTTGGCCTGGGGTCCCTCTTTCCTCGGTTCTGGGCCTTGTCTGGGGACACACAAGAGACGGGGCCGTGGTTGTCCTCGCAGGAGGGGTGACGACTACATGCATGGGTGCAGCACAGGTCCTGCCAGGCAGGCTTGGGCATGTGGGGTTTTGTGAGGCAGCTGAGCTCCCGAATAACCACCACCACCACCCCAGGGGCCCTGCCGCCGGGAAATGGAGGATATACTGAACCACCTGAAGTTCCTGAACATGCTGAGCCCCAGGGGTGTCCACATCCCCAACTGCGACAAGAAGGGCTTCTACAAGAAGAAGCAGGTGAGTGCGGCCTCCGAGGCCCTGTCCCTCCCACCATCCACTCACTGTCCCCTCACACCTGGCCTCCTGAGAGTAACAGCCTGTAAAGGGTCCAACACATTGCACATGGGAATGTTTTAAGCCACAGTCACTTCCATAGATCCCGGTGACATGGTGGCAGCATGTCAGTTGGCTTTCTACTTGGACAACTCCTTCTGGTACCTTCAGAATTAGCACCGAACAGCTCTGCCACAGGCCCGCCTTCTCCAGTGGCCATGGCCTCATGGCCTCTCATCCACCACTGTCCAGCAAACTCCCTGAGAAACCAGCCTGTGCTGTCAGACACACGTGACGGACACAGGGCATGGGCTGTTCTCGTCCCTCCTTCAGCACATGGGCCTGTGGCCGAGTGTCCACATCTACCCAGGACCCCGAGGGACACAATCTGCCCTGCCCCCTGCCTGTGTGGAAAGCTGTGCACGTATGGCCTTGCCCAGCCTGTCCACGGCCTTTTCTCTGGCCATGCTGGGAAGCCAGCCTGGGTCCTGGCACCTGCCCCTGCCATCAGGACCCTGCTCTGGGAGCCTCTGCATTCATGCTCGGTCTCCTGTGCTCCATCCACAGTGCCGCCCTTCCAAAGGCAGGAAGCGGGGCTTCTGCTGGTGTGTGGATAAGTACGGGCAGCCCCTCCCAGGCCACGACGCGAAGGGTAAAGGGGACATGCACTGCTACAGTGTGGAGAGCAAGTAGACACAGCACGTAAGCCTGGGGCTGGGGGCGCCAGGGCACCTGGCTCCCGCTCAGCCATGGGGCAGGAGGGAGCGTCTGAGACACAGGCCTGCAGGCTGCTACACCTGGCCCGGGACAGACCCCTGAGGCAGGTGCAGGGGCCCAGCCCAACTAAACAGGAGGGTCTGGGCCCAGCTGTCTCAGACACTTTACTTCATTTTAAAGAACGAAGATCACATGAACATTTATACACAACATAAGATTTTCCGAGTTAAGCTTTTTCCCTTAAGCCTGACAGTTCCTTTATTATCACAGATAAACTCTTTTCATCCAAAGGAACCTGTTAAAGGAACATGTTTCTAAGTTAAAGATGTGGCTATATTTTTTCCTGTAAAATGCATTGTGGATCTTCTGATAGTCTGTGGTTAATAGAATTGTAATAAAGTTTATTTAATCTGATACGGAAATGAAATTTTAAACCATCATTTTAAAGAATACTACCATATTCAATATTTTTTCTTTTAATAAATGAGAGAGCTTTGGGAAAAAAAGAATAAATATATTTTCATCTCTTCAAGACAAATTTACATAAACAGAAGAAAATTTCATTTTTATGTTTTGTTTCCTTGCAAATTAGAGAAGATAATTCTGATTTTAGGGTGACTTTCTGTGAGCGTCTTATGGGGCTTTGTTAGCAGTGTGGGCCTGGGTGTCACGTCTCATTGTCCCAGGGCAGGCGTGGGTCCCTGATTGATGTTGGGGGGTTATTTCAATATATTTCTTTTTCTGTTTGTTTTAGTTAATGTGGAGCTCAAATACGCCTATTTTGCACAAAAGACTGCCAACGACGTGATCAGCAGCTGGCTACAGTCTCGATTTGTATTTCTTTCTGTAGAGAATTGATTTTTTTTTTTTCTTAAAACCAAAGTTTAGAAAGAGATGCGTGAAATGCCTAGGGCTCTTTCTTCTATGTGGTGAACTTGAATGTTTTTCCACTTTGCAGTAGTCGATGAAACAGTGTGATTTTTCCTGTCGCTTCCTTTAAAACTACTTGTAAACTCAAGCACAGCACGGCCAGGCCTGACGCCCTGCTCACTGACGTGGCGACCCCCACTTCGCGCCTTAGCAGCTGCACGCTTCGTCCCCTCTGTGACATGAGCCCGGCCTCTCCAGGACAGGAAGCCCCGGCACTGTGATGTCTGGACATCCGACACGCCCATTGGAGCAAGAATCTGCGTCCCCCCGCCCCAGAGACAGCTCCAGTCTTCAGGTCGCCTGCCCTGTGTGGGAACCAGGAGAGGGAATCAGCAGAGTCTTGCTTATTAAAATAAACAAACAAAAGAGACTAAGAACGTTCTGGGGAACTCTGGGAACCCATAATGGCGGGTATCTCTAACCCTCTGTTGTCTGACAGGGCTTTTGCTGGTGGCCCCATGGGGTGGGGGGCCAGGGGCAGAGAGGTGAGTGCCAGCCCTTGGTTTCAGAGGCATTGCAAATAGTAGCACGATGCTTCAGATGATGGCAGAAAATGGTGCCTTCCTGCTCAAAAATTCAAGACCAAGGTTACTGTTGAGGATAAGTTCCTTCAAGGTAAAGGAAGTTTGTTCGTCTCTCACCTTTTGTCCTCCTTGGCACGATGTGAACACTAATGATTGTATCTAATCAGGAAGACAGATGGGGTGTGGGGGGCTGGCAAGGCCAGCAGGAGCACAGAATGGCCCCCCGCCTTTCTTTCTGATTCACACACAGACACAGAGAAGAAGCCTCTTCATGAGCTGCTACCTCTGTGTAGATAACCCCGGCCGAGACTCAGCCACGCTACAGGCCACAGCCACGGGGCCCTGCCGCCCGCCGCAGTCACAGCGGGGTCTCCAGACATCTGCCTGCCTATTAGCTCATCTTTATTTTTTTAATTAAGTTTTTTTGGGGGAAAAATATTTTTGAAAATTTTGTCTTGCAATGTATTTATAATTGATAAATAAAGTTCTCACCATAAAGAACCCCTCTCCCCACGGCAGTGACTGGCCCCCGATTTGGTGTGACTGTAATAACAGAAGGATCAGGGAGGGCAGGCTGTCCCCACGGGTCCACTGGTCAGAACGGCATGATAAGCACGTGCCCCCACCTGGCCCCACGAGGCGCCAGGTCACCGGTAGTGCCCTCCAGCCAGCAGGTCTGGTCACCAGCCTCAATCCGTCCCGGGAGCAGATCAGCAGGAGCATCTCTGTGGCCCTCGCTGAATTTAGCTTTTGTCCCTGGTGTCCTCTGGGGCAGGGACAAGGGGACACACACTTTCGCCCTCTGCTTGGAGAAGGGAGTGGACAAGGCAGGAGGAGACACTGCTGGGGTTCTGGGGTCTCAGTACCCCCTCCCTAGTCTTGGGACAGCTGCCCCTTGTCACAAAGCTGCTTCAGGCACAGTGCCGAGCCGGTGACTTCAGGACATCGAAGGATGTACTGTGTCAAGGAACCTTTTGTTTAGAGCCATTCCTGTCTCACTAGGAACGCATCTAAGCTTCGTCCTTCTCACCGGGCACGTGTGCTGAGCAGTGAGTGCTAAGTGTTGGAGACCCAGGGGTGGGGGCGGTCCTCGGAGATGACAGGGGATCCAGGAAGGAGAGCGTTGCTTCTGGAGGTGAGGCGCCTGCAAAGTCATGAGGCTGGAGGGAGAGAGCGAGCCCCCCAGCAGGCAAGCACCACGGGAGCAGCGCCCCTGGGCCATGGGGTGGGGGTGGGGGCGTGGTTACCTGGGCCTGCGCCACCGGATGGCGCCTGGAGCTGGGAGCTCTGGGAGCCCCTGACGTGCCTCCCCGGAAGTACCACATCACGTGCCTCCTTCACCCCACCGGCCATCCGTACATGTCCTCCATCCCTCTTCCTTCTAAGTGCTCTGCCATCCTGTCAGGTGAACACGTGACGTTGGACCTGACTCTCTCCCGATCTTCCCTCCCTCAGCCGGCCAGCTGGACCCCGGAGCGCCCCTGGCTTCCCCCTTCACCCACCCAACACCAGAGGTCCCCAGCCACCGTCACCATGGAGTGTGTGTGTAGCCACTCCACCCCCTGGGTCAAGACCATGCAGACTTGGGTGTGGCTTTCCAGGGTTCTACTAGCAAGTGGACACACTTGAAGAGTAACGGTCACTGACCATGTCAAGATGTGTCCTGAAACCTGGCTCCTCTGGTGGCAACCTGTAGGGACAGAGTCCCAGAGAGCAGTTTCCAGGCTCTCGGCCTCACCTGGAGGGGTGCTGGCTCTGGTAGTAGATGGCCATCAGCTGTAATTGGGTGGCCATCGGCTGTAACCAGTTAGCCATTAGCCACTGATATAACTGCTGTGGCTGTGTTGGTTGGTTGGTTGGCAGGTTGGTTGGTTGGCAGGTTGGTTGGCAGGTTGGTTGGCAGGTTGGCAGGCAGAGGACCAGACGTCGATTGCGATCGTGTGGGTCCTACTTCCTGTGTCTCGCCCGGCCGCCAGCGAGACTGGGGTGCAGGAAGACCCCCTGTTGGGGTGCTGGCGGGTGTTTGCTTTTGTGTCTCGACCAGCTGCCAGGGGCGAGAATATAGTGGTATGACTCCCCTATCCATGGCTCTGTGGGTGTTCCTTTTTGGCCTCGCCGTGTCCTGTGTTCTTGTGTGGGAAGCGGGAGCTGAGACCCTGCATGACACAACCTGTCCAAGGAGATGTTTCCTCTCTCGGTCACACTCCTTGGCCCCACTATTCCTCTCCAAAGCACAGCTGGAAGGCACACAGGAGGCCTGGAGGGAGCCAGGGGATGGGCGTGGGTCTGTGTGCCAGCCGGGCGGTGGGAGACAGGAGCTGAGGCCAGAGACAGGTCAGGTCAGGGCCAGAGTAAGTGGGGAGCTGGGAGCGGAGGGGACAGGGGAGTGACATGGGGGAGCAATGACAGGAGCCAGGGCTGGTGCAGGGGGGCTGTGTGGCCAGGCTGGGGCATGTTTGGAAGACAGCACCCCAAAACCTGGATGGATTGCGTGTGGGCATGAAAAGATGAAGGTAAGCTGTCACAAACGACAGCGAATCTGAGCGACGTGCAGCAAAGTTTCCACAGGAGAGAAAACCAGAAGAGGCAGTCTGGGGATGAGGGCATCGGATCAGGTACAAGTTACAGCTGAGGCAGCTCAGGACGAGTCCTGAAGGAGAACTTCAAGGTCACCAGAAACAGTGAGAAGCCCCAGGCAACTGTGAGCAAGGTGTGTGCACAAAGGCTGGGTCACGCGGTAAATTCATGTTGAATCATTTGAGGAACTAACTACCAGATTGTTTTCCAAAGTGGCTGCACCAGTTCACATTGCCACCAGCTGTGTGCCAGGGTCTGCTGTCTCCACATCCTCCCAGCACTTGTTACCTGTCTGTTGATCGTAGCCACCCTCGTGTGAAGTGACATCTCAGTGTGGTTTTGGTTTGCATTTTCCTGGTGGCTGGTGATGCTGGGTGTCTTTAATATGCTTTACTGACCAGTGTGTGTCTTCTTGGAGAAATGTCTATTCATAGATGTTGCCCATTTATTTATTGCGTTGTCTTTATATTGAGTTGTAGGAGTTCCTTGTATATTTTTGATACCAGCTCCTTATCAGATATGTGATTTGCAAATATTTTCTCCCGTTTTGTGAGTCGTCTTTTCACTTTCTTGATGGTGGCCTTTGAAGCACATAAGTTTTTAGTTTTAATGGAGTCTGATTTATAGTTTTTAGTTTTATTGCCTCTGTTTTTGGTGTGATATCTATTATAAGAATTCTTTGCCTAATCCAAGGTCATAAAGACCTACATTATCATCTTAAAATTTTAAATTTTTAGATTTTACACTTAAGTCTTAACTTTTGTATATAGTGTGAGGTAGGGGTCCAACTTCATTCTCTTGTGTGTGACTATCCAGTTGTCCCCATTTATTGGAAAAAAAAACACCACCTTTTATCTTCATAAATGGCTTCCCACCCTCACTGACAATCAGTTGACCATCAGCGTATGGGTGTATTAATGGTCTCCCAATTCTTTTTCTCCCCTTGACCTAAATGTCTCCTTGTTCCAGTAACACACAGTCACCATTACCATTGCTTTGTGGTAAGTTTTGAAACCAGGAAGCATGACTTCTCCTACTTCGTTCTTTTATTTTTTATTTTCCAGGATTGTTTTGGCTGTTCTGGGCTCCTTGCAATTCCCTGTGGATTTTAAAATCAGCTTCTCAGGTTCTTCAAAGTAGTCAGCTGAGATTCTGAAAAGGATTGTGTTTAACCTGTAGGTAAGTTTAGGGTGTATTGCCATGTTATGCTGTCAAGTCTTCTGATGCATGAATATGCTATGCTTTCCATCTATTTAGATCTTTAATTTCTTTCAACAATGTTTTGTAGCTTTCAGGGTCTAAGTTTTGTGCTTCTTTTGTTAAATATATTACAAAGTATTTTAATCTCTTTGATGCTATTATGAGCGAGATTGTTTTCTTAATTTCACTTTTGGCTTGTTCACTACAAGCACATAGAAATACAATGGATTTTACGTGTTGATCTTGTCTCCTGAGTGTTGTTTGCTCATTTATTAGTTCTGAGTGTGTTTTCATGGATTATCTAGGCTTTCTACACGTAAGGTCATGTCATCTTCAGATAAGCATAGTTCACTGCTTCCTTTAGCTGGGTGCCTTTTCTTTCTCTGTCCTGCCTGCTTTCCCTGGTGGGAGCGTCCAGTATGATGCTGACTACAAGGGGTGAAGCAGACAGGCTTGTCTTGTCCTGGTCGTAGGGAGACGTAGATAGAGCTTCACCACTAACTGATGTTTGCTGGGGGGTTTTCTAGAAGCCTTGTGTCAGCTTCCTTCTACTCTTAGTCTATTGAGTTTTCTTAATTATGAAAGGGTGTTGGATATCACATGCTTTTTCTGAGTCTATTGAGATGGTCATATGGTTTTTGTTTTCATATTCTATTGATATAATTTACTACATTCATTGATTTGGGGATGTCAAAACAACCTTGCATTCCTGAGATAAATCCTACTTGGTCGTGGTGAATGATTAATATGTTGCCTGAGTCAGTTTGTTAGTCTTTTGTTGAGGATTTTACATCCATTTTCTTCAGATATTATGATATGAAATGCTGAGTTCACAGATCGCTCTTCGTGACTGGGCAGATGGAGGAGGGCAACCGTGGGGTCGAAAGGTGAAGGGGGATATAGGGAGCCCAGACGGGGGGAGGGGGGACCTGTGAGAGGAATGAGGCGACCTGGGGTGAGCAGAGGCTAGGGCTGAGGGGAGGATGGGGAGACGGGGCTGGCAGGGCAGCCAGGAGGCCCTGGTGGGGTCTGCTGGGACGGATGAGAGGCCCATCCAAGGAGCTCTGTGGAAGGAGCCCTCGGCAGGGCCGGGATGAGGGGTGCAGTCAGGACAAGCAAGCGGGTAACACTTTGAGGAAGAAGGAATCCAAGGAGCAGAGAGGACTGTGCCCAAGGCTGAGCTGTGCAAACAGAAGGTGCAGGCAGGGTGCCCCGGCGGAGGCAGAGGACAGGCTGAGGGGAGGCGATAGGAGAGGGTGAGCGAGCAAATCAAGGAGTGGCTCTGTCTTCATGTCAGGTGGGAGGAACCCAGGCCTGTTTACAAGTGGGAAGGAAGGGGCGAACAGAGAGGTTAGGGCCTCAGGAGGTGGCAGTAGAAGCGTTGGTCTCGGGGGACCTCAGCAGGGCAGTACTCCAGGGGTGGGGCCAGGAGCTGCGAGAGGAAGGGGGTTCCGCAAGAATCCACAGCAGTAGCAATGTCCCGAGAACATTTATTCCGAGCTGTTCACATTGTGCAAGTGTGTCTGACAATGTATTCAGTGCCTGTGTTCACATGTAGCCACATTGCCACCTCCAGGTGTGATTAATCAACATTGAACTTCTGCAAATTCACACGCACCACAGATCGTGGAAGAGACTGGAGCATGTACTCTTCAGCCAGGCTTCACTGTCCTCCACTGGTCCGTTTGAAAAACCACAGCTACACCTTTGATTTGGTGTTTTCTAGGCAGTATTTTCCCATGCTCTTTACAAAGAAAAGCACAAACCTTTGAAGAGCTACAATGTATTTACATAGAACTGGTAAGAAGTGTTTGGTGATATATAAATTATACAGCACAATTTACAGTGTAGAAAAATAACTTACAGTGAATAAATAAACTACACCTTTATACATCAAGTAGTCTGTGCAGTGTAAAAAGTAGTTCCTATATATACATACACATATACATAAAAATATGTGTTATAGAGTATAAATATACTATGTACTTAAATATTTCATGTGAAAGAATAGGGCGTATTGCTTCTCTTCTCAGTGAAAATACTGATGGCAGCTGGGGTCCCCTCTGACCTCCACAGACCCTGGGATCTTCTTCCCACTCCAGGGGTAGACACACCAGCAGAGCCCCGCCTCTCCATCCAGGGACGTCTCACACTGCAAACACAAGATCCAAGGTCAAGAGCAGTCAGTGGGAAGCTGGAGGGAGGGGAAGACAGAGGTCCATGCCACCCAGAACCATGCAGAGAGTATGGCGGCTGGGGGCCCGGGCCACGGGCACCACCTGCGAGTAGTGACCATGATCGCAGGCAGACCCAGGAACCAGGAGGGGCCCTGGTTCTCCGTGTAAACTGGAGACAAAGCTCAAGTGTCCATTCTGCGTGTGTGCAGAACGGTGTGGTAAGTGCACAGCCGTCGGCGTCATGCCCCCGTGGCAGAGCCCAGGCCCCCGGACTTCTCCACAAACTCCTAGTCTGTTATGAAGCTCTGCCCAGTCTTCAGTCTCCCACCTAATATCCACAGAACCTGCACTTCGCTGAGTCCTAAAGGGCGCTTCAAATCGAGTCTTTGTTTGATCTCATTGATTGCCTGGCCAGCTGAGAAAATACTATTGTGTTTATAGTTTTTCCCCTTGTAGGGAGAAAAAAACAAGAGGTGTCCAAGGCTAGCTCTCCTAAGCAGAGTGGCTCCCTCCCCTGGGGTGGCCGGTGAGAAGGCCCCGCCTGCCCAGGCCGTGAGTACGGTGTCCTCAGCAGCCGGCAGCACTGAGCTGGACTTCAGGCTCCCAGGCTGTCTGCTCCTTGGACCAGAGGGCTGGTTCTTACTTAACAGATCAGCTCTGGAGCTTCTTGGAGCGTTGGGGAATGGGCACCGTGTCGGAGGAAAGTGGGCTGTGTGGGACACACACCTGTTTGCTGTAATAGAAGCCATTCTTGCTGCAGTTGGGCAGATAAAAGGTGTAGAGACCGTCTCTTGCTTTCTGCTGCTCCTCGGCTAATCTCTCCAGCACCCTGTACAGTTCCCGTTGGCAGGGCCCCTGAAAGAGTAACGTGACATCGGGATAAATGACAAGTGAATTCTCAGTCTAGGCGACACCGGGGCAGGAGAAGGCTGAGTGGCCTTGGAGGGCAGCCCTGGAGCGGCCTCTGCACCTCCCTGTGTCCTGCAGTGGTGCTCAGTGTCCGTCTTGGCTTGTTAAGGACGGGACCCGGTGCCCTAAACACCCCTAACCTCATGGCTCTCTCCCACGGCTCCTGACCCGTGGGTCACTTTGGCAGCAGGCGCCTGGTTGAAAGGAGATGGCACCCTCTCCAAATGGAGAACTTAGCCACAGAGATTTCTAGGCGTCATCGACTTGCCATCTACATTGGTTTACAGGAGCCAAATCGGGTAAGGATGAAGGCATTCTTCTGGGTAATTTGGGTCAGAATGAACTTTTCTTCATTTGTCATCACTTCCAGATGAAATTCTGAAGTATCAGGAGAATGGTTCAACCCTTCACTTTCCTGGGTCATGCAGATTGTGGAAGTGACTTTTTTGCACAAATCCACCGGGGTCACTCCAACTTCGGTTCTTTGTCGCCCTCAAGTGGCAGAATTAAAAACTGACGCCAGTGAGGACGCCGCGGGGCGGCCAGGGATGGGCGGTTTCCACTTGGGAAGACCCAGTTTGGAGGGGGACAGTGGTGATGGCTGTCCTCATGCTACAGCACTTTAGACTTCCAAGTGGCTATGTGCTAAATTGTATGTTATGTGTGATTTACTCCGGTTTTTTCAGAAGGTGGGGGGAGATGCCATGGTGGGGGCGGGGGTGTTAAGCCGGCTGTAAGCTTTAGAAGTGTGTGGTGATGCTCTTTGGCTGGTGTCTCATCTGAGGCCCTTATTCAGAGACGAGCTCAGAGACATGAAGTAACAAGTCTAACGTCGCACAGCAGAGACTGCACAGGCCCCGCTGCTCAGAGTCCTGTGCTCAAAGCTCAGCTGAGAAATGTCTGCTGAGTTTGGGGGAGGAGCATGTTTGTGTCCAGGGCCTCAGGACCCACGAGAGGCTCATCTGCCCACCCAGCACAGCAGGGTCAAGCGAGCAGCAACCCTGCCCCAGCCTCACCTTCCCGTTTTTGACATCGGCGACCTCGAGAGCACTTGTACTCTGGGAATTACTGATGGCGTGCCAGAGGGTGGGCAGGTCATCCCCGGATGGGCCCATCAGGTGGGAACTGCCCAGCAACTGCTCCTGGGTCATCTCAACGCTCTCAGGGGACACGTTCTCTGGGGCCATGGAGCCCTTTGCATCTGAAAATGGAACACCGCAGACCATGAGACCTCCTGAGGCGTCTGCACCTGGCCCCCTGAAGTCGCATCCCTTCCCAAAAGAGGAGGCTGGGATGCAAGGCTGGGACGCTGACCCAGAGCAGTGCAGCATCCCTCTCCACAGGCACTTCTGAGGGTTCTGGGAGAGTGACACCAGCTGTTCTGGGAAAACGCTAAGCTTCAGGTCTGGCCAGGGTGCCCTGTGTTCTGCTCCCACCACAGCAGAGAGGGAGCCATGTGCACCTTCGTCCCAGTCCCGGGGAGGAGCCCTGAAGCAGCCACAGGTTACGGCGTAACTCCTGAGCCTGCCCTTGGCTTCCCGCCCATAAAATGGACATT
This sequence comes from Rhinolophus sinicus, assembly GCF_036562045.2. NCBI lineage: Eukaryota > Metazoa > Chordata > Mammalia > Chiroptera > Rhinolophidae > Rhinolophus > Rhinolophus sinicus. The sequence continues at coordinate 116,514,338 of NC_133758.1, forward strand.
TCAGTAACTCCAGGTAAGCAGCGTGGGGCCGTATAGGAGTGAGTCCCGGTGCTCACTCGGCCTCCTCGCAGACTCCCTGAGACTGAGGGACTTCTCCACAACTCCCGGAGAGGGGTGTCAGCACACACCTTGCAGATTGTCATAGGGTTTGTATCAGGTGCTGGACAGAACCTCCCAGAACTGGCCTCCTGAGGGGCCACGGGGAGCCCTGTGGCTGGAGGACCATGGAGACCACTCCATTTCCTTGCCCCTGAAGGCAGAGAACCAGCAGGAAGGCTGTGTCCCCTGCATGGAGGGCCAGGCGCCCAGCAGGGAACCTGGAGGTCGGGAGGTGGGCAGTGGGGGGAGAGGAAGTACTTCCTCCGCTTCCCACTGCAGACAAATCACCGCTAAATTCAGGAAAGAGCCTGATTGTCAAGTTGTGGGGAGGCGGCAGGTACATCAGACACTGTTTTCTATGGCTTGAATGCAGTGAGGTTTTCAGCCTAAACTCTCACGTTATGTTCTGTAAACATCTGGGAAGCACATGCTGTCTCCACAGGGTGTATATACAAAGGACATTCCAAACATTGGTGGGGGGCAGCCGGAGGGGTTCCTATCCCATGCCTTCTGGAGGCCCCCGAGAGGAGGGCCAGGGGCCCTGGTGGCACCCCATTGCCAGGGCTCCCCACCGGCCCCCTGCACTCTCAGTGGGCTGCCCACCAGCTCTGGGCTCTCCCCAGCTCGCCCATCACGTTGCCGGCGCTCCTGGGCCCCTCCCCCAGGACGTGCAGTCAATGACGCGGCTCCTTACAGGCTTCCGCCCCAAGCTCTGGGCCCGGCGGGTTTGCGCCCCACTGACTGTGGGTTTTGGACGTGCCCTGCCCCTGCCCACCCCACGGTGGCTCCTCTGTCCCAGGGGAGGGGACCAGGTGGGGGTAATGGCGGTACCTGTGGCCTCAGCGCTGGGCGTGGTGTCGTCCTGGATGAGCATGCAGACGCCCTGGCCGCGGGTGAGGACGTACAGGGGCCTCGGCTCCCCGGGCAGCGCCCGGCAGCTGAGCCCACGGCCGCAGCGCGCAGTGGCCACGCCACAGGCGGCGCCCAGCGGCAGGGCGCACGTCGGGCAGCAGCCGCAGCCGGCGGGCCGGGTGGGCTCCGGGCACGAGGCGGGTACCGGCGGGCAGAGCGCGAGCCTCTCGGCGGAGCAGGGCGCGCAGCGCCACGGCTGGGGAGTGCCGACGACCGCGCCCAGCTGGGCGGCCAGCAGGAGCAAGAGCGGCCAGGCGCAGGCAGCGGGAACCGCGGACATAGCGGGGCGGGTGGCGGACAGGTCCTGCTCGCTGCTTGCTGCGCGGTGGTGCAGGTGGGCACTCGCCGGGCGGTGGATGCTCGCTGGGCGCAGCGCGCGCCTTTTGAAGGGCCCGGGGCCGGGTCACCTGAACCTCGAGGTTAATGATTGGCAGAGCCGCGTGCTGGCGGCCAGTGTTCCAAATAAGTTTGTTTTCTAGTGCTCTCAAGGCCCTGCGCAAACTGTGGGTGGAAAGAGGATTAACGTCCAGGTTTCAGACTGTTTGTCCTGTTGTCATGGGGTTCCCACCGGGCACACAGCCAGCTGGAGGATGACGCTGGCTCCTCTGGTTCCAGGTCACCATGGCTGACCCCGGCAAAGCCCAGAGATCAGCGCCCGTTCGCAAATGGGGACACTGAGGCCCAGGGAGAGAAGAGGAAAAACTAGCTTAGAACCAAGGTCTCTATCAGCCCTGGCTGGTTTAGTGGCCAAGCCCAGACTGCTGCTTCTGCTGGAAGGTCCCCAGCCACTAAGCTTCAGTCACCACCACCTCTCCAGGAGGGAGAAAGGAATGGAGCAGAAGGTTCCCCCAGGGCTGAGGCCAAGCTGCCCGACACCACAGCCCAGAACCGGCCTTACTAACTGCCCTTCCAGAGAGGAGGCGGCCTTAGGGCCCAGGCCCCAGGCTGCTTCTGACTTTCTAGCTCAGACCAAACTTTTATCAGGAGTCGAATACCAAGGCTTTCCTATTTCTTGAATATTCTCTTGGTTCACAAGAGAAATGTCACTGCACCTTCAGAGACAGTGAGAAATGGCTGCACTGTTCCCAGAAGCTGTAGACACGCTCGCTGACACCCAATCCCTGGAGAGCAGGCAGCTCTGTGTTCAAAGAGAAATCCCCAAACTGTGAGGCCACACAGGTGAGGTGAGCAGGAGCAGCACAGAATACGCTGTGTGCACATCACGTAATGTGAACTCCTCTGTCCCGGCGATTTAAAATGTGCCCAAGTCCTGAGAAGATGCAGAAGAAACGACACCAGTGCCCATCGGGGTGGCAATCAGAGACTGAGTGGACTGGCTTTCCCTGTGCCCTGGCTGGTCCTTCTGGGGTTACGTGATGTAGGAAACATTGCATTTGGTAAAATCAGGTACTTGCACTACCTAGCTCATCGCCTAGTTTTAATAACCAAATTAGAATTACTATGGTAACTCCGCTTCTGGCCACCACCCCTGAGATTCCTTCTGTTCTGCCCGTGACCAGAGACAGGTCACAGCTGCAGCATCACCCCCACACACGCACAACAATCAAAATAAGGTCCTGAGAATGATGGCGCTTGGAAGGTTACGGCCATGTTTGTCAGTATTTTTCCAGAGCAAAGTTTGGTGTCCAGTTAAGGAGCGGACCAGGCCGCTGCTTTGGACTTGGTTAACACAACTTTTGCTGTGAGTTCCGGAATGGTTCAATTTCCAGAAGAATTTGTGCTCTGAATGTTCCCCAACTTCCTCAGCACGGAATCAGTGTGCCCCAGAAACGTTTTCTTAATGACACATGAGAGGATCACCGTAAACATCCGGGGACCGCCTGCGTGTGCTGGCAGACGCTCAGCCCTGGGCACTCCCCGCTATGCACCTGGCCGGCCCCTCCCTCTCCAAAGTGTACACGTAGTGGAAATCCCTCCCCACAAGGATCGATTTCCCAGTGTTTCCATTGCTTGCCTCACAACAGCCGCAGCAAAACAAACGGCCACCAAACCCCTAGAATACACCCCCATCTGACCCCGCAAAAGGAGTGGGACCCTTCCTGGAGGCCTGTGTGGGCCGCCTGTCTGTCTGTCCTGTGAGATAAGTGCCCCCCCAAGCAAGCCGAGTCACAGTGAGGTGGCCATGCGTGGGGTCATCTCTGGGTGCCTGAACCCAGCCCCTGTGGCCCACTGCTGGGTGTCCACAGCCTGGCCTGGCCTCCTGTGCCCCCCGATCTGACTCCCAAGGCCGGCCCGACTAGGTGGACAGGTGCTCCCTGTGGGGCACAGGTGCAGGGAGCTCATCCTCCATGTTGAGCCTGGGAGCCTCCCCTCCCCATCCCAGTCCTGTGGATTCCTACTCGTGGTCCAGCCTTACTGTCCCCCTGCCAGCCCAGAAAACAAACTGTCACATCTCCGTACATTTCTTCTTACTGTTTCTCATGCTCAAATTTCTATCACCTAATTCTTTACATCACCCTGCCATCCACCTGTCTCCATCACCCACGTCTCTCCATCACCCACGTCTCTCCGTCACCCACGTCTCTCCGTCACCCACGTCTCTCCGTCACCCACGTCTCTCCGTCACCCACGTCTCTCCGTCACCCACGTCTCTCCATTACCCACGTCTCTCTATCATCCATGTCTCCCTGTCATCCACATCTCTCTACTCCATCATTTTTCTGTCCATCTTGTAAGCTCATTCTTCTATGGCTCTATCCTGATCCCCCCCTTCCTGCACTTACCCCTCAGAATGAAGGGCTCTTCCTTCCAGCCATCCCTCCCCAGTGCATGTCTTGAGCTTCTGTGTTACATTCTTTCCTCCTGTGCCTTTGGTGGCAGGACCTGTGGGTCTAGATGTCAGAGGCTGCACCTGAGGACCTGAGATCTTATGTTGTATTGGCCCTGGGGGGTGGGGGGGACAGGCTGTGGAAACTGAGTCCCTTCAGTGAAACCGTGGCCCCCAGCAAAACCATCTGTGCTGGCACTTTGCATGCCTATATCCTGGCACATTATATAACCTCCCTGGGCCCCAGTTTCCTCGCCTGTGAAAGGGGGACAGTGCTGCTCTGGCACATTAGCCCTGAGTGCACCTGAGCTGTCACCACCATCCTTAGCAGAGGGGGGGGGGGGCTCTCTGGGTGAGAAGCTGTTTCTAGCTCTGCCTTCACACAGCCCGCTGCTTGCTCACGGGCAGTGGAAAATTGGGCAATCCATGCTCTGAAAAACAATGCTGGGTCAAGGGCAAAGCCAAGCTTCAAAGGGAGAGAATGCCGCAATCCAGGGACCCCTGAAGGGAAGTTGTTTTCAACCTGGGGAAAAAAACAAAAATATGTTTTGCTGAACTCTCTGATCGACGGGAATGATGTCAACTTGTGCAAAGGCTGGCCTGCTGCCCGGTCCGCGAGCGATGAAGGGTGCCGCCCCACACTAAAGACATGCCCAGCCCGCCTGCTAACCACTGTGGAACAGTCACCACAATCTTGCCAGGGTGGCACAGCCCCGACCCTTCATGTGTCTACAGGCCCATCAGGGTCCCCTTACAGAGCCCACTGGACCCACGCGTGGGGCAGCAGAGCCTCCCTCACCCCCAGGAGGCGGCTCACGCCCACCTGTCTGCTAATCTCTGATCTGGGCAAACAGCAAGGACCCTGGCCCAAAACAGGGACGACCTCTTCCTTCTTAGTCCCTAGTCCAATGTTGTGTGTACATTTGTGCATGCATGTGTGTGTGTGTGCGTGTGTGGTGTGTATTATTTTTGAAATGGCATCACATGATACTGTCAGTTCTACAGCCTTTCCTCATGTAATGTGTTGTGGACACCTTGTCTGTAGGGTGTGTTGCGTGCACGTGCATACATGGATATACATACATCACAGACACACAGGCACGGATGTACATACATGCACACACAGGCACGGATGTACATACATGCACACAGGCATGGGTGTACATACATGCACACAGACACACAGGCATGCACACAGTACTGGCTGCAGAGTATCCCTGTCCTTGGATAAGCCCTAATTTATTTAATCAGTGTGCTTTTCCTGGCTATGGGTATTGTTTCCATTGGGCTCTTAAAGATAACGCTCCATGGATGTCAGAGTCAGGAAATGAGTGAGGGCTGAGCTGATCATCTCCTGGTTTTCCTGTAAGTGGAACTGCTCCTTGAAAGGCCACATGTGGCCTCAAGTATCTGGCCCCTAGAGTCCTGCAGTCAGAAGGGCTGTGTCCCCCAGGGTGAGGCGGCTGCTGCGCACTGCCCAGTGCCCACACACTGGACCTGGTGGGGGACAGTCTCAGGCTGTGATGGTCTGTGGTAACAGGAAGAGGACAGGACAGCCCCTGGAGGCGCCATGCCTCTGACGGCACCTTCCACACCCTCTGACCCTTGGTCAGGCCCCAGGATTCAGGGACCTCAAAAGGATTGGGAGATTGCCTCAGCGCCTCAATTTACAGAGAAAAGACAGAACAGGTGACTGTAATGCAGGGTCTCAGCTCCTGGCAGGTGAACGCAGGAGACGTGGAGACCAAAAAGGAACACGGGCAGGGGGTTCATACCACTATACTCTCGCTGGCAGCTGGTCGAGGCCCAAGAAGCAAACACCCGCCAGTACCCCAACCAGGAAGTAGGATCCACACAATCCGTACCATCAACAACACCTGCGCTTGCTGACGTGGCTACGGCAGTTCTATACAAAACAGTGGCTAACAGCCAACTGGCCACAGCTGACAGCCATCTACTACCCGAGCCAGCACCTTTCCACGTGAGGCCGAGAGCCTGGAAACTGCTCTCCTGGCCCTATCCCTACAGTGCCACAACCCCTCCACCCCAAACCACACGGTGGCTGGCTGCCAGTGTAGTGCACAGTACCTTTTCTACACTAGAGGAGTCGTCAGGAGCCCTGCAGCTGCAGCCTGGCAGGCCAGGTTCCCGTGTTGGGCGGCCACCACCACCCAGTCAGTGCCCTTAAGCTGTCCTGCCTCTCTGGGTTCAGTCTTCCCCTCCGTGAATGGGGCTGATGGGGCAGGCACACGGATAAGAACAGACATGGTTGGGCCTCTCCACGGCTTTCTCCACTTAGTCCCCTCCCCTAAGTGCTTCAGGAGTGGGAGGGGATCAGTACAAATTCAGTGAACTGGCCACTCGTTAGTGCAGGGCACCTGGGCGTTGTTAGAAATGCCAGTGTCGTGCGGGGAAGCCTGCGGGGTCTCTGCTCCCGCTCCCCATATAACGCAGGATATGGTGAGGCCAAAAAGGAACACCCACGGAGCCATAGGTAGGGGAGTCATACCACTATATTCTCTCTGGCGGCACTATACTCTCAATGGAGGCTGAATCCACACTGTCCGCAAACCGCCATCCGCGCTTGCCAGCCCAGCCGCCATCTTCTTGCTAGCCCCCATTCTCTCTTCTCTCCTCTCCTTCTGCTTGCGTAGCCACAGCAGTTATATTAGTGGCCAATGGCTCACTGGTTACAGCTGACGGCCAACTAGCCACAGCTGATGGCCATCCAATCACAGTTGATGGCCATTTACCACCTGAGCCAGCACCTGTCTATGTGAGGCTGAGAGCCTGGAAACTACTTTCTGGGGCTCTGCCCCCACAGCCAGTCAGGGGTCCCCACGCAGAAACTGGGCCACGGCAGGGTTCCCATCAGCTCCAGTTTGAGAACCTCTGATTGAAGGCTGGAAAGGACCCTCACAGCAGCAGGACTCTGGACTGTGACAGTTGTGGTCATGCTCAGCTTCCCTGCCTCTGACGCTGCCCTCAGGACATGACATGCGTATCTGGTCTCGTCGCCATGGGGACCAAATTGGGATACTGACCACCACCCCTTTGGGCTGTCCCGCTGATGCCTAGACCGTGTGGCACATAGTGAGGGAACAGCCATGGCTACTTCCTGTTCGGGAGTCCACAGGCCCCTGGCGTCCTGCAGGCAGGACACACACTCAGGTAAAGCTGGGAACCATCAGCTGCAGACCCTCAGGGCTCCTGCCGCCCGCGCCTTCTGCGCCTGCGCGGCCACGGGGTCAACAGGTGGAGGCCGGACACAGGTGGGCTCCTGCGCGCCTGAGCGCCTGATCCCACCTGCGGTGAGGACACCACGTACTTCAGGGCGCTGGGCTCGCAGGGCTCAGCAGCTGTCCGAGGTGCTGTCCCCACGGGAAGCGGGATGGAGCCCGGGGCGCAGGTGGGCCGAGCAGGAGGGGGTGCGGGGCGCATGTAGGCGGGAGGGGCGCCAGGTGGGGAGGACAGCTAGGAGGGGAGGGGTGCCATGGAGGAAGGGGGGCGCCCGGGGGACAGGTGGGCGGAGAGGAGGAGGCCCAGGAGGTTCGGTCTGCGCACTCTGGGGGGGGGGGGGCACTGAGGCCTCCGGCCCCGCCCCTAGTCGGTACCGGACTCCCCTGTCGGGAGGCCGCACCCCCTCCTCCTGGGCCGCCCCAGCTCCGCTTCGCCCCAGCCGGCGCTTGCCCCAGACCCCAGGGGGCCATCCCAGCGACCTCAGGGTGCGGATACGGGCCAGGGGCCCAGGCACCGCGGCCCCTCCTCCTCCCCCCTTGTCCTAGGAAAGCTGGGACGCCGCAGGGAGCAGGGCTCCAGGTTCGAAATGAGAGCCGGGCGCAGAATTAGGTAACGGTCTGCAGGTGATGCTCAAAACCCGACCTCATCCCCCGCACTGGGCCCCAGAGGCACAGCTGGGTGGGGACCCCTTGGCACTCCCTAAGGGGCAGGCGACTTCCTGCGTCTCATCAGACAAGCAGGGGTTTTTTCTTTTGTAAATAGGAAATAAGCAGGAATACCCTTGTCACCACCTGCCCAGCCCCCACCATAAGAAAACATTGTTTTTAGCTTCTTCTGTAACATTTTTTTTCACAACCAATAACTCGTTTTTTAAAAAATATTTTTATTGGGGAACAGTGTGTTTTCCAGGGCCCATCAGCTCCAAGTCATTGTCCTTCAGTCATAGTTGCAGGGGGCGCAGCCCATCCCATGGGAGGGACTCCAACTGGCAACCTTGTTGAGAGCTTGCTCTCTAACCAACTGAGCCATCGGGCCGCCCTTTCTAGAACTTCTTTAGATTCTTATTTGCCTTCTACCCAAAACATGGAGCTCCTTATCAGTGTATTTTTTAAAGTTTGCAGAAAAAAAACGGTGAAAGGTCCTTGCACGTTTCTCCATTAGGGGGATGGTTTTTTCTCAGGTATTAGGAAGAGTGGCCCCTTTTATCTTTCATTGTGGTTTGTCTTTTCTCACTTAGTATATCATCTTTTGTTTTTGTTTTTGTTTTTTTCGTTTGTTTTTTGCTTTGTAGAAGCTTTCTTTTTTAAATTACATTTAGTTTAGCTTTTTCTTTTGTTCTGTGGCCTCTGTGTTGTGCGTTATCCTTAGAAAGCCTACTTCTGACAAGTCTTCAGAAGAATAACCAATATTTCCTCCCAGAACTGTTATGCTTTTGTTTTTTACATTTAAACCTTATATCCATTTGGAATTTATCTTGTTGAATGACGTGATATAAGATTTTTTAATTCTCTTTTTTCCGAATAATCTATGAATTTTTAAAGAGCCTACTATTCAACCCCTTGTAACTCATTTTAGGGTAAGGCATGAGGTGGGGCTGTGGCTTTCCTATTGTTCTGGGGTTTTTCCAAATGACCAACCAGTTAGAACAACGTGAAATGAGAGAGAAGACACTGTTCCCTACCGGTCTGCAATCCCCCCTTTCCCCTATGGTACCCCACCGCATGTTTGGATCATCTATTCTGTGTTGCAAAACAACACTGAATTGTTTCATCTGTAAGCTTTCATTCTGTTACAATATTATTTCATCAAAGAATATATCAAATCACCATATGTCATTATTGGTTCTTAGTTCACTTCATTCGCAGGTGAGTAAAAAGCAGGTCCTGTTAGGAAGAAAATACGCTTGTGTTCCCTCGTGTGTGTGTGTGACTTCTGAGGATGGTCCCGGACATGCCGGACTCCGCACCACACTGGAGAGGGCAGGGTGAATGTCTTCTCGACACTCAACCGGCCCAACATCACTTATGTCCAAAAACCTGCAGTGTTTTCAACGGGTTTGCTTTATTATGTTGAGTTTAAATGTTAAGATGATTTCATTAACAACACTTGGCACTTTTTTTCCTGAAAAATAATATTTTTACCTGAAAGCCACCATTTCCTGATCCCATCCTTAACAACACATTTTTGACTGGCGCTTAAAATTTTGACCCCCCAAAAAAGACAAAACTAATGAAAAGGCAGGCATAGCGTCCGTGTCCAGTCTGGCGCTGGGCCTGGTCTGGGTGCTGCCTGCCCTTCCTGGGGCCATGGGGATCGCACTTGGAGGATAGAGTGCCCGCTGGGCTCAGGGACCATCCCTGGCCTCCGCTGGAAGCCACCTCTGTGCTGTCCTGACAGGTTTCCAGCTGGAGCTCCTCCGAGGACGAGGGCCCCCCTTCAGTGCCAAGATGGCCGTCGTCAGGGCCGGTCCCCAAGCACAGCACCCCGGAGGAAGGCTCCCTTCCCTGGCGCAGGAGGCCACCGGGCCATGTCCCCTACCACTGGGGAGGGGACCCTGCTGATGGGTCACCGCTGCCTTCACGCTCTTCCCGAGTCCTGTCGTCCTCCTTCAGAAAAAGGCGGCTTTCTACTATCTGGGCCTCTGAGGAGTCCAGTGGGGAGCTAGGGCCCGACTCGGACCCCCAGACTCCTGAGGAAGAGCCACCTGTGCCAGCCTCGGTCACCCGACGACAGCAGCAGTGGCAGGAAGAGTCCCCAGAGAGCTGGCCAGGAAAGGTGGGGTTGCCTGGGATCCAGAACACGGCCAGGAAGAGGTCTCGGAACCCCAAGAAGTTGGCTGCTGTGGTAGGCCCCCACCCAATGCTGCCCCAACCCCAGGAGGTGGCCTGTGACAGCTGGGAGCAAAGTCTCTGCCTTTCCATCACTGAGGGCATGGTGAGGTCACAGGCTGGACAAGGCTGGTGGCCGGCCCCTCTCTGGGGTCCCAGTGCTCCCAAGTGGAGTATCTCTGTGCAGTTAAAACCTGTGCACCTGTTCCCATTACTCCCTAAAATCCTGGGCGCACTGTGTAGACTGTCCCATGTTCCAGAGACGAGGCAGGATGGGTGGGAGTCCCAGAAAGCCGCTCAGCCTCATGTCCCCTGCAACCCCTGCGGCCTCCCCTCTGCTCTAGCCGGTGCCCGAGGGTCCCAATGGTCATGGTCAGTCAGCAGGAGGGTCCCTGGGCCCTCAGCCTCCTGACAACCTCCCCAGTGACCTCTCTGTGCCCTGGTCAGAACCAGCTCCTCGGAACCTGACCCCCCTGTCCCCACAGCAAGCCTCGGCCCTCTGGGTGTTTGCTGGCTCTGTCATGGGGTCACGGTGCCCAGCTCATGCAGGGGGGCAGTGCAGGCCGGCTAGGGCAGTCTGGGTCATGGCGCAGACGGTGTCCGCAGCCTGGGATGGGCATCGCTGAGCCTACGTGGCTGGTCCCCAGCAAGGCCAGTGACCCCGCAGAGTGTTCTCAGAGAGCCTGTTCCTCCCCCAGATGGAACGAGTGCGGAAGTGGGAGGCCCGCCAACTTCAGAGCATTGAGGAGGCCACCCAGCATGAACTCACTGTGGAGGACGACTGAGACACGCAGGTGCGCTCGGGACCCCCCCCCCCCCCAGCCTGACTGGCTTGGCCGTCCATCCGTCCACCTGTCTGTAAACCCTATGCCCTCCTCAGGGCTTGCCCCAGGTCCCCCTCACTGGCACCCCCTCCCTGTGTTGTACCTGTCAGCCCGGGCGGGGTGGGTAACTGGGAACGGAGCTTTGTGGTCAGAGCGAGTGTGGCGCTGAGAGGCGTCAGGTGAGGTGCCGGCACCCAGACCGGCTGCAGCTCCGCATGTCCCTGCTTCCAGCCTCCCGACGAGCCTTAGATGCTGCGATGATGTTTGGCAGAGAAAGACCAGGAGCTCAACCACCCACCGGCCTGGCCAAGGCTGGGGCGTCCCACTCATGGGCTCAGATCACCACCCCAGGAAAGGCTGGAACCAGCGCTCTCTCCTGGGGGGCCTCTGGGATCTGTGGGCACTGATTTTGTTTCTTTAGTTGGGGGCAGAGGAATTTAACTTCCTGCCCCGTCCCCCTCCAGCACTGAGCTGAGGGTCCCACCAGAGGGACTCAAGTCCTATGAGCTTCACACTGAGGAAGAAGAAACGGGCACCCAGCACACGTTAGTTGCACAGAACCCGGCACCCAGCGCCCAGGCGGCACCCAGACCGTCTTCCTAAGGCCGACACACTCAGAGCCAGGCTTTACCTCGTAAAAGTTTCATCCCTACTTTATCTGCTTTTCGTTCCTTCTGAAAAACCAAAGAATGCTTGTTTCCAGTCCCCTCCTGTGCCACCCCCTGGCCCCTCGTCCAGCCTGAAGCAGGGCACCTCCAAGCAGCACCCAGAGACACTCAGAGTGTGTGGACACGGGACACGGTAGAGGGCTAGGGCTTGCCAGGCTCCAGGAGTAGGGGCAGCCCCGGCCAGACTTCTCCCTGGAAGTGCCACACCCTCTCCAGGGGGTGGGACAGGTGTAGGACAGGCTTCCCCCGAGGGTGGCATTAGGTGTGGCCAGTGGCAAACCCTCCCTGATCCCTCTGTTCAGGCTCCTTGGGGCACTTCTCTGCTAGGCCTGCCCTTGGCCTGCCAAACCCAGTTTTAGCCAACAATCCCACTAAGCCTGCTGGTGGAGCCCCCCACCCCAATCTCTCCCCCACTGTGAAGTCCAAGGCCCTGGCCTGGGCATCTGACCAAGCCCTTCTCTGTGACTGTGTGTCCATGGGCCCCTCACTCTGCCCGGGGGCTGACAACCCCAGCTGTCTTTGCTGTGTTGGGAGTGGGCTCCAAACTCCCCCATGTTGCACCAGCCTTGAGTGGACTTTTCCCTGACGTTCTTGACACATGTCCCATGAGTAATTTCCAGTGGTGCCCTGGAGCTGGCAGCATGGTTAATTCCCATCCCCACAGACAGACCAGCCCCAGGACCCCTCCACCCACTAGGTCTGTGGGGGCACATGGCACATCAATAGGGAGTGAACCCCAGCTTTGATTATGGGGCAACAAGATTTTTCCCTATTCTTTTATAAAAGATTAAACTAGCAAGATAACTCATTGTCAAGGGGAGACTAATTGTGGGGTATTGCATATTGTACACATCACCTTCCCTTAGAATCTCTGGTTTAGGAGCCAAACTCAAGGGCCACAGTGTGTCACCACAGATCCACCTGTGACACAATGGGCTTTCTCACAGGATGGCAGAGCCCAGCCAGGGCCCAAGGAAGGATGGGGGCATATTTTAGGGAATCACAGAAAGTCTGCCCTGAAGGACAGTGAGTCAGGCAGGAGTGGCCTTAAAAACGGCCACACAACCATTCACTTTTCAATTAAAATGACAGAGTTTAGTCAAGCAATTTTTTTCCTTTTACTTTTGTTAAATAAGGTTCCAGAAAGTATAGTGCAAACACTCAGTAGAAAAGTTGCAATTAAGAAATGTACATTCACATTTAACATTTCAGTCCATTCACTTTTTTAAAATAAAAATAGGACAAATTATTCAATTACTTGTCTCAATTTAACAATTTTGGAAAAGACTGGAAGGTACTCTACAGTGTCCAGTTGACATAAAAATAGACCCGTATTGATCATACAAATCTATCATGAGAAGTTACCGGTGAAATTGAGTTGTCATTCCGATCGTCATCGTGCGTTCGCATCTAAAGCATGCTCAGGGGACTCTCCCAATGGGAGACGTGTCCCATGTGCCACCCACTGTACCCCGTGGAGGGACAGCCCTACCAGCCAACACAGAGGGCTGAGGCCGCTACACACCTTTCTTATCGAGGACGGACAGTCCACGAGTAGACATGGGTTTACCTAAATGAGAATGGGATCTGCTGCTAAGAGGCTACATTCCGCTGTGTTTGCTTGTGCAAGGTGGTGCACAATCAGTGTCAGTGACAGACAGGGCTGGCAGGTGTGTGCAGGAGTTGCTCGGGCTCAGGCTGCAGGACCCACCATGCCGGGGACGCTCTGCGGCCAGCCAGCAGATGGCCCGAGGCCGCCTGTCCTTCCGCTGTGCATGCTACATGTCTTCAAACTAAATTTCACACAATTAGGGTCTTCATGGCATGCGACTCTGAGATTGAATGGCTTATGTGTCGCAGTTTTTACAGGGATGGGGGCCAAACCGCTCAGCTCTGCAGGACGCCTGCTGGGAGTGTGGGTCTCCCCGTGTGTGCAGAGGTGGCGGGGTTCCTCGGGGTTCCCAGGACAAGGGGACGGTCCCGAGACGTGTGCTTCATGCCCGGGGCCCGAGGCCCAAGGCTGCATGGGGGTTGCTGGTGGGAGGCAAATAACAAGTTCCGTGTGCCAAGTGCCCACTGCACACACGGGAGCGAAAGCCTGGACTCAGCTACGGGTGGCTGTCCTGCCGACTGCCCAGACGTGGCTCATAAGCCCAAGAGGTTGGGCAGATCTCCCGGGGGTGACTCTGGGATGCCCTCCACTTAAACATCAATTCTCAGTAAGTGACTGTTTTGGAAACCAGCTCACCTGAAGTCTGAGCTGCCGGTTCTGGGGACTCAGGGCCCGGGGAGGGCCGGGGCACCCAATTTCCCACCACCCATTGTATCCCCAGTGAACCCGCTCTCGGCCACCCTCCAATCCCCAGGGAAGAACACTGACAGCCTACACCAGGCCAGCAGGGTGACAATGACAGTGACGGTGGGTGGCTCTTGACCAGGAGCCGGGAGCTGGGTTGGGTCCAAGTAAGTGGAGAAACATGTACGGTTTGGGGGGCCCCATTCTCCCGTGTCTGATGTCAGAGGGGCTTCACAGAAAGATGGGGCAACCGCTCTCTCGCCTGTTTTCTTAGACAGTGACAGGTTCTGCTGCGGGATATGGGTCACGACAGAAAGTGTGACCGGACTCGGTAGGGACTTTCCAGGCCGAACATTTTACATCCTGCAGGATCGGTTGTTGAAAGACAGACAGGCTCAGCCAACAGGACGACCCCCCGCGTGAGGTCCAGGTGAGGACCTGCGTGCCGTCCTGTGCAGCTCCAGGCAGGCAGACCTCAAGCCCCTCAGCCTCAGGCCTGGGCTGGGACCCCTGCAGCCAAGGACACTGGCCCCAGCCCACCCGACTCAGGTGCAACTTGGTGGGTGAGGTGGGGGGCCGGGCCCATGGAGGTCGCACTGACCTACGCCCCCCACTTCCCTCTTTGCCCGCCGTGCACCCCGGGCCACAGCCTCTCCTCAGCCTGTGTTGCGTGAGCCCAGAAACGGTGGTGTTGGCGTCCTCAGGGGACATCTACCTCCTTGCTGTCCCCGACTCACGTTGGAGGCCTGAGTCACCACGATGGCCGCCTGACAGACACGGGCCAGCAGTACGGGCCCCTGGCCCTGCCTGCTGACCTGTGGGCCTCGCCCCGCAGCCCCCAGCAGGTCCTGACTCTGATCTAAACCCAGCCCAGCTGAGGCCCCAGCTACTGTAGCAGGAACCTTCAGTCGTCGTCGCTTGCTGTGGGGCCCAGATTTTAAACGGGAACCAGGGCCAGCTGGCTCAGGCTCTCAGCAGGAACATCCACAGTGGGCGAGGGACGTGCGTGGCCCGACCTCCTACCCGCACCACTCGCTCCTCATTGCTGCACCAAAGCAATATTTTAAAGCCAACAGCCTCTCAGAAGGCTGATGTTTTCTGGTTTTTCAGTTCTGTTTTTCTTTTTAATTGAAGCCATTAAAGGGAGGGGCAGGGCCAGGGCGTCACTGCTTGGAGAGCCTGCAGGTCCACACGGTGTCAGGACCAAAAGTGCCAAGAGCAGCTCAGCCGCCCCGTCCCAGGGCTGCTCGGTGACCTGCACCCGTGACGGGCACCTGCATGCACAGTCAGCGCTGGCCGTACAGGCTGAGTGTCTGTGTCCTGGGAGGGACTGCCACATGGCAGACACTGCAGGACCCAACTCGGGACCCTGGGACATGCTGTGCAGAAGAGGGGTGCACGCTGGAATGGCGACGGGTCCCCTGCCTGGCAGAAAACCTAAAGATAGGGCTGAGTGGTACCCCAGCCCTTCCTTCTGGCGCGGGAGTAAAAGCAGGGCTCAGCGCTGCTTCCAGGGCCACTGGGACGATGGCCTACCAGGTGCCCACACGTGGTGTCCAAAGACTGGTGGGATTCCACCCGTGCCCAGAGCCCAGCAGCAACCTGTGTACCACAGGAGACGGGCGCCTGGCCAGGGGCAGAGCCCATGCACATGCCATGCCCTCTGGACGACCTGAGACATGGGGACAAGTGCACAGAGCTGGGATGCCCGCCTCCCTCCTTCCTCACCTGAGGACAACCTGGCAAGCGCTAAGGCAGGCCCTCTGCTTCCCGAGCCCGGGGCGCTGACAGTGAGCTCCCAGAGTGAGCTGCCCGAGCTGGGTCTGCAGGAAGGGCTGGGGGCCATGGGGGCAGCCCACAGTGCCATCAATTCAGGCAGACTCGTCCCGTGGCCCGTCTCTGAGCCAGCCTTGGACCAGACTTGTCTCTACAGTTTAGATAAAGTTACTTATTGCTTCTAGGGACACCACGTGTCCGGAAGCCCTGGTGGCTTTTGAGCCTGAGGAACACAGCAGGCTCCGTGAGCTGGATGTGTGGGGGGGTCTCCCTGCAGGACTCCGGCACCGTGGAGAGAACCGGCCAGGGTCAGGGGTCTGTGGAAGTTCGGGCTGCGTTTTACGCTATTGAGGTTGGGCACAGGCACGCAAGGGTCATGCAGGGTACATGGGTCACTGCCAAGGGCGGGTGTCGCCCCGCAGGGCGCAATGCGTGCATCGGGCTGAAGTGCCCCTGTCGCACAGGGTCCACTTCCTTCATTGTCGTAGGACTGGCATGGTATTTACAGGGCTTTCTAGTCAGTCGCTTAGAGAATCCTGCTCAAAGGCTCCAATGTCTGGACGTGAATATCGTACAAGATGAAAAATAAATAAGGCAACACAACAAAGTCTTACCACAAACAAAAAGGAAGTGCTTCGCACCAAACCCCAGGACCGCTGGCTCACGGCCTGCGCCCCAGGAAGCAGGAGGGTTGGACCTGCTGAGGCTGGCTGGCGCTGTGGCATCGGCGTGGGGAGGGCGCCTGGCGGCTGCCCGCCACAGCGGGGCATGTTTCCAGGCTTCGCACAGCGGCTCTGCTGACCTGAGGTCCAACCCTGCAAGGTGACGCCTGGTGTTGTCGGCTGGGCTGTCACCCGGGTCCACCTGCCTCCACTCACTGGGGCTGATGCTGAGTTCAGCGCCTGTGGTTGTGGGGTAACGGCTGGGATAACCCTCACCTTCTACCGGCAGCAGCCCCTCATCTTTGGATCATCCTGACCGCCCTGCCTCCTTCCTCCATTTCTAAGGTCATGCTGAGCCCCCGGATAGCAGGGTCCTCTCCCCAGCTTGCAGCCGTGCCCGTGACTCCCTCTGCAAAGCGCCCTTTGTCGTGTGACAGCACACGCGCAGCTCAGGCCATGTACTGCCCACCCCCCTGCACCGCCCTGCTGGTGGTGCGAGCTGGGCCGGGAGGAGCGGGCAGAAAGGCCACACTCTCTCTGCTTCCCCTGAAGGAGTCACACTGTGTCTGCGGGTGGGGGGGAGAGGGCTGGAATTCGGCCGCCTTGTACTTCTCCATGGAGCAACGGCCAGAGCAGGTCCTCAGTGGTGGGGCACCACGAAGCTCAAGGCCAGTACCTGCTGCCCCCCACGGCGACACGGCTGGGTGGGGGTGAGCCCTCCCCAAGTAGGAAGCCATGTCTCACGCCCTCGCTGGGGATTCCAGGGGCAGCACCAGCCATCCCACGGGGCTCAGTGCAGAGGGAGCCTGTTCCCGCCGTGCACGAGGGCTCCCAGGCTCCTTCAACCGAGTGGGTCTCAGCTGCAGCCCAGAGCCCTCCTGGAGCCGTGAGTCAGTGGACGGCCGTCCACGGCTGACTTGCCCCCAGATCCCACCGCCCTGCTCCCTGCTCTGAGCTGAGGTGTCCACACACATCCCTTCCCACTGTCCCTCCCGACCCGTCCCCAGCAGCACAAACAATGGTCCTCTTTCTCCACCTCCATGCGACGGTAGAGACACCCAGGAGGGGGTGGGGGGCCCAGACTTCCACAGAACTGCCTGCAGTCACCATCCCTGCGGACTGGAGCGGGGACACAGATTTACAGCCAGAAACGAATTCCAACCACGTCCCCGGCTGCTTCTGCCAGACACACCTCTCATCAAGGAAGTTTCTCACGGCTGTGAGGGTCTCTTGTTAAAACCAACCAAGCCTTGCACTGTCCTTCAACGTATAGGAGCCCAAGATGCCACACAGAAGTAAGACTGACCGGCCAGTGACGGCACAGTAGGGGCGCCCGGAACTCTGGGAGCCGACACCGTCAGGCGGGGCCGACCGGAGGTGCTGGTCACAATGCAGAGATGTGGCTGCAGGGCCCCAAAAATTCCAGAAGACCTGCCTCTGGCTCTTAGCAAAAAGTGGCTTTGGAGAAAAGTCCGCAGCCTCCACCATCCACATGGTGGGGCTGGGGCAGCTCAGTTGTCCCCAAACCATCCAAGGCCCGGCCAGCTGTGGGCCTGGTCCCAGCCCTCATGGCCCTGCTGAGCGAGGCCTGACTCCCACTCCGGGCTCCAGCTGGCTGCCACCCAGGGCTGGAGCTGCCCATGTGGGACCCGCCACAGTGAGCTGACTGGGCTCCATCTCAGGGCTCGCACGACACCAGCCAGCCAGCCCTGGTGGGAGTTCTGAAGGTCCCGACCTCCTAGGCTGACCTGGCCACCCGGGCAGCCAGCTCCCTCAGCCACTGAGGGCAGGGTGGTGTGAAAAGCCTCGTGTCCGTGCAGACAGGGCTCCCCCTCCCCGAGTCACTGCCCAGCTGCTTCAGGTCCTGCCTGGACAGTACCCTTTCCCCAGACCTTCTGTGCTGGCCGGGCTGGTCCTGCTGCGGTGACCGAGCCCCGAGAACTCTGCTCTGTGCCCCCAGCGGCCAGCATGGGCTCCACTAAGCTTCCTTCCCAGCTGCTCCGAGGGCCAGGTGCGGGCCAGGGGGCCGGGGGGTGAGCCCCGAGCCCTGCAGAGCCCCCAGCCCAGCTCCGACTGGGAGGCTGGCCATGGGAGGCAGCGGGGGGCGGCCTGCAGCCAGTCTGGTCTGGAGGCCAGCTCTCCCATAAGGACACATTTTCCGTTCCGAGTTCAGGGACCTGCTTTGAGAACCGTTTCCATCAGTCCTGCCTTCCAAGAAGTATGTCAGCATCTCACCCTTGCCCTTGACGCTGACCTTGCCTCGGCACAGGAAGTGGTATGCACCCTGCCTCAGCAGCCGGTGGACCTCCTCTGTCACCTGCGGGGGAGAAAAGGGCGTCAGTCAGTAGCTGGGGCCTCTGCTCCTCCTGTGGTCACTCTGGTCACTCGCTGAGAAGGACGTGAACCTATTGCGAGAACCCAGGGACTGGGACGGGCCCCAACGGGGCCAAGCCTCGGAGTCCTGCCTGCAGTTGGCCCTAGACCAGCAGGAGAGGGCAGCGCTCACCACAGGGAGGGCCCAGGGTGGGAGGGGGGCCTCGATGGGCCCCACATAGACCTCACCACAGGTTGGGGTGTGAGCTCTGTGGAACAGAGCACACCTGGCTCTTCAGCCAGGACTCTCAGCACCCACAGGAACCCAGGACATCCCAGGGTCAGGGGCTGGCAGGCGCCATCTATGCTGAGGTGTGGACGGCAGAGAGCAGAACACCAGGCTGCCAGCCCGAAGCTGGCACGGAGCCCTCAGATCTAACATCCAGGGACCCGTGGTGCCTCTGGGCCCAAGTCTGGGGCCACCAGCACGGAGGGTGGTGGGCACGTCCCCCAGAGAAAGCAGGGCATGACTTCAGTCCCCTGAGACTCAGGGTCCCAGCCAATATTTTAGCTAGAAGAATTCCTGGGTCACCAAGTTAGAAAAAATGATAAAAGACGAGAAAGTACTTTCTAACGAAGTTCTATAAACTGAAGAGACACGGCTCCTTGTTCTTCCTTGTTCTCATTGGCGCAGACCCCACGTGGTGGCCCATTTCTGGGATCGTCAGCCCACCCGGAGCCCAAGCCCCCACGTGCTCAGGGCACGTCCTTCCTGCCAGCCAAGTTTGGCCACTGTCCCATCCCTCACTGGCCAGCAAGTGCCTTTCCCCAAGGGACCTGGTCTGTCTCGCCAGGTCCTATCGTGGCTCCTAAAACATGTGCCAAGTCTTCAGTAAGCCCAGTGAAAGACGCAGGAACAAATGGACGAAGGAACGGATGGGTAGTGAGGATGAGTGCGACCTGCCATCCAGGGCAGCATGGAAAACAAAAACAACCCCAGAACATCAGGACCCGCTGGGCTCCTGGGGCCAAGGAATCTGCCGCTGGGTCTGAATGCACAGGGTGCCCCTGGGCCCCGGGCCCACCCGCCAGTGTGGACGGCAGAGGGACGAGCAGACACTGCACCTACAGACAGGCAGACAGGCTGCTACTGCCCTCCGTTCACCAAGTCTGCCAACTGCTGTGGCCGTTCGTCAGGGGGTCCTGGCTGCCTGCTGGCCCCTGGCCCCGTCACCTGAGTCTCCACCTGCAGGAGGGTGCCTGTGCTGGGGGACTTGGACTGAACTGACCTGGATTCTGCCTGGGACCCCGGTGCTGTCCATCCGACTGGCCACATTGACCGTGTTTCCCCAGATGTCGTACTGCGGCCGGCGAGCCCCGATCACCCCAGCCACCACAGGCCCAACGTTGATGCCTGGAAGGTGACCACCATGTGGCGTCAGTGGGATGCTTGCAGGGGAGGGCGCTGTCCCTTGCAGGATCGCGGATTCCCAGGGTCACCTAGCTCGAGCCCCTTCCCAAAGCAGGACCCACTGCCTCACAGAGCGGTGGCACAGCCTGTGTGTGGACGTGGCCACCAGGCTGCACTGTCCTGAGCCCCAGGGGCCCCATCTCCGGGGACCTCGCTGGGCTGAGCTGCCAGCAGGAAGGTTGAGCCCTCCGTCTGCAGGCTCACCAGTGCCCTGATGGCAGCTCCCTTTTCAAGTAAGAACAGTGGCTCCTCCTGTCCCTGGATGGGACCCTGAGGCTATTTGAGGGAGCCAAGAACTGCTCACAGCATTTCAGGGCACGCTGAAGGGGAAGGAAGGCCCCTTATCTTTACGGGGCTCCGGGTCCGGCTGGCCAGGACAGCCATGAGGTGCCTGGTCACCAAGGGAAGGGAGCCCCGAGGTCAAGGACCTGCCTGCTTTGCACAGCAGGGCTCCCGTGAGCCTCTCCCTGGGCGTCTACACCGTGGCCTAGGCGCTAGAATTTGGGGTCAGCTGATGCGAGCGAGCACTTGCCTCCAGCTGAGTGTGGACTCAGGTGCATCTAAACGTCTCCACGACAACCGAGATTTGTCATGTGTTTCCTGAGCTGGACAATAGCCCTTCCAGGTCCTAAGGCACTGCTGCCCAGCTTTCAGAGACAGCTGTCCCTGTGTTCCCAAGCGGTCAATCTAAGAGGTGTCACCCTCCCTCTGGGAAACCAGGGGTGGCCTGCTGAGCCCTGCTCCTAGGGGGTGAGCCCAAGCGCCGCGAAGGCTGGCACCACGTACCCACACGGAGCACAAAGTCATTGTACGACTGGTAGTTGATCTCATCCAGGACGTCGAACATCTCGATGGCAAAATCCGCCAGCGCGCTGAGGTGTGAGGAGACGCTCTTCTTAGCCTGGGCACGAGCACACACAGGTCATTGTGTTTGGGGTGCAGGGACACTCAGTGGGTGCTGCCTGGGGGGAGGGGGACCAGCCTGTGCCCCTGGTGGGGTCGGGGACTTCATCCCACATAAGGCAGCAGCCTGGGGGACCGTGCCCAGCTGCGTGGAGGGGGTTGGTTTTCTTCAGGGACCTGAGGGACCTACAGCTGCCCTGGGCATGTGGGTCGTCCCCTCGGACAGGAGGACACTGACACAGAGGCCGAGCGCTGCCTCCAGGGCCTGGACCCACCCCGAGGCCGACCTGCTGCAGGCAGGGGGGCAGCCTGTGAGTGGGGACCGGAGGTCCCAGCTCGCGCTCACGTTGTCATGGGCCGTCATACGCAAGTAAAACGAGGTCCGTGGAGGGTTCCGTCAGGGAGCAGCCAAAGCTCGCCCTCCCTCCCACGCTGAGACCACATCTGTCCTCACTCTGGCACTGAAAGGCCGTGTCTTTTGTGAAACGACAGCCATACGTTTTCTTTTTTTTTTAATGATATCAAGGTTTCTCATTTTCCTTTTTTAAGGGGTATTTTACTAGGCCTCAAAGTTGGGGAGCGAATGCTTTTTTCAAAAATTAACTGACAGTTTTGAGTTTGCAGACAAATTGAGCAGACAGTATGGAGAGCACCCACCCACCCCACGCCCCGTCCCCACACAGCTGCCCCAATTGTTAACATCCTGACTTAGGGTATGACACATTTGTTACCTACACTGATTCTTATTAACTAGAGTCACAGTTTCCTTTAGGGTTCACTCTATGTGTTATAAATTCTGTGGGTTTCGACAAATAGAGAATTTCATGTGGCCACGACTGCAGTATCATTGCTTGCAAAGATTTTTCTCTCAGTCTGTGGATTGCCTGCTCATTGTAGTATCTTCCACAGGATAGAATTTTGAAATTTTCATTAGGTCCAACTTACGGATGTTTTTTTCCACGGCTCATGCATTTGGTGCTGTACCTCCCCACTGACACTCGGGTGTCCTCCTGAGAGGACGCAGGTGTTACCTTCCAGGTGCAGGAGCTTATAGGCCTGCATTTTACATTTAGGTCAACGATCCATTTTGAGTTCATTTTTGTGAAGAGAATAAACTCTGTTTAGATTAAATATTTAAAGATATTAGGTTGGTGCAAAAGTAATTGCATTTTAAAAGGTTAAAAATTGCAAAAATCACAATCACTTTTGCACCAACCTAATCGACAGACAGACAGATGACAGCAACAGATAGAAGAGATGACAAAAGATGGATGATAACCAGTTCCAGCACCATTTGTGGAAAAGACCATCTTGGCTCCATTGACTTGCCTCTCTCTCTGCTCCTTTGTCAAAGGTCAGTTGATTGTACTTGTGGGGTCTGTTCCTGGGTCTCTGTTCTGTCCCACTGTCTGTTTGTCTGTTTCGTCACCAGCACCACTGTCTTGGTTACCACAGCCTCATAGTCAGTCTTGACGTCGGGCAGTGTCAGTCCCCCGACTTCGTTCTTCATCAGTGTCAGTCCCCCGACTTCGTGCTTCTCCTATATTGTTGGCTCTTCTGGGTCTTTTGCCTCCACATCAAGTTTAGAATCAGTTTGTCAATAGTCGCACAGTAACCTCCTGGAATTTTGATTGAGATGACATTGAATCTGTAGATAAGTTGGGAAAAACTGACGTCTTGACCCTATTGAGTCTTCCTATGAAGCTACATAGACCCTCCTCACCTAGAGCTTTTCCATCCAAATTTTATAGCTCTCCTCATACAAATCTTGTGTACATTTTTAGATTTATGTCTGGTGTTTAACTGGGGGAGGAGGGCTTATGTAAATAGTATTGTGTTTTTAATCTCAAATTCCACTTCTTCATTCCTGGTATATAGAAAAGCTATTGACTTTCTCATATTAATCTTATATCCCACAAACTTGCTATAATTGCTTATTAGTTCCAGAAGTTTTCTATCATTGTTGATTCCTTTTTATTGTCTATATAGTTTTCCTTCTTTCTTCCCAGTCTCTATACCTTTTATTTCTTTTCCTTGTCTTATTGTGTTAATTAGGACTGCAGCATGAATGCTGAAAATGGCTGGTGAGAAGGGCCGTCCTCGCCTGGTTCCCGATCTCAGTAAGGGGAGGCATTTGTTTCTCACCATTAACTATGACGCTAAACCACAGGTTTTTTGTAGATGTTCTTTATCAAGTTGAGGAAGCTTCCCTCTATTCCTAGGGATTTCTGAGAGAGGTGTGTGTGTGTGTGTGTGTGTGTGTGAATCAGGAATAGATATATTGGATGTTGCCAAATGATTTTTCTACATAAATTGATATGATCATGATTTCTCCTCTTTATTCTGTTGACATGGTGAATTTCATTAATTCACTTTGAAACATTGAGCCAACTTTGCATATTTGGAGTAATTTCACTTGTATGTGACGTGTAATTCTTTTCGTACCTTGCTGGATTCAATTGGCTCATATTTATTAAGGGCTTATGTATCGAAATTCATGAGAAGTACTGGCCTGTAATTTTCCTTTCTTATAATTTATCTAGTTGTTATATTATTGTAAAGCTGGACTCATAGAATGAGTTAGGAACTATTTCTTCTACTTCCATATTCTGGAAGAGATTTTAGAGAATTGGTACAATTCCTTCTTTAAATGTTCAGTAGAATTCACCAGTGAACCCATCTGGGCCCAGAGCTTTCTGTTTTGGAAGACTATTAATCATTGATTCAATTTCTTTAATAGATATGGACCTATTATTTATTTCCCCTTGTGTGAGTTTTGGTAGATTGTATCTTTCAAGGAACTAGTCCATTTCCTCTAAGTTATCAAATTTGTGGGCGTAGTTTATAATGTACTTTATTATCCTTTCAGTGACCATTGGTTCAGTAGAAATGCGCTCTCTTTCATTTTTATTAATAATTTGTGTTTTCTCTTTTTTTCTTTGTTACCATGGCTAGAGATTATCAAAGAACCAGCTTTTGGTTTCATTGGTTGTCTTTACTGCTTACCTGTTTTCAATTTTATCGATTTGTGCTCTAATTTTATTATTTCTTTTCTTCTGCTTGCTTTAGTTTTATATTACTCTGCTTTCTCTAGTTTCCTAAGATGGAAGCTTACATTATCTGTTTTAGATTGCTCTTCTTTTCTAATATATGAATTCAATGATATAAATTTCCTTCTAAACACTGCTTTTGATGCACCCCGCAGATTTTGAAAATACACAAATTGTATTGTTATTTTCATTTAGTTCAAAATATTTTTAAATTTCTCTTGAGACTTCTTCATTGATCCATATGTCACTTAGAAGTATGTTGCTTAATCTCCAAATATTTTGTAATTTTCCACTTATCTCCTGTTATTGATTTCTGGTTTAATTCCATTTGGGCCTGAGGATATACTTTATATGATTTCAATTCTTTTAAACCTAAGTTGTGTTTTATGGCCCAGAGCTGGTCTATCTTGGTAAATATCCCATGTGCGCTTCAGAAGAAGTGCGTTCTGCTGTTGTGGGATGAAGGCGTCTATAGTTGTCGGTGATATCTGGTGCTTGATGATGCTGTTCTGTGCAACTATCTTTACTGACTTTCAGCTGGACCTGTCCATCACTGACGGAGGGTGTTGGAGTCTCCAACTCTAACTGGAGTCATCAATTTTTCTTTGTGTTTCTACCAGCTTTTGCCCACATAGTCTGAGGTTCTATTAACTGCATGCACATTAAAGACTGTTGTCTTGGAGAGGTGACTCCTTCATCTTTAGGCAATGACCCTTTATCTCCGTCTGCTAATTTTCCTTGATCTGATGTTTGCCTTGTCTGAAATTAAGACAGCTACTTGAATTTTCTTTTATTAGTGCTAGCATGGTATCTCTTCCTACATCTTTTTATTTTTTAAGGTATCTCTGTGTGTCTTTATATTTAGAGTGTGTTTTTTGTGGGAAACCTATTTGAATCTTTTTTTAAGCCATTGTGTCAGTCTCCATCTTGTAAGTGGTGTATTTCCCATTCACATTTAAAGCGATTATTTACCATTTGCAACAACATGGATGGACCTAGAGGGTATTAGGCTCAGCGAAATAATTCAAACAGAGAAAGACAAATACCATATGACCTCACTTATATGTGTAATCTAAAGAACAATATAAATGAAAAGAACAAAACAGAAATATTCACAAATACTGAGAATAAACTGATAGTTGCCAGACGGGAGGGGTGGGGGTCAGGGTGAGAAAGGTGAAGGGATTAGGAAGTACAAACTGGCGGCCACAACACAGAGCCTGGGAGGTGAAGTACAGCACAGGGAACATGGTCAACAATATGGTAATCATGGTGTGGTGCCACGGGCATTAGACTCGTGGGGAGATCACTTCGTAAATTATACAAATGTTTAACCACTATGCTGTACACCTGAAACTGATAAAATATTGAATATCAACTATAATTGAAAAAATAAAACTTTTAAAATGTGAAAAAAAAGATGACAAGGATTCATTTAATTCTAGAAGCAAGAAAAAACAAACAAAAATGTGGTTACAGATATAGCTAGATTAGTCTCTACCACATTCATAACCATTTTCCATTTGTTGTATTTCTGCTTTCCATCTCCCTCTCTTTTTCTGCCTATTTTTCTTAGGGACAATATGAGTACTTTCTTCTCACTTCTGCATTGGGACAGCAGAACACTCAGTGGTGCCAGGGTGGCGGGGCTGGCAGGGATGGAGGAAGGCCCAGTGACTGGCCTCTGTGTGCACGTTGTGTCTGGAGAGAGCTGGGCACTGACAAGATGGCCCACAGGCCGCTGTGCTAATCCAATGCAGAGGGGAGAGCAAGGCCCTCAGCAGAGCCTGCCCAGGGTCCCGGGGCAGTGGGGGACAGCGCTGGGACCCAGGCCCCGCAGGGCCCCAGACGGCACTCACCGTGGCCCCGGTCGTGGGCGCCAGCCCCACCGCGGCCATGTAGGTGCTGCCTATGGTCTTGATCTTCTCCAGGTCCTTGTAAAAGTCTTTCTCCATGAGCTTCGTTTAAAACACAAAACTGTTCAATGTTACATAACATTTTAGACAAGTCACGACAGCGATAGGCCGCCTCAAGCCTCCGCAGAGCGGACGAGCGCATGAGAAAGCAACGTCTTCTTCGCTGTGGGTGCCAGGCCAGGTCTGGGCAGAACTGAGAGGTGCAGAACATGCCCTGTCCTCCAGCTCCCGGCCACCCGGGAGGAGCACGGGCCTCCATGGGAGGGACGCAGCGCTGGAGGGCACGAGGAGCCCACCACCCACCCACCCACCCACCATCCACCCTGTAGGTGAGGCCACCCAGCCCGAGCCCGTGTTTAAAAGACAGGGGATAGGTGTCCTCGCCTGGCCTGCAGCCCAGTGCCCCCAGCCACGCCCTGGCAGCCTTCCTCCCAGTCTTATGGCTAAGACCCCTCCTCAAATGTCACAACTGGTCTGCACCCCAATCAGACAGCGGGCATGTGCTTTCTCCCCATCCCTCCCAAGGGCACGTGATCCGGTGCTGGGCCCAGCTCAGGACTCAGTTGGGAGAAGGTGGTGCTGCCCAGCAGCAGGACACCACCCCATGCCCCATGGCGGGGATGGTGGGGACGGTGGGGACGGTGGGGACGGCGAGGCGCCCTTACCTCGTCGAAGTCGGCGATGATCTCGTTGAGGAGGCGCAGGCACTCCACCCCCATGTTGTTGCCGTCCAGCTCGATGTAGAAGTCGTTGAAGTTGGGGATGGAGGCGAACATGACGCCCACCTGCGAGTACGACTGGTAGTAGAGGTCCTGGGGGTCAAAGGTCAGGTCAGCACCATGCAGGGCTCAGGGGGCTTAGGGGCCACCAGAGGTCAGCCGGCACAGTGGGTGCAGGGACCTGCGACCAGCTCCCTCCCACCCCCGTGTCGGAGACCAGGGGGCACAGAGGGAGGGCTCTGCCTGGCCCAAGGCCCAGCCAGAGGGAAATGAGTCCTGGGAGCTATTTCAGGCCAAGCCAGGCAAGCTGACCCCCCAGCCCAGCCCCTTCCTTTGTGAGTCAGTGCTGGCCAGCCCTGTGCTGTGGGCCCAGGTGGTCCCGAGCTGTACAGGGCAGCTGCAACCACAGGAGCCTCTGACCCGCCCAAACCCGCTCGCCCAGGTTACTGACGCAGCCGGCCTTCCTCCTGGGGGCAATGGCACTATGCTTTCTCGCAGGAGCAAATGGAGGATACCCCTCTGGGGTGCCTCGTGTGTCCCAGGAGCGTGGCTCAGACACTCCCTGCCCCTGGGGGTGGGAGAGGGGACCCCTCAACTTCAGTGTGACTGAGGGCTCAGAGATGGCCATGCTTTGTGACTTTAAACAGAGAAGTGATAGGAGGGCCCCCCCTCGGACCCGCAGCTGGGACCTGGGACCCCACCCCGCAGCCCACCTGCCAGCGCCCGGCCACGCGGCCTGCTCACCATGTTCCGGGGGTTGGACATGAGGAAGTGCTGGGCGACGTGAGCCGGCAGGAGGTTGAAGAGAATCCTTCTGTTGTCCAGCTTCACTTTCTCCATGTCGTCTCGCTCCTCCTCTGCCTGCGAGGGTACAGCCTCCGTGAGACTCACTGATACCCCCACAGGACTCTGAACCCTCTTCCCAACCAGACCCTGACTCGGGGCATCCCTGCTCAGCCAGTGCATCCAGCCCTCCGCCCCTGACATCTGACCCCCCTCTAGGTGACGTGGGACCACCAGGCCTGCCCTCAGCAAGAATCCCGCAAGGTCGGTTTGGCCAGAAACCCCCCAATACCCGTGACATCTCCCCATCTGCTGGCCCCCACCTGCTCCTTGGCTAAACCCCCACTTATCCTGCATATTTGGGGCTGAGCCCCGTCCCTCTCCCAGGGCACTGGCCCCCAATTGTCCTGTACAACATCAGCCTCACCACCTTTAACAAGTAAGAACCCAACATCCACTTGACACCTCTACTGAAGTTATGGCCATATGCTTTCTCATCCCCATAAGGCGCCGATGGTCTACACCAAGCTCGTCCCCACCCCCACCAGGCACAGGGGCCCAGAAGATCCACAGCTTCCTGGATAATTCACCACCCGATATGATGGAACTTTCAAAGGACAGACAATGAGTCTGCCACTTCCAGAGTCTACCCCCAGCCACCTTCTGGGGACCAGATGTCTGCAGCAGCCATTTCCCAGGCACGAGCCCACTGTCAGGTCACACCGCCCCCCATGTCACTGAGGTGCTGCCACCTGCCCCGCTCACGGGAATGCCCAAAGCCGCCCAAGCTCCTACTTCTTCTGGAACCTCCCACCTCCCTGGGCACAGACACAAGCAGAAAGCTGTGGGGACCTGACTGGGCAGACCCAGCACCCAAGGAGCTCAGCCAGGCAGCAGCTCCCAGGACCAGGTCCGACCAGGGGGACGCGGCAGAGCAGCCAGCGGGCACAGCAAGTCCCAGCTGTGGACCTTTGCCCCTGGGCCGGCAGAGAGGAAAGCAGCCGAACTCCATGGCCCTGCCCATCGGCCACTGTGACTGCGCCAGGGGCGCTACTGGCAAAGTGCCAACAGCAGCCAGTGGTCAGGCGCCAGCCCTCAGCGACAGAAGCCTCTGGGTCCCATGGACACAGCTGGGCTCCCGACCTGGCACAGAGCCCAACCTGCAACAGGAGCTCAGCTTGGGGGCATCTCCAGGTGGGTGGCAGCATGACAGGGCACCACACTCCTGAACGTCAGTCGTACATGGAGCCTCAGTGACGGGCTGCAACTGGGCCATCAGCAGCTGAGTCTTGAAGGCCACTCCTTGGTTGGTGTCACCTGCCCAGGTGACGTGCTCCAGTTCCTCTTCATAAAATGGGTGTAAAGTACCCATTTTTAGAGACAGCGTTCCTGTTTATGAAGGGGGTAGAAGTGCACACGCTGCCTGGCAGGCCAGGAAGTGTCGCCTCTGTGATGTCACTGCCGTACAGCTGAGCTGCTCAGTTACGTGCTGCTGGATTTCACATGGCGATCCTGCCAGTTAAAGGCAAGATGAGGGATTTGCAGAGGTCACCGTGGGCGCAGGAGCCCGGCACACGTACGCCCTTGGCACAGGGGACGGTGAGGAGAGGCTACAACCAGCAGGTGAGGTGGCCTGCAGGCCCCAGGCCTCGTTCTGGGCATTTCCAAGGAAAACAGCCCTGTGACACAGTTACCAAGGAGACTGACCACATGACCTGCTTCCTCCTGCTCCTGAAAGCAGGTAGACAGGCGGCAGGTGAGGACAAGAGAAGGAACCAGGAGCTACGCATCCCGCTGGTAGGAGCGTGGGCTCTGCAGACAGGAGCCCTCGGCGTGGGCAAGTCTGAGCGGGGCCAGCTGACCCACCGGAACAACCAGAGGGGAAAGAAAAGGCTCCGAGCGGAACTGGGAACCCCGCCCCCAAGCCAGGCATGACCAATCACCTACGAACACGTGTGCATGACACACAAAAGAAAGGGTTTTGAAAGATGAGATGAAGAGGAGGTAAGTAACGCTTTTAAAAGAACACTTTATTAATGGCATATTTTGCTCTTAACAAAAAGTCACTGTTAGCGTTAATATTTTAATGAAAGCAGCGTAGGTGAGCATACTTCAGCTTCTTAAAAAGGATCTTGCTCTGTTGCTTTGTGATGAGAAGCCTTGGTTCCAAGTTCAGTTTATTTCAATTTATTTACAATTTGCTCAGATTTGTGGGCTATCAGATTGGTGTCTTCCTAAATCATCATCTATTTTTTAATCCATTCACGGATGCAAAAGTTTTTGTTGAAATTTGACTGGTAAGTGTCCATCTTCTTATGAATCAAGCAGAGGAACTTGTATAATTGTCACCTTTGTCCGCAGTTTTGCTTTCCACAGTTTCAGCTACCCATGGTCAACTACAGTCCAAAACTATTAAATGGAAACTTCTAGAAATAAACAACTCACAAGTTTTAAATTGTGCGTCGTTCTGAATGGTGTGATGACACCTTGACCTGTCCTGCTCCGTCCTGCCTGAAACGTGAATCATCACTTTGTCCAGCATCTCCTCACTGTTTGTCATGTGCAGCCGTCTCAGTGATCAGATCGACTGTCACGGTGTCACAGTACTTGTGTTCAAGTAACTTATTCTACTGAATAATGGCCCCAAAGTGCAAGAGCAGTGATGCTGGAGTTTCGGAGACGCCAACGAGAAGCCCTGAGGTGCTTCCTGTAAGTGACAAGGTGTGTGTGTAGAAGAATGGCGCTGCGGCTTGTGTGGTGACCGCCCCCACCCCGGGACCGTGTTACTGTCACAGGTGAGTGGAGGGGGCGCCGGCCGCTAGCTTGGCTGCAGCTCCAGAACTCCATGTCTGTGCCAGCCCTCCCTCTGAATGCAGATAACGGCGGCTGCACAGCCACCCTCGGAATGAGCATTCACTGGTACAGAAATAAGTGGTTTTATTATCATCAAAATTACAACTGATGCCGTGATTACCTACTGAGTCCAGAGAGAAAAACTGCACTGGAACAGAAGCGTTCTGATGGTTAAAGGCCAGGAGGCTGAGGAAGTCATCTGGAGCGAAAAGCCTATCCGTTTATGTAGGCTTGGACAACCAGCCCGGTCTCAATAAATAATTAACCCACAAGTCTTTGGCCTGGCAATTTTGCAATGGTTTGAGGACTCTGATAGCTACACAACATGCTTAAATATCCATGGGCAAAAACGCAAAGCCTAGAAACGTCCTTGTTTTGTTGGATTTACTGGGAAGTGAGGGAGCACTTCTTGTGACATACCCTTGGAAAATTATGTCACATATGTCGTGTAGGAACCCGCCCCTGGGACACACAGAGTCGTTCTCCTGCACTGAACCCCTGACAGCCTCGCAGTGGGACCGGTGGGGCCTGTGGTGTCACTGGAGGGGAACCCCAGGGCAGCGCTGGTCACCTATTGTGTTTAATGACATTTAAAGGAACACCAACATCAGAAAAGCTCTTGCCAACACAGATGAGAGAAAATGCCTGCCCTGGGGCATCCCCAGCTGGAAGGGCCATCAGCCAGGGCCTCAGTGCTGCTCTGTAAGTGTGAGGACCAGAGCAGAGCAGATGTCCAGCCCACACATTGAAACCCGAGCCTCACACACCCCCAGCCCTCCGGCCGGTCCAGGTCTTCCCTGCTTACCCATTCTTCTCAGGCTCTGAGTAGCTATTCATAAATGAAAGACTGGAAACCAGAGGGGCCAGCTGATGGCGGGTAGACGCATCTCAGGGACCAGCCAGCCCAGTCACCCTGGGGAGCCAGCCAGAGCCAGACAAGACCAAGTTCAGGGCACAGCCTGCCACAGACACCGCTCTCCATTGCTTGGCGTGGCCCAGCAGCTGGCCTGCTGTGTGTGCTGGCATCTGCTCTGACCCAGCCCACTGGGAGGTCCCTGGCCGCCTGCTTCCTGTTGGGCTTGGCCAGCGGGCAATGAGGGAGCATAGTATGCTGGGTCCCTCCTGGCAGGGTCCCTTCGGGCTGGCTGTGTCCCTTGGTCGTGAATCCTGTCTGGTGGCCCTCCCTGTCCCAGGCTCTGGGATCCACTGCCCCTGCCCTCGAGGCCTGGGGTAGGGACTCTCCACTGTGGTGCCCAGGGCACCAACATTCTGGGGTTGCCTCACACCTGCCCCATCTTTCAGATGGTCCAAGCACCATCAGCTCTCGACCTCACCTGCCTGGAGTCTGCTCTCTGCCCTCTGCCAGACTGAGTGATTCATCTCTGAGGCCACTCCCCCTCTACCACAGCCCCTCACCCGATAGCCAGCCCTGCCTGGGCTCCACAGAGCCACTGCCAAGGTGCCCTCTTGGTGGCCCTGTGGCCCTGCAGGTGGTCCCCCCATGGTCCCCTACCTGCCACTGCCAGGCTGCCTTCTGGACATGGCAATGAGACCATGCCATCCTGCCCATGGAGGAGGGAGGCCTGGGGGCCACGCCTCTGTGTTGGCTCTGAGCCTTCCGTGGTCCCCAGCAGCTTTCCCACCTGGGGTCTCTTCGAAGACCCTTCCTGCTGCCATTTGTCTTGTCCCCTCAACAGCAGCTCTTCATCCTCCCATGGTCCTCATATATCCAGGGGGTCTGGGAAGCACGGGCTCTTCCCAGAACCCTGGGGGGGCTTCAGGGGGCTGTGATGGGTCTGAGTCCCTCAAGGGGAGGGGATGAGCCAGCAGCAGCTGTGTCCCACGTGCAAGCCCACACCAGGGCACCCCGTCTGCAGCAAGAAGGGCCTGTGCTGTCCAGAGAGCCCAGCCTGGGCGTCCCCGCCCCAAGGGGAGGAGCCAAGGGGCTCAGGCCTCCGGCCGGCCTGGGATCCAGAATCCAGATGTGGGTAGACACATTGGGCTGCAAGCCCTTAAGGCCAGGGCTCCCAGGCCACCACGCAGCCGGGGCAGGACCCAGAACTGCACCTGGGCTATAGCAGGTGCGCAGGGCAAACCCCCGGCGGCCATCACCTGCCTCCCGGGGGTGAGGGCCCAGGGGCAGCTCCCACGTCCACTGCCTCTCAGCCCCTTCATGCCTCTTGTGTCAGAACTTCCCAGGGGACACATTAAAACAGATTCCAGTCCCTACCTGCAGACCTACTAAACCCAGGATGGGCCGAGTGAAATTGCATTTTCTGGAGTTTCCCACAATCCAGATGACACCCTCGTCATATCCAGCCTGGGAGAGGCTGAGCCCCTCTGCACCATCACCCCTCTGCTGGAATGCCTCTGGGGACAAACTCTGGCCATGAGACACGGTTCATCCCCCCAGCCTTCCTGCACTCGGGCCCCCATCCCTCTCCTCGCCCTGGACAATGCCTGCCCTCCCACCCAGCTGGGGTCCAGCTGGAACCCCCACTGGACACCTGCTCTCAAGGGGCTCCTTTGCCACCCCCAAGGAAGCAGAAAGGGCTCATCTTGCCTGCGCAGCCCAGAGGTAGTCCAGCCGCAGTCTGATGTCCACCTGCCGGGCGTGCAGGGCCAGCGTGCATGCGAACAGCAGGATGGCCACGATCGGCTCGAAGCTGCGCCCGGAGACGGAGCCGCCCCTTGGGGAAGCCGAGGAAGGAAACCAGTCAGTGCCAAGATTCTGTCATCAAACACAAGCCCATCTGATGAGCGCCCCTGAGACACGACACCTGCAGCCAGACTGGGGACAGACGCAGGCTGAGCTACATCTGGCCGAACCCAAGGCTACCAACCAACGAGCTTCCCAACCAGCTCCCAGAACATGTAGCAATTCGCACAAATATGACGACACCTGCTCTGCTCTATTCTGGGGGAGAGGCACACCTACCCCACAGCCTTGGTGTACCCGCTGAGTTCCAGGACCAGGATGTAGGACGCCGTGAGCATGGACAGCAGAATCATTTTGGGCAAGGAGGACACCCGCAGGAAGATGGAGAGCGGGAGGGTGCCCACAAGGCAGCAGAGCAGGGCGTGGGGTGCAGACTCGCAGGGGGGGGCCGGCAGCACTGGGTCCTGGGCTCCAGAAGACAGGACCACCAGGGATCCATTGGGACCGGAGCTCCAGGCCCAGGGCAGGCAGCCCACCTGAAGAGGAACGGAGGACAAGACGCTGTCCCTCTGCCCCAAGCCTCTGCAGCCCACCCCCTCCCCCAGGCGCCACCACTGGGACTCAACCATCCTGCCTGTTCACAGTCCTTTAAGGCCTGTCACAACCAAAGGGAGGAGCAGGATCCCAGCACCTGGACCAGTGAGCAAAGACCACTAAAATGCTGCCAACCCCCAGCTCCATCCTGGTCCTCCCGCCCCAGCTCCGTCCCGGTCCTCCCGCCCCAGCTCCGTCCCGGTCCTCCCGCCCCAGCTCCGTCCCGGTCCTCCCGCCCCAGCTCCGTCCCGGTCCTCCCGCCCCAGCTCCGTCCCGGTCCTCCCGCCCCAGCTCCGTCCCGGTCCTCCCGCCCCAGCTCCGTCCCGGTCCTCCCGCCCCAGCTCCGTCCCGGTCCTCCCGCCCCAGCTCCGTCCCGGTCCTCCCGTCCCAGCTCCGTCCCCGTCCTCCCGTCCCACCTCCGTCCCGGTCCTCCCGCCCCACCTCCGTCCCGGTCCTCCCGTCCCAGCTCCGTCCCGGTCCTCCCGTCCCAGCTCCGTCCCGGTCCTCCCGTCCCACCTCCGTCCCGGTCCTCCCGTCCCAGCTCCGTCCCGGTCCTCCCGTCCCAGCTCCGTCCCGGTCCTCCCGTCCCACCTCCGTCCCGGTCCTCCCGCCCCAGCTCCGTCCCGGTCCTCCCGTCCCAGCTCCGTCCCGGTCCTCCCGTCCCACCTCCGTCCCGGTCCTCCCGTCCCAGCTCCGTCCCGGTCCTCCCGTCCCAGCTCCGTCCCGGTCCTCCCGTCCCACCTCCGTCCCGGTCCTCCCGCCCCAGCTCCGTCCCGGTCCTCCCGCCCCACCTCCGTCCCGGTCCTCCCGCCCCACCTCCGTCCCGGTCCTCCCGTCCCACCTCCGTCCTGGTCCTCCCGCCCCTGGTACTTCTGTCCTCTACATTATGAAGGAGCAGGTCTCCCTTTACCGTATAAAACTGCACTGCTTCCCCTGGATGAAGTCCCCCAACTTCTGGGCACCCCCAGGCCTGTCTGATCCCCCCGTGCTCTCTCCCACCCCCAGGCTGGCCCCCACGTGGCTCCCACAGGCGTGCCTTCATCCGCACACCTCTCTGCTCGCCACACCCAGCCCTGCTGTGAGTCAGAGATGCTCACCACACATCCTTGGGCCACAGAGTAGATCAAGACCGCTATGAAAATACACAAGACCGTGCGAATCTGGATTGTCAGGCACCCTGGGAAACACTGAACAATAAAGTATTATTGTTTAAATAGCCTCTTAATACAAAGGGATTAATGTCCAAAGTAAACAGTTCACAACGGATGTGCCGCGTGGCTCGGTGCTGCCGCAGTCTCACTCACTATACATTCCCGCAGCAAGCTCTTGGCCATTTTCTTACAGAGGATCTCCCAGGTGGAAAACTTGCCAAAAAAGGGAGACACTGACACCTTTAAACTAAAAAGAGCAACACTTCCCACCTCCTGCATTGTGACTTTGGCACTAAAATTAACTAAATATATTAACTTGGTATTTTCATAATATTGAATCCTTCTATCTTATAAAT
Source organism: Rhinolophus sinicus (assembly GCF_036562045.2). Lineage (NCBI taxonomy): Eukaryota > Metazoa > Chordata > Mammalia > Chiroptera > Rhinolophidae > Rhinolophus > Rhinolophus sinicus. The sequence goes on from NC_133758.1 coordinate 116,549,199, forward strand.
GGTAAGAATTCCCATTTATTGGTGTCTTACATGGTTTAAGTTTTATCCTTTTCTTCAAACAGGTTTTGTATAATTTTTGTTATTAGATACTTTATTTTAAATTTATTTGCTCTAAATACATTTTGCAACATTCAACAATTTCGTGGATAAAACTCAGAGATCTTTTTAGACTCACACTCTTGAAACTAGAAATAAAAGTGAAATTAAAGATCACACTGTGGATGGTCAGTCGTAATGAGGCGGAAGCTGCCAGGTGACCTGACTTCAGCGTTTAAACGACTTGGGCAATGGGACAAGTACGCAACCCAAGCTCCGGCTCTCGTCTCCACTGTGTGATGCGTTCCGGCCCAAGGAGCAAAGTCAGGGCCTCTGGAGTCTCTGACCAGGCAGGCACTCAATTAAGAAGCATGTCTCCATCACGGCCACAGACACACACGGCTAAAGCAAGATTCTGGGAAGCCCTGACTACATCAGAAGCAGGATGATGGTTTCCATTCATTTCTACTCCACTCCTTTTGTCCACACCTCACAAAAAAATGATTTCACAGCCCCCAGGGAGTGGCAATTTGAAGGTTGAAAAATACTGATGCCATCTCTGCTGAATAAATGAACCCCTGGTCTACCATATGAACACATGACAAACCAGCGCTCCCCTGTCCCCATCTCATGTTCACTCAGTCACTATCTGTCACCCCCCCATCATGCCACAACCTCTGAACAATGCGTGGCACACTATGGGGCTTAATGAGCTCCTGCTACCTACCTATCGGGGACAGGCGAGGGGAGAAATGCCTCCACAGCCCCACCTGTCCTGCCAAGAGGGCAGGCGGAGGCCACAAATGGACCTGTCCAGGTGATGTCAGGTACAGGACACATGCACGCACGTACCTGGACGCGGGCAATTTGCAGATACAGGACACAGGCCACCAGGAAGCAGATACAGAACACCAGCAGGAGCAGGACGGCCACAGTCCTAGAACAGAAGACACGTGGTCACCGTGAGCCGGGCTGAGAGATGAGCCTGAGGCTCTGCCCCCGCCCGCCCCACCTGGTCCCCTGGGCCCCAGGAAGAAGCAGCAGTGTCTGGGGACTTGCGCAGACTCCCCAGTGTCTCCCTCTAGGACCTGAGTCCTGCTGGGCTCCAGCTGGGAACCTGAGCTGTGTTTTCCAGGAAAAGTTTGAGCCCCAGGTGGAAACATCCAGGTGGCACAGTGTGTTCACATTGTGGGCGGGGCTTGGCATCCATGCACCTTCTGGAAACTCACTTTGACTCATGATGATTAAACATTAATAAAATCACTGTATTTTTCTTCCTTTTCAGAGGCCACTTTTCCTCCTTTTTATGCTTCTGAAAACAACACACCTAGAAACCAATGTGCCATTTGGTGCCCTGTTTTGATTTTCTGCCTCAGAAGCTGTCAGGAAGGCAATGGTGCATTGTGTGACAGACACACTGAAAACACAGTGTCTCAGAGTTGCAAAACTGGAAATCAAAACCTCAGCGAGAGCAGCCACACACACTGCCACCAAGGCTGGAAAAACCACTTATGGAGTCAGTGCAGAGCTGCTGTGGGCTCATGCGGTCCCCAAACACTGGGCCATGATGTGCACAGACAGAACTCGGTGGCCCTCCCCCAACCGACCACGAACCGACCGACCGACTGACCGACCGCGACCGACCGACCGGTGGGGAGCCACACTCACTGCGGGATTATCAGCAGGTAGATGAGGCCAAATAAGGCGGCGAGGAGGAGGGCGAGCACGACGGCACTGGTGAAGTACTCGTCCTGGAGCTGGTGGTACTGCAGACACAGAAACGCGCAGGCGGTGCTGCTGTCCACAGGGCCACGCCTGTCTTCCCGAGGGCACCGCCAGTGCCCAGAGCCCCTGCAGCACCGACAGGGACGGCACCGCGCCCGCCAGACCAGGAGAAGGACGCCGCATGGAGGACTCCTGGCCACTCCTGGCCACAGGCACCTACCTTTCGCTCCCGCTCAGCCTGCTTGTACTTCAGGGTGAAGAAGTTCAAGTCCGCCATCTCCAGGTCAGTCTGGCGGGCTTCTAGGAGGCGGCCGATGTACCTGTTGACGCGGGTGCCTGGGGTGGCATAGACGACATTTGTGGAGAAAGACGAGCGGTTTCTGAGTTTTTCCGAAGCTGTTCTCAACGCCCTGCGCTGCGGCCATCGAGGAACAAAAGGAATGTCGTCACATCACCACTTACTCCCCCGGCTTGCACCCGGACGCACTGCCGCCCGGGCGGGGCTGGGCTCCACCACCTGCTGGCCATGCGAACCCAGGTGGGTTAGCTCATCATCAGTGATGGAGCTCCTGGTCTGCAACCTCCACACAGCGGACCCGTGTGGAGGGGTACAGGACCCCCCACGAGTGCAGTGGGGACAGTGCACTCTGTGCCCAGCACAGAGCAATTAAACAAAAAGCTGGTTCTTTGAAAACGTCAATGAAATCAACAGATCTCCAGCAAGTGTGACAAAGAAAAAGACACTAACAAATTCAGGAATGAAATGTAACTTTACTCCAGACATCAAGAGGATAATAAGGAGACAGTACGAACAGCACCACATGCGTGACTGTGACCACTGAGATCCGTGAGTGACTCCTCAAACACACAAACTACCACAAGTCACCCAACAGGAACGGTAATTTGAATAGCCCTGTAATTACTAAAGAAATTGAATTCACAATTTTAAAAAACTAATCTCTAGGCCCAGATAGCTTCATCTGAGAAATTTACCAAATTAAGAATTAACAACAATTCTACACAATCTCTTCCAGAAAATGGAAGAGGAGGCAATACTTCCCAATTCACTTTACAAAATCAATATTAACCAAAGAAAGTACAAAAATGGGCAGCTATAGGCTATATCACTCATGAATGAAGACACAAAAACCTGTAACAAAATATTGGTAAATAGAATTCAGTAACGTATAATTATACACCATGACCATGTCTAGAGGTGCGAGGCTGTTTAAATATTTCAACATCACTGCAGTCCACCATATTGAGAGGTTAAAGAAGAAAACTCCCACGGTTGTGTCAATTGATACAGAAAAAGCTTTTAACAGTATTCAATACCCATTCGTGATAGAAATTATGAGAAAGCCAGGAGCAGAGGGGAACTCCCCCAACTGGGAAAAGAACATCTATAGACTACCAACAGCTAATGTCATACTCAGTGGTCCAAGAGTCAATGCTTCCCCTCTGTGACCTGGAGTAAGGCAGGGATGTCTTCTCTCAGTCTCAAATTCACATGGTGCAAGAACCCCCAGCCAATGCAATAAGGTGAGAAAAAGAAAAGACAAACAGATCAGAAAGAAAGAAATGCGACTGTCCCTATTTGCAGATGATACGATGTTCTACATAGAAAATCCCACAAAACATACCAAAGCAAACACAAACAAAAAACTCTTAGAAGAAATGAATTCCACAAGGCCACAGAATACAGGATAAGCATAAAAAGAACAACAGTGGTATTTCTTGATATTAGCACTGAGCACGTGAAGACCAAAATTAAAATATAGGACCACTTACAATCACTGAGAAAATGAAACACTAGCTGTAAATCAAACGAAACATGTACAGAATTTATATGCTGAAAACTATACAAAGCTGATGAACGAAATCAAAGATCTCAGTATGTGGAGAGACATACCATGCTCATGGATTAGAAGATGCAACACCGTAATTCTCCTGTATTGATATACACAGGTTTAACATAATTCCTGTCAAGTCTCAGCAGGAATTTCTTTTTTTTGTAGACAGACAAGCTTATTCTTAATATTAAATGGAGAAGAAAGGGGACTAGAATAGCTCATTTTTCTTAAAAATAACAAAGTGAGAAAAGTCACTCTACCCAGTTTTAAGACTTATCATATAACGAATCAATCATGACAATGTACTGTCAGCAGAGGGACAGACATACACATCTGTGGAACAGACTGGAGCGCCCAAAAGAGCCTCACACAAGTACAGTCAATGGATTTTTTTTTTTAACAAAGTGCAAAAGCAATTCAACGGAAGGAGAAGGAAACAGAAGATGGGCATCTACCCAACAACATACTCAGCACCCAGAGATGTCAGGGGTGTGGGAGTGGCATTCGGGGACTCAGGGACCCTGAGCACATGGGAGACAGATGAGAGGAATCCTGACAGCTCCATTTACTGCTGGTGTGAGAGGACAGAGGGAAGGGCCTGCACAGAGGTGACACAGGACAGGGAGGGACAGAGCTGGCAGGGCGCCTGCACGCTCCCAGGGCACCAGGGTCAGACAGCTGGAGAAGGTTGCCAGAGAGCCCAGGCGTCTCATTTCTCCTGAACCTCAGGAGACACTGGGTGGGGTGGGACACACTGCTGGTGCCCTGAGGTCCGAGTAGGGGCCGCTCCACCCAGGAGGGATGGGGACACCCATGCTGAGAGGGCTCACCAAGCCACTTTGAACCCAGGGGCCCCAGGCCCTGTCCCAGATAAGCACAGCGGCCAAGCCGTGTCTGGGCTGCCAGGTCTTACAAAGATGGCCTGTCAGTCATCAAAGGGGAATGACACCCCCTCCCATCCCTCTCGCTGGGAGCTCTGCATTGTCCTGTGTTCACCGAAAATTCTGAGGGGTTTGCTCACTGTGGAGTCTTTCAGATTAAATTTGATGAGAAGTATTGCATTAATCGTTAATTATCTTGATAATAATTGAGTTTGGCACATGCACTTAAATTATGTGTCTGAGGGGGCACCTCACTCCCCTCACGAGTCCCAGTGCTGGGGGTCAAGTGGCATCTGGGAGAAGAGAGAAGGCCATGATCAGGCCAGTGTTTCTGTTCTGGCCGTGTGGCCATGAGATGGCCTGAAAACTCTCCTGCTACAAACTCCAGATAGTTCTGTTAACACACGTAGACACGATTGAAACTGCACACCTGAGCTGACCAGGAAGTCAGGGAAGGATGGGGGCCCAGAGGTGGGAGCCTGGGTGGGAAGGTGGCTGATGTGCCACACGTGCCTGTGTCTGAGAGCCAGCTTCCACAGAGCCCAGGCCCGGGCAAGGCAGCCATGAGAGCCAAGCCTGCTGAACCCCAGGCCCAGAGGCTCCACCAGCAAACACCGCCCGGGGAGACCTTGAGGAAGTGAAGCTGCCATCGAGACGGCCCCTGGGACAAGCCTACACACACATGCACACGCACACACACACACATGTACTGCCTGGGATGTCTAGAAACCACAGCCAGGCTTTCAGTGCACAGCCCCCAGTGCCTGGAAGAGGGGAGGCCCACCTCCTGACAGAATTCACACCCACATAGTTCCTAAGGGATTTCCACATAAAGTTCCCACAAACATGAGCTCAAAGAACCACAAAATCCCTGAGGCAATGAGCCACCTCGAGTGACAGTGGCAGACTTTCCTAAAAAGCCTGTAAAGCTGGTGATGCCCTCCCTTTTAAAGGCACAGAACCCAGAAGCAGAGAAAATGGGCAGGCGGTGGGGGGGGGGTGCACAGCGGGGGCAGCAGGATGTGGGTCGTGGACACTGCATATCCCACCGGGCGAGGTCAGGGACATGGGGAGGACACGCAAAGCTGTCGTCAAAGTGGTGGTGGCCAGACCCCACCCCAGGCTCCTGGGACATGGCCCTCCTGCCCCAGGGGATGGCCTTCCCTGGAGGGAACCAGAGTCTCTGGCCCGGGTGACAGACACGAGGCACGTGTGGTTTAAGTGGACGTTCAGGACCCCCACAGTCCCTCCCCCACAGCCCAGCAGAGGCCAGAAGACCCAAAGGTGACTGTCACCAACCCAAGAAGCAAGTTGAAAACAGTACAGCGGGGCCACCCTGCAAGTGTCCAGTCGAGCAGAGAGGTTCAGCCAAGACCGGGCCTTGGGACACCAAACAGGAGCCCAAGGAGGGGACAGCCAGGGATACTTCCCACAGAGGGAGGGGTGGGCTGGTGACCCTGGGACCACGTGGCTGCCATGCAGGCGTGGATGAGCGGGATCTCAGCGCGAATCCACAGACATGTGGAGCGCCACGCTGCAGAACGCACAGGATGAGACACAGGTTCTGCGGGAAGCGACGGCCGCCCAGCTCTGCAGCTTCCTACCTTGTCATCGTCCTCGCAGGTCATGACGTTGGAGAAGGGGATCTCCGCCTTGAACATCTTCCGGCAGTGCATGAGCTGCACCAGCAGGTAGCACACGGTCCGGAACCTCAGCCTCTTCGCGGGCTTTATGTCTGACAGGATCAGCCCGGGGAACACCTGTGCGGACACGGCACACACGTGGGGCACCGAGGCTCGCTCCCCACTCACAACCTCCTGGGTCCCTGTGGCTCGCAGGCCTCCCTCCTCAGCCCCTGCCTTCCACCCCCAGGTTCTCGGGGGACGCCAGCCCTCCCGGGGTCCACTCCTGACCTCTCACCTGGCCCTTCTCCAGGCCACGCTAGCACCTATGCTCCTTCACACACTTCCCTTCTTCAGGAGTCAACTCACCATGCCAAGCCCACCCCGAGCCCCATTTCTCCTCCCCGGCCTGTGCCACTCCCACTCCAGTACCCCAAGTCACATGGAGACCACTGCATCCCAGAGCCTGAAGAGCCCTGGCCCACAGGCACATCAGGACAGGCAACCAGGAAACTCTCCATCCTGCCCAACCTGCTGTGACCTGAAGCAGTACTGGGCCACCTCAGCCCTGACCCCTCACCTCAGCCCTGACCCCTAACCTCGGCCCTGACCCCTCACCTCGGCCCTGACCCCTCACCTCGGCCCTGACCCCTCACCTCGGCCCTGACCCCTCACCTCGCCCTGACCCTCACCTCGGCCCTGACCCCTCACCTCGGCCCCGACCCTCACCTCGGCCCCGACCCTCACCTCGGCCCCGACCCTCACCTCGGCCCTGACCCCTCACCTCGGCCCTGACCCCTCACCTCGGCCCTGACCCCTCACCTCGGCCCTGACCCCTCACCTCGGCCCTGACCCCTCACCTCGGGCCTGACCCTCACCTTGGCCCTGACCCTCACCTCGGCCCTGACCCCTCACCTCAGCCCTGACCCTCACCTCAGCCCTGGCAGCAGCTCAGTCACCCTCCATCCATCCCATCCAGATGACTTTCCCTGGGCAGGGGGACCCCGAGTGCCCCACATAAGATGGTCACAGCCCTCCTGTGTGCACAGCACCCCCATCCTGACCCCTGCAGGGGTTTCCAAGCCCGTTTTGCAGGAAAGGCAGTGAAGGCCCTGCCCCTGAGAACTCCAGCTCAGACTTGACTCCCCCACACAAAGCTAAAGGGCCAGGCCAGGGCGGGTGGCAGTTCCGCCCCAGAGCCCCAGGCCTGGAGAAGCGTGATCCCAGAAGACGCAGGAGCCGCTGGTTCTGAGAAGGGCACACAACCACCGAGGCAGGGGTGCTGGCGCCCACCTTTCGCCGGTGCGAGGGCACAATGAAAAAGGTCTCGATGTTGTGAGTTCGCAGAAAACTGTTCCTCTCCTGCCCGTGGCCCGGCTCCACCTCATAGTCACCGTTCAAGCACGCCAGCGTCGCCTTCGTGATGTGGACCTTCCTGCAGAAAAGGAAGCAGAGATGGGGACCGAGCGTGACCCTGCAGCTCAGAGTCAGGGCACAGCCTCCCCTGAGCGCCACGGGCCTGGGCCCCCAGCTAGTCTGGCCAGTGTGCAAGGCCGCAGGCCCTGTGGGTGGTGGCAGGGGCTTCCCAGGCCATCGGGCATCGCAAGCTCCACAGGGAGCACTGGGGGGAAAGAAGACGGAGGGAAGACTGGAGGGTAGGACAGGCAGGGAGGGTGAGAGCAGGGGTGGCTGGGGGGAGAGGGGAGAGGGGCCGGGGGGGAGAGGCAGTGAAGTGACAAACAAGCAGAGGTGTCCTGAAACCCCCATGGTAGATGGACCGAGCCCAGCATCCCTCATGGGTCAGCAAAGGCGGTGGTCAGGGCTGCTGCTGGTCCCGCTGCCACACATGAGGCAAGGGGGTGGGGACAGTGCCGTGGGGAGGGCGCGTTCACCCTCAGGCACGTGTGTCCTCTGGGAGGGGAGGGCGAGCCTCGCAGTTGGAGCACCTGAGCAGGAAGGTGGGGGACAAGGCAGCACTCCGGGCCTCCCTGGGCCCTGAACCGTCTGCGGAGGCCACCGATGGCCACACGCGCCCTGACCCAATGCCTGTCCTCTTCTCGTGGCTCCCACATTCCCCACCTGGCACCCCCGCCCCTGTTCTCCTCTCTGCCTACTGCTGCCCTTCTCAGAGGACTCAGCCCTGTGTCATCTTCTCTCCTTCTCCTGGGGGCCGCATTTCAGTGGCCCTGTAAGCCCGACTCCTAGATTCAACCTCCGGCTGAGACCCCCACCCTGCCCCTCACTGACCTGTCCCCTCAGTGCCAGGGAAGGCTGACAGGTGGCAATGGACCTGTCCCCACCCAGCCCCAGGACCCCCAGGCCTGGCCCAGCCCCCATTCATCACCCCCAGGCCATGCTGTCCACAGTTCCCAGTGGGGCTCTAACCCCAGCACTTCCCACACAGAAGGAAAGAGCAAACCGAGGACAACAGCACCTCGGACAGCGCCCAGGACCTCTCACTGTCCTTTCTGCGGGTGCTGGTGGCTCCCAGGGGATGGTTTCCCTGGTCCCTACTGGGGGGTCAGGTTCAAATCCCGTCACTCACCCTCAGGGCCCAGAGCGGGGCCATAGCCTGCCCCGACTTACCCAGGCAGGCCAGCGGCCTCCATGACGTTGGCCAGCGTCACGTCGTTGGACCACACATCATACTGCCACTTGCGCAGGCCCAGGACGCCACACAGGACCCGGCCGGTGTGCAACCCCACACGCATGTTCAGGGCCACCGCGGTGGCCTCGGCCACAGACCTGTACACACAGGCACAGGGTGTGGGCTGGGGCCACCGTCTGCCCCTCGAGGCATGAGCACAGGGCCGGACCGCACTGTCCCTGCCGTGGGGACAAAAGTGCCAGCATCTCCTGCCTCATCAGCCCAACCCTGAGCTGTGGCCCCAGTCAGGCAGGGGCTGCGCCAGGCAGGTGCCCAGCTACCCGGCCACTGGCCATGTCACACAGCATCATACCAGCCCACCCAGAAGGGAAATGACCCTCCCATGTGTCCCAGTGACCTGGTCAGGGGGCCCACCTGCTGGCCGATGCCAGTGTGACAACCATGGGGCACATCTGACAGTCTCTGAGGCCCAGAAGCCCTAGGAACGGTCAGGGTTTGACTCTGAGATCCACAACTGAGGTGGAGGCTACAGACTGTCCCATGGGGAGGCCCAAAGCTCTGCACGCCTGCCCTGAACGGTGGGCGGGCAGACTTCAGGGACGAAATTATGGCCTGTCCACTGGTGGGGAAAACTAGAGAAAACATGTGAACACTGAGACCAGACCACAGACCCACCTGCGCTAGCCACTTTCCCAGCCGCTGACAGACCGGCCACCTCCCCACCTGCTGACAGACAGGCCACCTCCCCACCTGCTGACAGACCGGCCACCTCCCCACTGCTGACAGACCGGCCAACCTCGGACTGCAGCCCCCAGCTGAGGGACATGGGACAGCGTGAGGCCCTGAGGCCTGGCCCAGACAGCCTGGGAGGTGAGGGCAGCGTCCGGCACAGGACATGCTTGTTGTACCAGGTGATCAGAGGTGGTTTAAAAGCTTCTAGACGGAGAGAGCGACTGAGGCCGTGGGGGACGCAGGCAGAGATGCCCACGGCACACGAGGGAACGTGCAGGTGCCCCCACCCTGCGGCTCACTCTACGTGGCCTGTACCTGCGGTCGCACAGCCAGAGCAAGGGGAACACACCGTGGCCACAGGGAGGCCACTGACGCCTTTTTTCTGCATTTTCCACTTTTCCCCAAAGGGCAGAGTGATTTTATTTTCAGAAAGTCTAAAGTACGTGGCTGAGGAAGCCACAGGCCTGTCTGATGTCCACCGAGGGACAGTGAGGGAGGCCGTGGAAGGGGAGGGATGAGACTCAGCGCCCGTCTAGAAGGGCCGGGAGGTGGAGCCAAGGCTGGATGGCGGCTGTGAGGGAAGGAAGAGCAGGAGCCCGCAGGCGGGTGCACAGGCCACACCACCGCCACCCCAGCCACCTGCCCCCGCCCAGCAGGCACCCCGTGGCTGAGCCACCTCGAGGCTCCCCCAACACAGGAGGCGCTCTGAGCCTGAGATGTGAGTTTGAGCAAAATGTCACCCTGCTCCCGACAGGGGCCGAGTCGTGTGCGAGCCAGTGCGGGAAGCAGCCTCGAGGCCCAGCCCACACGCCGCCTCCCAGAAGCCCCCTCAGACTTCTCCCCGCAGTCACCCCCTCATCCCGGCCCCTTGTCACTCTGCTTCAGAAGGACAGCTCAGGTCAGGGGACACCACTGTGTCCACACAGCCATGTGGCCAGAATGACCCACACTGACTCGAGACCTGGTGGACACCCCAGGTCCCTCCCAGACTATGGGACACAGTCGGTGGACACACTGGGCCCTCAAATGAAAAATCTCACTGAAAAGGATGAAAGACGAGAGGCTTCCAGTGAGGGCGGCACAAAGAGGCCGGGAATCTTTCATCAGACACCGTGGATGTGACCAGGACACGAGGACATCGCAGGGGGCTGGCAAGGAGAGCGGGAGACAAGGCAGGTCCTGAGGCTCTGGCCGACAGGCAAAAAGACACTGTCCCTATGTCCAGTCCAGCAGAAGAGATGACAGAGCCAGGACCCCCGGGAAGGGCCAGGCCCAGCAGCCTGAAGCAAATCCCGCAGATTCTGAGACCGTCCCACGACACCTTCCCAGTGGTTCCTGGTGGTTATTGACAACCCACGAGTCAGTCACCCCCCTAATGTCATCAGCGGGAGAAGAGTGAGTGTGGACAGCGGCGGGGCAACAGGACTGGGCTGTCCCTGCCCATTTGGAAGCCATGTCCATGAGTGTTGCAGGCACTTAAGTGGAGGCCACCGGGGGGCATGGGGGCATGGCAGACAGGACACCGAGGGTGCTGGGCCCCCTGGAGAGCCCCCGCCTCCCCCAGGGCAGCACTCGTGCTTTGTCTGCACGTGGAGCCTGTAAATACCTCCAGCTCCCTTCCCGCAGGCGTGAGCTTCCTGCCACAAGCAAGCAAGATCAGCCCTCACCTGCTGGACAAGCAGAGCCCCAGCCTCAGCCTCAGGGGAGGTCAGCACCCAGTGTGGCTACACGCTGCTGCCCTGGTGGGCATTCCTCTTCGGTTTCCACGGTGACCCTCTTCAGCTCCCGTCTGTGCTCACACATGCGGCAATGGGCTATCGTGTCTGCACAGGCAAGCGGTCCTGGTGGCCGTGCTGCCAGCAAAGCAGCAGCCTGAGGGAGCTGAGGCGGTGTTTCTCCCGATCAGGCAGGAGCAGCAGCCGGGGCCACAGTCTGCAGGAGACGCTGTGAGAACGTCACAACCGGCCCCTCCCATCCCTCTGCCTTTGGATCGCGTCTGTCCTCAGTGCCCCAAGCCTGCAGCAGACCTCTCTGTGGCCCTGCCAGGGACACCCCTGGACAGCAGCCTCTTGTCCTTGTTTGTCACCCGGGGCCACCTCAGGGCCTTCCCAAAGAGGTCTGTCAATGGCCACCAGAATCCAGCCTCGTGGGCGTGGGAAGGGCCTCCTGGAAGAGAGACGAGCTCCAGACAGAAGGAAAATGCTGCTGAGAACACAGACCTCGCCGCCGTGCCTTGAGGAGCAAACGTATTGCCACAAACGCCGCTGGCTAAAGGCCTGGACGCCAGTTCTGCTCACTGTCCTCATGCTCCAGCCCTTCTCCACATGGCCTGTGCTTCTAAGTTTCTGAGCCGAAAGCCCCGCTCCAAGAAGGAAGCCACACACTGAACATCCGCCGGTATGGGCCACCTCGCCCTTCGATGGATGTATCTGTTTGTCCTGCATGTGTGTCTGTGTGTAGGACGTGGACACATGCCAGTGTGGCCAGCAAGGAGCCTCCAGCATGCCAACCGTGGCCTTCCCCAGAGGGCTGTCCCCATCTGACAGCCAGCCACAAGGATTTCCGCTCGCGGTACCTGGCTCTGTGACAGGCAGAGGAGGAAGAAGGGCTCGTTGGGGCAGGAGGCCATCTGCGGGGCTGTCTCTCTGACACCTTCTTTCCAGAGCCAGGCACTGGTTGCAGGGACTCCAATTTGTCCAGATAGAGACTCAGCATCCCAGGTCCTCAGGAGCAGAAGCAGAGGGCAGCGTCAAGAGGCTGAGCAGGACACCCAGCTGGCGTGCGGCAAACTGCCTCAGCTAGCAAGACCCAGAGTCAAGGGTCTCAGCCTGGCAGGACCCCAGGGACCTGGGGCCGTTGACTGAAAGGCCAGGAGACACAGCCAGGGGACACTGTTTGCTGGAACAAATGCTCCATGGAGCAGAGAGGCAGGCAGGTGGGCCCAGCCCCACTCAGCTCAGTGCCAGGCGCAAACCCGAAACTCAGTCACAAGGTTCCTGGACAGGACCAGGGACATGCCCCCTCCACACACACACCCCTCCCCCGCGCAGAAGCATTTTCTGATATAAAAGTCAGATCGAAAGGCAGAAACGGGACTAGAGGACGACGCAGAGCAGGAGGTCCCGAGCCCATGTGGGAAGGGGCGCCGGTGAGCACAAACAGCCTCAGACTGCATCCTCCAGGCTGGACGGAAGGCCCCTTGCCTCTTCACGCTTGTCGATTACAAGGACGTGACAAGGCGAGGCTGGGTAAGGAGTGGCAGGCCAGGCCCATGATGCTCCAGGAACACTCACCTGCTCCATCCAACCCTCACCCCACAGAGAGCACCTGAGACCTGGTCGCCTGCCCCAGGAAGACGAGCACACGCGGTTCCTTTCCTAGTGGAACTCAGCTGGCTTTGGGCCACGTCTTTACCCGGGCAACTCCTTGACCATCTTGCCCCGTGAAGCTCTGACGGCCACTTTTCTGGGTAACTAATGCATACCCGGCAACACCTGGGTTACCACGGACTAAGAATGCGGTCCCAACAAAGTGCAGAGGGGGTCACGGGGGCTCCACAGACTGGGTGGCACTTCCTCACCCAGGCAGTCACCCTGCGGAGTGGTCCTCTGCTGCCCTGGCACAGGTGACCCACCTGGACAGACAGGCCAGGACGGCACCAGCCTGTGGGGGACTCCTGGGGCAGAAGGGGGTGAGCGTCCACGAGGGACACGACGGGCCCTGCGGCACTCACGTCATGGTGTCGATCATGTCCAGGCCCATCTCCACGCAGCAGTGGGCATGGTCAGTCTTGGGCTGGGTGAGGCCAGACACACAGTAGTAGCAATCCCCCAGGATCTTGATACGGCGGCAGTGGTTCTCCTTCGGGCGAGAGGCAAACAGCACGTCAGTTACAACCCGGACCGGGCACCTTCCCCACCACCAGATGCGGTCACCACAGAGCACAGGGCACCACCCATGCCAGGGCCCATGGCCCGACCCAGGGGACTCCCCCATGGGCCCCATGACTGGGATCAGGGTCCCCCACACCTGCGCGCAGGCCTGCTCCAGGCAGGGGTCCACCCACTGGTCCTTCCGCTCAGGAACCCCACAGACCCTGCCAGGTTGAGGAGCCACCTGGGGAGCCAGCTCCTCTCCCGAGGCAGGGCTCTCGCCCCCAAGAGGGGCTGGCACAGGCTCCTCCTGAGCGCATGTGACAGGCCCTTGGAACATGCCGGATTACCCCACCCACCCAGGAGGGCAGGTCACACACATCTGCGTGTCCCTGTGGCTTTTAGCCCCGAGTCCAGGCACACAGGACGTGTGAGTGGCTCTCTCCGAGGAGCGGCCTCGTCTGTCCGATGCTGTGCACGTGAGATCAGCCTCTCCAAGCCTGAGGTCTGCAGAGCCCAAAGCTCCAGACCCACCCTGAGAACACACCCACAGCTTCCGCTTAACTCTGAGCCCCAAGCCCACACAAACGAGCTGACTCCTGCAGCATCCTCAATGCCGTCGGTCTGGGGTTCGAGACCCCTCCCTCCCAAGGGTGCATGGAAGTAACAGCGCATACTGGCACACGGGCACTAGTCTTACAACTTCAGATGGGTCACCTAATTCTGGAGGTCTCGGGTGACCTGCCCCGCCTGGTGGCATCTCTGTGGAAGTGTGTGTGGGTGACCATGGGTGTCCGTGTGCTCCCAGCTGGCTCTGTGGAGTTCCCAGCTGTGTCTAGGCCCCGTGACTCTGAGGCCTCCCTTCATCTGTGCGTGTCCCCAACACCCTGTCCCTGGGACGACAGGTATTTAGCATGAGGCTGCTGAAAGGGTAGGTTTGTGTCAGTGAGTGAATGGTCTCAGACCCGACAGGCAGATTTGGGGGGCAGTGCTGTCAGATTCAAAGGAGAATTAGGGGCTGCCACAAACAGCCTCACCTGTGCCTCGAAGACGCAGGGTGGGCCCCACAGAGAAGGGAAGCCGCTGGGGGGTTGGCACAGTGGGCTCTGCAATGGCAAGCCCCACGGGAAGGAGCCGCTGCTAGAAGGAGGTGTAAGCAGAGTCTGGGGGGCCAGCGGAAGACGTGTGCCGTGACTCCCCAGGGAGGCCGAACTCCGAGTAGGGACATCTAGAGGCAACAGGCAAGCCCACGATCGGTGGTGCGACAGGCAACATGGGTAGAGACCATGTTCCTGGTGGGGTGTCGGAAGGAGCGGCCGTCCTCAGCGGGACGGTCAACACGACTGGAGTGTGGGTACAGCCCGTTAGTGTAAGGGGTTCCCCAAGATGCAGAGCTGTGTCCCTCCTGGCCAGGTTCTACCGCAAGGCAGCCGACATGGCCCAGAACACAATGGGGAAGCAAATGCTAACACATCGTCTGGTTTATTCATCTCAAGTGTCCTGGTTTCTGTTAGCAAGCCCGAGAGACCAAAAAGGCCATTTTTCACTGGTCGGTGTTTTAGAGTTTAAACTCTTCCTGTAAATATTGAAGTCAGCACCTGGAGCTCCCTCCAGGGAGCGTTTGTGATGCCTGAACAGCTGTTTCCAGCCAAAGCAAAGGAAACAGACCAGGGGAGGTGGCTGGAGCGCTGGCTTGGAAGGGCTACGAGTGGCAAGACATGACGACAGAAGCCCCTCGAGCAGCAGCGGGAGGGTCTCATGCTCTGCCTCCCGGTGTGGTCTGCAGCCTCCAGACAACTCTGGACCCCTGGCCCGGCCTAAGCAGGCAGCCCGGGAGCAGGCAGGCAGAGACCTTCCCGCTCCAGCCCCTGACCTGCAGCCCGCCACCACCCCAGGCCCATGAGGAAGGGAGAACAACTGCGATTCTAGAACCTGAAGGTAATCCAGCCCCTGAGGCCACCTCTGAAACGGTGGGGTCCAGCAAGGCCAGGGGCTGACGCATGGATGGGATTCTGGGATGGCAGCGGCTCCAGGACCTGGGGGCAGGGGGTGTGGGGCTGGAAGGGATGCCCTTCAGGCCCCGCTGCTGAGGAAACACTCTCCCCCATCTCTATGTCTCTACTGGTGGCCTCCATGCAAATGAGGCACCTTGGTCCTCCAAATACCTACTCATCTCTCAGCACACAATCTCTATTTCCTGCTAACGAAGGTTAAAGAGACCCAGGTTCATTGGGGAGTTCAGGAAATTAGAAATCATGCCTGATGCCTCAGCAACAACCGTGCCGATTGGGGGTGTTCCCTCCCAGCCTCTTGTCAGCGGCACCCCACATTGTGCAAACACACACACACGTACACACGCAGGCATGCACGCGTGCACACACATGTACACACGGAAACACGCACACACCCAGAAAATCAGGGTGTCCCTCTCTGCTGCCTGACATTCGACTCCATCCATGAACTCGTGGTCCTGGGTCAGATTTTCAGCTGGGGGTGGACTGCACAGCTGCTGCCATGTCCCCCAGACTGTCCCCAGATCTGGTTTATGTGCTCACCATACTCCACCAATCATCTTGCTCAGCCCAATCCTGCCGTCCCAAAATTATCAGCCCCAGTGTCCCCCGTCCCCAAACTGTACGTGCCCAGGCTGAGGCCTGCTTGCCCCGCCTCTCTCCCGGGCGTGTGCCGTACCCCACAGCACATACGAGCTAGTTTGCCAAAAGAGCAGGGTCCAGCATGAGTCGCCGCTGACCACAGCTCACCACCAAGCAGGGTTAGGCCCGAGCGTGGCCAGCGCTGAAAGCTCACAGGACTAGCTGCCATTTGCCGGGGACGTGAGGATAAGGTGGGACGTCCTCACAGCTGCCCGCTGAGACCTGGCCCCTGAATCAGGCCCAAGGAAGTGTCCGGAGCCAGGGGCATGAGGAGGCGTGGACATTAATACACATGTGAGCTCGGAGCTCAGCGGGCAGGTCTCTGGCCCGGGACCTGCTTCTACGGGTCCCTTCTGCAGACATCCGAGCAGTACAGAGAACTGAAAACACTGCACTCACTAACACAGGTCACAGCAGTCACCTTTCCGGAGTCACAGGTTGAACGACACGCCGACCACGCCCTGAGGTATGCTTTGTGCTCTTGTCCGTCCGTCCATCTGCCTGTCCATACAGAGGCGGCCCCACAGCCGAGCAGGGCCTCCCACCCGCTCCTCACACTCCTGTCCCACTGTTCCTGGGGGCTGGTCCTCGGGCGTCACCAGGGCTCCCAGGTGTCAGTGTTTCGGGACAGCATGGACTGGCCGGCCCACAGGCAGGCGTCCCTGAGGAGAGCCCACCAGCAACTCAACAAGCCCCATGGGATGTGGGCACTCAGATCCGAGAGGAAGTGCCTCCCGCACTTGTCCAGCCCCAACTGCCCAGTGACACGAGTGACCAGTGGGCCACCTGCACCATCCTGAATCCCACGCGCCCCTGCCGTGTGCAGGGACAGCCCCACGGAGGCTGAGAAGCTTTAGCAGTGTGATGGGCTCTGTATAGAAACAGCCCCTGAAGTATTCCGGGTTCATGACCAGAGCCCAGGATGGGCTTCCATCACCTGTCACGCTGAGGGGCGAGGCCAGGACCCATGCAGACGGCTCACTGACACGAGGCCACGCCAGGATACAGACTTGTCCCGCAGCCGGCATGTGGCCTCCTGGAACCAGCTGAACATACATGTGCTTCGTATAGCCACTCACTTGCCCACTAAGAGACCTGACATCCAGAGAAGGGCCCATCCCCCCACAGGTGTGGCACAACACTGAGCCCCAGACAGGTGTCTCCCCATCAGCTCAGACGGACGTGACGAGCTTCCCAAGTATACAGGGCATCAGAGCAAAAGCAAACCTAAAATGGATTCAGTAAGTGGGGGAAAGGTCAAAAGCACTGTTGACTTCTGCATCCTGTCCGTGGATAAGGGGCAAACAAACCATGTGCCACCCTGGAGCCCAAGGCAAACACGCTCCATGTTTGTCTACCTGCCGGCAGGCACCTCCTGAGGAAAGGTGTGTTTGCAGCACAGCTGTGTATACCTTCCACACCCACACACCTGATGGGCCCGTGCCCCCCACACCAGGTGCGCAGACAAGACGGCCCAAGAAGACTAGAGAATATATTCTAAATATATACAGTTCCATCAATGCACAAAGGAACCAAAAGGAAGCAGTAAATGGACGGAATGGGGCTGATGTAATTTGGGGCTCCCTCACAGTCACCTCGACAAGGGGACAGGTCCACACTGAACCTGTGGAGATGGGAGTGTCTGCATGGCTGCTGCTCCACGGACGAACGGCAGCAGTGGAGACTGTGCAGAAGGAAACAGAAGGAAAAAGAATCCAAAACGTAGAATAAGAGCACCTGAGCTCTGGGGCACCTGGGGTCCCCGAGGGGACGGGGAGGGGGCACAAACGGTATTTAGAAAAGGGTGGTGAGCTTTTGTCCAAATACAAAATGATCAAGGTGCCAGAGTAGATTTTACAAAAGCAAAACCCAACACTTAAAGTCAACATTTTACATAGAAAGAGATTAAAGACAAAAGGATGGGAGAAGCTTCCCTCCTGACGAGAATCACAGGGTACTCGGAATGCTGTATTAATTAACAGGAGACCAGATCACGGAGCGCAGAGGAGGATCGGGAGGAAGAGGGTAATTTCTTCGTGAGAAAAGACTTAATTCAGCGTGAGGAGCTACCAATCCTAAATGTTTACAAATCTGATAGCAGAACTTGGGAAAACAATGAGCCAAAGCCGGTCAGACTGAGAGGAGAAGTGCCCGCCAACCAGATTGGAGACTCCGGGTTCCCCTCTCACTCGCCAGGAGCAAGTCCCAGGAAACCCTAAAGATCCCCACACATGGGCACCGCACCAGCCAACTGGCCTAACTGCGGTCCACAAAACACTCCTGAACACAAGATTTCTAGAAAAGCAGGAGACACAGTATTTTCCAGCACATGTGGGTCATTCACCAAAGTAGACTATTTCTGGGAAATAAATTGAAGAGGATTCAAATTTAAAAAGTATGTTTTCTGGAATAATGGAATTAAATTTGAAGTAAAAACTAGAAATATCTTTGGAAAATCCCCCCCAAAAAAAAATCCATTGGGTCTAAGAAAGATCAAAAGAGAAATTAGAAAAAATTTTGAACTGAATAAAAATAAAAATACAACATAGAAATTTGGGGACGCTGCTAACACAGTACGTCACAGGATATTCATAGCTAAACATTTCTATTAGAAGAGAAAAAAGATCTCAAATCAATGGCCTCAGCTTCTACCTTAAGAAACTACAAAACAAAGAGCAACATAAAACCAAAATACAAAAAAAAAATAATAATAATAATAATACAAATCAGACAGAAAATTCATACAATAGAAGACTGGAGGAATCAATGAAACCAAAAGCAACTTCTTCAAGAAAATCAATAACACTGACAAACCCCAAGCCAGGATGACCAGGGGAAACGGGAAGACACAAATTACCAAAATCAGGAACAGGAGCGGTGACAGCACTACAGAGTCTAGATAGTAAATGGGTAACAAGAGATACAGTGAATAACTTTATTCTAGTAATTTTTACAACTTAGATTAAATGAACAGATTCCTTGGAAGACGAAAACCAGATCAAGCTCATTCGAGGAAGAAGAAAAAGGCCAACCTGACTACCCTTGTTTAAAGAAACGGAATCTGTAGCTAAAAACTTCCATGAACAAAAGTGCAGGCCCAGATGGATTTACACATTTAAGAAAGAAATTATACCAATTCCACACAAACTCTCCCAGAAAACTGAACAGGAGGAAATACCCCTGAGCTCTTCTGTGAGATACGCACCACCTTCACACCACATAAAGACAACGTAAGAAAAGAAAGCCACCAAATAACATCCTTCAGGAACATAAATGGAAAATTCTAAATAAAATGTTAGCAAATCAAAGCCCACAACACATGAAAAGGGTAAGACAGTCTGTCCACGTCGAGCTGGTGCCAGGAAGGCAAGGCTGTTCTGACGTTCTACCATAAATCGACGTTATTCATCATATTTGCAGAGTAAAACTAGAAAACCATAGCACATTGCTGTAGACGCAGTCCAACATTGGACAAAACTCGGCATCCACTTCTGAGAGAAACAAAATGAGAATAAAAGGAAATTCCACAACTTCATAAAAAGCATCCACAAAACCGTAGGGCTAGCATCACACTGAGAGATGAAAGACTGAGCTTTCCCTGTTACCATCAGGCACAAGGAGGCAGCTCAGGCAGCTGCAGGGCCTCTGCCAAGGCCGGCGGGCAAGGGGCTGTGACGGCCACCACGTCCCTGTGAGCGGCCACAGCCTCACCGCACTGCCAGCCCGCATGGGCCTGGAGCCCTTTACAGCAGGCGCTGGCTGGGCGGATGCACGGCTTTCTCTCTGCAAACCCAGCACACGGCCCCAGGAATCACGTCACTGAGCAGTGAGCTGACACAGCGGTGACCATGTTGGGCAAGCCCACTTCTCAGGCAGGTGGGACCCCAGACCCAGCTCCAACGACGTTGGAACACAGGACTGCGCTTACCGTGGCCAGCTCATCAAACTTGCCGAAGAGCTCATTCAGCAGCTTCACCAGCTCCTGGGCAGTGCACTGGGACGCCAAGCCCGTGAAGCCCACGATGTCCGCAAAGAGGATGCTGCAAGAGAGGGGGCGCTGCGACCTCCGCCGTGCACGACACACGCCCGCCCCTGGAGCCACCTTAGAACAGACCTCCCCATTATTCCTCAACCCAGGCTGCAAACCAAGGCTCTGTCCTCCCCATCTACAGGCTGGGACAAGCCACACTCCTCGTGGTCATGGAGGGAGGAGACGCTGCAGCCATCCAGAGCGCCTGCTGACCCCTCCCAGGGCATGGGGGAGCTGCTCCACGTCCACTGGACTGCCCCCTTCCCAGGGTGGCCCCATGACAGTTGTCGCTAGTGGCACAAGAGCAGGAGTGACGTGCTTTTAAGAAGTACGGGGCCCTCTGCACCCTCTTTCATCTCCTGCCAGCTGACACAGGTGACACGAGGCCTGGACATTGTTGGAGCCTGATAGTGGATCACTGTGCTGTGCAGAAGACAAGGGCACACCTCCCTTGGAGGGAGGAATGGAGGGAAGGAGGGAGAGAGGGAGGGAGGGAGGACTCAGAAGTACAAACAGCATGTGCAAAACTAAGGTGGGCGAGAAACCATACAATGACTTGTCAAAAGCCGAGAGCTGCAGACGGGCCAGAACCCGGGTACAAGCTGTAAGCAGTGCAGCACGTCTCCAGGATGAAGGCTGCCAGAGCCAACCCAGGAAGGGCAGGAGGGGAGCAGGGTGAAAGCTGGGACCCTACACCATTCACGGCAACGGGACCCCAGGCAACCTGTCTAGCACCCCACCCATCAGTGCTTTCTTCTGGAAAATAAGGACGAGACTGGAGTCCATCTCGGAGGCTGTGAGGGTTAAATGCATTAACAAGTGTAAGGCTCTTAAGCAGATTCCCTGCACTAATGAGAGCAGGGCCTTCTCAGGCCTTCCCTGAGCGTGTGCACAGCCTACGCTCGCCTTCCGCTTCCCAGAGCCCTTCAGAATGCCCATGGACATCTCGTTCCTCGGCTTCTCCGTTGTGCTTGATTCCCTAGCGCTTGCCTCACTGGTCGTGCTGCCTAAGACAGCTCCGGTGCTAAGCAGTTACCACTGATTGTTTTCATCCAACACTCTGGACAGAGGCTGTTCACACTGAGCTTTGAATCAGCTCCCAAAAAGACAAGCCCGTGCTCGCAGGACGCCCAGGGAACTTCCAATCAAACTATAAGTGTTCTCTCACAAAGGGGCTGTGATGACTCCACGGAACCCAGTGTCTAGAGGAGAGGTACGTCCTCCTGGGTCCAAATACTGGCCCCCACGCGGGGTCTTCAGTGTGCCCCTCTGCAGGAGGACAACACTGGTCCCTACCAAGAGGCCCAACTGTGGGAGTGAGTGTGCCCACAGGTAAGGAGCTCAGCCAGACGGCAGTCAGCCATGCGGGCTCGCACACGGGGAGAGCCCGGGCCCTGCATGAACAAGTAGCAGCTCAAGCGACCCCGTCTGCAGCACTGGACAGAGACCATGAGGCTTTCTTACCCATTTGTGTCACCGGCCCCAGTGGACAGGGAGGTCTAGCACCAACACCAAGAACCAGCAAAGAACAGGGGACGGGAGAGCAGGATGGGGTGTCCAAACCATCTCCTGCCTGAGTGACACTTAGGTGCAGTGCCACCCAGACTGGCAACGTTAGGCGGAAGTGCAAGATTTAACATGACAAAATACAGACTCTTTAAAAACAAACAAGCGAAGTTGAGAGAGTCTGGGCAAGCTGTTCCCAGCGGGTTGTTTCCTGACCTGTAACGTGGGAACAACAACCCCACCCCAGGGCTGTCGTGAGATGGACAGACTGTGGAAGAGGAGGACACCCGCCTCAGACCCAGCACCAACTAGAATAATGCTGAGCTGTTAGCCTGAGGCAGGAAATTCCCAGCCCAAAATGCCACTCACTGCTCAACACCACTTAGCGCCAGAGCTCCGACCTCTCTGGCCAACACAGGAAAGAGGAGTTGCTGAATAATCAAAAACAGCAGCTGTGACAGGTGTCACCTGAGAAGCCACCACTCCACCCCCCCTGTGGGACCTGCTTCCCTGCCAGGCAGGTGCTCACCTGGATCTGCTGACACACTCCTGCCCCCTCCTCCCCTCAAACTGGGCCCTCTGCCCACCTCAGCCATCACCTCCCACCTTCGTCACCTCCCACCTCCATCACCTCCCACCTCCATCACCTCCCACCTCCTACCACCTCCCACCTCCATCACCTCCCACCTCCATCACCTCCCACCTCCATCACCTCCCACCTCCATCACCTCCCACCTCCATCACCTCCCACCTCCATCACCTCCCACCTCCATCACCTCCACTCCCACCACCTCCCACCTCCATCATCACCTCCAGCTCAGCTCCCAGGCCCACTGCCCCAGTCAGTGTAGCCCTACCTCACATTGTCGTGCCGCTGGATGTAAATCTTGTGGAAAATCCTCTCAGGGGGCTTCAGGAAGTCCTCCTTCATTTCCATGGCAACGTTCCGGGGCAGGAGGCTCATGAGCAGCCGCTCCTGGATGGGAGCAATGGGCAGCGTGAGACAGCAGGGCCCTCCCTGTGCATTGTCCACGTGCCTACCTGGGACGCGAGGCCAGCACGTGGTCCGGTCCTGCGGGCACTGCCCAGCCCAGGCCTGGATGGTCCTGCGCAGGTAATTTGCTCCTGGAGTGCTGGGCAGATGCCAGAATCACCTCCAGAACAGCCAGCTGCCCGCAGTACCCCACCTGTTCCCTGAGCTGCTGGCCATGTGCCCCAGTGTCACTGGCACTAGGTCACAGGAAGGAAGCCAGGCAGCCAGGCCCCCTGCCTGCCCCACTGCCCCGCATGAAGAGACGGACGTAGCAATGGGCCAGGGGAGACCCTGTACCCCGGGACAGACAGAAACAAGCAGGTCTGGAGGCCACATGGCATTTTCTCCTGGTCTCCAGGGATCAGTCCTTCTTTCCCACAGAGCATAGAATAAACACCTGAGCTTTTCCAGAGGAGTGCCCCTGGGGACTCGGCTGCCCTCCTGGGCAAAGGATGCCCCCAGCCCCACCACGGACATGGCTTGGCAGCAGAAGGGAATGGACTGTTGCTGTGACTGAATCCATCTCCAGAGGACTATGACAAGTGCCAAGCCCACACACTTTGTGATTCTACCTCTAGGATGCCCCTGAGATGACACCTTCATAGAAATGGAGCAGTTCCCCTGGAAGCCTCGTCTGTGCAGCCAGCAGGCCAGGCCTTCTTTCCGGCAAGCATTCCATTTCTGAGTCAGTGTCTTACTGGTCATAGGGTGCTTTGGGCTTTCTTTTTCTTCTAGAACCAGTTCTGGTAACTGATGCCGTTCTGGGAATTTGACGATTTTGTCTAAGCTTTCAAATATTCTGGCATCAGATCATTCTGAGTGTTTCCCTATTATCTATTTTTAACCTGCCTTTGTCTGCGGCCGAGCTTTCCCGTCCCTGATGCTCTCCTTTCTGTCTGCTCTTTCTTCTCGATCCAGTTCTCCAAGGCTTTTCTATTTCAAAGAATCAATTTTGACATTTTGTTCTGAAACTGAAGGCCTGTTAAAGATCTCCGCGGCCTTTGGGACGTGTCCCCGGGTGTCCATAAGCCAGGACCTCCGTGTGAGCCTGTGCACCACGAGGACACCTGACACATGGTGGCAGGACACTCTGGGCTCCAGCCGTCACCCTCTGCCATCGGCCACATTGTCACTTGCTTCATTCTCCTTCCCAGTCAATTACATTGTCTGAGCCAGCCCCTGTACTCAAATTTATAAAACAGAACACAGTTTCTTTAGCTTAACTATGAAGCAGAGGCCTGAAATTAGCTTTAAAGAACCAAGAACCCAGACGGGAAGGAAAGACACATCTCTATGCTGCCAGACCCTCTCCTGCGGCCAGGCTTCTTCTGACACAGAGGGGGTGGCGTCGCCGCAGCCTCCCCGAGTCCCTCTCAATGGGTCACCTCAGGGACTGATCAGCAGGGCAGCGTTGTCAAAGCGCAGCAGAGAACCGTCTGGAAGCAGCAGGCAGACACGGCCCTGCCCCCCATCCCCTGGCCCCTCTTGTTCTTTGGGCTGCCCTGAGCGGGACGGACAGCTGCTCCAATATGTGCACTTATAGAAACAGTGAAGGGGTCTGGCTCTCTGAGACCAGTCCGGGGAGGCCACGTGTGTCTGTGTCTGTAGGGAGCAGGGCAGGAAACCAATCAAAACTCAGATTTTGCACCAAAGAAGTCACACTTTCTTTTAAAATTGTGTCCCTTGACTACAGGGCTCTTAGTTCTAAACCGCAAAGAAGGGGAGGGCTACCCCTCGTGCTGCAGCAAATATAACCTTCGTCACGGCGTTGCCGCAAACTCAGTCACTCCCGGCACAGGCCATGCAGGGACAATCCCGGCGCGCAGGCTGAGCAGTGCCGCTCACAGCTCACCGTTCCCTGGGACAGTCAGAGATTGTCCCCAGGCCTGGGGTGAGGCACCCTATGACCTGTCAAAAAGTAACTGGTCAGCCTGAGCCAGAACAATCTTGGCGCCGAGTTTGTGATCAGTGAGAGGGGCCGAGAGCCCAGGACCAGAGCAGAGCAGGCGCCATGCTTCTCAGGCTTCCATCTGCTGGTTCCTGTCCCCAAACAAACAGCTGGCAGCTGAGACAGACAGAATCTAACACTGGAGCGTGCATTTCAGAACCAGTCCCCGCTCTGCCCTCCCGAAAGTGGCTGCCACACTGTGCAAGTCCGTCCCGCTTTACAGACTGAAGCAGCAGCCGCACCTCTGCTCACCCTGCACAGGACAGAACACGACGATTCTCCCAGTACATCTGCCCGCCCACCTGCAGGCCCTCACCTCTGCGCTGAGCCCACACCCGCATCTCACGGGTCTCCTGCTGCACACTTCACGGCAGGCCGCACTGTCACACACACGTCCCTCCACGTGTGCACGGCCGGCCACGCTCAGCTCCTCTAGTCTCCTCCACTGAGGCCACAGCAAATTAAAGGCCCCCCGCCAGGCACCAAGAATGTGCCCCAGGCAGCTGCTCCTTCTCCTCCCAGACTCCACCCGCTCCAGGACCCATTCCCAGCCCCTCCAGCCCCAGCCCTGTGTGTCCTGCCACCTGCAGAAGCTGATGGGCACCCCTGCCCCACACAGTAGTCAGTGCAGAGCTGGGCCCCCAGCAGCCTCTCCCGTGACAGGGTACATCCCCCAGCACACCATCCAAAGCGGGGTAGCCCGGAACCAGGGCACATGCCCCAGCATCCCCACCCAGAATGGGACGGGTCCCCAGCACCCCCTCCCAGAACCAGTGCGTGTCCCTCCAGCACCCCCTCCAGGCTGGGGCCCATCCCCACCCCACCCTCCGTGCCCCTGTCCCCGAATGGGGACCGCACACCGACCTGCTTCTCATTCTCATCCTCCAGCTTCAGCCGGTCCTCGATGCAGTTCCGGGCCAGCAGGAAGGCCCTCCGCTGGGAGCGCTCAGCCAGGACCCTCACGAAGACCCCATACATGTTCACGCCCACGAAGAGCAGGGCGTTGGCGCTGAGCTGGAAGGGAGAGGACAGCGAGGCACTAGCAGGCTCCACAGACCTCACAGCCTCCGGCTCACAGCCCCAGAGGGACCACCCAGCACCTGCCCCCACGGGGTTTATGAGCTGTTCCAAACACCTGCCCATCGCCGCAAACATGGAGGGTCTCCGTGTCTGATGGAGCCAGGCACGGCCGGCAGGCTCCCAGGGCCCCTGCTCCTTGTGAACTGGCCAGAAATCCACCTCACCCAGGACTGTCTGCTGCTTACATCACACAGAACAAAATAAATACAATTGCCAGCCAGCCACAGGTCATGGTCACGGGGCTCCAGGCATTGAGGGTGGGATGGCCTGACCGGGATGAGCTGCAGGACAAAGAAACAGGAGACCAAGAGGTCGCATGGATGGGCCCCTGGCAGCACCTGGGCATGGGCTGGACTGGAGGCAGGGCCGGGGAGACACCAGCCACAGGGGTCTCCAGCCTCGAGAGGGCGGAGGCCACAAGGAGGAGAGATGAGGAAACACAGAGGGGTCGGGGCTGCATGTGTCCTACTCCAGGTTATAGGACAGCCTCAAACACATGTCCCTCGGGGGGGTGGACATAAAGGGCTATAGTCAGCAATGACTTCCACCTACAAACATGAGAGCTGTTCACAGGAGGTGACAGAGAGAGACGAGGCCCATGAATCCATAAACCCCAGCACTCAGCCAACATCTCCAGAAAACAAAAGCGTGAACTCGTTTCAACAATGTGAAAGGAGCCCAACGCGGCCGGGCTGCCACCCCCGAGGCATGACTGCCCTGCCTGTCATGCCTCAAACGCTTGGATATTACAACAGTATAAAATAACCCTCGGACCAGGCCTAAAGCAACACTGTATCCCAAAGAGCAGTTTGCAGACATAACAGAAAGCACTTATGATTACCGGACTGAAAATTGAAAACATTGTTTAGAATCAGCGACACTGTGTTACATTATCTGCACCAACAGCAGTGTCTTCCTTCTGTGGATGTCATGGTCCCCTTTCCTTTCTCATAAACACCCATCACCTTTGTCTCCTCATCCGAACACCATCCAGGCTTCTGCCTCAATCAGTGCTGCCCAAATAGCTATTATTGTTCTCAATACATGCTTGTCGCCTGTCACTCTGAAAGGCCCTTCATTTTTTAGGATAACACTCGTCAGCAAGGGGACAAAGCCAATTCAGTGCCACAAACACCTGACAGAGTGGTTGCGCACACCTTAACATCTCAGGCAGACATGAGGGAAAAAACATTCCTCCTGGAGGGATATTTCATAAGGTTTTCCTCATGAAAACCCTTTGCCAGCCAGAGGGCGGGACAGCCACCCACCGTGAGGGGTCTAGGGGATTGGCTGAAGGTCCTCTGCAAACAGTGCCCACTCTGACCCTGGTCGTCTGCACGTGACCTTGGACGTCTCTTGTTCTCTTAGCCTGGGTGCTCTCCCCTATGTAGCACTCCAGGCTTGTGGCTGTGGTGCCGGCACCAGCTTCTCACCAGGTTGGGTGGCCAGCTCTGGCCGTGCGCAGGGGCCGTGTGCGGTCCCGGTGATCAAGGCGGCTTTCCTGTCCTCTAACAGACCGTCTGCTGTGTTTGGGCATATGCTCATGCCAGTCTGTTTACAAAGGCACTTGACTGGTGGGAGTTGGAAGACCAGCAAATATGAAACAATAAAGTGCATCTTTGTACAGTCAATATTTAAATCATGCTGAGTGTATTAAAGTGCCCACAGACACAGCAATGGGCACAACCGCGGCACAAGCCACACTTCTCCTTCCAGGAGACAAGATCCTTCTGGCTCCCACATGTCGCTCCCGGCTTTATTTTAATGTCTTGAACATGCAGAACATATGACACATAGGACACCCTGCCAGGCGGCAGCAGCCCCTCCAAAAACGCTTGGCACCCCCGCCTCTGAGGGCCCCTGCAGCAGAGCTCTCAGCTGTCATCTCCTCAGGACACTGCAGGTCATACTCATGGGCCAGACAAACACAGCTTTTCCAGGAAGCAAGGCCTCAGCTGGCCCGGGGAGGGGACAGGGGAAGGCAGGTGATCCCACCGAGGTCAGGGAGGGCCGAGGGCTGAGGGGCAGGACAGTTTGGTCAAGGAGGAAAGCACTAGTGGAGTAGGGGCGGTCACCCCTCCACACCCACTCTACTCCAGCCATGATAACCCCCCAGGGAAACCGTCACTGAGCACCCAGCGGCATGGCCTAGAGGGGGGGTTGGGTCACTGGCAGCAAAACAGGCTGAGAGGGACCAAGCTCGGGGAAGAGCACGTGTTGGGACTGCAGGAGGTGGCAGGGCTGCACAGCGGCGAGGACGGCGGGGCTGGCCAGTGAGGGGTAGCCACCCCACGGCTGGTCTCTGGGCTCCGGTGCGGCTGAGAAGGCCAGCCTGTGGCGGTACAGCCTGGGGTCAGCGCTCTCCGAGCCCCTGTACCAGCCCTTTCCCCTCCTGAGCTGAGGGAACCCAGTCCCTCCCCCCACAGTGCCAGCTACTCGGTCTTGGGGCCTGGCCCCTCCTCACTGTCCCACAGTTACTTTGGGGCTGCCACCTTTGATGCCTCCTGACCCCCAATCTGATGAGCAACAGCAGGCCCTGCCCCGGGATGCTGCCTGCAGGAGTGCCCACGCCCCTCCCCAGCCCCCACCCTCTGCAAGCGGGCGGCTTCCCCAGCCCTCCTCCGGCTGGGCTCTGCGGGTGGGCTCTCAGTGAGCGCTGGCCGGCACCCTGGCCTCTTTCTGGGCCACTGTCCCTGACAACCCTTCCGGAGCCCACAGCACACAGCCCCATGACCACAGTGGGCCCATGTTCCTGGGCAGTGACCTGTCCTCACTGTCCCCACCATTGTCGCTGTGGGAGGACGTGGGCCACACCTGGAGGCAGAGCCTGGGGACCAAACAAGGACCAGGCAACAGCAGCAGCAGAGGGCCCCCCCCATGCAGTCCCCAGTAGGCAGTGGTGAGGGCAGTTTGCAGGCCACTTAGAGATGCCAGACAGGGGTGCACATCTCACCAGGGCGGAGGACACAGGAGCCAGGCACGCCCTGGGGCGAGGCTGCCACTGTCCATATTTGGGGGGAAGACACAGATTTAAAGAGGTCCAGCCTCCCTGAGGTCACCAGACGAGCAGGCACATAACTGCAGTGCCTGCCCCACCCCAGGTGCCATCTCTGGTTCCAGGGCTGGGAGGATGGGCTTTGGGGGTCCCATGGACCCTACATAGGTTCTGGTGGGCTCAGGTCTGCTGGACTGGTGGCCCCAGTGGGGGGGACGGGGTGGCCATGGCTCCACCTCCCCTTGTCCCCCACACAGGGCAAGAGTAGAGGCTGAGAGCAGGAAGGACCAGAGCAGGGGAGGTCACATGCCCAGCGGGGCCAAGTGTGAGGTGGCCGAGTGCCTGGAGGGGCTGGGGGAGGAGGGACCACAGGGACGCAGGACGAGGACCTGTCACAAGTGCTGGGGAGGCAGGGAGTGGCCGTGACATGGCCTCCAAGAAGAATGTGACCAGACTGCCCAGAGAGATGAACTCTAATGCAATGTCCGGGTGGCAGAGACCCCCGGCCATGGCCACTGGCGGAGGCAGGTCTGGAAAGGGTCAGGGCTGAAGGCGGGAGCCGGGACCGTCAGTCTGCAAGGGCCGCTGGAGCCACGAGAGCCACATGAGGAGGCCCTGGGAGATGCCACCCGCACGGAGGCCAACGCCACCTTTTAGAAAAAGTGAAAAGTGGACCCCAGCCCTCAAAATAAACACTATAATTAAGAAAACCAGTAAGGTCCCTTTTGAGATTTTCTCATCATCTTAGCTTCCCTTCTTCCATCTTTGAGGTTAGATTACAAACACGCACGAGCAGTTGATGGGGCCATAAACAGCCAGTGTATCAGTTTGTCAAGACAACTACTACTGAGTCCCCTGTCGTTGTCCTTGGCCAGGGCCCCCCGGCCCCAGCAGAGGGAGGCAGCTGTCCTCACTCCCTCCCAGCAACGCCCCTGCCATTTCTGTTCGCTCTAAATCCTGCCCCCGGGAGGAGCTGGGACTGAATGCTGTTAGGACATCAGAGGCTTCTCAGACTGAGCCGAGCCACTTCTGAGGCCCAAGGAGATGCTGCAGACTTAGAATCAAAGCAAAAAGCCCCCAGGAGTGTCTGAGAGCCTGCGTCCCAGCATGTCATCAGCTTGGCTCAAATAAACTCCCACAAAAATTCTCAAAAATAAAGCAAGCTCTTTCCAGACGGGGACTATGCCAGAGACAGGGACCCTCTCCCCTGTAGGGTGCCCACAGGAGGGACCCCCAGCCACAGGGGGTCCTACCCTGCATGGGGATCCCACTTTCCGCATGCTCTCAGCTCCCCAGCATGAAGGCTGGCCTGGGCTCTACAGAGCCCCAAAGCACAGGGCCAGCACCCCAGACGCCACACAGCAGGGCAGCACGAGGCTGAAGGAAACCCCAAGATCCACCCTGCACGGACCAGCAGTGCTCGAAGCTCCCCGACCCTGTCTGTCCCCGAGCACCCTATGTCCAGCGTGCGTGTGACATGCTGCTTCTGTGCAGCAAAGACGGCTTCGTGCATCGTCCTTCTTCAGCCTCCTTGGGGCATCCCTCTGCTCAGAGGCCTTCTGCCCGCCAAATTCACGGTGCCAAGGAAGCCACTGTCAGCAGGTGCCTGCCCCACAGGCTGGCGGGAAGACGTGGAGCAGGGAGAGGCGGGGCGCGTGCTTTGTAAAGGTGGGTGCTGTCTTCTTCACTCGTCTCCAGACAGAGTCACAGACTCCCAGACTTCCTAACAGGGGTGGGGGGAGTCTGGGCATCATCGATTCCCCTCACCATGTGCTCCTCTGTACCCACCCCCATCAATTTGTCACTATCGCCACCCCTGCCATCCACTCGAGAATTGGAATACATCCTAAAGGAGCCAAATGATTTAGAAATGGTAGGAATGTTCGAAAACAAGCTTTTCTAGCATGAACGTCTCACCTTCACCACAGCCCTGCAGGAGAGCCGTCATGCCCCTTATACAGGTGGGGAAACTGAGGCTCAGCGAGGGAAGGGCTTGTATTGCTCAGGAGGGCGCAGCCAGGAGCAGTGAACCCCAGATGTCTGCTCCCTAAGATGGGCTCCCGTCTTCCTGGGGAGGGGCCAGAGCTGCCTGGGCCTCAGGTTTCTTTACCGACTCTCTCCTCTCTCTTTTAATCTTTTAATTCTCTAACAGGGATGACTGCAGCTGTGTAGAACATTCTCTATGTAAAAAGGAGAGGCTGACAGCACAGCCTTTCACAGAACCAGCTGAACCCTCAGCGTCCTGCACCCACCATGGCCTGCCAGCCTGTCAGGTCAGCTCAGGCCCCACCCCCACCCCACTGACCTGGCCTCTCTGCCTCTCTTCTGGTCCTTGTGGGGAGGTTGTCCTGGCTGGGGGACACACAATAGAGGGGAGGGTGGCAGGGAGAGAGCTGCAGGAGTGACCCCTGAGAAGGTCAAGCAGGCCAGGTGCCACCCCCAGGAGGCAAGCAAGAGGCCGGCCTGCTGGAAGCCCTCCCCACCCCCTCCCAGGGACTAGCAGCCCCCTGGCCTTTTCCCCCTGCCTCTGCCTCCTCTATTTCTGGCCCTCATCCCTACTTCTCTTTCTTGGCTCCTCCCTCCAGATCCCCTCCAGGTGCTCCACCCTCCAGCCCTCCCAGCCCCACCCCCTCTCTGGGTTCTGAAATGCAGACCCAGCATTGTGTCCTGTGGCCCCTCTGACCACGTCCAACCCAGGCATCACTGTCTGGGGGCACCTGGCTCCCTCGGGCCTGGTGTGGTGGCGCCTTGGTCCGCCCAAACCCCAGTTTCCTGTCTGTCCAGTTTCCCTCCTCACTCTCACCCCATGGCTTCCATCTGCCGCCTTCTCTCCCTCCCTCTTCCGCCTCTGGTTCCCAGCACCCTCCTGCCAAAATACATCCGAGACAGAAGCAGAGCTTCCCTCAGGGACCCGCTCCCAGCCTGGGTGGGAGGGGCTGCGTGGCGGAGGAGCTGGAGAAGCTGAGAAAGCCCCACGCGGCAAAGACGTCTGCTCCAGTCGCAGGGTCCTCGCCTGGGAGGAGGGTCCTCGCCGGTGGGAAAGGACCGCGACCTCATCCTTAGCACCATCTAGTCCGCCCCACCCGGATGACAGTGACAAAGTTTGGGTGCTGCGAGCCAGTGCCCAGCCACAGCGGAGCGGGGGCGGCAGGGATCAGAACACCCTGTGCGACATCAGCAAACCCAGTCCTCCTGACGGAAGCGGGTCCACCTAGGGACTCCAGAGACTGAAGGGGGTCAAAGTCCTTTTCACCCCATGTCCCTGGGGGGCCTCGGGGCTGGGAGGAGAGTCTGCGATCCCCGTGCGCGCGTCTCAGGCGCATGGGAAAAGAGCCCTGAGCCGTGCGCACAGCCGGTGAGGAACCCTGCCCGCCTGGACCCGCTCTCAGCGCCCACCTTCCGTCCCTCCCTCGGGGATGGGTGCATCCAGAGCGACAGACCCAAGCTCCAGCCCCGCGTGGCGGCTCACCAGCTGCCTGACCTTGGAGCAACCCTTGTCCTCTCCACTCGCGCCTCCTGTCCCCACTCTCCACACCCAGGGGCGTTTGTAGACTGTAACTAGGAAACAGCCTCACCCCAGGTGGCCAGCCCCCACTGCGTCTCCAACTCGCTGAGTGACCTTGAACGCACCTGCCCCCCCCAATTCGGGGCCTCAGTTTCCCCACCTGCCCTAATAGGTAGATGCGCCCCAGCTCCCTGTGTCTGCAGTCCCTCCTGGGCAGGTGTGCCCCAGACCAGATAGGGGGCGCGCGGCGGTACTTACCGTCCTCCAGAGACGTGGGCGCTTGGCAGGGACCAAGGTGGCCGTGACCAGCAAGTGCGAGGCGGCCACCACGAGCCCGAAGCCGATGGCCAGCAGGCTGCGCACTGGCAGCAGGGCGTAGGACACGAAGGTGACCAGGAGGAGCTGCCAAACGCCCTGGTCGGCCGTCGCAGACCCCGCAGCTACCCCGGCGTGGAACCCGGCGGGGCCGCCGAGCGCGAAGGGGCAGCAAAGCAGCGCGAAGGTGAGGCAGAAGAGTAGCGCGAGCTGGCCGAGGTGCTGCAGCTGCGGCACCTGCAGCGAGCGGACGTTGGTGACGACCAGCAGCGCCAGGAAGAGCACGCAGTGCACCGGGTGGGAGCCCTTAGCCAGGCTGGGCGCGGGCCCCGGCGCGCCCAGCAACTCGGCCAGCGCCAGCGTGCCCGCCAGCAGGCTGAGCACAGCCAGCGCCTTCAGCGTGGCCGCCTGCTCCAACCGCAGCGTGTAGCCGCGGAACAGCGCCTCCAGCTCGGGGCACGCGAAGTCCTCGTTGCACGCCCGCAGCCCGCGCCAGCCGCCTGGCTCGGCAGCCCGCTCGGCGCCCCCAGGCTCGCCCGCGCCGCCTCCGCCTCGGCCGCGCGGCGCCCCCGCCATCTCAGCGCCATGCAGCGGGCGCGCCCTCGCCGGCCCGGGCGCCGGGGAGGCCGGCGGCGGCGAGGCGCCGGGGCCGGCGGGCCAAGTTGGGGCGCCGGCTGCCCCGCGCGCGCGCGCCCCAAGCGCGTCCCCTCCCTCCCGCCGCGCCTGCGCACTGGCGCTGCCCGCGCCCCCGCCGCGGTCCTCGGGCAACCGCGTTGCGACAGCCGAGCTTGGAGCCGCCCGCTTGGGCGCGCATGGCCCACGCGCGCCCCCATACCGCCCCCTGTACCCCCCGCTGCCCAACCGGGCGGGTGACCTTGGGTGCCCGCTTTGCCCCTTCGAGCCTCAGTTTCCCCACTCGTTTGCCGTCTTTTGGGCGGTCTCTTGGGGCGTTAAAAATGCCGAAATCCTGCTTTATTCCCCATGGGGAATCTTGACAAATGCGTTCCCCCAATTTCACCAGGCCCCTCAATTCCACAGGAGCTCGAGATGGTGCCCGTGCCTGACTGCGGACCAAGGAACCTGTCCCGCTTTCATCAGGCTCAGTGCCCAGGGCCCACACTGTCCTGACACGGCTCCCAGGGTCTGCGGCACCGCCCTGTGGGTCATGCCACGGGCTCCTCGTGGCTCCCTGGACAGAAGTTTGACCACAGAAGCAGACACCTGGAGAGATTCGTGCCAAGTCACAGAGCAGGACGAGCCAGAGCCCAGTGGGATATCGGCCTCCCAATGCCAACCACATGGTTAAACCCAGAGGGGCTGTCACTGGGGGGGGGGGGAGGGACGACTTGTACTGCTGACATGTCCTCTTCCCTTCCCGTTTGCTGAGCTGGAAGAAGGCCTGACATGGACAGTGACCATCAGGGACATGGGGACATCACTGAGAAGAGTGACGGGGTACACCCGGAGCGCCCCACGGGCGTCATCAGTTGAATTGTATCCCCCAAAATTCATATGCTGAGGTCCTAACCCCCAGGATCTCAGAGAGTGGGCTTGCTTGGAAAGAAGCTCCTACAGATGTAGTTAAGAAAAGGTAATACTGCAATAGGTGGGTCCAATCCAATGTGACTGTCCTTTTACAAAGGGAACATTTGGAGACAGACACGCACACAGGGAGGACACCGTGAAGCTGGGAGTGATGCTGCCACAAGCCAAGGCACCAGCAGAAGTCATGAGGGAGGCCGAGCAGTCCTGCCTGGAGCCTCTGGAGGGAGCGGCCCTACCCACACCTGGGTCTCAAATGTCCGGCCTGCACATCCATGACAGCGTAAATGTCTGTCCTTTGAGCCCCCGGTCTGCGTCTTTGTTATGGTGGCCCCAGCAAACTACGCAGTTGGCACATGGTCCATCTTGCGTGACTGTCCACATCACAGAAAGTGAGTATCAGCAAGGGGCTTCCCCGGGTCACACAGGAAGTTCTGCTCTTCTGCGGGCCACCTCCCCCAGAGCCGAGCAGCAGGAGGGAACCAGCATAGGTCCCCTTGGTCCTGTGGGGCTGGGCATTCAGCCACCTGCCCGTAACCAAACATATGCCTTCTTCTCGGAACAAGCACGGATGCCACCTTTGGCCCTCTCGGTCCACGGGGACCATTGGCCTCCCCATGTTACTAAGGAGGGTGGGGCCTCCTTGAGACACGAATATAGTGCTTCTTGCTACAGTGACACCGCCCGGCATCCGTCTGACTTTTCACCGTCTACAGCCTCATGTGTATCTTTGTATTGGAGCCTCACAACTGTCAAGGGCTCTCACCTTTGGAGAAACCAAACAAATTGCTCTGGATCATGGGTGGGCCACCACAGGGGCATGTGTGGTGTCATGGCTAAGAGGGGACCCTGAGTCACGTGTCCCGGCTGTGTGACTTTGGGCAGGTTACTCAACCTCTCTGTGCCTCGTCTCCTCCTTGCATTGGCTCACAGAGTTCTCATGGGAAGAGAGGCCCAGTAAACACACACATGCACTCAGTGAGCGCAGAGCAAAGCCAGCTTTGCCCCTAAGCAGTCGGGTTCTGTGCTCACAGGAGTGAGGCCACTGTGACTGTCAGATGTTTGGGCACAGACTGTCGCTGCCGGGAAGTCACTGTACACCCCTTGCCAAGCCCCTTGCACTCCAGCTGCAGATTTGACTTCGAGAAGCGCGTGTTTCTACCCTGCAGCCACTCTGCATTTTGGCACACGCTTCCTGTGTGTGGGCGGGGAGGCATCCCGCCCGGTGGACTGCCCCGCCAAGTGGGGAAACGGGCAGCTGGCACTCCCCAAGGGACCACTCTTGGAAAGTCGACTTGGTCAAAGCTGGTGCTGGGTAACCGAGCCACCCACACAACAGGCTCTATTAACCATTAGGATGGAGAAACCCTGGCGCCGATTGGTGCGGGCTCAGCCGGCCGCATCCCCCATGCAGCTGGACGCAGTGCTCCACTTCCCAAGCTGCCTGGGATGTTTCCTGGGGACTTGTGGCTTGGGGAATGCGGGGCCATGAACACGATTTGTGGACGGCGATTAGAAACTGTCAAGGGACCTATTTGGGACTCCTCCAGTCGGAAGTGATCCTGCCTGCCTAAATACAGACGCTGGGAGCCTGGACAGCTGGCTCAGGCCCCACAGATGACCAATCACCTGAACCCCTCGGCAGAGACGGCCAGATAAGACTGTCTAATTCAACCCCTGACACACCGAGCGGTGGGATAAAGGTTGACAGGGCTTCAGAGGGCTCTGCCTCTGCTCTCTGGGTGACCAGGGTCCGCCTGTACCAGGTATCGGCCAGTCGCGAGTTGACAGGCATCATATGTCATTTGACTGTACACCTGCTTTGCAGGGAGAATGGCTGGCAGAAGGAGGCTCGTGTGACGGGCACTTTCCACCAATAGCCCTGTCACTTAGGACTCCTGGCTGAGGGACGGGCCGGCACCAGGCCAGCAGCCGCACAGTAGGTGACCACAACTGTGGCAGGTGGTTCCGAAGGAAGGAGCCTCAGGCATGGCCTCAGACGAGCCTGGGGTGGGGACAGTGGTGAGGCCACGCTGGGCTCCGCAGCTGACGCCCAGGACCCATGAGGGTGCCGAGCCCTTGAGGCCCAGGGCAGCTGTGGTGCCCTGACAGGAATCCTGCACGGAGCCTGGGACCCCTGAGGTGGCTGTGTCATCTGGTGGGACACGTGGCCTCACGAGGAGTGGGTCCCAGCCACGAGCAGGCAGAAAGGTTCAGATGACCCTGGGAGGGAAGCCATGGTGCTATCAGGTGCAGCCCACCACGCACACCAGGTCTTCACGGAAGAGCCGTGTCGACCACGTGACCACAGCCATGTGAGCCACCGCGAGTGCCTTCCCTTCCTCTCTTCTCTCAATTGCAATTTTCTACTAAATTAAAAAGAGGTTATGAATAGATTCTGGGCAGGTATGGTGGGTATTTCCGAGAGGGAGGGGACCTTTCTGCCCAGCGGCTGCCAAGCAGGCCATGTGCCCTGCCCAGGAGCAGGCTGTCGTCACCTGGGCATGCGGACAGCACTCTCACGTGGGACTTGCCGGTTCCCATCTGTGCCACGCTGTGCAGAGCACAGCTCTCCCCCAGCAAGGTCAGCCACCAAGCAGTTTCCCCGGACAGGTTGTCACTTATCCCTGTTTATCCCAAAGTGACAGCAGCTTCACAAGTGCTACACTCCTCACCATGTGTCGTCAGCACCGCAGCCGGGATGCGGGAAGGTGCATGGGTGAAGCGTGGGAGGGGATGGGCGGGTGTCCAGGCCCAGCACCCGGCTGAGCATCACCCTAGGGCACCTTTGGGACACAGCTGCCACCTCAATGCTGGACACCTCTCGGCTGTCTATAGCCACGTCAATGTGACTTTCTCAGGAAGAACCCCGTGTGCTCTGTTTTGGAACCAGCTGGACGGCGGAGGTAGGCCGAAAAGGAACCAGAGATGGCGGCCAGAACCAGGCGAAGTTCTACCAACGGGAGATTGCCTGAGGTTAGGACGGACCCCATCCAGACCTAAGGCCGTGGGGGGGTGGGCGTGGGAGGGGCAGAAGCTTCCAGAAGAGGCCTAGAGGGAGACGCCTGCCTGGCACAGAAGCTGAAAGATGGAGGCTGGGAATCAGGGGGCCGGGTAAGAAGCCGGGCGCTTTGCTCCCTCTTCCTGTGAGCCTGTCTCCCTCTGCCAACTTTTAGGGACATGGGGCTGGGCTGCATGTGGCCATGGGTCCCCCATGACCCACCCAGCAGATGGACAGACACGACACCAACACCCAGCACCATCGGAGGCTCTCCCCAGATATGGCTGCCTGGTCCTGTGCAGCAGAGACACGTGCATTTCAGTCAGGGGCCCCGGTCAGGCCCCCCAAGGTAGAGCCACTTAGGAGACGGGCAGTAACAGAGGCTTCACCCTGCCCACCAGGAGCTCACAGTCCAGCAGGGAAAAAGATGAGGACACAAGAAGCGTCCAGGACCCAGCTCTGCCACTGGAGAGGACGAGAACCATCGGTCCGTGTGGACCAGGGCCGTGTACCCTGCAGGCGGTCCCCAGCGGCACCTTAAGGCAGGCGGGGTCCCCTGCTGAATGGGGCAAAGGGCGGGATTGTCTGTGAGCCCCCAGTGACAGCGACACTCATGAAACAACACCCTTAGTGCT
The DNA here is from genome assembly GCF_036562045.2 of Rhinolophus sinicus. Taxonomy (NCBI): domain Eukaryota; kingdom Metazoa; phylum Chordata; class Mammalia; order Chiroptera; family Rhinolophidae; genus Rhinolophus; species Rhinolophus sinicus. The sequence goes on from NC_133758.1 coordinate 116,586,772, forward strand.
CATTGTCCCTTGGGGACGTCCACAACCAGGACAGAGAGCAGGATGGGTGAGCACCGGGCTCGCCCCATGGACTTGGTTGTTTATAGCAACACAGGGACCTAAGGTGACTGGGCATTAAATGGATGTGTGCAAACCATCCCGAGGGTCAGGGCTGAAGGTGGGGGCGGCGCCAAGGCTGGGCGCCAGGCTCACCCTCACACACGCACCGGGAGAACGGAAAATAAGGTCCCCACGTGGAGCCAGTTCTGACAGCTGCGCCCGAGAGGCAGAGTTTCAGCCCGAGGATTTGTGCTAAAAATAGAATCGCCGGCTTGTGGATAGAGAATTTGACCCAATTAGAGATTACCAGTTTCAGGAATTACTGGAAAAGAAATCTCATTAAATAGGTTAAATATAGGTGCTACGGCTGGAAAGTCCATGTGGGATGAAAAGGAAACCAATAGTCCAGAAGCGTTTAGAAGAGAGTGTCCTGTGAAAGGAGGGACTAGATGCTGGAGAAACGCCTGAGACCTGCGAGCTCCTGCTGAGGGCGGTGCTGTGGCTCAGCCAACGTCCCCTCCCTGTGCTGAGGACTGCAGCTCTGTGTCACACCCAGTGTGCTCACAGGGCTCAGGTCGCCCCCAAAATGTTGGCAGGGCCCCACCAAGACCAGCCTGGGCTGCAGACAGCGCCTCACCCACCGCCTGGAGCTGGCAGCCTCCGTCTTTGCTTCCCTCCTTCGCCCACGTGCCATCTGTCCCCAGGTCCTGGAGATCCGCCCCAAAATAGCCTCCGCCCTCACAGCAGCCACCCCCATCCAGCCTTTCCCACCTCCTGCCAGCAGCCCTGGGGCCACCCTGCCATCACTCAGTCGCCAGCACACTTAAATGGGAGGGCCCTACCCATTCCTTGCTCTAGAAACAGCTTCCCTTGCCTGCCAGCATGCCCCAGGCATGTTTTCACAGCACACGCGTCCTGAGGGAAACCCTAAAGACAGCCCAGTGCTTGTGCTTTCGAGGGACACGGCTCGCAAGACCCTTCCCCTTGGCTTAACTCAGCCTTTCAGCCAGCTGACCGCAGAAGGCCTGGTGGCACTGTGAGCTGGCTGACCAGCACCCCTCCACTCCACACTGGCTGCCCATTGCCCCAACTCAGGTCCCCTGCCGTCCCCTGCATGGCTGGACCCTATCCATCCTCTCCTCTGCCGGGCAGTCTGACCCACTGCACTGGCTGGAAACCTTCCAGCTGCAGCCCAGAGCAGGGGTGGGGGAGGTGCTCACCTTATCTCCCAGATGCCAGCAGGAGGGACACAACACAGGCAAGGTGTCCCTGTGCCTCGGGTCACTCCCTGGTCAGTTCTGGCCACGTGCCTCAAAGACAGCCCAGCAGCCCCAGCCTGCCTGCCTGCTGGGGCCCTGTGCCCTCACCTGGGACAGCTGCTGCGCCGGGAGCCCCAGGTCCCCTGCCCACCTGGAGGCACAGGGATGTCGGGGAGACACGTAGCTTGGCCCCCCTTGGAGCCCTGTCAATAGGGAAAGGTTGGGATCCTGGGGACAGGAGCACAGTCACCACAGCCCCCGAGGATGGGCCAGCTGTCTCCCTCTTCAGAAAAGGAGTCCCAGCTCACCCGTCCACACTCCCTCTGCCTTTCTGCTCCCCATGTTGGCCTTTGTAGCTGGGACACCACACACACACACACACACATTCATGTCCAGCTGCAGCCTCAGAAAGTGACTTGATTTGGAAATCAGGTCTTCACAGCAGCACTGAAGGACCTGAGGTGCCCCGTCCTGCACTTGGGTGTCCCTGTGAGAGGAGAGGACCCAGAGGGGAGACAGCCTGCTCCCACAGGTTTCGGAGCCCATGGCCCTGCTGACTCCAGGTGGGGAAAGGAGGGGTTTCTGTCATGAGACAAACACCATTTGCAGCACCCAGAAACCACGCCAATCTGAACGACAATTGCGAAGCCACCTCCGCCCCTTCCTGTGAACTCCTGGGGCACAATGGCCACTTCTTACTCATTTTCATGTCCCCTCCCCGGGCCCCAGGCTGGTCCTCAGCAAATACTGGGTCTCAGCACTGAGGGCCCAGAGTCCCAGAGCAGCAAGGCCGGAGTCAGGGCCAGCTGCTCAGTCACCCATGGTCCCTGGCACACCTGTGTCACCCCGCCCACGTGCGCTGCAGGTGAAGCTGCCAGCAGGCAGAAGCACGCAAAGCCAGGGCCCCGCCTGTCCAGTGCAGAGAATGCCGACGACGTCTTCCTCTCCTGTACATGTTTCTGTGGTTTACAAAATTTTATGACAGATTTTTATCATCAGAAAAATGCAATTCAATACAATGATGTTTGATTGAAATCTAACAGGTTATAGGACCTGTGAAGACCAAAGAATAAATCAGAATGTGGGGGGAATGGCTCTGGCCATTGCAAAGCACAGGCAATTGCTATGATATTTCTTCTGCAGGTCAAAACAGATTATAGACAGAGAGAAGCGAGCCCATGTGTACATTCATTCCATTCAGTTAAGTCCCTGCTCTCGGGGCAGTAGACCTGCCTCCAGAGCCCCCAGAAACCATAGCAGATGGCACTTCCTTTGGTCAGAGGTTGTTTAAAAGAGAGAAAGCCGGGACACTGCAGACAAGCCTTCTTCTCCCCACACAGGCTTCTCCCAGCAGCCTTCCTCCCGGTGCTTGGGCAAGCAGGGAGCAAATGCTCAGGTCTCGTACATTCATTAATTCTTCTGTCCCAGGAAGAAACAGAGAGTTCTAAGGAGTCATCGTGGCAGAGATCAGAACTCCAAGGGGATGGGCAGGGTGCTGCGTGGAGGACACAGGGCTCAGGGCTGTGGGCGCAAAGGCTGTGGCCCCAGTCCCCAAGGGCGGAAGTACACAGCCCCACGACACCAGCCCACGTCCCCGAGCACACCTGAGCACCCCTGCTCACACCTGAGCACACCAGCACCCGTGAGCCAAGTATAATAGTATAGAAATCTAAAAACGCAAAAAGCTTAAACATTGTAAAATTATGAAGAGCCAGACTGTTATTATTTGAATATTATGATATTAGACATAGAAAATTCATCAAAGTCTATACCTAAATTATTAGAAGTGATATGCATTTAACCATAAGAGTAACATCAAAAATTAACCAACATGTTTATACCCTGCAACAGAGACAGAATTTTCCAAAGGACCCCATTTATAAAAATAGCAAAAATTATAGGTACCTAGGAATGACTCTAACAAAAGAAGTGCGAGTGATATAGGGATTAAAAATACGAAACTTGACAGAAATTGCTGATGAGAACCCAAATGAACAGACAGATACACTATGTCCGTGGGTAAGAAAACCCTACATCCGATATCCAGTCTCTCCAAGTTGACCTATAAACCTATTGCTATGCCACCCAAATCCCAAGAGTTTTCTAAGACACATTGAGGAGCTGATTCTAAAACTCTGTGTAAGGGCAGAGACCAAGGAGAGCTGACACTGCTGCGGAATAAGCTGGGGGACAAGTGGAACCAGTGAAGAGAATAACCTAGAAATGGACCCACACGTAAGTGCAAGTTTGATACATGACAAAGGTTGCATTACCGACCACGGGGAAAGTGAGAGACATTCAGTAACATGCTGGGAATCGGAATTTGGGTCCTCACTTTACACCCCCACAGAACTCCAGTCTTCATGGAATAAAGACAAACATGAGGGCAACGTTTTAACTCTCTTCCAGAAAAATAGAGGAGAGGCCGTTCTGACCCTGGGGCAGGAAAGGATTGCGTCAACAAGATGCCAAAGCAAGACACTCACTGGAAAAATATGATGACATTACAACTGAAAGTTTCTGTTCACCAAGCACAGCATGAACAACGAAGGGTCAGCCACAAACTGGCAAGTCATGTCCCACTTGAAGCGGAGAGCCGTTACCACCCAAATTATATGAGAAATTATTGCAAATCAACAACAAAAGATGAATGACCTGTGTCCTGAAAATGGGAAGAAGGGACAAATGTTTTCAGGGAGAGGAAATGAAATTGGCAAATAAGCATGAGAGCTGACGGGGGACCACGATGGAGCCCCTATCACCCCCCAGAGGGCACGGACCCGAGTGTGAGGACACGCAGCTCAGAAGCAGGAGGGAAAACCGGCCCATCTCTCCTGCAGAACAACTTGACGTCATCTGGTAAATGTAAACATTTGCAAGGCCGGTGACCCAGAGCAGGCCGTCCTGGGTTTCAAAAGCCTGGAGAGGGCATGGCCTGTGCGCCAAACACAAGCGCTGGAAGGTGCAGCCTGCATTGTCGCTAGTGACAGGACACAGAAAACAACCCTCCAGCCACCGGAGAAGGAAAGTGACTAATGACACGGCGGTCTGGCGGAATATTATAGGACGGTAAAAATAAGTGCAGCGTAGGTACATGTGCGAATGTGCACGACTGGGGAAACGGTGGTACTATTTCCATAAAACTTGAAAGCAAGCAAATTCGAACTGTGCATCATTTAGGGGTGCGCACACACATGATAAAACCCTATTTTACCAGATCTGGGGGAAAAGTCAGCTAGAGACGTTCAAGCTGTCTGTCACTCACAGACAGAACCCGCCCACTGCTTTGCTCTGTGCCGGCACAGAGCCTTAAACGGTTTTCGTGTGTGCATGTGCGTGTGTTTCACTGAATTATGTGATCAAAGCCTTACCCCAAATTATGTGCTGTAAATCAGGGCTTCGCAAATTTGAGCATCGGGACCCCTGGAGGGCTGCCCTCCAGTTTCTGGTTTGGTACATCTGGGCTGAGAATGTGCATTTTAAACATTTCGCAGGTGACCTGCTGTATTTATTACAAAGTGTTACCAATAAACATTTCTTTGTGCCTAAAGAGCCCACGCTCAGGTGCAGGAGCCCTCGTTTCCACGGTGAGTACAAATGGCAGCGGCCGGTACTTAGAGCCCTCCGGTGGCAAGGCCCTGCGTGAGCTGGAGGTGGGGACATGTGGGGACACGGCACAGCGGCACACGCTGCAGGTCCTGCACGGCTCCCTGCAGCAGTTCGGCTCCAGGGTCCTCACTCACGCCTGCACTGGAAACAGGGAAGAGGCGGTGAGGGGTGAGAACGAGCCTCAGTGCAGCTGTGGGCCAGGCCGCGTGTGCACAACTGTCCCTTTGTTGAGCCGCGAGGGCCCTGCTCTGGGGCCGAGGGCAGAGAGCCACAGGGGCACCTCGCCGTGGGCCTGGCACAAGGTCCTTGACAGGACACAGCCTTTGCAGCTGGCCTCGTCCCAGAGACCCACATCAGTCATTCTGAGGGTGGCCATTCTTGGAGGATAGGAATGGGCAGGTCACCCCGTATTTCCTGCAACCTCCCAGAGACGTGTTTGCAAATGTGCCTTGAAAATCCATGGCCCTCAGTGCGGCTTTTCTCCTCATTAGAAATGATAGAATCAATTTTCTTCACTGGCTCTGTGTGATGCCTGATTTGTTTTGAAAGGAGAAGGAAAATCATTTCATCTGGGGGTTTCGGTGTGAAGGGCAAACTGAAGAGCAGCATGGAACTCGCCAGCCGCACCGTCTCCTCATCCCCCAGAAGCCACGGTTTCCTTTCCACTCTTTAGAAACTAAATTATTTTGAAAAGAAAAATGCCGTTCTAACAACCGTAAGTGGCTGTTTTTATAGTTCTCAGCCTTTTAAAAGACAGTGTATTTTTGCAAAAATTAAATTGCATCAAACTCATACTCTCTGGGAAGCCAGCGGGCTGCCCCCCAGGAAGCCTCCCTCTGCGTCGGCTGTAACGTGTTGACAACAAGCCGTTTCACTCCAGATCCAGTGGTGGTGCTCGCAGTGCTTTCTGGAGGAAGCAGGTGCCGGCCGGGCCTCTCCCCACAGCGCAGGCGGTACTGCCTCTCCGTCTCCTCCTGATCGCTGACCTCCTGCGGTCTAGCTGTGGCCGCAGGACCCTCGGCTGTCCTATAAACCCGCGGTGAACAAGGCAGCCGCTGGCTGTTTTCCGTGCAACCTGGGGCGTCGTGCTGGCCTACAGCGCCCCCTGTCGGCTGATGAGGGGGCTCCCTCACTCCTTAGCCTTTCCTGCAGCCCCGCATGGAAGGTGACAGCTGGTGAATACAAACCATCTCGCCTGACCCTGCTGCAGCCTGGTGGAGCTCAGCCGTGGTCTCTGACACGGCGACTTGTGAGCAGGAAGTTTGCAGGGTGAGCTCTCCGCGTGAATGCCTGCGAGTCAGGGAGCAGGAATGAGCAGGGGAAACGGGAGCTCCGACCTGCAGGTGCACCACCTGGGTGAGGGAGCTGGTCCCTACACTCCTAGGTGGACACAGTACGGGGCCACCATCACCTCACAGGAGACAGGCTATGGGCTGACACAGTGGCCCGTGGGTGGAGGGTGTGGCTGGCACCAGCGCTGACCCCCCACCCCCAGCGCCTCCAGCTACCTCGCACAACGTCCCCCCTCCCCCGCTGACCCTGCCATGTCCCTCCCCCTCTCACCAACACAAGTTCCTGCCCAGTCACACTGGCCCACACACCCAGATGCCCCTCCCTCCCTGCTGTGCTGGGAGCCCCACCCTGGGCTCATCAGCCCCTCCCCAGGCTGAGAACTCCCCTGCGGACCCTGTCTCCCCGAGCCCCCCCACCAACGGTGGAGAGAGGACTTGGGGATAGCAGCACTTTCGGGAGTCACTAGACTAGGAGAGAGAAAGAAGAGGAAAAACAAGAGAGAAAGTTATCAGCACTGAGAAAGGAGACCAAAAAGCAGGAACTTTTATTCCCTTTTATTACCTGGCTTAACCTACATATCATAACCTGCATATATAATTTCCAAAGGTCATAAACAATATTAGCATAATTGACATTAACAAGGTAACTATGGTTACAGCAGGTATGATGTAGGCACATTTCAGACAAAAATCACACAAGAACAAAATGCCTTTGAGAACTTAAATCTGTGGTGAGAGGAAAGGTGCCTGCTGCAGCCCAGACCCTCTGTCCACAGTACAGCCCAGTCCCTCCGTCCACACTGTCCGTGCAGCCCGGTCCCTCCGTCCACACTGCGTCATTGTTTCTCACAGTCTGCAGGCAGGACGTCCAAGGACGAGGTGCCGGCCAGTGGGTTCCTGGTGAGGACTCTTTCCTGCCCACAGACGTCGCCTCTCCTCTGTCCTCCCGTGGCAGAGGGACAGAGACAGAGAGATGATCGCAGCCTGGGGTCTCCTCCACTGCTCATAAGGACAGTAGAAATATAATCTGGGGTTGCGCTGCCGGTGGTTTCCCCTTGAGGGGGGAGCCCCAGGCCTTCCACCTGAGGTGGGCGGCTGGCCTCTCCCTGAGCACAGAGGAGCTGGCCAGGGGGCGGTGGAAGTGTGATGAGCGGGCAGACGTGCTCACACGGGGCGGCTCACAGGCTCCACAGAAACCGCTGTGTGGATACTCGAGGTCCAGCTCGCCGTGGTTTCCAGGGATTCCCCACCAGCGAGGAGAAGCCTGGGCATCCCACCCGGGAAAAGTGGGTGCTCCCAGGACCACCTGTCACAGGTGTGTGTGGGTGTGGGGGGCGGTGAGCGCCTGGAAGGGAGCCAACGCAAACGATTTACTGTGTTTCCTCAGGGTCCTTTTACTTTGTCTCTGTTGTCACCTCAAGCCTTAGCTTGTTATCCTGGCTTCATCTCGTTGCCCTGGTTTCCTCCCCCACTGGTTTCCTCCCCCACTGAACGCGTGCTGCTGACTCCTTCTCATGGAGACACTGCACTTGTGTGTCTGATAAGCTGTACCCGCCGCCACCCCTTACTTGAAAATCTCCTTTTCATAGACCGCAGGTTATCTCCTCAGCAGTGGGGCAGTCGCGTCCTCTGCCAAAGGTGGCCCAGCCCCACAGCCCGGGCAGCATGTGGCACGTGGCAGTCTTCTCTAGTTTGGGGGCTGCAAAGGTTTTCCCATTTGTGTTTTCCTCAGTCATTTATATGGCTTCAGGGTTGGGGACCCAGGAGCCAGGCTCAAGTCCCCTCCTGGGTGGCACCACACCCCTTGCCAGCACTGCCCTGCCCTTGCGTTTTCTGTGCTCCAGTCCCAAGAGGAAGAGTTTGGGGGGCAGGAGCCTGAGCTCGGGGGTTCTGGAAGCTGGTCCCACCAGCCTTGCACACATTGCATGAGGCCCGGATGTTTGTGATTCAGTGAACCCCAGAAATCTGGACTTTGCTTGAAATTCTAAATGTGCAGAAGTAGCGTGAATGTCTTCAGAGCCTTGTAAAGTCAGCAATTCCTTTAGCTTCTTTAGAAAAAAAACACAAAATATCTCCTCAGATTCCCTTTTTCAGCGCACCTGGACACACAGAGCCTCACGCCATCGGAAAAACAGCCAGAGGGTGCTGTCCAGTCGTCGGCCAGCCCAGGGTGGGGGCCGGGGACACTGGTTCTTCAGGGCCCTCAGCAGGCTGAGGTTGCGACGCCTCCTTCGACCCCTGCAGGACTCGGCCAGGCACAAGGGTGGAGGGACAGCAGCACAGAGGACAGACTGAGCTTCTGGACATTACACACAAGAGTTGATGTCACAACAACCTGAGGTTGCAGGTCGTCCCCCCCCTTTGGCTGACGAGGAAGCTGAGAACCAGCAGGGTTTGGTCACCTTGACCCCTGACACTGACCACAGCCCTGCTCACTGCTGGGGAAACGTAACTGAAAACAAAAGCACTTCCCGGCCCAGAAAACCTCCTCACAGGGAGCAATGGAAACCGCTCTATCACTGAAGAAGCAAAATAGGAGAAGGGGATGCACGTCCCAGGCTGAGAGCCTGCAGGGTCAGAAAGGAGCCCCACCCCGGGGGCTAAGCCCGCTGCACACATGCTCTCAAGACAGACGGTCACTAATCCTCATAAGACACTGGACAGCACCATTTGCCACAATGGTCCATCCTAGACACGGCTGGTCATTGGGGTGACCACCCAGGCCAGCCAATCAGTTCTTTACAAAAGAAACGTCTCCTGTCCTTGCGATGGGGAGCAGGGAGGGGGCTTTGTGCTTTAGAGCCAGGCACCCACCGCACTCTCCCTCCCACAGACACTAGAAACTGAAACGGTCTCTCTTGGATTCTACGGTCTCTCTTGGATTCTGCGCTCCCAAAAGATGGCTCCAGGTCCTTGGGAAAGACACTCCTGGGTTGCCAAGCTGGAGAGAGCCTTCTTTTCTTTTAAGCTGATTTCTATCATTTCCTGGGCACAGAGGACTTCCAACTGCACTCTCCCTAAAGCACATGCTCCAGGAAAGGGAGGGCCGTGGCTCCCTTAATTTATGGAAGGTTGGGGCCTCTTCTTTAAATTCGTACTTGCCCTTGCTGTGCCAGTAGACAGCACCCTCCAGGGTTGGGATGACACAGCATGGCCTATCCCTGGGCCTTTCTGGAACTGAGTCAGGCCGCTGACGCTGCTCTGCTTCTGATGGCTCATGTGAAGGGACAGGGGACACGGCAGATGCTCACCTGCTTTCATAGGAGCATTGAGGGGTTGCGTGTTTTGTTCCTGGTACTTCTTTAGCACCTCGAGTTGGCTGGCGAGAATCAAAGGTGCTTCCATCTAGGTTACGAAATCTAAGGGAGCCAATCGATTTATCAGACGACTGTCCACTGCTCATGCTTCTCTTCTGGATGAAGGAGAACTTAGGTGGAAGCAAACAAGGAAAGGACAGCTCTGTCTATGGGATCTCCATCTGTAGTTTTTCTCACGCAAATGTCGATGAGACTCTAAGTCTCACAGACCCTGCATGTGATATGTGGCAGGAACAGCGAGAGTCAGCATCTTAGCAGCTGGATGCCAGTGTTCTATGTCCACTGTCAGTGGTCACTTCCTCCCGATTCGAAGAAAGCAGGATCATCCTCTGACCTGGTGTGAAGACACTCAGGTCAGAAAATGCCCTGGAGAGGCTGCCAACCAGCCTTGCCCCACCTCCCGGCCCCACTGCTGCAGGACACTCCACGCCCGGCAGCTACTCAGCAACCAGCCCTGTCCCTTTGACTTTGGATTTTTCTATGGTATCATAATTTAACATTTTTTGTTAAAATCTAATTCTTCCTGCGGCCGGCCCGGTGGCTCGGGCAGTTGGAGCTCCAAGCGCCTAACTCCGAAGGCTGCCAGTTCGATTCCCACATGGGCCAGTGGGCTCTCAACCACAAGGTTGCCAGTTCAATTCCTCGAGTCCCGCAAGGGATGGTGGGCAGCGCCCCCTGCAACTAAGATTGAACATGGCACCTTGAGCTGAGCTCCTGGATGGCCCAGTTGGTTGGAGCACCTCCTCTCAACCTTGAAGCTGTTGTGCTGATTCCTGGCGCGGGTCCCCCAGCCTCCCAGCCGCTGCTTGTGGCTGTGCAGTGTGCGGAGAGCAGAGCCACGCCGCTGGGGAGGGGCACGCTGGTGCAGTCAGTCAGCCCAGGCTGGGAGCGAGGGCTGTGGCTTTGCTGCAAACTCCCAGGGTTCAGTGTCCCCGCCCCAGCTACCCCACAGGGCACCCTGGACCCAGCGCCCTGGGGCGCGGGCCCCGCCTGGTGGCCTGGCCTCTGCTGCCCCCTGCCGGTGGCGCGCCACCCCGCGGGCCCTGAGCTCGCTCCGGCGCATTGGCGGGTGTGCGAGCCCCGATCTGGGCTGCGGCTCAGGACTGGCCCCCAGGACGGGGCTGTCGCTAACGGGTGGGCTGCCTCTCAGGCTGCCGTTCCTCCTGGGCTGTATCCCTGAGGCTCGGTGTCACTGGCTTGCTTCCGTAGCCTGGAATCAGCATGGTGGCGCCAGCTGGTGGTGTCGAGACGTGTCCTCCTCGGCAGTTAGCTCCAGTTAGCAGGGAGGCCTGAGTCATGAGATGGCTCTCTGACTAAACAGCAGTCTTCCGTTCTGCAATATGAGAAATGAGGGTTTTCAATTCTCAGCGCCCTCCCTCCCCCACCAGTTCCACCTGTGGGATCTCAGGCCTTTGTCTCTGCAGGTCTGGCTTTCTGCTCGCGGAGCCAGTGACTCAGGTTTCCCTTATTGGGTGGCAAATTAGCTCCAACTGCTGAGTTTTTGTAATTTATTGAAAAACACTGAGTACAGAACATTGAGGGCATCACAACAAAGGCCATATAGGATGTAGGGCACAGCCATGAAACACAGGACATCTGTATATACGGGGTGCCTGGCTACCCTCATTTCGGGTTCTCTGGAGTGAAAGTGGGTCATAGCTTTCTCCCCCCCTCACTTTTTAAAGATAAACGAGGTTTAGCAATGAGGCAGGCTCCACTTCACACCCATGACCTCTTGTCAGATGTGACGGCATGACTCTGTCACCAAGCAGACAGTAGGACCCCCAGGAACCTGCTGAAGGCAGGGCAGGGGACGGAGGCTGCAAAGCCAGGCCTGGGGTGTTTCCCCTGCTGCACACCATCAGGCCTCAGCCACACCTCATGCTGGCGTGGCCGGGACCAGAGTCACCAGAGCAACCCACACACCTGTCGGTGTCCTGGGAGCGCTGGCACTGGTCAGAGGGCACTTGGTGGCAGGTGGTCGATGGGCAAGTGTCCGCAGTTTCTACAAAACAGTGAGACTCTTTAAAGGACTTGAGTGAAAAGAACAGCTTCCCAGCAAATACGCTAAATAAACAGCATTCACCTCCCCAGGAGTCTCTGTCAGAGCCCGATGGGAACGAACAGAAACACACAGCGCGTGTGGATGAGATGCACGAGTGCTGTCTGAGCTCCACGGGCCTGTGGGCGGTTAGAGGCTGAGGAAGCCACAGCAGGCAGGTGACAGGTCCCCAGCCCAGCAGGCAGAATACATCATTGCTCCTCAGTTCATCTGTGCGCTTAATGCAAATCCAAGTCTTTAAACATCTTAAAAGGATTTGGGAGTGAATGAAGCATTCGAGAAAAACCCTGAAGATAAAAGGAAAGCACATGGGCAACTGTCCCCTCAGCCCTTTAGTTCTTCTGGCTGTTCGAACTACTCAAGTGACACACAGCAGATTAACAGGAGAAATTTAAATTTCAGTACATGCGCTCAGGGAATTCACACAAGCGTGAAAATTCCAAAGACAGTGAGGCAAAAGGAGGTGTGTATGTCATTTTGGACTGCGAAGGGGAAGGTAGGCCATTCACAGGAGATGAGAAAGGCCACTTGGAAACGGGGACATAGAGGGGAGCCCAGGGGACAGGCTGTCGCGGGGTCTGCCTGTGGGCCACACTCCATCGCCTGTGTGAAGGTGACCTGCTGAGGGGCACTTCCTGAAGCAGGCCTTTGCATGGAGTCCTTCTAGGCAGGGAAGGAGGTACAAAACGCTCCCTGAGTTTGTTGCACTTTAACTGTTTTCAGCTTGAAATAATCTGCACGTCAGGAGGGAACATGATGGGGAGACTCACTCCTGACCCCCCGATTATCAAAGCTTTTAGCAAAATAGAAATGATGAGGAATTCAAGCTCTTTAAGACAGAGCCACCGAGTTAAAATGCACAAGAGAAGGTTGAAGCAAAAACACGGGCACCGAGATCAAAGGACGTCACCATCCCAGCCGGTCCCACTCTGCCACCGTCACCGTGGAGAACACGTGGCTGTCCTCAGGGAGCCCATTTCTCCCCATTCCCACACTTCATTTCCTAGCTCAGAATAAATGTGCATTCCTTTCCAAGTGGGAAAAACAGCCACCTTATCGGGAACTGCTTAAATTCTTAAAACATGACCCAAGACAGCGGCCACCAGCCTGGAGCCTGTCCAAGGTGGAAGCCTCTAGGCCCAGCTGTGGCAGCACCAGGCCCGCCCCTCCCCCTCGTGCCACCTCCTCTACAGGCACCACCTGCCCCCTGCCTGCCACCATGTGCCGCCTTGCCAGCCTGGCCCTGCTGGCCCTGGAGGCCACCCTCACACTGGCCCCAGCCGTCACCTTGCCAGGTAGGCCGTCCCCTCCTCCCCCGGACATGCCAGGAGTCCTCCCCACGTCCCTCTGCTCGGGGTGCAGCCCTGAACCGCCACTAGCCTGCAGGTTTGGTGACAGGGACAGAAGGTGGGGGAGATGCACTCCTGGGGGTAGTCAGTGATAGCAGAAGATCAGGACACTGCCCAGACACACCCACGTGCAGGGCCAAGGCCACTGTCCCGGGATGAGACACGAACTGGGTGTGGGCAGCCTGTCCTCGGAGCAAGGGCTGAACTGCACCCCTGTTGTCAGCCCTGTCCCCTTGCTGGCAGACGCTTCTCCTTCCCACAAATGGATTGTTGGGCTGCTGGGGGCCAGACGCCCCATGGTTCCTGTCCTCCCTCACCTTGACTGTCCCTGAGGAGCCCTGGGGAGGCTGGCGCTGGCCGGCCCCCTGCCCACCTGCCTGTCCTGTGTGCAGGGCCGGCAGTGAGCTCCGCTCCTCCTCTCCCTCCTCCTCTGAGGAGTCCTGCATAAACACCTGTGTTACCGACCAGAACTGGCACCAAGGCACCAAGGCCAGTCCTGCAAGGCCCCCCTCATCGGTAACACCCCAGCCCTGTGCCCCAGCCCAGCCCTGAGGGGAGGCGTACGCCTTGAATTGGCACTCCACACCCCTCTCTTACTCACCCCCCAGCAGCCCCATAAGCTACTGTATGAGCCCAGCCTTTGTCCCCAACTCTTCCCAGGCTCAGTGAAGGAGGCACGGCAGCCTCCCTCCCAGCCCTGCCCGGGGGCTCCAGGCCTCAGCCAGGCCAGAGGGCCATGACGGGCTGGCCTGTCTCTCCCTAGTCTGTGTCCAGGAAGCTGGCCCTGTGGACCCCCGGGCCCTGCATGGAGAGCAGCGAGTGTTCTGGGGACGACCAGTGTGACAGCAACAAGAAGTGCTGCCTCAGCCTGTGTGCCATGAGGTGTCTGGACCCCACAGCAGGTAAGCATCCCAGAAGCCCCACCCCCAGGACACAGCCTAGGGATGGGACACACTTCTCCCTCTCACCCCACCCAGCCAGGGCAGCCCTGCAGGGTCCGGGAGGGAGGCGGTCTGAGGGGGCTGTACCCCCTGCAGGCCTCTGCAAGCACTTGCTGTGGCCTCTGGGGTACAGAGTGGGTGTGAGGTGAACAAAGGTCGCTCAGAGAAGCCGAGACTTGCCAGGTGGGACTCGGTCTCACCTGCCCTCCTGCAAGTCCTGAGCCTTCAACCTGAACGGTGGGGAGCAGCGGTGCTCCCAACTGTGGGAGGAGCTCTGGGTCAGGAGCCTGGAGCTGCGGTTCCCAGCTAAGGTCCCTGCCACCTGCTGCCCGGGAACCATAGTGGGGGGGGGGGGAGGGCTCTGGGGGGCACCCACTCCCAGGGCCCCTGCCCCCACTGTGGCGGTGCCACCTCTGAGAACTCTGTTCCCTGCAGAGGGCCACCTTCAGTGAGGGGTTTACCGGGAGCCCTGCTGCCAGGAGTGACCAGCAGGGCTGCTCAGCCTCCTCTCTGGGATCCAGACGATGCCTGCTACTTGCTGCTAATAAAACCCCACCCGCTGCACGTCTCTGTCCATCTGTCCTGGGCACGTGATGGCAGGGATGAGCATGCAGGCCCCGCCTCTGGGAAACAGGTAGGGCGGCAGCTGGGCCAGGAAGGCTTGTCCACACTCTCAGGCGCTGGCCCTCAGGATCTGACCCCTTTCAGGGCGTGGCTGGGTGGGGGTGGGGGACAGGGCAAAGTGGAGCCTGCGGGGGGCTGGGGCTCAAAGCGGTTATAGCCTGTCCACACCTCATTAGCCTCGACCACGTTGGGGCTGTGCAGGGAGCGAAGGCAGTTACCGAGCATTATGGTGCACACCCCACTCCCGGTAGCTTGTTGGGGACCTCCAGTCACGTGTGCCTGCCCAGCAGACACCCCACGGTGTCTTACAACTCAGCTCAGTTCTGACACCGACCATCCAAGTTCCAGTCAGGCCCACAAGGGCTCAGTCCCCAGGAACCCCCCGGCAGATGCAGCCTCAAAGCCCGGGGGGCTGCCTGCACTTGTGACTCACTTGGCCATGAATTTGGGGTTCCCACAAACCCCCCAGATTCAATAACTTGCTAGAACCCACAGAATTCTGAAAGCACAATACTTAGGATTATAGTTGTTTTTAAGGATATGGAGCAGGAACAACCAACAAAGAGAGGAACACATCCACAAGGTGGAGCAGGGAGACACAGGAGCCTCGTTCCAGTGGGGGTGGATGACCCACCCTCCCAGCACGTGTCACCTGGGTTCTGGGCTTCGGTGTCCAGACATTTTCTCGAGGCTTCACGAACAGGCATGTGATGGAAGGCTGTCCCCTGCTGGTGACATCAGTCCCCAGCCCTCTCACCACTGTGGGCTCCTCTGGCCACCAGCCACACACCCTGAGCCCTCCAGGGGCCACCCAAGAGTCACCTCATTAACATAACCTCAGGTATGAGAAAGGGGCTCCTTATGAATAACAAAAGACACTTCAATCACTCAGGAAGTTGCCGATTTTGAAGCTCTGTGCCAGGAACAAGGGAAAAAGACCAGGTAGCTTTCTTTACGGCACCACCATCTGTGTCCTGGTTTTTCTGGTTCATCTACATTAAAGTTACCTGAGGGGCTTTAAATACCTACACCCAGGCCAACCGGTAGAAGGGCAGCCATGTATCCTCACCCCGCAGCAAGCCTGCCACCTCACCTGGGTGTCAGGCTTCACCTCAAGCCCTAGGAGATCCCAGCAGGAGGAGGTCAGGAGCAGCGTGGATTCCGTTTCTTCCTGAGAAGGCTCCACAGGTCAGGGGCTTGGTGCCAGCTCCAGCAGTCTGTGGGACCTGGCCACAGACAGGCTCCGCTGCTCTGTGCCAGCCAGCAGCACAGCCAGGGAGACGGTCACCCTTCAGGGACGTGAGCATATTTATTTACCCATCCACCTACTGAAGAGCATCTTGGTTGCTCCAAGTTTTGGCAAAGATGAATGGAGCTGCCACAGACATTCATGAACAGGTTTTTGAGTAGACGTAAGTTTTCAGCTCCTTTGGGTAAATACCAAGGAGCACTGTTGCTGGATCGTATGGTATCATAGTCTGTTCAGCTGCTATAACAAAACTACCATAAACTCAGTGACTTTGACAATTAAGATCACGAACTCATCCTAGAAAAAGTGCTACATATGTCATTACTGAATATTACTACGGTCACCTTCGAAGTACTCCCCTTGGGAAGCTATGAACCAACATCCGTGCCTAGTCGACCCTTCAAAGCCATTTTGGAACTCTTTTTCTGGAATGGCTATCAGAGCTGTCGTTGTATTACCCTTGGTGTCCTGAATGTCATCAAAATGTCTTTTCAATATTTCCTTTGTCTTCGGGTAAAGAAAGAAGTTATTGGGGCCAAATGAGATGAGTAGGGAGGGTGTTCCAATACAGTTATTTGTTTACTGGCTAAAAATTCCCTCACAGACAGCGCCGTGTGAGCTGGTGTATTGTAGTGATGCAAGAGTCATGAATTGTTGGTAAACAGTTCAGGTCGTCTAACTTTTTCATGCAGCCTTTTCAGCACTTTCAAATAGTAAACTTGGTTAACTGTTTGTCCAGTTGGTACAAATTCATAATGAATAATACCTCTGATATCAAAAAAGGTTTAGCTACGTCGTTTTGACTCTTGATTTGGCCTGACGGAACTTTTTTGGTTGTGGAGAATTGGCTGATTTCTATTGTGCACTTTGATGCTTTATTTCAGCGTCATATTGGTACACCCATGTTTCATCACCAGTGATAACATAGCCCAAAACATCATCTTGCCTCTCCAAAAGGTCTTGGCAAACTTCAACTCTCCTTTGCTTGAGACACTGATATCCCAAGGTTACAAAACCTTCGGGACCATTTTTGCACACACTTTTCCCATGCCAAGATTTTCAGTTAAGACTTTCCTGTTTATTGATGTTTACTTGGTCTGCTATGCTTCTCATAGTCAGCTGATGATTTTCACGCATGATTCGATGAATTTTTGCAATGTTTTCACCAGTTCTGCTACTTCTTGGCTGCCCTGACCTCTCTTCATCAGTGATGCATTCTCTCTCCGCAGAAAAACGTTTAATCCATTTGTACACTGCCGTTTTATTCATGGCATTATTCCCCATAAACTTGGACTAACACGTCCATGATTTCACTTCCACTCTTGCCAAGAAATTTAATGTTTGTTTGTTGCTCTAATTCAAACTCAGACATTCTCGCGACAGCACACAAAAACACACAATGAACACCACTCAGCAAGACACCGTCACACATCGACACAAACACAACTGTGAGACACTGATATCCCAAGGTTACGAAACCTTACCGAGTTGTTTGTACAGTGCTGCCAACGTAAGCGCATGGCAAGTTCGTGAACTTAATTGTCAAACCACGTAGAAACCGTCGGTATGTTTTGCTTGGCTTACCCTGCACCTTAATCATGTTGACTGAAAAACAGTATCAGCCAGGGGTTTCATCAGGAGAAATGATTTATTCGGGGAAAAAGAAAGGGTTGCAGCCCAGTGCACACAGACATGACAAGCCCCGGGAACACGCTGGCCTGCGTGCAGAGACGGAGCACTATTTATAGAGGGGAAAGGCAGCTATTGGAAGGGAACATTAGACCCGCAGAGCTTTATTATAGAGTCCTTCCTGTAGGGCTCACAGGATTGGAGTGAGAACGTCAAGCCGCAGCTCCTCCCACAGACCTTCCCAATAACTATGTTCGCTTCAAGTTCCAGTTCCTCTTTATCAGTTATTTTATGACTGTCTATTTAAAAATCAAAGGTTGCACACGGAATCCCAAGAATCCTTTCTTCCTCCCTTCTTCCACCCCGCCCCCCCACACACACACACCGGTTCAAGCCGTTGTTTCTCAGTGTAGTTGTGTAGGACACAGCTCCCTGGCCCGTGCTGGTGTTATGAGCCTTGCGCTTCCCCCGCACCCCATGCCAGGCGGTCGGTCTGCACTCACAGCAGCTCTGGGGGGCTGCCCGCCACTCACGGTGGCTGCGGACCCCTCATGGCAGCCATAACCTCCGGTTGCTCACCGCAGCCCAGCTCAGGGAGAACTGTTGTTCACAATCTTAGCTGTAGAGGGCGCAGCTCACTGGCCCACGTGGGACCCGAACCAGCGCCAGGGGTTAGGAGCAGGGGAACCACCTGGGCCACCAGGCTGGCCCCTTTTTTTCTTTTTTAATTGCAAGATCTAGGCAACGTGTGCCTACATTTCCACACGAAGACCTCCACCTGGGGCCCACACCTGGGCTCCAGGGTCTGCAGTGGCCACCTTCCCAGCAGGTGCCACCTTCCCAGCAGGTGCCACCTTCCCAGCAGGTGCCCCCTGCCCACTCCTGGGCAAGTCCACACCCAGCGGCTGTAGAGACTGGGAGGCCAGTGGGGGGCGGCGCGCCCACTGACCGCAAAGGGCCGCCTCCGCCGCTCCGTGGGAGGACGGGTGCCGACCGGAGGGCGCGCACGCCTCCCATCCGCCCGTCCCGGCCTCTCCCTCTCTTCCCCTCCCGCTTCCCCCACACGCCCATCCCCTACCTGTCTCCCTTCCCACTCCGCAGTCCGCGCCCTCGACAAAGATGGCGCCCGGCCGGAAAGGGCCACCGGGGTCACCTCCGGCCGGCGACAGGCCTGCGCCTCGCTTCCGGCGGCGCTCCGAGTGACGCAGGCGGGCGCGCCGTGCCGCGAGTGCCGGGGACCGTGCGGGACGCATGGAGGTCAGCGGTGGCGCTCGCGGTGGCGGCGGCGTACGTCTCCGGGCAGGCGGAAGGGGCTGCTGGGCGTGGGGCCGGGGCAGCGGGGCCGGGGGAGCGCGGCCGGGGGACCGGGACCCAGGGATGGGGGCCGGGGGAGCGCGGCCGGGGGAGCGGGACCCAGGGATCGGGGCCGGGGGAGCGCGGCCGGGGGAGCGGGACCCAGGGATCGGGGCCGGGGGAGCGCGGCCGGGGGAGCGGGACCCAGGGATCGGGGCCGGGGGAGCGCGGCCGGGGGAGCGGGGCCGGGGGAGCGCGGCCGGGGGAGCGGGACCCAGGGATCGGGGCCGGGGGAGCGCGGCCGGGGGATCGGGGCCGGGGGCGCGCGGCCGGGGGACCGGGACCCAGGGATGGGGGCCGGGGGAGCGGGGCCGGGGGAGCGCGGCCGGGGGAGCGGGGCCGGGGGAGCGCGGCCGGGGGACCGGGACCCAGGGATGGGGGCCGGGGAGCGCGGCCGGGGGGGCGGGGCCGGGGGAGCGCACCCAGGGATGGGGGCCGGGGCAGCGGGGCCGGGGCAGCGCGGCCGGGGGACCGGGACCCGGGGACGGGGGCCGGGGGAGCGCGGCCGGGGGAGCGGGACCCAGGGATGGGGGCCGGGGGAGCGCGGCCGGGGGAGCGCGGCCGGGGGACCGGGACCCAGGGATCGGGGCCGGGGGAGCGCGGCCGGGGGAGCGGGACCCAGGGATGGGGGCCGGGGCAGCGCGGCCGGGGGAGCGCGGCCGGGGGACCGGGACCCAGGGATGGGGGCCGGGGGAGCGGGGCCGGGGGAGCGCGGCCGGGGGACCGGGACCCAGGGATGGGGGCCGGGGGAGCGCGGCCGGGGGAGCGGGACCCAGGGATCGGAGGGCACCGGGCCGGGGACCCAGGCTTGGCCTGCTTCGGAGCCGCGCCCGCTGGTGCCACGCACCCCTCTGCCGCGGTCCCGCGTGGCGGCCTGCAGGCCCCTCTCGGACCGGCCGGTCTCGGGCTGGTGGCCTTCGTGCTTCGGGGCCGGTCGCTCTCCGTCCGAGGGCCCGACTTCCGGGTTTCAGGTCGCTCGTTGGTCGTCTCGGCCGGGAGCGTTCCCAGTGCTTCCCGCCGCCGGGCCCCGTGGGCGGGCGGGTGGGCCTTGGGCCAGTTCTGCCTCTTCCTGAGCCTCGGGAAGTTCGACTGCGCTTTTCACAGCGGCGGTAGTTCGCTCGTGTGGAAGTTAAAGGTGCCGCCCCTGTACCACGTCCCGAGAAATGGAAGATCAGACACCTCTGCGTTGGCAGGAGGGAGGCCGGGGCAACATCTTGTCATGCCCTGGTCACGTGCCTGACCCAGGTCACTGCATCGCCTGGCGAGCAAGTCTGGCAGACAGAATTGTTCAAAGCAGCATCGTTGGGATATGTAACAACTTCTTGGAGGAGGAAAGGTTTTCTCTGGGCTTGGCAAGATGAAGGATGATTTTCTAGGCCCTGTGGTGGGAGGTGAGGAAACCAGGCAGCAGACCCAGCCCGGCCCGGGGCGATGCAGGGCAAGGCCTGCCCAGAATGAGGGAGTGTGTTGCAGGCGCAGGAGGAGGTGATTCTGGGCCGTGTTGTGAAGTGCCTGCGTGTGTGCGTGTTTTCAGTAAGTTGGTGATTGTCTGGGGACGCTCACTGTGTATTAAAATACCCATGGAAGCTGTGGGATACAGAGCCTATGTCCAGGGTTTTCCAGAAGCAGTCTGATAGAAAATATCCTGTCCCGTTGTCGCTCTTAATCCTTAATCCTGCGGACGCTAACATTTAAAAATGCAGCTGCCCGCGCCTTGTTTGGGAGACTCCATTCAAGAGAGCGGAGCCTCGAGTCTGAGTGGTGCTCTTGGGTGACGTCAGCAATGCTGGGACTGGGAACCCGGCTGTCATGCGTCTGAGTTTTGATGTTTGGTTACATCACATCCTGAAAAACACCCTCTGACAGCTTTGCTTCAGAAAATGCTGTCATGTGCACGTAAACAGAAAGGTTTGGGCTGGTTTATGGAGACTGCAGCTGTGACGCCGTTTCATTTGTCACGTTCTTCTCTCGTGTTTGGGCCTCAAGGAAGTTCCTTCTCTCTCTCTCTCCTCAGGGCCCTGGAATCACTTGCTAGGAGTCCCACCTCCCTGCCACCCAGGCCATCATGGCGGCTCGCCTGGTGAAGCGATGCTCGTGCCTCCTGAGAGAGGCCACTTGTCTGGCCCCTGCTGCGTCTCCAGTTGGCCGACTGAGACTTGCCAGGGTGGCCCATAAGACTCTGACTTCCTCAGCTACCTCACCAACTTCCCACCTCCCAGGCCCTTTGTCGCAGCATGTGGAGAAGCCACGTGTGTTTACTCCCTACCCCGAGCACCAGGAGGTGGACTCGCTCATCGAGAAGGCCACACTGCCGGAGCAGCTCCTGGAGCTGGTTGGGGATGGTCACTGTCTGCACCACAACCATGCAGCCCTCGCGATCATCCAGCTGTCCCGCCTGCTGTCTGAGAAGCCAGCAGACAAAGCCTGGCTCCTGCAGGAGGCCCGCTTTCAGCAGCTGCTCCATCTTGTCAACAGTCAGGTGGGTCCCAACTAGTCGAGAAGCAGGCTTGGACCCCAGGTGTCCTAGGGTCCAAGCAGCGGTCTAGATCTCCAAGAACGTCCGCAGGCTTTCTGTGTTAACCCTCGCGCCGCCTGCGACGTGCATGGTGCTGTCCTCGTCCTTGGGCCGGCAGCTGGGACTCGGTGATCAGAAGCGCAGGGAATGACCTTGGTTCTTCTCCGTTCGTGAGGTGTTCCCTCCCCCTGGCAGTGTCTGGCTGACTGTGGGGACACCCTTAAAGCCGGGGGGGGGGGGTGCAGGGGTGACTGACGGAATGTCCCAGCAACTTGAGCTGGGTTGGGCATTATCTGCCCAGTCAGATCCTCAAAGGAGGAGCTTGGAGACGAGGGCAAATAAGCTCCTGTTACCTTAACTGGGTCCCCTCTTGTTCCAAGGCTGTGGTTCTGGTTGTTATTGAATACACACATAATTGGAGCAAGTTTTAGGAGACCAAAATTGTAACAGAAGTTTAAGATAGTAGCAAACTGGGAACAAAGTATTTACAATGTAAAGGGTGACCAAGCTTTCTTTGAAAAATTCTTCTGTCCAGAGAGAGATGCAGGTGCCTGGGTCTCGTGTGATACTCAGGTTCAATTCAGAGTTTGTCTCTTTCCCAGCCCTTCACACAGCAGTGTTTCTGTCTCCCACGTGCTTGGTGTGTGGGGGTTCACTTCCCCCTTGGTGGCACAGTCCCATTTCCCAGGTGGTGAGGCTGAGGCTAGGGGCCAGGAGACTTGTTCCCCCAGCAGCCAAGAGACGTAGCAAACAGCAGAGCCGCACCCCCTTCCATGAGGATACGCTCTGAGGACTGGAAACCCTGCAGGGAACAGCGGGGTCACCTCACCCAGAAACCGAGCACACCAAGGGGCAGGGAGGCACGGGTGCAAGAGGGCAAGGCTGCTTTCAGACTGCTGGGTGCAGGCTCTGCTTCTGCCACTCCCACAGACGGTGGGGTGCCATGTGAGCTAGAGTTTGACTTGCTGTATCGCCCAAGAGCTGGTGGTGGTGGCAGCAGGCGGCCCTGCCAGCTGCTCATCACCCAAAGCTGGGGTGTTTGGGGCAGGCAGGCGTCTGTTTACCCACACATCTCAGGGCAAAGGGCTGTGTGCAGCTTCAGGCACCAGGGCACCAGGCTGAGGGAACTGTCACAGCTGCCATGTTGGAGGAAGGGGTTTAGGGGTTGGGGCTTGTCTGACTCAACATTTGTGATTTTCTTGAAGAAATGTCAATGTGTTTTTAATGGCTAAAAATGGTCATTGCCGTAAGTGAAAACCTGGGTTGGGTGACAAACGTCACCCTTAAAGGCCTGCAGGTCCCGTGACCCCAAGTCGCAGTCCCACAGGCTTCAGTCAGACTTTGCTCTGGACTCAGCAGCTGTGCCTGCAGCCCCAGGCACGGTTGGTCAGCCCGTGTAACCAGCCACATCAGTCGGGTTTGTGTTAGGGAGACGGGCAGTGTCTCTCATTACTCAGTTCCTACTTGCAGGTGACAGCAGGCAGCTCTGACGGGAGTTGCTAGAGGCTGGAGAGCCAGGCTCCGCACTCAGCCCAGTCCCTACACCCACCCCACACCCACCCCCGTGGGCTCCCACGTGTGACCTTGCCTGTGACCCGACCTCCTCCCGCCCCCCCCCCCCAGATAACTGCAGTGTGGCACGGGACCCTCGTGAAGCTGCTCCGGAGCCTGTATGCGCTGGAGATCCCGGCGGCGTCCAGGGAGCTGCGGTCCGTGGAGCAGGAGGTCCGCTGGAGAATGCGCAGGCTCAAGTACAAGCACCTGGCCTTCCTGGCCGAGTCCAGCGCCGTCTGCATGCAGGAGCGGGGCTCCCAGGAGCTGCTGGCTGAGCTGCTACTGCACCTGGAGCGGCGCTGGGCAGAAATCGACGACAGCCGCACGCTGGTGGCCATCCTGGTGAAGACCGGGCACCTCTCGGAGTCGCTGATGAACCGCCTGGAGGACAAGGTACTGGGGCCGGGCTGCGGGAGAGCAGAGCCTGGACTCGCCCCTCACTGTCCTCCAAAGTGACCTCATGCAGTAACCCGGAGCAGGCCTGGCCTGGGCCTGCCCCACGGCTCAGCGGGTAGCTAGCGCTTCGTAGAGGGGGCCCCAGCCCAGCCCCGCAGCCTAGTCAAATTCAGCGCCCGCTCCCATCGTGGCGGGGGCTGGCCCAGATGGCTGCCACAGCAAACTCCTCAGCTCATGGGCCCTGGGTCCCCTGCACTGGGGCCTGGGGATAAGTTTGGCTGCGGACATGCCGCCCTGGGCCCTGCGCAGATGCGCCCATGTTTAGTAAGCTCAGGCGCAGTCGCTGTCTCGCAGGGGCTGCACTGCATGGGACCCCTGGCCCCCAGGCCACCGAGCTGACCCTGCCGGCTGTGGTTGACAGTGCCTGGAGCTGGTGGAGCAGTTCGGCCCTGAAGAGCTGCGCAAGGTGCTGGTGGTGCTGGCGGCTCAGAAGCGGCGGTCGGTGCCCTTGCTGCGGGCCGTCTCGTACCACCTGGTCCAGAAGCCCTTCCCCCTGACCAAAGGCGTCCTCCTGGACCTGGCCTATGCCTACGGTGAGCCCCTGCGCCGGGCGGGGTGGGACACTCTGGCCGCAGCCGTGTCAAATTCGGTGCCCGCCCACCCATGGCAGACACTGGCCCAAAAGGCTGCCACAGAAACACTGGCTCATGGGCCCTGAACCCTCTGCTGGGCTTCAGGGATAAATTGGTTACAGACACCGAGCTCCTAGACCTAGAGGCCGGCGCCTGTGGAGGGGAGGCACCAGGTAACCCCCCGGGTCTGCTCTGTCCGAAGGCAAACTCGGCTTCCACCAGACGCAGGTGTTCCAGCGCCTGGCTGCAGACCTGCTGCCCTATATGCCCAGCCTCACGTCCGGCGAGGTGGCCCGCTGCGCCAAGTCTTTCGCCTTCCTCAAGTGGCTCAACCTGCCCCTGTTCGAGGCCTTTGCCCAGGTGAGCGGGGTGCACACCGGGCCTCGGCCCCACCAGCCAAAAACACTCCCCCGGTGACACCTTGGGGTTTCCACTCTGCCTTATTTGGACAAGTGGCACTCAGTGAGAGAAAACTAAGAACTGAGTCCCACCATCTTGGGGTGGCTAGTGGGGAGCCCTGCAGACAGTGAGGCTGAGAACCCACTGAGCTCCCCGAAACAGAATAGAAGAGAGGCGAGGCCCACACTTAGGCGTCAGAGCTGGCTGCTTCCCTGGCTAGTGTGTGTGGGAAGCCATGTGGGGACGGTTTCCTGGGGCCCCGGGCCTTCGCGGGTGGCTGCTGCTGGGGGGCTGGGATGTGGGGCACTCACGCTGCTGCCCGTGGCCCAGCACGTCCTGAGCAGGGCCCAGACCATCAGCCTGCCACACCTGTGCAATGTGCTCCTGGCCTTCGCCCGGCTGAACTTCCGTCCAGAGCAGGAGGAACCCTTCTTCAGCCTGGTACGATCTTCGCACCCTCCCCCCCCCACCCTCTCTTCCCTCTCCCCACAGGGGTGGGGGTGGGGTGTCTGGATTGTCTGCGGCATCATGTGCAGTCTAGCGTGCTGGCTGTGTGGCCCAGAGCAGGCATTCGAGGTCGGCTTCCTGTAACTCTCCTAACGCCCTGCTGAGGCCCGGTCACCTTGGTGGTCCCCTTCAGAGGCCCACTGGCAGAGCCCAGGGCGCCCCGCATGTGGACCGGGTTGGCCCTGGCCCACAGCGCACCATCCCAGCCGGCAGCTGCTTCCCTTTCCGGCCCTCCTGTTCCTCTTGGGGCCAGAAACACCTTCCCCCATCCTGGGCCTACTCGCAAAGTTACAAGCTTGTGCCACACACAGGCCCCTGCCAGTGTGGAGACACTGGGAAAGCCCAGCCGGATGTTCTCTGTCCAGATTGGTTCTGGGGATGGGGAGGCTTTCTGGTAACCTTCCTGGGGGCCAAGCCTGACCAGAGGGCCTCAGCCGGGCTTGCTGCCGTCACCACCTTGGTCTCAGAGGCCCCTCTGCACTCCCCCTGCCCCCGCCCGTCCAGGTGCACGAGAAGCTGGGGTCACAGCTGACCAGCCTGGACCCAGCCCTGCAGGTGGACGTGCTGTGGGCCCTGTGTGTGCTGCAGCAGGCGCGGGAGGCCGAGCTGCAGGCCGTGCTGCACCCCGACTTCCACACCCGCTTCCTAGGTGAGCAGCGGAGCGTCCCTCCTGCGTGGGGTGAGCCCATCCCCCCAGGAGTGCACAACCAGCACGCTGGGGCCCTGCTGCCTGGCAGAGACGGGGAATACCTGCTGGCCAGGGCACCCCCACGTTTGCTGCTCTGTCTTCTCCCTCAGGTGGCCCCGCCCTGCTCACTGTGTGTCCCCCCTCCCATAGGCAGCGGGTCCCCGAAGGACCAGGGCACCTTGCAGAAGCTGCTACACGTCAACAGCACCGCGCGGCTGGAGCACCCTGAGTACACGGGCCCCCTGCTGCCCGCCTCAGCCTCGGTCCCCAGGCCGTCGGCCAACAGGAAGGTGACGCCCTTGCAGAAGGAGCTGCAGGACACGCTGATGGGGCTGCTGGGGACCCCCGAGAGGGGCAGCTTCATGGTGGTCACCCAGTACGGCTGGGTCCTGGGTGAGGGCTCCCCCACTCTCCGACCTGGTCGGTGTGGGGGCTCATTCCACACCAGGGGCTAAGCACAGGGCCAGGGGCTGCGGCTGCAGTCTGGGGCACGTCCCCAACATTTCCATGCTGTGCCCCCTCCCCCAGACGCTGAGGTGCTGCTGGACGCCGACGGCCAGTTCCTGCCCCTGAGGGAGTTTGTGGCCCCCCACCTTGCCCCACCCTCTGGGAGTCAGCCACTGCCCCCCGGGGCCAAGAGGTGGGTAACACTCCACTCCGGGCCCTGACTCGGCTCTTCTCTGGCCCAGCCCTTCCCGCGGGGCAGGGAGCAGCCAGCACCCAGCACCCCTCTCCCCCCAGGCTGGCCTTCCTGTGCTGGGAGTTCCCCAACTTCAATAGCCGAAGCAAAGACCTGCTGGGCCGCTTCGTGCTGGCCCGGCGGCACGTGTTGGCCGCCGGCTTCCTGGTGGTGGATGTAAGTACTGCTGCTGGGCTCTCCCTGACACGTGAGGGAGGGGCGCTTCCAGGGTCACTTGTCCAAGTGTGAGCAGGGCCTCAGGTGAGGCAGCCCCCCGGTGTGCCCTCTGGGTGCTGTCCCGGGGGGGCCTTTGTCACCTCTCCTGCCCCTTGCAGCAGCAGCGCTGTGACTGGCTTTATGGGCCACCTTTAAGATCAAAGCCACTCTGGGCGCCATGCAGTTCTGAGCCCTCTCCAGCGTGGCGACCTTCCCACCCCAGCTCTGTGCCTCCTTCGGGATTTAGGGGCCAGGGCTGTGGTGTGGCTACCACTGGCTGAGCAGGGGTCCCGCCCACGCTGGTCCATCACCCACCCCCCAGGTACCCTACTACGAGTGGCTGGAGCTCAAGTCTGAGTGGCAGAAAGGTGCCTACCTCAAGGACAAGGTGCGGAAAGCAGTGGCCGCGGAGCTGGCCAAGTGACCTGTGCCCCAACGTGGGCCCTGGGCGGCAGGAGGTGGCACCCTCGGGGCAGGCCTCAGCCAGGAGGGGCGGGCCAGCAGCTCTGAGTGGCAGGTTGCCCTGTGGGTAATAAATCTTTAGTTTTGGTTTTCAACACCAGGCGGCCTCCATGCTTTGTCCCAACCCCGCGCCAGCCATCCAGCGCTCGTGCACCTGTCTGCTATGGCAGGCGGGCGGGTAGTTGCCTGGGGCTCTGCCGTGTGCCCTCCACCTCCATCGGCGGGGAGGGGGGCTGCCGTTCCTGACCACCCTGTTGCCCCAGCTGTCCCCGCTTCTCTCTGCCCTCCACAGGGGACCCTTCTCGTGTACACACATAGCTGCCTGTGGCTTAGGGCCTGCAGCCAGCACAGACCGAGTCCTGGAATCGTGAGGCCAGTTGGGTGTCAGTGCCTGGCTTGGGGTTCTAATTGAGGTGTGATCGCTGTCCTGGGGGGACCCTCATGGCCTGTGCTGACAGCTGGCATGAGGGCACTGGCTCTGGAGCAGAAGACGAGCTCACCCGGCTGTCAGTGCGGGGCTGGGGGAGACTTCACTCGTCACACCCAGACTGGAGTGTCATCGTGTTGTCCCCACTACAGGAGCCACCCAGGCGCAGTGCTGCCTGGTGCTGGAGGGAAGCAGGCTTCCCCTTCTCGTTTCTCCCCAGACTCCCGCTGGCAGGACAGCACTGGATGAGGGGAGGTTGGGCGCTGCCACAGGCCCAGGGGACAGAGTGCAGCCAAGGAGAAGGGCCACCTCCCCAGCACAGTGCCCCGTCCCAGCTGTGCCCTACCCCTTCCCAGGTGGTGCCTCCCATTAAAGCCACGGGTGGAGGGGAAACCATTGGACGCGAGTCCCTCTCATTTGCACAGGCTGGCGGGGCAAGGGCAGCTAGAAATGGCTTTCTGGAGCCGGCGACAGCACTCCCAGGCTAGGTGAGGGAGCAGGGAGAGCATTCCGAAGGGAGGACCACTGAGGGCAAGGGCCTCCAGTGCCTCCAAAGACGCACCGGCCTATCCTGTCCCCACCAACTGGCCTGGTGCTCGCAGGTGCCGGTGCCCTCAGCAGCTTCCTCTGGGAGTTCACCCAGGACGCTGGTGGGACACACATCTCACCTGACCACAAGGACCTGTGCCGCCCTTTGTCCTCACTTGCCCCTTGTCCTTTGCCACTGGCAATCGCCAACCTCCTCCATTTCTATTTCGTATTTTTAAAAATGTTCTCTGGAGAAAGCGCATAGCTTTACGAGCTGGATCTCCACCCACAGTTCTCTGGGGGCTCATCCAGGTTGCTGCATGCACCTCTGGTCCCTCACGTGTCACTGCGTTTTGACTGTGAACCTGTTTTCATTTGTCTGAGGTAAACTGCCAGCTTATATGAAGTTCAGGGGTCGAGCTAAGAATTAGCCAAACTTCTCCAGAGTCACTGCCATCACCCCACGTTGCCAGCAGCTGAGGGAGCGGCAGGGCTGGCCTGGCTGTGCCTGAGCTCTGACAGGTGGTGGGTGCTTCTCACTGGTGTTTCCCTGAGGGCTGCTGGTGTGAGGCACACGCTTTCATTCTCATCGTCTCAGTGGGTCTGAAGTGATGTCTGACTGGGGGGTGTGGGTTTTATTTCCATGATGACATATGACACCTTGTTATTTTCGTGTGCTTTGTGTCCATAATCTTGCCAGATATACCTACTTAGATCCTTTGTCTAGTTTTTCATTAGGTTGTCTTACTACTGAGTTTTAAGAATTCTTTATATGTTCTAGAAACAAGTCTCTTATCAGGTAAATGATTTGCAAATATGTTCTTTAGATGTGTTGTATTTTCACTTTCTTGATGTCAGTACCACATCCTGCTTTCTTCATAAATTTACGTGGTTCTCTTGGGTAGCACTTCTCCACTTGTGCGCCCTTCAGACCATTTGTTTCCAGCAGCTCTATGATTTTCTGGCTCTGCCAGCACCGCAGACTGGGGACCCCGGGCACTGAGCAGAGCAGAGCAGAGCACACACATCCCTGCCTCATTCCCAGGCAGAGGACATTCCGTCTCACTGTCAAGCATGGTGTTAGCTGTGAGGCTTTTGTACACCATCTTCGTCAAAGTTTATGTTAACTTGCTGAGATTTTGAAAACCTGAGTGGCTGTTGGGTTATGTTAAATGCTTTTTCTGTATTGATTGATAATTTTTCTTGAGCGTGTTGGTATGGAGGGTGACTTTGATTTTCAAGTGTTGAACCACCCTTGCACACCTGGAATAAATTACAGTTTGTCACAGTGTAGAATTCTTTTTATACATTGTTGGGTTTGATTTGCCAATGTTTTATTGAGAATTTTTGTGTGTAAATTCGTAAGAGAGATTGGTCTATAGTGTTTGTTTGGGGTACTATCTTTGCCTGGTTTTGATATCAGGGTATTTCTTGTCTCATAAAATGAGTTTGGAAGTGTTCCCTCTTCTATTTTCCCGAAGAGGTTGTTTACAATTGTTAATTCTACTTTAAGTACTTGGTAGAATTCTCATGAGACCATCTGGGCCTGAAGGTTTCTTTTAAGAAGCTTTTAAATCACAAATTCAATTTCTTCCATGGTTCTAAGACTATTCAGATTATCTATTTCATCTTGCTTAAATTTTGGCAGATTTTAATTTTCAAATAATTGATTCATTTCTTCAGAGTTGTTGAATTTATGAGCATTGTTTGTAGCATTCACTTGGTATCCTTGCAATGGCCCCGATTATTAGTCAGTGTTCTGCAAACAGAAGAACAGCACATATACAGATAAATGTAAGAATTGGCTCCACACCCTGCTGTTAGGAAGCTGGAGACCCAGGGGGGCCAGTGCTGGTGGGATAATTCAGCCCCAAGTCCAAAGGCTGAAGAACCGGCTGCTCCAATGTCCGAGGGCAGGAGGTGGACATGGGAAGGGATGAGGGAGGGAGCGAAGTCATCTTCCTTCACCTTCCTGTACCTCTGGGCTCCCAGCAGGTGTGCTCAGTCACCAAGTCAGACGCTGTCCTCTCCAGAGATGCCCTCCCAGACACCCAGAAATAATGGGCTCTCCTGAGCCTGTCACGTTGACATGTAAAATCAACCATCACAGCCCCCGTTGCACTCCTGATACTGGTCATTTGTATCTTCTATTTGTCACTCTTGTTAGAGGTTTATCAAATTTTATTGATTTTTCAAAGAACCATTTCTTGTTTCATTGACTTCCTCTTTCTGTTTTCAATGTCATTGATTTCTGTTCTTGACTTTATATAACTTTGAGGGATTAGAGACCTTTCTTTTCTGATGTCCTGTAAATACCCCTCAGCCCCAGTTAGGCTGCAGAGCACATACTTTGTAAACGTACTGAAATATGCCACCAATTTTAATATGATTCCTATGCAAATATATTTGCTGCTAAACATAGAAATAGCACATCAAAAAAGATTTGTTGCAATTCAAATTTGTAAAAACCAGAGAATCTAAATGCACCGCTCCTTAAGTATCCTCCGGAAAAACCACCCAGTGTTTTCCACATCCTTCCACACAAGTTACTTGATTCTTCATGTGGGGTTTCCTCTTTCTTCAGACTTCCAGACCACATACTTTGTATTTTTATTTTCATTCAATTCTGTGTTTTTACTATCTTTCTTGGGGTGCTTCCTCTCTGACCTGTGGGTTATTTAGAAGTGTGTTACTTCAGGTGTTTGGAGATTTTTCCATTGTCTTTCTGTCACTGGTTTCCACTTGGAGTCCATTGTGGTCTAAGCACAGAGTCTGATCTCAGTTATTTTAAATATATTGATGTTTGTTTTATGGCCCTATGGCTTGGGAAATGTTCTCAGCATTAAAAATGGGTATATTCTGCTGTCGTGTGTAGTACTCTGTTGCTTGGATGCTGTCCTATGCCTCAGGACCGGGTGGGGGGGCTATCTGGTCCCCCAGGGGAGGGACAGTGCTTCCTGGGGTTCCCCTTGCCAGTACCCCCCCCTTCCCCTGTGTCCTCTGTCTTGTGGGGTGGCTTGGGCCCAGTGGGGAAGGAGTGTGCTTCCCTTGGCCGCCTCCCCTGATCCTTCTGCCAGGCTCCCCTAGATTTGTCGGCAGGACTGCAATTCTTGGGAGGCATACACCCACCTGGTCCTTCTGGTAGTAGGCTGGGGGTCAGGAAATGCCATGCCTAGGTCCTCCTCTGTTGGGTTGGGCTGCTCTGCTGTTCCTTCAGTCCTGGGGCGCCGCGTGTTTCCAGCAATTACTGTTGGATTACTCGGAGGAGCGGAAACGCCCATGCCTCTGCATTCCCCCAGGCCCCGCTGAAGGGCTTTAGGTTTCTGGGAAGTCGGTGTGCTGGCCAGATATGATGGCCAACTGGTAGACGACTGGCAGAGCAGTGGGGTTAAGGGGGACCCAGTAAGGCAATGGGGAAGGGCCCCAGGAGGAGGCAACTTAGAACCACTTGGGCAGGGAGGAGCAGGAGGCGCGCCAGGGGGTCGATGGACAGATTTCCAAAGAGGAGGAGCAGGATGCGGGCGTAGGCTGGGGCGTGGTGTCCCCCACGTGGTGTCCCCCACGGGGTAGCAGAGCGATGCCCAGCAGGCAGGCCTTGGCTCCAGGGGCTCCAGGTGGAGCCAGCAGAAGACAGGATGGAGAATGCCCGCCAACAACGGCAGCTCTGATCCCCTGCCCCGCCCCCACCCAGCTCGGGTGGTAACAATGTCCGTCTGTCTCCCGGAGCCTGGCACAGGGCGGGTGCTCGGGCACACGCACATCTCAGAGGCTCGCGGAGGGAGGGCTGGCGTCCTTGGGGGCGTGGCAGGGGCGATTCTGGGAACGAAGGAAGGCGTGTTTCTTCCTCTTCCATCACCGAGCGAAAGCCGAGGGGTGGGGCTGCGCGGAGCTCCGGGGACCGTCCTTTCCCACCGGCTCCGGTTGCCATGGAGTCAAGAGGTGGTTGTCATGGAGACTGACGTGCGAGGAGCAGCCAATCAGTGCGGAGCTGCGTCTCCAGCTCACCTCTTGGATGGAGGCATCAGGCTGGGCGGGGACCGCCGGCCCGTACAGGTGGGGGCCGGGAGGCAAGGAAGGGGGCCTGCGCCGCCGCCTCCCCCAAAGTTCCCCAGCACCCCAAAGTCTGGCAACCTGTCTCCTCTTCCCGACCCAGCTAAAGGGCGATGCCACCCTGGGGTCGGCCCAGCTTCCAGCTGACTGAGAACCTTTTTCCCGTAAGGGGGTGGGAGGGATGCTGCGGGAAAGGCAGGGCCGCGCATGGCGGGAGGAGGGTGCACTGGGTGGAGGGAGGGAGCCGCCCCCAGCCCCCACCTCCTGCGCACCGCTCCGCTCGGCTCCGCAGTGCCTGGCGCGCCCGCGCACGCTCACTCGGGGCGCCGAGCGGGCGGGGCGGCGCTGACGTCATCCACTGAACCCCCCCCCATCCCCCGGGCGAGGGGCGGTGGCCGCACAGGCTCCACGGGACAGACGCACGGACTGACCCGGACTGAGGGACGGGCGCAGGGCCAGGCCATGCCCGGGGAGGCGACCCGCACGGAGCTGCTGCTGGCAGAGGCGGGCGGGCCTGGGTCCCGCACAGGTGAGGCCGCGCGCTTTGCGCCGCGTGCGTCTCCCCCGCCCCTCTGTCCCTGTCTCCTGTGTCTGCCACCCCCCGCCCCCGCCGGTCCGTTCGGCGCCCTGACCTTCCATGCACCTGAATGCTGACCCCTGCCCTGGCTCCCCGTCAGGACTGCGGGTGAAGCAGGTCGGACGCAAGGGCCTGCAACCGCCCTGGGCTCCGTGCACGCTATTGTCTGCGTGGAGCTGCGGACCTGACGGACCTGGGCGGCTTCCCAGCTGCAACCCCCGGCCCCTGGGGACACCTACCCTGCCCCCAGATGCCTGAGGGCCGCTCGGGGAAGGCGACTTGTCCTGGAGGGAGAAGTGGGAAAGGAGCTGGCGCCTGGGGCAGCCAGAGGAGCACTGTGGGTTTGGGAGGTTGGAGGCCCTGGGGAGCAGCGGCCGGGTGTGCAGGCCCACGTCCTTGGAGAGGCTAGGTCAGCAATGGTGGAAGCCAAGGGCGTGTGCTTGGCCTGGGAAGACCAGCCAGGGTGGCCCCGCAGGTCAGCCATGTGTGTCTCTGGGAGGGTCAAGGGCATCTTGCTGTGGACGAGATGTCACCTGAGGATGGACCAGTGCTGGGTCCAGGGACCTGGCCTCCCTCTGCAGTCCAGTAAAGGAGGTGCGGGGGGTCCCCAGATGCAGAGTGTGGGGATGGCCCTCCTTAGGCTGCTTGATGCCCTTGAATGAGTCACTAAAACCTTTGACCTTTAAGGTTACTTTCCACTCCAGCCTTGGCCCAGCTCCACCTTTACCCTGCCCTGGACACGGGTTCACTTCGGGTGAGCAGGGGTACCTCGCCAGGTTCAGGGCCCAGAGCCCAGTCTTGGGCACCCAGCCTGCCCGACACACCCACCTCCAGGCTTTGGGTGTTCATCACATCCCAGTGGACCCAAAGGACCCCCTTCTCAGCACCCCCTGGCCACCCCAGCACCCAAGCAGTGTGGCCCAAGGGCTTCAGGCTCTGCCACTGCTGTGGGCAAGTGGGCAGCCTGGGGTGGGGCACCCTTTTGGAAGCTTCACCTTGAATCCATGCAATACTCCACTCGGCAGACAGCAAGCTGAGGCACGGGACACGCTGTGCCTGGGGCTGGAATGTTCCAGGGTCGAGCAGAGTGCAGACCCCTGGCCCCGGGGCCCTCTGACCTGGAGGTCACTGGAGAGTCTGTCCTGCCAAGCCTAGCGAGGCAGCAGACTTTGTGCTGGGAGACGGGGCGGTGTCATCACTGCCCAGCATCTCAGACAGAAGTCAGGGTCCCGTGTGTGTCACCCCACACCCTGACCCCAGGGTGCTCCCCATGGTCCAAGCTCTTGGAACTTGTCCTCAGAGGTAGCAGTTTGCTTCCCTGCTCACACCCCTTCCCTTCCCGTGGGCCCACCTGGGCTCAGGGCAGGCACCAGCCCCCACATGCCCTTCTCTCTCCACAGATCGGTCCTGCGACGTGGCTGCGGCCACCACCCCGAGAAGGGACAGGCTGGAGCCCTGTGCCCTGACCCCAGGGCCCAGCGCCCTGGCTCTCACGTTCCTGCCCAGCAAGCCCGGC
This sequence comes from Rhinolophus sinicus, assembly GCF_036562045.2. Taxonomy (NCBI): domain Eukaryota; kingdom Metazoa; phylum Chordata; class Mammalia; order Chiroptera; family Rhinolophidae; genus Rhinolophus; species Rhinolophus sinicus. The sequence continues at coordinate 116,620,641 of NC_133758.1, forward strand.
GCCCGGCTCCCACCCGAGGGAGCCAGCTGGGATGCAGGGCCCCACCGGGCACCCTCAGCCTGGGCAGTCCCGACGGAGGGTGGCCCCAGCCCAGGGCCCCCTGAGGTCCAGCCCACTGAGAGGCCTCTCCCAGGCACCCTGGAACCCCGGATTGTGATGGGCGAGGAGACATGCGGGGCACCCCTGCCGTCCCGGGAAGCCCTGCCAGAGCTCAGGGACCAGGAGGGTGGGCCTGGCAGCCTGAGCCCACCCCCTGCGTTGTGTTCTCAGGGTGACCTTGCTGTGCCTTTCCCTGCCTTGGACCCCGATTCCTACTTCACGCCTCCCTCCACCCCTAGTGAGACCGCTGCCCCACTGCTCCCCGGTCCTGGGGATGCCCAGGCTGAGCCCGGGGACTCGACACCCGCCTCGCCTTCGGGCTCCTACGTCACAGCGGATGGGGACAGCTGGGGCTCATCCCTGTCCTGTTCCCTGAGCCTGCTGGCCCCGGATGAAGGGCTGGACGTGCCCTCAGCCTGGGGCTTCTCCCCACCAGGGTCTGAGGCTGACGAGCAGGAGCTGCCCCATGTGGGGTCCCCGGGGTCCCTATCCCCAGAGTCCAGCCTTTCAGGGGACAGCAGCTCTTCCTGGGACCAGGAGGGCCACTTCTTTGAGCTGGACTTTCTGGCCAATGACCCAATGATCCCGGCTGCCCTCCTGCCTTTCCGGGGCAGCCTGATCTTCCAGGTGGAGGCTGTGGATGTGACGCCACTAGCCCCCGAAGGGGAGCGTGGGCAGCAGGAGGCCCCTGGCGGGGACCTGGCAGGCGAGGACGACAATGACAGCACATTCGCCTCCTCCCTGCAGTCGCTGTCTGACCTCTCCATCACCGAGGGCGTGGACGAGGCCTTCGCCTTCTGGGATGACAGCTCAGCCGCCTCTTCCGACCCAGACTCAGCCTCCTACGCAGGGGCGGATGAGGAGAGGCTATACAGCGGGGAGCCCCACGCGCAGCCCCCCACCCGGCTCCAGGATGGCCCTGAGGAGGAGGCCTCTCCTGGGGTCTCCCAGGGAGAGACCAGCTGGGCCACCGAGGTCACCGGGGCGGGCCCCACCTCAGGCTGGGTGTCCGCTGCGGCCCTACAGGAAGCCCCAGGCCTCACAGGGGTGACCCCTCAGGCCCAGCAGGGAGGGGTGGGCTCCTCCGTAGGAACAGCACCTGTTGCCACAGCCACACCTGAGCCCCTGGAGGAGGGGGCTGGCTCTGCCTTAGGCCTGGAGTCCCCAGCCCCTCCCTGGACCACGCAGTGGGAGGTGGGCCTTGACAGCGGCCCAGAGGCTCAGCAGAACCTGGAGGAAGATGCAAGCCAGGTGCCCCCGCTGGGTGGAGAGAACCCTATCCCTGGGGTGACCACACATCTGTCCCTGCAGGATGCAGGCCTGCCCTCGGGCCAGGGGCCTGCCACTGCAGCCAGCCCTCGGGCCCTGCAGACAGACGCAGGATGCATCCCAGGGACCGAGCCCATGGCCACCACAGCCCAGTGGGAAGGAGGCCAGACCTTGGGACTGAAGCCACTGCCTGAGGAGGACTCAGGCGGCACTGGAGACCTGGAGCCTCCAGCCTTGGACCAGACTCAACAGGGTGGCCCAGAGCCAGCTGCAGACACCGGGACACCCTGGGCCTCGCATGGAGATACAGGTCCCCCCAAGCCCGCCTCAGAGATCCCAGATGTCCCCGAGCCCATTGTGCAGGACCCAGATGCCTCTGAGCCCACCTTGGAGACCCCAGACCCCTTAGAGCCCACCATGGAGGCCCCAGACACTCCTGAACCCACCTCGGAGACCCCAGACCCCCTAGGACCCACCATGGAGGCCCCAGACACCCCTGAACACACCTCGGAGGCCCCAGAACCCCTAGAGCCCACCATGGAGACTCCAGACCCCCCTGAACCTGCCTCGGAGACCCCAGACCCCTTAGAGCCCACCATGGAGGCCCCAGACACCCCTGAACCCACCTTGGAGACCCCAGAAACCCTAGAGCCCACCATGGAGGCCCCAGATGCCCCTGAGCCCACCTTGGAGACCCCAGGCCCCCTAGATCCCACCATGGAGACCCCAGACACCCCTGAACCCACCTTGGAAGCCCAAGACATCCCCAAACCTGCCTTGGAGGCCCTGGACACCCCCAAGCCCACTGCAAAGATCCAGGACTGCCCACATCCCCCCACAGAGGCCCTGGACCCTCCAGACCTCCCCAATGAGGTCTTGGGGCCCCCCAAGCCAGCCTTGGAGATCCTGGACCCTCCGCATCCCCCCACAGAAGCCCTGGATGCCCCTGGACCTACTTCTGGTGGGGAGGAAGCAGCTGAGGGCCTGCTGGCACCCAACAGAGTGGCCTATTCCTATGCCCACCTGCCTTGTGGAGGGAGAGCTGAGCCCTGCTTGCCCCTGAAGGAGGCCCCAGGAGTTGAGAAGCAGAGGGCTGGAGGCCTCAAGCCAGCACCCCAGAGCACCGGGAAGACTCCTGGAAGTGGCTGCCCCAAGGTTGGCCTGGTGCGGCCACCGAGCACAGCAAAAGAGGAACGAGCCACCCTGGGACCCCAGCTTCCTGCCACCATGGCCTCAGAGGCCAAGCTGGGTTCTTGCCCAGAGTCTCCATCAAGGGCTGTGCCCAGGCCAGGTGGGGGCTGCCCTGAAGAGCCTGCCCCCACATCTCCACCACCCTCCCCGCTGCTGCCACCGCTGCCGGAGCCTGTGCGAGGCCCAGGCGGTGAAGAGCAGGCCCAGGCGGCACCTGGAATTCTCGGCTCATCCTCACCACAGCCCCAGGACAGGCTCCCAGGCCCTGAGCCCTCTGCTCCTGGAGTCCTCGTGGGGACAGCTCCGCCCCGGTCAGCGTCCCCTGTCCTCGGCCCTTGCCAGGGCCCCCAGGAAGACTCTGTGGAGGGTATGGAGCTCCGGGGCACTCTCAGCCTCCCCCCGCCCCAGGCAGGAGCCCAGTGGGCAGTGGCTGCCTTCTCAGGAACCACAAACCCCCCTGGGGCCGGGCAGCAGGTCAGCCTCCGGCCCCACTCTCCCCTCCTCAACCTCAAAGTGGCCCCCGTGGGGGATACCCATGCCAAAGACCCGGCCTTGCGGATCCCGCCCCCCTGCCAAGTGCCTCCTGGCTCTGGGTCTCACAGCCCGGCCAGTCCTCAAGGGCTCCCAGCCGCGGAGCAGCAGGATGACCAGGACAGCCTGGAGGAAGGTGAGGGTCCGGCCTGGGGCATTGTCTTGCCTGGGGGCTGAAGGTGGCGGGATGTGGGGCCGGGCCATCCTCACACGCCTCCTGTCCCCAGAGTCACCCCGGGCTCCCAGCTCAGGCCAGCACTCGGACAGCCATGGGGAGTCGTCAGCTGAGCTGGAGGAGCAGGACCAGTCAGGACCACAGGCCGCACAGTGCCTGGCCCAGGTGCTGCCCGGGGAGGGTGCGCCCAGGGCTCCCCACACGCCCTTGGTGCTCAGACTGGCCCTTCCCCAGGCCTCGGCCAGTGGCAGCGAGGACACCGTGGCCAAAGCCAAGCAGAGCCGCAGTGAGAAGAAGGCCCGAAAGGTGTGCTGGGGCCCTGCTCCCTTGGGGAGGAGCCAGGCTGGCCAGACGACCCACCCACTCAGGACCCTTCCCACCCGTGGCTGGCGAATCCCGTCGCTGGGGGCCCTTAGGCGAATGCAGTGATCGGACACGCCAGCCTGAGCCCAACGCCCTGCTCTGCACATGGGGTTCCAGGGTCCACGGGGTCCCCCTCCCCGGCCGTGTGCCGCCGCCCCTGGCCTGCTAGCCCCTCCATTCTGCGGGGACCCAAGTGGCACTCAGGCCTGAGCCTGCCATGCCCCCAGGCCATGTCCAAACTGGGCTTGAGGCAGATCCAGGGCGTCACCAGGATCACCATTCAGAAGTCCAAGAACATCCTGTTTGTCATCGCCAAGCCCGACGTTTTCAAGAGCCCCGCCTCGGACACCTACGTGGTCTTCGGGGAGGCCAAGGTGGGCTGCGGGGCGGGGCGGGGGCTGCGGGGCTTGGCGGGGGCGGGGCTTGTGGCGGGGGCGGGGCTGACAGCTGCGCCCGGTACTGCAGATTGAGGACCTGTCCCAGCAAGTGCACAGAGCCGCTGCTGAGAAGTTCAAGGTGCCCGCGGAGCCCTCCATCCTGGTCCCCGAGTCAGCGCCTGGGCCGCGGGTGAGGCCAGAGTGCGAGGAGGACAAGGACGAGGAGGAGGTGAGGGTCAAGATGGGAGGGGGGGCAGACTCCGGCGGGGGAGGGGCAGCCCCAGCACCTCCTGCTGGCCCCTCCAGGTGGACGAGGCTGGGCTGGAGCTTCGGGACATTGAGCTGGTGATGGCACAGGCCAACGTGTCCAGGGCCAAAGCCGTGAGGGCCCTCAGGGACAACCAGAGTGACATCGTCAACGCCATCATGGTGAGTGACTGGCCTGCCTGATACGCCCTGATGCTGGCTCTGCTGACCCCCTCCCCAGCCTGACCCTGTGTCCACATCTCCTGCAGGAGCTGACCATGTAGCCACTGACCCGCTCCCCGGCTCGATCCCTGCCCCCAGCTCTGCTGCTCAATAAATGGGTGTCTCCGCCTCTCTGTTCCTGCTCCAGCTGCTCCCCAACAGCCTCTGGCTAAACGGGTGTGACGGGGCGAGGACACTTCCTGGAGCCACGAAACACCCAAGGACAGTGGTGGTCCTCCCCCATGTCACCCGAGGGTGGTGGTCTTCCCAGTGTCCCCAGAGGATGGTGGACCTTCCCCCTAGTCCAAGGGTGGTGATTCACCCCCGCTGTTCCAGGGGCACTGACTTGGCCCAGAGATTGTAGGCAGTCCGGTCACTGGGCTGTGGCCCAAGGTGTAGCCTGGGGACTGGAGGTCTGTAAGGACGTCCCCACAGGGGCACTGGGGCTGGAGAAGCTGCGGGAAGGCAGTCGCGCCCAGAGTTGGCAGTTAACCCCAAGGGTCTTGGCCCCACTGTGGCCCAGCTCTGTCACCATCTTCTCTTCTCAAAAATACAAGGACACACAGAATGGGGGCTGCTTCCCAGGCAGGAAGGGGGAACCACGTGTTGCTGTGGCCCCTGGAGGGGAAGAAGCAGTTCCTGACAGTCCACATAGATGGCTCACAGGACACCATGTCCCTCTGTGCAGGGGGGCTCTGCCCGCCTTCCCCTCAGCATCCTGCGGTCACCGCCAGGGTCTCCCAGGGTGGAGGCGCTTTCCGGGGCAGGGCCCACAGTCCAGGCTCCACCCGGGAGCCACTCCCACTGCCTCTGCGCATCCCAAGGGCACAGGAGGGGCCGAGCCCCAGGAGCCCACCAGCTTCCCTGAAGACCAGGACCCCAGTCTCCATGATGACAAGCTTAGGGCGGGGGCAGTGCTTCTGATGGTAGGGAGTGGGGTAGGGTTTGATTTGGAGACCACTGGTGATGGCCACTGAGACCTAGGAACTGGGGTCTTGGGCGTGGGGCCAGAGGCCAGCCAGCACCCCTCAGAGAGCTCGGTGCCGGATCCTGACAGTGAGGCCTGACACACCCACAGGTGGCCAGGACACCTGCTCCAGGCCCCACATCCAGGAGGGAAAAGCCCCAACCTGACCCTCCCGTTGGCTGGCTTGGGCAGCATCAGTGGAAGGGCAGCCCTGGGCATATGGGTCCTGGGCAGAGGCCAGAGTGGACACCCAGCTCCTGCCAGGATCAGAAACACGCTGGCAGCCAGAGATAAATTATTCACATTGCAGTAAACTTCTTTTAAAGTCTCTGAGAGTTTCAATGGGTTGTCATGTGCAAAAGCGATAGCTGTCCAGGGTCTGGCCCACAGGACCCGCCGGTGCAGGCCGTGTGCAGGCGGCTCAAGGCAGCCCCCGTCCATGCACCAGCGTCGCCGTCACAGCAGAGGGCCAGCTGCACCACTCACATGGGGAGGGCGGACTGGCGGGCACTGACCCTCCCGGCACTGTCAGGCCGAGTCCTGGTCCATGCTGCAGCCCAGGGCCTCGATGTCATTGCTGATGTCCGAGATCATGCGATCCCACTCGTCCCCCTCGGAGGGGGCCGACTGGTCGTCGCAGCTGCCTGCCGTCCTATTCCCATTGGAGGTGGAGGTGGAGCTCAGGGCCCGCCGGCAGCGTCCGAAGCTGTCGGTGATGATGCCACGGCCGTCCTTCACGCCAATGGTCTCCAGGAAGTTCTCGAAGTGCTGGCTGTCCTTCTCAGGGATGAAGGGCCGTAAACCTAAGGATACATCGCATGCGTGACCCTGCGCCAGCCATGACACCCTGTCGTCCTGGCAGGCAGGCATCCACGCACAGCTGGGAGCTCAGGCCCAGAGCTGTCCTTATGCCCTGGTCAGCTCAAAAGGCCGCCACCCACCCCGGGAGGGCACGGATGCCCCCAACTGAAGGGGTGCTTCTCAAAAAGTCCTGTTGTAGAAAAGCCCCCTGCCCTCAGCCCCTGGGTGGGGCTGCCGGAGCCCTGGGACACTGTGCCGTGGTCGCCCTGTGGGGGCAGGTTTCCAGGTGGAGGAGATAGGAGGGACAATGGGAAGCTGATGGAGGCCTCAAGTGAAGCGTCCCCATCTCTGGGGGGACCACCCACTTCCAGACAAGAGGCGCCTCCCATGTGAGAACAAGATGGAGAGGACCCTCTGACCTGGGGTTAGGGGCCTCAGACCTCGGGCAGCAGCGGATGAGGGCACAACCGGCGTCCTCACACTGTTGGGGGCGGAGCCCAAGATGCCCGTCAAGCAGCCTGTTCTCTAGGGTCAGTGCGGGGAGGCACAGCCGCATCCAGGGTCCGCCCCACCAGCTGGGAACCTGGCAAGGGCTGGCCCCCCAGCTGGCAGTGGTGCCCCTCCCCCAGCACACTCCACTCCCCCCCTGCAGAGCCCTCCCACCCGCAGGCGCACCCAGCAGCAGGAACTTGCGGCTGTCCCCGTAGAGTTGCCGCAGGCTGATACAGAACTCGTGCACCGAGGCCCCGTCACGGTACTCATGCAGCAAGGCGGCGAACTGTTGGATCTCCTGAGACGACAGCTTGGTGCGCAGCTGCGGGGACAGGCAGGCGGAGGTGACGGGAGAGCCACGCTGTGCCCTCCGCCCACGCCGCCTGGGTCCTCCGAGCCTGGGGGCCCCACGCAGGCCTGACAGCAGGTGGCGCTGTGGCACGGCCTACCGTGAGCATGTAGTCTTGCAGCAGCTCCGCGGCCGTGGTGCTCAGCTCGCTCTCACTGGCGGCCTTGGCGTGGGGCACCGTGGGCACACAGAAATTCAAGGGCAACACACCTCCTGTGTGCACGCACTCGGGGAAGGAGCTGCAGGGACACGAGCCGTGGGTGTGCGGCTCCAGCCCTGCCCGTCCCTGTGACACCCTGCAAGACACAGCTGGCACTGGGGGTCTGGGTGGGTGACAGGAAGGGGCCTGCTGTAGAAGGGGGGCCCAGTGGGGGGGACAGAGGACCACACAACCACGCAGACAGGGACCTGGAAGGTGACAGGGCCTAGCAGGGTCTCACAGGAGCAATGACATCACCAGTGTGACCTTGGGGACCCCACGGGGAGAGGAGGTGTGGGCCAGGTGCTCACAAGGTGCTGGCGTCCGTCTCGTAGGGTTCCTTCAGGTCCACCTTGGTGGAAGAGTCATCTATGGAAATGCAGAGCGACCTGCGGTTAGTCGGGGCGGGTGGCGGTGCAGGGCCGGGCTCTCAGCAGGCGGGGGGCACCGGCAGGCCTTCAAGGCAGAGTGTGGGCCTTAGGGAACTCCTCCTGGGGCTTGTGAGACACACACCTGATGGCCTGGGCCGAGGGGCAGGGAGGGCTCCCCAGTGGCCAAGGACAAGAAAAGGCCCGTTTGTAGGTGGCGGCCCCACTAGCAGGCTCCTAGGGCCTGTAATACTTGGTCTTCGGTGCACTCCCCAGGATCACCACGGCCCACTTCCAGATGAAGAACTGAATCACTGCTCATGTGCCTGCCCATGTCACACGGCAGGCAAGGGTACACGCCACAGTCGGAATTGCCAGCTGACCCCCAGCCTGGACCCAGCCCAGCTCCATGCGTGGACGGCTGCTCCCCGAGAACAGACACCCTCAGAACAGCAAAGGGCCTGGTACACAGCCACTCCTCAGGAAACACTGGGCAGTGAGCTCAGGACTGTGTGGCACAAATCGTGAGGGACACGGAAGCACCGTTACATGCAAGTGAGCTAAGAGAGGCGGGTGACACTGCGGGAATGTGCGAGGGAGGAAAAGAGATGCTGCTGGCAGTGGGAGCAAAGTAAGTGTGGCGGGCAGAGCAGCAGCCCCCAAGAGCACCCACGCCCACACCCGGGACCTGAGACCGTTAGGTGACATGCAGTGGGGAAGGAGGTCGCTCCAAAGCTGACCTAACAGGGAGACTGTCCTGGGCTGTCCGGTGGGCCCTCCACTGTGGAGAAGGGGCAAAGGAGCAGACAGAACAGGGACACAAGGTCATACCCACAACCCTGCCGCTGTAAAGACAGAGGAAACCCCAGAAGCTGGAAAACGCAGGAGCCGGAGGGACAAGCCTGGCAGCACCTGACCCTGGCCAGGAAGACCCTCTAGACTCTAAGCCCCAATCTGTCTGAGCTATGAGATTTGGGTGACCTGTGACAGTGATACAGGACAACTGACATGGAAGAAGCCAGCAGAGGATGCGAGCGTAAGCGTGTGCAGTGTGTGCGACAGGTCTGCGTGCGCAAAGGGCCTGACGCGGCCCTAGCTGCGTACATTGTGTGTTTGCTTCATGAACGTTCCTCTCTGTGTACATTTTAGTAAAAAAAAAATCTTATTTAAAAAAAGACCCTATTAGAAATTTTAACGCATAAGGCCAAACCAATCACACTGAAATTGAATGTTTACGGCTCAATAAACCACAGGCTACTCACTGGGGCAGCTGTTGGCCACTGGGCCTCAACCTCCCCAGACACAAGAGGACAGACTGCCTGCCTCGCCAGCATTTCTGGGGACATGTGCCGGGAGGCAGCAGGGGAGCCAGCTCTGGGACAGGTCCCCTCAAAGAGCCCCCAACACACAAAGGGGGACTCTGCAGGCTTCGTGCTACTGGCTGACACATGAGCCCTGCGGAGGGGGCAGGGCAGGACGTCCCTGCACAGAAAGGTGACACTGACCCTGGGCTGCAGCTGCATGGTCTCCCATTTCCCTTCTGTGCATCTAACTTACAGCAGCCATGAAACCTCCATGAAACACAGACTTGAAAAGCAGAAGGTTTGGCTGGAGTGGGCTGTGTGCACGCAGCCCATGTGCAGCGGCACGTGGAGGGAGCGCTGCCTTCAGGCCTCCATGCCCCCCACCCCAGCAGCCTTTGTCCTGGGAGGGCCCCCCACTGACCACGAGCCTGGGTGGTCTGAAAGCAGGGTTCTCACAGCCACTCGCGGCCCCAGCGCTGGGAGCACCTCCTGGCCCCCATTCTGAGGGAGGTGAGTCAGCCACAGGCAGTTCCAGAAAAAGTGCTCCGGCCCCGTTATGCAGGAAGCGCCCAGGCTGGCCGTCACCAAACCTGCAGTGCACGTGAACAGTGCGTCTGGAACCAAGGTGGTGACTCCAACCCCCAGGACCCCAGGGCGGTGGCAACATCCCTGCACAAGGACGCTGCCCAGGCGGCATCTCGGGGGACCTGTCTCCCACGTGGCAGCAGCCCCACAGCCCGCACTCACCACTGTGGAGGGACAGGTGGTGGGTGGGTGTCGAGGCCCCGTCAAATATGGCTCTGTCCAGGAAGTCGATGGTGGACTCCGTGTACACAATCTGGAAGACCTGCCCAAGCAGGGAGCACAGCTCCTCCGCGGCCACCTGCCGTGGGGACAGGGCTGCACCTCGCTGGGTGGCTCCCAGGCCCAGCCCCTCAGGTGCCGCATGGTGACCAGCCCACACTAGGATGCTGGCTGCAGCGCCCCCCAGTGCCCTGGCTGGCCAACTCCCTCGCCCAGCCCAGCCTCGGGAGCGGCTGAGCATCCCCCACGCCATGCCTCACACTCGAGCCGCTGAAGCAGGGCCCCTGGGACACCGGGCACTATCTGGAGGGGCTGCTGGTGGGGACAGGCCAGGGCGGTGACCCTCAAGGAGGAAATGCCTGGCTGGAAGGTGGGCCCAGCCGAGGAAGGATGCTGATCAGAGGCCACCTAAGGTGGGGCACAGCTGTTATCGTCTCACAGACGTGGAAACTAAACAGAAGGGCACCAAGATGCTCCCCAAGGCTGGTGGTCCTCACGTAACTAATGGGCCTCAGTCTTTACCTTGCCAATCCCAGGAATCTCCCCACAGGGCACAGCTTGGGGTGCAGGAGAAGCCACCCCCATCAGCAGGGGAGAGAGGGGCGAGGCCTGGGGGCCTCAGCCAGGTGTGTGTGGGGGGGCCTCGGCCAGGTGTGTGTGTGGGGGGGGGCCTGGGGGCCTCGGTCAGGTGTGTGTGTGTGTGGGGGGCCTGGGGCCTCGGCCAGGTGTGTGTGTGGGGGGGGGCCTGGGGGCCTCGGTCAGGTGTGTGTGGGGGGCCCCTGGGGCCTCGGCCAGGTGTGTGGGGGGCCTGGGGCCTCGGCCAGGTGTGTGTGGGGGGCCTGGGGCCTCGGTCAGGTGTGTGTGGGGGCCTGGGGGCCTCGGCCAGGTGTGTGTGGGGGCCTGGGGCCTCGGCCAGGTGTGTGTGGGGGCCTGGGGCCTCGGCCAGGTGTGTGGGGGGCCTGGGGGCCTCAGTCAGGTGTGTGTGGGGGCCTGGGGCCTCAGCCAGGTGTGTGGGGGGCCTGGGGGCCTTGGCCAGGTGTGTGTGGGGGCCTGGGGCCTCGGCCAGGTGTGTGTGTGTGGGGGGGCCTGGGGGCCTCGGTCAGGTGGGAGGGGGGCCTGGGGCCTTGGTCAGGTGTGTGTGGGGGCCTGGGGCCTTGGCCAGGTGTGTGTGGGGGGCCTGGGGCCTCGGCCAGGTGTGTGTGGTGGGGCCTGGGGACCTTGGCCAGGTGTGTGTGTGGGGGCCTGGGGCCTCGGTCAGGTGTGTGTGGGGGGGCCCTGGGGGCCTCGGCCAGGTGTGTGTGTGTGTGGGGGCCTGGGGGCCTCGGTCAGGTGGGAGGGGGGGCCTGGAGGCCTCGGTCAGGTGTGTGGGGGGGGCCCGGGGGGCCTCGGCCAGGTGTGTGGGGGGAGGCTGGTCCCAGTTCCCAGCCCTGCTCACCTTGCTGTCTGTGGCCAGGATCACCAGGCAGCACGCCTCCACAGGCCCCACTCCACTCTCTGACAGTGAGCCTGCGGTGAGGCCTCTGGAACTTTCCGCACATAGACTCTGGCTGGGGGAGATGCCGGGGTCCTGGGCTGAGAAGCCAATACCACAGCAGGTTAGGGCAGGTGGGGAGACTGACAGCAGGCTCTGGGCTGCCCCTGCCTGGCTCAGGTGAGGTCAGGCCACACACCCTCCACGGCCTTCTCTAAACCAGGGCAGGAACAGGTGAGAGCCCCGCTGGGTCCCTCGGCCTGGAACGCTTCTGCAGGAGCATCAGCTCAGACACACCCGGCAGCAGGCTGGCCCCACCATCTGCCAACTGGGTGACCTTCGCCCGTCCCTGCACCTCCAAACACTGGTTGGGCTGAGGCCTAACCACAGAGTCCTGCTGCCTTGACCAGGACGACACCCCAGTGTCCTGCAGGGGGCAGTGCGGGACAGAGCCCAGGCCCGCGAGGCTCGAAGTGACAGTGGCCGGACTCAGCACTGTGCCTGGGGACTTGGGGACAGAAGGGCTATCCGGTGGGCACAGTGGGCAGCAGCGGCTGACCCAGGACTGCAGACCCTGAGTCCCCTCAGCGGGGAGCGCGTGGCTCCTGCCAAGGCCCCGCCCCTACCCCAAGTCCGCACCTGTCTTCAGCACCACCAGATGCGAGGCGTCGTCCCGCACGTAGGACACGGCAGCGATGTCATGGATGGGGACCCTGAGGATGGTGTCCTCCCCGTCCCTCCAGGCCAGCTTGACATTGTAGGCAGACAGGCTGATCACCGCATCGTGCTCCTGGGTCAAGTGTCCGGGGAGCTGGTGCGCTCTCTGGAAGGGACCACAGGGCGTCAGACACGCGGAGCCCACCTGGGCCCAGGGCCTGACCGTGGTCACCACGTGGCCTACTCCACATTCACTTTCAGACCTGTGGTGCAGGGTTTGCCTGATTGAAAACGTGAAGTCTGAAAACAACCCCAAACCATGAGGAGCACGTCTGGGGAATAAAGCTCATGCTCAGACCGAGGAACTGACTTTATGTTCAAGGGCACCCACAGTCTGAGGTACTCTGTCAGCCCACACAACCATGAGGGCCCAGGTCAGAAAGTGGGGTTGGGGGTGGGGAAGGCAAGGATCAGAGGTCAGGGTTGGGAGGTGGAGGCCGAGAGTCAGAGGTAGGGTCAGCAGTGAGAAGGCTGAGGGTCAGCGGTCAGGGTCAGCGGCAGGTTACCTTCGCACTATCTATGAAATGCAGGATCTCGGTCCTACTGGAAGGGTTCAGGTATCCGGGTATGGATGTTAACTGACCTAAGTACTGAGAGAGAGAAAAGAGACAAAGTCTGTGAGGAGGGGCACAGCCAGCCCTGCTGGATCCACAGGAGCACTGCCAGCCTCACTCCTGCCACCAGCCCGCTGCCGTGAAGCGAGGCCCCTAGGAAGGGCTCTGAGTGCTGAGTAGGCGGTGCTGGCGGGTGGCGGGGGGGGGGCGGGCAGGCCACACTTGCGGCCACGCTGCATCGGCGCTGTCAGGAGTCCTGCAAGGTCATTAACTTGATCGCATGCACTAGATGCACAGTGCAGGCGGCGGGGTGAGGACTGACAACAGAGGTGAAGTGACACGTGGCCACGAGCACCTGGCTCAGCCAGGTCTTCCTTCAGCATGTGGGAGGTCTGAAAGCGGACACGGCAAGTGTCACTAGTGCTCACGCCATGCCTGTACCACTGACTGACACGGGTTGTCATGAGTTTGTAGTGGTTACTGATTCCTTCCCAGAACAGGCCTCCTGCACACAACACTCCCCAGTCTTTCACCAACTCGCATACTTAGGGTCACTGCTACAGAGGGGTGACACTGGGCTTCTGACCGCAGCGCGACATGTGAAGAGCTTGGAAGTCGCCATCACCCCGTGAGCACAAGAAAAAAGCTGAAGAGCTCTTCTTCGACCCATCGGACAGCGAGACAGTAAGGTGAACGCTGCCCTAGAGACTGAGGAGAGCGACCGGGCGCCAAGTGCTGGAACGGGGCATCCACGGCTATTAGGCAACAACTGTGGGACCAGTCGCATGGGCAACAAAGAAACAGACAACTGACCTTCATGAAAATCTAAAAAGTTTGTACATCGAGACACTATCCATACAGTAAAAAAGCAACCTACAGAATGGCAGAAAACATTTGAAAGTCATGTCTGATCAGGAGTTAGTATAGTACCCCAAACGTATAGAGAACTAGAAGTTAACAACAAAATCTGATTCCAAAACGGGCAAAGGACTTGAATAAACATTTCTTCAAAGAAGACGCGCACATAAATGGCCAACAAGCACAGGAGAGGTGCTCGGCATCACTGATCGCCAGGGAAACACAGATCAAAACCAGTCAGATACCACCTCACACTAATAGGATGGCTGTCATCATAAAAGAAAACCAACAGAAAGTACTATGTGTTGGACAGGACGTGGAGAAATGGGGACCTCATGCCCTGTTGGTGGGAATGTAAAATGGGGCAGCCGCTGTGGGAAATGGTATGGAGGTTCCTCAGAAAAATTAAAGCTAGGGCAGCAGGATGGCTCAGTTGGTTAGAGTGCGAGCTCTGAACAACAGGGTTGCCAGTTCAATTCCCACCATGGGATGGTGGGCTGCACCCCCTGCAACTAAAGATTGAAAACGGCTACTGGACTTGGAGCTGAGCTGCGCCCTCCGCAACTAGATTGAAGGACAACGACTTGGAGCTGATGGGCCCTGGAGAAACACACTGTCCCCCAATATTAATATTCCCCAATAAAAAAATTTAAAAAGAAAACAAACAAAAACCCCCCAAGCTTTCTTTAAAAAAGGAAAATGAAAACTGGAGCAATCCCACTTCCGGGTATTTACCCCTTAGAAATGAAAGCAGGGTTCACAGCGCACGACTCACAGTGGCTAAAACACAGAAGCAACACAAGGGAGCATCGGCAGATGACGGACAAACAAAACGTGGTGTGTATATTTATATACACAAATATTATTCCGCCTTAGAAAGGAAGGAGACTCTGACCCAGGCTACGCAAGCACGGGCCGCGGGACAGTGTGCTGAGTGACATAAGCCCGTCACAGACCGACAAATCCTGTGCGTCCTTGTACAGTTCAGAGACAGACAGTAGATGTGGTGCCAGGGGCCAGGGACAATGAGAAAGTTCTGGAGAAGATGGCTGCAGAACTATATGCTTGCACCAATGCCACTGACATGTACCCCTAAACATGGTAAAGATGGTAAATTTTATGTTAAGTGTATTTTACCACAATAAAAATAATTTTATCTTGTTAGCTTTACTTAATAACTTCATTTGCTAAAACCTTTTAAATCATGATTATACTGTATATTAGCTATCACTCTTAGCTTTCTTTCATCCAAAATGATTAATTTTGTATTTTCCTTCAAATGGCAATAATATGCCTAGTGCTTTGCCGAAATGAAAGTGCCCTGGGGCTGTGTCAGCAGGACAGCGCTGGGTCTGCCCGGCTCCCAGGGTTGAGGACACAAGTCAGCTCTGGTCCTCTTCCTCACCGAGCCACCATGCTCCAAACTCAGCCGACAGACCTCCAACGAGGCCTCCTCCTTCACAGAGGCGAGTCCTCTCTCATCTGAGATTTTTTTCGCTGTAAAATATTTATCATAAAACAACCTTTATCAATAAAGGAAACAGCAGGTCTCACCCGTCATAACTCCAGGAGGGACAACCTGCAGACAGTTCTCAGTCCTGACCGCACCCAGGGCCTCCCGCGGTGCTGTGGGGTGGGGGGCAGGCCACACCCTCTGCGGGAGATGGCACAGGGCGCTGTACAATGGAGGGCACAGCCTCCGAGGGATGGCTGTGATGGATGTGAGAAACCAAGGGGACATCTGACTGCCGGTCACATCAGCTCGGTCAGCCCAGGTACCAGTGAAGACAACACAGCAGCCGGTGTCGGTGAGCTCACCACTTCAGCTTAAGCAGCGTAAAATGCTTCCAGAGAAAACTGCCATTGTGTTCAGTGAGCCCAGGTCAGCCACCCTGCAACGTCTGCTTTGCCCTTGTGGGACAAGTGTCCGCAGGCAGAGCCTGCGCCCTGCTGGGCAGGGCACAGCGGGGCGTGCCCTTGTCACGGCCTTGTCCATGGCCTGGCCTGCAGCAGTGGCCCAGCTGAGGGTCAGAGACAGGATGCCTCCCGGATGCCTCGCTGGTTCCTTTCTGGGCGGAGCCCGGCTTCGATCTGCGTCCTCCACTCTCGCAGTGCCCTCCAGCTTCCTCAGGAGGCGCTCTGGGCTCGCAGCTCCGGGACTGACTTCCGGGTCACTGTGCGTGATCCTGGTCTGAGCCAAGACCCTCGGCGGGTCGCGATCCTGCCTCGTGAGCTCCTCCCACCCCCCTCCCCATTCTTTCTGCTCCTGGGCTGATCCGATAACTTCTTTGTTTCTCTCTTGCATCTTTTCTTTACTAATTTTCTCTCTCTTTGTCTTTTGGTTAGTCTTTCTGGATGATTTTCTTGACTTCACCTTTCGGTCCGCTAATGAATTTTTAAATTAAATGCATTGGGGTGACATTGGTTAATAACACTGTAAGTTTCAGGTGTACAATTTACAACACGTCATCTGTGTACGGCACTGTGTGCTCACAGTGCAGGCTAGCCTCCTTCCATCACCATGTATTTAGCCTCTTCGTCCTCCCTGTAATGAACTTTTAAGATGTACAATTAAGATACTTGTAATCCCGGGGCCGGCCCGGTGGCTCAGGCGGTTAGAGATCCGTGCTCCTAACTCCGAAGGCTGCCGGTTCGATTCCCACATGGGTTAGTGGGCTCTCAACCACAAGGTTGCCGGTTCAATTCCTCGAGTCCTGCAGGGGAGGGTGGGCTCTGCTCCCTGCAACTAAGATTGAACACGGCACCTTGAGCTGAGCTGCCTCCCAGATGGCTCAGTTGGCTGGAGTGCGTCCTCTCAGCCACAAGGTTGCCGGTTGGACTCCCGTAAGGGATGGTGGGCTGCGCCCCCTGCAACTAGCAACGGCAACTGGACCTGGAGCTGAGCTGCGCCCTCCACAACTAAGACTGAAAGGACAACAACTTGACTTGGAAAAAAGTCCTGGAAGTACACACTGTTCCCCAATAAAGTCCTGTTCCCCTCCCCCAATAAAATCTTAAAAAAAAAAAAAAAAGATACTTGTAATTCCAAAGGCTGTTGTCTCCACCTTTTCTTCATGTTAAAGGAGATTTTATTTCATCATTCACAATGTTTCCTCTTATCTTTCTGAGAATATATGTTTTTATTTCCCCCCTATTTTCCACATTGTTGCTGTTTCATTCGCATATACCTCCTGAGATTGTCTTGGGCTCTACCATCAAGTTAAATGTTTTCCCCAAATGCACACAGGCCCCGGGCTGCCGGCGACACGGCCATGCGCACAGGCCACCGACTATCGGCTGTTCTCAGTACGGAGGCAGCACCTCTACAGCAGCTCAGCTCCCCCAGAAAAAGCACCCCCAGGACCGTCTTGCAGGAGAGGCCTGGTTCTCACCATCCTCATCCACAGTCTTTCACTCAATTTTCTGGTCTTTGCTCTGGGTCTCCCCATCATCCTCGGTGCCAGGTGTCCCCACGTCTGCTCCAGGACACCTCCCAGCTCCCCTTATGCCGGCCAGGTGAGAGTGGCCCCCGCCAGGACACAAAGTTCCCCGCGCACCGAGCCGGCTCCGCCTGCTCATCAGGCCTGCACTGCTGCTCTGCGCAGGGCCCCCTTTCTGTTCTGACCTCATGGCTCTGCACCTTTGTATTCACTTATTGGCTGTCATGAGTTTGGGGGAGGGACTATCCACAAGAGTCCTGGCACAGGCTGGACGGCATGCGGGAAAGCCACACGCACAGCGCAGCTCTCCGCCTAGCCAAGGACGCCAAAGGCAGCAGGCCCGTACCTTCACCTCCTTCTCGATGTAGTCGCTCAGCAGTCTGTCGGGCTCCACACGCTCAGGCACCGACAGCACCACCGTGTGCAGCGGGCGCCGCTCAGTCACCTTCTCCTGGGCTTTCTTGTCTCTGCTCTTCTCACCTTTCAGGAACACTCGTTTAAAAGGCGACACGATTCCAGGCTGCAGGGAGAAACGGCAATGGATGCAGCGATTACTCACGTAGGCTTCGCGTCTGCCCGTGGCTAACACGCAGAAGTGGCCACAAGCAGCCTGTCCCCTGCAAATGGGTGCTAGCCGTGCCACGCTGCGGAGGACAGCACTGGACGCCCAGGCTGGTGGCTGGGTTCCCTGGGCCAGCTCACAACCAGCGGGGGGCCTGAGCCTTTACCTGTTCCCCTGGAAGGTCAAGGGCCAATTCTCAGTGAGGGGGAAGAGGGCAGAAAGTGGAAGACTGCCCCAGACAACAAAGTACAGCATCATCCGACCTCCTGCTCCACTGGTCACTTCGCCCCAGGATCTGAGAGGGCGGGGCAGGTGTGGCCAGGACGGTGGTGACAGCAGCCATTAGCAGAAGTCCCCTGCCTTTCCTCATGTAGGAACACAGCATGAGCTCCCTCTGCCAGGCCCTCAGGGGCTCCGGGCTCAGGGACCAGTGTGGGCGACCTCACACCCTGGTCAGTGTCTAGATGGCCCTGGGGGCTAATGCTATAAGCAAAGTAAATGTCAGAGCAAGAGTTGGGGGTGGGAGAATAGGGTGAAGCCTGCCTGTGAGGCCAGGAGGCCTGCCCGTCTCCCCTGTAACAGCAAGAAGCCCTGAAGTACCGCCTCCTTGCCCCACAGTATCCCCGCCAGGGCAGAAGCAAAAACCACTTAATGAACATTTGTCTGGGGCCTGGGCAGGCCAGACATCAGGAAGGCCCTGCAGGTACATGAGGTGCAGTCCCCACCCTCGCAGTCTCAGTCACACAGGAGACATACGCCCAAAGCAGATGGACAGGAACTACATCCACAGTGAAATCACTGGCCCAGAGCCTCCACGGTGAGCTTCACCCAAAGTGACCTGTTTGTAAAGGTGCCGCCTGGGCGACCAGGCCGACGGTGAGGAATCGGCTGCCGCAGGCGTGTGGGGCGCGGGGAGCTGCCCCTACAACCGGCCACACACGACCCCAGCTGAGCATGGACTCAGCTTTTCCAGAAACAATGAGCAAAAGGGCACCTCAGGGTTTGGGGCTGGTGTTACTTTTGCACATGAAATGTAAAGGGAAGTTCTGGCTGAACAATGAAACAGGAACCATCAAGGACATTCTGACACAGAACCAGGGCTGCAGTGACTGACAGTGGCTGGCTTAACCCGCCGGAGGTCTCCCGATCACAGCTTCTGAGGGCACTGTTAGGCTTGCAGTCTGTGGGGACAGAGTCCCAGAGAGCAGTTTCCCGGCTCTCGGCCTCACGTAGAGGGGTGCTGGCTCGGGTAGTAGATGGCCATCAGCTGTCACCAGTTAGCCATTAGCCACAAATATAACTGCCGTGGCTATGCTAGGAGGTTGGTTGGCAGAGAAGCGGACGGCGGGTTGCGGATGACACGGTTAGCGAGCGTGGTGAGCAAGTGGATTGCGGATCGCGATGATCCCACTTCCTGTGTCTCGCCTGGCCACCAGCGAGACTGGGGTGCAGGAAGACCCCTCGTTGGGGTGCTGGCGGATGTTTGCTTTTGTGTCTCCAACCCAGCCGCCAGCGAGAACATAATGGTATGACTCCCCTATCCCTGGCTCCGTGGGTGTTCCTTTTTGGCCTCACCATGTCCTGCGTTCTTGTGTGGGGAGCGGAAGCTGGGACCCCGCCTGACACAGTCATTCACCCGTCACTGAGCAAGACATTTCCTGAGTCCCCAGGTGCATCATCACCATAATGATCTTTGGGTCTTTGACCCTGAAAGACAGAAGCACCAGCTCCGCCCAAGAAGGAGCACGACGCTTCGCGATGGAGCCCGGCCAACCAAGAGAGGCCTTCCTCAGGAACTGCACAGGCCCCACAACGCGCAGGACTCAGAGCCCCCAGCCCTTCCACTGATCCAAGTCCCACCACAGACACTGCCCTGGGCCACGTGCTCCTCCTGGGCTGTGGACGCGGTTTCTCCTGGCCTTTTCCCAACTCATGCTGGGACTCAGATCTTGGGGCCTGAGCACAAGTCCACATGCAGGCTTCTCTTTCCCAGCAGCGCTGACACCTGCTGCCTCTTATCCCACCCACAAACAGCTGCGCACCTCGCCACCGTCCGCCCCGAGCCCAGTTCTCAGACCCGGAAGCCAGCGGAACACCCCCATTTTCCCAAACCGGGGGCCACGGGGCCGGGTCGTCTGGGCTCACGATGCCCCTGGGGAACCAAATGATCATTTTAGACAGTTCTCCGCACACCAGCTTGCACCCACCTCGTCCTCCATGGACTGCCCCTTTGGGAAGGCTATCAGGGGAGGGATTTCTGTGGAAGAATTCTGGCTCCTCCCCTCCTCTGCCAACAGGCACCGTGCATTCGCCTGCTCGCTCTGATCTTGTTGAAAAATATGGTCAGATGTGAGCCTCCCTCTGAAGAGAGCAGTGAGGGAACCGGAAGAACAGAAACCACAGCTTCCGCCCCCACCCCACCCAAGCCGCTCACTGGAGTCCCAAGAAGAGCTGACAAGGCGGCAGCACCCACAGCCGGTAAGGGAGCCAGCGTGTCCCCTCGTCCCAGGGCCAGCGTCGCCTTCCAGAGCCACCTGTGTGTCTTCTCCTGAGAACTGTTCCCGTCTCCTGCCTGTCGTTCCCTCATTCTATTTTTAGAAGAACCTTATAAATGGGACGTTTACCTTTTGTGTGACAAGCTGCAAATATTTTTCTGGATCTGTTGTCCTTTCACTTTGCTTGTGCTGATGTTCTCAGGTCTTGGGTCACTGCACTCACTGCTTCTGGAGTTTGAGGAATAGGTAAGAAAGCGTCCTCATCTTCCAGGTCACTGAAGAATCACCCACCTTTCTACCCGGTACTTCTATGGCTGGTTTGCTTTTATCTAAGTCTCTGAACCGTCTGTTCTGTGTCCTGGGGTGCAATAGGAAGGGTGGACCTACTGTGTTCCTTTCCACATGCCTGCCCGGGTGCCCACGGCCGCCATTAATCAGATGCCCCCTGTGGCAGGGTGCCACTTCCCTGCCCCTCGGTCTCCCTAAGCAGTGCTGTGCCTGCATTTTCTCCTGTTCCTGCTCCCAGGACAACCCACAGCTTCACTGGGCATGACAGCCTGACCCGGTCTGTGTCGCTCCCTCCTACTCTTCTTTTTCAGACATTTTCTGGCCGTTCTTGCTTGTTTGTAACATTGTAAACCAGACCCGACTGCAGAGTTAATGGTCATGGCACACAGGACATATTAGATTTTTGGAAAACACTAGCACGGAATTTTCAACTACGGAATGGGTAATAAAGAGTCAAATAAATAAATTTCTCTTTTCTTCACAAGTAACAACATAGGTGACACAGCACCTCCCAGCACGAGGGAGTGACACCCACGCCGGGTTTCCCTGAAGACCAGTAATGCAGCGGATCCGTTCCCACACACTTGCAGGAGTCACCTGTTCTTCCCGCCCCCGGGGTTACGAGATACCACAGTTCACCACCCTGAGCTGCGAACAAAAGCCCAAATCCCAACTTCCCACTTATTAGAGAGGATTGTTTTCACCGCACACATCCAATACCTGCGATCAAATGCCCTAGTTCTTAAGACAGTCCCACAAACCACTGCGCTCAGACGCACTTAGGGGAGAACTGTCACATTTTTGGCACTGGCACAGAGCTAAGGGAAAAATCTTTTTATTTCTACTAAACTGACACATCCACATCTCACCTTCCTCACTCTGAGGCCTGTGAAACCTGAGCAGCGCACTTGAGGAACAGCAGCTGTCCCCATGGTGGGTCAGAGGGAGGGATGACCCTGAGAGCCCAGTGAAGGAACCACTGTGCTCCGGCAGGGCCGGCCCGGGCCACACGAAAGGCCCACAGGGAGTGCGCTCTGGACATGCACAGAGCAAAGGGCAGGTGACCCGCCACTCTGAGTCACCTGTCTGCCCGCGTCTGGGGCCACGGTGGAGCCCAGGTCTTCAGCTCTAGGCCAGATGGAGGTCAGGTCGCAGCACGTGTGCAGTCCCAGCCCAGGACTACCACGTTAGACCCTGTCACAGTAGCCTGCCGGCCTGGGCTTGCTTCAGAGTAACCTGCTGTCCTTGTCCAGGGACAGAAGATAACAGACCACAGCTCAAGCAGCACACACTCCTCCCTCCTAGGGCTGGAAGCTGCTCGGTCAGTGCAGGTCTCTCTCCTGGGCTGGAGCCGGCATCTTCTCCCTGTGTCCTCAACAAGCTTATCCCTCTGCCTGCACACCCCTGGGGTCCCTTTGTCCAAGTTTCCTCTTCTTACGAGGAGGTCTGTCATATGGGACGGGAGCCGCCCTGGTGACCTCATTTAACCTCAATCACCTCGTTCAAGCCCCATCTCCACACAGACCCACTCTGTGGTGCCGGTGCCAGGGGTAGGGCTTCCACACCAGAACTGGGGGGACGCTGCTTGGCGCACAGCACCGGGAGCGGGGGGGGGGGGGGCACGACTGTGCCTGACATTGGAGCCCAGTGACATCTCATGATTTTCTCTACACTTGGGCTTGAATTCTTCACAACAGAAAGGTTCCTTACGCGCTCTTATCATAGCACGCTTCCTAACGGTCCCCCTCACCTGTCCTCTGGGCTCCGCTGCAGGCCCTGTGGCCCCCGAGCTCACTGTGTCCCCAGCATGTGTGCCGGCACACTGCCAATGAGCCATCCTCAGGAGAAATGAAAACCCCTAGCAGCTCCAGCTGCAGGCAGGGCCCAAACCAGACTGCACCGCAGCCCTCCAAGCACTCGTCTCACCCGACCTCCCCTGCTCCCGAAGGTCACACCACGTCTCATGTGGAAATGGCAGGTGCCCCCATCTCTGAAACACTAGCACTGGCCCTCAGTCTAACGCCACGCAAGCAGCTCACACTCCAATGAAATGCAGCCCTCAGCCACCTTCTCGCTGTTCTCAGCATGTCACCGGCACTCAGCTAGTAACAGGATGATTCCACGCTGGTCGGGAAAGTGACAACACTTACTGCTGACTCCTGGCTCACTGCGGTGTGGATGAGCGCCATTGCTGACAGAAATGACAAGGGGACCAAACCTGCTGGCTACGAAGCCACTTGTCCCTGAGCTCACAGGGCAGAGTGCTGAGTGGCGCTCTCCACACCACCCTCCCCTCAAATGATGCTCCGAGCAGTAAGAGAAGCATTGCGAGGTCCCGATGTGCTTTCTAAATCTCCACTGAGACGGTCCCTGGGTCACAGGATCTGACTGAGAGGGACCAGACAGTTCCTGATGTTGACAATTAATGAACACACAGCACTATGTAAATGGTAACTCCCCGACCACAGGGACAAGTGTGACATTTGCTAGTCTGTCTGCACCGTCCACAGGCCACCTGACCTACGGTCTCCACCTGGTACCTCCTGCCTGGTCTTCTGGCCGCCTCGCCCTGGGGCTCCACACTGCCACCCAAGAATCACTGTACCAACTATCCGAGAGCAAAGATAAAACGAGGTAGAGGCTCAAATTCACTTTGGTAACCCACGTTACGGCTATGCCGGCTATAGGGCCAATTTAATTATAAAAGCAACTTAGTAGGTCATGACCTACTCTCTAATGAAAAAACGGAAACAAAACAGAATTTTTAAAAATTGGAGCACATTACATGTAGGAAGTACTATCTCTTTACACTTTCATTTCAGCTATGCAAATGTTTACACACACATGCGTGTACACACCAAGGAGAAAGCATGCCTGCCTGATGGCTGGAGTTATAGACTTTTAAAAGATGCTGGTCGAGCTCAAGCTTCCAGCCCTTTGGACACTGGCTGAGGGATGATTTGTTAGTTACAGGAGCTGAGAAGCCAGGCCCATACATAACCTCTGGGATCTTTTCTCCCCACCTTTTATATGGAAACTCAAAAATTCATAAAAGTAGACAGAATGATGAATAATGAATACCCACTGCAAAAACATTCAGCTATCCCCTCTTTCTTTTTCTAGTTTAAGTAACACCAATCTCAGAAATCACGTAATTTTGCCTACAGAAATCTCAGCATGTGTGTCTATCAGATAAAACTTGACAAAACATAGCACAAATATTAAACTGAATGAAATTAGTAATAATTCCTTATATGTAGTATCCAATCCTACATTTCCAGGGTAGCTTATCGCCCCTTTTTTAGTTGAACAATATAAATAAAGTAGATCAATATAAAAATACTAAATTCGTTTAGGCTGAAATCACAGCCACCAGCAATGCGACCTACACCTGACAGCACTTCCCATGGGCTGCTCATCTGAGTCAAATGTTTCTATAAAACGTTACATATCCAACGAAAGTGTACACCAGTTTCTTACAAAAGGAGTTACATCCTGTTGGTGTCAAAACACGTGGCACTCGGTCCGTTGGTAAGGAGGCAACCTTATTCTCCAAACCGCAAATCAGGACTTGTGGTCTGAAAGGTACCAGTCAGTGGCTCCAGGGACACCCGTGCGGGAGAGTGGCCCCCAGCAGGCCCATGCCTCTAGCATCCAGCCGACTTCTCTGTCCACACGCTCACCCCCAGACACGCCAGCACCTCCCGCATGCCATCTCCCAGCTCCTTCCACGGGGCATGATAGGCTCAAGTCACCCCCATTCTGTGTGCCAAGGTAGCCTGAGCAAGCACAGGACCATACTTGGGGCCACTGGACACGAAAACCGCTCCGACCTGCTGGTGTCTGGCAGCTCGCAGTTTCCTGTCCTGAAGAATTAGGCCACGTTAGAACCAGCCTGAGTAACTGTTTGACGACCACCCAGACAATGTCTGAAGACCCGAAGCACCCAGACAAATGTCTGAAGACCCGAAGAGGCCACCCATCCATGTTTTAAAGGTTTAACACTGCGTTTTGGGAAGGTCACTTAAATGTCCAGCCTGGACTTCCATAAAACTGTTAAGTCCTTACTCCTGCTGTTTTAGCTTGAACTTGTGTATACGGTTTAAAATAGGTGTCTCTGGTTAGTCCACCACAATGTGAACAACTTAAACACCAAATTTCATGAGCTGGAGTTGACCTCACACCGAATGGGGGAGCAGAGCAGGAAGGGCCCACCAGCTTGGGGCTGGCAGAGCAGTGGGTCAAGTGTGCTAAGTTGTGGACTGGGTAGGACTCCATGCCCCAGGGCGTGCGGTCCCCAGGGCAAGCGGTGGGCCCTGTGGGAAAATGAGCTAGGGCAGTGGCAGAATACAGAGAAAACAGAAAACTCCTGGCTTAAGCAACTATGTATCCTCTAGTAGAAACAATGAATCTCTTCTGATAGAGACAATGAAATTCTTCAGTAACCCTCTCTATGAGGAAATCTTTCCACTGTCCCCAACTCCAAAATTCTTGAGTTTTACTAGCTTTTCACTTCTATTCCACAAGCTCAGGAATGTCTTACTGCCTCTGTCTGTCTCTCAACGTTGCTGAATGTTGTAATGTTTCTACCAAAGCTGGTAGAAGGTTCTGGAAGAAATTCAGTCTACCCCATCCTTCCCTGTCACTGACAGATTAGCACCCACTTGAAAGGGTAGGTGCTAACCTGTCAGTGACTCTCCTTAGCAGGTAGGAAGAGAGTTTGGCCTAAGTGTGCAAGATGCTGTGTGGCCAGGACTGCTCCTGTGCTGGCACTGAGCTCACTGTTACAGAAGAAGGCTGGTGGCCAGGAGTGCTGGTGACACGCCATGTACGGGCCCTGGCCTACCTGTCTGAGACAGGGAAGGAGGGAATTGACTGAATTTCTTCTGGAGCCTTCTACCAGCTTTGGTACAAACCTTAAACGCAGCTCTCCCCCTTTACAGGGGGCAGCATCCCTCTGGGGACTGACGCTTGAGGCTGAATCACTTCCTTGGGCTGTTTTCCAAACATAAACCATCTTTTAACGTAGGTATCTGCAACAGCCACTGCACTCAAGTTAGATACGTGTGTTCATAACCTAGAACAAGGAGTGAAGACAGTGAGAGAAGCAGCACCGTGCACCACCCTGAACAGCACTGGATGGTATGCAGCTCTGTAAAGTGGGGTGCCTTGTAAAACAGGGCGATGAGGAAGTAACTCCCACGAAGAGCACAGCTGGCTCTGAGGAGCAGGGGGTGGGAAGGTCACAGGACTCATCAAAGTCTGTTTTAAACTTAAACATGCAAGTGCAGACACACACGTTTATTAAAATGAAAATGATAGGAAAAGAAAAAGAAAATGATAGGTAAGACACTTATGCAGGTCATAAAGCCTGTATTTGAAAAACAAACATTTCTTGAAACCCATTTTCCGTTTTAATGGTAACTTAGCCCACGTGGTATTTCAGTCTCAACATGTTGAGCTTCTGTATCAACTACTCTGGCCCATAATTAAAGCCATATTTTAAAAACTATATAAACTAAGGAGCCCCTTGAACTATGTCCGAAATCCAATTGCCAAATGTAACGTCACTGAGATCACTTGGATGTCATTAGGGAGACCAAAACCCAACCCGGGAACAGGCTGTGCACGGCTGGACCGCGGGCAGCCTCAGCTTTCACTTCCTATCAAAAATCTGAAGTCACTAAGCAGCAAACGTTCCTACATTAAGCTTGCACCCATTGTGTCTAAGGTTCCAACCTGGAGGGCTCTTCCGCCCCTAAGCAGGGCCAGCTCCTCCGCGGCCCTGGCCACTGCCCCCGGGGCAGGCCAAGCGGAGAGCCTGGCCTGGGGGGCCTTACTGGCCGGAAGGGGCGGAAAGGCGTGGCTCCTTCCTCCCCCGCCCGGCCGGCCGGCAGAGGACCACCTAACCGCATTGTCCCGGGCCGCGCCTCCTACCCGTCCGCGAGACCCGCTCCCGCCGCCCACCCGGCCTGACCGTGCGCCGCCCACCCGGCCCGGCCCGCCCGCCACGCTCACCCCGTGCGTGCGCCCGCACCTCCCTTCCCGGGCCGCCCCGCGCCCCGCGCCGGCAGACCGACGGGCTGCGGGACGGAGCCTCCCAGCGCCCCCGAGCCCCGGCCCCTCCGCCCTGCGCCGCTGCGCCCCGGGCTCCAGCCCGCCCCCCGCCCAGCCCTCGGAGGACGCACCTTCTTGCCCTTCTTGCCCTCCTCCTCCATGTCGCCGCGAGCGGTCCCCGCGGCCCGGCCCGCCCCGGGAGCCCCGCGCCCCCCGCGCCGCTACATGCTCGCCCTGGCCCCGCGGCCGCTGGAGCCGCGTTCCTGCGCCGCCCGCCCGCCGCCCGGCCGTCGTCTCCACCCGCGGCCGGCAGGGGCCGTTAGCGCCCCGTGCCCCGCACCCCGCACTTCCGGGCCGACGGCGCGATCCCGCCCCCTGCGAGCGGCCCCGCCCCGCGACCCCGCCCCCAACCTTTAGGGGCGGTGACAACGCGCCTGCCCTGCCCCGCCCTTCAACGGTCTCGGGAGCGCGCCTGTCGGCCCCGATCCTGCCCCACTCCGTGGGGGGCGCGGGAGCGCGCCTGCCCCCGCCCCCAGCCCGGCTTCATTAATTTGCTAGAGGGCTCAGAGAACTCAGGAAAAGTTTACTCACTGTTTACCAGTTTGTTGTAAAAGAATATGATAAAAGCACACAGATAAACATCCAGATGGAAGAAATGCCTAGGCCAAGGTACGTGGGAAGGAGAAGGAAGCCTGTCACCCTCTCCTAAGGGCCCACTCCGCGCTCCTCCATGTGAACACCAATCCGGAAGCTCTCCGAACCTCACTATTGAGATTTTCATGGCGGTTCCATCACCACGTAGGCATGATCAATTATTAACTCCATTTACAGCCCCCTCCCCTATCTGGAGGTTGGGGGATGGGGGCAGGACTGAAAGATCCAAGCTTCTAACCATAGCTGGGCCTTTCTGGTGACCAGCCCCTATCCAGGGGCCACCGGAGTTCCCTCATTAGAACAAAACACACTCTTTTCACTCAGGAAATTCCAAGGGACGTGGGAGCTCTGTGCCGGGCACCGGGGGCAGAGACCCACGTATGTGCTTTCTGTTCTCGCAGCCCGACCTGAGGCTGACTCCCCCAGGCTGCTCCTGCATGCACAAGCCCACACGCACAGGTGAGGTCCTGCTGCAATGATCACAAGGTGATGATTATGGAAATAAATGAGGACCAACCAGACAAGAAGGAAAAAAAGCTATTTGTACAGAAAGTGCTAAGTGAGGGAGCCGGCCCCCAGCACTTGCACTTGGCGAGATGCAAAGGCAGAGAGAGGAGGGGGAGCGCTCCCTGATGGAAAAAGGGGGCTCAGGTGCCCTGATGGGGGCTGTGCGCCCGGGGAGCTGGGGGGCTAAGCACAATTGGGCATCCCAGTGATTGGTTAGGGGAGCGTGTCTGGCTTTCTCTGGTTGGTCCTAAGCTGGAAGTGGGAACAAAAATTAAGGAAGCTGTCGGGTATTGACCAAGTCCTAGCCATTTGGCTTGTTTGCATTGTAACAGTTGTTGTGTGGCTTCCTGTGTTGTCACTACGGAGAGCAGCCTGTATCCCCCAAGTGTCACTTACAGAAGCTGTCTGCCAGGGCTGGCTGCTGCAGGTTGTGGGTCAGAGTTCTAGTTTTATTAATGGTCTGGCCATTGTCTGTTTGTATATTCAGTCTCTCATGACAGACACCAATGAGACCCGCTGGTCTCACTGACACACCAATGATACCCGCTGGCAAGGTCAACAAAAACAGCATTTCCCTCAAGGTTACACCTCGGCGGGAGAAGGTACCTAACAGCCTCCTTCCAAAAGCCTTCTTTTGCGTGGTCACTGCGTCGCTTTCTTACCAACAACCTCCCTAACTGCCTGGTGGCCCCACCTAGTGAACAGAAATGACTGAGACCCCGTTCTTAAGCATTAATGTGATGCACGGCACAGACAACGCGCTAAAAGGACGCCAAACGGAAATAAAGCTAAGTGGACACAACCCATTACCCCAGGTAGCTTGTGCAATCTGGAGTCACGTGACAAGGGCGGTCCTTAACCTCTCCGGACACCAGGATACGGTCAAAGTGAGGGTCCTTGGGAAACATTTCTGGGTTGTGAGACGAGGGATTTGCGTTCACTTGAAAAGGGCAGACAATGAAATTCTGAAAGCAAAGGGGTGGGGTCCCTCCCCTTTGAACACGGAGACCCAGCGTCCCCTTGCATTTGCGAGACTGCTGCCGAGCCGCGCCCGGACCCCGTTGCTTCAAGGCCCGCTTCCTCGCCCTCCGGGGTCCCCGTCCCCGTCCCCGCCCAGGTGGCAGGCCCGCGGCGCGCCCGACCCCACCCGAGCACTGCACTTGCGCGCCAGTCCCGCCCGGGGCAACAGAGATGCTCAACAAGCACGCTCCAGGGCTCGCTCGGCGCCCCGTGTGGCGGCGCGCGGCTTCCGGCGTGTTGCGTGATGACGCAAGTGCGTAGCGTGTGTGGCGTGCGCAGCGTGTATGGCGGCAGCCATGACTGGAGGCTTCGGCGTGGCCGTGTTTCCGCAGGATGCTCCCGCGTGTTCGCTTCATCCGAGGCCATCGAGGGTCCCAGGCGGGTCCTGCCGTCTGCTGAGACCAGGTGAGGGTCGTGGGCCCGCGGGAGGGGTCTCCAGCCCGGCTCTGAGGGCCCGATTCGGAGGACACCTGCGGCCTGCGGGGTACGGGCAGCGCTGGGGGATGGGGGCGCGGGACTGGCTTCCCCATGTGACAAGAAGCAGGGGCGCCGCGAGGCGGGCCGCAGCTGAGCGCACGCCCTCTGTAGTGCTGGGTGCCCCCCTCCGCAGCAGGTCTGCGGCGAGCTGCTCTGTGAGCCGCCGTCCAGGACGGCACGCTCCGCCCTGCTTCGCGGGGCTTAATGCACCTGCTTCTGTGTCTTGTCTGTGGTCCCCAGGTGTAGTTTCTGCGCTGTAGAAGAACATGGAAGAAAACGCTCTTTTATGCAGTAAGACGATGATACCGATATTCCTGGGGTCTGGTAAGTTTTGGAAGCTCTGCTGTGGGATTGCAGGGTCCCAGGGAGTGCAGTCAGCTGATGTCGTCTCCGCTTGATGAAGCTGCCTGTCCCAAGGCTCGTCCCCCACCCCCTTAGCCAGAAAGGATGTGTCTGGAGTGCATTCCTTCCTGCCATCTGTCACCTGTGCCCTGGCTTCAGGGAGCACAGTGCAGCCCTCTGCCCAGGGCTTAAGGGCGTGAGGGAGTGTAGGCTGCAAGCCTCCAGCGTGCGTGGGTCTGTGGTGATCCTGTGCATTCCTACAGTGCTTGCGAGAACATTTCGAAATGGTTTGAGGCCTTGCCCTGCTGCATCCAGAGCAAGGTTATAGAAATTTCGGACAGTTGTTTGCTCCCTTTGGCATTTGCACGGCCTGACATGGTAACACCACTTGCCATGTGCGGTTAAACGGACGTAAATGTTAAAATCCAGGTTTTCCTTCATAGCACCCACATTTCGGGTGCTCAGTAGCCACAGTTGGCAAGTGGCAATGAGACTGGAGTCATAAAACAGCCACGTTTTGGTAGGAGTTGTTTTGGACTTGGGTGTTTGCTACATTGTAGGCTTGTTGCAGGTTTTATGTTACTGTATCCTGAAAACAAGCTGAAAATGAAGCTCTGGGAGGGCGGGAGGGGTAGAAGTGGGCCCCTGCAGGGAGGGGCTGAGCCCTGACCCAGGGACTGCAGGGCAGAATGGTTACAGTTAGCACGGTAACCAGAGAGCCAAAGGTGAGATCCTGCAGCGGGACCAGTGGCTGATGGTCCTCGGGTGAGCGCTGACCTGAAAACCTTGTGCAAGGGGAGAGCGCTAATGTTTACTGGACTCCTGTTTTGTGCCAAACTTCTCCCCCCTTTCTTACTTCCCCCACCCACTCCAGTTCAAGCGGTTGTTTCTCAGTGTAGTTGTGTAGGACACAGCTCCCTGGCCCGTGCTGATGTTATGAGCCTTGCGGTCGCTGGTCATCGGTCGGCTGCTTGGTCTCTGGTCATCGGTTGGCTGCTCATGGCTACACACAGTAGCACTCAGCAGCCCACGGCAGCTCACGCTGACCGGCTGCTCACGTCTGCTCATGGCAGCCCAGCTCCAGGGAGAGCCGTTGTTCACAATCTTAGCTGTAGAGGGCACAGCTTACTGGCCCGTGTGGGAATCAAACTGGCGACCTTGGCACTCCAACCACCTGAGGCACCAGACTGGCCCTGTGCCAAACTTCTTAATTCTTCACCCAATTTAAATTTCTTTTTTTAATTAAAGTTTATTGGAGTGACAATTGTTAGTAAAGTTACATAGATTTCAGGTGTACAATTCTGTAATACATCATCTATAAGAGTTTAAATCTTTGAGGACCACCATGAGGTGGGCTTAGGTCCACTAGAGGTGGGAGGCCCACCATCAGAATTGCATGTCCAGGGCTGCCCGGCCAGAAACTGGCAGGTTAGGAGTGCATGCGAGGCTTCTCTAACCCTTTGGTCTGCTCTTTCCAAGGATGCCAGAGGGGGGTGTGGAATCTATAAGTGGGAGGAGGTTGGCGTTGGAGGGATGGCCTTTGTCCTTGCCTTGGTGTAAGGGCTGTTGGGTGCAGTCAGCGGTGGGCCAGGATGGAAAAAGTGGCCACGTGCTCCCGGCGGGGCAGCACCGCTGTGCCTCTCTGGGTGGTGGAGTCACACCACACCTTCCCCGTGAAGGTCGAGGCTTCCAGCAGACTCAGATCTCTCTCCAGTCCAGGTGCAGATGCTGAACACACCGGCCTCCGCGGGGCTGCCGTCAAGAGATGCTTCTTTCTCTGTGAGTCTTGGGAGCAAGGCGCTGACTGCCCTTTGGCACTGGCGGCCTTCTCAATGTTGTTCAAGTGACAGACAGCCTTGGGGTGTCTGAACAGGGTGGCCCAGGGCAGAGAGCAGGCATGGGCGGGTACCTTCTGGGTCCCCTGGTGTCACCCTGTAGGAACTGGGGCTGGTGCTCTGACTCCTGCTGATCAGTCGTCGGCTGCCTGCGCCTCTGTCGAGTCTGGAGCCTCCTGCCAGCGTCAGCCTCCGTGAACTAGGCGGGGCGACCTCATCAGCAGCAGGGAGGGGGGCAAACCCTTTACAGTTTCCGACACCACCACCCCCAGCAGACTGTTCTGTGTCCCTGCCCAGCACATGACACTTGGTGTGTGTGTGTGTCCCTCCCTCAGTATTTCAGCCCCAGAAACCCCATCGTGTCAGAGCTGGAAGGCCCCTGAAAAGTACTCCATTGGGTGGCTGTCAGGCTGTTCCAGGGTCTGCAGTGGTAAGTGCAGGTGGGGTCTGGCCTAGCAGGTCACTTCACTTGTTTTCTGTGTTAGTTTTTCATGAGTGCCCCCAACCCACCTTCAAAAGCATCCACTTGTTCTGACTGTCCCTGTGGTAAGTCAGGTGATTGAGTTGCAGAAAGGCTGATTGACTTCAAACTCACAAGACCACTTGTGGACAGACAGTTGTCTGGTACCAGGGCTCATGGGCCCTGGTTCTTTGTCAGGGGTTTGATTTCCTTTGTGGTGTTGGATCCGACGTGCAGCCTTTCCCCCGGAATCTCCTAAGTGGGTCGTGTGTCATCCTGCAAAGGGCAGGCTGCCTGCCACGGAGTCTCCCTCGGGAGTGGGCCCCGCTTTAGTTCTGTTATTGTCACTCGTGGCAGTTGGCATTTATAATATAATAGTCCCTGGCCACACGCTTATGTCACTTGATTTTCACAGAGGCCTCCGAGGTTTTCCAGATGGGAAAGTGGGTGCTGAGAGTTGGGGACCCATCCCTGTGATACACCCAGTGAGGGTGCGGCAGGATCTGAAGCCAGGCCTTGGAACCTCACCTCCCTGAGCAGGTGGGTCCCTGGCCTCCCACGCTCCCCTTCCAGGAGGAGTCAGAAACTCCTGGGTCTTGGCTGGGTTGTGAGTGGCTCGGGGCCGGGAGGGCATGTCTGACTGACATTCTGACCACAGGTTTGAATGCTGTGTCATCTGCTTCCCGAACGAGGATCCAGCCCCTCTGATATCTGAATGAGAAACAAGGGACATTTAATAAACGGGATTTGAAATGTGTGCTTCCATCCAGCCTCTGCTTTTCTCCTTTCTGTACACTGGATACAAATTGGGGAGGGCCTGCTCAGAGGTAGTTTGAGCCAAGTTGGAGGGGGCCCTAGTGACCTCACGCTCCTACTCGAGCCTTTGTAAACTGGGGGCGGGGGTGCAGAGCGGCCCGTCAGGAGCTTTGCCTTGACACCCGGATGGATTCACTGCCTGCTGTCCTCACCGGTGGGGGTCCGATTGGGCCTGTGGCTCATCCTCAGACCTGGGCGGCCTCTGAAGAGATGCACTCACGTAATCTCATTTGAGAAGTACCTGGTCACAACCCACTGATGTGTGCACCCACAGGTTAACCCCCTTACTGTGTTTCCCTGAAAATAAGCCCCAGTTAAGATCGTCAGCCAGATGGGCGCATTTAGTTAGTCATTATGACGATGTTCCAGAAGATGACATAACTGTATTTGAACAGATATAGATTGTTGTATATGAAAAAAATAAGACATTCCCTGAAAATACGCCCTAATGTGTCTTTTGGAGCCAAAATTAATATAAGACCCGGTCTTATTTTCGGGGAGACACAGTACTTCAGTGTCGTCAGGAGTGTCAGCAGGCCAGAACTTACCGGGCCACTTTCACATTCAGTTTTTAGTGACAAGTGACAGCGTGCCCCAAGGTACCTGCGTCTTGAGTCACAGCAGCCACACCCTGAGGCTCGGGCACAAGGCTCATCTCTGATCAGAACCGAGACACTCGGGGAGCCCTCCTGACCCCTCCCAACAGCCAGGGAGAGCAGGAAGTGGCCTCCAAGCACCTTCAGAGTACCTTGGTGGGCCCTTCCCTGCAGCTAAGCCTACAGCGTGCCTTGAGATGGGGTGCAAACCCTAAATGTGTGCATTGTGTAGGGGAGCCAAGAAACAAGGGGACCGGGGTCTGCTGCAGAGGCCCCTTGGACCTGATCTGGATGAGATGGGTAGAGATGCTACTGCCCTCAGCCCTGGGCGGCCCCAGCCTCCCGCATCCTCCTTTTGGCCCACCATCACTTCTGCCCACTTCTGCCGGTTTGTCCTGCCTGAGACAAGGTTGAGGCCGCCCAGAGGTGCAGCCACACCCAGGAAGGGAAATCCCAGTCTAGAGATAAGTGAGGTGGTGGGTGGGGACAAGGTCACTCAAGGTCACACAGCAACAGCTCCACAGCCAGGACCAAACTCCACCCATGGACCAGTCCCCAACCTAAGAATGGTCTTGACATTTTTACATAGTAAAAAACCCCAAAGAACCACTTTGTGACTCCTGTAAATGGCACCAAGTTCAGGTCTCAGTCCCTGAGGTTTCCCTGGAACGGCCCGCTCCTTTCACCGTTAACTAAGCCGAATGGCCACCCCGGAGGTTTAGGGAAGTGAAACCCCAGCTTCTCAGGTTTGGAAAGCCCTGCAAAAGCACCCTCCGCGGGGGGTTGGGGGGGACGGAGCTGTGACGGTGAAACAACCCCCGTTTTCCCAGAGGAGCCCCAATGCGCCGTCCTCGAGAGGCTCTGGCCTGGGCTGCACAGTGCTCACCTGAATAAGCCCTTTCCAGCTTCGTTCCGTATTGGTTACGAGCTGTTTGAGGGGAAAATCCCTTAACTTACATATCTAGCAATTACTTCAAAGCTTAAAAAGTAAGTTGATTGAAAGACAATTTTTAAATAAGTTAGCTTTTTGAGCGCAGAGTCCCAAAGGCACAGGTGGGTGATTCAAATCTGAGGAAGCCTCTGGCCCGTTGGAAGCTGAATGGGAGGGAATTGCCCGTGTGGAGGACACTGCTCAGGAATGCTGTCTGGAGACAGACCTGAGCCTCTTCTACAGGCGCCGCCTGGTCCAAGAGCAAGGAGAAGGGAGGCTTCCTGGTGGGACAGGTGGGTGGGCCCCAAGCACCTACAGGAACCTCCTGGGAAACATCCAGAGGGCGGGGCCCGGTCCATGGCTGCCATTGGCAGGATGAGTTCAGATACTGGCCCTGTGACATCCTGGCCTGGTGTCCACCCCTAAGGACTGCTGCAGCCTAGGCCCTGCTCCAGAGGGGGCTCTTCTCACTTTTTGTGAAGGTACAAGGCACCTACCCTAGAATCCACCTAGCGCTGAAGTCTGCGACCAGTCCAGTTGGGAAATCTAGGGACCATGTCCACGGCTGGGGGTGAGGAGTGGACTTCCTTAAGGGCCCAGCAAGAACCCTCCAGAGCATCTGTTAGGCTGGGGACCAGGAAGCGGGTCAGAGCCCCTCTGGAGGGAGTGGCAAGTAGGGAGGGCAGCCGTTCAGGCCGGAACCCACTTCCTGTTCCCCCAGGGGAGGTGGCGGGAGGTTGTGGCAGTGGGCGGGCCTGCTCCCTCCGCCCTCTGCACAGAAAGTCATCTGTCGGTGGGGGACCTGCACTGGGCACTCCCCGCGGCAGGATGGAGGACGAGGAAGACCCCCAGTGCGGTAAACCGGACTTTGTGCTTTTGGACCAAGTGACCATGGAGGACTTCATGGAGAACCTGAAGCTCAGGTGGGCCCAGGGCCCTGGCCCTTCACCCTGGTCTCCAGGGGGCCAGGGGCTGCATATTCTGCCACTGGCCACAGTCAGTGAACGCAGGGTCCTGGGGCAGACAGGACTGTCCCCTCAGGGCCAGGGTGGCTGGTCCGTGCTGGAATGTACTCCTGGACCCCCGTCTCCCACGCAACGGGTGCCTTCTGGCACTCAGACTGGGCAGATGCCCGTCACCCTCGTGGGACCCTGCTGAGCCCTAGGGCCTCTGAGGGAAGCTGAGCTGTGTGTCGGGCACGTGGGGTGTTGGGGGCGCAGCTGGGAAAGTGGCCTGGGGCCTGACTTTCTGTGGCAGCTGGTGGAGGGCGGAAGGACCAGGGACTCGGGGTGACATGGGGTGGCTGCCAGGACCTGGCTTCACCTCTGGAACACAGACTGTTGGAGTCAGAGGACAGAAGTGAGCTCTCGTTTGGGGTGTGAGCTAAATGGGACCACCTCGCTCTTACAAACCAGCCTGCCGCAGGCATCACCACCTCCATTCTGACGTGGGACACTGAGCCCTGGGCCATGCAGCTTGTAGACGGGAGAGTGTCTCTGAGCTGGGCCCAGGTGGCAGTTAAGAGGGTGTAGAGCGGCTGCCAGGGAACTCCCACATCAGACACAGCCAGGAAGAGGAACCCGGATGGTCGGGAGGGAAGGGAAGGGAAGGTCCCAGACACTGCCGGGGAGCAGGCAGAAAGGTCAAGAGAGAGGGACGTCACAGGCGCCCCCGCGGGGACGGGGACAGGGTTGAGAAGTCCGGATGTGCTGGGGGAGGGCAGCGCCCCGTACCCTTTCCAGACCTGCCATCTGGGTGGGGCTGGGCGGGGTCCCCTTCTGCTTCTGGGTCCCCGCCCAGGCCTTGAGACAGGAAGCAACCCAGGCCCCTCCCTCTGCCTCCCAGGCCCTTTCTCCCTGTGTAGCCTGTCTCCCTACCTACTGGCTCTGTTGCCAAGTGTGGCCTTGGGCAAGTTCATCCCTTCATAAAATGGGGGGGGGGGGGGGCGGGTCACGATTCCTGTGACATCAGGACCCCCATGGAGAGCAGTGTTGACCCCAACACTACACTGCAGTGGGGGGCCCTGGGAGCACTCAGATCCACCCCCACCCCCGCTCTCAGTGCTCAGCCCTGGGGGTGGGCTAGGGCCTCCTGAGGCTCCGAATGGCCTATCGTGCTGAGGACCCGCCTTCCCAAACCAGATTCGAGAAGGGCCGCATCTACACCTACATTGGCGAGGTGCTGGTGTCCGTGAACCCCTACCAGCAGCTGCCCCTCTACGGGCCCGAGGCCATCGCCAGGTACCAGGGCCGAGAGCTCTATGAGCGGCCGCCCCACCTGTACGCCGTGGCCAATGCTGCCTACAGGGCCATGAAACGCAGGTCCAGGGACACCTGCATTGTTATCTCAGGTACCTCCCTGCCTGGGACCCACCGTCTTCATTGGTCAGAGATGGGAGGTGACCGGAGCACCCAGGGTGGGGTATGCAGGGGACTGGTCAAGGGGGAATGGCTGCTAATGCTGACTGCGTCTGTCCGGCAGGGGAGAGTGGGGCAGGGAAGACAGAAGCCAGCAAGCACATCATGCAGTATATCGCAGCCGTCACCAATCCGAGCCAGAGGGCCGAGGTGGAGAGGTGAGGGCAGGTGGGGCTGGGGCAGGGGTGGCCCTGGACCTCACGCCTGCTGGGGAAGCAGGAGACACGACTGAGCCAGCTCGGGCCAAGTTCCGGGGCTCAGCTGTCAGGAAGACTCCAGGTGGCCCCACCCAGGACCTCAACCGAGGAGAGGCAAGACGAGTGCCAGGCGCCCTGCCACTAGGGACGGGAAGATGATGAGGGACGGAGGGCTGACAGATGGGTGCTGGGCTGCTCAGGGGGCACCAGACAGAGTGGAGAACTTGGCCGGCTGCCAGGAGGGCTGTGGATGTCCTGCCAGGTGTCGGGGTTTAGGCTAGGAACCCGGAAATCGGTGCCATCTGGCTGCTTACCAGCTGCTCACAGCTTCCTGTGTGGGAACCCGCTCTTTTTGTCGACATGGGGTGAGGTGGGGTTCGGGGAGACAGAAGTTGCCAAGCACATGTGGCCAGCAGCTGCTCCACCTGCACCTGGAAGTCAATGGCAGAGCCAGACCCAGGTCCTCACTGCAGGTCTAGGAAGGCGGTGCGGTGACCATGCCCATCCAGCACAGGCCCCTGGCAGGCACGTTTCCCAGCATCTCAGGGGGACGGGCCACTCCACAGCCTGCAAGGGGCAGTGTGGGGTGAGGCCTCAGGCAGGGACGCTGGACGGGGCACAACTCCCATGGGAGGTCTGTGCACTGTAGCCCTCCCTTGCCCGTGCAGGGTCAAGGATGTGCTGCTCAAGTCCACCTGCGTGCTGGAGGCCTTTGGGAACGCTCGCACCAACCGCAACCACAACTCCAGCCGCTTTGGAAAGTACATGGACATCAACTTTGACTTCAAAGGAGACCCCGTGGGCGGGCACATCCACAGCTACCTGCTGGAGAAGGTGGGCTGCGCCGGCCGCCAGGGTGCCGGCATGCTGGCCTCTGAGACGTGGGGCCCTGGAAGGGAGCAGACCTTCTCTGCCGTGCCAGGTTCCCCGGGCGGGGCTCCCTCTGTGGCCAGGCCCAGCACCCCCCTGCCAGCACTGCCCTGGGGCTCTGGGGCAGGTCCCCTGGGAGTCCCCGCTACCCACGCGTGGGTCCAACTGTCCTCTCTCCTCAGTCTCGGGTCCTCAAGCAGCACGTGGGCGAGAGGAACTTCCATGCGTTCTATCAGGTGAGCCAAGGCAGCCAGGTGGGGCAGCCCTTCTGGTCACCTGCCCGCAGTCCATCCCCTGCTCCCTCTCTGCACCGTCCTCCCTGGGGTGGGATTTCCCTGGACACAGCCCTGTCTTCACCTTAGCTGACCCTGAGGTGGACTCTGTCTGGACACGGGTGGTGTCCCCTGTCTGACACTGAAGTAATTTCTACCTGGACATTAGTGGTGTCTACACTGGGCAAGACCCACTGAGGTGGGCTCTTCTGGGACACAGGCACATCTATACCATGTCTAACCCACTGAGGTGAGCTCACTCTGGACACACTGGTGTCTACGTACCCACCAAGTTGAGTCCTGCCTAAACATAGGTGTATAACCATGTCTGGCCCTGAAGTGGGTTCTCCCTGTCCTCGGGCAGGATCCACACCATCACTGAGCTCCATGGTTTGCTGCGTCAAGGACGACGGAAGGACGCGTCCTCCGTGTTGTCCGGCATGTGTGGGAGGGCCTGACAGGTGTGTCCTCCAGGTACTGCGGGGCTGTGAGGACTCGGAGCTGCGAGAGCTGCACCTGCAGAGAAACCCCGCCCTGTACAACTTTACGCGCCAGGGCGCTGGGCTCAGTGTGAGTGGGGCAGGGCTGCGGGGCCGGGTGCTGGTGGTCACAGCGTCAGCAGGACCCAGGGTGGCGGGACTGCTGTGGCCCTGAGTCAGCAGGCATTCAGTTAAGGGAATAGGGCGCGATGCGGGGATGGGCTGCAGTGGGTGAGCATGTGCACTGTGCTGAGGAAACGGGGTTCACTGGGCGCTGACCCCCCTCTCCCCAGGCCTCAGACAGCGAGGAGAGGAGCCACCACCAGGCGGTGGTGGAGGCCATGCAGGTGATTGGCTTCAGTGCTGAGGAGGTGGGCTCCGTGCACCGGATCCTGGCCGCCATACTGCACCTGGTGAGCCTGGCTGCGAGGGCTGCCACACCGCCCACATGCTGTCGCCCAGCCGCCCCTGTTGGAGGAGACTGTCCCCTGACAACCCAGCCATAGCTGGCCCATTCCTCCCTCTGCTGAAGCCAAGTTGCTTCAGCTGTGGGTTTCCTCGAGACCAGACCCTGAGCCATGGGCTCCGTGTGTCCAGAACGTGGCTGGTCAGGCTGCGAGGTCCATGTCTGGTAGATGAGCCCAGGCAAGGGCAGTCCAGGCTACAGTAAGCTGAGCATCGTGCTCTGTCACTTAGGAGCTGTGTGTCTGTGGGCAGGTTACTCAGCTCCTCTGAGCCTCCGATCTCTCCTGGGTAGCACATGGAGCAGGCGGCATGGGGACCACGTGGCACGGGGAGCAGGCGGCATGGGGACCACGTGGCACGGGGAGCAGGCGGCATGGGGACCACGTGGCACGGGGAGCAGGCGGCATGGGGACCACGTGGCACGGGGAGCAGGCGGCATGGGGACCACGTGGCACGGGGAGCAGGCGGCATGGGGACCACGTGGCACGGGGAGCAGGCGGCATGGGGACCACGTGGCACGGGGAGCAGGCGGCATGGGGAGCAGGCGGCACACAGCCGGCTTCCAGAGGATACTATGGGGTCATTCAGGTGATGATCTTGGCAGGAGGCCTTGGGCTGCTCGGTGCCACTCCCACTATGTCTCCCTTCCCTCCCTCGTCCCCTGGGGAAAAGCATGCAGGCTCTCCGGGGACGTGGAGCCTGAATCTTCCTGGTTCTCCCATCACCAGGGAAACATCGAGTTTGTAGAGACAGAGGAGGGGCACCTGTCCGTGGCTGAGGACAGGCTGGTGGACCACGTGGCTGAGTTGACAGCCACATCCCGGGAGCTGGTGCTGCGTTGCCTGCTGGCTCGCACTGTGGCCTCAGGAGGCAGGGAAGTCATTCAGAAGGGCCACACTGCAGCTGAGGCCAGCTACGCCCGGGACGCCTGTGCCAAGGTACTCCAGAGACAGGCCATGTGGGGGGGTCCAGTCAGTAGGTCTTCCTGGAGGAGGCAGGGCCAGAGGCAGCCAGAAGCAGCCTGGCCTCTCCCCAGGCAGTGTACCAGCGGCTCTTTGAGTGGGTGGTGAACCGGATCAACAGTGTCATGGAAGCACGGGGTCGGGACCCACGCAGGGATGGCAAGGACACAGTCATTGGTGTGCTGGACATCTACGGCTTTGAAGTGTTCCCTGTCAACAGGTGGGTGGCCGGCCACCGTATCCCACGCTGTCCCCCAACCTCAGTCCCGGGGAGCAAGTGTCTGGTGTCTGTCCTGGCTGGTCCCTGACCCCAGGCTCATGCCCTAAGCCTGCCTCAGCAGTGCCACCCGTCCAGTGGGCAAAATCACTGGCTTGCTTCCCCTCGCCATGAGCGTGCGTGCCACAAGTGGGGTCTGGGGGGTAAAGGTGAGGCCCAGTGCAGAGAGGCACCCCACAGTGAGGCCACTGGGGGCCTGGCGTTGGACCCTGCGGGGGAGCCTCAGGGGAGCTGCTGGGCGAGGCTGCCACACTGCCCTCACTGCACACGGAGTGAACGCCCACGGCGGGTGGAGGCTGCACACTCACTGGCTCCCACCCCCAGCTTCGAGCAGTTCTGCATCAACTACTGCAACGAGAAGCTGCAGCAGCTCTTTATCCAGCTCATCCTGAAGCAGGAGCAGGAGGAGTACGAGCGGGAGGGCATCGCCTGGCAGACCGTGAGTGCTGGGCCCCCTGTGCCACGGGCCTGGTGGGAGAGGCGGGGAGCAGACCACTGGGGGACAGGCCCACCAGTGGGGCTCAGGAGCCACCCTGCTCGCTCCGCCCCAGGTGGAGTACTTCAACAACGCCACCATCGTGGACCTGGTGGAGCGGCCCCACCGGGGCATCCTCGCCGTGCTGGACGAGGCCTGCAGCACTGCGGGCACCATCACCGACCGGATCTTCCTGCAGACCCTGGACACGCACCACCGCCACCACCCGCACTACACCAGCCGCCAGGTGCCCCGCCCCCTGCGGTCTCCCCCATTCCCATAGCCCCAGCTTGCCCTGGTGCTGTCACGTGCCCCACAAGCACCACACTGCCTGTCTCAGTGGGGCCTTAGTGGTGGCCTGGCCTCCTCTGCAGGACTGTTTACCTCCTTCCTGCAGACACCCCCCCTTCTGTACCTTGACCTTGGCCTGTCCCCTCCCCCCACCAGCTCTGCCCCACGGACAAGACCATGGAGTTTGGCCGAGACTTCCGGATCAAGCACTATGCAGGGGACGTCACGTAAGGCCCCCACCACACCCTGGGTCCTCCATCAGTCTGAAGACACTGAAAACATGCCCTTCACCACAGGGCTCTTAAGATAGCAGTTCTCAGCCCTGCCGCAGCATAGAATCTTCCAGAGAGCTTTAGAAAAACGCCCACATCTGGGCCCCACCCCAGGTGCAGCCATGAGGGGCCTGTATCCTGAGCCCAGGCTTAGTCCTTTCACATTCTGAGCAAGGCGTCCTCCTAAGGTGCCAGTCAGCACCAAGGACAGACGGGCCAGAGTCTGCATTTCTAACAAGCCCCTTGGTCCTCAGGCCACACACAGAGCACACAGGTCCGGTGTCCTTCAGAAATTGCATGATTGGTACTAATTAACCTGTCATGTGGCTCATCCCAAAGAGGGTGTGAGGTGACATGTGTGTCCCTCACAGGAGAACTGGCTGTCCCCTCCTGTACCCTGAGCCTATGCAGAGCTGCACGTGGGCCAAGACTGGCCCTGAGCTTTCTAGCAGTCAAGGGACACGACAAGGGATCTCAGTGACACAGGATCAAAACAGGCCAATGACCCCGGGGTTCTGTTTGTTACTTCAATCCTTGATATACAGGCAATGTTCTGGGCGTGTGATGTACACTGAGGCACGGCGAGGTTAGTAACTCGTCCCAGGTCACGCAGCATGTATGCACTAGAGCAGGATTCAGTGGGCACAACCACTGCAGTCACCTTCAGGAGTGAGAGGGAAGGGAGAGAAGTGACCTGTGAGGACAGAGGCGGGTGGAGGAGTCGCCGTGGCCCTCACGCCGTCCTGGCCCCCAGGTACTCAGCGCAGGGCTTCATCGACAAGAACAGGGACGCCCTCTTCCAGGACTTCAAACGGCTGCTGTACAGCAGGTGAGTGGCCCAGGGCTCGGGCTGGCAGGGCCCCCAGACGCTCAGCTCTGACCCCCGCCTGATGGCCAGGAAGCTTACAAATGGCTGAGCTGGGGTGGGGGCCGCCCTCCTTGAGGGCAGCTGGGCATGCAGCCTGTGTCCACAGCATGGACCCCACCCTGCGGGCTATGTGGCCAGACGGGCAGCAAGACATCACAGAGGTGACCAAGCGCCCCCTGACAGCCGGCACGCTTTTCAAGAACTCCATGGTGGCCCTGGTGGGAAACCTGGCCTCCAAGGTACCCCCCAGCCCCAGCCCACCCTGGATCCTTCCAGATCCTTCTATCTGTGCCTGGGTGTCAAGTCGGGCCCTCAACTGCCTCTGCACATCATGGGGAGGAGGTGTTTGCTTCCTGTCTGTTGTGAGCCCCCACTCCAGCGGGGAGGGACCCACCAGTGCACAGGAGGCTCAAGTTAACATAGGTCTGGAGCCAGCTCCCCCTGGCCCATTGCCTATTGGGTGGGGACAGGCCTGGGGAGACTCTGCTTGGAACTTGGTTGGCCCAGCCTAGGCTCTGCCAGCAGCTGGCATTACCCTCTGGAAGCTGCGGCCACAGCAATAGCAGAGACACACTAGGTTCTCGTGGAGCTTGGAGCCCAAAGTCAGAGGGGGCTGGCGGGCATGCCAGGACCAGCCTAAGAGTAGACCGTCCAGAGACTGCTCAGCCGGCTCCCTGCTGCTTGGGGCCGGCAGCCTCCTGCTCCGCCAGGTCTGGCCGCCACCCCCACCCCTCAGTCTACTCCTGACCCACCATTGGCCCCTGGGCCTCCCCTTCCCACCACAAGAGCCTCTTCCTCAAGTCCATGGCAGCGGGGGAGGCATAGAGGCGGCACACCCGAGCTCACCTGCCGCCCCTACCCCGTCGCTGTGGGGTGGACACTGGACTCCCAAGCGTCCTCTCTGCCCCAGGAGCCCTTTTACGTGCGCTGCATCAAGCCCAATGAAGACAAGGTGGCTGCAAGGCTGGACGAGGGCCACTGTCGCCACCAGGTCGCGTACCTGGGGCTGCTGGAGAACGTAAGGGTCCGCAGGGCCGGTTTCGCCTCCCGCCAACCTTACCCCCGATTTCTGCTCAGGTAAGCCAGACTTCCGTCCCCGTGGGCCGTGTCCCCGTGTGGAATCCAAGGGGTGAGGGGACGGCAGGGGGCGGAAAGGGAAAGCAGCTTCTCAGACATCGACGCAAGTGGAGGCCGGCTCTGTGATCGCTGCAGGACAGTCAGCGCGGACCCTCCGTGACACGCGAGGGGGCGTGGTCTGGGTGTTGTGGGCGGGGTCAAGGTTTGAGTGGCATGTGTGGGCGGGGCAGATGGCGTGGCTCCACACGCTCCCACTCCCCAGGGCCTGGAGCCCACTGCCCTATCCTGCGGTGACAGGTACAAGATGACCTGTGAATACACGTGGCCCAACCACCTGCTGGGCTCTGACCGGGCAGCCGTGAGTGCCCTCCTGGAGCAGCACGGACTGCAGGGGGACGTAGCCTTCGGCCACAGCAAGCTCTTCATCCGCTCGCCCCGGACGCTGGTCACGCTGGAGCAGAGCCGCGCGCGTCTCATCCCCATCATCGTGCTGCTGCTGCAGAAGGTGCGCCGCGGCCCCATGGCGGGGGCGGGGGGCGTCTGCCGTCCGGAGGGGAGCTGACAGGCCCACGGGCACACTTCCCGAGTGGCTAACAGGAGACACACCACGATTGAAACGGACTTAAGCAAAAAGTGGATTTGGTTTAGGTCACTTCAGTCCTGTGGCCACAGCTTCAGGCCCAGGGGGACTCAGGTGCTCAAACAAGATTTTCAGGCATCTAGCTTCCTTCCATCCTTTTTTTCTTCTTTTCTTTATTGATTCTGAAAGATTTCAGACCTAGAGAAAAGTATGCAGAATGGTGAACTAAATCCCCACGCTCCTCCTGCCCAGCTCCACCTGTCACCCGGTGACCAGTATGGTTTGGCATAGATGCCTGCACCTCTATCCCAGTTATTTTGAAGCAAATCGTTGCACTTATATTTTCAGTGTGTTTTTCCAGAGGACAAGGGCTGTTCCGCTCTCCCCGTAGCTTTTTATTTTTAACATTGCACACTTACGGAAAAGCTGAAGGATTCATACACTGATCACTGTTCACCTGGATTGCAACAGCTGTGTGCTCCCCACCTGGTCTCTGTCTCCCTGTCTCTGACTCTCTCCGCACACACATACAGGTACTCCTGTATGTATATGTTTCTATATTTCCTGACCCACATAAAGTAATGACAGC
The DNA here is from genome assembly GCF_036562045.2 of Rhinolophus sinicus. Lineage (NCBI taxonomy): Eukaryota > Metazoa > Chordata > Mammalia > Chiroptera > Rhinolophidae > Rhinolophus > Rhinolophus sinicus. Next base: position 116,664,569 of record NC_133758.1, read on the forward strand.
CCTAAATACTTCAGCAGGCCCATCCTTGAATAAGGACGTCCACTTGCTGGCTGACTGATGCGAGCCACTCAGGAAACCTGACACTGAAATATAATCTGCACATCTCAGTATCCAACATGTGGGCAGCATTCGAATTTCTACAAGTGTCCCACTATCACCCGTTGCATCTTTAAAAACCCAGAATCCCATCAGTAGTGGCACACTGCACTTAGTTATATCTCTGTTACCTCCTCTAACATACAGAGATTGTTTGTGAGAACAAGACACGACACTGTCATCACAGAAACGGGGTTTAGAAAGTTCCTGATGATTTGTTGCTGTCATGCAGTCCCCATTGACACCCACGCTTCTCCCATTGTCTCCTGTCTGAGTCGGGGTCACACTGCAGCCCATGTGACATTGCTTAAGTCTGTTTTAATCTGTTGGTTGGCTGGGCTGCCTGCCTTGTAGGGTTTCTGATCTGGGTTTTGATGGTTGCACTCTTGGGGTGCCCCTCCATCTCAGGGTCTCTTAGTGGGAGGTTGGTTATATCTTGACCAGGTCAAGATTCCAAGGGGACAGTTGGCAGTTGCCCTTCCTAGGCAGGAAAGGGGCTGCATCTGCTCCCACCCCTCTTGTTACATACTTTCTCCCTGGGGGCACCTGGGAGTCCCCAGCTGTTCAAGGTCTCAGCTTAAAAGGCTTGGATCAACAGAGAAGCTCTTTTCCAAGAGTTGAGCAGGGCACTCCCATGGAACCAACCTCCAGCCAGGTGGAAGCAGCTCCCAGGTGCCAGGGGGCAGGTCCACCCCACCCAGCACCCATTGCCAGTGTGTGGGGCAGATGGGTTTCCCAACGACCGGCAGGGTGTTTTTAGGAAAGACAGGAGAGCAGGCGGGGGTGGGGGCCGTGGGGATGGGGTGAGTGAGGCAAGGCCTGGTTGGGGCTGACCCAGTGTCCACCTGGCCCCCCAAGGCATGGCGGGGCACGCTGGCACGGTGGCGCTGCCGCCGACTGCGAGCTGTCTACACCATCATGCGCTGGTACCGGAGGCACAAGGTGCGCGCTCACCTGGCAGAACTACATCGACAGTTCCAGGCAGCACGGCAGCCCCCACTCTATGGCCGCGACCTTGTCTGGCCACTGCCACCTGCTGTGCTACAGCCTTTCCAGGACACCTGCCACGCGCTCTTCTGCAGGTATGCTCCCTGGGTCATCCCCTCGCTCTTTACCACTCAGCTAGCACCCACTGAACACCTGGACCTGGTCGTCGGAACCCCTCGGAGCTGCCTAGAAACACATGAGCCCCATTTGGTAATCGGCAAAGCAGGGGCTGAGCACATGAGCCAGCTGCCCATGCCCCACAGTCGGTGGCATAGCTCTGCCATCCCCAGCACGCCGCTGGTCATTCCAAGGGGACACAGGCCTCAGTCTCCTGAGGGGAATCTGCCGGGGACGGTAGGGGGCCAGGTGTAGGGAGAGGGAGAAACTGCTTCTGAGCTGGGCTTCAAAGGCTGAGTGGGAGTTCTTCAGGGAGAGCAGCACATAGCAACCAGCGTGCTCAGAATGGAAGGGGTGGCGGGGACACATAAGGCAGCCAGTGCCAGACTGAGAGGCTTGGCCTCCAGTGGGTGAAGGGGCATGAAAGGGCATTCAAGTATGTTCTGGGGGGCAGGACCAGGGATGGGGAAGGATGAGGGCTGCACAGGGGCCCATCTGAGCGCTTGTCCATCTCCAGGTGGCGGGCCCAGCAGCTGGTAAAGAACATCCCCCCTTCAGACATGGCCCAGATCAAGGCCAAGGTGGCCGCCATGGGGGCTCTGCAGGAGCTACGGCAGGACTGGGGCTGCCGGCGCGCCTGGTCCCAAGACTACCTGTCCTCCGTGAGTGCTGGGCTGCTGGGGACTGGGCGCCACACAGGGGCTCAAGGCTGAGTCCGGGACTTTACTGAGAACCTCATCATCCACCCTGCTCCCACTCCCCTTCCCCTGACCTCAGGCACCGCACCCCACCTGTGACTCCTTGGCCCTCCCGTGGGCGGGCGCTGTCAGCATGCCCCTGGCCCAGGTCTGCAGGAGATAGAGAGGCTCAGGGGCTCAGGGTCGGCCCAGGTGGCCGTCGTGTGGAGGAGCCAGGCACATCGGGCCCCTGCGTGCTCAGCATCGGTCCAGGCCTGACGAGCAGGGCCGGAGGGCACAGACGTGATGCCTGGAACCTCAGGCTGTGGAGTCTGCACGGGGCCTGCAGGGAACCCAGCAGAGGCGGGTGCACAGCCTGACTTGGTTTCCTGAGGTGTAGGGTAGCTGTGCCATTCACCGAGAGTCGCTGTTATTTGAGCGTGGTCCCAAGACCCTGTCCCAAGCTGCCCCCATCTGTGCTCAGGCCACCGACAACCCCACCGCCTCCAGCATGTTCGCTCAGCGTCTGAAGACACTTCGGGACAAAGACGGCTTCAAGGTCGTGCTCTTCTCCAGCCACGTCCGAAAGGTGAGGAGTGGGCAGAGGGCACGGTGGCCTCAGCTCAGCCTAAAGGTCTCACGTCTGCTCCTGGGACTTGGGAAATAGCTCCAACCCAGCAGGGAGAAAACAGGCCAGGGAGGGTGCGCTGGGTGGCAGGTATCCCTAAGGGCACCTGTCCCACAGGTGAACCGCTTCAACAAGAGACGGGACCGGGCCCTCCTGCTCACTGACCAGCACCTGTACAAGCTGGAGCCCAGCCGGCAGTACCGGGTGATGCGGGCCGTGCCCCTGGATGCGGTGAGCCTGTGTGCCCCTGCCCTCCTGCCTACCTGGGATGTCTGGAACTTTCTAGAACAGCCTCTGCTCCGGCTGGCTGCCCCCCCCCCCCTTGCCCCTTCCTGCTCTATTCTCTGACCTGCCAGGTGGGCCCTCTCCCCACACCTGTTCCGCCCGGGAGGTCTCCCCATCCACACACTTGCCTGGAACCGCAGATCCTGTTCCCAAAGGGCAAAAAGCACCCTGGGGCAGGGGTCCAGGCCCAGGTCCTATGGCTTTCCAAGGGGGGAGGGGCATCTGGCCCGTACCCAAGACCCCTGTGGCTACTTGTGTGAAACAAAGGTCAGCTCTGCAGTCCCACGGCGCTGTTCAGGTGTTCCACACCCACAGGCTGGAGCTCGGGAGCATTCCGTGGCAGGGGGAGGAAGAGGAGCTGGGGGGACAGACAGTGGGGCGCGGGCACAGGGTCGGGAGGAGGGCCTCTTGCCCCCTGACCCTGAGCCCCTCAGGTGACCGGGCTGAGCGTGACGAGCGGGCGGGACCAGCTGGTGGTGCTGCACGCGCGGGGCCTGGACGACCTGGTGGTGTGTCTGCACCGCTCACGGCCACCGCTGGACAACCGCGTCGGGGAGCTGGTGGGCGTGCTGGCCGCCCACTGCCAGGGGTGAGCAGGACTGGCGGCTGGGGTTCCGGGGGAGCAACGGCCGCGGCCCGCCGGAGCCTGACCTCCCTCCCTCTCTCCCGCGCTGCAGGCAGGGCCGTGCCCTGGAGGTCCGTGTCTCCGACTGCATCCCCCTGAACCAGCGCGGCTCGAGGCGCCTGGTGTCAGTGGAGCCCAGGCCCGAACAGCCGGAGCCAGATTTCCGCTGCAGCCGCGGCGCCTTCACCCTCCTGTGGCCCAGCAGCTGAGCCGGCCTGACCGCCTGTCCACCCCGCCCGCCCCGTAGGCCCCACCCCGCAGCGCGGGGCAATAAAGGACGCTGCGTGCATGCTGAGGAGGCTTGTGTCTGAGGGTGGACGTGCATGGGCTGTGCCAACTTGGCAAGTGTCACCCCAGTGTCCTCTGCTGACTCCTGGGGGGGTCACCTGAACTGGAGGAGGAGGCCTGGGGGCCCAGTCTGGTGGGGCCTCAGCCTAGGGACCAGCTGGACATGGAGCCCTGGTCTGAGAGGAAAGATGCCCTTTAGGCCCCAGGTTGCCACCCCTTCCCACAGGTTTCAGACTGTCCCCACAGCATGGGCCGTTTCCCTCTCTCCCTCCCATAGGACTCCTGTCCTTGTTCTTACTAGGCCACTGGGGAGGCCAGGGGTCCCAGTGCACACTGGGGGCATCGAGCAGTCTCCGCCAGCTGACTGGGGGGTCCACGCTGCCCTGGCTACTGCCTGTCGGTGCTGGGTGTGGGCATTCCAGGCCCTGGAAACCCCACCTCTAGGGGGGAGCAGCCAGGGCCTCCCAGAGTGCTGTGAGGGTGCATGGGGGACACCTGCCCCACCAGTCCCAAGGATGGCAGATCCCATTGTTTTCCACTTGCATTTGTCATTAAAACCGGGTGGGTGTCGTATTGCCCTTCCCCCTCTCTGCCAGGCCCCTGAGGGAGCAACCACAGTGGGACCACAGTGGCCAATGGCGGGCCCACTGCCTACAGGACCCAGGGGGGACAGTGGAGGCTGCAAAGTGGCTGCATCCAAGGGGTCTGTGCCAAGTACACCCCCAAGCAGCAGTGGGATCCCCCACCTATGGGAACTTCTCCCATGAGGGCACCTGGGATAGGTGGGCACCCATGGATCCATCTCAAAGCTCCTTGGGAGCAGGGGCCTCGGGGGGTGTCCCCACCAGAATCAACTTCCCTGTTCACTCTCCTCAGCACCCCAAATGTCCAAACCTGACTACCCTGGTCCCAGGGAATGATACTTCATCCACCCGTCTCAGGTACCCACAGAGAGGTCCAGTTCAGAGGCCACCTTCAGGAAGACTTTCCCCAGCATTTTATTGTGAAAGTGTTCAAACCTGCAGCCCAGCTGAGAGAATCACACAGTGAATGGCCTAAATTCTCCAGCCCAGAGCCCACCGCCGACACTGATGGGCCCATCACCCTCCGTCCACAGCCCACCCATTTCTCTAGGTGCGCTCCCTGCTGTGCGCTCCCCCCAATACCTTCCCATTCACATCACTGAGGAGGTTTGCTGCCTATTTATAGACTTCTATTTTGACATAAAATTTACATTCAGTGACATCCTAGAATCTTAGCTCTCCCCCCAGTGGCTTCTGACAAATGTATCTACCAAGGTCTATTAAGATCCTGAATATCACCCTTAGTCTGGGATCACCCCCAATCCACCCCACCTCCTGCACCCACCGTTCTCACTTGTTTCCACCCATATATCCCTCACTTGGACCTCGTCCAGAGCTCCAGGCGCCACATGCGGGGCGCGGGCAGGCCACCAGGGGGCAGGCGGGAGGCTGCTGACCGGCCCAGGTTTCCGATTTCTCCGCCACCTGCTCCCTGTTGGCGCGGGGTTCTGCCAGCGCAGCTCCGGCTGGCGGGTGCTCTGTGCAAACACCTCCTGTGGCTTCACCCGAATACAATAGGCATGGGGGGCCCCTCTGGCTACCCATGGACCTTTCCAGAACACCGCATTCAGCAGGGGCCTCATGAATGGCAAGCTGTAGAGGCTCAATGCTGGCTGGGCTCTTGTTGGGGCATCTCTGGTCGGAGGTTGCTCCCCCACCCAGCCCAGACCCAGGGAGCGGAGGGGCACAGAGAGAAGGCCAACCCCTCCTCTACTAGAGGGCCCCAGAAGTCACTGCTGTGATCCCCACAACCATCATTCTCCAGGCTGCTGGGGTGTCACCCTGGCTTTTCCCAGGAACCTGGTTGAAAGCCTCTTTGGTGAAACTGATGTCCCCCCCGACACACACACACACACACACACAAAGGGCCCTGGGGGAGGATCTCACTGTGATGGGCCTTCTCAGGTGGAGGAAGGAGCAGTGACCCTTTGTGGGAGTTTGGGGAGCGCCTGGTTGAAGCAGAGGTGAGTTAGGAGAGGTGAAGGCAGGGTAGCCCCCTACCCTCCATCCCACCTGTGAAAACCAATGGCAGAAGCTCCAGGCCGTGGGAGGCTGCCAAGTGGGTCCTGCAGACGGTAGGGGCCCTGCCCCAGGGGTGTGAGCTCGGAACTACACTGAGCTCCCAGAGTTACAGCCAGTTACGAGCTGAATGGTGTCCACCAAATTCGCATGTTGAAGTCTTAACCCAGGACCTCAGAATGTGACTGCATTTGGAGCTGGAGTCTGTAAAGAGGTGATGGAGGTAAAATGAGGCCATGAGTGGGTCCTGATCCAATGTGACTGGTGTCTTTGTAAGAAGAGGAGATTGGGACACAGACATGCACAGAAGGGTAACCATGTGAGGACACAGGGAGAGGACGGTGTCTACATGCCCAGGAGCGAGGCCTCAGGAGGAACCAGCCCCACCAGCACCTCTGGGGCTTCCAGCCTCCAGGATATAAGAGAAGCGCCATCTGTGGTGTTTGTTACAACCACGCAGCCTCCCACCCCACATGCGTCTGTGAATGTGCCTCCTCCTTTGCCCCTTTGCAGCCCACCAGGACCAGGGTCAGGGTTCTGCAGATACACTTCCAGCAGCCTCACCCTCCATCCAAACGATGCCCCGTGGGAGGGGCCCTTCCTTTTGACTCCTGTCCAGCTCCAGCCACCATCCCTGTGTCCTAGAGCCACTCAGCACGTCCACAGGAGTTCCTGGGAGCCCTGGCCGCTCCTGAACCACCAATGCATGGGAACCCAGCCCAGTACGTGGCACATGGACCCTCAACATGGGAGAGGAAGTGCTCCATCTGGGAGAATAAGAGGAGTGGGTGGGGCAGGGGACAGGAGGATGTTCCCGAGGCCACATAGTGTGTGGGACACAGGGCACTCGGGAGCCCACGTCACAGACTCTCTCTCCCACGCCTTGCAATCTTCTTCTCAAGCTGCCCCATGTAAGGTTATGTTTCTGATCTCTTAAAAGTCATATTTATAACTTTGTCATATTGCTAACACCACAGCGTGCAGCACAGATGAGCCAGAGAACAATCTGGAAAGGCGGGTGCCTGGTGCCACCTTGCAGATGGAGAGTAAAGAGCACCTCCATCGGGCACTGCTAGTAACAGACAGAACTGGCAAGCCCTCCGTAGTGACCACACGACACTCAAGTCAGTTCTGTCGGCTCACTGAGCTTGGTCTTCCCTAAGATTGCATAGAGATATGGCGACATGTGCAACAAGGTAGAGCGGGGAAAAGGAGAAACCTTTGTCGTCGATATAGGCTATCTATAACTACACACTGCAGTTTGAATGTGCAAGAGGTACGAGTGTTGCTAGAAATCAGGAGGAACCAGGGAATCAGGAAGAGGGGAGACAAGTGCATGGAGTGAGGGGACAGGGTAACGTGTGGGATTGTTTTCACTTTTAAATTTCTTTGAATGTTTTCACAAGATTTTTTTTTGCAAGATTTTATTCAATGATACTTTAAAAATATTTATATCTCCTGAATAAAACTTCCATTAAACAAAGAAGCAACTCAACCGGAGGCGGAGAAAGGGGATGACATCTGCCTGCGTGTCCCACCATGCAGAACAACACTCACTGGTGGATGACAGAGAGCATGACCCCACCCTGTGCAAGGAGCAGTGGGCTTTGGAGATGAAGGCACGCCTAAGACTCTGGGCCGTGGGGCTCAGCCTCGGTGCTGGGCTCCATTTGTGGGTAAATTCAGCCACGGCCAGCAGGCTCAGGAGCAGATGATGTGGCTGGTCTCCAACGCTGGGGACAGCCGGGGCTGGGGCTGGAGGGAGCCAGGGGCTGGTCTGAGCCACATGGAGTCCGAGATGGAGGCAAGATTGGCAGCTAGAGCCACCCGCACACAAAGTGAGTGAAGGAGTCCCATGGTGACAAAAGACCAGGGCTGGCAATGAGGGAACAATCCACCGCAAAGCAGTTATGTGTCAGAGGCCCATCCACACTCAAGGGCAAGATATAAGGGGGGTGGCAGTGGGCAGTGACTGAGCAGGAGCACAACTGATTGTGTTAAGAGTCCCTAGCCCAACTGAAACACGGGCAAAAGCCATGACTAGGCATTTCACCAATGAGGAAACACCTACGGCCAACAAGCAGGCAGAGAGCCTTTACCTCCTGGTAGGAAATCAGGGAAATGTCAACCAAGGTGCAAAGACAGTGTGCCCGTCAGCCATTCGATGGCAAAAATGAAGAATCTGACAATGCCCAAGGCTGGAGAACTGTGGACCAGATGTGTCTTAAACATGGCTGAGGGGAGTGGACCTGGAATAACAACCTGAGAAAACTGGTTGGCTTTTCCTTCTAAACCCAGACATTCACATGCCTGTCAGCTCAGGAAATCACCCCTGGGAGGACACCTGAGACAAAGCCCCACACAGCTACCCCAAAACAAATTCCAGAGAGTCCCCCAGCCTGTTTGTGACAGCAGCTGCAACCATGACACCCATGGACAGAAGATGGAACATGGTGGTGGCATTTTTACACAATGGAATATTATACAGCAGTGAACATGAATTAACTCCAGCTAAACAAACCCCCCCCAAAAAAAAAAAAAGTGTGGGCCGGCCTGGTGGCACAGGTGGTTGGAGCGCCATGCTCCTAATGCCGACTGACGATTGGCGACCGACTGCCTCAGCTGGGGGGAGCACAAGGCTCATAACACCAGCATGGGCCAGGGAGCTATGTCCTACACAACTAGACTGAGAAACAATGGCTTGAACTAGAGTGCGGGGGGTGGGGCAGGTGGAAGAAGGGGGAGGGAAGCATTAAAAAAAAACCTGGGGGGAAAAAAAAACTGAATCTTTGTAACATAATGTGGAGTTAAAATAAATCAAGTCCAGGAGACTACTTATGTGATGGCTAATTTTATGTGTCAACTTGGTCAGGCTTCAGGATACAGATATTTGATCAAGCACCAGTCTAGGTGTCACTGTGAAGGTACTGTTTAGATGAGAATAACATTTAAATCAGTGGACTTAGAGTAAAGCAGACTACCCTCCATAATGTGGGTGGGCCTTGTGCAAGCGGTTGAAGGCCTTAAGAAAAAGACTGAGGTCACTCGAGCAAAAGGAAGTTCTGCGTCCAGATGCCTTTAGACTCAAGATGCAACATCAGCTCTTCCCTTATGTTTATCTTCAGAACCCTGACTAATACAACTTACAATATGATTCCCTTTTTATAAAGTTAAAAAAATAAAAATAAATACCATATTTTCTTATAATTTAGGAGTTTGGTCGCCTCTGAGAGGTGGGTGATAGATTCTGGAAGAAACACATATAATAGGTTTAAATTATTGTCTGTGTTCTAGTTCTTGAGTTGGCTGGTAATTCAAGAGATTTTATTAAAATATTATTATTGAATGAACAAAGTAATAAATGATCAAAAGAGAGCCATCATGCAATGACTAATAATAAGAAAACATCATAAACCAAGGATTGTTTTTCTTTAATTTTATTGGGGAACAGTGTGTTTATCCAGGGCCCATCAGCTCCAAGTCGTTGTCCTTCAATCTAGTTGTGGAGGGTGCAGCTCAGCTCCAAGTCTAGTCGTCATTTTCAATCTTTAGTTGCAGGGGGCGCAGCCCACTGTCCCATATGGGAATTGAACCAGCAACCTTGTTGTTGCGAGCTCGCGCTCTAACCAACTGAGCCATCCGGCCGCCCAATAAACCAAAGATTTTGATCAATCTAATTCTGCATTGTGGGGACAAAGCCTGGAGTGCAGTTTCCAGCCTCACGGCCTCATGTGGAAAGGTGCTGGCTCAGGTAGTAAATGGCCATTAACTGTGATTGGATGGCCATCAGCTGTGGCTAGTTGGCCACCAGCTGTAACCAGTGAGCCATTGGCCACTAATATAACTGCTGTGGCTACGCTAGCAGCAAATGGGGGCTGGCAAGAAGATGGTGGCTGGCAAGCGCGGATTGCAGTTAGCATGGCGGATTGCAGGTAGCAAGTGAGGTTGGTTGGCAGAGAAGTGGACGGCAGGTTGCGGATAGTGTGGCTCCTGCTTCCTGTGTCTCCAACCCAGCTGCCAGTGAGAGTATAGTGGTATGAATCCTATCTATGGCTCCGTGGGTGTTCCTTTTTGGCCTCACCATGTCCTGCGTTCTTGTGCAGGGAGTGGGACTAGAGACCCTGCATGACACCCTGCGTGACATGAGTATAAAATAAAAACTTAACGTTATGCATCAGTGTGCCTGGAATGGTCTTCATTTCTAATATGAACATATGTACACACACCATACGTGTAAATTTGCATTTAAAATTTTGCATAGGAAAAACTCAGAAGGAAAGACACTGATATTTCTGGGTAGTGGGTGGCATTCTGAGTCATTTACATATTCTTAGTTTGCTTTTCTGTATTTTCCAAATGTTCTAAAATAAAAACATATTTTTTAAATAAAAGAAGAGATTTTTGTTTTGTTTTGTTCTTTTCCCCTTCTTCCCCTTCCCCACTCCCCACTCCAGTTCAAGCCATGGTTTCTCAGTCTAGTTTGTAGGACACAGCTCCCTGACTCATGCTGGTATTGTGAGCCCTGCGCTCCCCCCGGCTGAGGCTGTTGGTCGTCGGTCATCGGTTGGCCGCTCACAGCAGCCCACGTGTCATGCAGGAAGGCCTGCGGGGTCTCTGCTCCCGCTCCCCATACAAGAACGCAGGATATGGTGAGGCCAAAAAGGAACACCCACAGAGCCATAGATGGGGGAGTCATACCACTTTATTCTCTCTGTTGGCACTATACTCTCAATGGAGGCTGGATCCACACTGTCCGCAAACCGCCATCCACACTCGCCAGCCCAGCCGCCATCTTCTTGCTAGGCCCCATTCTTTTTTCTCCTTCTCTTCCTTCTCTCCCAGCGTAGCCACAGCAGTTATATTAGTGGCCAATGGCTCACTGGTTACAGCTGACGGCCAACTAGCCACAGCTGATGGCCATGCAATCACAGTTGGCCATTTACTACCTGAGCCAACACCTTTCTATGTGAGGCCGAGAGCCTGGAAACTTCTTTCTGGGGCTCCGCCCCCACACTCCACCCCTACAGGCTCTCGCCTCACAATCTACGCGACAAGCGTCTTCCGCGAGGGGACCTGTGCGAGGAGCCTGGGGGTGAATGCAATATCCTGGACACAGCCAGGCTCTCTGGGCACAGCCAGGGTTTCTCAGGGCACCACCAGTGCTTCTGGGCACGGCCAGACTTCCTGGACTCTTTAGGGTACCACCTGTCTTCCCGGACACAGCCAGGGTTTCTCAGGGCACCACCAGTACTCCTGGGCACTGCCAGACTTCCTGGACTTCTTAGGGTACCACCTGTCTTCCCGGACACAGCCAGGGTTTCTCAGGGCACCACCAGTACTCCTGGGCACAGCCAGACTTCCTGGACTTCTTAGGGTACCACCTGTCTTCCCGGACACAGCCAGGGTTTCTCAGGGCACCACCAGTACTCCTGGGCACAGCCAGACTTCCTGGACTTCTTAGGGTACCACCTGTCTTCCCGGACACAGCCAGGGTTTCTCAGGGCACCACCAGTACTCCTGGGCACAGCCAGACTTCCTGGACTTCTTAGGGTACCACTAGTTTCCCGGGCACAGCTAGGATTTCTCAGGGCACTGCCACTTTCTCTGGGAACAACAGCCCGACTTCCTGGGCACAGCCAGGGTACCTTCAGGGCTCTACTACTCTCTCTGGGAACAGCCCGACTTCCTGGGCACAGCCAGGGTACCTTCAGGGCCCAGCCAGACCTCTCAGCGCACTGCCACTCTCTCTGTGCCTCTCAGGGTACCCTGCTGGCACAACAGCGACTCACAATCACGGTGCTTGCATATTCTCTGACCTTGACCTCACCCTCATCTCCCACGGAGGACTCAGCAAGCTCTACCACCTGGGACTATAAGTCCTGCAGCCGGGCTGCCTGACCAGGAACTTCCCCGGCCCACAGGGCTGCAACGACCTTCGCTTCCTCCAGCCTGTGCTGGACGTCCTCCCACCCCTCCACGGGGGTCCAGCTCTCCGGCAGCTGCTCCTCCTGGTCTTCCTCAGGCTGGGTGTTCACATGCACAAACTGCTCCACCACTCTTGGGAGAGCTTTGGCCGGCACCATATCCTGCCGACTACGCCATGTGTCATGCGGGAGACCCTGCTCGCTGCGCCATTTGTCATGCAGGACGGCCTGCGGGGTCTCTGCTCCCGCTCCCCATACAAGAACGCAGGACATGGTGAGGCCAAAAAGGAACACCCACGGAGCCATAGGTAGGGGAGTCATACCACTTTATTCTCTCTGGCGGCACTATACTCTCACTGGAGGCTGGATACACACTGTCCGCAAACCGCCATCCACACTTGCCAGCCCAGCCGCCATCTTCTTGCTAGCCCCATTCTTTTTTCTCCTTCTCTTCCTCTCTCCCAGCGTAGCCACAGCAGTTATATTAGTGGCCAATGGCTCACTGGTTACAGCTGACGGCCAACTAGCCACAGCTGATGGCCATGCAATCACAGTTGGCCATTTACTACCTGAGCCAACACCTTTCTATGTGAGGCCGAGAGCCTGGAAACTTCTTTCTGGGGCTCCGCCCCCACACCACGGCAGCTCACGGGAGCTCACGCTGGCTGCCAGCAGACTTTTAAAAGGAGGAAAACTCACTGACTCCCTGGGATGCCCAGTTGTAACTCAGTTGTGATTGACTGACGTGTACTGTTTCCACACTTTACAAAATGGCTCAAAAAGACCTGGAAAGTTGAAGCTCATGCACTTCTTCTCAGTTTAATTCCATTAGATATTTACTGAGTGGTCACCGTGAAGGAGACACAAAGATGAGATGCAGCCCCTGGTCTTCAGCAGTCAGTAGCCCCTCTGTACCTGTGCTGGTCTTTTTCTGGACCATATGAGTGTAAACTGAGGGCACGAGGCCTTTTTCACTTCTAAATATTCCAGCATTTCCTAAAAGCAGTAACACTCTCTTGTATAACCACAGCACATTGATCAAAATCAGGAAATTAACATTAACACAATATCCACAGCCCTGATTGAGATTTCACCAATAATGCCCTTATGGAAAAGAGACGCCCAAATCCCACACTGCCCCACGTTCCTACAGACTGCCCCTCGCACCTGGCATTCTGTGACTAGTTTGCAGCCTGTGGCTTTGCAGACCCCCCTTCAGCATGAGCTGCTCTGCTGTTTCCCCAAGGCCAGTGGCACGCTCTGCATTTCCGGTCGGAATCTTACAAAGGTGGTGTGTGTCCTTTGCGCTCTTATCAGGAGACACCTGATGTCGTTGTGTCCCATTCCTGGTGACATCCCATGACCATGAGGTTAGGACAGTGGTTGCCAGCGCTCTCCCTTGCAGAGTTACTATTCTCCCCTTTGTAATAAACACGTACTTACAGGGAGGGTCTCTGAGACCAGGTGAATATTCACTCTACTCAACACTTTCACCCACTGGTTTTAACATCTATCGATGATTCTTGCCTCATCAATCATTACTATGAAAATGGCTAACTGATGTTTTTCAAATTCCATCATTTCTTCTTTATTTCTTATTGGGTTTCCTAGTTAAAAAAGAGTTCTCCCTTCTCTCATTATTTGTATCAGCAGGTGTACAAGGATTCTTATTTTAGTCAGTGGCTTATAATTGACAGCTATCATTATTTATTTGATGCTTAAATTGTCCCAGACGTATTTCCCAGCAGGGATGTCGTTTTTGACATCTTCCATCATGTTTTGAGTACTTACTTTCTGACACAAGATATTCTAGGCTTAGCTCATGCTTTCTCTCCTCTGGCCCTGGAATCAGACACTTCTCCCAGGAGCTCTGGTTCCTTTTACTGGAGAATCGTATTGAGAAAACAAGATCCAGGTGCTACTGGAGCATCACTGTTTCTAGAAAGTGTTTTGTATAAATACACCCGTGTGTGTGTGTGTGTGTGTGTGTGTGTGTGTGTGTTTCTACGTCTGTGTGTTTCTATATCCATCTCGTGTTTATATGTGTGTGTTTCCATATCTACGTGTGTGTGCACACAGGTGTGTTTGTGCAGTAAATCCATGAGCTCATGCTGATACCTCAGTTCTAATCCAGTCCCATAGGCTTTGTTCTAGCCTTCCCCTTCTGGTTTGTAACTTCCTTCAGCTAAAGGTTTCTTTAAAGGCTGTGGCTGTAGTTCAAAATGCCGTCATTACTGCTGAGCCGGAAACCTCTGTCCCTTGACACACAGCCTTGCTTTGTGCCCAATAGACTTGGGTGTCTCCAGCGTGTCTAACTGGGTTAAGGGCAGGTAGAATCTGGCGGGGCCAGTTCTGAGCCAGTCGGCCTTCTGGAAGGTGTGGGGGAGGCAGAAGCAGAGTCCCTAGGAAGTCCCAGGGGGAGGATGAAGCTCTGGGATTTTCTGGATGAAACGAGAAGCCAGAACAGATGAGCATTGTCCGGCTCCATGGAGAGACCACAAGTGACCTCAGGGGCGCCTGGAAAGGGCACACCTGTTCCCCACAGCAGCTGCAAAAGCCCTGCCTGGAGGCTTTGTGGGCACAGCTGGCTCTGTGGAGCTGAGGGCAGCTGGCGGAGGCCCTTGCACCCACTGGGCCGAGGACAGGCCACCCCCCCTGCTGCTTAGGTCTGGAGTGGGGGGCTGCAGGCACTAGTGACCCGAGTTATGGCCTCCTCAGACTTGTTAGCCACAACAGCTGATACACTTTCTGAAAGCTCTGTTTCTAGGGATCCTGGTCCTTTTAAGGTTGTTGGATTGGGATTTCTATTCTCTTATCCAACAAACATACTCCTCGGAGAAAGACAAAGCAGGTCTGGGTTTTTCAAGCATGTGCTCTCCACTCAACTTTACAGAATGTGGAGCCCGTGGGCCCCCGAATAGCACAGAGTAAGCAAGGCCGCACCTGAGCGTGCACACATCCCTCCGTGATGCTCAGGGCAGCGCCCCTCAGCCTCTCACAGCAGGAGTGCAGTGAGGCAGGACAGTCGGTTCCGTCAGTCCGAGGACACCGGTATCTTCTGGAGGCTCAGGGGGCCACGTGGGAGTGCAGTGAGGAGGGGATGGACAGGTTAGAGCCTCTCCCAGCCTCTGCGAGGGCCCAGGAGGTTGTTTTCAAGGCCCAAAGGAGCTACAAGTCGTGGGGAGCTCCTGAGCTGATGGGTAAGCCACTGTGCCCCTGGGGCCCGAAAATCAACACAGGGAGTTGATTTTCTACCTCACAGAAGACAAAAGTCCCAGAATATACAGCAGGTGCGGGCTTCTGCCCAGCCTGGGTGAGGCAATCTCCTCAGACTGTGCAAGGACACACTAGCTTCCAGCCACACAAATCCAAGAAAACATCACTGCCAGCTTCAGCACATACCCGCTGCACCCTGTGCCCAGAGCGTCAGACCCACCTGCACCCGGGGAGGTTGGGGTCAGGGCCCATGGGGATCACCCTCATTACCAGTTTCTCCAAAACCCATCCTGCCTGCTTCCCACGTCCACTGTCCTCCTGGGTAGAAAGGGGCAGAACAGCCCAAGAAGTCGAACAATTTCTTATCATGCACAGCAAGACAGCTCGCTGGCGGTTTCCACTGATTTGATCACACACACACACACACACCCCACCCCTAGGCGCTCCAGGGCACGAGTGTTTCAGGCTGAGGTCAAGAAGTACCTCCAAACCCGAAGTGGGAGACAGTCTACATAGTAACTGGCCTTCACACCCCGGCGACGTCAACTCCAGAAAATGCTAGGAAAGACAGACAGACTGAGGGGTCAGAGAGAAAGGACGCGGCCCACTGAATGCAACAGGATCTTTCACTACAGAGGACATAGTTCACACGCTTGGCAAAATCTGAATCAAATCTGTCAGTTAGATAATAGTGTTGAATCTGTGTTAATTTCTTGATTTTAATCACTGTGCTCTGATTAGGCGAGAGAATGGCCCCGTTTTAGGAGAGATGTTGAAGGGTAAATGGGCATCATGTCCACACCTTACTCTCAAATGGCTCTGGAAGGAAAAATAGAAAAAGAGAGATGATGAAGCAGATGTGGTAAAATGTTAGCATTTGAGGTCTGGATAAAGAAGTATTATTCTTGAAGTGCTCTGCGAGTTTCAACGTTAAGATTAGCAGGGGAAAATGTATGCCCTGCAATGTCCGAACGCTTCCTCTTTCTCCCAACCTGGAACCAGGAGAAGGGGTTGGCTGTCTGAGACCACTGTCCCCAGTCCCTCACTCCCTTACCACCTCCCCAGCCCTGGCAAGGCTGCTCCCATCTGCTCCTGCAGCCCAAGTGGCGGGAAGCAGCAGGTGCTTCTGCCCCAGCCGTGCTGGATTCTCATCCCTCTGGCCTCACAGTCTCTGCCTCACACCCTCCTCACCCCGCAGCCTCACTCTCGGGCCCTGGAGTGGACACAGCCTTTTGGCAGGACCAGCCCCATCTTCTCTCCTCTCTATCAGGAGCCCCTGTGGCTCGCCTTCACTCCCCCTGGTCTCAGAAGAAGGAAGAAGGATGCCTTGTCATTCCCCCCAGAGAGAATCCGACCCTTTCCCTCCATGCCGAATCCAGGCCCTCAACTAACGACCATTTTCCCCAGCACCATGCCCCGAATGGCTCAGGTCTCTCTGGGCAGCCTTATGCTTCCCTCTGCCAGTTACTGTCCTTCTCATCCCTGTGTCACCCCGGCTGCCCCTCAAACCATACTGTCGATACATTCACTCATTAGCACTGTGACATCTGGCTTCCACGCTCCCCCCAAAGTGAGTGTCAAAGCAGGAGTTAGCGCTGGAGACTCGAGTGGCAGTGTCTGCCGCACCTCTGAATTGCTGTGTGACTCTGGGCACATTTCCAGGACGTGTGGGACGTGCACGTGCAGGCGCACCGTGAACTGTAACATCTGACCCCTCAGCCTTTCTCTCTCCCCATCTTGGTCTCCTGTCCCTGACTCCTCTACGCAGCCTCCTGCGAGCTGACGTCAAGTCCACCCTGCCCGCTGGCAGCTCCCAACCTGCATGTCCTTTGCTGCCCCTCTTCTCGACTCCACTTGTCTGGGTCGCACAGCTGCTTGGACATCGCCCCTTGGGCGTCCAGCCAGGTCCTCAAATTTAACACACTGACACTTACAGCCACTCTCATTTGTGCTGGATTTGCCAAAAGGCAGTCACAGCAGGTGCTCAGGCTACCAAGAAGTAATAAACTTCCAGGGAAAAATCTTGATATTCCAAAAATGTATCACAGCAGCTCGTCCTGTGGTGTGTAGTTTATTGTGAACTCTGTGGGGGAGGGGCGCCCAATACTTGCAGTGTCTGGGTCTCTGAGGTCTCAGTCCAGTATGCCCTCACCTCCAACAAGAACGTGTCCTCCCGGAACAGCCTTGGGAGCTGGTCACTCAGAGCATTCTCTCTAAAACCACCCTTCAGCCCTCTCTCACATTCCCATGTCAGGGTTTTAAATCTTGACCCTTCTCCTGCCTCAAAGTCCCACATACTCCCTGCCTCTCCACCAGCCACGTCCAGGCCCTGCTGGTTTGTGTCTGCAACACATCATCGCCTCCTAACAGAGCCCACCCATGCTGGCCTCTGCCATGGGTCACCTCCCCGAAGCACAAAGTAGAGGCATCGCGTCACACTCCTGTTTAACACAGCTCCGGGGACGGCCCCTGACTCAAGTCCAAACTCCCACCTATAAGTCAGGGCCTCTCTGATGGGCCCCAGTCTAGCTGCCTCCACTCTGTTCACTACCCCCTCCTCACAAATCCTGGGCTCCAGCTAAACTAGACTTCTAGCCATCTGGGAACAAATGTTCCCTCTGCCCAAAATAACCTACACCCATCTCCACCTGTTGTGATCTGTGCTTGAAGGGTTATTCAATAAATAGTACTGGGACAATTGGTCAGTTGAAGGAAATTTTTTAGATCTTTCACTTCATACCACACACCACAGTGTATTCCAGATAAACTAGAGTTAAATATAAGTATATGATATAATCACATATATTAAACATCAAACAGTAAAAAGTCTGAAAAAATATATGACTGTTGAATGAATATTTGAGAGGGTAGAAGATTCTAACCTTAAAAGCAAAGAATGAAATTTCAAAGGAAACAAAGCAATTGCCGACCTTGAAAAATAGCCAGCTATTTCTCCAGTAATATGGGTTTATTTGGGAACAACAAAGAATTGCAACTTGGGACATGCAGTCTAAAGGCAGGTAAGTCACCAGCAAGTCCAAAGAATAAAGAAGAGGAATGTTCTTTTATGGAGGAAAAAGAAGTTCAGAGGGTCTGTTGTAGACAAACAGTCAAGTGGAGGAAACTGGGAGTTTGAAGTATAGTGGATTTTCATTGGCTGAGTGGTTGCAGGGCAAGGAGATCCCCCTTCTTCCCGCTGGAGTAGAAAAACATCTGCCCGTTGGAAATGGAAGGTACGGCTCTTCCAGGTTGGGATAATTGACGATGAGGGTAGGGCAGGAGAGCTTCCCACACAGGCCTTTACTCCAATGTAATGAATGTTTCTGTTTATTAATCTTCACACAATAAATCTAACTCTAAAATAGAACTTGATTCGTTAAAATCAAACTGATAAGAAGTGAACAAAGGGGTGGAGAGTCCTTTCCATAAAGGGAATGTTGGGATCCCCATGCAGGGAAGTAGTCTGGTTAGCAAGAAATTATAGAAGGAGCTGCATGGATGGCTCTCATGAAGGCCACGTGATACCTGACACCACATTCCTTCCCTTGGGATTCAAAATGTCCAAATCCTCTCCAAGATTGAAATGTCCAAGGCCCCCAAATTTCATGTCTTCCCCTGGATTCTCCTGTGTTTGGCTGATAAGCTAGTCTTCTAATTTTGTTTGATTGGGCCTTTCTTTTCACATCAGATGGGTAATGTGGCCATGTCATAACAAGGTGTTTGAGGGTGATGAACACCCAATAGAGTGAACACCCAATCATCAGGCTTATGAACTACAAAGATAATCTTACTGGGTCTTTTTATGAAACAGGAGACGAGGTGATTAATACTCAGGGAAAGCTTCCTCTGAGTCAGGTTATATGCTTTATATGCTTTATCTCATTTATCAACTATAAAACAAAATTGACTGGGCTTTCTGTCACCAAACAGGATTTTCTCGGGGGAAAAAGAAAGTATTGCAATCCAGTACGAGTACCCACGGCGAGTCACACGAAGAAAAAAAGCAAAAAAGCAGTAAGTCCCTTTCACAGAGAGGAAGAGGACGGCGAGGGGAGGGTTGTGACAGCCGCAGAGCCCCATGGGGAACCGTTTTCCCTGTAGGTTCCCCTGACGACAGGTGGTGACAGCCCCTCCTCCCCCGTCCTCCTGATTCCGGTGCAGGTTACGGTCCTTGCCATTCATTTTCTCGTACGTAATTCTTATAACAGCCCAGGAGACAGGCACTATCATTCCCATTTAACAAATGAATAAACAGATTAACTCAACTGCCCAAGGTCACACAGCTGGTGCGGGATCGGGCCCAGGACGAGTGACTCTCCCCGGCAGAAAGCCGTGGTTTCCGCCTCTTTAACGCATCCGTTTCTCCATATACAGGACGCAGGAAACACGTATCTTCTGAGTTAACATGTAAAGTGGCGGTCAGTGCCTGTAACAGGTCTCGGTGACAGCCAAGGCCTTCCCTGAGCGCCCCGTGCCCGTCTCAGTTCAGGCCTTTACCACTGTGCCCGAGGTTGTGATGACGACGACAATGACAGCGACGTTACCGTGTTTCCCAGGCACCGTGCAGTCTGCGAACCAGAGCTGAGGGCACACTTCCTGCGCACCCACCGTACTTTAGGCTCCATGCTACACACGACTCACGGTGACTACCCAGCAATCCCAGCGGGTTGCTTTTGTTTCATTTGAGGGCAGGAGACCCCAGCATCGCCCCCCTTGAATGCCTCCGTGTAAAAGTGACTGTGTGGAGGCATAGCTCGTGTACCGTAAATGCGCTTATTTAAAGCCCACACTTCGACGGGTTTGGGCACATCTGTAAGAGCCGAACCACCACCACACGCGGCGTGCCCGTCACCCCCACGGTCCCCGCGGCCTTCCCACTCCGCCCCGCTCCGCCGTGACGTCACTGCCCTGCGCCCCGCCGCCGCGGCGGGCGGTGCTTCCGGCCGCCAGGACGCGGTGGGCGTGGCGGGTGGCGTCACGCAGGCGCGCGCCGGAAGCGGACGCGGGCCGGGCGGAAGTGGCGGGGCGGAGCGCGGGGGCGATGGGGGGCGGCGGCGGCGGCCGGCTATGAGCGGCGGGAGCGCGTGAGCGGGCCGGCGGCGAGGCTGGGGGCCCCGGAGAGCGAGCCGCAGGGCAGAGGGCGGGGACGCGAGCGCGGCGGGCAGCGGGCGGCGGCCAGGGCGCGGCGGCCGAGAAGATGGCGGACGGCGACAGCGGCAGCGAGCGCGGCGGCGGCGGCGGGCCCGGCGGCTTCCAGCCCGCGTCCCGCGGCGGCGGCGAGCAGGAGACGCAGGAGCTGGCCTCGAAGCGGCTGGACATCCAGAACAAGCGCTTCTACCTGGACGTGAAGCAGAACGCCAAGGGCCGCTTCCTCAAGATCGCCGAGGTGGGCGCGGGCGGCTCCAAGAGCCGCCTCACGCTGTCCATGGCCGTGGCCGCTGAGTTCCGCGACTACCTGGGCGACTTCATCGAGCACTACGCGCAGCTGGGCCCCAGCAGCCCCGAGCAGGTGGCGGCGGCGGCGGCCGAGGAGGGCGGCGGGCCGCGGCGCGCGCTCAAGAGCGAGTTCCTGGTGCGCGAGAACCGCAAGTACTACCTGGACCTCAAGGAGAACCAGCGCGGCCGCTTCCTGCGCATCCGCCAGACGGTGACGCGCGGCGGCGGCCCGGCGCCCGGCGGCCTGCAGAGCGGCCAGACCATCGCGCTGCCCGCGCAGGGCCTCATCGAGTTCCGCGACGCGCTGGCCAAGCTCATCGACGACTACGGCGGCGACGACGACGAGCTGGCGGGCGGCCCGGGAAGCGGCGCGGGGGGCCCCGGGGGCGGCCTGTACGGGGAGCTCCCGGAGGGCACTTCCATCACGGTGGACTCGAAGCGCTTCTTCTTCGACGTGGGTTGCAACAAGTACGGCGTGTTCCTGCGCGTGAGCGAGGTGAAGCCGTCCTACCGCAACGCCATCACCGTGCCCTTCAAGGCCTGGGGCAAGTTCGGGGGCGCCTTTTGCCGGTATGCGGATGAGATGAAGGAGATCCAGGAGCGGCAGAGGGATAAGCTTTATGAGCGACGCGGCGGAGACGAGTCTGAGGGTGAGGAGGGGGATGAGGATTGAGACTTGCCGCGTCCCCGACGGGCCCCCCACCCCACCTCCATCCCCCAGCCCCCCCAGCTGAACAGCTCCTCTTCCTGCTCATCCCCAGTGATTCACCTGCCGGGGAGCAGGGGAGGCCCCACGGGGAGAAAACAACGTTTAAAACAATGTAGTTGATGATGAGAAATAACCATAAGAGAACAGTCACGGACTATTAGAGAAAAGCAGGGAAGTTGCAAGGAACTGACAGCAACCTGCGGAGACAGGACACAGCGGCTCTCTTCCGCTGAGCAGTTAGTGTCATCTTCTGTTGCTTCCCAGCCGAGGTTCCTAAACCCATCAGGAGCGCCCTGGCCGGGACAGGTTCTCGCACACCACACCGGGCCCCAAGGAACACCTCTGAGGTCCCCTTACCCCTTGATGACAGCTGAGTATGTGTTGCACTTGGGAACTTGGTGGAAAGATGTCATCAGACCTCACTGTTGCAGTGTCTATCCCTTCTCCTTTGAAATGAGCATTTTGGATCTAGATCTTCATGGAATTCTTGATGAGAGAGGCCTTTGCAGTTTCTGGTACTGAGGGTACAGGTTTCATGAAAAGGAATGCAACTTGAAATCATCACGGACGGGGCAGAAGAGGAATTCAAGAAGTCACTGGGGAACACAGCAACAAATTGCATCTATTTTATTCAGAATGGTTTTGCACGCTACCTGGACCCTGGCCCATGTCTTGTCTTCACAGAATTGTTTTCCAGGCTGCAGATAGGTTCAGGTGTCAGTCCTTGAACTAGAATCTGTTACTAAAATATTTTAAAAGTTGGCAAAAATTCTTGAAAATTAAAAAGCAGTTTTACATTGGGGGTTGCTGAGCTAGGCACAAGGAAAAATCAGGCATAAAGCACAAGGAAAAAACTGTTTGAGTGGACTGGTTGCTGCTCACTAAAGTTCTTCCCATGATCTCTAAACAGGGAGATCATTACCAAGAACTAGCTTAGGTATGAATGACAGCCAGATCCCTGTGGCTCCGTGGTGTGAGCCAGTGAATTGTGGCTAATTCGGCTGTTTTGGCCACTGGTTGGCTGGATTTTAAACCATAAAACTTGAAAAAGGAACAGTGTGGCTACAAGCCTGAGCTTTAATGGAATATACATCCTCACAGAAAAGTTGGAAGTAACCAAAACTGAAGTCTTCCTCTATCTTCAGTTGAATCTGTGGATTTGTTCAGATACTAAAGATCCTCAGGTCCAGAATTCCAGCATCATTTATTCTTTTAAAATAAATTTTTAAGAACTTGATCCACTGTATCAGTACCTCACAATCAAAGTTGGCAGATGATGGATGCGCGATTCCAGCAACGTGCCCTTTGGAAGCTGAAATCCATCCGCATGGAGCCGGAGTGAACACGAATGTGCTGACTATCTCCTGGAAGCATTTTTATACCATCTTGAAATTTCAACAAACTGTCTTTTGCCGGGTTATCCAGCTGTCTTTCAAGAATAAAAGTTGGGGTTTTCAAGGATCGCCTCTTCTATATTTTAACTGGATTTTCAGTAGAAATGGTTTTTACTAATCAAGTTAATCCCACCCCATCGAAAGGTATTCATTCCTAGAAATGTCACAGAC
The DNA here is from genome assembly GCF_036562045.2 of Rhinolophus sinicus. Classification (NCBI taxonomy): domain Eukaryota; kingdom Metazoa; phylum Chordata; class Mammalia; order Chiroptera; family Rhinolophidae; genus Rhinolophus; species Rhinolophus sinicus. Next base: position 116,687,224 of record NC_133758.1, read on the forward strand.
CTAGGTAACGTTCACTTTGAGTCGAATGGGAGCTAATGTTCTTTCCAAAGTTTCAGGTATGCTTTGTGCGACACCTTCTCAACCAGGAGGCAAGTAACCCACCTCCACAATCTTAGTATTTTTTTTTAACTGCATGACTGCCCTTTATTTGAGCTGCCTTTTAATTTATTGCATACCCTTTTTATTATCTTATTTTGGTATTATTCAATATATACAATCTTTTTGTATTTATTGGGAAATAAGTAATATACAAAAAGGTCGTTTTCATGCATTGTGGCTGAGAGGGAGGGAAATAATTGTGTATATAAAATTAGGTTTTTTTAAAAATTAGACTATGATTCAGAATACTGTTAATCTTAGATTTTTTTTTTTTTTAAGTGGAAGAGCCACAAACATCGGTGCCCTTTTCAGACTATTTCTCTACTCATCGTCCACAGTAGACTTTTTAAACAGATTTTTTTTTAAAGCTTTTCTTTTTTAAAAATTTTTCTCCGTTGCAAAGAATGTTTCCTAAATTGTATGGGAGCAATAGTATTTTCGATGTTTTAATGACATCCATATACTTGTACTGTATTTTGTACCACAAGGCAGCTGTTTTCAATAATGTCCTGCTGTATTTACCTATGTGTTGAGTGTTTATTTCTTTGCTGCGGAGAACAAAACCCTAAGTAGTTTTAGTAAAGGAGCTGAGAAACTAGCATTAGGTTTGCAGAAACTGTTTAAGTTTCAAACTCTGAGGCAGCAATGAGAATTAAGGTTGCAGCAGTTAGTTGGCTGCTATAACTTCTTCATTTTCAGACCATGTACAATTCCTGTGTAGACCAACTTGCTTTCTTGCTTCAGCGGTGGTCCTGTTGCTCAGCAGCAGTGAGCCGGTTCAGTTTTGCAAAGGTGCAGTACCTCTCCTTTTTAAGGGGTTGGTTTATTCTTTTTTCTTTTCTTTTTGTCTGGCTGAATTGCAGTAACTAGCCTTGCCTTTCTATTCTGTAGAAATGACAGGGTCTTCACAATCCTTACCAGTGGCTACTAAGCTATAATTAGCTGAATAGAAAGAATGTGGAAGTGGTCTGAGGCGTATAGAGTATATGCCAAGAACACTGCCATATATGGAATCAGCTTTGGTTACCAGAGAAGTTTTCTTAGTCATTAGACCATAGAACAGTAATATATCATATGTAAATCTTTAGATATCAATTGGAAAATCCTCCGAAAAAAGGAGCAAAGAATGCATAAGCTATGTGTTGGAAAAGTAATTTATATTAAAATTTTGACCTGCCTATGTAAGAGTCAGTGGTAAATAAATGTCATAGTGGTGGGTTTTAAGTCTTAACCAATCTCAGAGGTTTGTTTCTCCTGCAGGGGCAGTCGATGGCCTCTCTTCCCACTGCAGGAGGGCTGAGGACTGATGTAGCATTTCACTGATCCTCATTCCAGTCACTAGGGACAATAGAAGTCTGCAAAACACAGAGACTGCACTTCTGATGTGTTCTGTTAAACGAGGCGGTATTAACGGGACATCTTGGAGAATTCGGTCGTAAATATGGCTTATTAAAGGAAATGATTGTTGTTAAATCCAGGCAGAAAATGTAGTGTTTTCAACCACTGCTGTGAACAGTGATTTAGGGCTTGTATTTTGACCTTGGCAAACATCCCAGCTAATGACATATTCAAAATCGTCATATTCCTGAGAAGTAGGGAAGTAAAATTCTTCTCCAATAATTGGTGGAATGTTCCTTTCTCAAACTGCTGCAGTTACAGAAGTGAGAAGTCCAATTTTAGGAACAGAATTGAAAGAGCAAAACTCTGTGACGAGATCCCAGGTTCCCTCCTGGTTTCTATTGTCCCTACCTGTCATTCGAGTAGAATGGTAGTTCTAGTCAGCAGAGGAAGTTGTCAGTGCATATGCCGCACCGAACACAGTGTAAATCTGCATGGCACCAAAAATCAAAGCGAAAACCAAACCAAAACCCAGACACCCTATGTTACTGTGGGAGGCGTGTAGGTGGTACAATGACTGGAGCTGTGATAGTCACACGGCTGCTTGTCAGGTCACTTTCCATAATTATTTACCGCAAAATGATTGAGAGGCTTCCAGTGTGGGCAGCCATTAACCTCCTGTTTCCTTTGTTACCTCTTGATCACTTTGCAGTAAATTGCAGGTCTTTTAAGAGATTCAAGCTTCAGTTTTCTCAAATCAAAACAATTATTCTGTCTTACCTGAAAATGCAGGGTTGTGGGCAAGAGAGGCGGTTATAGTAGTGCCCTCATATTGAGTGGTCTGTAAACGGCTGCACACCTCAGGCGCTCAAGTTGCTGAGGACGCTTTGTTCAATGACCTTGACTGGCTATTTACAGGGGGTAGAATGATCTGCACAAGGTATTAAAAGGTGACAGTTCATTGCGTCTACCTTGTTCTTGAGGTGAACGAAATTAAGAAGCTTGAGTGTGTAAGCCATGCACATAAGTATTCTTCACTGTAGATTCTGTTTTCATTTGAACCCGATTATGATACTTTGTCCAGTGTACAACCGATCTCTCAGTAGATATTCATTTGCAAATAGTGTGGCCTTGATCGGGGAGAAAGGGGAGGAGAGAAGGGACTTTGTAAAAATGACTCGTTGCCGAGTCGTCTGCAGCACTCTTAGTGTCTAATGTGTCTCCTTATTGATTGGGGAAATGTAATGTTTGGATCCTGGAGTTAGTAATCCAATTGAGTTGTCTTCTATTTTTAGGAAGTATCAGAATTGCTCTGATAAGTACAAAGTTCACTGCTTTGGTGTTCAAGCTCAGGTTGTAGAATATATATAATGGTGTAAAAATCCCACCGTTAACTCTTAAAAAGCAGTTTTCATTTTAGTACACCCTGAGTCACGTGCATGAGGCTTGTTCAGAGAGCAGAGCCTCCCATCTTTTTTTGCTTCCCATTTTGTACTTCATTGAGAACATGTGGAGTGATCTTATGTTGTATGTTGTCATTTTAACCCTAACATTTTTCTCAAGATAAGCACTTTTTGATCATGAGAGACGTGGAATCTGTGTGACATGTATCGTGGTTCCTTGGGCCCCGTAGATAAGCTGCTTGTGAAGATTGTTCTGACTGGTAGGAAGAGTATGGCTCATTGCAAATTAGAAAGTTTGTACTATTGATCCAGAATGCATTTTGCTGGCTTCCAGTGGTTGGAGAGTGACAGTGCTGCATTCACAGTGTAGTTAGTTACTTTCCCTTGAGCCTTAAGGCAACTTTTTTTTTTTTTTTTTTTTTGTCAACAGTGCTGAAATTAGAGTCAATGGATGAGCTGACCAGTTGTCAAGGTTGGTTTTAGAGTCCTGTAAGCCAATTAGCTATCTTCCTGAACAGCCACTATTCCCATTGAATAAACTGGATAATGGGTGTGGGGCTGGGGCAGGTGGATGGGGGAGGGGGAGGGCATTGTAGAAAAGAACCACATTTACCTTAAAAACAGAAAATGTTGATGCCCCGTTTGAAATTCCAAACATCAGGTAGAAATGGCAGATTGTAACTTCATTTCCCATTTTTAATCTAGAAAAACAGTCATTAATTTTCAAGTGTCAGACCCGAGGAGTGTCGAGAGCTCACAGGAAAAGCCCCCTGAATGGTGCGTTCTCTTGATACAACTAGCTTTCCTATTTAGTTAAAGTCACCATTCCCAGTCCTCAGTCTTAAAACTTAGTTTCATTACCGATGGATTTAACAGACTCATTTCAACAAATGTGGTCCAATTGCCAGTACTGAAAATTAAATTTAGAAAATAATAAAATTGCATCGTGAAAACTTATTAAGTAATTTCCAACTGATATCCGTATGTCTATCCATGTAAGACCTTTATGAATGTATTTTATATTTCCTAATGAAATAGGGAATATGCCATCAGTGTAATCACCTTTATTGTTTTACTTCTCACTTGAAAATCTGACTCATGCCTCTTGAATTAGACATTCCAGTTGCGAGAGGTAACGCCCTGTGAAAACAACAGCAAATGCCATGTCGTAGTTTCACTGCTCAGTAGGACTTCTAGTAAAGGGAGGACAGAGCTTTATTTGAAGCCCAAATGTTACCATTTTTTTCTACAGGTGATTCTAACAAAAGGTTTGATAAAAGAGAGACTGTCGGTGTAGTTAACATGAGACTTTGGGTCTTGGAGCAAGTCTCACTTTGCCTGTATCATATGTAAAATCTCCCTCGACATGGAGAAGAGGGCTGGGCACATCTCTCGCGTGAAGACACGTGGATTGTTGGAAAGAAAGCGATAGACCCGTCCAAGTTCATTGTCCATGAGCATATTGCAAAAGACAGTCTGTCTTTTTTATCCTACCTTCAATAACTTCCACAGCTAAGTCTGTCAAGACAACTAAGTTAGACCATCTCTTCCTTCTTAGAGACAGACTCATCCCCAGTCTTACCCTGTCGCAGCAACAGGCTGGTTCACAAGTCTGTATATTTGGAAATTGCATGGCAAGTAGTATATTTTTTCCCTTTTAAAATTACTTTTTCAGGGACGTATAACCGCAGGGAGAGTCCAAAGAAAATTGATAAACAGGATTTTACGGTATCACTAAGTACATTTGTATGTAGGAATTTGGGAGTTTCCTTATAAACTGTTCAGATGTGAAGCATAAACCCTTTTCTCCCAGCCCACCTGTCACCTCTGTACAGAAGCTCTGGATTCCTAGAAGTTAATGGATGGGCCAGGCCAGAAACTGGTTTTAAATGAATGCAGAGCATACTCACAAAGTCAACAGTTTTGCATGTTATGGTGGCAGGCAAGCATATTTGAGTTTTTTCAACGATTATCAATATTTGGATAATTAAGATTATTAGTGGATTTGGACGTCTTTTTTCTAAAGTTCTTGAAAAGGTAATAGGGATTTATTCTTCCTTTTGCACCTTCATGCAGGTGTTTTTCCACGATCTTTTTTTAAAATCCATCCGTCTCCTGTGGTGTTTCCAGGTAACGCTTTCCATTCTGTAGGAACCTGCCCGCCAGCCACCTCCCAGGGCTTCCTCAGACTGAGGCTTCGCTCTAGGGTGGGGTGGATGTCCTCCCAGTGGAGAACCCATAGCTGTGATTTCAGTGATGTCAAGCAGATCTCTGTAGCAGGAGACAGTTTCCTGATGTATGTGGACAAGTAGAGTTGGGGCCGGAGGTTACTTGATGGCGGTTTTGCGTTGTCTCGGTCTGTAAATACCCACATACTTGTGTTGTAAACCAAGTGTGTCCTATATGTGAATTTGTAGGACTGATTTCTGCTTCAAGAGAAGCCGCACCTTTCATTTTATAAGGTCCCCTCCACCTGTAACCCTATAAATATTTGTAAATAGAACACTGAAATTTGTAGTGATAGGATCAGTTTGGGAATATCTGCTGAGAGACCAAAAAGTTCATTTTTTTAAGTACCTTGGTTAAAGAGTAAAGATTATTCCTCCTATTTTTAAAAGAAGAATGCACTTTAACAAACAGCTGCATGGGCAATTCAGACAAACCCATTCAGAATCACACTTCCTGGAGACTGTTGAAAGCAGAGTCTCGTGGGCTGTTGATCCCACTGCCTGGAGGTTGCAGCTCACGTTGGGTCAGTGTCCAGACACGCAGGGCTTCTTCAGAAGAGCAATGTGAATACGGCCAGAAGCTTCAGACAGGTCTCTTAAGTGGCGGTCCCGTATTTACCACTAACTAGCAAAACTGACAGAAAAACTCACAGAGAAAGTTTAAGAATCCTTACTGCTGGTGTGTACTCCTTACAATAGCAGACTTTTGCAAATGGAGTTTTACAGTCTATATTTAAAAATTGTATGTTTGTAACAAATAAAGTATGCGGAAAAGAGACCATCTTGTGCTGGTGTCTAATTTGAGGAATTATCTGGGGGTGGGGAGGGAAAGGCCACACACCATCTGCTGAGGCTCACGTGGGCCTGGAATTGGCTGACTTCCCACTGAAATGACTTCCAAGCCATTGCACGTTTCATCTGAACGATAGCCCGTTCTAGAACCTCTGGGTCCCCATAACCCTTTTCTAGTTAGTAAGCAGTCTGCGGAGTAAAAGCAGCAAGTGAGCTTCATGCTTTGGTTCACTTCCAGACAGGCCCCTTGTCGCTTTCCTTAGTTTCTTCCTATTCTACTGGCTTTTCGGCCTTATCATTTCGAGTGGGTGTGAAGAAACTTCCCTCATGGCTCATCATCATAACTGACTTCTTAGGGAGGAGTACGTTGGGCCAGTCTTACCCCAGTGTTATAGGAAAAATAAAGTGTCTGTAGATACCAGCCATGGTCCCCAGTCTTCATCTCAGAAGCCCCTTTACACTCAGTTTACTGAAGACCCCCCCCCCCCAAGGAGCTTTTTATCTTTTGGGGTTATGTAATTGATACATATCCTATTAGAAATGAAACCATTTTAAAGATCAAAATAGGTATACATTCCATCCGCTATTGCCAGTGATGCTATCACATCATTTAGTGTCCGGAAAAACTAAAGTGAGAATTAACATGAACAGGGCAAATTACAATATTAAGGCTCCCTGAGAGTCTTGGGGTTCTCCAGGGGTCAGCCTCAGAACCACTGAACTAGACTGGGACGATTCATCACACCTTTCTAAAGATGAGGGATGGGCTGGAGATGAGATTACTCATCCAGTTGTGCCTGTGTTTTCTCTCCATTAGAGGTTCTCGCTATGAAATAATTACTCCCACCCCCACACTGACTCTCCCGTGACTGCCCACTCTGGCCATCTGGCGGGATTTTCAGTGCTGCCTCAGAAGCACCTGGAGAGCCTGGACTAGGCCGCCCAGGCACTGCCCAGGCCAATGGGGTCAGAATCATGGACACAGTGTTGTGTGTGTTTCACCTTGTTAAGCTGCCCCGTGTGAATCAGGGATGAGAGCCTGTGGGGTCTTGTGTGTACCATGTTTCCCCAAAAATAAGACCTAGCCGGACAATCAGATTTAATGTATCTTTGGGAGCAAAAATTAATATAAGACCGGGTCTTATTTTACTATAAGATCGGGTCTTTACAATATAATGTAATATATAATATAATATATAATGTAATACTGTAAGACTGGGTCTTACATTAATTTTTGCTCCAAAAGACGCATTAGAGCTGATTGTCCAGCCCGGTCTTATTTTTGGGGAAACGGGGTAAGGCAGAGAGAGACAGGAAGGGCTGGGAATCTGCTAGAGGAAAACAAGCAGGACGACGGGGACCCCTTGAACAGGTGGCAGCACGTGGCCTTTGCCCCCTGGCTGCATTCCTGCAGTTCCTTCAGCACCACTTAAACCCCAAAAAGAATCGGCGGCATCGCGTGCAAGTGCCATCCCAGGGCTTTGCTCACACAGCCACCCCAGTTACTGAGCGGGTCCCGCTGGCCTGCGTGGAGCCTGAGAAGCTGCATTTCTAGCAAGTTCCAGATGCGGCTGCTGCTGGTGGTCGAGAACCCACTTGGAGCCTTGCTGCAGAAATCACAAAAGATCTGGGGACGTTAGCCCACTTGTCGCCAACTGCGCTCACCCGATGCATTGGTCCTGCCAAATTTTTCAGCTGGATGTGAAGTTGTCACTGCGCATGAAGTTCTGGGTGCAGCAGCCACACCTCAAGGAATTGGAGTATGACTTCAGAGTTTGAATATTTTGTGAGTGATATTCTATCCCCGACTCTGTCGTAAACTAATGGTGTGACTCTGGGCAAGTGTCTTTAACAGGAAAAAATCCGTAAGGTCCTACAACAGTGTGGTTTCCTGGAGAAGCCACGGGGCCTGAGGGAGGTGAGAGCCACCTGGTGGTGAGCACTGAAATCTTTGGAATAACTGTGTGCCTGCTGGTCATTTGTGAATTCATTCATTCAATTATGGGGTAGCTATGTGCCAGGCGTTGCACTCGGTGTGGAAGATATGGCCTGTGGTCCAAATGGAACTGACAATTTAGTGGGTCGAGAGAATAGGAGAAAGCTTTCCACGATAACTAGGAGGAACTATGGTCCATTGGACAGAGGTATATTTGAGGTTAAAATGTTCTAGTTCATGTGAACCTGGGTCTCCAGGTGTAGGATGGGCTGCAGCTCAAACTTGCTAGACATACCTCCTTCCTCAGTAAAAGCAATCTCTAGTCCTAAGAAGCCACTTCCCCAGACCCCAGGGAGGAAGTGAGCCCAGCGCAGGTGGGAGAATCCGCTCAGAGCCCTGGTGTGTTCTTTCCGTTCTCCCTCTGGCATCACTCATCACACGTTAGGGCCTGGGAGGGGTGAGGTTCCACCGCTGGGCTGTGTACCCCGAGCTTTTGCAGCTGGTGGGCACGAGCGCTGGGCTCTGGCCAGGTCCAGTAGGTGTTCCTTTTCCCCGCCCACGATTCCCTCAAGAGAGGCGACAAACAGGTTTCTCTTGGAACCTGAGTAAACCAGTCTCCAGAGCTAATAAGCAGACCTCAATCCAAGCAACAGAATTGGTTGGCAACTTTGTTCCTGACCCAGGCCTTCTCCTCAGGAGAGAGGGCACTGTTGAAACTCTAAGATATAACTTCTCTTTGACTTTTGTGATACAGTGTAGACCTCTCAGCGGGCCCAATTCAGGTCTCCAGACTAGCTAGTGGCAAGAGTGAGCACACATCTAAACCTGCTCTCGCACCTGCTGCACCATACTGCCACGGAGAGAATAGCACTCCGATGCTAGGAGCCTGAGACGACACGTGACAGCGCCATGGGTACCCCGCAAAACTTAGCATTAGTTCTGATGCTTTCTGCAGAAAGGCCGCCAGACGTAGAAACTGGAGGACACACTCATCAGTGTTCTCAGGATATGGTATCTGAGACCAAAATTAAAATAGATCCCTGAAGTTAAAAAAAAAAAAGAAAGAAAGAAACATGCTGATTTGGTACATCTGTATCAGTGACCAAGACATTAGATGCTATGGTCTTCTATCAGAGTGAATAGCCTGGGACCCAGCCAGCACCCTCTGCATGTTAAAATCATGTTTCCCCTGCCAGAGCACAAATGGTTCAAAGTCGCAGTGCAGGAGGGGACTAGAACCAGGCAGGACTCAATATGAAATCAGTGACATGGAGCCATGTGGACCTGAAAATCATCCCTTTTATGCTATTTTATATTTTCCCCATCCTGGTGTCAATCAAGAAACAGCCAAGTTAATAAATAGGAATGAGATGTGGTCCATTTAATCAACTGGAGATCAGGATTCCCAAGGGTCATTTACACAACGGAGGTTGGAAGCGCAGACTGAGACCTATGGGTACAGGACTGGCCCAGACAAACCATCACACAGGCTCTCCCTCTTCTCACTTTCAGGGCTACCAGGAAGTCCTCCAAGGACCCCTAGACTCCCACCCTCAAAATTGTCCTGTCCTTTGCCTCATTTATTCAGTACCTCTCATAATTGGTGGGCATCGTTTTTGGCAGTTACAGTCTCCAAACTTTCTTATTATAAAAATGCACACTCAAATTCCAACAAATGTGAACAGTAGAGAATCACCGTAAGAAAAATGAATGTGCTCTTTCTCCAAACCCACTCCCTCAAGGTAAGCACTGCTGAACACTCTAGCATGCAGCCTTTTCAAACCTTTTGATAATTTAAAAAATCTCGACAGTGTTATGTGACTCTCACATTAAGGTATGTACTGATGTACTATATTGGGAAAAATTTGTATTAGCTTAATAAGTTAAACGACAGGGAAGTCATGTTAGGTATGTTGATGGCTATTTCCTTTGGTATTTTCTAATGTACATATCTTATTACTAACTGTGCCACAAAGCCAACCACTGTTATGCCAAAATTAAATTGAGAAGTAATTTAATTCTTCATTATTTTAGGTTCCATTCAATCAGGCAAATTCATCTTTAGTCATAAAATAGAAACTTGGGGGCCTCTGGAGTTCAGAGAAAACGTCTTTTTTTCATGAGTTCTGATGAATGGAGCCTTCACTGGTTACACGTCACAAGTCTGTTCTACTCTGTGTATTTCCCTTTTAGGTAAACAACATGCATTTAAAATTAGTCACTAAATGAAGTGATACTCTGAGGAGAATTCATTCAACTGGGTACAGGGATCCAGGTACCCTTAGCTTTTGTGTTATGAAACTATTGTTCAGTTTAGGAATAAGAAAATTTGTTGTTTTTTTTTATGTTATATGACCTACAGTGAGTTCTTTTTGTGTAAAAACAAAAGTCCTGATCCTATCCACATCTAGCTGCTTCTGACCTTGAAGCTGTGGCTTAGAATTCAGAGAAAGGCTTCATGAATATATAGTGTGTCCCATGCAATGCATAGTTCAGAACATAAAGGCAGGGTCCCCACCTCTAGGATAAGTAATATAAAAAGAGAAAATGTGTTCGGTTTTCAGGGAAGAATGGCAGAAAATAGTCTTCTGAGGGAGGGAAAGCTGTTGTCAGCAATGTGGAATGTTCTAGTCCAGCAGCTGCCAATTTTCTGGCAGGGAAAACCCAGCTGGCGATATTGCTCAGGCAAGTGAGTCATCAGCACAGCTCCTCATTTGACCCACACCTTTTCTAGTGGGGACTGCGAGTCTCTTTTGGATACAAATGCTGAGCTCTCCCAGACCTTTGTCAGCTCAGTTTCTCTTTTGTGGACAAGACTTAGGACAGGAACAAGTTTCCGGAGACTCTTGGGGTTTCCATTGCAGCATTTCTACACTGTGACTACCCCTCAGCCTTCAAAGGCCACACTCTGAAGGAGTACTTCATGTTATTTCCTGTCAGTCCGTTTTCTATGTGAATGAATGAATGCAAATTCTCTTTAAGGAGAGATTCAAACACCATTTGTTGAAAACTGCTTTCCCCATTGAATTTTCTTGACATCATTGTTAAATGTGAACTGACCACAGGTGCATGGGGTTATTTCTGGACTCTGAGTCTATTCCATTGATGTATGTCTGTCCTTATACCAATCAGTACACCATCTTGAAGGCTGCAGCTTTGCAGTAAGTTTTGAAATCAAGAAATGTGTCCTCCAACTTCATTCTTTTTTCAAGATTGTTTTGGCTATTCTGGTTCTCTTACATTCCCATATGAACTTTTGGATGGTCTTGTCAATTTCTACAAGGAAGCAAGCTGGGTCTCTTGCAGATCTTTAGTTTTTTCCTGTTAAGAAGTTAACTTTTATTGGCCATTTATTATATACTCGGTACAGTGCTAAGTACTTTTTCATATATTACTGAATTAGTGTTCACTCAAAACTGGTAAAGTAGGTACTGCTATTTTCAGTTTTACAAATGACAAAAGCCTTGGTAATATTAAATACCTTGCCCAGATCACACAGCTGGTAAGCTGAGGAGTCTGGGCTCAAACTCAAGTCTTTCCATAGACCATATTGACTATCTAAGTGGCTTTTTAAAGAAAAAAGTGTTAGTTAATTGGAATTAAATTTTTCTCAATTCGTCTATAAACTTGAAAGCAATCTATTTATAATTAAATGACAGATTATTTTTTAAAAAAGTATTAGTATTCTTCCTTTCATTCACCAAGTAATATTTACAGGGTGCCTGGTACTGTACCAAGCGAAGGGTGATGACCTATAAAAGATTTCTGTGCACTGAGGGAACCAATACAACTCAGCATGATAAGCACGGATGACAGCAAAACACACTGGGGCTGTAGGGCACTTCGTCCAAGTCAGGGATGTCCAGGGAAGACGATCTGAAGAAAGTGATGTCTTTGCTGCCACTTGAAGGATGACGAAAAGTCAGCCAGGGAGAAGCTGAGACCAAGGGCTGTCTCAGGCAAAGGTAAAAGCATGTGCAAAACAAGATCGAGTTTAGGGTGTGGGAGGGTGACAGACAAAATAGGAAATGTGCAGAGGCCAGAAAATACAGGGCCTCTGCCATGCTAAGGATTTGGATTTTGTCCTAAAGTTGCAGATGTTAAGGAAAATACACTAAGAACTGTATTTTAGAAAGAGTGGAGGGTGGAATGAAGGACAGGGATAGCGCATTCGTTGAACACGCTTTTGCAGTGATGCAGGCGAGAAATGACAAAGGCTAACCTAAAGCAGTGGCAATGGACATGGCCAAAAGAAAACGCCAGACTCGAGATAGTAAATAGATGAGGTGGGAGGGAGCTGGTGAAAATCACAGCAGCTACACCAGCCTTCTTTCAGTTCCTTCACACGGACAAGTCTTTCTGGCTTCAGGGGCCTTCACACTTGCTTCCTTCCCCCTTCTGGACACCACCCACCCCATCTGCGTTACATCCCCTCTGCTTCTCCCTGTCCTTTCTTCTCGCACGGGCACCTACTGATTCACACACGTTTGCTACACTGACACCTGTCCCTGCCGTAAAGGGTTGGAAGGGCAGGGACATGCCTGTTTTGCTAGCGCGAGTCCCCACGATCCAGTGCAGTGCCTGCGAGCAGGAGCCACGCGGCGACTTGCGGAAGGAATGGTTCCCAGGCCTCTGACTCCATTCCTGAGGCCGGAAGCACCAGAGGGGCGGGGAGAAGCACGGTTATTGACAGCTGACGCTATTAACTCCTAATTCTTCTCCCTCGTTTCCGGGTTTCCCGTTAACCTGGGCGCTTGGCTCCACAGCTCAGATTTCCCTGGACCCTCCTTCCTCACGCTCGTCTCCACCTTCACTCGCCGTTTTCCGCTTAGCTCAGCTCCTCGTCTCCTCGAACTCCAGTGGCTTCCCTTCTTCTCACGTCCCCACGGTGCTCCCCCGTGTCGGATCATTCACACTTGAGGACAGGGTCCGCCCGCCTGAGGACACACTCCTGAAATGCCAGCCTGGGGAACCCCCGCGCGGTCGGGGGCCGCCTGCCCGTGGGCGCCAAGACACCGTGAAAAGAAGGAACGGCTTAAGGCCGCAACGGCTGACAACACGACCGGAGAAGCCGGGCCGGCCTGGGACAGCCTGCGGGAACTGCCGTGAGCGGACACGCCCGCCCTCGCGCTGGTCCCTCAACGTCGCAGCGGCCGTGGGGACGCCGACCCCACTACCGGGCGTCCCCACGGCTAACGTAAAGCCGCGGGAAGGTGCTGAGGAGGGCCGCCGGCCCGGGAATCAGTGTCCGCCACGACGGGAGTCCCCCTAACACCAAGTCCTGGGAGTCTGTGAAAATCCCCCGGGAAAAGCGACGTCTACAACGCTTCCTTCCGAGCAGTTTTCAGAACCGGGAGAGCCGCCCCCGAGTACGCGCGGGAAAACCACCCAATCGCCCCCCGATTGGCTAATCCCGCAGTCGTTCCCAGCCGCCCGCCCCCTTGCTCGCGGGTGATGTTCCCATTGGCTAACTTCCGCAAACCTTACGCCCTCACTGGTTCGTCCTTCCGTTCGTCAGACTCGGGCCGTGGACACAAGCGGAGAGCGGCGGGTGAACTCTCTCCCCACCTCGCGCACAGGCACGTCTGTGTTGGGGCCGGAGGCCCCGCCCCACGTGCCGTGTGCAAAAACAAACAGCCGTTAGGGAGGCGGTGCCAGGGGCGGGATCGGGCTAGAAGTAGACGCGTGATTGGGCGGCTACCGGGGTTCAAACCAGCAAGGCAAGCAGCCATTGGCTGGGGCGGCGCGAGGCGGGCCCCGGTTATTGTCCGGGCTCCGGCGGCGGCGGCGGCGGCGGCGGCGGTCGGTGCTGCGGGAGCGGCGGCGGCGGCTCGGCGGCAGCGAGGGCGGGAGCGGCCGTGACCATGGTGAGAGCGGCGGGGCGGGCGGCGGGCTTGAGGCGGGCCGAGGCCGGGCGGCCTGCCGCCCCTCGCTGCCCTGCGAGCAAGTCCGAGTCCTGAGGGGTCGTTTGGCGCCGAGACGCAGCTCGCAGTGAAGAGCGTCCGGGACGGCGGGACTCGGCTGTTGTGAAGTCGAGAGGAGGGGTGCCGTGGCCGGTGCTGGCCCGTGGGCAGGAGCTGCCTTCCGGGCACGTTCTCCGTCACTGCGCGGCGGCGCCGGGTCTCTGCCGCGGCGGCGCCTGTGCTGAGGCCCCTCCACAGATTACGTCCAATCTGCAGAATGGGCTCGTGCTGCTGCTTGTGCCAGTCCTTGCGGGTTTCCAAGGTGTCGCGCGTTTCCTCTCCAGCGAGGTGCTATAGATTGGGAGTCCCTTTACCAGCGGCTGAAAATGCCGGAGGCACCGAGTTGTCATTCAGGCTTTTGAGGTTTTAAACTTGACGGGAAGTGAGCTTGTGTCAAAGTCATGCGAATTGGCTTCGTGGTATACAGTTTTCAGCTTTTTCTGAATGAAATGTACTCCATCTCTCTCCACAGGTGCGTTTTCTACCAAGATGCTCAACCCAGGTTCATCCCGATTCAGTTTCTAGTCAAAACTGTTGTAGTGCTTGTGTTTTGTTTTTCAGTCAGTCATCAGATTGTAAAATGAATGCAAAAGTTGGCGGGTACACGGTGTGAGGACGTTATGAAAAGAATAATTGTTCATTTACTGTACAATTTTATATTCACACGTATTTGATGCCATAAAACTTTGGTTTTGTTGAGAAGTTTACCTGCAGCCTCCAAATCTTGGAAATATTTAATGTGTTGAGGTTTTTAAAAACTGGTTTCGTGTCTACTTCCTTGAAAAGCAAATAGATAAAATGAATATGATGGATTGAAACACTAAGGGTAAAATTGCTTAAGACGAGTAAATTGGGAAGCCTGGGGTGTTTTGCAGTTGGTGGCTTTGATAGCGAGTTCTTATTTCCTAATTCAGTCATAGAGAGACGGCTATTATAGTTTTGGACTCATGCACCAGTTGAGAGGTTGTTAAATGTATTATTTCAGGGCAAATAGAGGTGAAAAATCTCTGAGTAATAAGTGAGAACATATGTTCCTTGAGCTGACCTCAGAAATCAAAATATTATGCAGTATCTTTTTCTTGTTTAGCAATATAAAGAGAAATTATTAAAATATACGAGACTTTTTGGGAGAAATCTAGAGATCCTCAATTCTCTCTGTTAAATCAGTCTCTCTTGCTATGTTGTTAAGTGTAAGAAGGAGATATGAATTAGTTCTTAAACTTTTTCCTGCTTCTAATACCTGCTACAGCCTTTTTTTTTTCCCTCATACAGTTTTCAGAGATAAACATTAAATCAACTTAGACATGGACTTAGGGGGACTATACACGGTTGATTTTTCGCTTAAAAATGTTAAGGAAAGCATTACAAAGGGAATATGCCATTTCAAAGCTTATTCTCTACTTCAAAAATATAGACTTAGACCCTCAGCTAGCCAATCTTGTAAACCAATTTCCGTCTTTAACTAGCTTTGTTTACACTGAAGAAATAATAAATTTAAGTGGTACAATTAAACCATCCAAAAGAGAACATTAGTTTTCCCTCTTCTCAGATCCGTTGTATTACCTCCATAGAGGCAAATAAGTTTTTGTAACTATTGTGACCTTCCAGAAATGTATGTGTACACACACTGTAATGCCCCATTTTTACATAAACAAGAGCTCACTGCCTTTGTACATACCTCGCCTTTTTCACCAAGAAATGTGTTTTGTGGATTGTTTCTATCAGCACACATCTGTACCTCATTTGTTGAAATGGCTGCATAATACAGTTAAGTCCTCAATGTTTGTTGGATAGGTTCTGCAGCTTTAAGCAAAACAATGCATAACAAATAATGAAACCAATTTTACCATTGGCTAATTGATATAAGCAAGAGTCTTTTGATGTTATAACAAATAATGTTGGCGTTATTCGAGGACCTGCTGTATTTTCATTGCATTTATAGACCATGTCCTGTTAGTAAATGTTAAGATTATTTGAGAAATACTTTTTTCTATCAATCGAAAGTATTTGTTTAACCCCTGGAGTATAAGTTTGAAAGCCTGTTCTTAATTCTAAAATATACATAACATAAAATTTAGCATTTGAAGTGTACAGTTTAGTGGCATTAAATACATTAACATGTAGCCATCACTGCCAGTCATCTCCAGAACTTTTTCATTTTTCCCCAAACTGAAACTCTGCCCATTAAACAGTAACTCTCCATTCCACCCCTCTCCCCAGCCTCTGGCAACCACCATTCTGCTTTCTGTCCCTATGATTTTGAGTAGGTAACTCATACAAGTTGAGTTAAATATTCCTCCTCCTGTGTCTAGCTTATTTCACTCAGCACAATATCTTCAAGGTTCATCCATATTGTAACGTGGGTCAGAATTTCCTTTGTGTAGCTGAATACTACTCCATTGTATGTATATCATATATTGTTTACCTATTTATACATCAATGGACCCTTGAGCTATTGTGAATAATGATGCTATGAGTCCTTGCTTTCAATTCTTTGAATATATACCTGGAAGTGGAATTGCTGGATCATATGATAATTCTGTGTTTAATTTTTTGAGGGCTTTTTTTCCCCCACATGCTTTTTTATCTCCTGGAAGAGCTAGGTTTTGAATATTTCTGTGGAAGTGATATATGTTGACTTTTTTTTTTTTTTTTTTTAATTTTAAGTGTGTTTTTCCAGAACCCATCAGCTCCAAGTCAAGTAGTTGTTTCAATCTAGTTGTGCAGGGCGCAGCTCGCACTGGCCCATGTGGGGATCGAACCGGCAACCCTGGGGTTACGAGCATCACTCTCTAACTAGCTGAGCTAACCGGCTGCCCCTACATGTTGACGTTTTAAAAAATTATTTCATTTGAAATATTTGTAGCATAAAAGTTATATATACTTAAAATTCTTCATTCAGAGATTTGAAAAATATGTTCAGATTTTTATAAATTTCATTTTAAATAAGCATTTAAGGTTTGACCTCATTTTTATATAAATTAATGGTGATATAACATGTATATTGTTAAGTATATTGTATGTATATTTGCTTTATTATTAATTTATATAAAACTGAGGGAGGAGATCACCTATATATTTTTAACTACCTAAAGTAAAACTAGAAAAAAATTTTGTTTCCTGAATAATTTTGAAACAGCATTTTCAGCTCTTCATCTGGAGCTTTTTTTCACATAGGCTGGAGGCAAAGCTGGAAAGGACAGTGGGAAGGCCAAGGCTAAGGCAGTGTCTCGCTCACAGAGAGCTGGGCTACAGGTAATGTGTCCATGTTGTAACGCATTATTTAATTATTTTCTTTAATGTTGTAATTCATGACCCGTAGATGTTTCATTAATTACAAAAATGTACTCGTATGACTGACCTTTAATAATGAGATTAATTGATCAAAATTTAGATCATAAAACAGTTGGCTTTTAATTTGTATTCTCTTCTTCCAAGTGAGAACAAGTTATGAAGAGATCTTATAATGAATTTGGTAATTTTGCTCTCTTAAAATCTTTTATTTCTAGATTATAATTATGTTCCTGGTTCTTTTATAAATTGTATCATATTGAAATGAGTATTCTGTGGTTTTTCTTTTGAAGAAAGTGTTCATAGTGGTGTGTTAACTTTCAGGATGAGATAGAATTTGGGGTAAAATAATGAACTATCCATTTAGTCCTCTGAATATTTCCCCATAGTTTCGGTTTTAGACTGAGTGATGATATATTCGAAACATTAAATATTTTCAAACTTTATATATTTGAAAAATTGCACCTTTAATCCACAAACTCAAAAGTTTCTGGATGAGTAAGAAATAGTCTCTACATACAAGAGACACTTTAAACAGGAAAGTTTGAAGGCCAGACTGTAAGCTTTCGGTTTTATCCTCTTGGCAGTGGTGAGTCGGTGACAATTTTTTAGCAAGAGGATGATCTGATCTAGGTGGCACTGAAGGAAGGGGGACAAGAACTTAACGGGTACATTCTATGTTTTAGAGCATCATGTAAATCTCAATTAGAATTTATTTGAAGGGTCCTTCATTTGAAGTGGGAGATGGAAGACAGATGGAGGCTATTGCAGTGGTTTTAGGAATAGGTAATACGTACTTGAATTAACGTGGGATGGAAAGGAATTGGAGTCACGCATGTGCTCCCAAAAAGTGGGAGGAGAGGCATAGAGTTGAAAGGAAAGTCAAAGGTTTCTTCAAGAGTTAGAACCGAAGGGACAGAGGCGTCTGTAATCGGGGCAAGTTAGGAGATTGAAGAATTCAAGTGGAGTCATTCCGAACTTCCACCAAAACAGCCATGTGAAAATGTCCAAAAGTTGTAGATTTTAGTCCAGCTTTCCAAGAGAGGTGATCAAAAGAATTAGAGATTTAAATCCACTTCTGTAAAATCGGTAGTTCCTAAGTTGAGCATGACAAAGGAACACACGGACATTGGCGGGCCGCTCAGAAACACAGAATGAGTCAGAAACAGAGAAGATGGGAGTAGTGAGAGTTCAGAGTTAGTATTAGAACTCTGATCTCTGCAACCCAAGAAGAAATGGTTTGGAGTCCTATGTGTCAGACAACACAGCAGTCACTGAGGATGCACCGGGGAAAGGCATGCAGCCTGCTCTTAGGGGCTGGGAATTACTTAGGGAAGGAGGAGAAACAACAAAAAAATCATGCCTTGTCTCCTAAGGATGCGATCTGGAAGTGGCTGATAGATTTGGTCATTAAAATGTCACTGCTGGCCTTCAAGGATGATGGTAAACAGAGGCCAAGTTTAGGAGAAAGTGGGTGACAAGAAAGTAAGGGTTCAGTATTTGCTTTTAAACTTTGCCTTTGGCAAGGAGCTATCTAGACTGTAAGGCAGCAGTTGCTATAGACTTGTGGAGAAGTCTGAAGTGAAGTGTGCAGAAGGAAAGGAGCCCGTGGAAGGAAGTAATTGGAGCTGCGGGAATGATGGAGCCGGTAACAGCATGAGGAGGGTCCATTAGGAAGGTGGTCGAGGACAGTCAAGGACAGACACACAAATGGGATTAGGGTCCTTTGGAAATGAGACAGGACCTATTCTCAGGAAGTGGAGAGAATGGGGTTGGTTTTTCTCAGGTCACCTCTTGAAACTGAGGAAAGAAGAATGGAGTTGGGACCGAAGGAAGGTGGTGGAGGTTGACAGTCGCTGAAGCCGTTGTGTGAAGGAGTTAACCAGACAAAACACAGTTAGTGGGTCATGCGGCACTGCAGTTGGTGACTGCACAGCACAGCTTCTCTCCGTTTTGTAAGGACGCTCCGTATCATGCAGAAATGAATTCACAAGACCCTATGGTGGTTCGTGGCTTTTTAACTTGTAGTCTTTCCTCAAGAGGGTAAAAGCAGGCATGAAGATTTGGGGCTGATGCCTAGGACACCACACACAAGCCCGTGGAACTGTTAGCTGTCAGATAGGATTGGCTTCTAATCTGGGTAACCACATTGTGGCATTTCATGTGTTACTCCTATTACTCGCCTTTGATTACACTTCGCAGTGCCATGTTAAGACCCTTGTGTGCTCCCACTCAGACGGCCTCTCTTTCAGTTCCCCGTGGGCCGCATCCACAGACATCTGAAGACTCGCACCACGAGCCATGGACGGGTCGGTGCCACCGCTGCGGTGTACAGCGCTGCGATCCTGGAGTACCTCACTGCGGAGGTCTGTGGGGGCATCTGTGATGCACAGAAACCCAGGAGGTGCCTAGGCCACACGTGGCTGAAACCATGGAATGAGGGTTTCAAACAAAAAACACACTTATGTTCCTTGGTTTCTTCCACAGCAGTTGTCGGTGTGTCTTAGTCAGCCTATTACCCAGTACCAGCGTCTACTCGGTTTTCAAGGGCTGGCAGTCAGTATTTTTAAGTGACATGACAAAGGAGTGTAAAGTGATTTAAATACTGTACTGTTTATTCAGTGAACTCTGAAGTATGTATAAATCAATAGGTGATAACCTTTTAGGTAATGAAGATTAGGGGTGGGGTAAATAAAGTTTGCCAGTGTGATACATTTTTTAAAAATCACAAATAGAAAATGAAATTAGATAAAAGACCTAATCATTTTGGTTGTATACATAAAATACTGTCTCTTGCTCAGTTTCACACTTATGAAGATAAGTTGATTGGGCAAGAGTTCTTGATTGTTGGGTCGTGGACCACCACTTCCTCCATCCCAACCCCACCCCTGCCCCCCGAAAACAAATGGGAAGCCATGAAACTCCTGCAACTATATTCCAGGCCAGGGAAATGGTGGAGACCGCCAGCCTAGCAGAAACAGAAAGGAGGTTTTCACTTGAGAAGAGAGGTGGTTGTGAGCTAGACTGAATGATTTAGCTTCAACCTGTGTGGGAACTGTCATTGCTGTGATCTCGCTCACCTCACCCGGTCATGCTTGTCCCCTTGGAGATTTAACGTTGAATACCAATAGTTTCAACTTGGCTGTCATGAACCAGGGATTCTGCATCGGTGGCCGTATGGTTCTGGTTGAGAACCATGCTTCCCTGTTGTTCCTTAGCAGCCCTCTGCCAGCTTTTGTTTAGCTGCGGACTTTTCAGAGAGGTATGCGTTTTGTTCGCTCGTGTTGGCATAGTCTTCTGGCTCAGAATGTTGAAGTACCATCTGAACTCCCATTCTCTTTATTCTTGGGAACTTTGATTACAGTTTATTAGGTTACGGTTAGACAGTAAACCTATACAAGCAGTCGTCATATTTTCTGATATTTGAGGGTTTTAAGTCATTAGTAGAAGTAAAGAAAATAATTTAGTCCTGAGTAGACGTAATCACTTTGCAATCTTGGCCACATGCTAGGGTCACTTGGGGAGCTTTCAAAAGATGCTGGTGCGCTCCGGTCAGAGTCCCAGGGACAGTGAACGGAGTGGGGACTGGTGGCTGGTGAAGCGTGTCCCCCGAGGCTTCCCGCTGGCTGTTCCAGTGAGAAGGCTCTGGAGTTATTTCTGTATTGCTTCCATCAAAGGTTTCATAATGCCCTGTATCCTGTGGAGGGGAAAATGAATAAAAAATGCATTTTTAGGGCCAGCTGGGACTTTGAAATTCCTCTAGTTGAGAATTTCCAGTGTGGAATAAAGAGCTTCTAGCTGATCACCTACAGGTTATAGGGCCCAGTTATGTTAAAAACTTTGAATAAGAAAGAAAGTTAAAAATTTTTAATCTTTCCTAAATGTGCTAAGAAATAAATTCCAGCCCTTAAGGGCTATACAGAAATAGACTACACGGAGATATTAAAACTTGTGCTGTTTCCAGATGTTCACATTCAGAATCTTGACTAAGGAATGGTATTCTCCCTGGTCCTTACTTCTTTCTGTAGAAGCAGCTTTTTGCTCAAGTTTCTAGCTCTTGCAAAGAATAAATATAAAAAGGCCAAATGAAGAGTTCTCTAACAGCATTATAGAAATATGACAAAGAAAAAAGATGTGTTGGTTTCTGTATATCTGTTGTGTGTTTTATGTATACATGCTATCTATAGAGACCGTTTCGGCTGTAATTGCGAGTCTACGCCAAATCCTTAAGCCTGTCACCCTCGATTTGATGTGTTCTGTCGCTGGTGCTCTGCAGGTGCTGGAGCTGGCAGGTAACGCGTCCAAGGACCTCAAGGTAAAGCGCATCACTCCGCGTCACTTGCAGCTCGCCATCCGTGGTGACGAGGAGTTGGACTCTCTTATCAAGGCCACAATAGCTGGGGGCGGTACGTACTCCCACCTCTTCAGCCTGGATGTTGTTGGGCATTCTATTAATAACATGTAATTCAGTCAGTGATCCAGTGCATTTGATTAGCCAACTAGGAAACTTAGAAACCTAAATTCTGCAAGTGTTGCTTTCTTACAATTCTAGGCTTCTTTTTATTATCTGAATGAATACTCTTTTCCATGTTCAAAGCTGACTTTTATTTTAGCAAGTCCTTTATCTAAACTTTATATATGATACTTAAAATAATTCCCATGCCCTTTAACCTATGTTTGAAAATGATCTTGAGAAATTGATTAATGTGATGCCTTTGAAAATCAGGGCTGAGATCACTGAAAGAGTCGGGATCAGTGAAAGTGAGATGTAAGTTGGTGTCTCTTAATCCTTTGTGGATCACATTTGGAAAATCTCTTGAAAGCTATGAAATCTCTTCTCCAGGAAAGCACATAAAATCACATCAGTTTACACACAGTTTCAGAGGGGAGGGTTTCCCAGCCCCCAAAATGGGGACTCCCTTGGTGTAGATGGTTAATCAGGATCAGCATGTTAAAGGGGACTTAAGTAAATGTCGCTCTTTGTGTCATTGCTTTCTCCTTTGAGGCACTGGAGTGGTAAGACGCAGCTGGCTCGAAACTTTTGTAATAACACCGTCTCCGTTTATTCCCCCCCAGGTGTGATCCCGCACATCCACAAGTCTCTGATCGGGAAGAAGGGACAGCAGAAAACTGCTTAGAGAGTGGTTTTAACCAACGCTCTTCTTCCCTGTCACTGTACTGTAACTGGGACAGAAGAAATGATGGGGACATGTGGAATTTTAAAAACAGCTAAGTGGAAAAGCATAGAGAATTACTGTAGACATGATAAAAGAAACATTTGTACGTTCTTAGACTCGAAGTTTGATAAAAGTTCCTTTTCATGTGGCAGCAGTTATATGTGGATTGGCTAGGTTTCTCCCACGTTTTATACAAAAAATGGAATTGATAAACCATTTTTTACAAAAATAATTTGTCTCAAAACTGTTCTGTTCGTGATGTGTTGGAGATATTTTGCTCATACTTTGAAATTTTTTTAAATTTCAAATCGGTTATATATTTGGAATAATCTTAAAATAGAAATTGGGAATATTGCTTTACCATGATTGATAGCATATTATATTGAATCTTAGGTGTTATTCATTTGTAGTATGCACCGTTATTTTACATACCACTAAAGAAAGAAAAACTGCCAGTTAAACCATGATTTACTATCAGTAATGAGATGCAGCCCAATTTCAGAGATGTTAGATGAAAAAGTGTTCAGAATTGATGAAATAGGATAATGGAATTATTTGATTTCCTGAGCACCTGATTTGTGGCAGGCCCTGTACTGAGTGCTTTACTGATCCAGAAATTTTGCCTGCACTTCAGAGATGTGAAATCAGGCTCACAGAAATTAACTGGTTTGCCAGAAAACATGGAACTCATAGATAAAAAATGGCAGAGCTAGGATACAAATCTAGATTTGCCTGACCTCAGAGCCCACACTCTTACCTAGAATTGAAGTTAATCAGTTTTCTGTTCTGAGCTTAAAATTCCAACTTTCAGTGGTCTTTCATTGATAACAGTAACATTCAGTAATTTGTATAATATTTTTAAAATTATTTTTCTTTGTCAGTTTCTAAGTAACTGTTGTAAAATTTAAGTTAATGTACCAGTTAATGGTCCATCAGAAAATTATATTTTTCTGCCTGGAAATCTTCATTAAAAAAAAGTTTTAATGTTTTATAATACAACACTATCAAAACAAAACTCATTTTTAAAACTTATTTTATTATGGAAATTTTCAAAGATACAGAAAAATAAAGAGAATAGTATAATGAACCCGTGTGCTCATCCTCCAACTGCAACAATTACCCTGTGGTCAGTTTTACTTGTGTCCCCACCTGAGCCCGCCTCCCAGTGGATTGGTTTGAATCCTGTTCCAGGCATGATTATTCCATGTCTGCATGCTTTAGCATCTCTCTCTCAAGATGGGCAATTTTAGACCGTAACCACAATATCATTGTCTTAAGACAACACATTTTATAATATGAAATATCCAGCTTGTATGCAAATTTCCGATTGTCTCAGTATTTTTTGTAGTTGGTTTCTTTGAACCAGGATCCAGACAAGATTTACATTTTACATTTTGCTGATAATTCTTGTTTCTTTTTAGTCTATAGGTGTCTCTTCACTTTTTTTTTTGTAATTTAATTTTTGAAGAAACTGAGTTACCTGTCCTATAGAATTGTCTGCAAGTGTGGATTTTACTGAATGTATCCTAATGGTATTTCAATTTTTTTCTGTTCCCTGTATTTCCTGTAAACTCTGTAGATAGCTCTAGAGGGGTTGTCACTTTTTTTTTCCGTAAAAATAATTCGTAGGTGATACTTACGTACTTCCTACTGTTGTCATGTCAGGGAGCTCCTAATTCCTGCCTGTCTCTCATCATGTAATGTTAGGAAGGGTGGTGGGTTTGGATGCTGCCAGCCCACTCCATCCACTGTGAAGTTCTCTGGTCGGCTTTTCCTGAGAGTTTTAGCCACCATTAGTCATTATGGTCTAGATCCAGGATTCCATTGGGAACTGCCCACTGGGGCTACCGTCATTCTTTCTGCATCTGAATTCTATAAAGAACTTTTGCTCTTTGCTTTACAAGGCAGGACAGGAAGAAAATTTCAGATTCTGATTGGATTATCTTGGCATGTATTTTGAAGAAGTTTCTATATCGAGAGGACCCACAGTTATCCTTGTGTGAACTTTTAGTTCTCAGAAACCAACGTAGCAATAGGGGAGAAGGCACTAATAGAGAATAAGGTTATTTACTGGAGTTGTCTAAATAATTGCTTCAAATATCGATTTTCTTTGGTAGTGAATCGATTTTCTTTGGTAGTGATTTGACTACCTACTGTGTCCCCAGGATTCTGTTTTCTAATGAGAAAAGCTGAGCAATGAGCCGTATGCTCTGGGCCTCACCCCCACAAATGGGTCCATCTTGCTTCATCTGTGCCCTCCCCGCTGGCTTATTTTAAAGCCTGTCCCAGCCATCACATCAGTTTTTCTCTAATAGGTATCTCTGAAAGAAAGCTTTCCTTTAGGTTTAACAGATCCAGCCTAATTACTTTACATCTAAAATTTGTTCAGTTATTCCAGACTTGTATTAAATGGCATGGCACAGATGTGTGGAGTGGCCCTTCAGAGAGGATGTTTTTAACAAACCGAAGGGACTTGGACCAGGCCTGGGAGTGGGATGCATCTGGGAAAAGTGCAGTGCACGGCAGCAACGTGTCAAATAAAGTCTTGAGAATGAAGAGTGATGTTTCTGAGTTACGACAACTGAAGAGGGAGTTGAAGTGGGACTGTGAAGTCACACTACTGCTTTGGTGCCTGTGGTTGAATGTATCGCTTGGTTCTTTCCTTAGGTGTAAGTGCCATACAACCTATGAGTTTCCGGTGTACGGCATCGTGCTTTAGTGTCTGTATATGTTGCAAACTGATCACAGTCAGTCAGTTAACAGCCATCACCCTACAGTTACAGAATTGTTTTTCTTATGATGAGAACTTTTTAAAAATCCCTTGGCGACTTTTTTTTTCCCTAGAGAATTTTTACAAATTTCTTTGACCCAAACTGAAGACGTTCTGGGGAGTCAGATTTCAAATGCTCCAGTGTGAATTTTGCAGCTTTTTTGTGATTGAGGGTAAGGAGGGATCTTAGCACTTTCAAATACCTAATACTGTATTATCAACTGGAGTCACCAGGCTTACTTTATAACTGGGACTTTGTGCCTTTTGACCCCTTCACCCATTTCCTTACCAGCCTCACAGCTGCTAATAATCATCTCTATCCATGAGCTTCGTTTTTGTTATTAGGTTATTTTTGAACTTTATTGGAACTTGAGAGTAACATCCATACGTCAAGACATGCCCCTCATAATATAGGTGCTTTATCAAAAAATACATCTAATTAGGAAAAAGCACTCCCATCTGGAAACTATTAAAATGGTGACCCTGGAAACGTCAGGGTAGAGGAGCCTGCAGGCCACCCTCGGTCATGTACTTGGCTCTTGTGCTTTGAAGGTCCTGCCTTCTTTACACAATGAAGGTCTATGGCGAACCTCCGTCCAGCAAGTCTACCCATCACATTTCTTCAACAGCCTTGTCCTGCTACAGCTTTCACCCATTAAGGGACACAAGGTCGCCCAAGAAAAACTGCAATTTGCCCAAATGCAGGTCTGAAGTTGAGGGCAGCTATCAGGAGGGCTGCACCTGCATCCATATTGGCTTCGTGGGGTCCTGAATTTCCCAAAACCCACAACATAACTGCTGCACGTCAAGTTGGGGGATAATCAGAGCAGTAGATAACCAATACAATGTGCTTCTCTATGTATGAGAGTAAGTTCATAAACTGGGAGAAATACAACAGGATCTACATTCAAGTCCCACACCATTCACTTACATATTTGCGTCTCCTCTGGGCCAGGGACTAGCCAAGGCACTGGGACTCATGAACAAGCGGGACAAAATCCCGGGGTCCACACTCCTAACTGGGCAACCCCATGAAGCCAAGTGCCCACTGAGACATGACTAATACTGCACTCGGTGCTGCGCCAGGCAAAGCACCACTCAGCTGCGAAACTGCCTCTGGGTGTTCCCTAGGGCCCTGGCAACAGCCTCCAAGCAGCAGCAAGGGCGGACAGGGTACTGGAAACCATATTTCACATATGCAGGTCTTGCTTGAGCCTTTTGCTCCTTAGCTCTTTGGTGCCTTTTTAACTAGGCCACATTACACGTGCTGACACCATAGGACTAGCTGCCAACTCCCAGCACCTGGGCTGCCTGCACCTCCAGAAGCCGAGGCAGGAACCTCCCTCCCCGGTTCCTCATAGTTCTTTGTCCCCAGCACGGCGCCCCCCCCCACACACACACACACTTGTTGGATCAACAAAAGCTATAAATGACCAGACCTAGTACTAGTCTGATCTCCTAGCTCACAGCTAGGACTAGTTTATCAAAGGGAACAAAGGTCAGGCTGACGAAACGTCCTCTGGGCATTGGCACCAGCAGCTCTTCAGTCCTCGCCATCATCCAGAGAACAGTAGTCAACTTAGGACGGAAATTCAGGGAGGCATGGCTGGCCAAGTGCATCAATCTCACACATCTACACAACAGGATTGTTGGGACAATGGAGCCCCCAAATGGGGATCAGCTTGCTGGGAGGGGAGCAGCAGGTGTCCTTGGTTTGCATCTCCACTGGATTGCCGTTCTTTGCACAACTAATCCCAGCACTGCATTTTGCACACTGCACTTGAAAGGAAACCAAGTTCACAAGGGGGGGGCCTCATCTCAACTAGGTTCTCCAGCTCAGGCAGGTCACCTTTGCACCATGGAGGCTGCCAGACCTCGAAAATCACCATGAGCAGTGGGTCTCCACAGCTCAGACCACGGGGAGGGGCCCTAACCCACAGGCAGATTGGTCACCAGGGGGCCTGGGGTTTCAAGGGTACTAAGACAGAGCCAGATGCCCTCACTCCACAGCACCAGGTCCCTACCTGGCCTCTCACCAAGATTCAATTGTCAATTGCACATATTAAGCTTTATTATAAACCTTTAACTGGTCATTACCTTCTCAACAGCACAGTAGCCCCAGGACCCTCCCCGAGCCTACAGCCTGACGGATTTCCCTCACTGTATGCACCGAGTATGTTCCAACAAGCTGGTTTTCAATTTGACAGCAGTAATTTTGATAGCTACCTCTGAAGATGCCATGTGGGAACTTCAGTCCTTGATCCAAACGGGTCAGTCCTTAAGTTCCAGCTCCTTGTTTGTTTCTGCCCCTGCCCACACCTTTAGTGTCCCACTCACAGCTTACCTTGGGGACACAGCAATATTTAATTCTCCTGTCAGGAAAGCAAAAAACCAAGTAACTCTGGAATTAAGCAAACATAGCTAGTATTGTCTTAGAGGTACCTACACCACCCCAACCCAAACAAGGGCAGACAACTGTTGTTTAGCTTTTATTTCATAATCATAAACTTAACTCTGCAACCCAGCTAGACTTGGAGGGGGCAAGGAAAATACGAAACCCAACGAACTGCAGCGAGAGCACAAAGATTATGGGGTGTTCCGAGCAGATGGGACAGGGATGCTCTCCTGACTACAGAAGGAATGGTCTGGTTAAGAGAAAACCAGTCAAATGCATCAGAGTTGTCCACAGTCAGCAATGGTGATCTTCTTGCTCGTCTTGCCATTCCTGGACCCAAAGCGCTCCATGGCTTCCACAATCTTCATGCCATCTTTCACCTTGCCAAAGACCACATGCTTGCCATCCAACCTGGAACGGAAGAACAAGCTCTACCAGCAGGAGCCAGAGGCAAAGGGGCGGCTGCATTTGCACTTAGATGAGAACAGTGCCCCACGCTCAGAACAGTGGCTTATCCAGCCTCCAACAATAGTTCCTGCTGAATAGTAAAACACTGGAAATACTACTTTATCCTTCCACCTAACAGAAAAGGCAACACCACAAATGGCTCAGATTCTCCAAGAGTGGTTAAGAATCACTAAATTTAGAACAGACCCCTAAAAGGGTCAATCACATCTGAGATGAAAGTATCACCCTTAATATGGAGCTAGCCAGCCAAGGGCCATTTCTCCATTACCACCCATCTTCTACCGCAAACCATCTGAACGTGTAGGAATGTGTGCCTTCTACCACCTTCAAGATGGAAACAGCACGGAAAGGTGGGAGCACTGTGTCCCCTGGTTGCCTTTGCTGGGCTCTGCCCTTACCACTCAGTCTTGGCAGTGCAGATGAAAAACTGGGAACCGTTTGTGTTGGGTCCAGCATTTGCCATGGACAGGATGCCAGGACCTGTATGCTTCAGGATGAAATTCTCATCATCAAACTTCTCCCCATAGATGGACTTGCCACCTGTGCCGTTATGGCGTGTGAAGTCACCACCCTGTGAATGGGAAAGAGGAACCTGTCACCGTTGGCAACACATTCAGAAAATACGCCAAGTCTGCAAGGTTCATACTTCAAAGTCAAGTTTAAACTGACTAGGTTTAAGTGGAACCAAAATGGTACAATTAACAGCTCATATGTACACATCCTGAATGGTACTGGCCCAATCCCAAATTAAGGCCACAACCCAAATGACAATCAGTCAATTTCGTACCTGGCACATAAATCCTGGAATAATTCTGTGAAAGCAGGAACCTTTATAACCAAATCCTTTCTCCCCAGTGCTCAGGGCACGAAAGTTTTCTAGTAAAAAAATAAAAAGTATATATTATGTATACAACGCAATTAAAACTGGACTACCTTTATTAAACTTAAAAGGAACTAACCTGCTGTCCTTGGAACTTTGTCTGCAAACAGCTGTAAGACAAAAATGAGTTAATACCTGCTTACAAATTTTACTGCAAAGTACCCATGTCTTTAAGGGGCTTCTGAATCAAATTCATATTCTCACTAGAATAGAACGCTTCTTCAGTCATTACTCTGAATCTCAAAGAACTGCTCCAGATATCCTGGGAGGTTGGGTTAAGCAACATGAGACCCAAAGACATGCCAAAAATCCAGAGCCCGTTAAGACTCAAATAGTGTGAAGCTTCTAAAAACTGACTTAGAACTTTTAAGTGATATCACACCTACTTCTAAGCAGATCTATGACTTCTCAAATGTACGTCACCTCCCCCAACTGCAGCTGGAACCAAAGGACAAGATTTTCAGGAGTAACAAGCACTCCTGCTACATGATCGGGGTAAATTGCTGAAATTTAGTCACTGGTAACGAAAATGCTACTACCTCCAATCTGTTAACATAGCTTTAATGGATTAGATGAGCAGTCACTTCTTGGTTTCCAGGTCCCTTACCTAGTAGTGGAGTAAAAAATATCAAGATTGGTTTCTAGTGCATCTGCTTGGAACCTTTCCTTGCACGTACGTACAGAACATTTTGGCTAGAGACGTCTCAACAGCACAGAAAACATTTACAAGACCTTTCACAAAGACAGCTTAAGTATGTTATTAACAATCCCAGAGATCTGTGACGAATCAGCTTCGCACATCCCTGGATCTTACCATCAGGAAGACAGTAATTGAGCTTCTAAGGACTTGTACCTAAAGCATACGGTCTCTTTTTAAGTCCTGACTTCTCTCAACGCCTTGTGCTCTTTATTTAAATCCCTACCATTTCCCTTTAGACCTTTCCTAAAGCCCTTACTGGCAGTTTCCACCTCCATTCTCACAAGAGGACATGCAGGAGCTCCTGTCTCGTTTCCACTTAGCGCCCCGGCTAACACGACACTAACAAGTTACGAAGCATTAGGCTCAGGCCAAGTTTCCACGCGGGCCCTTGACAACGCTTAGGCAGCCGCGGATAACGGTGGGGTCGATTGGTCAGTGTCCTGTGTACCCAACCCCACAGCTCCGAGCCGGGCGCCGTGGACAGAGCGCAGCGATGGGAAGCCTCCAGCCCTCGTGACCCGCACGAGGGGGAAACCTAGTCCTGGGACAAGGTCCTGACCGCTCACCAGCCGGGCTTTGGACACACGCTCAGAACAGGCGGCCGCCTCCAGTCCGGCCCCTTTGGGGAGCGTGGGGCCGACCGCACTCGCCGTTCTGCGAGCACCCGAGCGGCCCCGCCACCCCGCTGTCAATGCTCCCCGCACCCTCGCGCCGGCCGAGGACGCAGCCTGGGCTGCAGAGGCCGCCGCTGCCAGTCCGGCCTCGCCCAGCGGCGCGGGGGCGCCTCCCACGGGCGTCGTCACCACGGCGGGAGGCGGGCCGCGGCCAGCACGCTTCCGCTCGGGGTGGAGGCGGGGAGGGGCGCCCAGGGCCCGTGTCTACTCAGCCGCACGCCTGTCACCGGGGACGCGGAGTCACGGCGGGCCGTCGCGCGAGCCCATCGGCCGGCGGTCTCCGGGGGAGGCGGTGCTCACCCCGTCGGCCCGCGCGGGAAAGGCGGCCCTCAGCTGCGGCCGCCGCGAGGAGCGAGACGAGGCTCACGAGCGCGCAGGGCGGCGCCCGCCGTCCGTTCGGGACGTTGCCAACCTGCGCAGCCCGTGGTCCGCGCGGCGGCCAACGGCTCGCGGTCCGAGCACGTGCGCGGCCGGAAGGGCGCGGCCGCCCCTCCCCCGCCAGCCTTTGTCTGCCCGCCGCCCCCGGCCTCCCAAAATGGCCCCTCGTCAGGAAATGGCGCCGCGCCGCCGCGCTCCTCAAGCGGGGCGCCCGCCCGGGCCCCTCGGCCGCCGCAGCCCCCCGCCCGCCCGCCCGCCCGGGCACGCCCGCCCCGGC
This sequence comes from Rhinolophus sinicus, assembly GCF_036562045.2. Lineage (NCBI taxonomy): Eukaryota > Metazoa > Chordata > Mammalia > Chiroptera > Rhinolophidae > Rhinolophus > Rhinolophus sinicus. The sequence goes on from NC_133758.1 coordinate 116,717,993, forward strand.
CCACCGGCGCGCCGCCACCCGCCAGCCCGACCTCAAAGGAGACGCGGCCCAAGGGCTCGCCGTCGACAGCGATGTCGAAGAACACGGTGGGGTTGCCCATGGCTGAGCGCGGGTAAGTCCGGGCGGCGGCGTCTGGAAGGCAGCACGAGCCCCGCCGCCCGCCCCTCTTATAGCCTGCCCGACCCCGCCCACGGCCGGTCGCGCGCCTCTGCGCCGGCCAATCGTGCCCGCGCGCCGCTCGAAGTGATGGTTCGGCTGGCCTATGGGCGGAGACTACGCCTGGGGGCGGGACTACAGGCGCGCGTGCGCGCTGGCGGACGTAGGCAGGTTCCCGCCCGCGGGCTCCGTCGCGGCACTGCGGCGTGGGTTTGGACGCGGGGTGGGGGTTCGGGGTGGCGGGATGCGACAGGGGGGATGGGCGCCGGGTACGGCCCGGGTGGACCGGTGGGACCCCGAGCGGGGCGGGGGGCACGGAGACCGCCCTGTGGCCAGGGCGTGTCCCCATTGCGCAGAGGGGGCAACTGAGGCGACCGCAGGCCTCAAGGTCGCGCCGCCCGCCAAGGTCGCGCGGGGGCCGGCGCTGGCCGCGCCTCTTGGAGGCCTGGTGGCCTTCGGCATCACCATCTTCTCCAAATGCAGCTGAGGCGCAGCCGCCCCTGTCTGAGCGATTATGAAATGCTTCCCAAATGCCCTACTTTCCGAAAATATCTTGTCGCTCTGCTGGAATTTTCACCAGGAGGAAGACGTTGCAACAAGAGCCGGACGGGCTCCTACCTGTAAAGACCTGCACACTCTGCCCTCTTTTTCAATCTTAAAATCTCTACGCTCCCCCCCTTCAGCGGCAGAGCTGTGCTCTGACTTCTGGGTGAAAGACAAGACAAAGCTGCAATCTGAAGTCCCCCAGGCAAGGACACTAATGATACTTTCGTCACTAGTATTACATGTACTTATGTGACCGTCGTGTTTTGTTCAGAAAACCTTAAACGGGAAAAACATACCCTCCTTTGCCCATTACTTGCCGTATTCAGAATAGTACATACAGAGTATCAAACTCAATCTCATCACCTTCAAGATCAGGGTCAGGTGTGAGAAGCAGATAAGCCTTCCTGTTGTAGATGGAGTCCCGCATCTGGCATGTAGTCATTCATGGTGACATTTAAAGTTTGGTTTTGTTCCCACCCCACTGTCCCACTTACTGATGTGGAAAGTAAGGGTCCTGGATGTCCAGTGGCTTGCTCAGAGCACCCCGCTTCAGAGTGCCAGAGCTGGAAGCTGGGTGGTGGTTTTGTTCTCTCATTCCACGTCACCTGGTGCTTTGTGACCTTGAGGAAGCTGCCTGCCCTTATCTGGTGCAGAAAAAAATGAGCCAAGGTCTTCAGGCCTAAACTTCACCCCCAATCCTCTCGGCCCCCCCAACCTGAGAACAGTGAGGACCCCTAAGTGAATGAGTGTGGGGATGCCTAATGACGTCAAGCTTCAGGACTTCCCTCTCTAAGTCCTGCCTTCTCTTTACCATCCACGTGGTCGCAGGAAGTCCTAGGCCTTCTCACTCATCCCCACAGGATGCAGTGTGCGCACCCAGGAAAATCAGCAGGCAGATGTTTGTTTATCAGGGGGCAGCTACATTGTAGCAGCATTAGCTGTTGAACTGGACTTCCTAACAGTAAAAGCCACAGACAGCACAGGCCCTCCTGAATGCGAGGCCGTCCTGCCTTATTTGGATGATTCAGACCAAAAGCAAATCCAAGGGGACTCAAGAGCGCCCTGGTCTGGGTGGGGGAGGCCCGAGACTGCGTTCATGTTGCATGTTATACACAAACGCTCATCTCAAGAGGTGTCTGAGCAAGAGAGAATGTAACGGGAAGATGGATCAGGTTATCCAAAACTGTAAAAACGGACTCCTTTGGAGGAGCGTGACTTGTCTCTTGAGGGCCTAGCTTGGTACTTCTGCCATCTTGCTTCTGCTCTCAACTGGGTGGAAGCTGCCCCTGCTGGAACTGCCAGTGATGTCACACTCTGCAAACCCAGAGCTTTTTCCAGGCACCTTCTTCCCTGCATCAGGCACCTTCACCATCTCCTGTTTCCACAGCTTCCTTGATGGCCTTGACTTTTCTCCCCTATTTCTCCAACTCTGACCTTTTCCCCTTGAACTGTTTCTCAGATTTCTCCTGTATCACTTGCTCAATTGATCTTATTTTGTTTCTTACACACCTGGCATGGCAAACCCCATCCATTCCATGGCTCAGATTCTCAGGTGATTTCTAGACCAAGCTACCTCCCCTGCCCTCCTCCTATCCTCCCCCCTCCCCTGCCACTCCTGTCCCCTCCCTCCTCTTCCTCCCCTCCCTCTTTCCCTTTCCCTCTCCCTCCCCAGACCTCCTATCTGCAGTCCCTGCTACTACAGCTCATGCTTGGTCTTTCTCAGGCAGCAGCCTCCTAACTGGTTCCTGAGTCCCTGATTTTCCTGGTAATTCCAGAATGAGCATCCTCAAAGCCATCTGATTTTGTAACGCCCATGCTCTACAGCCTCCTCCGAGGGCTGCTGGGCCCCAGAATGTAAGCAGTGGCTTGCTCCCCAGTCTCACTTCTGCCACACTGGGTTTCTCCTCACCGCCCCCCCCCCCACACTGTGTTTCCAGGACTCATCCTTTGTCTGTGCGGTGCTCCCCCCACTTCTCCACCAACAAAGCCCACCCCTGTGGTCCTGGTGGAAAGCGTGCCTTAGCTTTCCCAGAGTCATGAGCCTGCAGCATCAAAACTCGGTAAAAGTGTGTGACTGCATGCATAAATCAGGTTAGTAACCCCACTAGTGGGTGATGAAAGGGCCAAGCAAAACCCAGGCTGGCATGTGTCTCCCCTGGAGAGGCTGTAATTCACACACACTGCCCAGATCCTGTGGCGTGCCGGTCAGCAGGCACCGGCCTCTGGACAGTCAGTGGGCCCAGGAACAAGTCCTCCCGTCTGTGTCTGCTGACACCTGCCTGCACCCTCACTTCCTGGCCCCACCTCTCCAGCCCAGCAGGTGGCCTGGCCTCATTGCTCCTGCCGCTCATTTCAGCGGCTCTTCATTCTGCTCCTCACGCCTTGGGATCCTTCCCAGGCACCAGTCCCTGAAGCATGCCCTATTGCCACCCTTCTCCTCACTCTTCACTCACTTTCAAGACAGACTGCACTGCCTGCCTGCACTTCTTTTCTCCTCGGCAGTCAGACTTCTGCGCTCACACCGGAAGCTCCCAGGGACCGCTGACTTATGGCTGTTAGCATCTGACCCCCACTGAGCTGCAGTCACCTGGCGCAGGGCTCAGAGTGCTGGGCAGCACATAGAGGAACCTTCCCAGCAGTGGCTCAGAGGGAGTTGGTTTATACACGAACATCCAGCACCCAGTAGGGCTCTGCGGCGAGGCCACTGCAGACCCAGCCTGTGCTGCCCGCAGGTCTGAGCCAGGCCGGTTGGCATCACGGACCCCGGTTACGTTAACTATACGGTAGCCTTTTTCTCTTTCTGACTTCTGTATGCATTTTCTGTTTTCACAGCTTTATTGAGATATCGTTTCCATATCATGAAATTCACTTGTTTTAAGTATATGTTCAGTGATTTTTAGTAAACTCAGAACTGTGCAAATATCACCACAGTCTGATTTAGAACACTTCCCTCACTGCAAAAGAACCCGCACCATTCTTAGTAATGCCCCGGCCTGTCCACTAACTACTCTTACAATTGTGGAGTTAAAAATTGATAGAGGGCCGGCCCGGTGGCTCAGGTAGTTAGAGCTCCGTGCTCCTAACTCCGAAGGCTGCCGGTTCGATTCCCACATGGGCCAGTGGGCTCTCAACCACAAGGTTGCCAGTTTGACTCCCGCAAGGGATGGTGGGCTGCGCCCCCTGCAACTAAAGGTTGAACACGGCACCTTGAGCTGAGCTGCCACTGAGCTCCCGGATGGCTCAGTTGGTTGGAGCACATCCTCTCAACCACAAGGCTGCCGGTTCAACTCCCACAAGGGATGGTGGGCTGTGCCCCCTGCAACTAGCAACGGCAACTGGACCTGGAGCTGAGCTGCACCCCTCCACAACTAAGACTGAAAGGACAACTTGAAGTTGAATGGCACCCTCCACAACTAAGATTGAAAGGACAACAACTTGACTTGGGGAAAAAAAAAAAAAAAGGCCTGGAAGTACACACTGTCCCCCAATAAAGTCCTGTTCCCCTTCCCCAATAAAATCTTAAAAAAAAAAATTGATATAGACTGGTGGTTCCAAATTGAAATATTACAAAGTTTATGTATTGAATTTTAACATTTAAGAGAACTTTACATTCGACATATTTAAGAGTTTATCAGAATTATTTAATAATTATTTAATGACATTTTAAAATTTAAAGTTTTCTTTTTAAATTGGACAATTAAGTACTTTAAAAGAAACCAAGTGTATTATATTTATGAATGCAGTTTAAATGTTAAGATGTATTAAAAGAATTCAAGTCAGCTATCCTCCTAGAGACTAATATGACATGCAATCTAAAGAACTACGTAGCTCTGACACACGACACGTCCGCCGTTAAAATATAACAAAATAACCCCTGACTTAGTCTTTCTACGTAAAAGCCGTAGAAGAGCCCAGATCGCCACAACAGGGGCCCCGGGGCCTTTGATCTTTCCGTCCTCAGGCTGGTCACTTCGCGGTGGTTCCTGATGGGGCCGCCACCTGCCCTCCCCTCGCTTCCCCCAAGTTCACGGTCAGGTTCCTCTGGCTTCGGAAAGACTAGGGGAGGGGGCGAGAAGCAGGAAGGGCGGAAGGCGCAGTGAGACGCCGGCTCAGTGGCGGGTTCTCAGCGCTTCCCGGAGCCCCGCCCGCGGCCCCCACCGTGGGCGCAGGGATCCGGGCGGGTAAACCCCTGGCCCACGTGCCGGTCCTGTCGGTGAGGAGGCGGGACCCTGACGCTTCGGGCGGGGACGCCACAGCTGATACACCAGCTGCGGGCAACCCAGCAGGAAAGGGATGGTGGGGCTGGAAGCTACCGGCTTCCCAAGCCCTGCTGCAGCCGCGGCCCCTGCCTCGGGGAATGTGGGGTGTGAAGGCGGCGGGGGGCCTCTGCGCAGCTGGGAAAGGTGAGGTCTGGTGCTTTCACGCTTTGCTTCCCTGTCTCATATGGTGGGAAATTTCCCTAACACGGGGAGGGGCACGGTACCCCTAAAAGGGATGGGGCCGAAGCTAACTCAGAATTCTACAAAGTACTGGATACTATGGTCAAGGTCATTATTTAACTCTCACAGCAGTGCTTTGAAGTACCTGTTTTCCCTAAAATAAGACGCGGTCTTATATTAAGGTTTGCTCCAAAAGACACAATAGGGCTTATATTCAGGGGATGTCATCCTGAAAAATCATGCTAAGGCTTATTTTTGGGGAAGCACCGTAGATAACTCCTATCCTCATTTTCCACAGAGGAAAGGAGCTCACCGAGGTTAAGTAACGTCCTTCGGGTCACACAGGTGCCGCAGGGTTGGCGCTCCTTCTACCTGGCTCTGGGTCCTAGGCTCCTCACCACGGCGCCTTGCCCTGAAAGTTTTAAAAATTGTGGTAACATATACATAACTGGAACCGTGGCGTGCCCAGTTCCACGTCATCGGCACATTCACGCTGCTGTGCAGCCATCTTCTCTGTCCACCCACAGAACTTTCTCACCTTCCCAGACTGAAGCTCTGTCCGGCCCCGGCATCATCCACTTTCTGTCTCTATGACTGACCGCTCTGGGGCCCCCTCACACAGGAACACCTCGCTGCATCGCGGGCTCGGCTCCAGACCACTGTGATAAAGTGAGTATTGTAATAACGTGAGCCACGTGGCTCTCCTGGTTTCCCAGCAACTGTTCGGTGCAAGAGGCCTCAATTTCAGCCTGTCTTGGCTTTCAACATCCTTCCTGTCATGCAGGGTGTCATGTGGGGTCTCTAGTCCCGCTCCCTACACAAGAACACAGGACATGGTGAGGCCAAAAAGGAACACCCACGGAGCCATGGATAGGGGAGTCATACCACTATATTCCCGCTGGCTGCTGGGTTGGAGACACAGGAAGCAGGAGCCACACGATCCTCAACCCGCCGTCCACTTCTCTGCCAACCGACCCCACTTGCTAACTGCAATCCGCGCTTGCCAGCTCAGCCACAGCAGTTATATCAGCGGCTAAGGGCTACCTGGTTACAGCTGACAGCCAACTAGCCACAGCTGATGGCCATCTACTACCCGAGCCAGCACCTTTCCACATGAGGCTGAGAGCCTGGAAACTGCTCTCTGGGACTCTGTCCCTACACTTCCTCACTCAGCTTCCTTGTTTCTAGGTTTTGATGTAAAGTGAGAGACCTATGACTCTTCCTTTCACTTGAACACCTAGAGGCCAATGTCAGGTTATGAAGGGGCCTGATTTCAACATTGTAGTGTCTCAGGGACTGGGGGCCAAGGGAGGGACAGAGGTTGGTCAGTGGAGCCGTCAGGACACACACAACCCCTATCGATTATATTCACCATCTTACATGGGCATGGTTCATGGCGCCCCCCCCAAAAAAAAAACCCAGCTACAATAGTAACATCAGAGATCACTGATCACAGATCACCATGACAAAGGTCGTAATAATGAAGAAGTTGGAAATATTGTGAGGATTACCAACATGTGACACAGACACACGAAGTGGGCACATGCTGTTAGAAAAATGATGCCTGTAGGCATGCTGGACATAGGGTTGCCACAAACCTTCAATTTGTAAAACACACAATAAAGTAAAGCCCAATAAAACAAGGTAAATGGACTCACGCAGTGCTTGTCCTTTTGTGTCTGGCTCATTTCACTCAGCACACTGTCCTCAAGGTCCATCCACATTGTAGTCCGTGGCAGAATTTTATTCCTTTTTATGGCGAAATGATATTCCATGTGTGTGCACAACTTTTTGTTCATCCATCCATCCATGGACACGGGCTGCGTCCGCCTCTTGGCGACTGTGAAGCATCCTGCTGCTGTGAACACAGGTGTGCAAATAGCTGTCCCAGGCCCTGCTTTCAATCCTTTCGCATTTGTAGCCAGAAGAGGAAGCACTGGGGGAAACAGTAATACTGTGTTAGCTTTTTGAGGAGCCGCGATGCTTCTCCCACGGCGGCTGCACCATCTTATGGGGTCCCCACCACCTGTGCATGTCGCTGGCACCTGCTGTCTGTCCCGGTGAGTGTGTGGTGGTCTCTCACCAGGGTTTGGACTAGCGTTTCCCTGGTGATTCGTGACGCTGAGCACTTTCGCATGGCTTGTTGGCCATTTGTTCAAGTCTTTTACCCGTTTTCAAAATTGGGTTGTTTAGGTTTTTGTTGTTGAGTTTTAGGAATTCTTTACATATTCTGGATATTAGTCCTTTGTCAGATATGAGATTTGCGAACATGTTCTCCCATTCTGGGGGGTGCTTTTCACTCTGTTGATGGTGTCTTGATTTTTTTTTTAAGCGTGTCCAGGTGGCGTCCATTGGCTGGATCTCACGTCCGGCTCACACACTCAGCTGTGTGGTGGGCGTGGGTCCTCCCACCGAAGGAATGTCAGCATTTCCCACAAAGCCCAGTTCCCTAAGCTGCTGGCATGATTTTGGCAAAATTTTCCCTGTGGTGACCATCTTGGCCTCTTCCCCTGAGGCTGGTGGACAGCACAAGGAAGGGGACACTAAGGTCATTCAGGGACAGCTGTGTCATGCACAGGGCCCAGAGCAAAATAAAATGTGGGGCCCCTGTTCAAAAACTGTCAAGCATTTCAAGGCACGGATAGCTGAGCATTCAGCCATGCTCGGGCCCTCTGAGTGCGGGCTCCTGGGAGGCTGCACCGTGGGTCATGCATCGGGGCCCACCCTGCCACTGCCTTTGGTGACAAAGCAGCAATCCCTGGGAGCCCCAGACACAGGGAACAGGCCTTAACAGTCAGATTGTTTATTTCTCTTCTTAGATCCGTCCACTTCGTTCTGCGTATTTTGAGGTTATGTTCTTAGATGCATACACATTTTAAATGAAGACAGAGAACCCTGCTGTCAGACATGTCCATTGATCTGACTTTCAGCTACATAGTTTTCAAGTCTTGAAGTTCTGCTAGGTTCTTTTTCAAACCTACAGTATCAATTTTCTGCAGTTTGGAGGTGAATACTCTTTGATTGCTTCTTCGTCTGATTAAGATTTTATAATGTTACTTTCCATGGAAGAATGGCAAGAAAATTGTGTCTTTTTTTTTAGCCTGGCTGATGGAAATTTTTTTCAGTATTTGTAATAGGGATGTATAATGTCCACTTCACACAGATTACCCCATTTGTGTCCTAAGAACAGAAGAATGTTGATGAATTCTATTTCACAAGATTCTCATTAAATAAATAAGTACATACTGCATTCATGATTGTATGTACTGTTTCATAGCGTGTGTTTCTAACAAGATAGAAATGAGAACTGAGTCCTCTATGGAAAATTCTGCACTTCTGATGACAATTGTGGCTTCTGAGGATGGTCTCTGGTGCCAAGAATTTGTTCCCCACTGTGGAAGCTTGTGGTGCAGGCCCGAGGGCACATTGTTATGAGGACTTGCCCTTTGACCGTACTCCTAGACTAGCACGGCACGTCCAGGTGTCTGAGCCATGTACACAGATACACAACACCCGAACTGAATGGATCCCTGACTCAGTTTCCCCTGGGCTGGATCCCACAAATGCATGGCAATCCAGGCTGCTCAGTATGAGATGATGGGCAAGTCAGAGTGGAAAGAGGAAGTGATCCTAGCTGATGTGGTCAAGCTTCCTTTGCAAATGTGACAAGACCCTGTGACACTGTGGCCGTATTTCGAGGGCTCCTCTGGGAGTCCCAGAGGGGCTGACGCAGATGGGGGCCTCAGTCTGTGCACTGAGCTCCCAGAGGGAGGGCGGACCAGGACACTGGCGCCAGACAACCCCGGGCTGCACGCAGCACAAACAGATGGGACCTGAAGTCACACCACTGGCTTTTCTCTCTGCTGACATAGCAGTGTGCCCGCAGAACTGCCAGGAGCCCGGCAGCATGGCCTGCCAGCCCAGCTTTGCTGTATATGGATGGCTTTTCCAGGTCCTGTCCTTCTCCATGCTTCCCCTTATTTCTTCTTAAAGTATAAATCGTGTGTACAACCTTATTGCCTCGTTGTATCACGAACATCTAGTCTGCCTGCTATCTTCTTGATGTGCTTTTGGGAGCAGGCCCTGGTCTGGAAGCCCCGTGACCCGCTCAGGTCCTCACTGCTGAGCAGTCTCTCTCCTGAGTTTTTTTTTTTTTCTTTAAACCTTTATAAATAAGTATGTAGTTTCCCTGTGAAAGGAAACCAAGATCCCTGGGAAAATGCTGGCCCCAAGTCTGAGGCAGGGAAAAAGCAAGGTCAGCCTGGAGACTTGCGCCAGAAAGCAGAGATCAAACCCGAATGGGCTGTGTCCAAAGGACGCAGCCCGGCACCAGGGCACCCAGCAAACTTGGGTCAACGTAAGTGTTAAGAAGAACAGTGACAGGTAGTGAGGAGTGGAGTGAAGGAATAACACGAGTCACCATACTCAGGCCGTTAAATCCTAAAATCAAGAAGGCGGGGCCTGAGGAAACGGTTCTGCTCTGGCTCCAACTCGCATGGGAACCTAACCGTGTGAACTGCTGGTCCTGTGCAGTGCCTGGATGTGCCTCAGACCTCCAGGATGGCCCGTAAGGCCTGACGACAAACAGAACATACATGTATCCAGACCACCTGACGGCCAGAGGATCCCCCTCCGGGACAGTCCAGAGACTACAAATGCAGGACTGAGTCTTCTCGAGTGTCCTTCTCATTGTAAGAACGCCAAGCTTTTCTTTCTTCTTGGGAGCACTCTGGGTATTTTCTAGTTGTGTTTGGGTTTGCAAACCCTAAGACCACCTCGCAGCCCTGTGCCACATTTGAAGTCTCAGCACCCAGTGGCTGGTCTCTCCTAGACCCCTTATCTCATTCTGCCAGGAGTGGCTACAGTCCAGGGCAGAACAAAAATGCAAAGATTTATTCAAAACTCACAAAGAATTTCACCGGGCGTTCCCCCAACGCAGACCTTTCTGCATGAGGGTCCTGTGTGACTTCGAGTTACATCCCCAGGATGGGCTCAGAAAGCGAGTGGATGGTCAGTGCCTTTCTGTGCTGGGTCAGTGAGAACGAGGGGACTCAGGTCTCCGTCCTACAGAAGAAGCTGGTCTGGAAGATGAAGCTCTGAGAGACACGGAGGGTCATGCTGGAAGTGCCTGCTGGGTCCAGCTGTCCCCAAGGGCCCACTGGCCCTTCCTTTCCAAGTTGGTTCTGAGTGGGCTGTTGTCACCTGCAGCCTGAGTTGTGGCTGACACAGCATTGCAAAGGGGTTCAGCAGAGTCCCCCCCAGCCAGAAGAGTCGGGTGTTGGAAGCTGGGAGGTTGTCAACTAACCCCACCCCTCTGCCCCACCCCAGACATAACTGAGAACATACACGGACAGCTTACAATTAAATGACAATAAAAACATGACCTTTAAGTAGGGTCAGTTAGCCAAGGGGTGCAGACCTATGATTCTACTACATCAGGTCCAAGGACAGGTCCAAAGACGGGAACTTAGGCTCTAGTGACAGAGGCCGGAACGTGATGGCTGCGGGGGGAGGAGTGATGGAAATGTGTCTTCGTTGGGACGAAGGTGGATGACCTCAGAGAAGTCATTGAACTTAACATCTGTGCATTTCACTGGACACTGACTTAAAAAAAACCACAATAGATCAGGCAAGTGGCCAAGAAATCCCAACATAAAAGGCAAACTGAAAAAAGGAAAAAAAGGCATCCCGGGCCAGTCAACCAGTCCTTGATCCTGTCCCGAGACTTCTCTCTCCAATGACTGCCCTGACCACCTCCTCTCACTGACCACCTGAGTCACAGGCCCAGCCTGCCTCGCCCCCGTGGCAGGCAGGATGTGCTGTCTCAGTAGCCACCCAGGTGTGGCGGGTGGTGAGGGGAGGGCTGCAGTGGGGGGGAGTCACAGGACAGAGTTGGGAGCCCAGAGCAGGAGCAGGTGGGGAATGGGGCCGTGAGCGCCAGGAACTGCCAGAGCAGAAGTCAGGACATGTCCCCTTCAGTGTCTGGAAGCGTGAGAAGCGTCACTGGAATTCTCGCAGTGTTCGTTGGAATTCACCTGAGCCACGAGTCCTAGCCTTTTCTGTGCTGAGGTTTGGTCACTGACTTCATCTCCTTACTCCTGAGGTTCATTCGCTATTTCTTCTTGGGTCAGGTTGGGTAACTTGTGTGTCTAGGGATTTGTTCATCTAGGTTATCTGATTTATTGGCACAATTCTGTAAGGTCGGTAGTAATCTCCCCTTTATTTCAGATTTGAGTCACTTGTCTTCCTAGTCAATCTAACTAAAGGTCTGTTCATTGTTGTTTCTCACAGAAACTTGTGCTTGTTGCCTCTCGTCTCTGCTTCCATCCTCGTCTCTCCCTGCACTGCTGCTTTCTCTAGTTCTTCTGGGAGTTATTTGATTTGAGGCCCCCCTTATTCAGTTACAGTTATAAATCTCCCTCTCTCACTTTCTTGCGTCTTGTACGTTTTGTATGTTGTTTTTTCATTCAGCTTAGTGCCCTGTAATGTCACTTGTGATTTCTTCCGACCCTCTGCCTGTTGGAGTGTTAATTGCCACACACATGAATTTCCCTTGCTCTTCTATTACTGACATCTAGCTTCACTCCACTGTGCTCTCACGATTTCAGTCTTTTTAGCTGCTTGGGACTTGTTTTGTGGCCTAACCAGGAGAATGTCCCCTGCACTCTGGAACTGTGCAATCAGCTGTTAAGTGTAGCTGGCGTTTTGGTTTTTAATTGCATAGTATGTGGTGCACACGAGTAGGACATGACCCACACTAAGGTGAAAACCCATGAAGCCACCACTCCCCTAGGGATCCGAATGCCACTAACACCTTCACTCTTCCCCAAATACCCTGTCCATCCCCACGGGAAGCACAGCAGGAACCCAGTGAGCCACACGCACGTCTGGTGTCCAGCTTTAGAAGATGGTGTCTCCTGCAAGAGCTTCAGGCCTTGCTCCTCTGTCCCGATTGCTCGGGGTCCACGGGGATGTCAGGGCCGTGGTCCCTGTCCCACTGCTTGCTGCCACGGCAGTCACCGCTCAGTCCTGTCCCTTTTGCCCCAGGACTGAGTAGCTTGCAGCCGTGGCTCATCTTCCCATCTCTCTATTCCTCCCAGAAGCACTCCCAATGCAACAGGCTGGGAGTGCACTGACGCAATGAGGCCACACGTGGAGGGCTGGGCTGGAGCGGCTCAGCTCTGGGCTGGGCTTCCGGGCAAACCCAGCCTGCAGTTCAGGTGCCCCGCTCATGCAGCGCAGGGAATGTGGGGCTGGAAACACGGGCTGCACAGGGACAATCAGGGGTCACACTGGGACCCCAAAATGCCAAGGGCAACCCAGAGCTACCCGGATCGGGCACTTCCCTCCCCCACCAGAATACTGGAGAGGAAGATGGGGGCAGCCAGCGCGGGCGGAGGGCCCCTCCCCCGGCTCCTAGTCGGCTCGCCCACGCGAGACGACGACGTGGTATCTCCCAGTGCAGCACCAATTCACAAAACAGTTCTCCAACCGAAGCCAATTTGGAAAATTCCAGGGAGAGGCAATGTACCGAGAGCGGGGCTGGCCCTGGTGCGGGCGTGGGGGCAGGGCGGCGCTCAAGGAGGACCGGGCGGCCACCGTGGGGAATCCTTTAATGGAGGGGGGCAGGCGGGGCGTTGCCCACCCGGGGTGGCACGGGGTGGGTAGGTGGGAACACGGGACGTGGCTTTAAAAACGCTGCAGGGCTGACTGCACGTTTATAAGGGCACCTGGGTGGGGGGCGCCCGCGGGACCGGCGCCCGCGGGACCACCGCCCACGGCATCCGCTCCAAGCCGCGTGCTGTACCTCAGGCATCGCCCGCAGCCAGGGGGAAGGGGGACCCAGGGCGGCCGCATGGGTTTTGGGGTCATCTGGACACACGGAGGTTCTAGGGCGGGCCGGGCTCTGAGGGGCAGGACGTGAGGGTTCAGGTGGGGGTAACTGCAAGGTCAATGGCGGTGGAGGCGTGGCCCGGTCCAGAAGGGGCGGGGTGTGGACGAGGGGCGGGGCCGGCTCCACGGACGGGCTAGGCTGGGCTGGACTAGGATGGGCTGGACGTGGTCTCCCGAAAACCCCTTGCAGCCGCCAGCTGGGCGAGGGCAGGGCAGCTGCCCGGGTCCGGTCCCAGCCAGCGTAGGACAAGCAGCTCCAGGTGTGCCATGGGGCTGGGCAGGGTCAGTTGTTCTCGAAGAGAGACAGCAGGTCATCGTTGCTGTTCGCGGGGAGGTCAGGCGGGCCCAGGTAGGACAGCAGCTCATCAGGGTTGGTCAGTTCTGGGAGCAGCTGAGGACGACGAAGCAAACTGGCCTTGGACCTGCCTCACCCCTGCGGAGCCACCCTGCCCCCACGTCCCAGCCAGATCCGGGGTTGGGTTGGGATGTGGAGCGCCCCTTCTCCCCACAGGCCTGGCGCCTGAGCCCCTGTCTGCAAGGGGGAGCTCTCCCTGCAGAGGCAGCTCTGTGACCAGGAATCACTCATGCCAAGTTGCCCAAGGTCAACATTGGACATGCAGTGCCCACCTCAAGTGGGCTCCTGGGCCATAGGAAGCACAAGACTGTAAGGACCCCAGCGTGTCAACAGGGCAATGCAGAAGGTGGGACCCCAGTCCCTAGGATTTTCTGCTTTAGGCAGAAAAGTTCATGTTGAACTTCAGTGAGTTTCGTTTATTATGGTCGGGGGCCGTCACCTGTCTTTTACGCACTGACTTCACACCTGAGTTGGACAGGTGAAATCAGACCCTAAAGCTGGTATCGTCAGCTGTGAGGCCACTCTTCTTGGGGACTGTGCACATGCCACCATGGCACCCAGGTCCCCAGAGCTCTCCCTTGGTCTGGAAGTCACTGAGGTGTCAGTGTTCTCCCTTTCATGAAACATGTGGACCCAAAGAGTACAGAAAAGCAGCCCCCCCACCAGGCTCCCAGGCAGGCGGCCTGGTACTCACGTCCAGGGCTGGTTCTGGGGCCTCCCCTGCCCCAGACAGGTGGGGGCCCATCACGCCTGTGGCAGCATTGAAGGCCAGCTCGCCAACCGGGCCTGAGCTCACAGGGCCCAGGGGCTGCCGGGATGCTGGGGGAGGGTTCGGATGGTGCAGCTGGGGCCCTGGGGGGCCTCCAAGGTTTGGGGTGTGCAGCCCGGGTGGCCCTGGGTTGTGGGCCAGGTCCAGGTGACCCGCTGGTGCCATCTAAGGAGAGAAGGTTCTGGTAAAATCGCACCCTCACCCCCCCACATCCCCACCCTTAAGTCCGGCACTGACCTGGCCTGGGAGGCAGGAAGCAGATTTCTCTGTCGTCAGCAGGCTGCTGGGAATGTCGGACTGGTAGGAGATGGGTGGCCCGGGGGTGAACTCGGGAAGGGTTGGGGTGCTAGCTGTGGTGGGTGGGAAGGCGTCAGGGAAGGTCCTGGGTCCCAGGAAGCTGGAACCTGAGAGAGGAGAGCCAGGTCCTGGATGGGGCCCCGAGGAGAGCAGGCTGGCCGCGCACTGGCGGGACCGCTGCGCTCACCCACAGGTAACACTGGATTTCACGTTAGTCACTACTCGGAAAAGGGCCCTTTTTCTCATTGCTGCTGGGGGAACTGGCCTGCTGACAACGCGCACAAGTTGTGAGGGGACAGAAGTAGGACCCGCTATACCCACCTGGGATCAGATTGGGCCAGTTCATAGACGCTGCACTCACCCTGGCTGGGGTAGTCGCTGGGGGCCGGGGCAGAGGCGGACTGCAAGGGAGTGAAGGGGGCGGACCCCGGGCCCAGCGCTGCGATCATGTCCATCACGCTGGGCACGAGCGCGTGGGCGGGGCTCACGCTGCGGCAGCGCTTCAGCGCTGGCCCATCCGCCTCCTCCTTGACGTGCAAGTCGGGCTTCACAGGCACTGGCTTCCAGCTGCACGTGGGGTCAATGGTGATCTCCTCGCAGTCGGAGCTGGGCAGGGGCATAGGGCTGTCACCGCCCATCCTGCTGCCTCCCGGTCCCGGGGCAGTTTCTGGGCAGACCTTGCACTCAAATGCACATGCCACGTGTCCGTGGGATGCTGGCCGGGTGGGAGGCGGATTCTGTCAGCAGCCTGGCACCAAGCCGCCCCAGGGTGGTCAGCCGGCGTGCCTCCCCACCATCCCCGCCGCCCACTGCGGAGCACAGCCGCTGGCAGCGGGACGGAAGGCTTACTTCTGGATGTAGACCAGGATGCCCAGCATGTACTGGTCCACCTCCAGGCCCTCAAGCAGCGCCGTCCTGCTGTGGAAAGCAAAGGGCGCAGCTCAAGGCCTGACCCCACCTCACCCTGGGCACAGGCCTGCCACTTCCCAGCCCTGCCACTGCACGAGGCCGCCCAGCGTGAGATCACTGGTGTGAGGGGAGTCTGCGTGGAGATGCTGTGTGAGGTCTGGGCCCTGAGCTGCACTGTCCTAGTGTGTGCTGTGACCACCCCCTCTGGCTGACAGCCTCTGAGGCTGTGCCACTACCACCAGCGCCCATGTGGGGACTGTCCCTGAGACACTCACTTGCACACGGGGCACCTCCAGGTCCCCCGCTCACAGTTGAGCTGCAGGTAGGACTCCAGGTCGAAGCACTGTGGAGGGGACATCATTTCTCACACTGGCCTGGGGCAACCTGGCCACACCCTGCCACCCAGCCGTGCTTCCAGACGCAGGGCTCCTTTCCTGCGTGTCTGAGAAGCCAGGGGCAGCAGGTTCTCACTATGCCATTGTCCCAATTGACCGAGACAGGACAGCTATGCAGCCCTCACTGGGACTGGAACACCGTGGGGCCAAGGCAAGACTGGGCAGCTGCGCGGACAGGGAGCCAGCCCCCGACGTGGTGCTGACAGGAGGGGCAGGGCACAGGGCCATGTGCACGCTTAGGGGCCACCCGGGTGACTTGTGCACATTGGTCCAGAAACGGAACCTATGTGATGCTCGTGGGGGTGTAGGACACAGCACCCACGTTCTCAACTCCCGTCAAAGCCACGGCCTCATGAGTGCAGCAAGGCTGCCATGCTTAGAAGAAACAGAAGCCCAGCCTGAGGGGACAGCAGGGGAGCCAGGTCCCCCCTCACTTGCCTGCCACGCGGTACTCAGAGTCTCAGCTGCTAAAGACAGACGGCGGCCATTCTGGCAAAGCCTGTGGTGCCACCCACCTGTATGTGGCGACAGTCGTGGCCGCGGGCAGGGAGCTGGATCCTGCGGAAGGTGACGGGGCACTTGAGGGACACCTTGATGGCCGTCTGCTCCACCCCGTCCTCTCCGTTGGGCCCAGGGATGGTGCCGCTGCTGAAGTTCCGTTTTACTGGCGTTGACAGGGAAAGGACTTGAATTCAGGGCCACCCACTGGGTCGTGACAGCACCGAGGGACCACCCAGAGCTGACCGCTGCTGCCTGTCCCAGGGGAGGCAGCGTGATCCCACATGGGTCACGGCCCTGGGGAGGGGTGGCCACTCACTCTTGGTGACGCAGTGTTCGGCGGGCAGCAGACGCTTCTTCAGGAGGCCCTGCAGCACGGAGCGGACTGCCGGCCGGTGCACCAGCTGCAGCACAAACAGGTGGGACTGCAAGGGACGCGTAGGTCAGTGGGGCGCAGGGCCAGGCCCGTCACAGCATAATTGCTCAAGGCCCCCGCCCACCCACTGCTGTCTACTCTGCGCACGCCCGGTACCAGGTGAGACCCAGACCCCAAGCCCCCGGAACTGCCTCGGGCTGCCCATCTGAGCGCAGCTCTCTGGGTCCCGGTGCCGGCTGGAATCCGGTGACCCGACAAGCACCGGGCCAACTGAGAACTCGGGGCTCCATGAGCGTCCTCCAGGGGAGAGGCGACTCAACTCGGCTTCTCTGTGATAACGTGAGCGTCAATCTAATGACCAGACCTAACAGGAAGCAGCAAGGGTGGCTTTAACTGGGTCCCTCTTCTCAAAAGGGTCAGAGGCTGGACCGAGCAGGAGTCTCCTGCAGGAGCGAGACCCACGCCTGTTTCTCGGGTGCCTGGCCCAGCCCCGCCCACTCACGCAGCAGCAGGCGGTGACGGTGATCTGGATCGTGTTGCGGCCCGGCTGGCACACGTGCTTCAGGTATAGGGGCTTGTGGGAGGTCTTGTTGTCCCCGCGCTCGATGGTGAGCGGGGTGGCATTGACGCTGACCTGCACAGAGGCCGGCCAGTTGGTGTTCATCTGCCGGTCCTCGTGGTGGTAGCACTTGAACTGCAGCTCCAGGTCGGGCCTGAGTGGGAGGCCAGAGGCTAAGTGCCAGGCCGACCTCAGGGGCTGTGCGCGGCAGCGTGTGACCAGCGGGCTGGCGCGCTCACCTGAGCATCAGCGTCTTGTAGACGGAGTCGCGTAGCTGGAAGGCATGGTTGCTGACGGCCAGGTTGTGCTGCAGGCGGAAGGGCTCCAGGACCACCCCATCCCGCACGGGGAAGGTCAGCCGCAGCTCGTCACAGGGGCTGCCGCCTGGGAGCAGGCCGCCCGTCAGCACCACCCGAAGCAGGGCAGCTCGGAAGGGCCACCAGGCCGGGCGGTGGCAAGGGGGCTGCGGCCACCAGGTTGGGTCCGGGGCACCACCGCACCTGGGACCTTGGGCTCAGCCAACACGTCTGACAGTAACACAATCTCCTGGCTCAGGGTCCCCTAAATTATGACCCGAGAACATGCCCCAACCCACAAAGAAGTGCTTCTGGTGCTTTCGGTGGGGCAGCCGAGGGGGTGTCAACAGGCTACCTCCCATCACCCTGGTGTTCCAGCTAGGCTTTTAGGACCCCAACTATCGGGGTTCTGAGCCAGCAGTGGGCTTCAGGGCTCATGAGTCCAATCCCGGTTTTGTGTGCGTGGGCATTTTTCTAAAGAAGACCCACATCTGCAGCATCTGCAGAGAGGCCCATGGACAGACACACAGATAAAGGACCCGCCCCATGTTCCCTGCAGGACTCTGGGCCCCAGGAGCAGGTGACACTCACCGGGGGGTGATGGGTGTAAGGAGCTCACGCTGGGTTTGAGATCAGGCAGGAAGGGAGACTTGACCTCCTGGCTGGTAGACATGTAGGGGACGCCGCTGCCGGGGGTCATGGGTGGCGTGGGGCTCCCTGGCAGTGGGGAGCTGGGGTAGCCAGGGATGGAGCGGGTGGGCTGTGGGTTCGAACAAACAGTCAAGGAGGAATGATGGGGCTAGAGTGTTTCTGAGCACCCGCTGGGAACGGTCAGAACAACAGTGGGCAGGGGCAGCCGAGGGGTGCCCAACTGGGTGCCCAAACTTCCTCTTACCTGGGCGCCCTCTCCACACACCCACCCTGGGAGCCTCCCACCCTGTGCCCAGCTGCCCGTACCCCACTCAGGCCAGGCTGGCTGTAGCTGAGGCTCCCCCCGCTGAAGCCGGCACCCTGCCCGGTGAACTGCTCGGCGGGCTGCAGGAGAGAAAGCCGCGTGTGCCTGAGGCTCCGGCCGGGCCCTGGACTTGACCCTAGAAGAGGGCAAGGGGCAGGGGGCCCACCACACACATGTGCCCTGGCCTTTATTTTCTTCTTTCGATGCTTCTGTTTTCCAAAATAATGTACAGGGAGCACGTAGTGATTTCATACTTTAAGAATCATCACTACGGAACAAGGTGACCCCACGTTAGAACAGCTGACAGGGAAGCTACCGAGGGCTGCACTCTCACCGAGGGTCCCTTCAGAACAAGGGCCCCTCCCAGAGCCGCCCTGCACTACTCAGGACCCCCGTGAAGCTCCTGGCTGCTTGGTCAGTGAGCGTATACGGGCATCCCCAGCAGGCCCCGAATGCCTCAAGGTCGTCTGTGTCCCAGTGTCTGATGGGGCGGCCGCAGGCCCTGGAGGAGCTGGCCCTACCTTACCTTGTAGTGCAGTCCCGGGGGACCAGAGGTGGACAGGGGCAGCCTGTGACCAGGGTAGGAGGAGGGGGCAGGGGACTGCCCGGGGCCAGGTGCGTACTGGCCTCCTGGCAGGTACTGCTGCCCTGGGTACACCTGAAATATGAAAGAGGCGAATGCCCGTGGAGGGACAGGCATCAGGCCAGCAGTGCCCCCATCGGCCGGCCTGTCCTCGCACATGCAGACTTGGACCTCCCAGTGGCTCTGGGTGGCGCTCAGGGCGAGGCCCCGACACTCACCTCACTGGAGTAGGCTCTCTTGACCCCCTGTCGGGGCAGCGGCTGGGCCTGGGGGGGGCCAGGGTACCCGTGCTGGGACAGGCGCTGCCCTGCATAGAAGGGTGCCATGCCGGCTGCCCGAGCGGGGCTCATGCCTGCGGAGCTCATGCCAGAAGGGCCCATCAGCCCTCCCACGCTGGCAGGGTTCATGCTGCTAGGGACGCTGGGCCCCCGAGGGCCTCCGTGCTGCAGGAACTGGCTGTTAAAAGACTGTGCGGCCCCCATCTGGGAAGAAAAGAGAGGGGCCCTCGAGGCCCGCCCTTCAGCACCTGGCTCCTGCCCGCCCACGCCCCCTCTGCCTCCCGCAGCCTGAGTGTGGCTGGCCGCCTTCCAGAGCAGTGCCCGTGGCCTCACCGCTCCGTACTGGCCCAGCTCCTGGCCCTGCTTCTCCTGCAGGGCAGCCACGGTGGCCGTGGCAGTGGCTGTGGCGGTGGCAGCGGCAGCAGCCACGGCAGCAGCAGCCGCCGCTTGAGTGAAGTCCGTGGAGGGTCGTGCGGTGTGTGAGGGGAGGCCCAGGCCCCCCGGCCCCCCGGGGCCGCCATACCTGCAAGAGGCAAGGTGGCCCTGCTCTGAGGTGCTCCCCGAGGCTGTCCTTCCCGACCCCTGTGTGGGCTGTGGGAGCCAGCCCGTCCAGATCACTGTCATAGCTCCCAGGTGCCCGCCCCGAGCACCCCAGCACACCTGCCAGGCGAGGGGTCCCGCTTACCCGGTGGCGAAGCCCCCACGGCTATACACCCCCTGCTGCACGTAGCCCTTGCTGGCGCCGCCTTCACCAAATGCTGGCTGTCCCAGGCACTGAGGGGAGCTCAGGGCCGAGCTGCCGCCCGCCATGCCAGGCATTGTTGAGCTGCCGGGGGGGCTCCCTGCAGGGCCCATGGGGTTCCCCAAAACCTGCGAGGACGCAAGAATCACCAAAGGGAACCATGCAAACTTGTTTCACAAGGTGGCTCTTAAGTGCTGGAAAGGAGAGGCCTGGCAGGTGAGATAGCAGGCACAGGGGAGGAGCATGGGGAGAGGGAGGGGCCTGGCAGGGGAGCGGCTCGCAGGTGGGAGTGGAGGCCAGGTGAATACAGGAATGAATCCCAGCCTTGTGTGGAGGGAGAACTACTCTCCAGGGACCTGGACACCAGGAAGCTGTGGCTGCTTTCCCTCTGAGGCCTGAGCTGGGCTCTGGCAGCTTTCCGGGGCGGGGCCCAGGTGTGAGCTCACCTGGCTCTGGGCCGCGTTGCCCACTCCCCACACGGTCGTGACCACGGACAGCGATCCTGCGGGCTGAGTGGCAGTCTGTTGCCAAGGCACGGCCTCATAAGCAAAGGGACCATCACTGCAAGGAGAGAGGTGGCAGGGGGCCTGATCACGAGGCCTGGGAAGGCGTGAAGGCTGGGAGCAGAGGGGTCCGCTCTGTCACCCCACCCACATCCCTGTGGCCCGACAGGGAGGGCAGCAGGAGCCCCACTCACCCGTGTGGCGCGGGGGGCAGGGCAGGTTTCATGGGGTTCATGGGGTTCATTGGTTTGGGAGCAGCCAGAAGGCCAGGTCTGTGGGTGGCAGGAAGTGTCCCTCCCGGGAGTTGCCGTGGGCCTCAGCTGCTCTGGCTGCCAGGATGGTGGAAGGATGACGTTAGTGGAGGTGCAATGGGAACCCTGTCTGTGCCCCCACACCCGCCCTGCCCTCCTCTGCTTCTACTGATGGAGGGTGGGGCAGCTGAGACTGGGGTCCCGGGGGGGGGTAGGGGGCTCAGGGCAGCCTTCCATTGCCTCACCCCAGTCTACCCACCCCCCAGACCCAGCCTAGAGCCAGCATTAACGCTTTCTTGTCAGGCCCTGCCCCGGAGCCCCTAGAACGGCTCTGGAAACAGGCTTTGGAATCCCAAACACTTCCCACACGGAGACCTGGACAATCACAAAAGCCAGGGACATCCAGAGCCCTGTGAAGGCTGGCGAGGAGCATGGGCCTGGAGCGCGGGGTGGGGCCAGCAGGTGGTGGCTTCCAGGCCAGGCAGGACAGGGATACGCACACAGCACCATGGGTGGGGGGTCAGCGAGCACCCAGGGACGTGGCCAGGGGCCAGCGGGGACACGGCAGCAGTGGCTGGCGCATGCTAGTGGGTCCCATGTGCCAGTGTGGGCACTTCCTCCTCCTGGGTAGGCTGGCTGGCCTTCCAGGCTGCCAACAACCCCGACACCCCCACAAGCCAGCCCTTCACTGACAGGCTTGGGGCCCTTGCTGGCTCCCAAGGCCACCTTCCACGCCTACTTCTGCCTGGCCTAACCAGAGGCGTGCTGGCTGTGGTTCTCAGGAGGTCCCCTGGGGGTCCCTCTTGGGGTTGAGGGTCATGCCTTTTACCTTCTAGGGCTGCAAGGCCTCACCCACAGACAGGCCTCCTGGGATGTGCGCCAGCACTCCTGGTGCCTCCCTCAGGCCCAAGAGCAAGAAGATGGCCCCAGCACCCACCCAACCCCAAGGCTCACATTCCTGAGTGCTGACAGGCAGCAGAGGGAGGCAGGGTTCCCATCCTGTCCTCTGCAGAGTCCTGGAAATACGCGGGTAAGGGCTACAGTGGTGGTGGTGGTGGGGCTCTGCCTTGGGAGCGTGTGGCCCTCGCTGGCTCATCCCCCCAGAGCAGGAGGGGGGAAGGTGACCAATTAGGAGTGACGGAGGAGGCCGTGGACTGCTTGCCCCCCTCACGCTGGCCCTACCGCATCCCAGAGGAGTCAGGCCCCAGGAGCCGTCTTCCCCACTCCAGTGCGAGTCCCACTCAGGAAGCAGAGGCCAGAAACAGCGCAGGTGCTGGTCCAGAAGGCTCAGGGGCACCTGGACCAGCAGAGGCAGGACGGGGAGCCAAGATCGTCCAGCCAGACAGGGGAAGGCTGGCGACCCCAGTACCCGCTGCCCGACGCTGGGCCGGTGACACTGGGGGTGGGTGGAGAACTGTCAACAGCCAGAAACTCCGCAGGCCTGTGGGGGGCGGCTGGAGCAGCACGCAGGGTTTTCAGGACTTAGGGTGTCGGCGGCTAATTCAGACTGCTGTGTTGGTGACGGACAGAACACAGAAACGCCAAACAGACCCAGCTGATTCCTGACAAAGGTGTACAAACCGCACTGGGGGAAGGACGACATTCCCACATGTGGTGCTGGAGCAGCCGGACAGTCAGCCACAGGCAAGGCCTAAACCTCAGCCTCCCAGAAATCAGCTTGCAATGTGTCACAGAAGGAATGCACAGCACAACATGAGAAAACCTTCAGGGAGATGCGGATTTCTTAAGGAGCTAGGGCTAAGGAAAGGGTTCTTGGATAGGACAGCAAAAGCACAATCCATAAAAGGAAAACCGGAAAACTTTTGCTCTGTGAAAGACACTACTAAGAAGATGAGAAAACAAGCTATAGGCTGGGAGAAATATTTGCAAACCACGTTCCTGACAAGACTGGTATCTGGAATGTATATTAAAAAAACGTCCAGTTAGGAAATGGGCAAAGGACATGAAGAGATATTTCACCAAGGAGGTCGTGCAGGTGGCAGACGAGCCCAGGAGATGCCACTCAGCATCACGGGCCATGGGGAAATGGACATCAAAACTATGTGCGATGTCACTGCACACCTACCAGAGTGGCCAAGGTACGAAGCAGTGACACTGGATCCCTCCTGCACTGTGGGTGGGAGTGAGATGGTGCAACCCCTCTGGAAAAGTCAGCCGCTGCTTCTAAAACTGAGCCTGCAGCTGCCTCTTGCCCAGCAACTCACTCTTGAACATTCATCTTCAAGGACTGTAAACATGTTCATTTCTACGTGAATGTTGTACTCCTAACTGCTGAAGAATGGAAACCCACATGTCCTCCAGGGGTCAAGGTCACCCAAGTGTGGAGCACACGTGGCCTAAGGCATAAAAAGAGTGAGCTGGTGCAGGCGTCAGCTTGAGAGACTCTCCAGAGAAACATGCTACGTGGAAAAAGCCAGTACCCAAAGGCTACACACTGTACGGTTCCCTTTATGTAACATTCCTAAATTGAAGAAATTACAGAAATGGAGAACAGACAGTGGTTGACAGGGGTTGGCGGGGAACGGGCAGGAAAGGAATTATCTGTCTGTCGCCTCATTCCCAGGCATCCTGCTGTGACACTGTACTACAGTTTTGCAAGATGTTACCGCGGGAGAGCCAGGTAAAGGACACACCGGGTGTTATTTCTTTTAACTGCCCATGAATCTAGAATTCTCACAAATAAAAACTGAGTTAAAAAACCACCAGCACCATCAGCCTGCTCTCTCCAGAGATGCCCATGGCACTCCTTTCCCACCTCGGAGGTGGTTGGTTTGGCTAGGCAGGGACGAGCAGGAGGCTGACTCCCAGGGCAGAGGTCTTCCATTCCGGGCCAGCACCAGAACCCCAGGGAGGGCTGGGAGGAGGAGACAGGGCAGGTGCAGGTGGCCCCTACACCACGTGAGTCTGGGGAATTCCGCCCCCAGGCCTCTCTGCTGTGGACCAGACCACAGACATTTCCAGTTCCCCCAGAGCTTACTCCGCGGGGGTGGTGATTTCCTGTCTGCACAGCTCCTGAACTAGGTCTGCTCTCCTCCCTGAGAAGACCTGCACTCCCCAGGTACCCCTGCAGGTCCCCTCAGGAAGGGAGAGGTGGGCTTCGAGCACTGATCTTCCTCCCTTCTCCTTCCTGGAGGCAGAGCTGCAAACCAGTCCCTGAAGGAACCCCTGCGAAGGAGTGTGCAGGCCCGTGCCTGCCTGTACCAATTCCAGCTGGAAGCCAGGACCCTTTGGCAGAACCGCCCTGGCATTAGGTCAGTCTACGAGGCCACAGGGCTTTCTGGGAATCAGATCACACCTTCCTGCAGAAAAAGCTACAGACAACTCACTACCTAGACCTCTCTTCCCCAGAACCTCAGAGCAGCTGCACTCCAGTCTCTTGCATGCCAACCAAAGACGGCCCCTAATGTGGGTCCACCCTTTATCACCTCCACTCCGTCCCCCTGCCTGGTCACCCAGGAGCAGCATGACCTGACCTCACGACGGCAGTGTGTCTCCTCCTCACAGGGCAGGGATTCACTGCCTCCAGCACAAGCAGGCTACTCCAGAGGGACGCGAGTCAACTGGGAAGGACACGAAGGTGGCTGCAAGTCCTGTCCCCACTACCTGCAAAGCCACAGCATTGCTAGAGCTCATCTAGAATGCCCAGGACCGAGCGTTTATGAGTGCCCTGAGTGTGGGACGTTTCAGAGGCTGGCTAGAGTTTGCTACTCTGAGCCTCAGTTTATACGTAAAATGGGTACGTGGTGGCCAGCCTAGGGCTGAGGAGAGGGGAGGACATGTGACCACCTTTATATCACCAGCCCTGGCTCCTGTCTTGGTCACAGGTGCTAGTGGACACTCCACGGGGAGGCCTGGCTGCCCGTGATTGAGCCAGTGACCTGGAGTCCTCCCCAGGAAGTCTTGCTGGTCCCTCAGGAGTGGCTCTGAACCTGTAGTCCGCCATCTCACCTTCCTCTTTCCTGAGTCCTATCCAGCGCGTAGCCATTCCCTGAGTGTGACGAGTCCCCACCACAAGGACCCACTGGCGGAGGTTAAGATTCCCTCACTTGTCCCGTTACCTCTCTCACGCTTCTTCCGGGGAGGCGCTCCGGTCTGGCAGGCCAGAGTCCGGTGCGCGCGTTCTCCTAGCCGACCCATCCTGTCTTATGCACTGAGTTACGCGCTCTGTGAACGTCCCTGTGAAATCTTCTGAGATAACAGACTCACGGACATCACACTGGTGTTCTGCAACTACGGGGATGAGGGCGTGGGGCACGGTGCGGGTGCAGGTCGGGGGCAGACGGGGCACTAGGGCAAGGGGAGCAAGTCACGGGCTGGGGCAGGACACCCTCCTGCCTGAGCTGCAGTGTGTCCCCTTTGGAAAGGGGTGAACCTCGCGATCCACGGCTGTGGCTGCAAGGTCAGCGTCGCCGGGCCGGAGAGGACCTCAGCGGGCCCACGTCCCCGCGCCGGTGGGCGCGCACGGCCCGAGGTGAGCCCGCCGGCCACAGCGCGGAGTGGCGGCCGCTGGGCCAGGTCAGCGAGGCCGGGCAGCCTCCCGCACACCCCTGGGCGCCGGGCCGGCTTCCGGCCGCCACAACAAAGGCTCAGGTGAGGGTCGCCCGCGCGCACGAGCCGGCCGCCCGGGACCACGACGCACGCGCGGCCGGCCGGCTCCGGCGGCCTCCGAGGCGCCGCACCTGCCGCCCAGCACCTGCCGCACCTGCCGCGCCGCCGCCCGCACCTGCCCGCGGCCCGCTCACCTCCGCGCGGCCCCGCCCGGCCCCTCGCCGCCGCGGCCCCCGGCCCGCACCGCTCCATGCGCTCAGCCTGCCCTGCGCGCCGCCTGCCACCGCGGGGCCGCCGCCGCCCGCGCCATCGCGCCGCCGCCGCTCCCAGGGCACAATGGAGCCGCCGCGCCGCTCATGCATATGCATGACGCCGCGCGGCCCCGCCCCCAGGCCAGAGCAGTGGAGCCCCGAGCCGGCGCTCCGCGGGGCAGCCGTGGGCCAGGGCGGCATCCGCGCCGGCGACGGGACAGCGGGCGGCCGGGCGGGCCGGGGGCGACTTGAGCCCCCGCCCCCTCCACACCTTTCGGAACGCAGTGTCCACAGAGCCACCCGCGCTTCCTTCTCGCTCTCCCCTGGGGCGGGGTTGGAGGGGGGGCCAGGGCGGAGGAGGCGGGGCCTGCTTGGACCGGAGCTGGAGGAGGGACCAGGTGGGGCAGGACCGGGACGACGGGGGGCGGGGCCTGTCGGGAGAGGCGGGGAGAGGGGCGGGACTTGACAGGCGGGGCGGGAAGATGGGAGGGGCCTGGGGCGAGGTGGGGAGGGCAGGTGGGGGTGACCGGGTGACGTCGGGCCACTTCTGGGAGTGGTCTTGTAGGGAAAACCACAGGAACCTAACAAGTCGCTTTGCTCGCTGCTCTTGGCTTCCCAGAGCCGCCTCCATAGAAACGTTCTCGACTTCCCGCAGTTGAAGCAGCCTCTCTCTTTGATCAGTTCGCACCTTCCAAATGCTGTTGTTACCTTTTAAGTTATTCTCCACTTGTTCCTACCCTCCTTTAGTGTCGTGAGTGTGATGCGGCTATCACAGTAGCAGACTCACACACCTTTGTGTCTTTCCACAACGTCAGACTATATTAGAAAAAAGCCATGGATCTAGTCCTACTGACTGGGGCATTAACCGAGGTTGGGGCCAGAGCATAGTCTCCAATAGTGGAGGCAGAGCGGTTTCACATAGGAGAGTCACAGGTTTGCAAGCGATAGGGTGAGGCAGGGGAACAGGGGCTTAGGAAAGAAAGATAAGAGAGAGTCAGGTGTCCAGTGCGAGTCCCTTCGGTGATGGGGGACTCGCGAGTTCCCATAGCGTCGGGCGTCAGGCCGGCGGTGAGAGGGTCAGGAGGCGAGGCTTCAAGCGCTCCATGTGGGATGAGTGCAGGTGCGGCTCACAGCTCGTCAGCTGAGGCCTGAGGAGGAGACATCAGAGAGCTCTGATCTTACTATGCTCGAGGCTGGGAGCGAGCAGTCTGATAAAGCGTCCAGGTGGTCACACTCCACCCTGCGTCTGGAGCTATCTGGTTAGGGCGTTCACTGCGTATGCCTTTCACAGGATGCTTTGTGATTGACACAGCTATCAGTCATATTCAGTGCTCCATACATTTAGAAGACCACATTCTCTTGTGATTACCCACCATTTTTTGTGTTAAAATACACATAAAATTTACCACCTCAACCATTTTTAAGCACATTTCAGTGGCATTAAGCATACCCACATTGGTGCAGCCATCAGCACATCCACCCACAGAATTCCAGTATTCCTGCAAAGCCAATACCCTGTCCCCATCAAACACTGACCGCCCCTCCCCTCCCCCAGCCCTTGGCACCACCATCTGCTTTCTGTCTCTATGAATCTGACAATTCCAGGGACCTCGCTCATGTAAGTGGAATCGTTCAGTATTTGTCTGTTTGTGTCTGGCTTATGTTCTCAAGGTTCATCCATGTTGTAGCAAGTGTTAGATTTCCTTCCTTTTTAAGGCTAAATAATATTCCATTGTATGTACACACCATATTTTATCCATTCATCTGTCCACAAATGCCCCACAATTAATTTTTGATATGGCTGAAATTTCTCCCTTCCAGGCTGTCTGAATGAACCCTGTGCTCTGTTTCTTTTGAGAACCATTAGTTCATGGAACACATGTGGTGGGCCTGCTGTGTGCCAGGCATGCTGAGAAAATGGAAGTAATAGGGGAGGACTTCCACAGATGCCATGACCCACGCCCCCCTGCCAAGCTGCACCTGTGCCCAGTCACAGCCTGCCCTGCCTCCGCCCGCCCGGCCCCACTTCCTGTCTCCAGTCTTTGCTCCATGCACCAGGCCAATGATGGCCCCCAAAGACATGTCTGTGTCCTAGTCCCCAGAGCCTGCGAATGTCACCTGTATGGCCAAAGGTGTGGCTAAGAACAGTGAGGGGAGAAGCTTATTCTGTACTATCCTGGTGGGTCCTGAAAGCATCAGGGAGAGGCCTGGGGACTTTGAGAAAGACACACAGGCAGCGATGTGATCAGGAGGCAGAGACTGGAGTGATGCAGGCCCCAGGCCAGGAAGCTGGACGAGTAAGGAAGGGTCCTGCCCTGACGCCTCCAGAGGGAGCGTGGCCCTGCCCACGCCTCGATGTTCGACATCTGGCCTCCAGACTGAGAGAGAGCAGGTTTCAATTGTTTGAAGCCGCGCAGTCCGTGGTCCTCTGTTGAGGCCGCCCTGGGACACTCACATACTCCTGCACTTGTTCTCTCTGGTTCTCGCTGCGGCCACTGTCTCCTGTCTGCATCAGGTCCATCTGCGTCTCCACCTGAAAGTGGTGACCAGACCACCCTTCTGGGACGTCTCATCTCCCTGGAGCCACCTCCCCGTTCTCTGGACTTGCTGTCCCTCCGCCTCCTCCCCGCATACCCTGCTCAGCCTGTACTCACCAAGGGCGCCTTCTCAGGGGGCTGTCCTCCCCTTCCCTGCCCAGAGAAGCTGCCACCCCAGGCTCAGTCCTGGGGGCCGTCCTGTCTCCCACACTGTCTCTGCAGTGGCTCGTGTGGCTCTTAGCTTTGTCTATGTGAAAAGGACTCTCACGCCTCCCTCACCCCCTGAACCTGGCTGACCTGACGGGTCCACTTCTCTTTCTGATGCCAGTCTCCACATGTCCAAAATGGAGCCTCCCACCCCACAGGAGGGCAGCTCCTGCAGATTCTTCTCCGCACAGCCAGCCCTGCTGGCTCTCTTTGTTCTCAGTAACATCTTAATTGAGATACAATTGACGTTCCACACAATTCACCTGTATGAAGTGTACAGTTCAGTGGTGGTGTGTGTATTCAGAGTTGTGTAACCACCACCACAACCATCTTGAGAACATTTTCATCACCCCTAGAAATGACACAGGCATCAGCAGTCACTCCCCGGCCCCCACCCCAGCCCCCGGAACCACTAATCTCCTTTCTGTCTCCATGCATTTGCCTACTTTGGACATTTCCTGGGTCTGAAATCAGACAGTACATGGCCTTTTGTATCTAGTTGCTTTCACTCATCTTTTCAAGGTTCCTCCATGTTGCAGCAAGTGTCAGTGCTTCATTCCTTTTCCACGGCTGAGTAATATTTCACTGCAGGCAGAACACACGTTTTAACCACCACTAGGTGATGGACATTTGGGTTATTTCCACTTCTTGGCTGCGGTGAATGTTCACGTACAAGTTTCTGTGCGACATGTTTTCATGCCTCTGGGTCTGTACCTAACAGTGGACTTGCTGGGTCACAAGATAACTCGATATTAAACTTTGAGGCACCTCCACCCCCTTTCCCACAGTGGCTGCAGCATTTCACACTTCCACCAACAGTGCAAGAGGCTTCTGACGTCTCCACATCCTGTGTCTTTTTCATTACAGTCGTGTAGTGAGTGTGGTCTGTCCCATGGTGGTGCTGACTTGCACTTCACTCCTGGCGCTAATGCTGTTGAGGGTCTTTTCATGTGTCTGTCAGCTGCTTGTGTATTTTAATGGAATTAGTTGTTTTTATTATTGAGTTGTAGGAATTCTTTACATATTCCACACACAAGTCTCTTATCAAATATATGATTTGTAAATATTTCCTCTAATTCTGTGGGTTGTCTTTTCACTTTTTTTAATTAAAAAAATTTTAAAAAATTTTTATTGGGGGATATTGAGGAACAGTGTTTTTTTCCAGGGCCCATCAGCTCCAAGTCAAGTTGTCCTTCAATCTAGTTGTGGAGGGCACAACTCAGCTCCAAGTCCAGTCGCCATTTTCAATCTTAGTTGCAGGGAGCGCAGCTCACCATCCCATGTGGGAATCAAACTGGCGACCTTGTTGTTGAGAACTCGTGCTCTAACCAACTGAGCCATCCGGCCGCCCTCACTTTCTTAATGGTGTCTCTGACTCACAAAATCTTTAACTTTTATGAAGTCCTATTCATCTATATTTCCTTCCATTTGTTACTTATGCTTTTCATGTCATATATAAGAAACTGTTGCCTAATCAAGGGTCACAAAGATTTATCCCTGTGTTTTCTTCTAACAGTTTTGTAATTTTAGCTCTTAGATTTAGGTATTTGATTCAATGAGTTAATTTTTGTACATACAGTGTAAGCTATGGGTTCAATTTTATTTTTCATATGCATATCCAGTTGTCCCAGCATCATTTGAAGAAAAGACTATACAGCTTTGTCGAAAATCACTTCATCATAATATAACATGGTTTATTTCTGGACTCAGTTTTACTCCTTGATCTACATGTCTGTCCTATGCCAGTCACTGTAACTTTGTAGTAAGTTTTGAAACTGGGAAGTGTGTGTCCTCTTACTCTGTTTTCCTTTTTCAAGATTGTTTCAGATAGTTTGAGTCCCTTGAATTTCCATATGACCTTTAGAATCAGCTTGTCATTTCTACAAACAAAACAAAACAAAAAACCCTGGGATTTTGATAGGGATTATGTTGAATCTGGAGATTAATTTGGAAAGTGACGCCATCTTGATGATATTAAGTCTTCTGCTGAAGAACATGGGATGTCTTCCCATTTATTTAGCTGTTCTTTAATTTTTTCAACAATAGTTTATAGTTTTCAGTGTATAAGTTTTGCACTTCTTTTGTTAACCTTATTCGTAAGCATTTTATTACTTTTGATGCTACTGTAGATGGAATCTTTCTTGATTTCATTTTGTTTTTTCATTGCTACTATATATAAGGACAATAGATTATTTTTTTTAAATGTTTTTTATTGGGGAATATTGGGGAACAGTGTTTTTTTCCAGGACCCATCAGCTCTATGTCAAGTCGTTGTTTTTAATCTAGTTGTGGAGGGCGCAGCTCACTGGCCCATGTGAGAACTGAACTGGCGACCTTGTTGTTAAGAGCACCGCGCTCTAACCACTGAGCCCACCGGCCACCCTCTTTATTAGTTTCAGGTGTACAAAACAACATAATGATTAGACATTTATACACCTCACAAAGCGATCATCCCAACTAGTCTACTACCCATCTGACACTACGTAGTTGTTACAATAATACCAATGACTATATTCCCTAGGTTCTACTTTACATGCTGTGTCCAAAGGAAACTTTTTTCCTTTCTTAAAATATGTATACATTTTTTGGCACCGTGTATGTATCTATGTGTTTATGTATAAGTGTGTGTGTGTGTGTGTGTGTATATATATATATATATATATATATATATATATATATACAGAGGATGTCAAAAAATGTATACACATTATAAGGAAAAAACTATTAAAATTGTAATAATACATACCGATAACAAAAGATGAATACAAGTCACGTTTGACTTCTGCAATTACAAGAGGTGCTCAAAGTGGTTACCATCAGCATAATTTTATTTACTTATTTTCCCCTTCTCCTGCCCACCCCTCCAGTTCAAGCCGTTGTTTCTCAGTCTAATTGTGTAGGACACAGCTCCCTGGCCCGTGCCGGTGTTATGAGCCTTGTGCTTCCCCCCCGACTGAGGCAGTCGGTTACCAGTCGTTGGTCGGCCTCTCACGGCAGCCCAGGGCTCATGGCAGCACAGTTCCAGGGAGAGCCATTGTTCATAATCTTAGCTGTAGAGGGCACAGCTCACTGGCCCATGTGGGAATCGAACCGGCGACCTTGGCATTAGGAGCACAGTGCTCCAACCACCTGAGCCACCCCATCAGCATGATTTTAAGTTTTTTCCTTCCTTAAAATGTATATACATTTTTTGGGCACCCTCTGTATGTATGTGTGTGTGCATATATATATATATATATATGCTATGAATATATACATATATAGTTGACATTCAGTATTATTTTATATTAGTTTCAGGTGTATAGCACAGTGGTCAAACATTTATGTAATCTATGAAGTGATACCCCAATAAGTACAGTGCTCATCTGACACCCTACATAGTCTTTACATTGACTATATTCTCCACACTGAATAGATTCTTGTATGTTGATCTTGTATCCTGCAATCTAGCTGACTTCATTTACTAATAGTTTTTCAAATGGATTCCTTAGAATTCTCTCTATATAAGCTCGTGTCATCTGCAAATGGAGATAGTTTTACTTCTCTCTTTCCAACTTGCATGTCTTTTGTCACATTTTCTTGCCTAATTGCCTGGCAAGCGCCTCTGGTACCACGTTGATTAGAAGTGGTGAGACGTGTCCTCACTTGGACGAGGCTAGAGCCTGGTGCTGTTTCCCAGTCTCTGCCTGTACCACAGGCCAAACAGCCAGAGGGAGCCTGTAGGGCATGTCGGCGCGTGTCACTCCTCTGCTCAGACCGGGTAGTGACTTCCTGTTGATGATAGCCAGATCCTCACCAGGGCTGCGCTCTGGGCCAGCAATCCCTCACTCTGTCACTGTCCTGGCTCACTATGCTCTAGCCACACTGCATGACTCGTCGACTCTGCACCTCTTCATCTCCGTGCATTTCCACTTCTTGTACTTTCCCCTGGGTTACTCCGTTCCCAGGTTTCCACGTGGCATCTTCCCTTATCTCCTTTGGGTCAGTGGTTCGCACATTTTTGGTCTTAGGACTTTGTACTCTTAAAAATTATTGAAGATTTCTGCTTCCAGGAAGATGGAACAGATGTACTTTTCCCTATTCTTCCTGCTAAGTATAACTAAAACCCTATAAATTATATATAAATAAAACATAAGTCCCTGAAAAGAGGAAAGAAAAAAAGGCAGACTGACGAGGGACCTCGGGACCCAAGGCACAACGCAGCAGTAACTTCCCTGAGGTCTCTTTTCCCTCTTATACCCCAGAATGGGTGCTGAACGAGCTGGCAACCCAGAAATGCCTACAGGTGCAGACCAAGGAAGTCAGCTCTCTGGCCAGGGGAGCAAGAAAGGGGCAGCCTAGTGGGACAGGAAACTTTTAGACAGTAACAACCCTACCCTGGCCAACACCACAGGAAACACTGTGGTGCCGCCTCTCTCCTCCCAAGCAAAGCCTGAGTGGGGAGCCTCCACCCTCAGCTGGCTTTACTGTGGCCGCCAGCTCCCCACACTGGGGTGGTGTCAGAGGACGACTGTGACAACCCTCAGTGGTAAAAGAAATACCAGTGGGGCAACCACACGGGTACAACGGCAGGATCCTCATACCCCTCCCATCCAGAGGGATGCAAGTGGAGGCCCCGTGGGGGCAGCAGCTACACCCTACTCCCAGCAGTGACAAGGAGACCTGCCCACAGCGTGTCACTGGAGGCCCAGTGGGGGACACCTACCTGGCAGTAATGAGAAGGTGCTCTCCCATCTCCTGCTGAAGTGGTGTAAGAAGCCATTTAAAAGAAGAGCTTTCAATGAGCTCTAGCGTTTCAAAATTCTTAAAAAGTCCAGTTTTCAATAAAAAATCTCGTGTCATACGAAGACTGGAAGACATCAAACTAAATTTAAGAAGACAATCAACAGATGCTGACACCAAGATGATGGAGATGTTAGAATTACCTGACAAAGATTTTAAAGCAGCCATTGTGAAAATGCTTCAATAAGCAATTATGAACACTCTTGAAACAAGTTTTAAAAATAGAAAGCCTCAATAAATAGAAGATGTAAAGAAGCAGCAAATGGAAAATTTAGAAGTGAAAAGATGTAATAACGGAAATTTAAAAGCTTACTGGGTAGGCTGGATGGCAGAATGGACAAGACAGAGGATCAGGGGGCTGGAGGAAAGGGCAACAGGCATCACCCTGAGCAACAGAGAAAACTGACAGAAAAAAAAGAAACAGTGCGTCAAGGACCTGTTGGCCTATAACAGAAGCCACATCACATCCATGTTCATCCACTCCTGAGTGGAGAGGAGAAAGAGGGCAGTTGAAAAAGTACTCAAATAATGGCTGAAACTGTCCCAAATATGACAGAAGGCATAAACCTACAGATTCAAGGTGAGCAAATCCCAGTGATAAACCCAAAGAAATCAATGCCAAGGCACATCGTAAACTTCTAACAACTAAAGCAAATAAAAATTGTTCAAAGTAGCAGGACAATTCATATGAGCGGATTTCTCATCAGAAATCAAAGCCAGAAGGAAGGGTGCAACGTTTTTCAAGTGCTGAAAGAAAACAGCTGTCAGCCCAGAATCTGGCGTCCAGCAAGTGTCCCCGAGGAGTTAAGATGCAGTGAAAACATTCTCAGATGTAGGAAAGCTAAGAGTGTTTGTCACCAGCAGACCTACACTAAGAAACAGTTGAAAGCACTTCTCTGAACAGAAAGGAAATGATTTAAAATAAGAAAAAAACATCGGGCCGGCCTGGTGGCTCAGGCGGTTAGAGCTCCGTGCTCCTAACTCCGAAGGCTGCCGGTTCGATTCCCACATGGGCCAGTGGGCTCTCAACCACAAGGTTGCCAGTTCAATTCCTCGAGTCCCGCAAGGGATGGTGGGCTCTGCCCCCTGCAACTAAGATTGAACACGGCACCTTGAGCTGAGTTGCCTCCCGGATGGCTCAGTTGGTTGGAGCCTGTCCTCTCAACCACAAGGTTGCCGGTTCGACTTCCGCAAGGGATGGTGGGCTGCGCCCCCTGCAACTAGCAACGGCAACTGGACCTGGAGCTGAGCTGCGCCCTCCACAACTAAGACTGAAAGAACAACAACTTGAAGCTGAACAGAACCCCCCACAACTAAGATTGAAAGGACAACAATTTGACCATTGTTCCCCAATAAAAGTCCTGTTCCCCTTCCCCAATTAAAAAAAAAGAAAAAAACATCTTAGAAGAACCAGGAAGGAAAAATAATACCGAAACCAAAAATTGTTAAATAGAAGTTTCCTCCTCGAGTCTTCTGAAGGCTTTTTGTTTGTTTAAGGAGGCGCAGCCCACA
The DNA here is from genome assembly GCF_036562045.2 of Rhinolophus sinicus. Lineage (NCBI taxonomy): Eukaryota > Metazoa > Chordata > Mammalia > Chiroptera > Rhinolophidae > Rhinolophus > Rhinolophus sinicus. The sequence goes on from NC_133758.1 coordinate 116,752,651, forward strand.
GTGGCCCATGTGGGGACCGAACCCGGCAACCCTGGTGTTATCAGCATCACGTTCTGACCAATTGAGCCAACCGCCGCCCGACGTTGTTCTTAAGGCTACACTTCAGGCTAGGGGAGTGGAGGACCGCCAAGAAATCACAGCCCCAAGTCATGAATGGAGAGGGCCTGGAGCTCCCTTAGGCGACCAGGGTGACAGGCCAGCCACTGAGTCTCCTGGGCCTGGGGTACTCTGCAGACTTCTCTGCCAGGGCGGTCCCTGGGTCAGAGCAGAGTGGAGGGCAGGCCTCCAACAGCTCAGCCCACTCCAGCAGGTGTGGGGTGGGGAGAGGAGGGTGCCAGAGCAGGCTAGCTGTCCCAGCCTCTGCGTGACCCAGGCAAGCAGGGGTGGAGGCTTGTGGGGGGTGGGGGAAGGGAAAGGAGAGCCAGTGAAGGCCAGGGGGGAGGGGCATAAGGGAACCAACTCCATTGGTAACTTGAGTGAGTCCTGGGGTGTGGTGCACAGCATGGCCACTGTAGTTAAGGCTGTCTTGTTATTTCAAAGTTGCTGAGAGAGTGGATCTTAAAAGCTTTTATCAGGAAAACCTTGTAACAGTATGAGGTGACAAATGTTAACTACTCACTGTGGTGATCATTTCACAATCTATACAACACTGAATTATTGTTGTGCACCGGAAACTAACACATGTCAATCATAGCTCAATTACAAACAAGGCCCTGATGGAGGAGGGAGGCAGGGAAGGGATGCAGGTGGTGTCAGTGTGGGGGAGGGGAGAACCTGCGGGGACAGGAGCTCCACTCAGTGCCTCATTTCGGGTTGCAAGCTGTGGGTCCGAGGGCAGCCGTGGTGGGAAATCTGAGACGTTGGACTAGCTCTGAGGGTTTTCGTTTCTCTTCAGTCCAGTCCCAATTGAATATGACAGGGACAGGGAGCTCACTCCCCTAATTTAGGGCATAAATGATCTGACACTGACTCCAATTCCCTCTAAGGTGGAATCGCAGTGGGCAGACACTTGACCCTGTGCCCTGTGGATGAGGCCTCGGTCACCTGTGCCGTGTCCCAGGCTCCTCGGCCAGCACCTTCCTGGGGCAGACCTGTCACTCCTGGGGGCTGCAAGGTCCTCAGGCTTGGCCCCTTGGGAGCAGCAGATTGAACCTCTCCCCAGGCTTTCATGGCTGGTGTGGTGTCACGAGGGCCTTCATATCCAGAAGAGCCCAGGAACCTCGTCAGCTGTCCCATGCACACTTGTGTGCACACACCCACACACGCACACGGCTCTGGGCCCCTGGAATACATCTAAGCACGTGGAGCTCCTAGACTAGGAAGCCTCCTCCTTGGCACAGGCGCTTTTCCATTTCAGGAACCAGACTGCTGAGAACGTAAGCAGAACATGGCTAACCTGGGGCGCCTGGCTGCCCTTGCCCGTCCAGGGCCCATGAGCCCCTTCCTTCTCCTGGCATGTGGGCCGGCTGGCAGACCCAGAGCTCTGAGTGGTAGAGGCCTTCGCAAGACCCAGCGCGTCTGTGGCCCCTACCCTGGGGGATGCCTGGCTCCGCCCTGTCCCCACACACTGGAAGCAGTCACAGCGCCAGGAGTCTGCCTCACCTTGGCCTCTTAGCCCGAAAGCACAGCTGTCACATGACTCAGGGAGGGTGTGTGGTCCTGGGCCTCACCAGGGAGGCTCCGCCTGCACGGCTGCTGTCCCCTCAGAACTGGAGGACCCTCGGACAAGCCACAGGGAGCACACAGGACAAGGGACCTAGGTGTGGCCTAGAGAATGGAGTGACCACCAGGGGCCCTGCTCCAGGAGGGTAACCCATGTCCACACCTAGCTCTTTCCCTGAGCTCTCCCTCTGTGCTGGGACCCCTCCCGCAGAAGGCTAAGGCTGGGACGTTGTGGGCTCAAACAGTGGGACTCTGGTTGAGAGGGGACACTAGGGCTGTGGGGCGCTGCTGGCATGGCTGGCTCACTAACGGCAGATGTCCTGGGGGACCCACCAGGCACACCAAGTCAAGCACAGACGAGTCCTTCTCACTGGAGCAGGGAGGCTGAGAAGGTATACCGGACACACAGCCTGCATCGATGGCAGGAGGTCAGCAGGACAGGCCGGCAGAGCAGCGAGGGGCTGCTTCCCGGGAGAAGGGAACAGAAAGATGGCACGTACACAGGCCCATGGATAACTCAGTTTATGGGGCAAGCTGAATGCAATGCAAAATCGTTTTCACTTTTCTTTTAACCAAAATAAATAGATTGGGTAGGTCCCTGTGACCGATGAGGGGAGGGCTGCTCCTCAGCCTGCCCCTCTTCTCCTGTCCTGGCCGGCTGTGGCACAGCAGAGACCAGTGCTCCAGTGTCCACTGTGTGAAAGGGACACAGGAAAGTGGGCTGGCAGGCAGGCCAAGGTGGAGGTGACCGGGAAGCAGGGCCCAGACCAACTGCTGTGTCCTGGCCATGGGGCCGAGTGCTGCTTCCTGACCACACAGCCCGTGGCCTCCACGCATGGCCTGGGACCCTCCTGAGAGGCAGAAGTGGACACTGCAGAGAGCGGACCTGCCCTCTTTGAGCGCTGGCAGGGTCAGGCTGTGTCCCGCCAGCCACCCCTCGGCGGTGCCGCTGGCGGTGCGTGGAGGAGTGAAGCCCTGCCAGCCCCTCCCACCCCACAAGCCTCTGATGGTGCTGGCTCCTCCCCAGTGACTGAGGCTCTGCCCTGGTGACCGAGGGGTGCAGGACCCCTTGCTGGACGATAAGCCCATCAGGTGTGGGTCCTTCGGGTGAAGGTGGGCTGAGGCAGAGCTGACCCTCCCAGGAAACCTGTGGGCCCCACCCCCCACGCACCTCCGCCAGATGGAAGTCAGAGCCTGGGAGCTTCTGCCTGGGGGGCAGCCAAGCACGTGAGGGGTCACAGCCTAATCCCAAGTGAGTGAGGACGGTGTGTGTGGCGGGCAGGCAGGGGTGAGCGCAGCGCTGAGGCACTATTCTTTAGTAGAGAAGCGAGGGCAGTGGACATGGAGGGCAGCGGCCCAAGTGGCCGGCAGCATCTATGAGAAGTTCTTGAAGGCTTCCAGGTCAAAGGCCATGTCCAGCAGACGCTGCAGCTCCGTCAGGTGGGTCTTCTTGTTACCAGTGGCTGGGGCTGCTGCAGGGTCCCGGCCAGCATACCTGAGGGGTGACAGGGAGTGGTCAGCCAAGGCCAGCGAGGGGCCCCGCAGGCCGCCCACCGCCTGTGGGCCGCAACCTACCACACGGGCTTGGCGCGGTTGATGGTTGTCCGCAGCCGGGGCTTCACGTAGTCGTAATAGCCTTGGTTCTTGTGCTCCTCCTGGCACCAGGCCAGCTCGGCATTGGGGTACTTCTGCACCTCTTGCAGCAGCAGGTCGAAGGGGAACGGCGACAGCTGGGGAGAGGGCGGGGCCCCGTCAGGAGACGGTGCTCAGGGTGGCCAGCATCCCAGGGGAGAGCCCAGGGGCCGCGCCACCAGGCTCACCTGCTCGATTCTGGTGATGGCCACCTGCTCTACCATGTCCCGCGCTTTGCGCTCTCGGGTGAGGTCATAGTACACCTTGCCGGTACAGAAGAGAAGTCTCTTGACGTTTTCTGGGTTCTGGGCTGCAGGGCCATCTTCTGGGATCACCCGCTGGAAGTGGGTCCCTGTGAGAATCCCCACGGGCTTGGCTGAGCATTCCTAGGGCCTCCCACTGCTGCTGTGCTCGAGCGAGCACCCACAGGGCAGGGCTGTGCCACAGGCCGATGCCAGAGCACACCAGTCTACGGGTCCAAGGTGACCCCCCTCCCAGCAGCCTCTGATGCCCTTGAATTGTCCAGACTGAGAACCCTGGGTAGGACGTCATACGTAACAGGCCCTATGGGGACAGCCAGCCAAGAATGGGAAGTGACACTACTTCATGCTGAGAACAGCCCGTCTTAGACTTCGGGGCAGCTAGGAAAGCATGCCGTGACCACTGCTCAGACAACTCAGGAGTTCACAGACACCAAAACTCCCACAGCCACAGCAAATGTCCAGAAGCTCATGGTCAGAGCCGTGCCTGCGGGAGTAAGGCCACCTTCAGGAAGCTGCATCCAAAATGAGGGGCTCTCTTAGTGATATGCACACAACACGTGACACACTAGGATTAGAAGGAAACTACCTCCATACGGGAAAGGCCAGATGTGAAAAACACACAGTGAGCATCAGACTCAGTGGTGAAAGACTGGACGCCTTTCCTCTGAGATCAGGAACAAGACAAGGACGCCCACTCTCACGGCTGCTGTTCAACCCAGCACTGGAGTCCTCGCCCGCGCACTCAGGCACGGAAGGAAATAAAAGGCACTCAAATTGAAAAGGAAGAAGTAAAATTCTGATATGATATATGCAGGAAACCCTAAAGATTCTACAAAACAAACAAACAAACAAACCACGTTAGAACAAATAAACAAATTCAGCAGAGTTGCAGGATAGAAAATAAATGCTCAGAACTCAGTTGCACTTCTACATACTAACAATGAACAATCCAAAAAGGAAATTAAGAAAAGTATCCCATTTATAATAGCATCAAAAAGAACAAAGCATTTAGGAATAAACTTAGTCAAGAAGGTGAAAGAGTTGTACACTGAAAACTATAAAATATTGCTCAAATTAAAGATGACACTAATAAATGGAAAAGCACCTGTGTTCACAGACTGGACGATTTAATACTGTGATGTTAATTCTGCCCAAAATGATCTATAGACTCAGTGCAATCCCCATCAAAATCTCCTTTTTTTGCACAAATAGAAAAATCCATTGCAAAATTCATGGACTCTCAAAGAACCGCAAATAGCCAAAAGTATCTTGAAAAAGAAAAACAAAACTGGAGGATTCACACTGCCTGATTTAAAAAACTACTACTACAAAGCTACAGTCCTCAAAACAGTGTGGCTGTGGCATAAAAAGAGACGTATGTGACATATAGGAATAGACTAGGGCCCAGGAATAAACACTCACACACATGGTCAAATGATTTCTGACAAGACCATTCAATGGGAAAAGGGCAGTCTTTTCAACAAATGGTGCTGGGAAAACTGGATTATCTGCATGCAAATTAAGCTGGACCCTTACACCACATACAAAAATTAACTCCAAATGGATTAAAGATTTAAACATGTGAGTTAAAATTATAAAACTCTTAGAAGAAAACATGGGGCAAAAGTTTCAAGACACTGGATTTGGCAATGCCTTCTTGGATATGACACGAGGCAAAGATATCAAAAGAAAATATAAGACTACAAATTTGACTTTATGAAAATTTAAAAATTTTGTCTATCCAGACAACACATAGAATGAGGGAAAAGTTGCAAGTCATGTATCTGATAAAGCATTATTATTCAGCACTTAGAGAGAACTCCGAAAATGCAACACAACAAAATGCGATTAAAAAACGGGCAAAGGGGCTGGCCTGGTGGCTCAGGTGGTTGGAGCTCCGTGCTCCTAACGCCAAAGACTGCCGGTTCGGTTCTCACATGGGCCAGTGCCAGATGGCTCAGTTGGTTGGAGTGCGGACTTTCAACCACAAGGTTGCCAGTTCGACGCCTCGACTCCTGCAAGGGATGGTGGACTGCGCCCCCTGCAACTAACAATGGCAACTGGACCTGAAACTGAGCTGCGCCCTCCACAACTAAGACTGAAAGGACAACAACTTGACTTTGTATACAAATAGTCAACAAGCACACAAAAAGGTGCTTAATGACACTAATCACCAGGGAAATGCAACTCAAAACCACAGTGAGACACTACTTCATGACCATTAGGAGTACTAATATTTAAAAAAAAAAAAAAAAAATAGGGCCAGCACACCAGGCGCTGTACTCCTAATGCCGAGGTCGCTGGTTCGATTCCCACTCGGGCCAGTGAGCTGCGCCCTCTACAGCTAAGATTGTGAACAATGGCTCTCCCTGGAGCTGGGCTGGCGTGAATAGCCAGAGGTTGGCGTGAGCTGCCGTGGGCTGCTGTGTACTGCCGTGAAAGGCCGGCAGCCACAGTGAGCGGCCGGCAGCCAGCAGCTGGCGAGAGCTGCCATGAGCGGCCAACTGACGACTGGTGACCAACTTCCTCAGCCGGGGGGAGCGAGCACAAGGCTCATAACACCAGCACGGGCCAGGGAGCTGTGTCCTACACAACTACACTGAGAAACAACGGCTTGAACCGGAGTGGGGAGAGGGTAGGTGGAAGAAGGGGGGGAAAAAACAAAACAAAAAACAAACAGAAAACAACGTGTGTTGGCTAGGATGCGGAGAAATGGGAACTGTGTGTACGGCTGGGAATGTAAACTAGTGCAGCCGCTGTGGGAAACAGTATGGAAGTTCCTCAAAAAATTAAAAATAGAATGACCTTATGACCCAGCAATCCCACTTCCTGGTATTTACGCAAAAGAACTGAAAGCAGGGTCTCCAAGAGATATTTGCACACCCGTGTACACAGCAGCATGACTCACAGTAGCCAACACGTGGAACAACCCAAGTGCCCACTGACAGATGGATAAACACACCACGGATTATTATTCCGCCTTAGAAAGGAAGGAGACTCTGACCCAGGCTACGCAAGCACGGACCGCGGGACAGTGTGCTGAGTGACATAAGCCCGTCACAGACGGACAAATCCTGTGTGTCCTTGTACAGGAGGCTCCTGCAGCAGTCAGTTCAGAGACAGACAGCAGATGTGGTGCCAGGGGTCAGGGACAATGAAAGTTCTGGAGAAGATGGCTGCAGAATTATATGCTTGCACCAATGCCACTGACATGTACCCCTAAACATGGTTAAGATGGTAAATTTTATGTTATGTGTATTTCACCATAATAATAAAAAAGTGGACAAAACAACAAGAGTTCACCTTGACCAAAGACTAAAGGGGGCTCCATGGCTGGAGGAAGGAAGTGGGCTCCCCTCGCCCCACGAGCCGGGGGATGTGCGGGCTGCTCCCACTGTGTTAGCTGCCTGCTGTCCACTGACCAAGTGGCCATCTCGGTGTCGTGGGCCTCGCCTCACCCTGGCGAGCAGCACGGTACTCCCAGGCCCTACTCACCCAGCGCCTTTCCTGGCCCTAGTGGTGAGCTGCCGCCAGCAGCGCCTACGCGGTAGGGGAAACTCTAAGCTCAGATTCATTTCGCTGCCCCTACAGCAGTCCTGGGGGCACCCCCAGGCACAGACCCACAGACATGAGACATATCTTGTCACCAACTCGCACGCAAGCTCCGATGTCCGCACTCCTGTATTCCAGTCTTTACCCAATGACCAAAAATGTGGCAGGGGACGAGTATGAGCCCCAAAGCCCAACCGAGCAGCAGCCTAGACCCCCAAAATGCCCGACCCTCACCCACCTGGAAGCATCTCGTCGAAGCTGGTCCTGGCCTCAGGGTGCCGCAGCAGGGACTTGGGGGTGAAGATGATTAACTGAAACACAGAACCACAGGCTCAGGTGGACCAGGTGCTAATGATTCCAGGAGGGGCCCCAGCAAGGCGCTGCCCAGGCCTCGCCCCAGGACGGGCCACCTGGTGCTGCCCTCCCAGCTCTGCGGTCAGGAAGAGCCACAGGTCAGAGGTGCAAAGAGGGGGTAATGGGCGGTGCTGTTTCCCCTGGTCCACCTGTGCCTTGCCTAGCCAGGCATCCACTCCTCCAGGGCCCGTCCCAGCCTGCTCTGAGCCCAGGATACCCCTACCCTGGACCCTGGGAAGAGCCCCGGAGCCTCTTGGCAATTGTCCTGTGGGCCCATGTGCACTTGCACTTTGACCCGAAGCTGCAGGGGGCGCTCCCACCCGACTCTTCACACACTCTCCTACTCATCCTTCAACACCCTGCTCAGGAACCCACTTCCTGGGGGCCCTCTGCTCCCTTGGCCCCTGTTAGGCACACCTCTCTCCCAAGCTCAGTGCATCACCTACGACCACCCGCTCATATGTCCGTCCTCCCACTGTGCTGGGGCCCTGAGCTCCTCCGGCCAAGTGTCTCTGAGCAGGGATACCCCCACTGACCGGCTTCCGGAAGGGCAGGAGAATCTGGCGACGCAGCACATGGAAGAAGTTGCCAGGCGTGGAGCAGTTGACAACGACCCAGTTACAGTCGTACAGCTGGTTTATATCGAAGTTGGCTTCATTGAGGTCCTGCAGCGAGAAGGGGAAAGGCCAGCGGGCGTCAGGCGCTGCGGCGAGCGGCCCTGCAGAGCACACGAGGGGCAGGTGCAGGCGCTGCCCTAGGGCAGGCAGGGCCCACGGCAGCCAGTGCTGATCTGCCTCACAGCTGACTCCCTATTGTTCTCTTTCAGCTCTTCAAGTCTTACTAAGACAAACCCACCCCCCTCCGAGTTCTTTCCTCTGAAACGTTTGCCTGAATCAAAACAGTTATTCTAAGTGCTTCCAGGAGGTAGGAGTGGGCAGGTAGGGGACAGGCAGGCACACGCTCCTCTAGGCCTCAGGACGACCCATCACCCTGCCCTGTGTGTTCCTGTGAGGGGCAGAGGCCTGCACTTGCTCACCGGCAGGACGTCTGGGTCGTCATTGCACATCTGCAGGAAACGCTCCGGCCGGGCGGAGGAATGCTCTGGGCCCTGGAACCAGACACACAAGTGACAGTTGGGGAGCTTCGCAAGTGTCGACAGCTGCTCTTATTAAGCAAAAGCCACTGTAGTTGTTTTCCTGCTGGCAGTTGTACCCTCCCCCACATGCAGGAGGGGCCTCTCCAGGCTAGGGCAGGGCCCAGCGCCGTCCTGGGTTCCTGGGTCCCGCGCGGCCCTGTTCTCAGAGCACGCTGCGCTGTGCTGTGGGTGGCCTGGGCTGCCCGCCTGCCTTCCGGTGTTGGGGGCTCAGCTCACCATGCCCTCCATGCCGTGGGGCAGCAGCAGCACGATGCCGTTCTGCCGCACCCACTTGGCTTGTCCGGGGCTGATGAACTGGTCGATGATGCACTGGGCCGTGTTGTGGAAGTCGCCAAACTGAGCCTCCCAGAGCACCAGGGCGTTGGGGCTGGCCATGGCGAAGCCCAGCTCAAAGCCTGCAGGATGGGGCAGTCAGGAGGGGCGGCGGGGCGGGGGCGGGGGTGGGGGCGCGGGCATCGCGGGGCTGGTTGCTCACCCAGGACCCCGTACTCAGACAGCGAGCTGTTGCACACGGTGTAGGGGGCCTGGTTGGGCCACAGGTGGTTCATGGGGATGCAGGTTTTCTTGTCCACGTTCTGGTCGTGCAGCACATGGTGGCGGTGGCTGCGGCAGGACAGCACCGGTGAGCAGGCAGGGGCAGACCCCCACGCGGCAGTGGCCGCAGAGCCACAAAGCCCCGCTCGTGGCAGAAGCATCCAGGTCAGAGCAGGGCAGTGTGTTTGGGGCCTGAGACGGCCACCTGACAGAGGTGCCCTGGGAGAGAAGGACCAGAGCCCCGCGCCCGTCTCCTGTGCTCTGGAGGGCCCTGCGCGCCCTACCTGAAAGTGCCCCGCTCCACGTCCTGGCCGCTTAGCCGGATATGGATGCCCTCCTTCAGGAGCGAGCCGAAAGCCATGTACTCCGCCAGGGCCCAGTCCACGGTCCTGTTCTTCACCATCTCCCCACGAGTTTTCAAGATGCGGCTAAGCCCTGCAGAGACACACAGGGTGCTCACCGCTGCCCTGCCTCTCGTGACAAGAGCAAGCCTTGCGGGGAGGGTGGGGAAGAGGGCAGCTGTGACTGACGACCCATCCTGCCGCCAGTGAGCACCACACTGGGCAGGGGTGAGGGGAGGGGAGAGCTTCCCCAATTCAACCACCCCATCTTGGACACTGCGGGACGTGGTGGGTGGGGACAGGGCCCCTGCTGGAGAGTGCTTCCAAAGGTTAGGGTGGCCTCCTCACCTCCATGAATGGTGAAGTTCTCCACAGGCACGGAGCTGGCTACGTTCCCAATATGCATCAGGACATCCTCTGTCAGGCCCGTGGAGGGGCAGGACATGCTCCTGGGCTGCCCATCCAAGGTGAAGAAGCCTAGGACCAGACGGACAAGCTGACACACTGCCACACTGCTCCAGGAACGCCCCGCGGGCCTGCGTCACACTCCCGTGAGAGCGGCAGTCAGGGGTCTGATTCCTGGGCCCACAGGGCTGAAGGCGTGGGGGGAGGGATCCGCCGGTGCCGCCCCCCACTCACCAGGCCAGGGGGAGTCCAGCCAGTGCTTGATGTGCAGGATCTTCTCGTCCTTGGATCTGGCGAAGGCCTCCTCGCAGATCTTGTCGTACTTGGAGATCTCCTCCTGGTGGGCGGGCACAGCACAGCCATCAGGGCGCTCTGCACAGGACCCCGCCGCGCCACGCACAGCCCCTGCGACCGATCCGAGGCGGTCCGCCCCGTAGTCCCTTCTCCACATCTGCCGCTATCTGCTCTGCCTACTTTCTTCCAGGACGGAGCCGCAGCGCCCCCTCCAGCATTGCCGCGCCCCCACACCTGCCACGCAGCGCTCTGCACCGGCCATCCACTCGTCACCAAGCAGAACTGACCAGACACACCAAGCCCCCTACCTCGCTGGACCTGCAGCCGGCCCTCACCCCGGACACTGACCGGGCCGTCAGCTAGAAAGCGTGGGCCACGGCCACCGTGCTCGGGTCCCACCTCTGCCGTGACACTCCTCAGGCGCCTGCACGCTCCGAGATGTTACGCAGCGAAATGCTGTGACTTGTTAAGTGCGTCTCACGGTCGCACTTGGACTAGGAGCAGCTCTGCCAGCGCGAACACCGGCCCAGTGCCCGCTCCTGCGCCCCACTTCGCAGAGCCGGCGGGGCGGGCGGGCGCACGCACCTCGTACTCCGGCTGGTTGACGACGCCCTGCGACACCAGCAGCTCCGCGTACTTCTGCAGCACCGGCTTCTGCTTGCGGATCTGCTTGTACATGAGCGGCTGCGTGAACATGGGCTCGTCCATCTCGTTGTGGCCGTTGCGCCGGTAACATACCTGGGGACAGCCCGGGACGCCAGTGTCAGGGGCCACGGGATGCCTGCGTCTACCTCCTATAGAATTAGGGTCCTCTCTCTCCTTCACACTCTCCAATTGCTTTGACTGTCACATGAGCTAAAACGAGAGTGACCTGGCAATATGACGGGACGGGACCCAAACTACCTTCTTCCATAGCTCAGCTCATTTCCAGGCCGGAGACCCAGAAGCTCTTGGGAGGGGCTGCAGGTGACCCCAGGCCAGACCACCCTGAGTCCTCTCTCCACGACGGGGACCAGAGGCACTCACCAGGTCCACCACCACGTCCTTGTGGAAGGTATTCCTCCATTCAGCAGCCACCTTGCACACGTACATGACGGCCTCGGGGTCGTCAGAGTTCACGTGAAAAATGGGGGCATTCACGACACGGGCCACGTCGGTGGGGTAGGGCGAGGAGCGGGCCATGCGCGGGTCTGTGGTGAAGCCGATCTGCAAGGGACACACAGACTGGCCAGGGGCTACGGGGCACGCTGCTGGGCATGGGATTGGAGAGCAAGTGGGGGCCAGAAGTCAGGGCGGAGCCAAGGGCAGGTGGGGTCTGTGCAGGGAAGGGGCAGGCAGGACAGGGGAGTGACCAGAGCACAGACAAGGGTGGGACTGGGCGTGGCCAGGGATGAAGGCGGGGCTAAGGACTGGCAGGGTACTTGGCCTACTCTGAGCAAGTCCCCAAATGGCTATTTAGGGTGGTTTTTTTTAATTGTTTAGTTTTTCCTATTCTGATAACAAAATTCATACATGTTCAACATAGAGTTCTGAAAACAGATAGTATAAAAAAATTAAACAGTTACCTATACTCCCACCAGCTGCAGTGTAAATATTTTGATGGTTTCCTTTCTAGAGGATTTTCTTTACATGCAATATATATTTAAAATGTCAGATCCTATTATCTATAATTCTGCACCTTGTCCATGTAACATTATGAGCATAATACTCCTCACCACTTATATGTACTAAAAATTAATTATATAGTTATAATTTTGTAACACGCATCTAAACACCATTGTTATGCAATACTTCACACACACAGAAAGTATAAAAGTATAATGACCACCCAGGAACTCATAACCCAACAGGAACAAATCCTACTTTCAGAACCTTTCATATTCCTTAGAATGAAGTAACGCATTTCTGTGCCAGCTGGCCCTGAAGGGAGGGCATCATTTCCCCGTGTTGTTATGTGTATTTCGTATGTCTCTAAACAATATGTAGTATCTTCTCAGGCTTGTTGGTGACTTTAACATTTTGCTATAATTTCAGACTTATGGAAGTTTAAAGAATACAAACCCCCCCTCAGAATCTTTCCTCAGACTCACCAGCTGTTTCCACTTTGTCCCTTTTACTATTCATGCTCTTTTCACTACACACCTACACACACACTTTTCCTGAGGGTAAGTTGCAGACCGTCCCTATTTCCCAAGACAAGTCAGAGAGCAGTGCTCAGCCCGAGCGATTACTATTATAGAACCCTGTCATCTGACACACAGTCTGTGTATATTCCATCAACTGTCCCAGTGATGTCCTAATGCTGTCCAGTCTTTCTTCCTTCGGTCCAGCATTCAATCCAGCCTATCCCCTGGCATCAGCTGTCACCTCTCTCTAGTCTTCTTTAATGTGGAAGCGTCCCCTGCCTTTCTCGATTTTTCATGGCAGTGACACTTTTGAAGAGTATTTCCACGTCTTTTAAACCATGGAGATATACACTCTACGTACCTTATGTGTGGTATTACCCTATATGCTATGCAAATCCTTTGCAGCTTGCTTGCTGTTCAACATTGGTTTTTCTGGTTCGGGCAGGTGGAAGCACGACCTCTGCTTCCTGAGGTGGAGCTCAGCAGTGCAGCTGAAGTACTAACAGCACGCACCGCCGCAGTTACTCATGCTCCCGTGGGCACATTTAGCTGTTTCCCGCTGGTGGTTAATGCACTGTCACCGTACACCTTCTGACACAGGTTTTCTCCAGCAAACATTGGGTTTATTTGCAGTATACAGGTGCACCCCTTATCTGCAGGGACTATGGTCTAAGACCCCCAAAGATGCCTCAAACTTTGAACAGTACTGAACCCCATCTATACTACGTTTTTCCTGTACATACATACCTATTATAAAGCCTAATTTATAAATTAAGCACCGTAAGAGATTAACAATAACAATAACATAGAACAACTGTTAACAATATGCTGTAATACAAGTTACATGAATGTGGTCTGCAAACTGACCTGATAACCTAGAAGGCTCCTGAGTGACTGTCTATCACAAAGGGCTGTTTCACATTCTGGGCAGGACGGCTGGAGAGCGACGTGTGCAAGTTCATCACACTACTCAAACAGCGCACAATTTAAAACCTACCAATTGTTTATTTCTGGAATTTTCCACTTAGGATTTTTGAACCGTGATTGACCACGGGTAACTGAAACTGAGGAAAGCAAAACCATGGGTAAAGGGGACGACTGTACTCCTACAAAGGGAAAACTAAGCCACAGGGTGGGCACAAGCGTCGCAGACTTCTCTGAATACCATCAAACTGTTCTCCCAAGTGCCTGTGCCAGACACTCCTCCAGCAGCATGTGAGTGCCCTGGATTCCCAGTCACCATACTGGGGACTATTTCCCCAGGAGAGTAAATATTTTAACCATTATATAATGGTGCTTCCTACGGCTGGGCCAAAATTTATGCATAGACTCCTCTAATATTGGACATATAGCTTATTTCCTAATTTCGCAGCAATACAACTATGGTTTTGACACACATACAAAAATCTTTAGCCTCTGATGGCTTCCTTAGGAGAGAACCTTACAGAGATGAATCCTAGGTATGTTCTTAGAGACAGGAACAAGCAAAGCAGCTGCTTCCTTTCCTGCTACAGACCCACGGGCTCCTCACTGCGTCATGACCAGTGGTGGCAGAAGCAGTTGAGAGAGTAGAGACATTCCCAAACTGCAGTTCTTACAGAAGTCTGAGGATTCTTTATCGACTCCAAAGCTATGGTAACCAAAACAGAGTGGTCCTGACAAACACACTGGTCAGATCACAGGTGAGCCCAGAAATAAACCCTCACTTACATGGTCAATTAATTTACAACAAACAAGCCAAGAACACACAATGGGGAAAGGAATAATGTCCATAAATGGTGCTGGGAGAACTGGACAGCCTCATGCAAAGGAATGAAACAGGACCCCGATCTTACACCAAACACAAACTCAAAAAGCATTAAAGACTTGGACATGAGACCTAAAACCGTAAAACTCCTTTGCTTTTTGGCTTCTTGACACCAAAAGCAAAGGTAACAAAAGGTAAAAATAAACAAGTGGGACTCCATCAAATTAAGAAGCTTTTGCACAGCAAAGGAAACCATTAGCAAAATGACAAGACAGCCAGCTGAGTAGAAGATATTTGCAAATCATTTATAAGGGATTAATACCCAAAATATGTAAAGAACTCACACAATTCAATAGGTAAAAAACAATCTGATTTAAAAATGGGCAGAGGACACGAATAGACATTTCTCCAGAGAGGACAACAGACATGAAAAAATGCTCAACACCGCTAATCATCAGAGAAATGCAAATAGAAACCACAATGAGATACCACCTCACACCTGTCAGAAACGCTATCATCAATAAAACAACAAACAACAAGTGTTGGGGAGGCTGTGGAGAAAAGGGAACCCTCGTGCACTGTTGGTGGGAATGCAGACTGGTGCAGCCACTACGGAAAACAATGTGGAGGTTCCTCAAAAAACGAAAAATAGAACTACCATAGGATCCAGCAATCCCACTTCTGGGTATTTATCTGAAGAAACTGAAAACACTAATTTGAAAAGATATATGCACCCCTGTTTACTGCAGCGCTATTTACAACAGCCAAGATATGGAAGCAACCTAAGTGCCCATCAATAGACGACTGGATAAAGAAGAGGTGGTACATATATACAATGGAAGACTACTCAACCATAAAAAAAGAATGAAATCTTACCATTTGTGACAATGTGGATAGGCATAGAGGGCATTATGCTAAGGGAGCTAAGTCAGACTGAGAAAGACAAACACTGGATGATCTCATTTACATGTGGAATCTAAGCAAAACAAAATAAAACCTGAACTCAGCTACAGAGAACAGATTAGTGGTTGTCAGAGGGGTTGGGTGGGGTGCACAAAAGGGTGAAGGTGGTTAAAGAAAAGAAAAAAACGAAGGAAAGAATGTTTGAAAATTCGCCAAATTTGTCAAGATACGAACCTACATATTCAAGAAACTGAATGATCTCAAGTGAATTCAGTGGGGAAAGATAGGTTTTCCCAAAAATGATGTAGGAACAACTGGAATCCATACCCAGAAGAAAGAAGCTGGGCCCCTTCCTTGTGTCACACACAAAAGTTAACTCTAAATAGATGACAGATCACAGATGTTAAGAACTGAAACGATAAAACTTAAGAGGAAAACACAGGAATTAAAAAAAAAAAAAAAAGAAAGAAAGAAAAAGAAAAAGCTAAGCAAACCCCAAACAGGATAAATCTAAAGAAATCCATGCCAAAAGATACACAGTTCAACTTCTGAAAACTAAAGACAAAGGAAAAAAATAACTTTCTCCTAAAGAAAACTCTAGGCCCAAAAGTCTTTTATTGGCAAATTCTACTAAACGCTTACAGAGCAAATATCAATTCTACAGAAACTTTTCCAGAAAACAAAAGAAGGAATACTTTCCAACTTATGAGGCCAGCATTAGCCTGAAAATAAAACCGAAGAGACATTACAAGAAAACTACAGACCAACATCCCTCATGAACACAGGCCCAAGAATTCCACATTCAAAAATCAATGAAAGGAACTGTCTCTGGGTGGTGAACACACAATGTGATAAA
The DNA here is from genome assembly GCF_036562045.2 of Rhinolophus sinicus. Lineage (NCBI taxonomy): Eukaryota > Metazoa > Chordata > Mammalia > Chiroptera > Rhinolophidae > Rhinolophus > Rhinolophus sinicus. The sequence continues at coordinate 116,768,476 of NC_133758.1, forward strand.
CAGATGATGTATTACAGAATTGTACACCTGAAATCTATGTAACTTTACTAACAATTGTCACCCCAATAAACTTTAATAAAAAACAAAAAAAAAATCAATGAATGGAATTCACCATTAGCAAATCATACAATAATCTCAATAGATGTGTAAAAGTATGTGACAAAAAGCAAATTTCACTCATGATAAACACTGTCCACAAATTAGGAACAGAAGCCTGTTAAGGACATCTACAGAAAACCTACAGCTAGCATCATACTTCTCACATCGGACTGAAGACTGCTTCCTTCCTAAAACTGGGTGGGACAAGGGACCTGCACTCTTACCCACTTCAACACTGTGTTGAGGTCCCAGCCAGTGCAATAAAGTATGAAAAAGAAATATAAGGCATATATATTTATGGACTGGAAAAGAAGAAATAAAACTGTCTCTACATCATATGTAGACCACATGATTGTCTACATAGAAAATTCCAAAGAATTTGCAAAATACTACTAACTGTGAGTTTAGTTAAGGTTGTGGGATACGCAAATAAACTGTACAAAACATAAAACTAAATTCTACTTCTATATCCTAGCAGCAACTGGAAATTATAAATAACACCATTTATAAAAAGTACCATTTATAATAGCTCCAAATTAATAAAATATTTAGGTATAAATCTAACAAAACATGTTCAGGATCTGTATGCTGAAAACTACAAAATACCTGTGAGAGAAACAAAGAAAATCTACGTAAATGGAGAGATTTACAGTGTTCTCAAATTAGAAGGTTCAATATTGTTAAGACTGTGATTCTTCCCAAACCGATATATTCATTCTGCATACTTTTAATCCAAACACTAGCAGAATTTTTTTGTTGAAATGGACAAGCTGATTCTGAAGTTTATATGGAAAGCAAATAATCTAGAAGAGCCAAAACAATTTTGAAAAGTAACAAAGCTGGAGAACTCACCCAACTTGATTTTAAGACTGACAATAAAGCAACAGTAATCAAGACAGTGTGCAGACAATTACATCAACGGAACAGAACAGAGAATCAGAACAGACCCACATATACATGGTCAATTAATTTTCAACAACAAAAAAAATCCTTTCAACAAATTGTACTGGAACAAATGGATATCTATAAGCAAGAAAAAGAACCTCAAAACTCCAACTATCCAAATATAGCACAGACTTAAATATGAAACACAAAATAATGAAACTTCTAGAAGATGGGGGGAAAATCTTTGTGACCTTGGAAAGGCAAAGTTTTCTTAGATCTGACACCAAAAACACGATCCATAAAATAAAAAATTCATAAATTGGACTTCATCAACATAAAAACTTTTGTTCTGTGAAGAGACTGGTAAGAGAATGAAGATAAGCCACACACCAGGAGGAAATCTTTGCACAACCAACCCATCTCTGACAAGGGACTTACACCCAGAAGCGATAAAGAACTCTCAAATGCTAATAATACAACAAATACCGCCTCCCTTAGGCAAAACACTGACCAAACTCTTCACCAATGATACTCAGACGGCTGGTATGCCAGGAAAGACACCCACTGTCTTTGGCATCCAGGGAGATGCAGTGTAAACCACATTTATTAGACACAAATTCACACCAGTTGGTGAAATGCACCCTTGATATGGCTGGCAGAGGAAATAACAGATACATAACAGTGACAAGGAACAGAGCTGGGCAAAGATATTTATGTACAAGAATGTTCATCTCAGCATTATTTAAAAGTGAAAAATGAGACCTAAAAGTCTAACAACATGGCAATGTGTATTTTATGAACAACCTATAATAGATATTTCCATTAAAATTACTTTAAGAGTGTACAATGACATGAGAAAATAATGTGGTAAATAAGAAATGGATATAAAACTGTTTATACAGAACCTGTCTCTTAAAAACGAATAGCCATCTATATGCTTGCAGGCCTAGAAAAAGTACTTTAAAATATCACTATCTTAAAAAGGGTAATTAAAATCTCCCCACTTTCAGAAAGTTTTCTGTCATGCACATTTTTTGTAATAGCGTATTTTATTCTCAGGAACCATGAGCTGTCATTCTAAGTAAGGCTGGGGAGCAGAGCCCTCAGGAGGGAGTGTGACCAGACGCCGACCAGCGACCAGGTTACCTGGTTGTTGACGACGACATGCACGGTGCCGTGAGTCGTGTAGGACGGCAGGTCACTCAGGTGGAAGGTCTCGTACACGATGCCCTGGCCAGCAAACGCTGCGTCCCCATGCAGGAGGATGGACATGACCTGCAGACACACAAGGAAGTCCCAAATCTAACGGCCCAGACCACCACCGCCACACAGCACACTGGAGATTAAGTCACAACCTGCTTTTCAAAAAACATTTTTTGAGATAATTTCAAACTTCGAAAGCAAGTGGCAGGAGGGCCCTCCCAGCCCGACGCTACGTAGGGCCCTGGGAAGGCAGTGCTGGCCCAGCCCACAGCCCCTTTGGCTCCTCCGACACCTCGCCCATCTCCACATCCCGGAGGGGCCCGTGAGGCCCTCACGTCCTGACGGTCCTTTGTGACCAGGCTCAGGAAGGGTGCATGTCACGCCAGGAGATGCCCATGCCGGGGAGGTCTGCTCTGATCACCTGGACAGGCAGCCATCTCTCTTTCTCTCCCTTAAAGTCACCATTTCTCCTCGGTAACGAGAAAGTGGTGGGACTGTGAGGCCAACCTCTGTCTCCTGCCCCTAAGCGGCGCCTGGGGCCGCCAGGTGCCACGCCTACGTCTACTCACTGGTGTTTTGCAAGAGCCCCCTGCCCACCTTTTATTTACTTGGACCCCCACATGTGGGTCGTCCTTCAATGCTCACACTGCCCGGATGGGTCACGGAGCCCAGCCCCCCAATGTCATTTCCCTCAGGAGCCTGGCGCCTGCCCCAGGGCAGGGGACGGATGGTACTGAAGAGCAGTGTCTGCGTGTCGCTGCTGACGGTGACAGCGGCACTTCCAGGGCCACGCGCACAGGTATTTCCAAATCTCTGCCCAGAGCATACTGCGACGCCTCCAGTTCTGAGCCAGTGCCCGCCTGCGCCGCTGCCTCCGCCCACATTGAGACACTGGCCCGCTGCCCCAACAGGGCCCGCGCCCTAAAACACACCCTGTGCCTGCGACCACACAGGGCTAAGCAGCTCCCCCCGCCCCCGTCTGTACCCCCCGCCCAGGACCATTGGTGCGATCATCTGAAGACTTACTCCTTTTCAGGACGTTTCCAGCATTCCCAGAATGAGTGAGCGCTGCCTGAGTGGCTTCTGTCTTATTTATGAGTTCCGACATCACACAAAGCTTTTCGCAATCTTGTCCCCTCCCTGGCCCTGAATGTCCCATCAAGGACAGCAGAAATGCTGGAGGCACTGGTCATCAACTCCAGTCCCCCACCCCTCCCGCCCTGTGTCATCGGTGGCCCCAGGGGGTGAACGGAGGTGCCTTCTGCCTCCTTATAGTTTCTGTGGCCCCGTCCAGGCCCCCAAGCCCGACATCCTCCCAACAAGCCACACAAGTCTAGGGTGGGTGTCCATCCATGCGTGCACCACTTCCTATTCCCAAGGCTACACCGGTCCAGACTCCATCACCTCTGACGGCAGCCTCTCTCCTCATCCTCCACGCACAAGACTAATAGACTCTCGGTGTTTCAAACTAGAACCAGAGGCTAACATCGGTTCCACCTCTGAAACGTCTGACCCTCCAGGGTACCTGTGGGGCAGCGCCCGGCCCCACCTCCATCTTCACCCATATCTGCCATCTCCAGAGAACGTTCCTTCCTTCCTTCCCACCTCCCCACCCGCTGGTTCTTCACTGGGTGGGTCACAGGTGCTGCCTTTGATTCCGCTTCCGAACTCAGCACACAGCACAGCACCCCCACCCCCACCCCTGCTGCGGCCCCTCCCCAGCTTACCCACACCATGCGCTGTCCTGCCTCTTCACAGGGGTCCCACTTTCTAGAAAGAGCGAGACGCCTGAAGCGGTGCGGTGCACCCTCCCCAGACGTACGCCCGTCACTCGTAAACACTTGTTTTTGCTGCCTGAGAGGCTGAGGTGGTGAGGCAGCAAGAACTACACGATTTGTCACAAGCAGACTTCTGCCTTGAGATCAAACCAGGACAGATAACCACAATCCATCGGGACTTCTGTGCACGACAGGCTGGCCCAGCAGCGTCCAGCGTCCACACACACACCTGGAAAAGCCGTCTGCACAGGGCGCCACCCAGCATCGGCATGGCCACCTCTGCACACCTGTCCCTCAGACACCCACACTGTGCAGCCTTGCCCTCCTGCTCAGTGCAAACGCCTCTGTCCACGGGGACATTCTACAAGACAGGGAAGCAGACAGGTGCGGCCAAGCTCTGCTGTCACCACTCGGGGGAATGCAGGCCCATAGGCAGGATGCCACAACTGCTACTCTTTCCAGGTCCAGGCACAAAACTGCCACATCCAGAAGCGTGACGTCTGAGACGAGCCCGGGGCTGCGCACCACCCTGGACCGGCCGGCAGCCCCTATGGCCTTACCTTCTTCCCCTCGGTGTCCCCGCAGTAAAACTGCTCGGCTTTCGTCTTGCCCATCACCACAGGGTCGGCGGCCTCGAGGTGGGAAGGGTTCGCCACCAGTGACAGGGTGATATTCCTGTCGGTCACACGGTTGATCCGCCGGTGGTACATGCCCAGGTGGTACTTCACGTCCCCAGAGCCCTGCAGGACAAATAGCGAGGCTCGAACCTGGGCAGCACACGCCAGTCCTGTGGGTCACTTCTTCTCCCAGTACCCCATCCCCGGAAGGGTGGGAAAGCTCTGCCCAGGACGGCTCCCACTCAGAACACAAGGCTGGCCGTCTGACCTTGTGGCCGGCCCTCTTTTCTCGAAGAAGTCGGCCGCTGGCCACCTGCTTTGTGAATGGTACAAAGACCTCAGCCCTGCTGTCTTTCCCAAGAAGCCAGTGGAGCCAGCGTTCTCATATGGACTGGGGCTTCGTTAGAAGCTTCTAAAGGAAATCAGGCGCCTCACCTCATCAGCTGCCTCCAGCTTGGAATCGAACTGACAGAAAATCTGCTCCAGCTCCTTCCTGATGACGTTGGCAAGCACGTTCAGCCGGCCCCTGGGACACACGGGGGTGAGCCGGGCTGGAGCGGTGTCCCAGGCAATCCCCGCCCCACACCCTGAGGGACAGGAAGCAGCTGGCTTTGCTGCCTGAGAGGAGCTGAGACCAAAGCCACTGTGCGATACCCAGCCTCCGCTTGCCCGGCACCAAGGCGAAGGTGAGGCAGCAGGAAGGTGGAAACGTCTCTGCTCACGTCACTGAGCAGCCATCCCTCTGGGTTAGCCTCCCTCTGCTGGGACCCCAACAAGGGCATTCGGGTTCAACACAAGGCTAAGATGCCTGTCTGAAACCACCTGTGGCCTTGGGCATGACAGTGACTGCAGTGAAGGGGACACTGGGGCAATGGTCCCTCGGGAGCGGGGGGTGACTGCGGACCAGGCAAGCGCCCGGCTGCAGCAGGCACCTGTGCGGCATGCCCATGATCACGTAGTCCACGCCGTTCTCACTAGACTTGTCGATGATGGTCTTGAGCGCGGGGATCAGCACTTCGCAGCCTTCCAGGCCAAAGCGCTTCTCAGACGACCACTTCCGCTGCAGGAACTCCTCGAACCTGCACGGGAACCAGGCTGCCCTGAGAGCATGTCACAGGGCCAACACCGCTCCTGAGGGGCTGGGCCGCCCCCTCCCCGCTCCATCGACAGGCCCCTGAACACAGCCCACACCTGGTGGACCGCACGAGCCTGGCCAGCAGGGTCCGCTTCTCCTCATTGGTGAACTGCATGATCCCGGGTGTCTCAAACTTCTGCCGGATCCACTGGCACTGCTCCAGGTCGTTGATGAACATGAACTCCACCCCAATGTGCTGACAGTAGGCCATCTGTTCCACACACAGTCACGGGTGTCCACCCAGCTGTGCTGACCGCCCACATGGCCACACGGCGGGGGGGGAACAGGGCCTCCTTCGCACACACACTGGAGCCCACTGTGACGGGGTAGATTGAGGGGTGTGTGTGTGAGAAGTGTGCCTGTGAGTGTGTGAGAGTTTGTGTGTGTGCGTGTGTGTACAGTGTGTCCCGCAGGCTTATTGCCCACCAAGTCGAGAGAGGAGGAGGGAAAGCAGAAATGGGAAAATGAGGGAATGGGGTGGGGTAAGCAGCCTGTGTCTGGCCGGGGAACCAGCGGTGCCACCGGGCAGTCTGAGCTCAGGCATATACGCTGGGGACCTCCCACATCTGAATAAACCCCCACTGGCATTGGACCACACATAATTTTTTTCTCCTTTCTATGTCTGACTATAAAAATAAAAAACATGGATTTTTATCTACAAAATAGCATAAAAAGCTGCGTTTCCCTTACATTTAAAAAACGTAGGACCAAAGAAAAGCGGCCTCATGGGGAGGCCTCGTGCCAACAGGCTTCCTGGCAGCGCTGTGCCCTCACCTCCAGCCTCCGGATGATTTCCCGCAGAGGCAGCGCCGACTCCTGCCCGCCGATGAACGTGGTGGTTGGCAGGTGGAAAACCTTGTCCAGGTCAGACTCGTCCAGGCCGTAGAACCCTGCGGGGCGAGGAGACACGGGCACAGCCACACAGGGGCCACAGTTCATGAAAAGGGGAAGGGACTCCCCAGGGGAGAGAAAAGAGAAGAGAAAAATCATAAAAACCTCTGAGATACACAAAAATAAATACTATTTTAAAGCCAGAAACACAAAATTTAGCAACAAACAGAAGCTGAGAATATTATTGGGTGTCATAGGTAAGTGAGAACAAGGTTCATATAGTGTACCAACCATTCATAATTTAGAGGAAAAGGTATTTCAAGGTCCCAAAGACACCAACTAATTTTGGTTTGAAGACACTGGATAAATCAGTCAGAAAGCACAAATGAAAAATAGTTAAGGAGGGAATTTAAGCAGAAAATGAAGAATTCGTATAGAATAGGTCATATGTAACTTAGGTGGCAATAGCAGTCGTATGCAGTGACCGAGAGGAAGCTGGGAGACTGAGAAGGGACAGTCACCAAGAAGCTGATTGGTCTGCGGGAGGGCTGCCAGGCAGCAGAGCGAGGGTCACACAGCGGTCCCTAGGAGACGGTCCTTTCTCCGGGGAGGGCCCATTCACACCTTTTAGACCTCCTCTCCAGACTGTCCTTGGCAGTCCCAGATCTAAGTCTCACTCTCCCCAGCCCAGTACTCACACATGAGTTACCAACTAATCGCTCACTAGGGGACCAATCACTGTCTGACTGACTGCTCACTGGTCGACTAATCAGCATCTGACAGACTAATCCCTTAATAGTTAACTGATCGTTCATTAGCCGACTAGTCACAGTCTAGGGTTTCCGGGCGAGAATTCCCACCCGTTCTCAGAAATTCTTTTCGCTTTCCTGTTCCCAAATCCTGAGAAAAGTTGGTCGGGAAATTGGGAAAATCGGCTCCTTGAACCCAGGTGGTGGGTAGTATTGGCCATCACTTTGTGGAAACGATTCATCGTGGAGAACAGAAAACAGTTTATATCTCGGGATTCGGGAACGGGAAAACAAAAAAAAATATCCTGAGAACGGGCGGGAATTCCCCCCGGAAACCCTAGTCAACCGTTTAACTGATCACTCACTAGCTGACCAATCACCATCTGACCGACTAACCCCTCACTAGTTAACTAGCCGACTCATCACTGCTCCGTCCTGGAGCACTGACTCCGCGCAGGGCGCCTCCACGTCTGAAACTGTCTTTCAAGCTGAGAGGAATGTGATGGAAGGGCTTTTTCTAGGGCATTACGTGCTGGTTTCATGTCACAACAATAAGCTTCAATGGGGAATAGATTTGGAGGAAAACTGCCAAGTGACACCGCAGAGTCGGCTCCTACCACCCTGGACAGACGCCATTTCCTGGCCTGGGTGCCAGCGGTCACGAGCAAACACAGCTGCGTATCTGAGTCTCGGGGAGACATGGTGGCCAGGAATCGCCCACTGTGCCCCACATGCTGGCTCAGGCCCTGGACTACAGCCTTTATCTGGCTGATTCTTCGGGACCCATTTCTTTAGTCTTAAAGGCAAATTCTCAAATCCTTTTGGTTTAAGAAAAACGAAAGCAACTGGCTTTTTCTTGCGGGGGGTGGGGTGGGAGTGGTGGCTGGTGAGGCTCTGCACCGCTGCCAGGAGGACAGCCTGTCATGTGGGCCAGGTGACATGCACGTCTCTGGCCACTCGCAGCCCAGCTCGCAGTGTTTATAGGGGAAAACCAGAACCGGATGGGGGCACTTCTCCTAGAATGCTCCGCAGGGCCTCAGGATGGGTGTCCACCGTGTCCACTCTGTGGGGACACCTGGATCATGGCGGTGACCAGTGACATGTGTGGAGAAGCTGGCTTGCCGCAGCCTTTCAGCAGGAAGAGCCCTAGGCCTCACCATGCCTGCGGCTCTTCACTTCCACCCCCCGAACTGATCATTCAGGGCGGCTGAACCTCAACACCGCAGGCCCCGCTTCTGAATTCTTCAGTAATCTGAGAAATTCAGTCCACAGCGGCCGGCTTCTGGGAAGGGGGACAACACGTACTGCTCCCTATTCCCCACTAAGCACAACTGAAACCTTAGACATCGTATATGAGACTCCAAAAGGTGGAGAAGAAGGCTGACCAGCCAGAGGAGTCCTGGGTTTCCTCCTGGGCTCCCACGTCCCAGACTTGGGGCCTAGAACCTGCAGCCCAGGACTCCTAAGGTACAGACAAAAAGCCCCAACAAAATCTGCTCTACTGAAGGACCAGCAGAGGGGCAGCTAGCAGGACAGACAGTAACTGCTCGATTCCACCCAAATACACAGAACACACTGCAGCCTCATCCACACCCTTACCACACTACAACACACTCCTGTCTCCAATCCACCCAAGATTCTGAAGAAGGCCCAAAAGGGGGCCCAAATTTTCATCCCCTCTGGGAGGTAATGCACCAGCCCACTCCCCGACCCAGTGTCCACAGAGACCTTGGGGGACCGGGATATCCATCACCACCTGGGAGTAACTAGGGGGGCCCTTCCCACCAGAATGGTGACAGCTCAGAGGAGACAGCTATAACAGAGATTTAAGTAAGATTCCAAGTCTCCTAATATGCAAAATGTCCTGGTTTCAAAAAATAATCACTCACAAGAACCAGGAATATCTCAGGTTGAATGAGAAAAGATAATCAACAGACACCAACAGGACACAGATGTTAGAATTATCTGACTAAGATTCTCAAGGTGCCATCATCACTGGATTTCAGTAGCAAGTAGAACACAACAGAGACAAATGAAAAAAATAACTAAGACTCAGCAAAGAAACAGAACGTCTGCCCAAAACTAGAGCTACAAAGAAGGACCAAATGGGAAATTCTGAAACTGTGAAATATAATAACCCCAATTAAAACTCAGGAGGTGGGATCGGTGGCAGAATCAGGGGCAGAGAATCAGTAAACCTGAGGACAGAACAACAGAAATTAACCAATCTGAAGAGCAGAAAAATGGACTGGAGAAAGAATGAAGAAAGCCTTGTGGACGTGTGACACTGTAACAGAAGCTCTCACATTCGTGTTGATGAGCCCCAGAAGGAGAGGAGAAAGAGGGCAGCTGAAAAAGGATTTGGCAAATAATGGCTGAAAACTTCCCAAATATGGCAGAAGACTGAAAGCCACAGATTCAAGATTCACGAACTCATAGGATAAACTCAAAGAAATCCATGCCAAAACACATCATAATTCAACTTCTGAAAATTAAAGAAAAAGTCTTGAAAGCAGACAGAGTAAAATAACACCTCACCTGGAGGGAAAAACACCACACATGACAGTGGATTTCTCATCAGAAACCATGGAGCCAGAAAGGAGTGGCACCACACTTTTCAAAGCTGAAAGAAAAGAACTGTCTTCCCAGAACCCTGTATCTGGTGACAATATCTTTTAGAAATGGAGGGAAAATGAAGACAATCTCAGATGAAGGGAACTAAGAGAATTTGTCACTTTAAACGAATGGCTGAAGGAAGTTCTCCAATAGAAGGGAAATGATATCAGCAGGAATCTCAGACACCAGGAAGGAGGAAAGAACATGGAAAGCAAAAATATGGGTAAAGAAAAGAGACTTTCCTTCTCCCCTGTGGTCTTAAATTATGTCTGATGGTTGCAGCAAATTTATAATTCTAGCTGATATGGTTCTAACGTTACGTGGAGGAAACATTTATAACAACTATATTTTAAATGCAGAGGGTGAAAGGATGTAAAGGGAGGTGTATTTCCACACTTTACTTGAACTGGTAAATGATACCAGGAGACTGGGACAGATATGTGTACATATAAATGTCACACCTAGACAACTACTAAAAAGGCTAAAAACAAAAAAATATATGATAAAAAATACTATATGTAAAAATAGAATTTAAAAATATGGGCTTAAAAACTCACAGGAAGTCAGGTAAAAGCAGAGAAATGAAAAAGAGGACAAACACAAAATACAGAATAAAATGGCAGACTTAAGCCCTAACATATCAATAATTACATTAAATATAAACTATCTAAGTATACCAATCAGAAGACAGATTGGCAGAGTGGATTAAAAAAACAGGACCCTGGGCTGGCCTGGTGATTCAGGTGGCTGGAGTGCCCGGCTCCTAATGCCGAGGTCACCGATTCGATTCCCACACGGGCCAGTGAGCTGCGCCCTCTACAGCTAAGATTGTGAGCAATGGCTCTCCCTAGAGCTGGGCTGCGGTGGGCAGCCGGAGGTCCGCGTGAATGCTGTGTACTGCCGTGGTCTGCCAGGAGCAGCTGGTGGTCAGCGTGAGTGGCTGGCAGCCATCGTGAGTGGCTGTGTGCTGCCGTCGGCTGCTGTGTGTTGCCGTGGGCTACCGTGTGCTGCCAGGAGCAGCTGGTGGCCATCATGAACGGCCAGCAGCTGGGGAGAGCTGCCGTGAGCTGCTGTGAGTGGCCGACCAATGACTGGTGACCAACTGCCTCAGCCGGGGGGCAGAGGGGGAGCGCAAGGCTCATAATACCAGCATGGGAGCTGTGTCCTCAAGCCTGAGAAACAACGGCTTGAACTGGGTTGGGAGGGAGGGTGAGGCGGAAGAACAGAAGGAGAAAAGCAAAAAAAAACAGAACCCAACTATGTGGTTATCTATAAGAAACTCACTTCAAATATAATGATATAGGCAGACTGAAAGTAAAGGGATGGAAAAGATATATTATAAACACAATCAAACAAAACCAGGAGTGGCTACCTAATATTACTGTCAGATAAAGTAGACATCCGAGCAAAGCAAATTACCAGAGTCAGAGAGCGACGTTACATAATAGGTCAACCCACCCAGAAGACACAGCAATCTTAAATGTATATGCACCAAACAACAGAACCACAAAATATGTGAGCCAAAACTTGGTAAGACTAAGAGGATAAATATACAAATCCACAGTTATAGTTGGAGATTTCAACACCGTTCTCTCAAAAACTGACTGAAAATAAAGAAGGACTCAGCAACCATCAACCAACAAGACCTAATGGACGTTTATAGAACACTTTTACCTAAAAACAGTGTCCGTGGAAAATATGCCAAGACAATCAATACACTGGGCCATACAAAAAAATAAGCCCTCAACAAATTTAGCAGAATTGATATCATACATTCTCTGACCACAATGGAATCAAACCAGAAATTAATCACAGAAAGATATAAGAAAAATCTCCAAATTCTTGGAAAGTAAATAAGACACTTCTAAATAATCCATGAGTCAAAGAGACGAAGTCTCAAGGGATATCAAAACATACATAGAACTGAATAAAAATGGAAATACAGCACGTCAAAGTTTGTGGGACAGCTAAAGCAGTGTGAGAGGGAAATTTATAGCAATAAATACATACATTAGAGAAGTTTCTAGTCAGTCATCCAAGCTCCCACCACAAGAACCCAGAAAAAGGAGTTAAAAAAAAACAAAAAAAAAACTGCAAAGAAATCAGAAGTAAGGAAAATAGTAAAGACAAGAGCAGAAATCAATGAATTGAAAACAGGAAAATGAGAGAAAAATCAATGAAACATGGAGCAAGTTCTTTGAAAAGATCAATAGCATTGACAAACCTCTAACAAGACTAACAAAGAAAAAGAGAAGACACAAATTACCAGTATCAGGAATGAAACGGGTATCAACACAGAGACTGCAGACACCAAAAGGACAATAAGGGTATGAATACTGTGGACAACTGTACATACGTGCATTTGACAACTCAGACGAACCATTCCGAGAACAACACAAACTGCCATTACTCACTGAACAGGACACACATAATTTGAATAGATCTATGACTATTAAGGAAATGGAATTCATAAATAAAAACCTTCTGAAAAAGAAACCTCCAAACCCAGATGGTTTTGCTGGAGAATTCTACCAAATGTTTAAAGAAGAATTAACACCAATTCTACACAATCTTTTCTAGAACACAAAGTAGGAAGAAAACTTCTCAACTCATTTTATGAAGCTAGAATTACTATGATATTGAGACAAACAGTTAAGAAAATTACAGACCCATATCCCTCACAAATACAGATGCAAAAAATACATATATAGCTGCAGCAATATATGAAAAGAATTACATACCATGATGAAGTGAAATTCATTCCAGTAACACAAGCTTGGTTCAATATTTGAAAATCAATCAGTGTGACCCACCATACTATCAGGTTAAAGAACAAAAGTCACATGATCACATCAACAGATGCAGAAAAAGTATCTGACAAAATTTAACACCCGCTCATAATTAAAAACTCCCAGAAAAATAGGAACAGAGGCGATCTTCCTCAACTTGACAAACAGCATCTACAAAAAACCCACAGCTGTTCCTACACTTAATGGCCGCTGTCCCTAAGCCCAGGACAAGGAGGGACATCTGTCCTCACTGACTCAGCACAGTCCTGGAAGTGCAGCCAGGTGAAGTTGGCAAGAAAAGAAACGGCACAGACTGGAAAGGAAGAAATCATTGTTCCTGTTTTCAGATGGTATGACTGTCTACATAAAAAAATCCCAAGGAATCTCTAGAATAACTTAGCCAGGTCACAGCATTTCACAAACACAAGTATCACTTGTATTTCTCGATGTAAGTGATGAATACGTGGACATTAAAAAAAGTACTTAGGTGTGAGTCTAACAAAACATGTACGGCCTCTGTATGCTGCAAACGACAGCGAGCTGGTGAAAGAAGCCAGGACTCTGAATAATGGTAGACACGCGCCCGCCACAGTCTGCAGGCAACAAGGTACAGGTGGCGCGTCTCCCCACACTGATCTGTAGGCTCAACACAGCTCCTTCCAAAACCCCAGGAAGGTCTTCTGTAACGGAGACAGCTTAGTCCACAATTTCTATGGGAAGAGAAAAGCCCAAGAACAGCCAAGACAATTCCGAAAAAGGAAGGTAAGTGCAGCAGTTACAGTTGTCAACATAGGGCAACATTGGTGGGGGAGTCCCACAGACTGAGGGAGAGAACAGAGAACCCAGAAACAGGCCCTGGTAGCTGCTTTTTGACAAATGTGCACAAGCAATTCAACGAAGGAAGGACAAACTCTTCAGTTAATGGTGCCAGAGCCATCAGACCTCCACAGGCAACCCCACCCCAAACCCAAACAAACCCCTTCACTTAAACTTCGTATCATATGCAGAAACTAACTCAAAGTGGAGCACACACTTAAATGTAAAATTGAGAACTATAAAACCTTTAGAAAAAACATGTAAGAGAAAATCTTTGGGATCAAGAGCTAAGGAAAGAGCTCTTAGACTTGACACCAAAAGCTCAGTTCATAAAAGGATTCATCAGAATTTAAACCTTGCTCCACAAAACCCCATTAGCCAAAGAAGGAAAGAACCCAAAGGTCCGTCAACAAGCGAAAGGTTAAAACCACTGTGAGCCACCCAGGGCCAGGGATGCTGCTGGAAATAAAGGAATAAACTGTAGGAAACAACCCAGATGAAACGCGGAAATCATGCCAATTGGAAAACGCCAATGACCAACATTAGGCATCGCAATTCCACTTGTCCAACATCCTGGACATGAGTTACAGAAACGGAGCAGAGTGGCTGCCAGGGACTGCAGGGGCGGGGCCGAGGGAAAGTGCTGCTGCTCCAGAAGAGCAGCTGGAAGGGACACACGTTGGTATCAGCACCTGCTATGACGTACTGCAGCTGACGAGCTGTGACCACTGGGGAACTAGCCGAAAGGCACACGGATCTGTTATTTCTGAAAACGGCCCATGAATCTACAGTTATCTCAAAATAGTAAGTTTAATGAAAACCAGAGTTTCACACTTACTAGAAGTAAGGTGGAGGAAAAGAGAACTTCTGAGAGAGGCCTGGCATGGCAGGAAGACTGGCCACAGGTGAGTGACAGCAGGCAGATGACCCCAGCACCCCACTCTGGATTCCTCAGAGGGGCTCTGCCCAGAGCCCAGGGTCCTCAGGGCTCCTTACTTCATTACGTTTTTACTGATACTTCAGCTGTCCCTCAAACACAGGGAGACCAAAAGGGAAATCTTGTCAGAGGAACGTGGGAAGCACAACCTGAGGGAATCCAGAGCCCAGCTAAAGGCCCCTCATGGACGGGGTGCAGCGTGCAGAGCGGTGTGGCCGCGAGCCTGAGCCCACGCCACCGACGAAGCTCAGCGATGCCATGGTGACACACGGGAGGTGACGATGCTCTCAGAACACAAAATGGACGGAAACAAAAATGCATGAGAAGCAGCTCTACCTGATGGTTAATAACTGAATGGCGGGAAAATCATATTTCCAAACAATCAACAAACTTCAGAACACTTGATAGAGTTGTGTCAACTTTCCCCACATTGCATGCTAGGAAAAGTCGCACATCCTGTTCCAGTGACTCCTCAGCTGCAGGAAAGAGAGGCTCAGGGTGTCCATACCTCCTACTGTTAGCATTCGCAGTCGGTCCTGGAAAACGGCAAGGTCTGAGAGCGGGGAGATGGGTGAGCGCGGGAGGAAAAAGACAGGTGAGTTAGTGAGGGCGCCCAACACCCCAGCCCTGCACGTCACGGGAGCACAAACAAGGTCACAAAGACACACACCGAGGGAAGGCAGGGTGGGGATGGTAGGACATGGTTGGAGAGCTACGTGGTAAACAGCTAGGGGGCGGGGAAAGGCCCTGGATGCTCGCTCGGCGGCCACTGGGCAGCGGCGTGAGTGTGCCTCCCCCATCCCAAAAAAGGAGCTGAACCATGGCTGTCCTGCTGTCCCGGGGACTCCAGACCCAGCGCACCTGGACACTTCGGGATGAAAACACTGGGGAAGAGAATGAGACAATGAGAAAGCCTCATTTTTCAGGCACCACTCCTCAGAACTGGGTATCCGGTAGTCTAGACCCTAAAGCTCAAGATTCTGCCGGATTCGAGAGGCAGGCAGGCCCCCATTCCCCATGTCCCCACTCAGAGAACGGAGGTGCAGGCAGGCGCTCAGCTGCCCAGAACACAACCCAAGAGCCCTCCCTCAGCTGGCACTTCAGTGCCGGCCACCACGCCTGGCAGGAAAGGACAACACCTTCTCCTGAGCCATCCTAGTCTGTCTTGCTGGGACGTGAATTGTCCCTTTGTTCAGCGAATTCAGGCCCGCTTGTCACCGGGTAGGCGCTCGGTGATCAGAGAGGGACCATGTTCACGTAACTTCCGCTAGAGCACATGGCTGCAATTGTTTCTTGTTAGTTACTGCTGTCTGGCTAGTCCATAAACTACACTTATCACAGGTATGTGGGCACAGAAACAACAATACACAGAGGGTCTGTACGACCCACAGCTTCAGGCACCCCCTGGGCATCTTGGAGCGTATGTCCGCAGGTAAGAGGGGACACCTGTACTTTTCAGTATTTTAAAAATGTGAATGAAAGACACAGACCGAAAGAGAGTAAAAGAAGACGTTCTGGGTGCCATTCACAGAGCACACAGGGTCCCAGCACCGGAGCATCTGAACACACGTAAGAAAATTCTGTCTGCTAGACACAGACGGGCTGGGGTTTGGCCGCAGTGCCTCCAGGGAAGCAGAGTACGCGAGGGGCAGGCACGTGACCCCAGGCCTGGGCGAGACTCGTCAGTTGGTCAGCTCCTGGGCATCCAGGAGGGAGGACAGCCTGGAGGAGGCATGCCCACCCTGCCTTAGCTCGGCCCTCGAGTCCCTTAGGGACCTTCAGCAGCCAGTAACGGCTACCTAACTGCTTTGTGCGCAGCAGGCCAGCGGAGACCAAGACCGGAAAGCTGACCAGGAAGCAGCTCTATTTTGAGCTGGCTTTTCCAGCCATGAGGGGCTTCAGGAGGGGGTGGGAGACTTCACCCCCGCTGTGCTGAGCCAACTCACTTAAGGAGTGAAAATGTTGTTAAAATTCGGGCTTTTAAATCGGCATTTAACTATTTAACTCAAGTTCATTTCCCAAGACTGATATTTGCAAACACTGTAAACAGGAGATGACACTTTATGCTTTCCTCCCTCTCATAGAATTTGTTTCCAGTCCTCCTTTAATTATGTGTAAATCTCAATCATTCTGTCATTGCGAGAAGCCACAGACGATGGCATCTTTAAGTTGGAACCTAACGCAAATGTTGCACTTGAAAGAGAAAAGGAAACTGAGGGCAGGAGTTAAACGGAGCTTTCGCCAGGTCCCAGACCAGTCAAGGGCAGCTCAGCTCAGACCAGAAGCCAGATGCCCCTCACCCCACCCCCACAAAGCCAGCTGGAGGCTGGCATAGGACCCTAGGCCGGAGCCAGACCATGGTCCACCTGCAGTCAGCTGGATTCAGCTAAGACGGCCACAGGAAGCACTGTCTGGACCTTTGCATCAAGAGCCCCACCCTGACCCTTCTTTAGGGCCACCAGGGGGCCAGTGCAATGTGTGCCCTGGGGTCTCACACTGGAGCTGCCAACTCTCCTCCAGGAAGTGGGATGGATGGGACAACCTGGCCCCTGGAACCTGGTCCCCAACATAACACATCTTGGGAAAAGACACCCATGCCTAGCAATTACCCGCACGATTATGGCACACAACCCACACCCAGCTGGGAAACTGTTCTAACTAATTATAAAATTCTAACTAAAGGTACCACCAAGCCCACCACCTCTACAATCTGGCTGCTGCATTCACAGAAGTCCCGCCTGTGCCAGGTCCCAAGTCTCCCGGTGCGTCCCCGAAGCTGCGGGGATAATTTGAGACGTCAGCATAGGGACCTTAGGCCAGCACTTCCCAGCCTTCTCAAAATTGGTCAGGAAAAGTCAAGAATGCAGCAGAAACGATTTCACCCATTCCACTTTCTTTAAGGAGTTCTGAGTGGACAACAGCTTGCTAGCACCGCAGACCGGCTCCTACCCCCACCAACGCAGCCCTCCAACGAAAGTGCTCGCGATGGCGGGCGTGAATGTCACTTGAGCCTCAGTGCCCCATAGAGAATGAGAAATGGAGCTGCACCCACAGAGAGGGGTGGGCAGCCCCAGGGAACCCTGAAGGGAAGGCAAGCTTGGGAAGGTGGCGGGGTGACGGGACAGCTTGCGGCCACTCGCACACTGTGACACGGGGTCCTGGCCACCAACTCCTGTGTGATCTGGGCTAATACTCCATCGCTCCTCTGTTTCTGGCTATCTACAGGTGTCCAGCAGCCACCATGTCAGAAGGCTGAATAATCACACTAGCTCAGCCCTCCCGGGGCGAGTGAGCTCCAGGCCCCATTCTGAGGATGTATTTAATTCCGACACCACCTGGTGGACAGCTGAGGACATGGAGGTACACAGCCAGTCCTGGCAGAGCCAGGCTGCAGTTTGGATGACACGGGGTGTGAAAGCGCTCGGGGAGCTGCCCAAGGGTCAGCTCCCACATATGTCAGCAGTGAGACAAATCAAGGTTAATTTCCCTAGGCACGCAAACGTACTGGGCTTACACTATTTCCAGTTTTTCCACCTGAAGGAAGAATTTATCATGACTTTTACGTCACACAATTTAAAATTCCCAAGGTGAAAACGCACTTTTCTCCGACAAAGGGAGGGCTGCCCCCCCACTTTCTCCAAGTGCTTCTGAAGGGCTCCTGGCCAGAGGAGGGATTCTTCCTCCAAGGAGCACAGTACACTCTGGGGCCACTGCTGTGTCCCCAGGTTTATAATGCTCACCCTCCCTGTGAGAAGCACAGACACTTGGGACGCCATTCCCGAGGCGGATGCAACGCAAGTCGAGACAGCCTAGAAAGAACTAGAAGGGACGACACAGGCCCTGCCTCTGCCTCTGACGAGAGCTGTGTGCTGAGGAACTGGGCAGTGTCTGCCGAACTGACTTCTCCCCTTCACAGACTCATCGTCTATGCCCTTCAGCTGCAGCTCTGCCCTGACCTGACCTGTCTCAAGTGGGACAGAGGACAGCTCCGAGCTCCCCAGGCTGTTCTAATGGGACGACAACCACCAAAAAACGTGCACGTAGATACCAAGAAGCTGGCACCCAGGGATGCCACTGGGGGAGCAGGCCCCCACCTACAGATACTGTCCCTTCTTGTTCTGGTTGGATGCTCGGCCATGTCAGACACGGCCCAGGCCCCCCGAAGCACCGACAAGGGACCCCTGCGGGGTGTGGGCCAGGCCCCTCTCGGGGAGGACTCACGGTGCGCGAGGATACAGGAGTGACGAGCACAGGCTGTGTCAGGCCGGATGTCGCAAGGCTACGTGTGAGGAGCCTCCAAATCCAGACGCCGCAGAGAGAAGGCTGCCCCTGGGAGCAGAGCTGGCACCACTGACTAAAGCAGCAGGACTCAACACACGCCCCGCCTACAACCTGAACTGGCCGGTCCAGTCACGTTCTGGGGGCTTCTCTAAGCTTTCCTCCTGAGACGACTGCAGCACAAGGAGAGTGGGGGAGACCACACGCCCACCGTCCACCGAAGAGCAGACAGGGCAGCGCAGACCGTGAACGCCGATGCTAGAGCCTGTGCTGTCTGAGACCAGCTGTACCTGCCTTGTGCCTGGCTTCCCAGGCCGTCACGTGGCCGAGCCCACAGGCGCACCTGGGCCCTGCAGAGCATGAGACCGTCACGCAGAGGAGGCGAGCCCCGTCCCCTCACAAGGAGCAGAGTTAGGCAGGGCGGTAATCAGGGCTTTCATTCGCATGCAGTGTCTCGGGAAAGCGGCCCATTTCAGAGTTAGCCACGTCATCATTCTGTGGTACAGGTTAGCAGCACGGTGACTAGAGCAGATTAACTGGAGGAAGCGGCTGCGGTGTGAGCCCAGCCACGCCCTGCACGTGACAGCGGAGGGGTGCGCGTGAGCGGGACGGCCGCCGCACGCCACACGTGCCCCTACGCACCGGGGACGCCTTCCAAAGTTTCCTGAGTGTGATCACCGGCATTTAAGAATTGAGACACCCAGTGCACAGCTCGCTCTGGAACTCGCCGTGTGTCAGAGCGGACAGACGTGGCAGCGGGCAGAGCAGCACTGTACTGAGCTCTGGGACCCGAAAGCAAACGAGCGAGTCCCGGGATTATCTTCTGACCCACCTGCCCAGGGGGGTCATCTTTTCCTGTGTCACAACCTTTTCTGCCCCAAATTTCACTTTCCAATTTGGAGACTGAGACAGTAGAGCTCATACCATCTGGCTGAAAAGCTGGGATGAGAATAACTTGCCCAAAACACACTAAGGCTGGCTGCATTACCAATCAATTTCAAGTGATCAGATCGAAGGAAACTTAAGAGTCTTTCCCTTCCGCCTGTGGACGTCCTGGCTACCACAAGCTGGGACACAGAGAGGAGCTAAGCAGCGCGGCGCTGACCGCTCCCAGGCCCTCACCAAGTTTGTCTGTGGATGAGATAATGTCAGCGGGCACGGACGAGTCCAGATCAGCATCCAAAATTCCCAGGGGGTCCAGCTGTGCTACATGGTGCCCTCGTATCTACGAAAGGGCCAGCGATGGAGAGGGAAGGACACACACAAAAGGACAGGAGAAAAAAAAGAGGGAAGGGGTAAAAAAAAGTAAAATTACATTAAAATTAGTGTTTACAGATTAATTCTCACCCACGTTTGAAGAAACAGTTACTGGAGCATCATCAAAATTTACACAACTAATTCCGAGAGGATCAAGTTTTGCAATGTGGTGACCCCTGACCTGGAAGCAATAACACAAGCAGTCATTAAGCAGGGCTCGCCAGCTGTGGGACAAAGTTACACGTGGTCAAACCTCCCGACAGCACCAATGAGCCCAGAGACAATGTTAACCTCCAATCGTCGGCTTGAAAAGCACGATTGGGCACAAACACACTTTCATAAAAAGGGACAAACTCCTCAGCTTGGGAGACACTTGGTTATCTAAAGAGACCCATGGGCTGGGGTCCTTACAGTGTCCCCGGATAAACAGGAATGGGCTCTGCCGAGCACTGTCACCCCTGTGCTGCCTACTCAGCTTAGAACAGGACGAGGCCCCAAGGAAGAAGGGGCGGCTAGTGCAGGGCAGGCACAGAGCAGTGTGAGGTGACCCGGGACCCGCCCGCCCCGCCCCTGCAGAGGCCGCAGGCTTAGGGCAGGTGTCAGACAAAGGGGAGCTATGACAGGGACTCTGGCATCTGACCTGAACTGTCTGAAAAACAAAAGGAGGAAGAGACCCTTTCTGAGTGTGTTTCCTGAAGTCCTGGATACTTTCCCATCTCCTGCTGGCATGTAAGAGGGAGTGGCCGTGGTGTGCCCACAGAAGTGCCCACTGTGGGCGGCACGTTAGAGCGAGGCCGTGCTGTCCTGACAATGTGGCACCTGCACTGAGGTCAGAGGACGCCCGACGTGCTGCAGAGACTGGGCCCGGAGTCCCCTCCCCAGGGGGATTCCTCCTCTTTGGAGCCACTAGCGACCAGGTGCTGAGGTCTGAGGCCCAGGCTCCCCCCATGCCAGGCGGCTCTCCTGGGACAGGTTCCTAAGCTCCGACAAAGGCCCGGGGACCAGGTCTGCCCCCTCCCCCACAGTGGGGCTGACTGTGAACAGGAGCGATGATGACCCTCCCTCACCGGTCTCTCCTTGGTCTGGGGGCTCTGCTGTCCCCCAACTCCACAGGTTCATTTCCTCCTGTCCTATTGGGCGCTAGCCACTGACACAGGGACAGCACCTCCCGGAGTGGCACATGCCTCCAGACACTGGCACTCCCTGCTACCAGGCACTGACAGTGTCTCCCTGTGCGAAATCTTCCCCGCCGTCTTATGGAAAGAAACGGGGAGCTGTTTCCAGGGCTGGTGCTAAGGCCAGAGGGTTTGCTCAGGCGGAGAGGTGGTCCTGGCTGCTTTCCTTTCAGCACATCCCGTTCTGCAGGCCCAGCCCCCCAGCAGCCCCACGGTACCTGGTAGGCCCTCTGCAGGCCCAGGCCCCGGCAGCGCCCGCCGTACCTGGTAGGCTCTCTGCAGGCCCAGGCCCCCCGCAGCCCCGCCGTACCTGGTAGGCTCTCTGCAGGCCCAGGCCCCGGCAGCGCCCGCCGTACCTGGTAGGCCCTGATGAGCGACTGCACCGCCAGGTGGTCCTCCACCAGCTTGTCCACATTGGTCTGTGCCTCCACCAGGGGCTGCGCGCGGGCCGTGGAAAACAGGGCGCCCGGGCTCAGGGGGAGCGGGCTCTGGTAGGCGGTGCCTGGGGGCGCCCCAGCATTGGTGTTCCGGAAAAAGATGTCCCATGACTGAAGAAAAGGAACACACGTGTCACTCCACTGCTCACCAAGGGCATCGCACTCATTCTCAGCCAAAAAAGAACTGTTCTTGGCAGGCAAGCCACGTCCTGGTTACACTCGTCTCCCGGCAGGCTGGTTGGTGGCCTCCCCCTGCTCTGGTGAGCTGCCTCAACCCCCCAAGGGCAGGTCTCACGGAGGCTGGCCCTGCTGCCCTCAGGCCCTCGGGACGAGCCCAAGCCAGATGCCCTGTGGCTGCCCTTCCATCAAAACCCCCAAGGCCCGAGGCAGCCCAGAGGCCTTCCCACCCAGGCTGTCATCTGCAGCGCCCTCGGTCTTCAAAGCCCTGACACACCGCCTGCCTGCCGAGGGCTCTCTCCAGACCTGAGGCTCGGCACAGCCCTGGGGGGGGTGGGGGCCAGGCCGCCTTGCTCATGCCTTACTCCCCAGACACAAAAGCAGGACTTTGCATAAGAGGCAGCCCAGGGCTCTCCCTTCGGGAGCTAAGGGCTCAGGGAGTGCGGGCAGAGGAACTTTGAATCTGAGCTCTGACATCTTGGTGAGTTCCCTACCTTTCTGGGCTCAGTTTTTTCATCTGTAAGGTGAGAACAAAAACCCGTACTCCCCACAGGTCTGCTGAAAAGCCTGAACCGCGTACTTGAGCGCTCAGCACGCAGCCTGCCGGCAGTAACAGCCTGGTCAGCACCTCTCAGTGCTCACGGAACCGACCCGTTGACTTCTGCTTCTATGTTCAGTTATTTCACAGTTGAACAATTCAATTGATAATCTGTGTAGATACTGTGCATTACAATAATTTATTCATCTCATACAAAGGTATGAGTTTTTGAAAAAATATATTGGAGATCAGAGAAACTAAGACTTAATAAAATTCCACTAAAACAAAACAAAACACCCAACCTGTTAAAAATCAGGAAGTTTGGGAACATGAAAACACAGCCTTTCTTCTCTGCCACTGATTTTCTAGAGTCTACGATTGCCCCGTCAGTACACTCTGATCAGACTAGTTGGAGAGTCTGGAGAGAAACATCACCAGATTGCGCGCCACCAACATGCTGTCCAGATGTGCTCCCCTGCAGCTTGGCAGGGGCTCAGTGGGTCTCCTGTGTTGGGACAGGACACATGTACACCGGGCGTCCCCAGGAGACCAATGCCTGCTGCTCCCAACCACAAACTAGAAACCTCGCTGTGACCGGGCCGTCCACCTCACAAAGGGCAGTGTGGCCTCTCGCTGAAACTGTTTCTAGGGGAGCTCTGCGGAATGTTTAAAGCATCCTCCAGCAAGAACGCGTCCCCCTGCATCCAGGAACTGCATTAACAAACCCAAGCCCGGGTGAGAGTGGGGACCACACAACACAGAAATGCACTAAACAGCAGAGGAACACACTTTCTAGGTGACTTACAGCTTCATACCGATTTATTAAGGTGTTTTAACAAATCACACTCCTCAAGGTCTCCTGTTGTCGCCCTTCTGGTGGATTGTCAGTGTGCCAACTGAGATGGGCTCTCCCTGGACCTGCCCCGACGCCAACTGTTAAGGACCTCACGCCCCGGGCGCCCCTCTGCACCAGGACTTAGAACCTCGAGGCATTCATTCTCTCAGCCTCCCCTCAAGCCACTTTCCACCAACACTGGCTGAGCCCTGCTCCACTGCACACAAGGCCACCAGGGAGAGAAACTGACGACTCGTGACAGGAAGGACAGGCTACCTCAGTGTACCCTCCCGGGTGAGGTTAGGCCCCTGCTTAGCATACACCTGGTTCATGCCAGCGACATCAACGCTGACACACTTCCTGCAGCTTTTCCAGCAGCCCAAGCACGCTTCCTGGCTTCTGCCCCGGCATCCACTAATTGAGAGCCCGGCCTGCAGGGAGCCCCTCCAGTATGGCGGCTGGTGGGGCAGGAGTAGCCCAGCCTCACACAGCAAGGACCGACAGCAAGCTGCCCCTGCCACGTCAAACCTAGTCAGCTTTCTTCTCTACCCCAAACTAGCTCCAGCGCTGGCGTCCCCACCCTCCCATGTCCACACCAAGTCCTGCTCTGGACACACACCCTGGGGTTGGGCATGACCTTAAAACCAAGTAGCCATGGCGGCAGTGCCCACGACGTAGACTTTCTTCGAGCCCATGGCCAACGCTGAGGACAGGTCCAGAAACACAGGGGCAGTTGCCCAACAGCGAGAGCTCGGGTCAGGGTCCCTGCCGGACAGTGGCCTTGCGTCCTGATGGCACCAGCTGCTTATGGACCCAGAGCCAAAAGGCAAAGCAAAAATCACAACCTGTCCTCTCTCCAGAGAAACCAGCTCTGAGTAACAAGAGCAGCAGGTGCCTCCCTCATGGCTCTGAGCCCGGGAGTGCCAACCTCACCCTCCCAGGAGCTGCAGGATGGACACACAGCGCCACCAGGCAGGGACCCTGACCAGGGAGAGCGAATCTGGCAGTGACCCTCACAGAAACAGCGCCTCTCACCAAAGCTAGGGAACAATGACATGGAAAGAATTTCCAGGGCTGATGCCTGAGGGCACAGGGCCCTTTCAGCCCAGGCCCTGGGAGGGCAAGAGGTGCCACCGGGCCTCCTCTCTCTGAGCTTCTCTGGTGCTTGGGATAAAACTCCCGGTGATTTTTAATTGGCCGAGGACAACTGCACAGGGGCCCTCCTGCTTGAGCTGGAGGCAAACGGAACACTGGTTCATACGGGTACTCCAGGGAGCTGGGACCCACTGGGACAGAACTCGCCCCTGCCTTTCCTGCAGTTCATCCCCAGCGCACACACCCTCACGTGGCCCTCCCTTGCATGTCCTGGGCTAGCAGGTGTGGCCCTGCCTGGCCCAGCCCAGCCCTCAGACGAGGAGACCACACTAATGACAGCAAGCCCCCTGACCTGAAAGGTTTCCACATTTCAGTGACAGAAAGCTCTGGACTGTACACACCTGGCAAAACCCATGCACTGCAACTTTAAACGGTTATATCAAGGCCAGACCTGGGCTTTTGTGCGGGGTGGGTGCCTTCTGCGTCACACAGGGCCGGGCTGGTGGCATTCCTCCTCCAAGAGTGCAAGTGGGACACAGGCACATTGAACTGCCCAACTGCCATGTCGCACGACTAACTCAGTAAGGAAACTGTCCCCCTTGGCCTTCGACAGTCTGACACGCAGACACTCCGTCCTCTGCCCGCCAGAGCGGGAGGAGTTGGGACCTCGGCCCGAGTAGGTCAGCTCCCCCTCCCGGCAGGGACACAGGTGCCAGGATGCTCTCAGCACACGTGAGTCGTGTCCCCAGACGTGCGCAGAATGCATTGCATGAAGAGGTGACAGGGACTCAAAGGCTTCCTTCCACAATACTACTGGGGCTGCCTCTGCGCGGTGTGCTCTGCAGTCTGGGGACAGAAAAGGTCCTCGACAAGCTTGTGGCTCTCGGGAACAACAGGACAGACCAGGGGATGTGTGATTTCACAGCAGGTGCCAGTGCTGAGAAGTGAGGAGTGGTGGGTGTGAGGCCACATGGAGGGCACGTGGGTGAGCTGGCAGACAAGGCTGGGAGGGGGCTGGGACCATGTGGTGCTAGGGGCAGTGGTGCCAGGCGGGATGCCAGGGGTGGTTGTGCCAGGTGGGGTGCCAAGGGTGGTTGTGCCAGGGGCGGTGGTGCCAACGGGCTGTCTGGCATGGTATCAGCTGTATGAACCCGGAGTGCCCAGAGTCCAGAGACTGGACCCCACCTCAGAGAAGTGCTGACCTTGGTAGGTGTGGTATTGCTAACCAGGGAATGTAGGTGTGAGCGGTTCAGTGTGAAACAAATGGACTTTGCCTATTTATTGTCACCAGATCACAAGAGTCTCAGTGCCAAGTCTCCTGGTTGTGGGTTCCCATCAAAGACCGTTCACGGAGGACTCCAGTTTCGGAGGGTGGCAAACACTCCTCCTGGCGCCCCTCACCTGCCCTAAGGCCAGCACGAGTGCCATCTGACATGCACCACTGAGCCGCCCCTGCAGGCTGGGTGAGACCAGGAAGTCACGTGCGCTATGTGCCTGGTCCCTCGCCTGCAGAGGCAGGAGGACACCGCACCAGCACAGCTCTTCACACTTTCAGAAGCACCTGTCCAGCACTCGTCTTTCCCACGAAGGGGACGATCAGAGCTTCACCTGGGTTACTACCATGCAGTCCAGCTGCCAAATTCCACAACTCTGGGTTCTGACTGGCTGGACCATTTCCTCTTGTCCAAAGTCCCTCCCAATGCCACTCCTGAGGCTGCCCTGCTGTCCTCACCCCAGCAAGAAGCAGAGTCCTGCTCACGCACACCCTGATCACCCGATGGCCATCCAAGAATGGACCAAATCCCAGGTTCAAAGAGCATCACACAGTGACAAACTAATGACTGCCGGTCCACTCCAGAGCCCAGCACCGTCACAGCCACACTAAGTTCTGACACTAACGATGCTTTCTAGCTGCTAAAAACACAGAACTTGGCAACGTGTCGCCAAGGAAAGCCAATGCAAGCCATCTGAAACAAGGGTTTGGCCAGGTGAGGCCGTGTATTCAGTGCACAGGCATGGCTCCCTGAGCCAAGGATGGTCCCCAGTGACGCGCTGGCCGCAGGTGCCTGTCTGGCCAGCACTTGCACAGGGGCTCTTGCAGCTTAGAAAGTGCTGGCAAGTTGTGCACGAGGTCCTAAGTGCCAGTCCCTGTGACACGGCCCGGCTCCGGCCAGCAGGGAAGGCTGCCCCGCGCGGTCCCTACTCCCTGATGTGCCCTCTGTGCCCTGCACCTTTCCTAAAAACACTGTGTCACTGCCCTGACCGTCCTACCAGGAGGCCTGTGGTAGATGCCCACCCCCACAGAATGCACGTGCTGCCTTTCAGACCCCCCCGCCACCACACGGGTGCACCCAGACCCAGCTCAGAGCCCACCACCGCATCCACGAGGCACTGGATTGGTCTGCCTGACTGTCACCCTGGCACTGTTCATTCTGGAAGCAGTTAAAAGCGGGTGTCCTGCCTGGGTATTCCCCTGTCACGGAAACCAATCGGTCTGTGCTGATTAGAGCGGTGCCGTCCTTCCAACCCACAAGCAGTACGCTGGGAGGGCATCACCAAACACCCAGTAGCTTCTTGGTACTGTGTGCAAGCCGAGTTTCAATGAACAGTGATGTCAGCAAAGGGACGCTGCCTCGGCTCCGCCCCATGGGACCTACTGAGTGCAGGACACTCCCTGGTCTCTGCCGGGAGGTGGCGGCCCCATCATCCCAGGCCCCTCCCACACCTCCCACAGCACAGCTGAGCCCTGTGGCATCTAAGGCCTGAGCCTCTCTGCCCCTCCCCCCAGAAGGCACGGAAGGCAGCACGGCCCAGTGGCCTGTGGCACCAGGCGCCACACGTGAGGGGCCTGTGGAGTGGCTCTCACTGCAGCTGGTCCATCCATCCCGCCCGACGCCCGTCAGGCTCTCTGCATTTAGCTGTTGTTGAGCCTGTGGTCCCTGGCCCTGCCTGCAGCCACCTCCTGGCAGCCACTCGACAGTCCACCAAAGCCATCCTGAGTGCAGACTGTCCACACAGGTGAGGGCTCGGCTTCATGCGTCCCTAAGTGTGCAAACACACACCCTTTCCGGGAAAAACACTGCGCTGACAGTTGGGGAAGGCCCTGTCAGGAGGTCTCTGCAGCTGAGGCTCCTCCCGACGAAGGAAGCTCAGTGTCATCCCACTGAGATCCCACCAGGTACACGTGTGTCCCACCCGAGGCCAGAGCACAGCTGGAGTGACCCTCGGTGAAGCCGCGGCAGTGTCAGCTACAGAGGGAAAGGCACGTCACACATCCTGTGCTGGGGACGAGCTGTGCCTGCTGTCCCCCACTTGTCATGTTCACTCACAGGAAATGACAGCTTGTGTTTCAGGAGCATGGCCAGCAGCAGAGCTGCCAGGGGGAGGACAGCGTGGCCGAGCTCCAGGAGGCAGGACTGAGTCCAGGACGTCTGCCCGAGTGGCAGGCTAGACGGCAGCGGCTGCTACACCCTGACAAGAGATGGATGCAGCGAACAAGGAGAGCAAGAGGCTTCCAGAAGTGGCAGAGGGCAGTGCAGGACAGAGGGCCCTCCCAGCTCGCGGCCAGGCCTGTGGGGGCACCTGGTCCTCTACACAGTCCTCCAGCCGTGTTTGTCCTCAACGCCAAGGGTACTGTGGCTCGGACTCTACGCGGTTGTCGGACAGAAATAAAGATGCTGCATGTGACTTGTCCCCAACATGGCCGAGACCCTAATGGGGGGGGGGGGCTGCCCTGGCTGCAGATTCCTGCCAGGTCAGGGAGTCGCTGGCTTGACAAGGTGTTTAAGCCTGGAGGACGCGTGGTAGGGGGTGGGGAAGGACCGGGCAGCAGGCAGGGGCTGCAGCTCTCAACAGCCGCAGTACTTGACCACAAATATAATGTCCACAATTCAACGTTTACAAATCAAACTTTTCGGGTGGCTGGTTAGCTCAGCTGGTTAGAGCGTGGTGCTAATAACACCAATGTTGTCGGTTCGGTCGCCACATGGGCCACTGTGAGCTGTGCCCTCCTTAAAAAATGAAATAAAAGTTTTCTTTAAAAACCGGGATATAACAATCAGCTATAAACCGTACAACCAAATGTGAAAAGGCAGCTTTAAGATAATCACAAAGGTTTGACTAATCCCCAAAAAGCAACCAGCACAGTCAGCTTTATTTGTGAAACAAGGAAATAAAGGGTTATCTCTACCAAAAAAAAAAAAAGATAATCACAAGTACCGATTACAGTAGAGGACGGCCTGTTCATTTTGTTAATTTCTCGTTAAGAAAACGCTCTACTAGCTGGAGCTGTGCCCGGACGTTCACGGCAAGAAGACACAGGTCTATGACCTGCCTTCATGAGCTCCTTCTACACAGACCAACAACCGGAAAAGCGAGTGTGGAGAGCAGCTCTTTAGAGCCTGCAAACTGCACAGAGCTGCCCATGGCGGGCGATGGCTCTCCTCACGGATGCTCGCTTTGCACTTCTCTCTACCATAAATTTGGAAACATCACAAAAAGTTTAAAAACTAACGATAGGAAAGCAGAGAGAAGAAGGGCGGGAGGGGGAGACGCTAAGTTTGTTCTGTTTCTGCCGGACTCGGAGAAGTTCGTGCTGGCTGTTCCCCAGGTGCTCTGGGGACGGAGGGAGACAGCGACCAGTCAGCACAGGGAGCCCAGCCCATCTCGACGCACACACGGGACGTCAGAAGGACACTCAACCTGACTCTCCAGATCTAATTCAGTACCTTGACCTGAACTACATGTTCTACAGCCAAATGCGGCCTTCTTAGTCAAGCCAGCCATTCCTAAGGCCTTCCTCCCTGGTCCCAGATGCCTCTGAAAATCTGAACAAAGGTCTGTGTCATGTCCCTTGGAACATGAGCCCTGGCAGGCCCAAGGCGAGGCACTCAGCCCCACTGTGCTGATGGGGGGGGGTTGGGGTGGGTGGGTGACTGCTGCCCACGCACTGCTTTACGCCACCCTGGCCCTCCCCCTCAAGAAGGTCTGTGTGCCCTGGAGAACCCCAGCAACAGAAGCCATTGCATAAAACGTGGCTGGAAGACGCTAATACGCGTGCCCTCACTGAACTGCAAAGTCCCTTTCTGAGATCCTCCACCCACTCCCACCTTAGAATCTCATGACGAGGTGCCCACGCTGACCCTCAGAGCCCAGGGACCTGACCTCCACCCTGGATTCTCCCCCTGCAGACCTCCCACTGTGCTGTCCCACCCTGGGGACGATGGCCACCGTGACTGCCCCCCGCCCCCCCAGCCCAAGGAGCCCTCAGGGCCTGCCCCGATGCCACGTAGTAAAAATACTTTTCAAAAAATAGGCAGAGCACAGAGGATTTTTAGGGCAGTGAAACTTCTCTGTGTCGTGGTCCAGTGCGGAGCACTTGTCACTATACATTTGACCCAAACCAGGGCACACACAACACCAAGCATGAACCCCGCTACAGACTATGGACTCTGGGTGACAATGACGTGTCTGTGCAGGTTCATCAACCGTAGCAAAAGTCATGACTCTGGTGGGGGTGGTGATGGGGGGCTGCATGTGGGAGGGGCTGTGGGAACTCTGTGCCTTCCTCTCGATTTTGCTGTGGACCTAAAACTGCTCTAAAGAATGAGTTTTTAAAATAATAATAATCGTAATGATATCAACACAAACATTACTAACGCCAATAACAAGGTACCTCAGGAATGGAAAAAAGGCTTTTCAAGGAGAATCACGCCCTTACACATCACTGCTGTAGGGTCAAGTCCCCATGAAAACCTCCCAAAGGCTCTGCAGGAGCCGCGGAGCTGGTCTGGCCCTTTCCAGGTTCCACCCACAGAACCACGGGACCGTCTCCACCGTCCTGAAAGCAGATTGTTCCCTCGTGTCCACCCAGATGTTTTCCTCTCTGAAACCAGCTGTAACTTCCGAAGACCTGCTTGGCTCCACACACAGGGCAGGTGTGGAGGAAGGAAAGCACAAGCCTGAGCACCAGCTAAGAGTCTGCTCCCAAGACCCCTGGGCTGAGTTACTCCAGAGACAAGCTTGCAACCACTGTCACCAGACACCTGCAGCCTGCACAGCACAAAAGGGCCGTTTGCACGGGCACGTCCTGCTCTGCAGTCCCATTTACAGCCCAGGAAAGACTCCAGAGGTCCCCTTGCTCAGGTGGCCATGGGCTCCATGCCCCCTCTGCTGAGCAATGAGGTTCGGGCCAAGAGGTGGCGCTGCGGACGAGACCCGCTGTGTCTCCAGCAGTCACGCGGGAGCATCGTATCTTAAATGTCACCAACACCTCAGGGTAAAGCTTATCCTCGGGGCCCAATGGAGAACCCACAATTCGCAAGGAAGGAAAAGATCAAACCAACAGTGACGACGCATCTCTGTGCCGACCCCTGCCATGTCCCACGCCTTGCCAGCAGGGGCGAGGAGCCTGGGCGGCTCGGGTACCCCCGCCAGCTCCCACACTGGGCCAGCTGCCTGGCATGGAAACCAACAGTAGTCATCCAAACCCACAACTATCCACTGGCCAAATGCTGAGGCCTGCCACCAGGGTGTCCTGCACTAAGCACGTCAGACGAGAGGCGCTCAGCCGGCAGCGCCTTCCAGGTGAAGACGGCAGAAGGGAGCCTCCGTGCAGTTTTCTCTCGAGTACAGAACAACAGGAGACTGCGGTGGGCACTGAGTGACACCAGTATCACACGAGGTCTCGGACGCTGGCTGGAGGAGGGTCCCCAGGCTGGTCCATGCTGGGGCTTCCTTTCTTCGCATCCCCACCCTCCAGCAGCCTTGCTGAGGTCCTGGAAGTGGTGCAAGCGCTTCTTCAGGTCCTGGTGGGTTAGTGGCCGCCGTTCCAGGGAGTGGTGCGTGTTGGCCTGGCGGCCGCCTGCCTGGGGCCACACACAGAGGACGGCGCTCCTGAGAGCCTTACCTTGTGAACGCTCTTGGGGTTCTCCAGCCAGGCGTAGTACATCTCCTCCACGTAGTTGGAGCTCGTCCCACTCAGGAAGGGCTCTGCGGCCACTGGCGCTGTGTAGCACCGGATGTGCCCAAACGTCCTAGAGGCCGCTACTCTGTTCCAGGAAAACGTCCTAACAGTCTGGGAGGCTGTCAGTGGCCTCAATGTGGCCGCACAAGTCCTTAAGTGAAACATTCTTGTCCAGAAGTTCCTCACAGCCGCCTGCACAGAAAAGAAGATGGGTTAGAGTTTCAGCAGACAGGACTCCTGGGAAAAGCCGCAGGCTCGACTGGGGGACAGACTCCACGTGCAGGTGCGGCAGGTGGCCTGCTCCGGTGTCTCCATTCACAGCCCGAGGACACGGCTAAGTGAAGTCTGAGGGGCACACCCCACTGCACAGTGCAGACACGGGACGTGCTCTGAGTTCACACACCATGTAAAACAACCAGGAAAGGAACAAGGACAGACCGATTACGGATTAGACCAGGACTAACTGGAAAACGAGATTCTCTCCTCCACCCGGAAACTACTGAGTGCCTGCTGGGCTCATGGTGTTCTGGAGAAACAGAGAAGTTGGGGAAAATTCTCCAATAATTTATCTTTGAGCAGAAGAGAAAGAACATTTTAACAAAACCACAGAGAGCAGCGAGCGCCTGAGGCACAGAGTGCTAGCAGAACTCATGGGAGCGAAGGCGCAACCACCAAGGGAAGCTGGGAGGTGGTGGGGTGGGGATGGGGGGTGTTTGCAGGGCTGAAGGGAGGGCTCAGGAAGCAGAAAGACAGAGTGAGAAAGTGGAAGGAGCACGGGGACACGCAGGAGGAGTGTGGGGTGGGGACAGAGACGAGGGCCAGAGGGAAAGCATTCCTGCAGGTAGGAAGGACACGCTCAGCCCTCCTACCTACGCACTCTGGGCAGCAACCTGACATGCTGGACTCTCCATGAGCCCACAAACCCCTCCATCCTACAGAGCACCCCTGAGTTTCTGCTTATGTCCCTCCAAGGTCACAGGGCCAGCAAGAGCACAGCCAGGCTCCCAGCCCAGGCTTCCTGACAGCAAAGTCCCTGTTCTCCCCAGCCCTTCAGTGATGGCACCCCCAGGCTGGAGAGGGAGAGAGAGGGAGAGGTCAGGGCTTAAGGGGAGGACAGCTTGGCTGAGACAGAGAGAGAGAGAGAGAGAGAGAGAGAGAGAGAGAGAGAGAGAGAGACAGAGCGCGCGCCTATGCCTGAGCGAGGAGATGGGATGGATAAACCTATTGCTTCTGATCTGAATGGACCCTGCACTTGAGGTCATAATTCTACGTAATCTAACTTATAACTCTAAGAAAAGGAGCCATTTCATAAAAGCTGATTGCCCTCCGCACCATGCGAGTTTATTCGAACTGTTCCCAGGAGGTCTGGAGCCACTTCCAACAATCCGGATTGCCTCTGGGCAGGGACCCTGTCAGGAAGGGACACAGCAAGAGGGGCCCTGGGAGGGGAGGGGTGCCCAGGCAGGGGCTCTGGCTCACCATGGCCCTCTGCAGGATGCGGGCACCCAGGAATCTGCCTCGAAGCAAGCGGCCACCTGCACACCTACCTGGACGAGGTCCAAGCCGAGGCCTGTTGGCAATTACAGAAATGCACGTGCGTGCACTGTCCTCTCCACTGTAAGACCCTGCCTCTCGGCCTGAGATGATGAGAGTACGCACACGGGACAGTCACCAGCAGCGCATCTGGCTGCTCTGCTGCTCAGAAAACACAGGTCGGCACAAGGGAAACACAGGACGGGTGCTGTCAAAACAAGCTAAGCCACAAACACAGACTTGCTCCTTCGCAGTTAGCCTTCGGCTCTCGCTACAGAAGGCAAACCTGGCCCCTGTGGTTTTCGTACCTTAAAAGCCAAAGTTTCAGGTTACTTCAGTAGTTCTCCCTATGTCCACCTACACTTCAACTTGTCCCACAAGCAAATTGAAGGCAAACAAAGGGCCACCAACCCCTGCTACTGCTTTCAGCGCTGCCTTTGTATTATTCAGCCCCGAAGGAAATGTGTCTGTTCCCTCCCATGTCATTATTCCCTAGGGGGCCTGAAACACTGACGGCTGGGCCAGGCTTCTCCTGGAGCCCAGCAGCACCACTCCACCAACCACCTGCCCCTCCAGCCGCGGAGATAACCGCACTACCAGGCGCTGCACTGACAACCACAAAGCCGCTCCCTCTACCTGTTCTGCCCGGAGCAGGCCAGCCGGCCGGTGGGACCCTAGATAAACCGCGTTTCTAGGTCTCCGGGGTCTGAGTCTGACAGCGCAGCTGCCCAGCACAGCTACCAGGACAGCCAGCAACCTTTAGACTCCCCTTGAGGCGAAGTAGAAGGAAAACTGCCTCAGCAGAGGCCTCGACCCCTGCCCCCAACAGGTGTGCTCTGTCCACGCCTGAGGGCCCCACAGAGCACGCACCGGGTTTACATTTCAGATTTTGGTAGACTTGATCCTGTCCTAACGAGCCCAGGGTCAGCTTTAACAACAGCACATCATTTGGTAGAGACACTCAGGTGTTCCAACACTTGCACAAAAGTTCTGGGTTGTCCAAAAGTTCGTGTGTTCTGATTTTTGGTTTAGAGGAGTATTTTTATTTAACAAGGGTGTCAAAAAAAATTCAATGGGGAAAACACAGTCTTTTCAGCAGATGGTGCCCAGACATCTGGACATCCACATGTCAAAGAATGAAGTGGGACCTCTACCTCACACCACACACAAGATTAACTCAAAATGGATCAAAGACCTAAATGTGAGAGCTAAAACTGTGAGACTCTTAGAAGTTGTATAACTACCAAGTGAAAATGGAGTGTATCTTTATGGCCTTGACTCAGGCAATAGAATCTTAGGAATCAAAAGTACAACAAAAGAAAAAATAGACAAATTGGACTCCATCAAAATAGAGACTTGTGTGCTTCAAAGGATGCCATCAAGAAAGAGAAGACAAGGGGGCCGGCCCGGTGGCTCAGGCGGTTGGAGCTCCGTGCTTCCTAACTCCGAAGGCTGCCGGTTCGATTCCCACATGGGCCAGTGGGCTCTCAACCACAAGGTTGCTGCTTCAACTCCTCGAGTCCCACAAGGGATGGTGGGCTGTGCCCCCTGCAACTAAGATTGAACACGGCACCTTGAGCTGAGCTGCCTCCCAGATGGCTCAGTTGGCTGGAGTGCGTCTTCTCAACCACAAGGTTGCCGGTTCGACTCCCACAAGGGATGGTGGGCTGTGCCCCCTGCAACTAGCAATGGCTACTGGACTTGGAGCTGAGCTGCGCCCTCCACAACTAAGACTGAAAGGACAACAACTTGACTTGGAAAAAAGTCCTGGATACCTGAAAATCATATAACTGATAGGGAATTTGTATACAGAACGTATAAAGAACTCTTATAACTCAATAATAAGAAAATAACCC
The DNA here is from genome assembly GCF_036562045.2 of Rhinolophus sinicus. Classification (NCBI taxonomy): domain Eukaryota; kingdom Metazoa; phylum Chordata; class Mammalia; order Chiroptera; family Rhinolophidae; genus Rhinolophus; species Rhinolophus sinicus. Next base: position 116,803,076 of record NC_133758.1, read on the forward strand.
AATCAAAAATAGACAAAGGATACGAACAGATATTTTTCCAAAGAAGATACACGAATAGCCAATAAGCACATTGAAAGATTCCTAACATCATTAGTCATTAGGGAAATGCACATGAAAACCACAAGATGCCACTTCACACAGACCAGGTATCATCAAAGAGAAAAGAGCCAGTGGTAGGAGCACGTGGACATAGTGGAACTTCAGACACCGCTGGTGGCCCGGGACCTGGTAGGGCCACCGTGGAGAACAGTGGCAGTTCCTCCGAAAGGCAAACACAGACTGACCACGGGACTCAGCCACTCCACTCCTAGGGACGCGACCTAGAGAAATCAAAGTGTGTGTCCAAAAACTCGGACGCGATTATTCCTACCAGCCAAACCGTGGGCATACCCGACGTCTACAAGCAGATGAAGGGGCAAACACTGAATGCGGTAAACCGTACGTCAGACAGCATTAGGCAACGAACAGGAGAGAACTACTGCACAGAACACGCTGCAACAGATGAACCTTGAACACACCGTATTATGTGAAATAAGTCACTCTCAAAACCCACATGTTGTGTGATTCCACTTATGTGAAATGTTCAGAAGAGGCAGCTCCATACAGACAGACATCCATGGTGGTTGCTGAGGGCTGGGGCAGGAAGGGTGGGGCAAGATGCGACCATTGACAAGTGTGGGGGTTCCTTCAGGGGGTGTGAAAGTGCTCTAAAACTAGATTACAGTGATGGGTGCACAACCTTCTAATAGACTGGAAACACTCGACCTAAAAGGGTGAGTTGTATGGCACGGAAATTATACCTCAATAAAGTTGTTTTTTTAAAAAGAAAGTGTCCAAGAAAAACGTAAGTGAAACCTATCAAAACTGTATTCCATTAATTTCAAGATGCGAGTATAAACCTGTACATTTGAGGAAAATAAGGTTGAAAATGTAAAAACCAAAGCGAAGCAAAATTTGTTTTGAAGGGTTCAGGGCCCTGCCCTTAGGAGACTACATGCTGGACTAAAGCAGGACTTCATCTGTACCCCGATCTTCCCAGTCAGGCCGCACACACCCTACCCAAGGCCACGGCCCGTACACAGGATGGGGACACGCCACTCCCTATGCCTATCAGGGCCACGTTGGCCAGGCAAAGGTCCTAAAGAGGCAAGTCAGCAAAACGGCCTGTGCACAGCCTGTCCCCAAGCGAGTCTCCCAGGGAGCGGCCGCGCACCATTAAGTAAGTGGCTGTCCCCGTGCGCTGCCTGACAACCATCTCCAAAGAACAACTCATCATGAACACGTTTTCTTTTTTTTGGTTTCAGACTCATGAAGCTTCTCGTGACCAACCCAGAAGATGATGCGAGCCGCACAGCTCTGGCTGCTGCCGCAGCATGGTAGCTTTAGCGGGGACCCAAAGTTCAGATGAGAGCACAAACACCAACTCTCCCTTCAGACTGAGAGTTTCCAAGAACCCAGTGTCTTTCACTTGTGACGCTTCAGCAAACATAACTGAGAGGTAGGGAGGTAGTGAGGATCACTGTCCAACGTGGAGGCACTTTGCCACCCTACACGGAAATGGCCGAGCCTGTGGGCAAAGAGGCAGAGCCTCGAACTTGGGGCACTTGATCTGCATTCACTCCCTTCCCAGTCAGTGAATCCCTTCCCAGCCAAGGATCACTCTGCTCCCTCACAATGTATCCTCTGTAATTATGCTGCAAACATGAAAGCACTCTGCACACTTTAAATTTACCAGGAAAAAAGACCAACTAAAGATACCTCTTAGAAAGCTGAAGGTCCCAAGGCCAACCAAAATGCAACTTAATTTGGAGTGGGTAGCTGGCCTGATTGCTGGGAAGGACTCCACGTCCACAGTCAGAACCCCAACAAGCTTCCCTGTGCGGCCTGCAGGCTCATCTGTCCTGGCCCAGACGGCACCCCAAGCTGGGAGGTGCCCTGACTGCAATGCTCCAGGCTGCAGGGAAACAGGCACCTTTCAAAGGTGCTGCTTAGAGTCCAAAGTCTTCAGGCTTCGTGGCAATCAAGGCCATTTATCAGGATTTATTAAAAAATTTGAAAGCATAAACAGCATCTGTAGCCCACTAAATGTGGCTAAAAACATGACATGCTACATTTCAAACGAAACAAAAATAAGACTTGGAAAGATGGAGAGGAGGAGGCAGACTTAGAAGGGACCTTGGGGCCCAAAGAAAGACAGAGCCCTGAGTTCTTGGTTTTCTTTTTGTTATGTAATGTATATCCCAAAACAGGTGCTGGAGAAGCTAGCAACCCAGAAGTGCCAACTAATGTAGACAACCCACAACAAAAGCCAGCTGCCTCTGGCCAGAGGACCAGGACCAGGGCAGCCTCGCAGGACAAAACATTCTGAGACGATCACCACCCCACTGCAGTCAACCCCAACGGAAACACTTGGCCCGCCCCCAATGCACCTGGTACCGTTCAGAGGAGATCAAGGGCTTCCATTCCCACTAGGTGACAATGAGCCCCCCAGTGGAGGCCAAGAGGAAGCCTGGATTCCATCCTGCCCGGCAGTGACCAGGCAGCACTCACCTGCCCGCTTCAGTGTCAGAGGAAGCCTGCTCGGCTTTGTTCTCCTCAGAGATTTAAATAAGATCCAGTTTCTTAAGACCACATACAATCAAAGATCAATCACCACATCAAGAACCAAGATGACCTCAACTGAAACAAACAAAAAAAGACAATCTCTAGACACCAACACCAAGATGATACAGATGTCAGAATTATCTGGCAGAGATTTTAAATGAGCCAGCATCAAAATACTTCCACTTGAAACAAATGAAAAATTAAAAGCCTCAGCAAAGAAATAGAAGATACAAAGAAGAACCAAATGTAAATTTCAGAACTAAAAATACAACCAAAATAAAAAACTTAATGGATGAAATAAACCACAGAATGGAGGAGACAAAAGAAAATCAGTGAACATGACGCTAGAAAAGAAACCACCCAATCCGAACAACAGAGAAAATAGATGGGGGAAAAAAAGAGAAAAAGGACAGCCTCAGGGACATGTGGGACTACAACACAAGATGCAATGACGACATAAATATGTCGTCTGAATCCCAGGAGAAGAAAGAGGGAGGTGCTGCAGAAGTATTCAAAGAAATAATGGCTGAAAACTCCCCAAATCTGGCAAAAGTTTGTAAACCTACAGGTTCAAGAAGCTGAGTAAACACCAAACTGAATAAACCCAAAGAGGTCCGCTCCAAGACGCATCATAAACAAACTTCTCAGTGGGTTAGAGCGTGGAACTAATAACACCAAGGTTGCTAGTTTGATCCCTGCATGGGCCACTGTGAGCTGCGCCCTCCTTAGGAGAAAAAACAACAAAAATCTTGAAAACCACAGACAAACAACTTGAACAGCGTATTTCTCATCAGAAACTATGGAGGACAAGAGAAAGTGGCACCACACTTTTCAAGACTTAAAGGAAAAGAACTGTCCACCCAGAACCCTGCTTCCAGTGATGATATCCTCTAGGAAAAACTAAGAGAATATGCTGCCAGCAGACCTGCCCTCAATGAATTGCTAAAGGAATTCTCTAAACAGAAAGGAAATGATAGAAGAAGGAATCCTGCAATACCATAAAGGAAACAAGAACAATGGAAAGAACAAATATTGAGTAAATACAATTTCCTTCTCTTCTTGAGTCTTCTAAATTACGTGTGGTTGTTGAAGCAAAAATTATATGTCTGGTATGGTTCTAAATGAACATAGAGGAAATCGTTTAAGACAATTTTCAACGGGGAGGGTAAAGGGATGTAAATGGAGATATGGTCTCTGCACTATAAAATGACGACACCAGTGCACTGTGGTAAGTTGTGTCTATATAATGTCATACCTAGACAACCACTTAAAAAGCTGTACAAAGAGATACACTCAAAAACACTACATACAGATAAAGGTGGAATTTCAAAACAGTGTTCAACTAACCTACAAGAAGTCAGGGAAAATAAAACAAAGAAACAAACAAAACAGAAAATAAAGAATAAAATGGCAGACTTAAGTCCCACTACATCAATAACTACATTAAATGTAAATTACCTAAATACACCAATTAGGAAGCAGAGATTGGCAACTGTATGCTTGTTTACAAGAAACTAACCTCAAATAAAACGATACAGGAATGTTGAAAGTAGAACAATGAAAAATATATACCATGCAAGCATTAATCAAAGGAAATAAGGGCTATATTCTTGGTATATAAAGTAGACGTCAAAGCAAAGGAAATTACCAGACACAGAAAGGACCATTACATAATGCTAAGAAGTCCACCCACCAAGAAGCTAAGGCAATCCTAAATGTGTGTGTGTACACCGAACACATAGTGTGAAATATGTGAATCGAACAAATAAAAGTGAAAAGAGAAATATGAGCAATTGTATACCAACAAATTGGATAACCAAGATGAAATAGACAAATTCCAAGAAACACAAAAGCTACCAAGACTAAATCATGACGAAATAGACAATCTGAGTAGATCTATTGACCTAAAAGGAGGCTGAATTGGTAATAATAATAATAACCTCCCAACAGAGAAAAGTTCTGGCCCTGATAGCTTCACTGTTGAAGTCTACAAAACATCGAAAGAAGAATTAACACCAATACTCCTCAAACTCTTCCCAAAAATTGAAGAGGAAGGAACACTTCCTAACTCATTCTATGAGGCCAGCATTGTCCTGATACCAAGGCCAGAAAGATACAAGATAAAACTATAGAACAGTATCTCTTGTGAACATTGATGCAAAGATTCTCAACAAAATACTAGCAAACAGAATTCAACACATATTAAAAAGACTGTACACTGTGACTAAATGAGATTTATTCCTAGGATGCAAAGATGTTTCAACGTGTGAAAATAAATCAATGTAATTTGTCACATCAACAAAGTGAAGGAAAAACCCACATGATCATCTCAATTGATTCAGGAAAAGCATTTGACAAAATCCAACATGCTTTCATAATAAAAACTTAAAAACTAGGAATGGAAGAAATACCTCAACATAATAAATATCATATGAAAAACTCGCAGAAAAAATACTCAGTGGTGGAAGACTAAAAGCTTTTCCTCTAAAAACAGGAACAAGGCAAGGATGCCCACCCTCACCACTGTTATTCAACATAGTACTAGAAGTTCTAGCCAGAGCAGTTAGGCAAGAAAAAGTAATAAAAGTTATCCTAGTTGGAAAGGAAGAAGTAAAATCATCTCTGTTTGTAGATGACATGGTCATATTTATGAGGTGTGATCAACATATACACTGAATGTTTAAATTTAAAAATAAAGTATTATAGTAAAAGACACATTGCCATTAATCCCCCCCCCCAGAATACCCCCCCTTGCTTTGAACATACTTATTCCATCCTTCTTGCCACTTTCCGAAGCCAATTCTGGAAGTCCTCTTTCGTGAGTGTCTTTTGTCGTGCTCTCATGGCTGCCTCGATGTCCTGAATCATTTTGACTTTGGGAAAGAGCCAGAAGTTGCATGGTTCCAGATTTGGTGAATAAGGTGGACACACTGTAATGATTTTATTTGACAGAAATTGCCGTATACCAGAAGTGATGTGTGACATTGTCACAATGGAGAATGAAACTGTTTGCCCATTTCATGTTAATGCATTGTTTGTGATCCATGATTTATGGCACACTTTAAAACACACCTCAAACCGTAGCCCACACCTGCCTGACTGCATCAAACAAATTGAAACTTGTCACACAGTGTTAACTAAGGTTCAATGTGCCACTTCCTGTATTGAAGCTCCCTGCCTTTCCATTGGATGACTCAGCAGCAGCATTCCGTGTGTGTGTGTGTGTATTGGGGATGCCAAAAAATGTATACACATTTTAAGAGATGTTATCTATGCTCAAGCAGTAGTTTGCTGCAATCAGAAGTGTCTGGATGCTGATGGTGACCACTTCGAGCACCTCCTGTAATTGCAGAAGTCAAACGTGACTTGTATTCATCTTTTGTTATTGGTATATATTGAGTATTACAATTTTAGTACAGTTTTCCTTTCTTAAAATGTGCATACTTTTTTGGAGATATCTATATCTATATTACGTCTATATATCTGTTAGAACTAATAAATTTAGCAAAGTTGCAGGATACAAAGTCAACACAAAATCAGTATTTCTATACAAGAACAATGAACAGTTTGAAAAGGAAATTAAGAAATCAATTCCATTTACAATAGCATTTAAAAAATAGAATAATTAGGAATTAAATTCACTGTGGAGGTGAAATTCTTGTACACTGAAAACTACAAAAAAATGCTGAAAGAAATTAAAGGAGACAAATAAGTGGAATGACATCCAATGTTCATGGGTTGAAAGACTTAATATTGTTAAGATGTCAAAGTGATCTACAGATTCAGTGCAATCCCTATGAAAATCTCAATGACGTTTTTTGCAGAAATGGAAAAATCCATCCTCAAATTCATATTGGAATCTGAAGGGACAATGAATAGCCAAAATAATCTTGACAAAGTTAGAGGATTCACGTTTTCTGATTTCAAAACTTACCACAAAGCTTGGTAATTAAAGCAGTGTGGTGCTGGCATAAAAGCAGACATATACACAGACCAATGGAATAGAGAGCCCAGAAATAAACCCTCACATATACGGCAAATAATTTCTGACAAGGGAACGAAGACTATTTTGTGGGGAAAGGGTAGTCTTTTCAACAAATGCTAGGAAAACTGGATATCTACATGCAAAAGAATGAAGTTGGACCCTGACTAATACTAGATACAAGAATTAACTCAAAGTGGATCAATGACCTAAACTTAAGAGCGAAAACTATAAAACTTGCAGAAGAAAACATAGGACAAAGCTTTATCACATTGGATTTGGTACAGATTCATTGGATATGACACCAAAGGCATAGTTAGCAAAAGGAAAAATTTGATGTGGAAACATTTTAATTTTGTGCATCAAAAGTCACTATCAACACAGTAAAAAGGCAACCACAGAATGGGAGAAAATATTTCATATATCTGGTAAAGAATTAGTACCCAGCATATAGAGAGAACTCCTAACAATCAACAGAACAAACAAACAAGCAAGCAAGCAAGCCTGATTAAAAAATGGGCAAAGGTCTTGATTAGACATTTCTCCAAAGAAGACAAATGGATGACTAAGAAACACATGAAAAGGTGCTCAGCATCACTAATCAGCAGGGAAATGCAAATCAAAACCATGGTGAGATACCGCCTCACAGCTATTAGAATGCCATCATCAAAAAAGCCGAAATCCACAAGTGTTGGCAAGGAAATGGAGAAACTGGAACCTGTGCACTGTTGGTGGGAATGTAAAATGGTGCAGCAGCTGTGGGAAATGGTATGGAGGTTCCTCAAAAAATTAAACTACAGCTACCATATGACCCAGCAATTCCTCTACTGGGTATTTACACAAAAGAACTGAAAGCAGGGTCTCAATGAGATATTTGCACTGTGTTCTCCGCAGCATTGTTCACAGTAACTACAGCCCAAATGTCCACCGATGGATGAATGGATAAGCAAATGGAATATTACACACAATGGAATATTATTCAGCCTTAGAAAGGAAGGAGATTCTGACCCAGGCTACGTAAGCACGGACCGTGGGACAGTGTGCTGAGTGACAGCCCGTCACAGACGGACAAATCCTGTGCGTCCTTGTACAGGAGGTTCCTGCAGGAGTCAGTTCAGAGACAGACAGTAGATGGTGGGGCCAGGGGCCAGGGATGGGGGAGGGGAGTCAGTGTTTAGTGGTATAGGATTTCAGTTTTACATGATGAAAAGAATTGGCAGAATTGAGGGTGCCAATGGTCCAATGGTTGCACAATAATGTGAATGTATTTAATACCACTCAACTGTGCACTTAAATGTGGTTAAGGTGGTAAATTTCATGTTTTGTATATTTTACCACACACAAAAAATGGCTACACAAAGAGCAGTGGCTGTCGGGCTGCAGGAGGGAGGGGTGAATGGGGCACAGGGTTGGGGGTAGATAAACTATACTGGGTGATACTGTAATGGTGGGTGCAGGGCATCACATACTTGTCAAAACCCATAAAATGTCCACAGGCAGGAGTGAGCTCTAATGTAAACTATTGACAAGTTAGCAACGTGTCAATATTGGCTCATTGATTGTGAGCCACGTGTGGCAGTAATACAAGATGTTCCAACAGGGAGAGTGTGGGCCTGACAGGTAATCGTGGATGCTCGGCTTTCTGCTCAGTTTTTCTGAAAACATAAGACTGCTCAAAAAATCAAGTCTATTAAGAGAAACCAAAGGCTTCGCATTGGCCAGAACCAGCCATGGAGCCACTTGACACAGCGGAGGCTGGGAGAGCAGGGTGTATCTCTTCTGGGCTGGGGACATGCTTAGGAAGGTGCCAGTAGGTGACCAGACCCCACATCTCAGCCTGCAGGCTGCTCACCGCCATGAGCCACAAGTGCCAGCAGACTGCTTGAACCCACGCTGGTCAGAGCCCTGCACACACCCAGCAGGGATCGTATCACCCAGGAGCCGGGGCTGGCCGAACAAGGTCGCCTTACCAGACCTCAGCCTGGCTGGCAGAGCCCGAACACCCATGGAGCCATGCAGCCAGCCAGCCACAGGCGGCCTCCTCCGGCCCCTCTTCACCCCCTCCTGTGCTCAGTGACTGGGTTCAGCCTGGTTCCCCCTCGGCCTGCTCGAGCCTATTCAAGCTCACTAGTCATCAAGGAAAGTTGCAAATGAGGCATCAGGTTCCAATTACTAATTTGGGAAGACTGAGCACAGATAGAATGCGCACAGCAGGGGAGGCTGGTGACCGGCACCTTTGGCTCTTGACGGTGTCAGCGGAAAGAACATCATCCCCTGAGGAATCGATGTACCAGAACCTGATAATGAACTTCTCCCTGTGTCCTAGACTGCTCGAGGGAGGGGTAGACGAGCTACGCACTTGGGGTCATAAACATGGCACTCTGACACACTAATCATGTCTCTAGGATCGGGGTGTAAGAAAATAAATGCAAAAACAAGGAAATAAGCCATTAACCAAAAACTTACTCATCATAATGAAATACAGTAACCAGCCAATGGGGGAGATCCATCGTCTAGAGGACACACCCAGCGATGAGCGCCCAGCCTTGCGGGCACCACATCAGAGGGGCCAGGCCAGTGAGACTGGGCGAGTCCGCCCAGCGTTTTTGCTGCCTGTCTGGGCTGCTCATCTAGGGGGTGCCCCCAGGGCCACCCTCGGACTGACAAGTGCCACAGGGGCCTGGGGCTGCAGCTGCAGGGAGTGTCCTCAGCCAGCGCACGGTGGGGGGAGGAGGCAAGCGGTCTCATCCTTGCTGCCTGGAGGGCCCAGGTGTGCCCCCCAGTCTCCCAAGGGCCCTGGGGAGCCTGCTCCAGTGCGGGAGATTGGGCACTTGGGGCTTTCCCTGTGATGTCCCTGTGAGGGGGACTCTGCTGTGTCCCCTCCTGGAGCTCGGCTGAGGACTAGTACCCCTGGGCTGACACCTGTGCTGAGCGTCATACACACGTCCTCACGTGGGAGTGCAGGCTCAGGAGCTCCTTGGCATGTGAGGACAGCTGCGGGCAGGTCTGCTCTGGCCCAGCTGTCCACCCCAAAGGAGGGGTGGTCGGTGCTGCTGGCTCTCTCCCCACCACGAGGCAGGTGCCATCGTAGGCCCTTGGGAGCTGGGCTGTTCCTGTGTACCTTCCCTGAGCTAGAATGGGCCAGGGCGGTGGAGCAAGTGTCTCTGTGTCCTGCACCTGCAGGGGGAATGTGTCCAGGGGCCCAGACAGCTCGGGCTCCACGTAGCCCCGTTACCATCCGGGGAAACAGGCCCTCAGGTTGGACATGTCTATCCGATGGTGAAACCTCTGCCGTTCACAAGCACGTTCAGACCACAACTGGACAGGCCCAGGGATCTGGTGCGCACATGATAGGTCCCGGGGGCCTAGAAGTGGAGCGGGCGGGGCTGCCTGCTGGGACAAAGCTGACTGTACAGGGAAGTCACAGGGGCTGACGGCAGGGAGGCCAGTGCAGTGCAGGCACCATCTCTGCCCCTGGCTGGCAATCACACCCTCAGGCCTCAATGGGTGCCGTGTGCCAGGCTCTAGAGGACATGGGTGGGCACAGCCCTTGCAAGGAGCTCCAGGAGATGGAGAGTCAGGTCTTGAATGCGCCGACCTCCCAGAGTCCAGGGAGCATCCACCTGTCCCACAGCCTGTAGCGGCCTGCCAGGTGCAGGCACTGGTCTGGAGCCAAAGGGAGCATGGGCAGTGCTTGAGTCAGGAGGAGTCTGGGGAAGCTGGCCGCCCGAGCAAGTGACGGAAGGATGGGTGGGGTACTGAGGACGGTGGGTACTAAGTGCAGTGAGGCAGGGAGTCCCCTCAGGAGCGCAGGGACGGCGGGGGCAGGAGCCAACCGCGCACCGTTTTCTGGGCTGCGGGGCCCGACGTCCTGAGCCCGCAGCCGCTTCAAGGGCGCGCCGTCCGCCAATTCGTCCCGGCGCGCAGAGAACCGGGCAGGGCGGCTCCCACGTGACGCCTCGTCGACCTTGGGGATCACACCCGCAGTGGCTCCCGTTCCCTCACATCCGTCGCACGGCCCGCCCCCCGCCCACCACAGCCAATGGCGTGCCGCTCCGCGCCTCGCGCGACCTCTGCGCGCGCCCGCACCCGCCAATCTCCGCCCGCCAGGCGGCGCACGCCGCGCAATTGGACGCTATACTCGTCCGTCAGACCCCCATCCCGCCCACCTCCCCCGGTCAGCCCCGCTCCATCCAGTTTCGCTCCCTGTCACCGCCGCGCCGGCGACAACGAAGGCGCGGCAGCCTCGCCCTCTGCGGAGACTCCCGTCCCCTGCCCTACGGGCACGGAGCCGCCACACGGAGCCAGGTCCGGCGACAGCGCGCGCTTACCTTCCTCCGACTCAGCTCCACCCGAATGAGGCTCCGACGCCCCACTCCAAGGCACCAAACTCTCGGCCCCGCCCCGGCGTGTGTCGTCAACACGCAGCCCCGCCCCGGGAGAAGTCCCCCGGCCGTGCGGGCGGGGCCGTGGCGTCACAGAGCCGCGCCGCCGTAGTCTGCGTTGCGTCTTCGTGGGCCCTTGGCTGGTGCGGCCCGTGGGGTGACCTTGGCCGTGCGAGACCTGTCGGCGTGCAGGGTCTGGGAAGGAGTCTGCGCGTGACCAGCAGTGTCTCCTGCGGGGGGCTGTCGGGAGGCCTCTGAGGGACAGCTGAGCTGGCCGGATTGGGGTCGCAGGAAGGAAAGGGACCTCGGTCAGTGCCGCGCGCTCCAAACGCCGCGGGCAGTGGGCGGTGGAGTGGGAAGCAGGAGTCCCCGGGACGTTCTGGGTGTAAGCGGAGCCATGGTGGACACGAGAGGGTTTCCCAAGTGGGCAGCGGGAATACCATGGGACGCCAAGGCCTTCCGCGTGTATCGTGCCATTTAACCCAATGCAAGTGGCCATCCGCTTTAAGTAGTTATTTGACTGCTAAGAAAGAAAAAAAAACCGCTGTTAGTAAAACAGCTTGTTGATGGTAAAATACATTCCTAATTCAAAATGTGACAAAAAAAAATTGGATCTCTGAATTGAGGAAATACGGTAAATTGTAGTGAGTCGCATACTGAAAAAGTTAGTCCCTTGCAGTTCGTCAGTCTTTATTACAGCAAGGAGAAAGCCTCACTTCATACTAATGTGTCTTCAACACCATTCTTCTTTCCCTTTCTGACAAAGAGAGATCAGATCTTAGGCTCAAGACTTTTGCTGGGCAATAATATAAACTAGAATTTAAACTGCTTTGTCTTACTGATGTGTGACAGTTTATCTTTGATGTTTATGGCAAGTGATACTGGTTTTCCTCTTCAGAGCAATAATAGTTTTCTTTGTAATAATTGGTTCCATTTAAGACTGGATGTTAGTATGGGAAGGTGGCACCCAGATAACTGACATTAGGGAAATGCTGTTCCACATTGTCCAGAATTATTTCGTGTATATTTCCTACAACTTGTCCTGTGCTATAAGAGGACGGGACAGTGATATGACCCTGATAGTTGCATAGAGGACACAAATAATTGAATCTGGGTGGGAATTCAGACTGAGGGCTATGCCACCCCCTTGTGGGTGTGATCTACGAAGGTTAGACAACAATGTTCTGGACTCATCCTACAAAAAGTGCTACATGCCTCATTGCTGAATGTCACTACGGTCACCTTCGAAGTACTCCCCTTGGGAAGCTATGCACTGACGCCAGCGCCTAGTCCACCCTTCAAAACAATTTCAGAATTCTTTTTTTCTGGAATGGCCATCAGAGCTGTCACTGTATCATACTTGAAGTCCTGAATGTCATCAAAATGTCTTCCTTTCAATATTTCCTTTATCCTCAGGTAAAGAAAGAAGTCATTGGGGGCCGGATCAGGTGAGTAGGGAGGGTGTTCCAATAACCCCTACTTTTGTTTACTATGTAAAAACTCCCTCACAGACAGTGCTGTGTGAGCTGGTGCATTGTCGTGATGCAAGAACCATGAATTGGCGAAAAGTTCAGGTTGTCTAACTTTTTCACGCAGCCTTTTCAGCACTTCCAAATAGTAAACTTGGTTCACTGTCCAGGTGGTACAAATTCATAATGCATCATCCCTCTGATAGCAAAAAAGGTGAGCAACATCATTGCAATAAGTTCACAAACTTAACTGTCAAACCTTGTAGACTTAAAGGCAGTTAATTTCTAAAAGGGAAAGGCAAAGTAAGAAGTGGGGTTTTGTTGTTGTTTTTGTTTTGTCTTAAGTGAGGAGTACTGTATAAACGCTTGGAAGGAAAAGTTGGGCTGATGTGTGGGAAAAGGATCTGGAGACTGGGAGGTGAAGGAACCAAGGAACAACCTTAGTATGTTTTTTCCCTTTTTTAAATTGTGGTAAAATATAAGAAAAAATTTTCATTTTAAAGTGTACAACTACATTTTAAAGTGTGAATTATATTCACAATGTTGTACAACCATCACCACTATCTATTTCCAAAACTTTTTACTGCTCCAAATAGAAACTCTGTAACTATTAAGCAATAATTTTCCATTTCCCTCCCTTCTTTCTCCTCCCTTGGTAACCTCTATACTTTATAAATTTGACAACTCTGGGTACCTCATAAATGTGAATTCATGCAGTATTTGTCCTTTTATGTGTCACTTATTTTACTTAATATAATGTTTTCAGCGTTCATCCATGTTGTAGCGTGTCAGAAATTGCTTTTTATGGCTAAATATATTCCATTGTATGGCTATACTGCGCCTGGTCTATCCATTCATCAGTTGATGGACATTTAGGTTTCCAGCTTTTGGCCATTGTGAATAATCCTACAATAACCATTGGCTTAAAAGTATCTGTTGAATACTTGTTTATATTTCTTTTTATAAAACCTAGTAGTAGAATTGGTGTGTCATATGATAATTCTATGTTTAGCTTTTTGAGGAAGTGCTAAACTGTTTCCTACAGTGGCCACACCATTTTGCATTTCCACTAGCAATACATGTGGGTTCCAATTTCTCCACATCCTCGTCAATACTTTCTTTTAAAAAATAGTCATCCTAGTAGTTGTGAGGTGATCTCATCTTGGTCTTGATTTGCATTTCCTTAATGACTAATGATGTCAAGAATCTTTCATTTGCTCATTGGTCATTTGTATATCTTCTTGGGAGAAAAGTCTATTGAAGTCTTTTTTGAATTGGGTTATTTGTCTCGTTGAGTTGGAGGAATTCTTTATATATTCTGGATATTAATCCCTTATGAGATACATGATTTGCAAGTATTTTCTCCCATTTTGCACGTTGTCCTTTCACTTTGTAATGTTCTTTGATGAACAAAAGTTTTTAATTTTGATGTCCACTTTATCCATGTTTGTTGTTATTATTGCTCATGCCATATCTAAGAATCCATTGCCAAATCTGAGATTGTGGAAATTTACCCCGATGTTTCTTCTAAGAGTTTCATGGTTTTAACTTTCATATTTAAGTTGTTTATCCACTTCGAGTTTATTTTTGTAAATGATGTGCAGTAGGAGTCCAACTGCACCTGTTTCATATAGAACTCCAGCTGTCCCAGACCATCCGTTGAAGAGGTGATTCTTCCCCCATTGAATGGGCTTAGCACCGTCTTAGAAAGTCAATTGACTACATACATTGGGTTTATTTCTGGGCCCTCAATTCCGTCCCATTGGCCTGTGTGGGCTACTCCATTATGCCAGTACCACACTGTTGTGATTACTGCAGCTTCACAGGCTTTGAACCCAGAAGTGTCTGTGAGTTCTCCAACTTTGTTTTTCATTTTCAGGATTGTTTTGGATGTGTGATTTCCACATAAATGTAAAGTTCGGCTTTTCCACTTCTGCAGAAAAAGACTATAGGAATTTTGATGGGGATTATGTTGAATCTGTACATAGCTTTGGGTAGTAGTTACATTTTAACAATATTAAGTCTTCCAGTCCATGAACATGGGATGTCTTTCATTTATTTGTCTTCTTTCAGCAACATTTTGCAAGTCTTTTACTTTGGTTAAATTATTCCTACGTATTTTATTTTTAACTCTAGTAGATTGCTTTTGGATTCTTTGGATTTTCTATATATAGGATCATGTCATCTGTGGATATAGTTTTTCTTCCTTCCCAGTTTCGATGTCTTCTGTTTCTATTTCTTGCCTTACTGCTCTGGCTACAACTTCTAATTCTGTGTTGAGTAGAAGTGGTGGGAATGGGCACCATTGTCTTGTTCCTGATCTCAGAGGAAAACTTTTCACATTCTTTCACCATTGAGTATGTTTGCTATGGGATTTTCGTAGATGTCCATTATCGTGTTGAAGAAGTTACTTTCTATTCCTAGTTTTTGGAGTTTTTTTGATGATGAAAGGGTGCTGGATTTTAAGTACCTTTTCTGCATCAACTGAGGTAATAATGTGTTTCTTTTCTCCTTTTGTTCTATTAATGCGTATTACATTGATTTTATGTTGAACCACTCTTGCATTCATGGGATAAACCCCACTTGGTCATGATGTATAATTGTCTAAATATGCTGTTAAATTTGGTGTATTAGTATTTTGTTGACTTTTACATCTATATTTATGTGGGACATTAGTCTAATTTTCTTTTCTTGTGATGTTATTGTCTGGCTTTAGTATCAATGTAATGCTGGCCTCACAGAATGAGTTATGAAGTGTTCCCTCTTCTTTAATTTGTTGGAACAGCTTAAATAGCATTGGTGATAATTCTTCTTTAACTGTTGGTAGATTTCACCAGGGAAGCCATCCATTCTATATCAGTTTTGATTCTTACTATGTTACTTTAGGTAATTTGTGTGTTTCTAGAATTTGTCCATTTCATCAAAATTATCTTTATTGGTGTGAAATTGCTATATTATCCTTTTTATTTCTGGTCAGTAGTAATCTTTACTTACATTTCTGATTTTAGTGATTTATGTCTTTTTGGTCAGTCTAGCTAGAGATTTGTCAATTTTGTTAATCTTTTCAGAGAACCAACTTACTTTCATTGACTTTTGTTTTTCTAATCTCTAATTTTTATAAGTTCCTTTTACTAGCTTTGGGTTTAGTTTGCTTTTCTTATTTTTCAGTTCCTCACTCAAAATATAAAGTTAGGTTATTGACTTGGTCCCCACCCCCACCCCCGCTTTCTTCTGCCTCCCCACCCCACTCTGGTTCAAGCCATTGTTTCTCAGTCTAGTTTTGTAGAAGACAGCTCCCTGGCCCTGAGCCACAGGGCCGGCCCCGTATCTTCTTTTTAAATGTACAGATTATGACTACAAATTCTCTGAGCACCACCTTTGCTGTATCCCATGGCTTTTGCTTGATACGCTTTTTCATCAAAGTATACATTCTGATTCATTAAACAAATATTTATACCAGTGTGGTTCTAGGTGATGGGGATATAGAGGTAAACACAACAGACAGGATCTATTTTGTCATGGAGCTGACATTTTAAGGTAAACCAAAGACATCAATTGATGGTCTGAAATCCATAAAACAGAGAACGGCGGTAACACTGCTTTAATTTTTGAATTTTATTTTAAATAGGTAACATATTCACATGGTTCAAAAATAAAAATGATGTTACAAGTCTAGTTTGCAAAGTTTCCCTTGTACCCATTACCACTCACCTCGTTATCTACTGGCCTTCCAGGAGTAACACTTTATTTGTTGGATTAT
Source organism: Rhinolophus sinicus (assembly GCF_036562045.2). NCBI lineage: Eukaryota > Metazoa > Chordata > Mammalia > Chiroptera > Rhinolophidae > Rhinolophus > Rhinolophus sinicus. The sequence continues at coordinate 116,819,276 of NC_133758.1, forward strand.
GAGGCAACCCATTAGATAACTAATGGGTTAATGGCTGGATAAATGGCTTATTTTGTGTCTAGCGAAGGAAATGTACAAAATGGAAAGCAAGGAAGCCTCTAGAGACTACTAGAATTCTGTGAAAAGGGCACAGGAGACAATTGTTTTGAGACAATTTGAGAACATTAAAAAAAAGATAATCATTAAAATGAAATTAAAACACATTTCGTTTTGTTATAAATCCTCTTGCTATAGATTTACTTCTGTTTACAGGATATACCAGGGACAGAAAAACATGTTAAATGACATGAAGATACAAGCAGCAAAATCCAGAATGTAGAAAATTCTACTGGTCAAATGATAAAGTTGCTTCAATAAGTAAATAGCATCATAAAAGATAGAAAGGGAGTGGGAATTATTATGTCAAAAAAGACTTAGGAGATGTTTCAGTGACTGCATTAAATAGACCTTGTTTGGATCCTGACTAAACAAAGTTTTTTGAGAAAATGGGGGAAATTGAACATATATTAAGTATTAGATTACATTAAAGAGTTATTTTTAATTTTATTGAGTATGGTAATGGTATTTTTAAAAGTCTTTATCTGTTACACACACTGAAGTATTTATAGGTAGAGGGGTGATGCCTGGGATTTTCTTTAATACACGTCAGGAAAAAAATGCAGTGAGGGTTCAGTGAACCCAGAAAGGCAAAACATTTATTGTTGAACCTGGATGATGAGTGTATTTATGTTCACTATATTCTATTTTTACGTGTGTTTGGAAATTCTTAATAAAAAATTAAAAACAAAGCTTTAACCTTCCTTTGCTCTAATTCAGGCCCAATAAGTAACTTTCTGAGTGGTTTTCCTCTTCCTCTGTCCCACGAGAAGAGGCGCTGCCACTAGGAGGTGTAAGCCCCTTGTCCGAGTGTTCCTCGGTTTTCTTACCCAGATTTTTCAGTCTCATGTTGCATCCGCGTGTTCCAAGACAAGGCAGGGAAGTTACTACAGGAGAGAGGGTGGGCAACAGCAAACAGGTAAAATCACTTGAACCTGAATGAGGACTGTTCCCCACTGGATTTGGACAGATCAAACTGTCCACGTGACCGACAGCTGTGCGTGGCCAGAGATTGTGTGAACAAAAGTTGAGCCAAATGCTAATACTGAAAAATCAGGAGAGTTCATACCAAAACCCAAATTTCCAGCTTAGAAATCCTAAAAAAGGGGCTTTCGGTCCTCACCACAGAACTGCTGCTGCTCAGGGAGCCTTGCCTTGTACGACGTATTTAACGCCACGAGGCTGTCCGTCTTGGTTCAATCCCAGCCCTTATGGATGACATGCGGCAGGCAGCACGTACAAAGATAAGCACGCCGAGGCATTTTCGGGGGTGGGGGGAGGAGGAGGGTTGTATTCAGCAAGGACCGTCCTCAGCACAGCGAACACTGGGCCCAGCCCTTCCCACGGGCCCGCCGGAGCCATGACCCGGCTTCGTGCTGCTCAACATCTCTGCGGGCCAGCGGAGGACCCGAACCAGGGGACAGGGAACGAGAACGACGCCCAGACTCGCTGACCTTGGGATCCTCCTCGCAGCATCTACGACCGCAGCCCAGAAGCCCAGCAGCCGCCCCTCCACCCGACGGGGCGTCTGAAAATCACCGCAACACAGGCAGCAAACCGCCCGCATTCTAACGTCAGTAAGGCCGAGTCCACGGAGTCCCTCTCCCCGGGGACGGGCTACAGCCGGGCGGCCGCCGCTCCCAGCGGGCCCGAACCCCAAGAGCACTGGTCCAGCGCCCGCCTGTCCGCGCCGACAGCGAGTCCCGCCTACTCGGCCCCTACGCCGCGGAACCCACTCCTCCCGCGCTCGCCGACCAATCGCAGGGCGGGGAGGGAAGGCCAGTCAGCGCGTGCGTACTCCCTGCCGGTCGTGCTGCGTCCAGTGGGAGCCGGGCGCAGGAGCGCGCATGTGCGCTGGGTAAAGGTGCGCGTTGGCAGGTGCCTGGGCCTGGAAGACCGGCGGTGGGCGGTGGTGGTGGTGGGCGGGGCAGGCGTCATAGCGCACGCGCACTCTGCGCCCGGCCGTACTGCGTCGCCTGGCAGCTGGGCGCAGGCGCGCGCGTGCGCGCCAGACTGAGGGCGCGCGATGGCAGGTGTCTGGGCCGGGCGGCGACGGTTGATGGGGAGACCGGCGTTGCTGCTGCTCGCGCTGTGCGCGGTGGGCGCCCGGGGGCTCTACTTCCACATCGGCGAGACCGAGAAGCGCTGCTTCATCGAGGAAATCCCCGACGAGACCATGGTCATCGGTCAGGCGGGGCGGGGGTGGCCAGGGCCCTGCGTGTCCCGCGGACGCGGACGCGGCGCCCCGCGGAACAGGCGAGTGGTAACGGCCGTGTCTGCTCTGCAGGGAACTACCGCACCCAGATGTGGGATAAGCAGAAGGAAGTCTTCCTGCCCTCCACCCCCGGCCTGGGTATGCACGTGGAAGTGAAGGACCCCGAAGGCAAGGTAGGGCCCCCGCTGGCCGCCCGGAGGCTGCCTCAGGGGCCCTTCAGCGAGGCCCTCTGCGGTGGACGGAACTCAGAGGGCGTGGGCTGTCCCTGGGGAAGTCAGCGCAGGTGCGGGCTTACACTGACTGCTGTTGCAGGTGGTGCTGTCCCGGCAGTACGGCTCCGAGGGCCGCTTCACCTTCACGTCCCACACCCCTGGGGACCATCAGATCTGCCTGCACTCCAACTCGACCAGGATGGCACTCTTTGCTGGTGGCAGACTGGTAAGAGCATTTCCTTTGGCTACAGCTCGGAATCTCTCACTTGGTTGCAAACTTTTGATTTATTGCCATCATTTGTGACACTTCATGGCCTCGTCACAACTGGGGAAACAGATGTTGCCTTCTGTCCCACAATCAGGGACAAGAGTGGGTCCCATAGTGTGAAGTAGACAGTCAGAGGCCCCTCCACTCAGACATTATAACCTTAGTGTTTCTGACCTCACGACCTTGGGCTCCATCCCCATGACACGCGTGTCCTTCTAGCGTGTGCACCTAGACATCCAGGTTGGAGAGCATGCCAACAACTACCCTGAGATTGCTGCCAAGGACAAACTGACGGAGCTGCAGCTCCGAGCTCGCCAGCTGCTTGATCAAGTGGAACAGATCCAGAAGGAGCAGGATTACCAAAGGGTAAGGGTGTATCACTGTATTGGGACATGGCAGCTGACCTTTGTACCCACTGCACCTACTAGCAGTTTCCACTTGGGGCCTTCCCAGTGAACTGTTCAGAAAATGGAACACAGGGTACAGTCTAGACATGTTTTTAAGCTCTGTAGGATAAAGCGAAGATAGGCCAATTCAGTCTAGCCATCGCTTGTTTACCGCAGGATGTTGATTGAAATGGTAGGAGCATGATTTCCATCCCTGCAGAGATACTTGTGGAGAGGCAGCACCTCACTTCTGTGGGTAGTCCCAGTGCAATCAGCGGTACAGGGGTGTTCAGTCCCACAGTTGAGTGGTCACACGAGAGGGAGGCATGGGCCTCACAACGACCAGGAGCGCTGTTCCCTGCACATTTAACCCTGGGTCCCTTGTCCCCTGCAGTATCGTGAAGAGCGCTTTCGTCTGACCAGTGAGAGCACCAACCAGAGGGTCCTGTGGTGGTCCATCGCTCAGACTGTCATCCTCATCCTCACTGGCATCTGGCAGATGCGGCACCTGAAGAGCTTCTTTGAGGCCAAGAAGCTGGTGTAGTGTCCTCTCTGCGTGACCCTCTCTCACCTAGTTGTCTGGCACTTTCCCCACCCAATACATTATCCACCTGGATAGTAAAGGAAAAAGCGAAACGGTATAAGCCACCCTGGTTCCATGGTAACAATGCATCCAAGTCAGCACTTGTTAACACTGGTTCTCAAGGATTCGGGACTTTGGGCCAAGCTTTCACAGGTGTCTTGGGGTTTGAGTGCAGTCAGAGCTGACCCAGGACTAAGTCTGCTTCTTTGACCTCCACTGATTCCCCTCCGCCCTGTCACAAAATGAGCAAATGAAAAGCCTCTCCTACTCCCGTAACTCTCTCTCCATCCACTTATGCAGCAGGAGACCCAAATGCCCTACCAAGGAAGCCCCACCTCCCTGCTCCCAGCAGCCCGGTTCACTCAGTGGCTTTGTGAATGTAAATGAGGGGCAGAGGCCCTAGATTGAAGTGTTTTTCTATATACTAGAACTATTTTTTGATAAATTATATATTTTCCTTCCTAGTTGAAGTGTTAACTGCCTGTGTTTCACTAGCTGAGAACTCCAGCAGCCCCCCTGCGTTGTTTATCCACATTTTTGATAATTACTGTGGCCGCTCTCAGGATTGCAGCGTGCCAGAATTGGATATCCCAGCTGCTTGCTATCAAGGCCTTATTAGAGGGCCAAGCAGAGGCTTCTCGGGGACCCCTGGAAGTTCCATCACACAGGGCCTCAGAGTAAGAGTGAGGTTGTGACAGGCAGGACACACCTCCCCTCCCTCTTCCCTTAACCTTTATTTAAGCTGTGGCAAATGTTTTCTTCGTGGGAGCCAGGTTTGGTTCTTTATTATATAGACTTTTCCAACAAAATAAAACATGTCGTAGTAGCTGTGTTTGAGATTAACTAAGGGTATGGGCAGAGGGGAGGCTGCTGGCCTGGACTGTGTCTGCAGCTGACCAGCTGGGCTTGGCCTGATAGCAGTCTCTGGGGATGCGGGTGGGTAGCCATTCACAGAGGTCAACCAAGTAGACCCATCAGCAAGGAACTGTATGAGGAAGTTAGTCCCAGATAGTAAGTTTAAACACATCTTACTACACTTCCCTCATGCCCTGCTGCTCTAAAACTTAACACCGTTAGTTGCCCGTTCTTGACATTTTATTTTATGGTTTTGTTTTTGTCACAACTAAATTCTTCCGTTTTTCTCTTTATGTCCTATACTATTCCACATATGTACCTCTTTTTACTTGTAAAATATAGGTTTATAGGCTTTGTCATTTAGTACTTTTGTAAGTATTTTTGAAATTCTACATATTCCTCCTATTTCTAATTCTGGATGGCCTTGTTAACAGTCCAGTGCGGGGAAATGCCATAACTGACATCCCAAATTCTTTGGATATTTAAAAGTTTTCAGTTTTCTTCATGTTATAGTCAACAGGGAAAATCAGATGGCCTTGGAACTAGTTGGCTGCGTGGGCCTCTGGCCTGAGGCGCGGGGAGTATGAGACATGTCGGGAAGGGGGCATGTTTCTGCTCTGTGGCAGTTATTAGAAATCTAGCAGCAAAGCAGAGATGAGCCTGGGCTGTGGTGGGACGGGGAACAACAAGAGCTGGGATGGGCTTCAATAGGTCCATCCAGCAGTAGACATGATTGAGTGCACCTCGATTACGCTAATAGATCAGTATGTCCTGGGTTTCCCTTGTGAGTTTGACAGGAAAGGGAATGAAATGAGGACAAACATGGGAGTGCATCACACTATACTGATGGGGCAGGTGGAATAGCGATCGATGGCTGGAGGGTGAGCTGACAGGTGCTCCCGTGGGGAGGAGGATTTCCGTACTGGGGTACCATTCAGACACATGATGGCCTACGGAATTCTGGTGACACCCCCATCCGTACTACCTTGATTTCCTTTCTGAAATTCTTTCTTAGGCCATATAACACCCTTACCAAACAGCCTTCTACCTCCTTACCACAAAAAAAGAAAAAGTTGGGGGCAGCCAGCCATTCTCACCTGTCATCCTGGTCCGGTCCCTAGCTCTCACTGGGACTAGCAGTCCCCATCTCCATCTTTTGATACCAGCCTCACTGGACCTGTGGTGCATGAACTGCTCTGTTCTCACCCTAAATGGTCAGATCCTCAGCTCCGGCACTCATGCAGGGCCCGTGTCAGAGTAGATGCAAAAAGGCCGTCTGGGAAACTCATCAGTACAGACTCCTGAGCAACATACAGGTCCAGTCTGATCAAGCTGGTTTTGTGTTTGGGGTGCTGAGGCAGGCAGGACAACGGCCCTCCAAAGATGTCCATGCGCTAATCCCAGGAACCTGCAAATGTGTTAAATGACCCAACGAGCATTACGAGTGCTGTCAGCTGAGTCAAAAACAGGGAGATTATCCTGGATTATCTGGCTGTGCCCGACGCCATCATTAGGTTCTTTAAAAGTGGGAGAGGGAGGCAAAGTAAGGTCACAGGGATGCGATGTGAGGACTCAACCCACCGCTGCTGGCCTTGCAGATGGAAGAAGGGGGCCACACTGGGAAAGGCAAGACAGGAATTATCCCTCTAGTGTCTCCAGGAGGGAATGCAGTCCTGCCAACAGCTTCAACGCAGTGAGAGACCTTGTCAGACTTTTCACCTACAAAACTATAAATAATAAATTTGTGTTGTTTTAAGCCACTGTTTACGGTAATTTATCACAGAAACAACAGGAAAGTAACACAGGTGGGAAACTTGTAAAAACGAGAATCCTTATTTCTAACCAAGCCGTGCAGGTAACTTGGGTAGCCAGGTTTGGGAATCCCAGATACACCTGTCTTCCTCTTTATCTCGTGCTAGTCACTCTTCCAGCCTTCAACCTTGTACAGTCCAATTGCTGTGGCCTGACCTTTGGACCGTCAGTGGCCCTTAACTTTAGCCCAGCCTCTCGGTGGTCTCTACCGTATGCTGGTACACGCACTGTCACTGGCTTGCTACTCTCAAAGCTGTTGTCCCTGCGTTCCCACCATTGCTCCCGGGCGCAGGACTCACCAGCGATTCCCGTTACTCTACAGCAGGCGACACGCCTGTTTTTAGGGAGTCACGGACGAACACGCCAATCATTGTGTTTGTTAGGGTAAGTACAGCCAGGGGGGCATAATGACTAGCGCTCTGCTGACCAAAGAAGCGCCAAAGAACGGGAAGCCATGAGCCTGCAACTGTGTACCAGCGAGCTGTCCGGCCCCCATCGGTGGGCGGAGGAGGGCACCGAGGGACCACACGCGTCCGCGCAGCTCCGCCCTCGCCGGGAACCCTAACCCAGCACGGCCTTGGGAGGCAGCGTCAGGGAGAGGACAGGACCCGTGGGGCTCTCAGGAGGCCCCGAGAACCCGGCCCCGCGGCCGCAGAGCTCCTCCGGAACATCGGAAGCCTGCGCTCCAGTACTTCCGGGAGGTGATGGCTCCTCCAACGCTGACTGGTTGTTGCTTTGACCCGCCCACACGTCGTCACGCTCTTCCTTCCGCTCCTGCGCGCTGTCACTACGGAGCCCCAGCATGGCGGACCCAGAGGTGTTGGGATTCGAACACATGGGCCTCGACCCCCGGCTCCTGCAGGTACCGGGCGGGCTGAGGAGCCGCCCGGCGTGGCGGGGGCGGCGGTAGGGCAGCGCGCCACCCGGACCGCCTCTCGTCTCTCCTAGGCCGTCACCGACCTGGGCTGGTCGCGGCCCACGCTGATCCAGGAAAAGGCCATCCCGCTGGCCCTGGAGGGGAAGGACCTCCTGGCTCGGGCCCGCACTGGCTCGGGGAAGACGGCCGCTTATGCCATTCCGATGCTGCAGCTGCTGCTCCACAGGAAGGCGGTGGGTCGCGGGGGAAACCGGGAGCCCAAAGGCCGGGAAAGAAAACGTAGGCGTCCGAGTCCTGTTGCGCCCTCTTGGAAAGCCCTGTCGTCGTCCCCTACCCCCCCCACTCCGCCCCCAGTCCTTCCCAAGCACCGGCTTTCTTTCAGTCCCGTACTCGGGAGGGCTGGCCTGAAACAACCTGGAGCTGTTGTGGCAAACGTTGTGGACTGGATTCAGGCTACCTGGGTCCTAGTCCAGGCCCTGCTACCTCCATTCCGTGTGTAATCTTGAGTATTTCTACCATAAAAAAGTGGGCACAGCTCTCTCTCCTACTTACAAGACTCTGTGAATCTCTAGCGCCCTAGCTGGTGCATTTCAGGTAACTTCATAACCATAAAGGAAGTTGTTCTTTTGTAGGGTCGAAAGGACCCTTCGTTCTGCATTCTGAGGTGGGAGAAGTAAGCGAGGGGTCGAGCAGAACACAACTAAGTTGTGTTGAAGTCACAATAGTTGGGTCAGTTCAGCTGGAAGACTTTGCAGGAAGCGTCTGATGGCCACGATGACACGAACCGGCTGGCTGAAGCTCTAATCCGTGCTCTTGCAGACGGGCCCCGTGGCAGAGCAGGCTGTGAGAGGCCTTGTCCTCGTGCCCACCAAGGAGCTGGCACGGCAGGCCCAGTCCATGATTCAGCAGCTGGCAGCCTACTGTTCCCGAGACATCCGGGTGGCCAATGTATCAGCTGCTGATGACGCGGCCTCTCAGAGGTGGGTGACAGCAGCAGCGCTGGAGGAATGAAGCTGCACAGACATGTAGGGTTGGGCTTGTGTGCAGCAAGAAAGAGGGCTGGTCTGGGGTGAGGTCCTAGCTGGACCTTCTCCCCGGTGCTGAGGTGTTGCCCCCTGCAGAGCTGTGCTGATGGAGAAGCCTGATGTAGTGGTGGGGACCCCCTCGCGCATACTAAGCCACTTGCAGCAAGACAGTTTGAAGCTGCGAGACTCCCTGGAGCTGCTGGTGATGGATGAGGCTGACCTTCTCTTTTCATTTGGCTTTGAGGAAGAGCTCAAGAGTCTTCTCTGGTACGGGGGAGGCATGTGGGGCTGGAATAGGCTGCAGGATCTGGAGCTGGTGGGAGACCAGCTGCCAGTTGGAGGTCTTAGGAGTTGCAGTCTGATGGGGCTCTGCTTTGTTTTAGTCACTTGCCGCGGATTTGTCAGGCTTTTCTGATGTCGGCTACTTTTAATGAGGATGTACAAACACTAAAGGAGCTGGTACTGCATAACCCGGTAAGTGCCCTGTGGAAGTGTCTGGAATCACGGCCAAGTGACACTCAAAGGACTTGATCCTCCCTTCTCAAAAGCCTTTGACATTTGGGGGCAGTACTTGTTATTGGTTTAGTATCCTAGTTCTGAAGCACTAGAAGCCAGCAGTCACACCCCCAAATCTAGAAATCAGATGTCCCCTAGGGCTCCGCCCACATCCTTGAGCAGGGATCCCCCAGGGGCAGAAAGGGCATCTTGGGGCCAAAGTTCTCTCCTTACGTGACCTCTGCTTTCAGAAAGGCTGTGCTGGAGGGCTGCCCCTCACTGCACTCGTTTGTCGTGCATTTCCTTTGTTCTGTGCCCTGAATACTTTGCATGCGGTTGTATGTCCTCCGTGCCCCACAACAGTCAGGTACTTTGAATTTGTCCGCTGGCCGGAGGTGCCGCAATGCCCTGCACTGACAAGTTTGTACATTGGCGCTGTGCTTGGCGAGCCGGGCGCTTGCGGGAGCATTTTTGTCCTCCTTTCTTTCCTGACCACAGCCTTTCCTCCCCCAGGTCACCCTCAAGTTGCAAGAGTCCCAGCTGCCAGGGCCAGAGCAGCTGCAGCAGTTTCAGGTGGTGTGTGCCACTGAGGAAGACAAGTTTCTGTTGCTGTGCGCGCTGCTCAAGCTGTCGCTGGTCCGGGGCAAGTCCCTGATCTTCGTCAACACGCTGGAGCGCAGTTACCGGCTGCGCCTGTTCCTGGAGCAGCTCAGCATCCCCACCTGCGTGCTCAACGGAGAGCTCCCTGTGCGCTCCAGGTGGGCCCTGCCAGGCATCGCGGTGACGTTCCCGTTTCTTACGCACTCAGGCCAGTGCTGGGCTTGACCCAAACTCAGTGACTGGCTCACAAATACAAGATACTCGTTATCAGTGCGTCTTCAACTGAGGGGGTTGAGCACAAACATTAAGTGGGGGAAGAGTTTAAGAAGAGGGAACAGTCAGAAAGGGTGATGGCTACAGTAGTGCCGGGGGTGTGGTGGCCGCCAGCGTGCTTTTGGGGCTAACTGTCCCCTCTTGGGCACAGGTGCCACATCATCTCACAGTTCAACCAGGGCTTCTATGACTGTGTCATAGCAACTGATGCCGAAGTCCTGGGGGCCCCGCCCAAAGGCAAGCATCGGGGTAAAGGACCCAAGGGGGACAGGTGAGTCCTTGTTTCTGTCCTTCAACCCTCCTTGGGGAGACTGAAACCAGAGTGCCTGAGTGGGGGGCTAGGCCTGGCTGCTGGCATAGCCCACGGAGCCCTGCTCGGCTCCTGAGAATGGAGAGGGTGGAGGGCACACGAGCTCTGTGGGCAGCACAAGGGGCAAGGCTGCCAGGGTTGTTGACACCCTGTCCTTCGAGGGGAGACAGCCCAGCCAGCAGGGGCTGTGCAACTGTGAGTTGGGGCAGGATAGTTCTGAGGGGAAGTGGGAGCCCCCAGTCTGTGTCTGCCTGTGGTGGTTCTCAGACCACCCTGTGGGGCAGGGAGTTCTGCCGTTGCCCCAGAACTGAGGTCAGGGCAAGGGTTTGGCCACCCCTGGTCCCCCAGCTCCTGGAACAGTTGTGAAGTTGAGAGAGTCACCCGTAGCCAAGTCCTGTGGCTCCATGAAGGCCCTGTTGGAGACCTTGCCAGTTGGCAAAACTGGAGAACAGCAGCTCGGGAGAGCAGGGCTGAGTGTTGTGGGTTCCCATAGGGCCTCCGATCCCGAGGCAGGCGTGGCCCGGGGCATCGACTTCCACCACGTGTGTGCCGTGCTCAACTTCGACCTGCCCCCCACCCCCGAGGCCTACATCCATCGAGCCGGCAGGTAGGAATGCTGGGGTGTGGTGGGCTGGGGGCCTGGACTGGGCCAGAGACACGGGCTGAGCTGGCTCTCCTTGCAGGACGGCACGTGCCAACAACCCAGGCACAGTCCTGACCTTCGTGCTGCCCACAGAGCAGCCCCACCTGAGCAGGATTGAGGAGCTTCTTGGTGGCGGTAAGAGCTAGGGCCAGGCTCTGCCCATGACGCCTTCGACCCAGGGATGATGATGGCAGCAAGGGCACTAGTGTCCCCAGCAGCCACCCCCCACTCGGTCTTGCTTGGGCCATGTCCCTCGCTCGCTCCTTGTGCACTTGCTGGCAGGCACCGCCCCCTTCACAGGAGCAATCCCAGGTCGAGCCATCAGATGACTACCCAGGGTCACTGTTACAGCCTGTCTCCAGGGGCAGATGGGCCAAAGGAGGCGCAGGGGTTTGGGGAGACGGGGAAGGGGCTGCACAGGGGCTCTGCACTGGCGCCTTTAGGAGGCCGCGCTGTGGCAGGGCAGCCAGGTGGTGCCCCAGGCTGTGGGGCGAGCCCGGTGCGGGGGTGGGCTGGGCTGTCCCCCCACAGGAGGGCCCAGATATGCTCCTTGTGGGGTGTCACTCCTGCCTTAGGTGGGGGCTGGGGACGGATGCTCCTCACCATGTGCCCTCGAGCCCCTGGGCTGCACTCCTCTGTGCCCTGGTTTCCTTGCCTGAAATGGGAAATGCCGGTGCCTCCCTGTTAGTTTGTCCGGGATGTCGAGCGGCCCAGTGTGCTGCTGTGACAGTGCTCAGGATGGGGTCTGACTGCGAGGCACTCCTCACCGCCCTGCAGCTGTCGGCATGGCTGCCCTTGTGGCCAGAGCGGCCTTGGCAGAGGGCAGTTGGGGGCGGGCCAGTATGTCGGGCACCCGGGATGTGGAGACAGTGGGCCGCCCTGGGCACTGCACCCTGGAGCTCCTGTCATGTGTGTTTGTGAGACCTGGGTTTCTGGCTGTGCGTGCGCTTGGCAGGGATGGAGCAGGCAGGGTCCCTGGCCGCCGGAGTGTGGGGGCCTCACTGCTGCCTTCTGCACAGAGACCGGGGCCCCCGCGTTGCTTCCCTACCAGTTCCGCATGGAGGAGATTGAAGGCTTCCGCTACCGCTGCAGGGTGAGTGGGGCCAGGGGGTGAGCCGTGGGGTTCCTGCAGCCCCCGGCCCAGCGTCCTGACCCTTAGTGTCATCCCAGGATGCCATGCGCTCAGTGACTAAGCAAGCCATTCGAGAGGCGAGGCTGAAGGAGATCAAGGAGGAACTCCTGCGCTCGGAGAAGCTCAAGGTGAGGCCGGGAGGCGGCAGCGCAGGTGGGGCAGCTGGAACAGCTGCCGTGTGCTAGGATGCCACGTGTCCGTCAGAGTGACAGCGTCTGTGAGTGGGCACAGTCACGTGTTCCTCACAGCATCCTGATTGTAGAGGAGGCACCTGAGCGTCCATGGCAGGGCTTGCTGGGCAACGCAGGGAAGGAGCAGCCTAGGACGGCGCTGGGGACGGGTGGTGCCGAGGGATGGGCCGCTGTGCTCCCGTGCACCTCAGGGGCAGGGAGGGAACAGTCTAGGATGGTGCCGAGTGACGCGAGCAGCTGCCTCTGGGAGTGGATGGGGTGACTGCCACAACAGCGATGGGACACCTCAGCCATTTAAATTCTGGGACACGGGGCCACCTGTGGTCAAAAGCCCTGGGAAGTTACAGGGACAGCCACCCTCAGTGCTGTCGCTTCCGGCAGACGTACTTTGAAGACAATCCCAAGGACCTGCAGCTGCTACGGCACGACCTGCCCTTGCATCCGGCTGTGGTGAAGCCGCACCTGGGCCACGTGCCCGACTACCTGGGTGAGTGGGCGCGAGGAGGGAGCTCCGTGTCACAGCAGCAGCAAGCCGTGTGCTGACAGTGTGGCCAGGAGGCTGGGCGTCCGCGTGGCCAGCGCTGCTCGGAGGCCCCGGGACCCGTCGGCACACTCAGGCAGGTGGCAGTGAGCAAAGAGGCCAAGGGCGGGGCGTGGGCTGGGGGTAACGGCCTGACACCTGGAGATGTGGGGGAGGCCACCTCTAACCAAGGCAAAGACCAAAGAGGAGTGGCTTAGAGAGCAGCAGTCACCATTATCCCACCCTGGGAAGGCAGCTCTGTGACAAATAGCTATGTGGCCACAGGCATCTTAACGTAGCCCTGGAGCCTGGGTCCCAGGTCAGGAAGGATGGGGGCCAGCTGGGGCGCCTGGAGGACGTGCAGGTGAGGAGGGTGGGGCTGCTGAGCCACCTGTCGCCTCCAGTTCCTCCTGCTCTTCGAGGCCTCGTCTGCCCTCATAGGAAGCGGAAGAAGCCGTGCCCCTCTAAGAAGGCCAAGGTATGTGCCCCGGGCCTTGTTCCTTTGTCTCCAGGGTATGCACACACATTGCCCTTGCAAGGGAGCGCAGCCCCACAACTGGCCCCAGACTTCTGTGGTCAGGTCAAGGTCGCAGGGCTGGGACTGGAGGCCACCTGCACATGCCGTGGAGCACGGGAGGACCTGCGTTTCTGTGCCTATTGCTTGCGGGCTGTGCGAGGAGGAAGGTGGGGCCCGGAGGGCTGCCTTCTGCGGCGAGCACAGCAGCTTCTGCCGTCGGCTCCTGGGCTGCGGGCCAAGTGGCAACAGCACGCGCTTAGTCGGTGTTGGCTTGGGCAGCTGACCTGCGACCTTGCCCCACAGAAGGTGAAGGCCCACAACCCACTGCGCAGCTTCCGGCACAGAGGAGAGAAGCACAGGCCGACGGCAGCGCCCTCCTGAGGTGGTCCAGGCAGCGGCGGCTGAGCAGAGTGGGGAGCGGGCCCCCGCCCCCCTGGACTGACGGGTTTTGGGGCCAGCCTGCTGGTTGTGCCTTAAGGACAATAAAGATTCTAGCTGCCCCGTGTGCCTCCTGCGGAGGGGGGCGGGGCATCCCTAGAAACCACTTCCAGGGGCCAGGCCTGGCTGCCTGCACGCCGTGCCCGCATGAGCAGCAGTGTAGCTCGGGGACACCCGCCCCCATCCAGGTCTCTTGCCAGCCCATAGCCACCCCTGTGGCCTCCCTGCCTGGGGTCACGCCGCCCAGCCCCCGTCCCCTCACGCTCAGAAACGAGGTCCACCCCCCCCCCCATGCCCTACATGGCAGAGTCAGCCTGCTGTCCCCTGAGCCCGCACTGCCCTGCTCGCGTCAGCCCTTGCGTGAGTCTGAGGTGGAGGGACTCCGTGTGTTGCGCCTGCGCTTCGTTCTTGCACTCCACGCCCAGGCAGCCCCCACAGGACAGCCTCCCAGCCGCAGGCCGGGTCTCCCAGCTTCTCGCTGTCCCGAGCAGGTGTCCTTGACTGCCCTCTGGTGCCAGTGTCAGCATCACCTGGGGTGCGGTGGGGGCGTCGGGAGATGGCCGCCACGCTGCAGTATTTGAGAAGGGATCCAGCTGTGCTGTCAAAACAGCCTCACAGGGACAGAGGCTAAGACCCCCGGTGTGCGTTGGGCTGCCACGTTTCCTGCTCATGTTATGTTCTGAGGACTTTAAGGGGCCAGGCCATGTGTGACGGGGTTGCTGCTTGGGTGGGACGCACCCGGTGTGGCACAGCAACCAGTGACACGCACCTAGGATTCCCGCGTCCACCAGGAGCAGCGGTTACTGCAGCTGCACGAGATGGCGGCTTGGCAGCATCTGCCGGGGCCTCTTGGAAGTCACCCCACAGCGTGGGAGGCGCCGCGCTTGTACCTTTCCCCTCTGAGGTAGGCAAGCCGATGCCTGACACGGCTTGGTGATTCCTTGTCCCTCTGGCTCTGTCACCACCAGGACCTCCTTGCCCAGGAGCCTGCTCCAGTGCGGGAGATTGGGCACTTGGGGCTTTCCCTGTGATGTCCCTGTGAGGGGGACTCTGCTGTGTCCCCTCCTGGAGCTCGGCTGAGGACTAGTACCCCTGGGCTGACACCTGTGCTGAGCGTCATACACACGTCCTCACGTGGGAGTGCAGGCTCAGGAGCTCCTTGGCATGTGAGGACAGCTGCGGGCAGGTCTGCTCTGGCCCAGCTGTCCACCCCAAAGGAGGGGTGGTCGGTGCTGCTGGCTCTCTCCCCACCACGAGGCAGGTGCCATCGTAGGCCCTTGGGAGCTGGGCTGTTCCTGTGTACCTTCCCTGAGCTAGAATGGGCCAGGGCGGTGGAGCAAGTGTCTCTGTGTCCTGCACCTGCAGGGAATGTGTCCAGGGGCCCAGACAGCTCGGGCTCCACGTAGCCCGTTACCATCCGGGGAAACAGGCCCTCAGGTTGGACATGTCTATCCGATGGTGAAACCTCTGCCGTTCACAAGCACGTTCAGACCACAACTGGACAGGCCCAGGGATCTGGTGCGCACATGATAGGTCCCGAGGATCTAGAAGTGGAGCGGGCGGGGCTGCCTGCTGGGACAAAGCTGACTGTACAGGGAAGTCACAGGGGCTGACGGCAGGGAGGCCAGTGCAGTGCAGGCACCATCTCTGCCCCTGGCTGGCAATCACACCCTCAGGCCTCAATGGGTGCCGTGTGCCAGGCTCTAGAGGACATGGGTGGGCACAGCCCTTGCAAGGAGCTCCAGGAGATGGAGAGTCAGGTCTTGAATGCGCCGACCTCCCAGAGTCCAGGGAGCATCCACCTGTCCCACAGCCTGTAGCGGCCTGCCAGGTGCAGGCACTGGTCTGGAGCCAAAGGGAGCATGGGCAGTGCTTGAGTCAGGAGGAGTCTGGGGAAGCTGGCCGCCCAAGCAAGTGACGGGAAGGATGGGTGGGGGTAGCAGTCCTGACTGAACAGCGTGTGGAAGTGCTGTGGGGGGGAGGAAGCCCACACCTGAGGATGGAAAAAAATCAAAGCTGTCGTTGCCAAAGTCAGCAAATGCTGACCAACTGATTGACTTTTTGAAAATACAGTACTTGGTAAAAGCTACCAACAGGTGTGGGTGTTTTTTAAGCAGGGAGTGCCTTGATCAGGTGGCTGTGTAAATGTGATAACAGCCAGGAAAACTGTGTCTCTAGAAACCTCTGGACCCAGTGCGTGAGCCCATTCAAGTGTGTCTCCCATTCCAGTTACTTCCCCCCGCCCGCTCAGCAGTGACTCAGCTTTCATAAAATTGGTCGTTCTTGGGACTTTGGTCCCCAGGAGCGTGTCCACGGGAGGAAATGGCGATCAGCTCAAAATGGTGCAGGGAGGTGCCCCTGCCAAACTCCATCCTCTTTTCCCCAGAAATAAGGATTCAGACATCCTGTCCCACGGCAGGGGCTGCAGTCGCTTGTCCTGCGTCTATCACAGCCATTTTCACCTGGAAAAGGAAGAAGTCATTGACCAGGAAGGACAGGTGCCCTGGCCCAGCTTCCTTCCTGTTGTGCTGGCACCATGCTGGGCAGACTCCCTCCTCCCAGGACATCATCAGAGCTCAGTGTCTGTTCACTCACAAGTCCACCCACAAGCCTACTGGGAAGCAGTGAGTGTGGCCACAGTTGAGCTGCAGAGCGGGCACACTGGGGGACTTCCATCGTGCTCCAAGAGCAGCCTTTGTGACACCTGCGACATGCTGCCCAGCTTCAAGGGAGGGGCCTTGCCCTTGGCCTCCTCTGAGATCTCCATAAATGGGATAAAGTGCCCCCTCCGGGTATCCCTGTGTGGGGGACACCCCTGCACCCAGCTCTGCACACAGGCCCCTAATACTAGTGCACTTCCCAGGATGAGGTCTCAGCCAGCAGGGGCCAGGGCCTGAGAGTTTGCATTCCTAGCAGCCTTCTCCCCAGGGAGGCCGATGCTGCTGCACCCAGACCAGCCTCTGAGAGGCAAGCTTTAATATGCACGCACCCATCCCATTTTACAGATTGGGAAATGTTCAGAGAAAGCAAGTTGCCACCCCATGCCACCCAGCTCAGTGGCAGAGTGAGAGGGCGCTCAGGTCTGTGGGCCCCTATCGGGAACCCAAGGTGAGAACTGGGTTCAACCCTGTCCCATCCCTCCTCAGCCTCAGCTTCATCCCTACGGTGGTATGATGAGTGGTGTAACTTTAGCATAAGTATGTCCCAATCAGTATTTGTGATACACTAAAAAAGGATTCATTTATCTGAAACAAATCTAGCAGGTACCCTGCGTATTTCCTAAATTTCTAGAGCTTTTCTTGCCCAAGCACTGTCTCCTCCAGGAAACCTTCCTGGTGCCAAGTCTGGCTGGGCACCCTTTTCTGTGAGTAAATTTGGGGTTAATTTTGGTGTATTTCAGCTCTTAGCACAGTAGCACCTGCCCATCTCCCATTCCCAGCCAGGTGGTGTGCAGCTTGCACACAGCTTGGAGCCAAGTTGGAGAGGGGGTGGCAAGAAGAAGCCCACCCTCCAAATAGGGCTCTGCTCTGATGGCTGATTGCTGCTTCTGACCCAGAGGTGCAGACAAAGGGGGGGGGAGCTATTGTTGCCCCCTGCCCATTGTTGCAAGACCCTCTTCCTTTGGCTTAAGTGACTTCCAGGGGATTTAAAGGACCAGATATCTTTTATTTCCTCCATTTTTCCCCTTTCAGGAACCAGACATTAAAAACTAGGATGTTGAGCCGGCCCGGTGGCTCAGGCGGTTAGAGCTCCGTGCTCCTAACTCTGAAGGCTGCCGGTTCAATTCCCACATGGGCCAGTGGGCTCTCAACCACAAGGTTGCCAGTTCAATTCCTCGAGTCTCGCAAGGCATGGTGGGCTCTGCCCCCTGCAACTAAGATTGAACACAGCACCTTGAGCTGAGCTGTCTCCCGGATGGTTCAGTTGTTGGTTGGAGCGTGGGCTCTCAACCACAAGGTTGCCAGTTCAATTCCTCGACTCCCGCAAGGGATGGTGGGCAGCGCCCCCCGCAACTAAGATTGAACATGGCACCTTGAGCTGAGCTGCCACTGAGCTCCCGGATGGCTCAGTTGGTTGGAGCGCGTCCTCTCAACCACAAGGTTGCCGGTTCGACTCCCGCAAGGGATGGTGGGCTGTGCCCCCTGCAACTAGCAACGGCAACTGGACCTGGAGCTGAGCTGCGCCCTCCACAACTAAGACTGAAAGAACAACAACTTGAAGCTGAACAGAACCCTCCACAACTAAGATTGAAGGACAACAATTTGACCATTGTTCCCCAATAAAGTCCTGTTCCCCTTCCCCAATTAAAAAAAAAAAAAAAAACAACTAGGATGTTTAAAAACATCTGCATATACAGGGAAAATTACAAAGTGACTACACATGCCCAGGGAATGGTTCAGAAAAAGAGTTGAGAAGATCTTAAGTTTATACCTCAGGCTGATCCTTGGCACAGAGAGCCTAAGACAATGAAAAGTAAGTTAATGAAAACTGAAAACAAAAACCAACAAACCCTGGGGAATGGAAGAATCTGATTCCCAGATTTATGTTATTATTAGATTCAAATGTCCAGTTTTCAACAACAACAAAAATCACAAGGCATATAAAAAAAATGGGAAATTGTGGCCCACTCAAAGTAAAAATCAATAGAAATGGTCTGAAAAAGATATACTAAGGCAAAAGCTTTAGAAGAACCATCTTAAAGATGCTCAAAGAAGTAAAGGAAGATGTGGAAAAGGTCAAGAAAATATTATGTGAGCAAAATGAAAATATCAATAAAAGACAGGAAACATAAAAAGAAACCAAAAAGAAATTCTAGAGCTGGAAAGTACAATAACTGAAATGAAAAGTTCACTAGAGGGATTCAAAAGCAGATTTATCAGGTACAAGAAAGAATCAGTGAACTTGAACATAGGACAATGGAAATTATTGAGTTGGAGGAAGAGAAAGAAAAAGACTGAAGAAAAGAAAATGGAGCCTGAGGGACCCATGGGACACCATCAAACAGACCAACATATGCCTCGTGGGAGTCCCAGAAGGAGAGGAGAGAGAAAGGGGGCAAAGAGAATATTTGAAAAAGTAATGGCTGAAAACTCCCCAAATTTGATGAATGACATGAATACAAACATCCAAGAAACTCAATGAATTCCAAGTAAGATCAACTCAAAGAAATACATTATAACCAAGATACATTATAATCAAATTTACAAAAGCCAGAGAGAATCTTGAAAGCCACAAAAGAAAACCAAATTGTCACATAGAAGGGATCCTCAAAAAGATTATGAACAAATTTCTCATAAAGATCAGAAACTTTGGAGACCAGAATACAGTGAGCTGATATATTTAAAGTGCTTATATTTTCAAAAACCTATCAACAAGAATCATATCTGGCAAAACTGTCCTTCAAAAGTGAGGGAGAAGTTAAGACATTCCCAGATAAACAAAAAACGAGGGAGTTCGTAACCACTAGATCTGCCCTGCGAGAGATGCTCAAGGGAGTCCTGGAGAGTGACATGAGGACAGGAGACAGCTCAAAGCCAGTTGGAGAAATAAAGATCTCAGTAAAGATAAACATATGGGCAATTATAAAAGCTGTATGACAACAGTGGTTTGTAACTGCACTTTTTGTTTTCTATACGATTTAAGAAACTACGAAATTTAAATAAAAATTAGTATAAAAGCTAGTATTACTGTATTTTGGTTCATAACTCTAAACGATTTCTACATAATTTAGGAGACTAATGCATTTGAAATAATTATGTTTTGGTGCATAATATGTAATTTAACATATAAAGTGTAATTTTGAGACAGCAATAACTGAAAAGGGTGGATACAGCTGTAAAGGAACAGAGTTTTTGTATGCTATTGAAGTTAAGCTGCTATAAATTCAAATTCGAGTGTTGTAACTTTAGCATGTTAAATATAATGCCTACGGTAACCAAACACACACACACAAAAATAGCTAATAGAATACACATTAAAGGGAATGAGAAGGGAATGTAAGTTGCCCTAATAAAAATTAACTAAATACAAAAAAAGTCAGTAATATAGGAAATGAGAGACAAAAAAGCTGTAAAGCATATAGGAAACAAGTAATTACCAGTAGTTAAATTTAAATATAGTAATCTCTCCAATCAAAAGTCAGAGTTTGGCAGAAGGGATTAAAAAACATGACCCAACTATATGATGTCTATAAGAAACCCACTTGAGATCCAAAGACACCCACAAGTTGAAAAAGAAAGATAGGAAAACATATTCTATGCAAACATAACCAAAAGAGTGGAGGGGGGGGCTACTAATATCAGACAAAATAGACTTTAAATCCAAATGTTTACAAGAGATGAAGGACATTATATATTAATGAAAGGTTCAGTACAGGAAAAATGAGTATGTATAAACATTTATGCACCTAATGACAAACATCAAAATCTATGAAGCAAAAATGGACAGAACTGAAGAAAGAAATAAAAAGTTTTACAGTAATAGGAGAGTTCAGTACCCCACTCCCAATAATGGATGGAACAACCAGACATAAATAAGGAAATAGAGGACTTAAGCAACACAATAAATGCATAGATCTAGCAGATAT
This sequence comes from Rhinolophus sinicus, assembly GCF_036562045.2. Lineage (NCBI taxonomy): Eukaryota > Metazoa > Chordata > Mammalia > Chiroptera > Rhinolophidae > Rhinolophus > Rhinolophus sinicus. The sequence goes on from NC_133758.1 coordinate 116,839,310, forward strand.
ATGCAGAATACTACATCCAACAATAACAGCACACACATTCTTTTCAAATACACATGGAACATTCTCCCTGATAAACCAAGTGTTACGCCACAAATTAAGTCTCAACATTTAAAAAGCTATGATATATATTGTCTGACCACACCTCAATAAAGTTAGAAATCACTAACAAGGAAAACTGGAAAATTCACAGACTTGTGGAAATTATACAACCCACACGTTTAACACAACCAATGGATCAAAGAGCAAATCACAGTGAAATTAGAAAATACTTAGGAATGAAAATAAAAACACAACATACCAAAACTTAAGGGAGGCAGCAAAAAGGGGTTCTAAGGGGGAAATTTACAGCTAATAAATGCTAACATTAAACAAGAAAGATCTCAAATCAACAATGTAACTTTACAGCATAAGAAACTAGAAAAAGGACAAGAAACTAAACCCAAAGCTAGTAGGAGGAAGGAAATAACAAAGATTAGCACAGGAATAAATGACATAGAGAATAGAAAAATAATATAGAAAATCAGTGAAACTAAAAAGTTCATTCGTTGAAAAGATCAACAAAATCAACAAACCTTGAGCTAGGCTGACTAAGAAAAAGAGAGAAGACTTCAATTACTAAATCAGAGATGAAAGTGGGCACATTATTACTGATTCTACAGAAATAAAATATTAGAAGAGAGAACTATGAGCAATTGTATACCAACAAATTGGATAACCAAGATGAAATAGACAAATTCCAAGAAACACAAAAGCTACCAAGACTAAATCATGACGAAATAGACAATCTGAGTAGATCTATTGACCTAAAAGGAGGCTGAATTGGTAATAATAATAATAACCTCCCAACAGAGAAAAGTTCTGGCCCTGATAGCTTCACTGTTGAAGTCTACAAAACATCGAAAGAAGAATTAACACCAATACTCCTCAAACTCTTCCCAAAAATTGAAGAGGAAGGAACACTTCCTAACTCATTCTATGAGGCCAGCATTGTCCTGATACCAAGGCCAGAAAGATACAAGATAAAACTATAGAACAGTATCTCTTGTGAACATTGATGCAAAGATTCTCAACAAAATACTAGCAAACAGAATTCAACACATATTAAAAAGACTGTACACTGTGACTAAATGAGATTTATTCCTAGGATGCAAAGATGTTTCAACGTGTGAAAATAAATCAATGTAATTTGTCACATCAACAAAGTGAAGGAAAAACCCACATGATCATCTCAATTGATTCAGGAAAAGCATTTGACAAAATCCAACATGCTTTCATAATAAAAACTTAAAAACTAGGAATGGAAGAAATACCTCAACATAATAAATATCATGTGAAAAACTCGCAGAAAAAATACTCAGTGGTGGAAGACTAAAAGCTTTTCCTCTAAAAACAGGAACAAGGCAAGGATGCCCACCCTCACCACTGTTATTCAACATAGTAAGTACTAGAAGTTCTAGCCAGAGCAGTTAGGCAAGAAAAAGTAATAAAAGTTATCTTAGTTGGAAAGGAAGAAGTAAAATCATCTCTGTTTGTAGATGACATGGTCATATTTATGAGGTGTGATCAACATATACACTGAATGTTTAAATTTAAAAATAAAGTATTATAGTAAAAGACACATTGCCATTAATCCCCCCCCCCCAGAATACCCCCCTTGCTTTGAACATACTTATTCCATCCTTCTTGCCACTTTCCGAAGCCAATTCTGGAAGTCCTCTTTCGTGAGTGTCTTTTGTCGTGCTCTCATGGCTGCCTCGATGTCCTGAATCATTTTGACTTTGGGAAAGAGCCAGAAGTTGCATGGTTCCAGATTTGGTGAATAAGGTGGACACACTGTAATGATTTTATTTGACAGAAATTGCCGTATACCAGAAGTGATGTGTGACACAGAGCATTGTCATGATGGAGAATGAAACTGTTTGCCCATTTCATGTTAATGCATTGTTTGTGATCCATGATTTATGGCACAGTTTAAAACACACCTCAAACCGTAGCTCACACCTGCCTGACTGCATCAAACAAATTGAAACTTGTCACACACTGTTAACTAAGGTTCAATGTGCCACTTCCTGTATTGAAGCTCCCTGCCTTTCCATTGGATGACTCAGCAGCAGCATTCCGTGTGTGTGTGTGTGTGTGTGTGTGTGTGTGTGTATTGGGGATGCCAAAAAATGTATACACATTTTAAGAGATGTTATCTATGCTCAAGCAGTAGTTTGCTGCAATCAGAAGTGTCTGGATGCTGATGGTGACCACTTCGAGCACCTCCTGTAATTGCAGAAGTCAAACGTGACTTGTATTCATCTTTTGTTATTGGTATATATTGAGTATTACAATTTTAGTACAGTTTTCCTTTCTTAAAATGTGCATACTTTTTTGGAGATATCTATATCTATATTACGTCTATATATCTGTTAGAACTAATAAATTTAGCAAAGTTGCAGGATACAAAGTCAACACAAAATCAGTATTTCTATACAAGAACAATGAACAGTTTGAAAAGGAAATTAAGAAATCAATTCCATTTACAATAGCATTTAAAAAATAGAATAATTAGGAATTAAATTCACTGTGGAGGTGAAATTCTTGTACACTGAAAACTACAAAAAAATGCTGAAAGAAATTAAAGGAGACAAATAAGTGGAATGACATCCAATGTTCATGGGTTGAAAGACTTAATATTGTTAAGATGTCAAAGTGATCTACAGATTCAGTGCAATCCCTATGAAAATCTCAATGACGTTTTTTGCAGAAATGGAAAAATCCATCCTCAAATTCATATTGGAATCTGAAGGGACAATGAATAGCCAAAATAATCTTGACAAAGTTAGAGGATTCACGTTTTCTGATTTCAAAACTTACCACAAAGCTTGGTAATTAAAACAGTGTGCTACTGGCATGAAAGCAGACATATACACAGACCAATGGAATAGAGAGCCCAGAAATAAACCCTCACATATACGGCAAATAATTTCTGACAAGAGAACGAAGACTATTTTGTGGGGAAAGGGTAGTCTTTTCAACAAATGCTAGGAAAACTGGATATCTACATGCAAAAGAATGAAGTTGGACCCTGACTAATACTAGATACAAGAATTAACTCAAAGTGGATCAATGACCTAAACTTAAGAGCGAAAACTATAAAACTTGCAGAAGAAAACATAGGACAAAGCTTTATCACATTGGATTTGGTACAGATTCATTGGATATGACACCAAAGGCATAGTTAGCAAAAGGAAAAATTTGATGTGGAAAAATTTTAATTTTGTGCATCAAAAGTCACTATCAACACAGTAAAAAGGCAACCACAGAATGGGAGAAAATATTTCATATATCTGGTAAAGAATTAGTACCCAGCATATAGAGAGAACTCCTAACAATCAACAAACAAACAAGCAAGCAAGCAAGCCTGATTAAAAAATGGGCAAAGGTCTTGATTAGACATTTCTCCAAAGAAGACAAATGGATGACTAAGAAACACATGAAAAGGTGCTCAGCATCACTAATCAGCAGGGAAATGCAAATCAAAACCATGGTGAGATACCGCCTCACAGCTATTAGAATGCCATCATCAAAAAAGCAGAAATCCACAAGTGTTGGCAAGGAAATGGAGAAACTGGAACCTGTGCACTGTTGGTGGGAATGTAAAATGGTGCAGCAGCTGTGGGAAATGGTATGGAGGTTCCTCAAAAAATTAAACTACAGCTACCATATGACCCAGCAATTCCTCTACTGGGTATTTACACAAAAGAACTGAAAGCAGGCTCTCAAAGAGATATTTGCACCGTGTTCTCCGCAGCATTGTTCACAGTAACTACAGCCCAAATGTCCACCGATGGATGAATGGATAAGCAAATGGAATATTACACACAATGGAATATTATTCAGCCTTAGAAAGGAAGGAGATTCTGACCCAGGCTACGTAAGCACGGGCCGCGGGACAGTGTGCTGAGTGACAGCCCGTCACAGACGGACAAATCCTGTGCGTCCTTGTACAGGAGGCTCCTGCAGGAGTCAGTTCAGAGACAGACAGTAGATGGTGGGGCCAGGGGCCAGGGATGGGGGAGGGGAGTCAGTGTTTAGTGGTATAGGATTTCAGTTTTACATGATGAAAAGAATTGGCAGAATTGAGGGTGCCAATGGTCCAATGGTTGCACAATAATGTGAATGTATTTAATACCACTCAACTGTGCACTTAAATGTGGTTAAGGTGGTAAATTTCATGTTTTGTATATTTTACCACACAAAAAATGGCTACACAAAGAGCAGTGGCTGTCGGGCTGCAGGAGGGAGGGGTGAATGGGGCACAGGGTTGGGGGTAGATAAACTATACTGGGTGATACTGTAATGGTGGGTGCAGGGCATCACATACTTGTCAAAACCCATAAAATGTCCACAGGCAGGAGTGAGCTCTAATGTAAACTATTGACAAGTTAGCAACGTGTCAATATTGGCTCATTGATTGTGAGCCACGTGTAGCAGTAATACAAGATGTTCCAACAGGGAGAGTGTGGGCCTGACAGGTAATCGTGGACGCTCGGCTTTCTGCTCAGTTTTTCTGAAAACATAAGACTGCTCAAAAAATCAAGTCTATTAAGAGAAACCAAAGGCTTCGCATTGGCCAGAACCAGCCATGGAGCCACTTGACACAGCGGAGGCTGGGAGAGCAGGGTGTATCTCTTCTGGTCTGGGGACATGCTTAGGAAGGTGCCAGTAGGTGACCAGACCCCACATCTCAGCCTGCAGGCTGCTCACCGCCATGAGTCACAAGTGCCAGCAGACTGCTCGAACCCACGCTGGTCAGAGCCCTGCACACACCCAGCAGGGATCGTATCACCCAGGAGCCGGGGCTGGCCGAACAAGGTCGCCTTACTGGACCTCAGCCTGGCTGGCAGAGCCCGAACACCCCTGGAGCCATGCAGCCAGCCAGCTAGCCACAGGCGGCCTCCTCCGGCCCCTCTTCACCCCCTCCTGTGCTCAGTGACTGGGTTCAGCCTGGTTCCCCCTCGGCCTGCTCGAGCCTATTCAAGCTCACTAGTCATCAAGGAAAGTTGCAAATGAGGCATCAGGTTCCAATTACTAATTTGGGAAGACTGAGCATAGATAGAATGCACACAGCGGGGGAGGCTGGTGACCGGCACCTTTGGCTCTTGACGGTGTCAGCGGAAAGAACGTCAACCCCTGAGGAATCGATGTACGGGAACCTGATAATGAACTTCTCCCTGTGTCCTAGACTGCTCGAGGGAGGGGTAGACGAGCTACGCACTTGGGGTCATAAACATGGCACTCTGACACACTAATCATGTCTCTAGGATCGGGGTGTAAGAAAATAAATGCAAAAACAAGGAAATAAGCCATTAACCAAAAACTTACTCATCATAATGAAATACAGTAACCAGCCAATGGGGGAGATCCGTCGTCTAGAGGACACACCCAGCGATGAGCGCCCAGCCTTGCGGGCACCACATCAGAGGGGCCAGGCCAGTGAGACTGGGCGAGTCCGCCCTGCGTTTTTGCTGCCTGTCTGGGCTGCGCATCTAGGGGGTGCCCCCAGGGCCACCCTTGGACTGACAAGTGCCACAGGGGCCTGGGGCTGCAGCTGCAGGGAGTGTCCTCAGCCAGCGCACGGTGGGGGGAGGAGGCAAGCGGTCTCATCCTTGCTGCCTGGAGGGCCCAGGTGTGCCCCCCAGTCTCCCAAGGGCCCTGGGGAGCCCGCTCTCCAGTGCACCCTGGTTGGCCTCCTGCCTTTCCCTGGCTCAATCCTGCTCCCCTGCTAGTGCCATCTGGGGTCACCTCCCAACCGAACTGTTTGCCCTGGAGTCCCTGTCTCAGGTCTGCAGCTGGGGGTACACCCAGGAGGACAGAGACCCCACATGGGGGCTGGGTCTCAGCACCTGCCAGCCAGGGAGAATGGCCTGGACCAAGCTCATGGTGATCACTGCACACGGGCAGGCCTGGCCTGTGGAAGCTCCTCGCCAGATTCAGGGCTGAGGGGTGGGCCCCAGCCTGCACTGGCCCTCCCTACCCCCGCCTCTGTCTTCCTGGGAAGGCACTTGGGCAGCTCCCACAGGGTCAGGCCAGGGTCCATGAAGGAGACCCGGAAGACAGCAGGTTCCTTTCCGCACCTGCCTCCAGCGGTGGCTGCATGGGGATGTTCCCTACAGGCTGCCCTTACCAGCTCAGCCTTGATAAGGGGACCAAGGTCTGGCCCATCCTGGTGATAGGAAGATCCCTATCGGAAGGGAGCAGAAGCTGAGAACCAAGCACCTGGGCCCAGGTGGGGCAGCCGCTGCCTGCATTCCCAGCCAGGGCTGGGGGGGGCATGAGGGGGAGGAGCAAGGCTTTCCCTTCTGGGACCTCTGTGCAAGGTCAGACCCCAGCATGCTGGCCTCCCCCTCCACCCAGAGGAGACTATTGTCACTGCGTCACTCTACCCTGAATTGTCCCTTCTGTTATCAGGCTGTTAATATTAATAACAGTTGCTAAGGATGACAGTACAAGGGTGTGCCCACCCAGAGTTGGCCTTGTCCCAAGAGGGGGATGGGGACAGTGGCGGTCTGAGGCTGGTGGTGTTGGGGGCATGTGGAGGGGTAAGTGGAGGTTCAGAAGGCCACGCTGAGCCCACCCACCTCCATAGCACAGGCTCAGTGTGCGGCTGTGGCAGGGCTCCAGCTGGCTCAGCCCTGGCTTAGGTCGATTTGGAAAGGGTGATGGTGAGACCTCACACCTCCATTGGGAGACTCATCTAAGAGGGTGGGGCCAAAGGTGGGAGGGGTGAGCCAGGTGGATCATTAACCTGCTGAAGGTCCAGGAGGCTAGGGCTCAGCGTCATTGGTCCCCAGCCCAGTCAGGCCAGGCTGTCTCTGGCAGTAAGCTGACCTGTTTGCGTCCCCTGGAGCCAGCCCTTGGCTGTGTCCGGCTGTCCCGGTGGCCAGGTCCCACTTCCCTCTAGTCCCTTCCTGGTGCTGGGATGGCAGAGGCCGGCCTGGGAGGCTGGCTGCTCTGGGCCCTGCTCTTGCATTCGGTGAGTCTGATGCCTGTATCCACTCCCGCTGCCTCCCATTGGGGGTGGCAGGGGCTGCTTGGTGACAGTGAGGGAGGGCCTGGGTCTGGGGGCTGGGCTTTGGGCAGATGAGGGATCCCAAGCACCCAGAGGAAGGGTGTGGGTGGGGGTCCTGGGCTGCCCAAGTCTCCAGGTCATGGGGTTAGAGGGACACAAGGGTTGGGAGGGGACAGCTGGACTGGGTGTGACTGAGTATCTCCCATCCCTGGTTGGCTGTGGACACTGTGGCCTGGGGTGGGGCAGCTTCCCAGAATGGCACACTGGACTCAGCATCTGGGGCCCCACCCCTCATGTTTCTCTCCCACTTGCACATCTGGGAGGCTGGTGAAGGCTCTAGGCCCCAAGCTGGTGAGGGCAGGGGAGGCCCTGCACGGAAGCCCAGCAGGGCACCTGGCCTTTGGCCTGGCTTGCAGCTTGGTTGCCATGGTCGCCAGCGGCCTTGTGCTCTTGTGCACAGGGCCTGGCGCCCACTCAGCTCCTTGGAGTGGGTCCCGGACCTGTCCAGGGGCAGCGTTTCTTAGCAGGACCCGGCAGCGGCCTCCAAGGGTCTCCCCACCCGCCCCTTACGCCCTGGCCTGACCTTGCTAAATGCAGATTGGTGGGTCACCTCCCTTTCTCCAGTGACCCAGCCGCTCAGGATGAAGGCCTGGCTGCACCCATCCTCCTGTAATCCCAGACACCACGCGGAGTTCCCCAGTGCCGCTCCGGCACCCCCTCCCCCAGGGCTCCCTGGCATCCCGCTGCGGGTGCCCACTGCCCATCCCTCCTGCGCTGAGTCCTTCCCTGATCCCTCTCCCATTCCCCCCTTCCCTCCCCCCTCCCCCCGCCCCCCAGTGTCCTGGCCCGCTGGGCTCATGCTAAGGCTGCCCTGCTCCGCAGGCCGGGGGCGAGCTGTACACGCCCAAGCATCAGCCGGGCTACTGCGCCTTCTACGATGAGTGCGGGAAGAACCCGGAGCTGTCCGGAAGCCTGGCCTCGCTGTCCAACGTGTCCTGCCTGTCCAACACTCCTGCCCGCCACGTCACCGGCGCCCACCTGACCCTCCTGCGCCGCGTCTGCCCCGGCCTGTACACCGGCCCCACCACCACATACGCCTGCTGCTCCCGCAAGCAGCTGGTGTCCCTGGAGGCGAGCATGGCGATCACCAAGGCCCTGCTGACCCGCTGCCCGGCCTGCTCGGACAACTTCGTGAGTCTGCACTGTCACAACACGTGCAGCCCCAACCAGAGCGTCTTCATCAATGTGACACGCGTGGCCTTGCGGGGGAACAGCGAGCCCCCTGCTGTGGTGGCCTACGAGGCCTTCTACCAGCGCAGCTTCGCGGAGGAGACCTACGACTCGTGCAGCCGCGTGCGCATCCCCGCGGCCGCCTCGCTGGCGGTGGGCGCCATGTGCGGTGTGTACGGCTCCGCCCTCTGCAACGCCCAGCGCTGGCTCAATTACCAGGGGGACACGGGGAACGGCCTGGCACCCCTGGACATCACCTTCCACCTGTGGGAGCCCGGCCAGGCCGCAGGGAGCGTGATGCAGCCTCTGGCCGGGAACATTACGCGTTGCAACGAGTCCCGGGGCGATGGCGCGGCCGCTTGCTCCTGCCAGGACTGCGCGGCGTCCTGCCCTGCCATCGTCCGTCCCCAGGCCTTGGACGCCACCTTCCGCCTGGGCCGCATGGCGGGCGGGCTGGCTCTGATTATCATCCTCTGCTCTGTCCTCGCCGTGCTCACTGCGGTGCTCACTGCCTTCCGCGTGCAACCCAGTCTGGCGTCCTGCAGCTACAAGGGTGGGATGCCCGACCGCAGAGCAGACCCCAGCCTCTCCAGCAGGCTCAGCCTCTGGACCCACAACTTCCTCAGCCAGTGCTTCCAGAGCTGGGGCACGTGGGTGGCCTCGTGGCCACTGACCGTCCTGGCGGTGTCCATTGCTGTGGTGGTGGCCTTGGCCGCGGGCCTGGCCTTTATAGAACTGACCACGGACCCCGTGGAGCTGTGGTCAGCCCCAAACAGCCAAGCTCGGAAGGAGAAGGCTTTCCATGACCAGCATTTTGGCCCGTTCTTCCGAACCAACCAGGTGATCTTGACGGCGCCTCAGCGGCCCAGCTACAGGTACGACTCTCTGCTGCTGGGGCCCAAGAACTTCAGCGGCGTGCTGGCCCCAGACCTGCTGCTGGAGCTGCTGGGCCTGCAGGAGCGGCTGCGGAACCTGCAGGTGTGGTCGCCCCAGGAGCAGCGCAACGTGTCCCTGAGCGACATCTGCTACGCGCCCCTCAACCCGCACAACGCCAGCCTGGCCGACTGCTGCATCAACAGCCTCCTGCAGTATTTCCAGAACAACCGCACGCGCCTGCTGCTCACGGCCAACCAGACGCTGACCGGGCAGACCGCACAGGTCGACTGGAGGGACCACTTCCTCTACTGCGCCAAGTGAGTCCTCCACGGGAGGGGGCGCTGCTGGGGGCGGCAAGGCCTCTGCAACCAGGCCAGGTACACAGCTGCCAAGGGGTCGCTCCTCCCCATGCCTCGGGTGGGGCTCCCGCTCACTGTAGCAGATGTGCACATGGCTATCGGGCCTCCCCACCTCCCGTTCTGCAGGGCTCCTGACACAGCAGGAGTATCCTTGCACTTTTCCGGTTTGCAGGTCACAGAGCACTGATGGCGCTGCTCTTGCATCTGCTTCTGTTTCTTCTTTGCTTCTGGGCGGGCCAGCAGGGCTGTGGGAAGCTTGAGAGTGTCTTTGGTCCAGGGCAGGGGCTGTGGCTGGTCTCAGGCCCCCATCTCTTGGGCTGGGTGTCCCTGAACAGGCCACAGCCACAGCCCCCCCCACCGTTTGCCATGGTGCAAACTGGATGCCAATAAGGCCCCTGGGCCTCAGCTGGGACCACCCCCCCCACCCGGAGGGAGCAGGTGGGCAGGTGGGATCTCTGAGGTTGGAGAGGGCAGAGGTCCCCAAACGCCTGATCTCAGGGACCCCTCGCGCTCTGACAAAAGGCTGACGACCCCACAGAGGCTTTGGGCGGAGGTTTGTCCTCCGACATCTGCCGTGTGAGAGGGAAACTGAGTAGTGACAAAATATTAGTTCTTTAAAAATAGCAATATAAGCCCATTACATATCGACACAAATGGTATATTTTTATGAGAAAATAGGTATATTTTCCAAACAAAAAAATCATTGATAAGAGTGGCATGTTTGCAAATCTCTTCAGTGTCTTGAAGGAGCCAGATTCAGTGTCCGGTTCTGTGTAATGACAGCACTTGGCTCACCCCGCAGCCCGAAGAGGGAGACGTGTTGACCGGCCTTTCCTGGTAATGGTGCATTTTCTTTGACACTGCACCAAAACGCAGCTGCTGGTCTTTTCTTAACCATTACCTTCCATGTGGTCTGGAAACCACATCAGTGAACTTTTGTATTTCACACAGTCAAGAGCAAAAGAAGGTAAAAAAGCCAAGAGCATCGTAGCGTCATGAAAACACTTCTGGCTTGCCGACAGGTCACCCTTGCAGGGCCACACTGAGAGCCCTTGGAATAGAGGGCAAGCCCATCTGGGTGCTTCCTGGAGTCTGTTTCCTGGGCCGCTAGGCCGCCCTCAGAGCTGCAGGCCAGAGGGGAAGCTCCGACCTGGGCTCCCAGCCCTCACGCTGGCTTTATTCTGATTCTGGACGCTCACAACCACTCTTGGGAGGTCCAATGAGCCCCATTTCAGAGACAGGGAAAGAGAGGCTCTGTGCAGTGTGATGAGCTGCTCAAGGTCACACAGCAGCCAGGACAACTGGTGACCAAAACACTCACTCACCCAGAGCACTTGGCAAAGGGGCTCTGTTGAAGGGTGTGGAGACTGGCCTACGGTCAATGGGCTTGTAAACTGTCCACATGAAAGAGAGAGATCTGACTCAGGGCCTGGAGGGTTCCAGGTGGCAGGAGGAGAGGCTGAGGGCACCGTGAGGCCTGTGAGGTAGCTGGTGGTCAGGACTCAGGGGCTGTCCAACTCCATCCCAGGGGACCATGTGTGATGCTCGCCTACCTGCCTTGTCCGGGATGCGATGGTCATGGAGCCTGGAGGGTCCAGGGGTGTGAGGCGAAGTGAGCTCAGGCGCCCCAGTCTGGGGAGCTCTGGTCCCCTCTGCACTGGGCAGTGTGCAATTTTGTCAGGACAAGCGGTTCTGACCACAGGGTCAGGCAATGGTGCTGGGACACTGGGGTGGGGCAAGGCCATGGGAGTGGCCCTAGAAAGGTTCTTCCTCTCGCTCCAGCGCCCCACTGACCTTCAAAGACGGCACAGCCCTGGCCCTGAGCTGCATGGCCGACTACGGGGCCCCTGTCTTCCCTTTTCTCGCCGTGGGGGGCTACAAAGGTAAGTTGGGTGCCCCCAGGGGAGGCCACAATGGGGAACATGGGGCAGGAGGTGGGAGTGCTGATGGGCTTCGGGCTGTCTGGGGTGGCCGGGCTGGTGGGGGCCTGGTGGGAGGCCACAGACCTGCTTGTCCTGCCTCCTTTCCCAGCCACCAACTTTATCTTCTCCCAAGGCTGTTCCGATTCCCTGGTTTTGTGCCTGGGTCCACAGGAGTTGCTTTTGGCTGAGAGACAGAAGTGGGGTCGGGTTAGACAATGACTCAGATGAGGGAGGTGGGGGAGGGATGCAGCTGGAGAGGGGGAGGGGAGGCAGGGGTGCACTGGAGGGTGGCTGAGTGTTCCTCCTCCCAGGGAAGGACTACTCTGAGGCGGAGGCTCTGATCATGACCTTTTCCCTCAACAACTACCCTCCTGGGGACCCCCGGCTGGCCCGCGCCAAGCTCTGGGAGGGGGGCTTCTTGGAGGAGGTGCAAGCCTTCCAGAGGCGGACTGCCGGCATGTTCCAAGTCACATTCATGGCGGAGGTAAGGGCTGCAGGGCCCCCGGCTCAGGGACAGCCCCGCTGACTTTGGGTGGGTTCCCTCTCTTGAGTGACCCTGGGCCTGGGCATCCTGCTCAGGCATGCCTGGGCATGCCGCCTAGTGGGGTCCAAGGCAGTCAGGGGTCAGCGGGTTGGTTGGCTGTGTCCGCAGCGCTCCCTGGAGGACGAGGTCAGCCGCACCACAGCCCAGGACCTGCCAGTTTTTGCTGTCAGCTACCTGGTCATCTTCCTGTATATCTCCCTGGCCCTGGGCAGCTACACCAGCTGCAGCCGCGTGCCGGTGAGCAGGGGGAGGGGCACGGCAAGGGGCACCTAGAACCTTCCCAACCAGAGCACCTTGCTGCGAAGGAGACACAACACAGTGGCTCCCCTGGGGGACACCTCCCAGAAGCATCCCCTGCTCCCTGACAGACCCCACCTGTGAAACACAAAACTACTGGGAAAGTGCCTTGTGAGGTGCGGCCTCCTCTTGCTTGGGGTGGAGCTGATCACCAGCCCTACAGCAGGAGGCCGACCAATCCCATTGCAGGTGGATGCCAAGGCCACACTGGGCCTGGGCGGGGTGACCGTGGTGCTGGGAGCCGTCATGGCGGCCATGGGCCTCTTCTCCTACCTGCGCGTGCCCTCCTCCCTGGTGGTCCTTCAGGTGGTGCCGTTCCTGGTGCTGGCCGTGGGGGCCGACAACATCTTCATCTTCGTCCTGGAGTACCAGGTGAGCACGCCCATCCCAGGCCACCTGTGAGGTGTCCTGAGCTTCCCACATCCTGCCACGCGGTTCACCATTCACACAGAACACAGTGCTTTGCATTCACTCTGTCCTGCGTGCGCCCCGGTTCTGGCTGTCCGCCAGCCACATGCCTGTGGTGAGGCGGACACACGGCACGTTGGAGCCCCTCTTGACGCGCTGCCGTGTGGTGTTCAGTAATGGAGTCTCTGCTGTTGGTGAACACTGAGGATCCCAGCGATCCTTGGGGCAAATATGCCACAGACACCCCGAAGCACACCCAGCAATCCTCTAGGCCGGCCCTGAGAAGAGGGCCATGTGACAGAGCAGTGTCAGTGGGCTCTATTCCGACTGGGGAGGGTCTCTGGGTGATGGCGTGGTGGGGGTGAGGGCCTGTGCCAGCTGCCTTGGCGGGCCTGGACCCATTCTTGCTGTCCCCACCCAGAGGCTTCCGCGGCGGCCTGGGGAGCAGCGGGAGGCCCACATCGGCCGAGCGCTGGGCAGCGTGGGTCCCAGCATGCTGCTGTGCAGTGTCTCTGAGGCCATCTGCTTCTTCCTGGGTGAGCCTGCCAGCCCCACCCTGCGCGAGGAGGCTGGGAGGCTGTGGGTGGGGGAGCCCCTCCCTCTGCACCGTGTCAGCAGGGGCTGTGCCCTGAGACTCAGTTCCGGCCCCCAGGTGCCCTGACGCCCATGCCTGCTGTGCGGGTCTTTGCGCTGACCTCCGGCGTGGCAGTGATGCTGGACTTCATGCTGCAGATGTCGGCCTTCGTGGCCCTGGTGTCTCTGGACAGCAGGAGGCAGGAGGTAGGGGGCCATCCCAGCCCCACCTTGGCCAGATGGGGCAGCTTCCTGCTGCAGAGAAGGCTCAGAGTCGGGTCGCAGTGGGAACTTTGTGCTGGAATGGTTGAGTCCCAGTGTCCCACAGAAAAGTAATTTTGTTTTGGTCATTTTGGGGAATGTGATCAAACTTGCTAAAGTACATGAAGTCACGAAATACAATATAAATCAGACGTTGACAGGGAGCTGCTGTTGCAGAATTTGAAAGTGATTTGTCAACATAGAAAACAGAAGCAAAGGGGACAGCACACTGGTGTCCCCATGGTTCCTGGGATGGAGGTGGTCCCGGGGGTCTGCTTTGGGGCCACCAGAAGGGCTTCTCCCCCCAGGCCTCCCGGCTGGATGTCTGCTGCTGCATCCGCACCCGGGAGCTGCCTTCGTCTGGCCAAAGTGAGGGGCTGCTGATCGGCTTCTTCCGAAAGGTCTACGCCCCATTCCTGCTGCATCGGGTCACGCGCGTGGTCGTGGTGAGTGGCCGGGACCAGCAGTGTGGTCCTTACAGCCCCGGGGCAGGGGCTGCACAGCCTGGACCTCTGCTTGCTCAGGTCCAGGTGCCGAGGCACAGGGTGGTGGCGGGTGGCTGGGACTCAATGGGCCCAAGAGCAGAATGTCCCCAGGTCACCTCCCACCCCCTGCTGACCAGGCGGGGAGGGGCACCGTCACGCGGGAGACCCTCACTGGCGCTTCCCTCCTCAGCTGCTGGTGTTCCTGGCCCTGTTTGGGGTGGGCCTCTATTTCATGTGCCACATCAGCGTGGGGCTGGACCAGGAGCTGGCCCTTCCCAAGGTGAGCTGCGCTGTGGCCTGTCCCCCAGGGGTGGAGAGGGTCTGCAGCACACAGCAGCTGGGTGGCCTGGGCCAGGGGTCTACTGGGGGTGCAGGACCGCTCCCCATGTGGACCAAGGGAGAGGGCCTCATCACCAAGCCCAGGCCACGTGAGGCAGATGGCCAGGCATCTGGAGGGGGCATGTGACACAACTATACAGGCAGAGTGACCATCCACTGGCTGAGTCCCTGCCCTGTGCAGCCCGAGGCACAGCTCCTTCCTGATAGATGTTGAGGGTTGGGCGCTCCGGGGCAGGAAAGACCTCCCAGAGGCTCTGAGAGGCTCCTGGCCAGAGCAGACGTTTGAGGGGGGTCCAAGCATGTGTAGGGTTTGCAGAGAAGGCAGCAGAGTGACAGGACTGACCTGTGGGAGTGACGGGTGTGTGGCGGGGTGGGGAAGGTGCTGACCACCTGGTCAGGGCTAGCACATGGGCTTGATACCTAAGAGGGGACAGGGACCCACTGCTTGTCTGGGTGTGAGGGCTGGTGGCTGTGAGCAGCACGTCTTGGTGCCCAGGACCCAGGGGCCTCAGACAGCCAGGGCCATTCTTGGGACGGTGACGGGCCTGCCGTTGGAAGGAGCCCAGCCTGGATAGTCATCTGCTGGTGCTGCTGGCCTTGGAAGTGACATGATGAGGGAAGAGTGGATAGCGGGACAGCACCTTTCAGTCGCAGGGAGTGAGAGCCGGCAGCGAAGCCAGCAGCACGTGCAGTGACCTTGCCACCCACAGTCACCCCTCACGGGCTGACAGTTATTTTAAAGTCTTCGTCCAGGACACCCGCCATCTGGTCTTTCTCCACGGTAGTGTCATTGGTTTATTTTTGTTCCTAGGTATAGGCCATACTTGTCTGATTCTTTGTATGTCTTGTGGGTTTTTTGATGAAAAATGGACATTTGAGTCTTATCATGTGGTAACTCTAGAGCTCTAGAGATCAGATTCTCCCCCTTCCCCAAGATTGGCTTTTTTTTTTTTCTTTCCTAATTTGACTATTGCTGGTGTCTTCATCCTGGAAATTATCCTGAAGTGTAAAGTTAAAGTCTTATTAGCTCTTTTCTGAGCCTTGTGTTTCCCTGGGCTTTTGTGATGACTTTGCTTTTGAATTTCCTATTCCTTAAATATCCAAAAGGAGAAAAAGTGGAAAAACAACAACAACCCCAAACACCAATAAATCAGGCATTTTCCCTTTACATATCTTGGAAGTCACTTCAGCCTGAGGTGGTGGAGGTCGCAATGGCAGCCTGACTCTGCTCACCACTGAGATCAGAGAAGCAACCGGTGGTCAGAACCCAGATCCCTGACATCCAGGGGTGGGGTCCTTAGAGCCCACCCTGGATCCTGCAAGCTGTGCGCAACCTGCTCCCAGAACCCATGTGGCCGCCTTGCCAGGACGGGGACTGGGAGCTGCAACCACGCTGAGCTCAAATCGACCCAAACTAACCACAATCCAGCAGCCACGTCTTTCCCTGGAAGCTTCAAGCTCTCACTAGTCCCCAGAGTTCCAAAATAATCGCACAAGACAGATGCTGCCAGCGCAGGTGTTGTCCGCTGGGCAGACGGACCCCTGGTGCTGCCTGCTCCTCCGTCTTCCGTGATGTCACTTTGAAGATTTATGGTGCAGGAAAGGGGCAGGCCTCAGGGTGTGCTCATGGATGCTTACAGGTGCACACGCACGTGGGCTGTGGTCACAGACCAGCCTGGTAGACTGGCTGTGCCAAACGGGATGATAAGCAGGGGTCAATTACACGTACGTGCGTGTTTGTGTGTTAGTGTGTTCACGTAGGCTGGAGTTTGTAATCTGTGTTTGTACCTCCTTGAGTGTATTCTGTGCGTATTCCTGGATGTGTGCCCCTGTGACATGAGCTTCTGTGGGTACACCTCTGTGAGTGTACACCTGCGTGAGTGTGCACCTGTGTGTACCTCTGTGAGGGTACCTCTGGGTGTACCTGAGGGCACGTCCATGAGTGTCAGCTGGAGCGAGCCCCCGGGGATGCATCTGGTCTGGCCTTACTGACCGTCCTTCATTCCAGGACTCCTACCTGCTGGACTACTTTCTCTTTCTGAACCGCTACTTTGAAGTGGGGGCCCCAGTCTACTTTGTCACCACCGGGGGCTACAACTTCTCCAGCCAAATGGGCATGAATGCCATCTGCTCCAGTGCGGGCTGCAAAAACTTCTCCTTAACCCAGAAGATCCAGTATGCCACCGAGTTCCCTGAGCAGTGAGTTCCCTGCCCACACCCACGTCCGTGCCCCCACTCACTCTGGTCCCCTTCCTGCCTCTCTGACCCCATTCTGATGCCCACTTGCTGCCATGTGCCTGGGGAGGCCCAGTGTGGGTACTGGACCACTGGAAGGACCCGCCTGCCTGACCTCCTCTCCCTGACACTCAGATCTTACTTGGCCATCCCCGCCTCCTCCTGGGTGGATGACTTCATCGACTGGCTGACACCGTCCTCCTGCTGCCGCCTTTATGCCTTTGGCCCCCATAAAGACGAGTTCTGCTCCTCGACTGTCAGTGAGTGAGAGGCCTCTGGGGGCTCCTGGCCCACCACAGCTTGGGGAAACTGAGGCAAGAGAAAGGCAAAGAAGGGCGAGGCTCCTTGAATCCCTCATGCGCTCCTACAGAGTCAGTTGGGGTGGGGGCACCAGCTCAGAGCACATGTGTGGGTGACTGGGCCCAAATGGTGGATGCCCAGCTGGACCACCAGTGGCTCCTGCACGTGTGTCCCTCCTGAGTTGTGCCCACGGGCTCTCACGGGCAGTGGGAGTCAGGAGGGAGCGAGGTGGCACGTGGCCCTGCCCCTGGAGCAGCTGCGTTTGTAGGTGGAGTGGGGAGGCCCTGTGGGGCTGTTTCTCTGCCCCACACTTTCCTTCCTCACCTGACCGTGGGGGCCAGCAGTTTCCATAACAGAGAGGAGAGCCCCTCAGTTAGAGAGAAAGGCAGAGTGCTCTGGAGCACACGGGCTTCTGTCGCCTGCTAGGGGCACGTGCCCGGGCCGTGAGGGCATGGGCAGCATCAGGGGCCAGCGGGCTCTCCGGGAGCTGCTGCCCAGAGCCCCCGCTGTCTTTGCAGCCTCCCTGGCCTGCCTCAAGAACTGTGTGAGCCTCACACTTGGCCCCGTCCGGCCGACGGTGGAGCAGTTCCACAAGTACCTTCCCTGGTTCCTGAACGACCCGCCCAACATCAAGTGTCCCAAAGGGTAGGCTGGGTGGGGTGCCCGCTGCGGAGGGCGGGGCCGTGCAGGCCTGGGGAGCTGGTCCCGATCACGCCTTTGCTCTGTCCCCACCTCACAGTGGCCTGGCAGCATATAGCACCTCTGTGGATTTGGGCCCCGATGGCCAGATTCTAGGTAAGTGCAGCTTCTACGGATGCCCAGTTTCCCATCTTCTCCCCTTGCTCCTCCATGGAGGCGTCTAAGCACCTCCTTGGAGGTCGGTTACTGGGCTCCTGGTCCCAGGCTTCACCCCTGCGTGCCCTGCTTCCTCCTCCCCACCCCAAATCCACAGACCAGCACCTGGGACCATTGGCCCTTCGCTCCATTTGTCAGAGGCAGGGCTGCAGTGAAACTAAGCTGCAGGCCCCTTGCCGCAAATTTATCCCGAATCCCAACACAGTGACGGCTGAGTCCTGAAGCCAGGTCCCTGGGAGTCTGGAGGGCGCAGGGAGCGAGCTCTGACCCTGGCCTTCCTCTCCAACCCGCGGCAGCCTCGCGCTTCATGGCCTACCACACGCCCCTGAGGACGTCACAGGATTACACGGAGGCTCTGCGGGCAGCACGGGCGCTGGCGGCCAACATCACCGCCGACCTGCGGAAGGTGGAGGGCACCGACCCGGCCTTCGAGGTCTTCCCCTACACGTGAGGCTGGGGCCGGCTGCGGGGCGGGGCCGGGTGGGGTGCCCCACAACGCAGGCCCGCGCACTGCGTTCTCCTCCCGAAGTGGGCTCGGGAGCCCCGCCCGCATGACAGCCGCCCCCGCAGGATCACCAACGTGTTCTACGAGCAGTACCTGACGGTGGTGCCCGAGGGGCTGTTCATGCTCAGCCTCTGCCTGGTGCCCACCTTCGCCGTCTGCTGCCTCCTGCTGGGCATGGACCTGCGCTCCGGCCTCCTGAACCTCTTCTCCATCGTCATGATCCTGGTGGACACCGTGGGCTTCATGGCACTCTGGGGCATCAGCTACAACGCCGTGTCCCTCATCAACTTGGTCACGGTACCGAAGGGCGCAGGGCCTCACGGGCACACCCCCTTCTTTGCAAGGGTAGACGCTTTCCCTGGCCCTTTGGCGCTGAAGCCCCCTCTGCCCACAGGCAGTGGGCATCTCTGTGGAGTTCGTGTCCCACATCACACGCTCCTTCGCTGTCAGCACGAAACCCACCCGGCTGGAGAGGGCCGAGGAGGCCACCATCTCCATGGGCAGTGCGGTGAGTGGGTGGGCTGGTGAGGAGCCCGGGGCGGGGCCGCTGCAGCATGCCAGCTGACAGCTGCCTGGGACCCCTAGGTGTTCGCCGGCGTGGCCATGACTAACCTGCCTGGCATCCTGGTCCTGGGCCTGGCCAGGGCCCAGCTCATCCACATCTTCTTCTTCCGTCTGAACCTGCTCATCACGCTGCTGGGCCTGCTGCACGGCCTGGTCTTCCTACCAGTGGTGCTCAGCTACCTGGGTGAGTGCCAGGCCCCCGCAGGCGCTGCCCACGCTCAGGGAGCAGCCTCAGGCACAGTGGGGCACTCGTCCGTGCCCCCGGGACAGCCCAGCCGAGAGCATAGGCGCTCCTGGTCTGTGAGGTTCTTCATTGTAACACATGGAAACGTTTTTCCTTGTCAGCATACATGTGTCTCAGACAGTGTCGGTGGCTATAGGCTCCAGGCCTTTTAACCCTGACCTTCCGCACGAAGCGCATCCCACGCTGAGCGGTGCCATGCAGGTGACACGCGCACACACAGTGGGGCAGACACCGCACAACAGTGCTGCGTGTGAAGTGCTCAGAGCTTCTGTCCCGTTCTCTCACCCACTCACACGTGCTGGTGTGATCTTCACACCTGGTTTTGTGCCTCTGATGGCTGACAGCTCAGTTTGGAGGCACATCCTATAGTATGGATGAACCGCGGCCCGTTGAACAGCACACAGCCGCTGGTCCTTAGATTTTTTTCGACCTTCCCGACTGTTCCTGCTGCCCATCCTGTGGCTGACTCTGGCCCCGCCCTCCCATGTCCCCTCCAGACAGTCCAGTCCTTGAATTGTTCATGGCGACTGTCATAGCCCTGCAGAAAGGTCACCATTTCAGTTTCTACCAGTAACATCTCTAGTGCCCACTCCTGTTTCCTCCTGGAGCACGGTCATTTGTGCCCACCCTGCGATTTCAAGGAGCCCCAGGGTGAGGGTGTGGCCCCGTGTTAGGGTGGGCAAGCGGGCAGCAGTTCAGTTTCCCCAGGTATGGTGATAACCATAGCGGTAACATGGGAGCAAACATTTGCAGAAGGCTGTTTGTGCCCCAATATGTATAAGCCTGTCCTCCTAGCACCCCTCCAGGTAGGTACTCACAGATGGGGAAACTGAGGCCGTGGCCCAGTCACAGGGCAGCGCCAGTGCCCACCCCCGGTACCCCAGTCTTTTGCAGGGATTTCCTGACCCTCTTGGGAAGGACAGTGTGTGTTGGGGATGGTGGGTGGGAGGTGAGCAGCAGTCCTGGGTCGGCCTCTGGGAGGACCCCAGAGTGTTGGGAGGCAGAGAAAGAGGAACTCGCAGGTCGCACCCCTGCAGAGTGACCCAGAACCTCCCTGCAGTGTGGGTCCTTAGGCAGTGTCCCAGAAAGGAGAGTGACAGGCACAGAGGCCCTGGGGCCACTCCCTGCCCTGAGTCTGTCAGCAGTGAGGACCAGCTTCTCCCAGCAGGGAGGGCTCGCTGTGGTGTGAGCATAGGATGCTCCCGGAGAAAGGAGAGGGGGATGCACAGGCTGTGGGGATGTCAGGGCTTCCCCTGCCAGGTCATGCTGATGGTGGGGGGTCTGTTCTGGAAGGTGGAAGGTCAGGGGGTTCGGCGCAGATGACAGCTGAACTGGCTGCTGGTTTTTCGGGGTTGCGTGGAGCGAGGGACGGGGTGCAGTGGGGGGGCTTACGGCTCAGTTGTGGACCTTTCTTGGCTGCACCGCCCAGCTAGCTGCCTCGCTGACCGTGGTCCTCTCTGTCTGTCCCTCTGCAGGGCCTGAGGCCAACCCCGGCCTGGTGCTGGAGCAGAAGCGGGCAGAGGAGGCGGCCATGGCCAGGATGGCTTCCTGCCCAAAGCACCCGTCCCCGATGAGCCTGGCCGAAAGCATCTACGTCAACTACAGCTTTGAACACCCTGCCAGCTGTGAGGTTGGGCAGACATCGTGATGCAGCCAGGGCCCCAGCCAGGCTGGAGAGGCAGTGAGGACTCCCCGGTGGGAACGTTGACCCATCCTCCCCCTCAGGGGAGGTGCCAGCCTTTGAGGCTCTTCAGCGTCCCTGAGAACGGACAGCAGGACCCTCACCCTGGCTGCAGTTTCCGCAGAAGGCCAGGGAGAGGCTTCCTGCTGGTGGGGAGGGCAGCAGAATGTTCTGGAAAACATACTGTGATGGATTGACCTCACTAGAAATGGCACTTGGTTTGACCTCCAGCTCCAACCATTATTAAGACCTCCAATGGAGGCCGCCAGTGTGTCTGCAAGGCTGCGTGAGCTCCTGGGGACAGGAGAGGCTGTCCCTGTGGGAATGCCCATGATGGGCACCTTCTAGCCAGCAGGTCCCTGATGGGCCCTCAGCCCTGGTAGCAGGGCCCTCGTTTCCAAAGCAGTTGGCACAGGATAGTCGCCTTCTCCCTGAGACCTGGGTCTCGGGTGTCCAGGAATAAGACACACTTCTTGACAATTGTTCCAGACTCAGAACTCTCCCATAATCGCCCACTTCCTACCCACCCCCCTCCAGTGCTTCTGGCAAAAAAGTCCTACCATGGTGCCAGCCTTTAAGGCTCTTCAGCGTCCCTGAGAACGGACAGCAGGACCCTCACCCTGGCTGCAGTTTCCGCAGAAGGCCAGGGAGAGGCTTCCTGCTGGTGGGGAGGGCAGCAGAATGTTCTGGAAAACATACTGTGATGGATTGACCTCACTAGAAATGGCACTTGGTTTGACCTCCAGCTCCAACCATTATTAAGACCTTCAATGGAGGCCGCCAGTGTGTCTGCAAGGCTGCGTGAGGTCCTGGGGACAGGCCGGCCCTCCCACCGCTGTCACATGCCTGGAGCACCGGCCAGGGCCTCAAAGCAGCCCAACCCTGGTCCCATGAGGTGTAGACCGAGGAGTGCACCTTGCTCAGTGCGTGCACACTGGTACTTAATAAATGTCTATTGAGGAGAAATGGTGTTTTATGTCACATGTCTTATTCTGGCTGCCTCTGGGTTTAAGATAATTTTTGTACGTTACACAAATACATGTGGAAGGGTGATTTATGGAGATGTTAGTTTGTGTTTTCCCCTCCCCTTCTGCGAGAAAGTAGCCAGGCCATCATGTGCCCTTCCTTAGAAGTGACTTTTAGAAGCGGAGGCAACTCCCCCACAAGCAGGAGGCACAGAGCCTCTGTGCAGGGCCCTCAGCTGGGAGTATGGGAGTATACAGAAATATGTGTCTAAATACATGCGGCTACGTGTACATACAGAGAGTTCTATCCGCAGCCATCTGCATCTATATTGGGCTAAACGCAAGCTCACTCTGATGCCCCCAGCTCTAACCCACCACCACACGGATCACTCCAGGCTCCTCCCTTGCTTGTCTGTAACCAGCCAACAGCGAGAAGCCTGGCTCCACCTCCCACACCACTGCCTCAGTTGCTCATTTCCGCTGTGCAGATGCACGATTTTCAGAATGGATAACCCTGCGGAAAACATTAGAATGAAGTTTCCTCGTGCAGTCCCTTGGCCCCGCCCACTCCATTCATTTCCGGTTTACCCAGGTCAGCATCTCCATTCAGTGGGGCTGTCTCATACATTGGTAATAGATTGTTTTGTCACATTCCGCATTCTGTTCCAAGCCCCAATCTCTGGATTGTTTAAAATTTGTGCACATTAAGGTTGTTCTAGGTGCTATAAACGTCTCTGGCTTTGACAATACATGTGCCAAGTGTCCAACAGCAGTCTCGACTACCACAGCTTCACCCATCCCACTTTTCTTCACACCCAAGCCCTGGCAAACACTGCTCTGATTACTGTTTCCACAACCCCGCCACTTTTCAGGATGTCATACTGCGTGGCAGCCTTCTCAGACTGGCTTCTACCTCTGAGCAATACGTTTTTCAAGATCCACCAACATCACTCTGCTGCTGGGGTGCTCATTCCTTCTTGCTGATGACAGTGTTTCAGTATGTGCATGGACGAGTGTGTTCATCCATTCATCTCTTCAAGGGTGTCTTGGTTGCCTCCAGTTTTTGGCAATTATGAGTAAAGCTGCTATAAACATCTGTATGTTTTCGTGTGGACAAGGTCTTCAGCCCAGTTGGGTGAATACCTGAGTGTGATTGCTGGATTGTATGGTAAGAGTATGTTTAGCTTCCTCCTCACTTTAAATATTTTATTTACTTTTTGAACAGGGAATGCAAGCACATGGTACCGACTTCAAAGGCGGCCTCCTCTGTTCTGTCCTGTTTCCCGAGTCCCCTCTGCAGAAGCAGTTTCTGTTGACCTCTTGTGATGCTTTCAGATGTTATTCAAAACCTGGAAATACAGCAAGCAGATGGCTGCATGTCCTTCCCAAGTCAGACTGAGGCATTACGTAACAGGCCCATCCCAGGACTCCCTAATTCTCTAGGGCAGTGGTTCTCAAGAGTATAGTCTGTTGACTCCGGGGCGGTCTCCAAGATCAAAGTAATAAATGCGGTTATTTACTTTTTCACTGTATAGACATTTGCAATGATGGCACAAAAGCAACGGTGGGTAACACTGCTGGTCTTAGCAGGAATCAAGGCGGTGCTTGTGTGTACTCGGGCTGCCGTAAGAAAGTACCACAGACTGGGTGGCTTAAACAACAGGAATTAGTTTTCCCACAATTCTGGAGTCTGGAGTCAGGATTGGTGTCTGGTAAGACCTCTCTTCCTGACTCAGATGTGGCTGAAATGCTGCTGTCTGCACATGTGGCCTTTCTTCTGTGGGTATTCAGGGACACTGTACCTGTGTGTGTAGAAGATCCATTCTAAGCAGGACAGACCAATGGATATTGGTGTGACAAAGTAGGAAACATTTATTGATATGTTTCAGATTCCATATTGCACCTAACCTCTAAGATAACTACCACTAGCTGAATTTGGGTGTAGTTTCAAAGAATAATGAAGTTATTTGAAAAGACAATAAAAACAGTCCTCTCATTTACAGCCGCTGACTGTGAGCTGGGCTTTCTTCATATACATCAATCCCAAGATATTGCTGCAGGGTTCGGGGCAGCCGATGTCAGATCCTGCTGTCTTCTCTTCAGCCAGACCCTGAAGAGATTGAAAACTGTAAATCTATGCTACTCTTTTCACTAAACTTTTCTTGCTTTGAAGAACAGCTTTTCATAAAAATGTTAACATGTAATGTGCTTTTCATAGACTAAAAATGAATATTTTAAAATTTTGTTTTAATTCCCAATATGGTAACTATCAATAAGCATAACCCACATGAAGACTACCGGAGTCTTCAGTAGGTTTTAACAGCATAAATGGGTCCTGAGTCTAAAAAGTTTCAGAACCACTTCTCTAGGGCAATTTGAGTTTGACTTTATTTACAATTCCTTGGAACCCATACACCATGAGGATATATGTTAACTTGCAGATCTGAGTCGTTGAGATGCGAATCATTGCTTATCTACTAGAAAAGGTAACCTTCGGTTTTACCATCATGTAGGACACCAGCCAGCTTTGTGTCCAACCCAACAACCTGGCTGTTTTCTGTTAGGACCCAGTTCCTCCCAGTGCTGCGAACCAGCTTTATCACGTCACCGGTGACTTCGTTAATTAAACTGTTGAGTAAAATCTTTGACACTGTTTTTAACTTTTGTCCTTGGACAACACGTGGGGCAGGCGTATGTACACCACGCACACGCACGTTTCCCGACGATGGCACCGCGGCTGTCGCGCACCGTCCCCACGCAGCACTCGGGCACGCACGCTACGTTCTCCCTTCTGCTTGCGACGCCACCTTGCAGTTCACCCGCCCTCTGCCGTTAACGGGGCGCACGCCACCCGCACGCACGCACGTTCCTCCTCCCGCCCATCAGCGCAAGGCTCGCGCGGTCGCGCCGGGAAAGCAGGGATCCGGGCACCCGGGCGGTCGCGCGACCCGCAGACCACAGGACAGGCCCGGGCGACGTGGTGCCGCCCCGCCGCACGCTTCCGCCCGTTTCCAACATGGCCACGGGGCGCCCTCAGGCGCGCAGCCCCTGGCCCGCTGGCGTCTAGGAGCCACTTCGGGGCCCGAGTGCACCCCTCAGCGAGGCAGCCCGGGAAACCAGCGGGGCGGCGGGGCGGGGCCAGCGGCGAGACCGCCCAGCGCAGAGCGGCCGCCGGGCCGGCCGAGCGCGGACCGGAAGTTCCGCGGGCGCGCCAGCGGCGGGGCCGTTACCGCGGCGCACCGGAAGTGGCCGTCGGCCGGCGTCCGGGCCGCGCCTGCCGCGAGCGCGCTGTCCTCCTGCCGGCGACGCCATGGAGCCCGGGGCGGCCGAGCTGTACGACCAGGCCCTGCTGGGCATCCTGCAGCACGTGGGCAACGTCCAGGACTTCCTGCGCGTGCTCTTCGGCTTCCTCTACCGCAAGACCGACTTCTACCGCCTGCTGCGCCACCCGTCCGACCGCATGGGCTTCCCGCCGGGGGCCGCGCAGGCGCTGGTGCTGCAGGTGACGCGCGCCGGGCGGGCGGGCGGGGGGTGGGGCGGGCGGGGGGAGCCCCGCCTCCGGGCGCCCGATCCCCGGGACCCCCGACCCCCGGGAATCGCCGCCCCTCGCGAGTCCGCCCTTCGCTCCGCTCCCGGCCTCAGTTCCCCCTCTGGCGCTTCCCCGGACTCTCCTCCTGGGGCCGGGGCTGCGAGGAAGCAGAGACGCTGGTCGCATATCAAGCTGTCCCCCTGTGGGAGCAGGACTGGCTCTCGACGGCCTGGGTGACACAGGGTGCGCGTGGGAGTCAGACGCAGCACAGCCCGCTCAGGGCCAGCTTGGCGTTCGCAGCCCAGGAGCCCCGGCGGTGCCAGGGGCTGCCAGTCGGGGAGTGAAAACGAGCCCCGCGACTGCCCAGGCCACAGACCGGAGGAGGGAGGGAGACTGTGACGACTGGTGGGTGCGGCCCCCTCGTTGGAAACGTGCCGGCCCAGGTCCGAGACGGCACATTGGAGCGTATGTCTGTACATCCCAGGTTACGTGTATTGTATGTCTGAGGTCCCGTGAACACTCACTGAAGCTGACTGGGTACCTGGGAGTGTAATAAGCAAGTCCTTGCTGATCCTGTTTGCACTCAGCCGAAACAGGCAGAGGTGCACCGTGGTTTGGGTGTTTAAGTAATGGTCTCTCCTTGTGACACTTGTTATAGTTGAGAAGGAAAAACACAGGCAGGAACAACTGTGCAAGGCCAGTTGTGTGGCAGCCATGGAAGGAAAGGAATAGAAAGGATGGTTTGGAGTCAGAAAGGGGAGGTGGGACTGTGATGCCATGACAGTGGGCCTTCAGTTGAGCGTTGAGCCTTTGGGTAGGAACCTGAGAAAGTGGAAACGCAGGTGGCACCTCCCACAGTCCTCTGGCACTTCACAGTTTATACAGTGCTTCCAACGTGACCTGAAGTCTTGCTGCAACCTGTGGGTTGCTCGGGAGTTTCCCTGGTGCCTGAGGAAGAAACCAAAGCTCACAGTGTTTTAGTAACTAAAGATGATACAGTCTAATGGGGGGTAGAGTTGGGTGTCAATTTCAGAACTGAAGGCTCGTCCTCATCCTTCCAGTGGCCTCGCACCATCTGACAGGGTTCCTAGCAGGCCCTGTAACAGTTTGCTACTTTCGTGGACAGTCCTGGGAAGTAGATGCAGTTGATGTTTTTGGCAGGTGAGGGTGCTAGCTCAGCAAGGCAGGTGATTGACCAGACTTGTAGAGCTGGAACTCAAAACTTCGTTTTTGTGATTCCAGATGTTTCTGCTCCGTCATTTAACCATTCCACGCATGGTAGGGTGGGAATGCTGGGATCTAGGGTGAGTGCAGCTTGCAGAAAGGGTGTGGAAGAGAAAGGAACAGTTATTATGGTGGGGGTTTTACAGGTCAGGACGTTATCTTACTTAATGCTAACACAACCTGAAAGGTTGGGCTTTGCCCTTGTTTTACAGATGAAATGACAGGTAACTCATTTATCTGGTATCTACATGTAAACCTACTATGTTCACGGTTAAGACTTGGTGACCAGTTTAAGTGGAGGTGAGAGCAGAGCAGGGCAGGGCAGGGACGAATCAGAGATGACCCAAGGTTTCAAACTTGGGCGGGTGGAGTAACGATAATGCATTAACTGTACTGTCACTTGAGTTTGGGGAAAAGCCTAGTTTTAGACAAGTTAATTTGGAGTCGTAGACAGAAGCCCCTGCCCCCAGGCTGTTGGGTTTGGGACTGGACCTTGGGGCGCCAGAGACCTGGGTGGTTTGAGGGAGAGAAGAGCTGAAGGTGGAGGGTCGGGAAGGGAGAGGAGAAGCAGGAAGCTGTAGAGTGGGAGGGGTGGTGTAGTAAGTGTCACAGAAACTGAGGGGACAGTTTCCAGCACAGTGTGGAGAGGGGTTCCGTTTCTGGAAGTGGTTCCTGCCCGTCAGTATTGCCCAGGAAGTTTACCAAAGCAGACATTCCCTGGGTGTCTTGGTTGGAGGGTCAGGGTGACTCCTGGGAGCTGTCCCTTAACTGCAGGGGCGTGTGGCAGGACATCTGTGAAGCCGGGTTCAGCACCGCACAGTTTTGTTGTGGGTGGGACACCAAGGTACTGAGCGAGGACAGGTTTCCAGTTACAAAACAGCTAAGCCGTGGGCTGAAACGCACGGCTTAGGGTGGTAGTCAGTGCTGTTGTGACAGCGTGCCACGCGGCAGGTCATGGCAGTGGTCGTGGGGATCACTGAGGGTCCAGCTGTCAGTCTCTGCGTATATACCTGAAATGAATAGGGTGCTGTCACCTGTGCCTCAAAAAGAAAGAAAAGATGCCGGGTCAGAGCTAGGGACTTGGTACCACTCAGTGTCACCTCCCAGTGGTACTGGATGGCCTCCTGACCTCACTGTGCTCATCGGCCTCTGACTTGATGGCAAAAGAGTACTTCCTATGGCCACCCCACCTGAGAGGAGGTGCTTGGGGTCTCTTCAGAACACAGGCAAAGAGGGTTTGGATGGGAGTGTTGGGGTGCTCCATTCGGGAACTCAAAAGCGTTCCCTGATAATTTGGGGGGTGGTGTAAAACTGGTCAGACTTTTCCTCCTAATTGTGAGGGCTTGCACAGCCTGGATGCGTAGCCAAAGGCCACTCATCAGGAAAGATGCAGGCGAAAAGTGCGTTTCTTTCCGTGATATGTTAGTGTGTTTTAAGAAAATAGTTCAGAATGACATTTTGTTTGTTTTCGTTGACGCTGTTTATCTGGGAGTCTCTCGCCAGCCTGCGTGGGAGAAGCCCGCCCAGGAGAGTTCTGGCTCCATTTGTCCCTCACGGAGCTCGTGGGGAGATCTTGGGCCAGTAACTCTCCGCTGTCAGTTGAGAAGGTTGGTTGGAGGTCATAGATGACTCTTCTGGCCCTGTGGTCCGCGACTCTAGAATGAGTGAGAGCTGGGGGTGCTGGTGAGCAGGGCAGGGCTGCCTGGGCCCATCAGGCAGGGTCCGCAGGGTCCCGGCTGTTAGAGGAGCCGTGCTGTTGCTGTTTTTGTGGAATAAGAAGAAGGTCTGGGGTGTCAGGAGGATGAGCAGCTCCAAGGGCAGAGGGTCAGGGTCACAAATGTGGAGGCCAGAGAGCTCAGGTGTCAGAAGGAGGAGCGGGTCAGCATCGTCTCCTGTCTTCAGCCTCAGGCCTTTGTCTCCCCGCTGCGTCTGTCAGTGGTTTCCTTTCCTCTCTCACTGCAGGACCTCTGGCAGGCAGCTGCCCTCGGAGCGCGACTCCATGGCCTTTGAAACGGCAGTGCTCCTGTTCTTGGCGCTGTCATAGGTCTTGAGAGACTTTGCCAAACGTTTGGCGTGGCTTGGTGTGTTCGTACCTTCTTCAGTCTGTGCCTGCTCAGTGCACAGGACACGATTATTTAATGTCGGGGTATGTCCTAGCCTTTGGAAATGGACTCCTGCCCACTGGTAAAACATTTGGGGTTTTTCTTTTATCATAAGACAACTTTTTTTAGAGCAGTTTTAGGTTCACAGCAAAATCGAGGGGAAGGCCCAGAGTTCCCACAGCCCCTCCCACATGCAGCCCTCCCCAGAGTCATGACCTTTGATACAGTTGATGAACCCACACTGACATGTCATTGTCACCCCAACTAGCTTTAGAGTCACTCTGGGTTGTGTACGTTCTGTGGGTTTGGACAAATGCATTGTGTCACGTGTCCATCATTACAGTGTCACACAGAGTGGTTTCACTGCCCTGGCGTCCTCCATGCTCCCCCATTCATTTCTCCCTCTCCCCTAAACGCTGACCCTTTTACTGTCTCTATAGTTTTGCATTTTACAGGATGTCACATAGTTGGAACCATTACAGTGTGCAGCCTTTTCAGACTGTCTTCTGTCACTTAGTAACATGCACTTGAAGTTCCTGCGTGTCTTTCCGTGGCTGACAGCTCGTCTCTGTAGTGCTCTTTACGTCCCTCTGTCTGGATGGGCAGTTTGTCCACCCACCCACTGAAGGACATCTCTGCTCCTAGTTTGGAGAGTAGTGAATAAAGCTGCTCTAAACATCCGTGTGCGGGGTTTTGTGTGGAGTTAGTGTTCAGTGCTGTTGGCAAACACCAAGGGGCACGGTGTCTGGGTGACTGGCAATCTGCTCCCACCGTGCTCCTAGGTGCGGTCTCCCAGCCTCCTGCCTTCAGCAGCCACAGGGACTTTTTCTTGAGGACCCCGCCTCTGGAGGCTGTGGTTTCCCGAGGAACACGGGCCTGCCTTTCGTTGAAGGTCTGACCAGACCCCTTCCTTCCAGGAAACCCCTCCATGTTTCTCTTAGCAGCAATGCTCGTTTGCCTCATTGTGAAGGCCTGGCGGGTGTGACCTCAGCCTTTGCCGTCAGGTCGTCATGTGTGGGTCTGTCCTGGCTGCACTTCCAGGGTTATGTGTGCCCTTGGACGTGTTTGGGCCATGTTTCATGTGCACTTCCTGGGGGGACAATCCCAGCACTTTTATGGGTGTGACCGTGTCCCAGGAGAGACGGAGGCAGGGCTGGTTTACCTTCTGCGTTTGGAGAGAGCGGGAGCTGTCAGTAGGAGGCCGTGCTTTGCGCACCGCTGGCACATCCTGGAGGTTTGTTGGGCTGAACTCCCAGCCTTCGGAGACCCAGGCCGCCGAGCCAGGGAGGCCGCTGCCAGCTGCGCACGGTGCCTGCTGCTGTCCTGCGAGTGAACTTCAGCTCCATCTCCTCTGCCGTCTGCCGTCTGAGCTGTGGGCCTGGGCAGCGCTCAGTACCTGGGCAGCGAGTGCTTTGCACGGCCGCGCAGCTGGACAGCACCTGGACAGACGGGCTGAGGGTGATGGCGGCAGGGCCGTTCAGTCTTGCATCGTGAGGCGACAAGTGGGGCTCCTGCGGCCGTGGCTTGTGAGGCCTCCCTGGTCAGGTTGGAGCTCCCCCAGGAGGGGACACTGCCTGCCAGAAGTCGGGCCAGCCGAGTGCGTGTCCCCCTGGCCGGTGGCGGCGCTGTCCCCCTTGCTGCTGTTCCTTCTTACTGCGTGTTGCTGCACCAGCCTCGTGTGGTGCACTCTGGAAGGTGAGCTCATTGGTGCCTGGCTGTTTGCTTTCAGGTGTTCAGAACCTTTGACCACATGGCCCGTCAGGACGATGACAAGAGGAGGAAAGAGCTGGAGGAGAAGACGAGGCGGGAGGACGAGGCGGCTGCGGAGCAGGAGCTGGCGGCTGGCCCCACTGCGGACACGGATGCGGACACGAATGCGGACACAAATGCAGACACAGCCGGGCCCGAGCAGCCCGTGCGGAAGGAGGCGGAGTCGCCGGGCGCAGACGTGGGCGCTGTGGCGGTCCCGAGGGAGCCCCCAGCCCCCCCTAAGTAAGAGCTGCTGCTTTCTCACTGGGCCCAGGCAGCGGTGGGTGTGAGGGGGCCTCCCTGGTACTACCCCGACCTGTCTCAGCGTTGCTTGAGCTCTTCTTGTGTGCAGCTGCGTGACAAGGCTTTGTGGCACAAGGTGGCAGGGCAGTGGCCTCAGTGTCCTCCTTTTTCTCCTGGTCAGGTCAGGCCAGACCCACCTGTCACACAGCCATGAACACCTGCCGTTGGGAGACTTGCCCCAGTCCTGTTGCCGCCCTTCCTGTGGGGGCGTGTGCCCACGGTCCTCTCCGCCTCAGGGACCCCTGGAGAGGCCGTCTGATATGGGGGACTGCGCACCCAGAGCCCGTAGACACTGCCACCTGGGAAGTGTCTTCCCTTGGGCAAGCCATGTCACCTTCCCGCATCTCCTGTGAAGCGGAGGTGGTCACAGCATCTCCCTCATGGGTTTTGGGGTGACAGTGAACCTGGCCGAGAGCTGAGTGCCCATCCAGTCAGGCCCGGAGCCGTGCTCCTCACTCTCTCTCTCTGGCTTCATCTCCTGTCGGGGTAGGGGTGTGGGTGGGGCAGTCCGTGGTCCTTGTGTATGAGTGTCGGAGTCGGAAAGGCAGTGCTCCTCTCCGCCGGCAGGTGTCGCTGTAGCTGGGCTGGGCTGCCTCCCGCTTTGCCTTTAGAATCACGAACAGAATTCCTTAGAAGAGAAAAGGGAGAAGGTGGCACCGGGAGTAATTGTGTTCTGGAACAAGTGTTTCTTCCCTGGGAGCTGGGCCTGGATGAGGGACAGAGTGCTCCCGCACCGACCTACTCAGTGGCTGTGTGACCTGGGTGCAGCCCGCCTGTCCCTCTGCCGCCCAGGGAAGGGGCCCACAGAGCCGCGGAGGCTGTCGGACTCGCGGCTGCGCCGTCCCATGTGGGAAAGCCTGGGGAACAATGCTGCTTAGAAAGCTGCTCCCTGCTGTCCCTCCCTTTGGGTGGCGCGGACTTTGTGTCGGCAGTGGCTTCACACTTTGCCTAAAGTCACAGTCAGAGGTAGGGCCAGAGCTGTTGGGAGCTGAGGCGGTAGGTGGCGGGCTCAGTGGGCTAGACGGGGTTCCAGGAAGGGCAGCCACTCCTGGCGCCTTCAGGACTGGCACCACCAGCTTCTAGGTGAGTGAGTGTTTCCTGTAACACTAAAGAAGCGTGACTTTTATGCCAGCTCATTTGCTTCCATTGGAAAGCGGCTATGCATCTCCCAGGACGAATTAGGAAGAATCTAAACTCAACGCGAGAGCAGACAGTATATCGAGCCTGTGTGTTCTCGTCACCAGCTGCGTTGTTTCATCAGTGTTTAAACTTCCAGCTTTCACTTAATAGTCTAATGAACAAACCGTAAGAGGTTTGTTTACATCTACAAATAAGGCTCCACTACACATCGCTTATTGTTGACCCTCAATTTCTCTCCTTTCCTCAAAATTGATCTGTCAGAAAACTCAAGTTGTTTGTGGGCTGAGTCCCAGCGCTCATGACTGCTGACTTGTCGTGGGGCAGTGACCGACAGCGGGTTTAAGGTGGACGTTGTGGAAAGCTGCAGTGTGTGATGGGAGTGAGTCTCCCTAAGGACAGCAACTGCCCGTGTTTTCTTCTGGAAAGTGTTTCATAGTGTATGTATTGTTCTTGCTGCGTGTGCTGCACCCTCTGCGTGGGCTGTTAGTCCATGCTGAGTCTGCCTCCGACAGGGACGGTCTTCCTGTGGCCAGTGCCCTCCTCCTGGTGGGCGTGGTGGCGCCGTGCCCAGGGGCGGGTCACAGTCAGGTCTGGCACGCCCGAGCTGGAGGGGAGCAGGGGCTCTGCCTGCAATTCTGGGCTTTAAAATGCTGATTTCTGGGCCCGCCCCAGCCCCAGGAGAGCCGATTCTCCTGGCCTTGGTGCGGCCGTGGGGGGTCTTCAGAAGCTTTCCAGGTGACTGACTGTAGCTGAGCCATCTCTTGATGGCCTCAGAGCTTTCTACCCTGTGATGTCACATCTCATGAGCCCCTGTGGAGAGTATAATGGGGTTGTCCCCAGTCTGCTGCTGTCACAGTGGTGCTGCTGTGGAAGTGGCATGTGTGCTTCTCGGAACACGTGCTCGGATATCTGCTGGACCTGTTCCCAGACAGGGATTGCTGGGGTACAGGGTCTGGCAGTGTCGTTTGGTGGCTGTGGCTAACTTGGCCCCAGACAGCCCGGCAGTTTGAGCCACCTAGGTGCCCGCTGGCGTCCCTGACCCACTTCTTGGCTGCTGTTAAAACGCTGTCACCTCATTGGTTATATTTGAAATGCCACTCACTGTGTGTATGTCGGAGTCTGACTGGCTTTGTGATGTTTCTTTGTTTTTCCTTTTCTGTGTGTTCACAGATACTAAAGCATTTGTGTCTCTGTGCCATTCTTTCCCATAATGCATCTGACACCTGAGGTCGAAAGCTTCATCTCCCCTCCCCCCAGGCTTTTCTTGAACATTAATTTTTCCAAATAAAAATTCTGTTGAAACTTTCACTGGGAATACGTTAAGTTCATGTTTGGAGTTAGAGAAAATTGATATCTTCAGATCCTCGAGTCTTTCTGTCCAAGAACGAGATGTCTTACTTATTCGAGGCTTGTATGTTCTGTAGAATTTGACCGTTTGTGTTTGATAGGGCTTGCACACCAATACTGAATTCTCTTCCTG
The DNA here is from genome assembly GCF_036562045.2 of Rhinolophus sinicus. Taxonomy (NCBI): domain Eukaryota; kingdom Metazoa; phylum Chordata; class Mammalia; order Chiroptera; family Rhinolophidae; genus Rhinolophus; species Rhinolophus sinicus. The sequence goes on from NC_133758.1 coordinate 116,872,540, forward strand.
GTGCCTAGTAGTTCCTCAGTTGATTTTCTGAGGTTTTCTAGGAACAGAGGCTATTTAGTATTTATCATACAGTTTTAGTAACTACATTTAGTAGTAAACTCCATCCATTTTTAACATGCAGAATCTTAAGTATGTAACTGTGTGTATTCTCCCCATCAAGCTTGGTGCCTTGAGCTCCTGGAAGGGTGGAGCTGACAGCTGAGGAGGGAGGGGTGAGGAGGGGTGGGATCTGCCAGCCTTGGCCACAGGGGGTCTGAGAAGTGGAGGAGCCAGTGGGTGGAGTCCCAGAGGCAGCCTGTGTCTGCAGGTGAGCATTTGCAGCCATGGACTGGATGAGCTCACCCCGGCCGGGCTGCAAATGGGGAAGAGGCCCAAGGATTGAGAGCTGGGGCATCTGTCTGCCCAGGGGGCCGGGAGAGCAGGGCATGTGAGTGAGGGGGTGCAGCCCGGAGCACGTTGAGCCCGCTGCGTCACACTTGCCGCTGTAGCACTCTCTGCCTGCTCCCCCCTGCCCCTGCTTCTGCGGTGGGCTCTGCCTGTGGCCGCTGGGTGGCGACCCCCTCCAGCCTGTCTGTCCTTGTGTCTTTTCCTCCCTGCCAGTTCCTTCCCCAGGAGTCAGGAGCAGGTCGATTGGCAGGAAGTGATGGAGGGCAGAGCCGCGCCCATCTTGCCCATGTCCCGGTGCCCGGAGCGTGCCTGGCATGCAGGTGGCACTGGGTAACTAGCCGGACAAAAATGATTCTAGTTAAAAGGCACATTCAAGGATGACAGACCTTTGAGTTTAATGTAGCTGACCAGTGCCCTTACCCAGGAGCCCTACGCCTTCTCGCGCCTTCTGACTCGAAGGTCTTCGCACCGTTAGCTGTCGCCTTTCATGGCACCTCAGTGCTCTTTGCTCTCCCTCGTGCTCTCCCCTCTGTGCTGAGAGGTTGGCACTCGGGCGCCCGAGGCTGTGAGCATTGCTGTGAGGGAGCTGCAGGAACCCCGAGTTCCACGTCTCTATAGTGAGCAGTAAACTCACGCGGGAATGGGCTCCTGGGAAGCCCCGTGGGGTGTGAGGGTGGAGGCCGAGCCACCAGCTGACCTGGGGCTGGGGCCTCAAGCACAGCGGCTTCCTCTCCGAGTTTGCTTTGGGGACCCTGGCATGGGTCGTCCGGAGTGTCTGCTTGGTTGTGAGCTGAGGGTCAGACAGGGAAGCGTGCGTGCTGAAAGGTCAGGTGTGAGTCTTTGATGCTACGATGGAGTGGAGCCTTTAATGTCTGTGTACTTTGTGGTCTTTAAAACACTTCCCATTTTAGATAATTCAGATCTACAAAAGAAAGTTGCAAAAATCATTCCGAGAATTCCCAGCGTCCCCAGCTGCACCCAGAGGGCCTTCCTCCCGGCCCTGCGTCTGGGCCACGCCTCCTCCGTCTCATCTCTCATGATCTTGACACTTACCTTGCGGACCTTCTGGGTAGACTGTCACTCAGTGTGTCTCGTATGTCTGGCTTCTCACTGAGGTTCTGTCCCCTCTGTAACTCCTCAGGGTCTGGGGGGGACACTGAGGCTACCGGCATCTGCTTCCTGTGCTCGCGCAGTGTCCTTAGCCGCGTCACGCACGGGGGGGGGGGCCCTCCCCGCACTCCCTGGGCTGTGCTGTGAGAAGTGCACTCTCACTCATTCTGCATGCAAGTGTGTGTGTCGGTGCTCAGTTACGACCCACCATCCTGTCATGTCACTCGGTGTCCCTTCAAGGGGACGTGTCCTGTGACATCGGCACCATTCCCCAAGCACTTCTCTGTGTTCTGGTGGCCCAGGCTGCTCCTGTCGCCCGCATGTGGCTGTCCTGCCCCAACAGCCTCAGCTCTGGCTGGAGAGCTGTCTGAGCCAGGAGCCAGCTGTGCTGTCGCTTTGGCGTGTCCCCTGCCAGGCCTGCTGGAGGCCCATGTCCCCTGCAGCTGTCCTCATCATCCCCCTTTCTCTCCTGCCCTCCCCTTTGGAGTCAGACACCCTGGTTGAGATGCCAGCTCTGGCACTACTCAGCTGTGTGAGAGGTCACGGCTCTCAGAGGGGGCTGTGGGGTCAGTGAGTGCTGAGCGTTGGGTACACGTGAGCGTTTTTGGGGTGTGTGGACCTGCTGTGGGGCCCGGCAGGTGTCATTCAGGAGGTTCCCCCATGCTGCTCACCAGAGGTGGGTGGGGATGGGCGTGGGCAGTCCAGGCCTGTGGTGGCCTGGGCTATTCGGGATCTGGGGGAACCTCTGTGCTGACTGCTCCGTGGGGGGGATGGCTCACAGCAGGCACGGCCTGGGGGCCAGCGAGGGACCATTTGGAAGGAGACCAGCCGGTGACCGTCAGGTTTGCACTGTGGTGGCCCTGAGCCTGGACACTGGACAGAATCTCCTCCTCGTGCAGAGGGGCAGTGTTCCTGGCCCTGCAGGGGTGGGAGACAGGTCTGGGCCAGCCCCTATGAGGCTCTGCCCTGGCCAGAGTCCTGTGCAGGCGGGGGCACTCCCCAGACCTCCCCGTCTGCTGCTGTCAGCCATGCAGTGAGCGCGCAGGTGCAACTAGCTGTGACCTACAAACACTGGAGCGTTTTCTGGGGAGGGCTGAACAGTGGAGGGGGAGCCTCATCCCCGGTGCCTATGCCCCCCAGGGGGACAGACTTCCAGGTCATTTGCTCTCGTTTCTGAAGGTGCCCACGGCCTGGCAGGACGGGTGCTGCACAGGGCGGGTATAGCGACCCCTCACCTGCTCCCTGCGGCCTCGGGGCTCCCTGTGCTCGCACTGGGCAAGGTGGTGCAGCTCCCCCAGGGCCTCTGCATTCCATGACAAGCAGGGTGTCTGTCCTTTAGCAGTTTCTATCTGGGCATCTTCCGGGAGACGTGGTCAGTGGGGGGTTGTAGGTGTCAGTTACATGTGTGTCCATCTGTCACAGGTCATCACGCAGTGGGCATGCTGATGACACAGGAGGGCTGCTTTCGTTTAGTCACCGTGACTAGAGCCCTGGGAATTATACCTTTTCTGTGCCATTTCACAGCAATTCATGAAATGTTTGTGAGCAAAATGTGTCTCGATCTCTGCCCAAGTTACCCGAATGTCCCTCAGGGACACGGGTCATGCCCACTTTTCCCAGTGTCATGCACGTTCTGAAAGATACCTGTTTCGGAGCGACGGACACCACCCAACATGCTCTGTGCTTCCGGAAAACCCCCAGGGTCGTCTGCCTGCCCAGCTGGCTGGCCTGAGCACAGTGCTGTTGGCTGTCAGCGGTTCCCATGGTCACCTGCTCATCACAGATGTGGTCCTGGGCATGGGCGACTGCAGAGCAGGGTGGCAGTGCCCCAGGACCTGCCACGTCACAGCTGTCTGGTGGTGGTTGCGAGGCTTCCCTCCTCGGTGCCCTCCATCTCGCTGCTGGGCTGAGGGCGTGGCCCGGTTGTGTTCTCGGCTGGTGCTGCTGGGCCAGCAGTGCTCACAGGCCTCGCTCCCGGGTTCCAGTGACATCACTGGTGCCTGCCCTCTGCTCGCACTGGCTGGAGGGACCATTGGGGGTCCGGGGGCTGACACAGAGACTGTGAACAGGAGGCGTGTGCTCAGCCTGCCCTGTCCTGTCCCAGCTGCTGTTCCTGGCAGCCTGCCGCAGACAAGAACAGAGTACTATCTGCAGAGACCAGGGCTGCAGCAGCCTTAGCACCTCCGTGGAGTATCGCTACTGCCTGTCGCTGTGGCCGGTCCCTGCTGGGCGTGCCTCCCAGGTTGAGCTGTCGTCCAGCGTGCAGATGGCCACACTCTGACCAAAGCCCCGGTGTGTCTGGAAGCTCTCTGTCGGCACGAGTCTGAGCGTGCGCATGTGGAGTCGTGCAGGCAGGTGGCCCCGAGGTCACAGCTGGGCCTGAGCAGTCCAGCCACCTGTGCAAATTGGGGCTGAGGCCAGACCACCTGAGCTCGAGGTGGGTGCACGTGTCACCCACTGCCTGTCAGCCCCCCGAGTGAGGGCTGTGTCCCCATGGCACCAGTAGCTGGCTTTGGGGACCTGGGGCAGGCGAGTCCTCTATGACTTGATGTGGGTGACATGCTTCTTGAGACTGGCAGGTTGGCGCTGAAGACACGGGGCCTGATTCCCCACTGATCGCGTGACTTGTGCTGGAAGTCCTGCTGGGAACTGTTATGCAGGAGGACACGTGGGAATGACACAGCCAGAGTCCCAAGGCCGCCGTTGCCTCACTGTGGGGGAGGTGTGGCCGGCACCGTGCACCCCCACGTTCAGACTGTTGTGAAACACGCCTTGGCGCTGGTGGAAAGCCCTCCGCTCGCCGCTGTTTGCCCCAAAGCAGCAGGAGCAGGAAGTGATGACCCTCCAGATAAAGCAAGTGGGCAAACATCACCAGGATCTGCTGTGTCGGGCTGTGAGCGCTGCAGCCAGCGGGGAAATTACACAGACGGAAAAGGCCCTTCCATTTGCTTTTCAAAATCGGGGGGTTGGGGAAATAGGGGCAACGGGGAGGAGGAGAGAACGCAGCCGCAGACGCAGAATCGACCAAAAAACGTTCAGGCCGCCAAGTGTTCAGTGGTATGTCCTCGTTGCAGCCCTGGCTGAGGTTCTGCCTCTGCTGCTGATTGTAGAAACGGCTTCTGTGCCTCAAACACTAGGTCCGCTCCCTCCTCCCTGGAGCCACCCCACACTCAAGCATTACAGCGAATTTAGGTTTTAACCAGCGGTCTTTTCCTCTGACGGGATGCATCTTGTTATTGCTTCTCTACCTGGATGTAGTAAAGACACTTCCCCGTAGAAATGTAAAGTACAGTGTTCTTTTCTCATTTAGGTTGAGTTTTGTGCATTGGCCCCGTTTGTCAGGCAGCCCTCCTCTCCCCGTTCCCACCCTGATCAGGACTGGGGCAGTTTGCTACCCGAGTGCCAGCTGTCTGCAGGGGCTGTGTCCCCTCCCCTCGTTTTTCTTCCCCCTCACAATCATCGTGGTCATTCTTGACGTCCCGCTTGGGCTCCATTTAATTCTGGGCTTGTGTCTTTCCTGGACTCCCCCTCCCTCTGCGTCAGTCTGGAGGCTGTCCCGCCCTACCCCTGCCCAGGGCAGGATGGAGGCGGCCAGTCCCAGGTGCCATCCTGAGCCTCCTCCCCGACACTTGGCCCAGTGGCAGGAGCCCCTCTCATTGCAGATGTTTTATTGATTAAAACTGATTTCAGAAGATTTTCTTTTTTTACTTAAAAATATTTTCTTTGAAAAATGCCAAATAAAAGAAAACAACTAACCCCCAAATTCCAAAACTACGTAAGTTAATTTGAAGCCCAGCTGGTAAATATTTCAGGCTTTGCAGGCCGCTTGTCCTGGAGCCAAGAGCAGCTGGAGATGCTTTGTAAATGGATCGCTGCTGCTGTGTTCCAATAAAGCTTTATTTACACAACAGGCTGGGCTGTATTGGCCAACCCCTGGCCCACAGTGTTTCAGGCAGTACCTCAGTAACACTTCTAGAACAGAACAGGTAAGCCTTACATCCACTTGAAAACAGTTGGCTTTCTCAGCCCTCAGTACAGAGCCATTCCTTCTGGCTCAAGACCTTTTACCACCTTGAGCTCCCCGGTGTCCTGGCCTGGTCCCCTGGTCTGCTTGCCACACTGCCTCTGGCAGTGCTGGTCAGCGTGCTGCTGGCGCAGTGACCACACTGTCCCTGCCCAGGTGTCTCTTTCCCAAAGCCCCTCACGCTGGCAGTGCAGGCAGCCTGGCACTGACAGATGACATTTTGCACCTTTCTGCTTGGGCTGGGTGCACATATTTCCCCAGCTTGCGGTAAACACGGCGGCCTGAGCCTCCACCAGCTCCTGTCCCTGGGCCCAGGGAAGGCCCACCACCCCTTCCGTTCTCTCCTTTCCCGTTTTTCCCATTTTTACTTTTATTGATCTCTCTGCTCGGATGTTGAACTTTGTCAAACCCTTGTCATCTGAAGCAGGACTTGAACTTATCAAGGCTGTTTTGTTTTCTGATGTCAGTGTCAGAGATACAGACCGGGTGACTTCAGAGCCACCTGCTGTGTCCCAAAATGTGTGTGGCAGACCCAGAAACCACAGTGGGCCTTGCTGATAAGACATGGTGTCATACTCACCTCGTGTAGAACAGTTTCAGAGACCCATGAGGCCACAGCCTGTGAGTCACAAGTGTGATGTGAGGTGGGTCTTTCAAAGTGAGAGTGTGGGGGTCCTGATAGGATGGGGTGGGGACAGCGGGGTTGGTGGCACTGAAGCTGGGCGTGTAGGTCAGTCGAGGCCAGTGGCGCAGTTGAGCGTTCTTTGGGGAAGCTACTGGCTAAGGAGGGTAGGGGACGAGAGCCAGGGGCGTGGATGTAGCTTCTGGCACACACCTGCTGAGTGGGGGTTCTGTTTCACCTTGACTGGACCTCCTGGCCGTGTGTGGCTGTCCCCAGTAGGCAGACACTGCACTTCTGAGTGCTGGTTTCTCTGGGTTGGTTATAGTTCAATTCGAAAGTCTACTGGGTAGGGTACTGAAATAGTCAAGCTGGTCGTAAATTTTCTGATTTTGAATGACTAGGAATAGAAAATTGAGTTAGAGGCTAAGAATTCAGCATTCTTCAATGGATACATTTATGGACTAGATTATCTAATTTTTGTTTTAAAATGTATATTTCACATTTATGTATTTGCAAAAATTGGAATGCCTCTTTCCCTTGTTAAAATAATTAACATGATTTAAGAAAAACTTTCAGTATAACAGTTCCACTTTTAGTTGATTAAAGAGTTTGTAGTAAATATCGGCTGACCATCTGCAGATTCTCAAAGGTGCCCCTAAATTTGGATTAACACCCATCAAACTACTCATGGGCATATTATGAGACTCCAAGTACTTTGCATCATTTATGTGATGTAAATACAGAACCATCTCATATTTTTAACTACAAAATTAATTTTAAAATGTGGAAAGGAAGTTTTCACAGTGTACTTCTTATGAGACTTTTTTGTTAAACCAAGCCTTCCTGATGGTTGGTGGACAGTCTCCTGGCGGAGCTGGGCCAGTGCACATGGTGACCACAGCCAGTCCTGTCCTCGGCTGGCCCTTCTGTGTCTTTCAGCTGGACTTTATATTTAGACAAAATTCTGGTCAAGAGAAGAGACTACACAGGAAACCAAGGCTGAGTGCAGAGGGAGTAATAACTCCAAAAAAGAGAGATTAAAAATTTAGGAGAGAGCATTCTTAACACTTTTTTTTTTTTTTTTTTTTTTAGATTTTATTGGGGAACAGTGTATACTACCAGGACTTTTTTTCCAAGTCAAGTTGTTGCCCTTTCAGTCTTAGTTGTGGAGGGTGCAGCTCAGCTCCAGGTCCAGTTGCCATTGCTAGTTGCAGGGGGCGCTGCCCAACATCCCTTGTGGGAGTTGAACTGGCAACCTTGTGGTTGAGAGCCCACTGGCCCATGTGGGAATGGAACCGGCAGCCTTCAGAGTTAGGAGCATGGAGCTCCAACCGCCTGAGCCACCGGGCCGGCCCCTGGAGAGAGCATTCTTGGCAGAAGGATGCGCGAGTCCCCTCCAAGCTCGGGAAGGGGAGAACCTTTAAGGACCTGAGACACTTAATTATAGTGATAATCTAGCATCTTGAAGAAAGTAGGGAGACAATTTGTAATCCAGGGGAAGACCTTTGTAAACTACAACACCAACAAAGAATTCTTATCAAAAATACACAGAGCACTTACCTGAACCAGGCGAAGGACAGACAGGCGATCAGGGGTCTCAGGAATGAGTCCTGTGGCCAGTGAGCACTGACACGCAGGGGAATATGACAGGGCCGAGCTGCCTGCTCACTCATGGTGTTTAATTGGCAAATGGCATGTTGGAGCTGAGCTGCTGGGCATCCTTGGAAGTCGGGGCCTGCCTGTCTCTTAGTATGGGCCCTGACTCACCACCCACCCAGCAGGTCCTCTCCTGGTTATGACGCCAAAACAAGCCCTTCCAATTTCAGATGACACAGAAGGGGACAGCATGTTGAGCGCCACCAGCTCCCCTGCTTCCTCCCATAGCATTTCATGATTATTGTTTCAGCTCTCGGTCCCTACCCCAACTTCACTTGTGTGTCTTTTTTGTTGGTTTGTTTTTAATTTTTTAATTTTTTTTAATTGGAGAATACTGGGGGACAGTGTGCTTCTCCAGGGCCCATCAGCTCCAGGTCATTGTCCTTCAGTTCAGTTGTGGAGGGCACAGCTCAGCTCCAAGTCCAGTTGCCGTTTTCAATCTTTAGTTGCAGGGGGTGCAGCCCACCATCCCATGCGGGGATTGAACTGGCAACCTTGTTGTGGAGAGCTCGCGCTCTGACCAACTGAGCCATCCAAACAGCCCTCTGGCAGCTCAGCGGCAGCTTGTTGTTTTCACTCTAGTTGTGGAGGGCGCAGCTCACTGACCCATGTGGGAATTAAACCAGCAACTGTGTTTTTCAGAGCTCGTGCTCTAACCAACTGAGCCATCTGGCCGCCCCTGTGTGTCTGTTTTTGACAAATCCCAGAAATCACAACATTTCACCCATCTTCAAACTTAATGTAATGACCACAGCCTCCAAATCCATCGTCCCTTTGTCATCCAGGGCCCAGTGTGTGTTCAGCTTTTCCTGATTGTCTCAGAATGTCTTTACAGTTGCTTTTCACGTTGCAGATATGGCATTGGCTGCTGTGTCTTCTTCCTTTGGAATAACCCCCTTCTCCTCTCTACGCGTCTTACTTGTAAAGAAACTTAGAACTTCATCTGCTGTCATTTCCAAACTCTGGACTTGGCTGCTGGCATGTTGACAGCTGTGATGAACGTGGTCTCTGCCCGTCCTGCTCCCTATAGATGGTGGTCAGATGGGGATGGCGTGGATGTGATGCTGCTGCGGAGGCACCTGTTCCAGATCATTCCATGTGCAGACTCATGTCCCATTGTGGTTGCAGATTGTGATTTTTTTCACCCTGTTATATTTTTTTCATGTGTTATCTGGAACCCTTATAGAGGAACTTGGCTTTCCCGAAATTCTGGTTCCCGCAGAACCATTTTACGTACTAATTTTCAGACTGAGTTGGACGCTGGTCACCAACTTTTATGGCACATGTGCTACTGCACTTTATCTCCAACTTCAGCTTCCCGGCGGGCCTGTCTGGCTAGCCAGCACTGGCTGCCTGGAGTGCGGGGTTCCCTGGGCTGTAGGCCGTCCTCCCCTGAGCTGACGGCCGGCTTGAGCGGAGGGACGCTGCGTGGCCTAGGGGAGAGCGGAGCAGCGACAGGCACCACCGACGGGCTGCTTTTATCCACAAGGCTGTTGGCCAGGGCACTGGCCTAGCTTCTAAGCTCCGTGAGGACCGCAGGAGCAACGCTTTACCTGCCATGAGGGAGCTGCACTCGGGCGCGCCTGTAGGTCTCCCCTTTATCCCCCCCCCGGGGTTTCCCGGGAGGCTGAGTGGGTCAGAAGTCGGGCTCAGAGATGCAAATGCAAGCGAGACTGGGCAGCGCTTTCAGAAGAGCGGGAGACCCGTGCTTGCCCATGTGTGTGCCATGCTGCCATCTGACCTCTGGTTCTTTCTCAGGGGACAGGAACAGTTCCAGAGGAACCCCGACAGCTACAACGGTGCTGTGCGCGAGAACTACACCTGGTCGCAGGACTACACGGACCTGGAGCTCAAGGTGCCGGTGCCCGAGCACGTGGTGAAGGGCAGGCAGGTAACCGGGCCCTTCCCGCCGCTCATGCCGCTCTCCTCCGCACGGCTGTTGCCCGTCTTCTCCCTCCCAGGTCTCCCCTCCATCACCCCCACCTGCCTGTTGAAGCCCATCAGGTCAGGAGTGGGGCGTGCCCGGCCGGCTCGCCAGCTTCCTGTGCTGTGTGCATAGCGCCTGAGATGCGTCCTTCTAATTGCAGTGTTCTCACCTCCTGTATGGCATTTAGTGTCCACGGAAGACACGACCAGTGGGCAAGGCGGCTTCAGTGCAGGAGAAGTGTGGTCCCCAGGGCAGAGCAGATACCCGCAGTTCTGTGCTCGGCTGAGCTGGCCTCTGATCAGGAGGCCACGTCCCGTGGGGCTGTCACATTCACAGCCTGAGTGGACCTCCAGCTCATTCGCATCCTTTCGTGGGAGGGAGCCAAGTCCTGGGGAACCCCACTGAGAATGACATGATTTGTAGGTAGTTGTAAACAGGTGGGCTTCACTGTAAAGAAAAAAATCCTTGTGCAATGTGTGAAGTGGCCTGTCAGCTTGTTGTGTCCTCAGTATAGAACACTGGTTGTGCCGCAAACTGTGTCCACACTTCGTCCTCCTGAGGCCCTGCAGCCAAGGGAGTAATCTGTCATATTTTATGGGTGAGACGCTGAGGCCGCAGAAGTCACTGGGTCATCCAAGCTAATGTGGCTCTTCAGCGCACGTCCCAGTCTTGTGCCTCGCTCTCCAAGTGAGGCTTCGTGGGTGACGGCTGAGTGAACTGCTGAAGCACGGTTCGGTGCCAGGAGTCTGCTCCCTGCGCTCCACTCCCCCCTCCAAGTGAGTACCGCTGCTCCTGTAGAAAGGCCCCGGGGCACGCGACATGCAGGTTGGGCTGCATTTATGTCTTCTGGAATCACCACCACGTCACATGGCCGCAGCTTCTCCTGGTCTGGGTATGTGTGCAGATCCAGGCTAGGCGGCTTCCGAGCCTCGCTGGTCCCTGTGCTGAGGCTCCAAGCACAGGTCCCTTGCTGGCTCCCGGGCTGCCCCTGAGACAGGCCTGCCATGTGCAGGAGTGAGGTGGGGCCGCCGTCAGCACCACTGCTCACTCCTCCCTTCCTCCCTCCCCCACCCCATCCCAGGATACGTGCCAGGGCTCGGACCCCTGGTCCCTGGACTTCAGGATCCAGTTGACCAGGTAACTAGTGGTCATCCCCTGGGAATCGCTCCTGCTGACCATGTCCCCGCCAGTCGTGGTAGGCCGTGGTGGGGCACGCTGGCCTTCCTGCCGGCTGCTTTGTCCAGCGTCTGTTAGGGTGGCTGAGGGTTAGAAGTTGATTTCCACTTCATTTTTGGTCGGATTGACTTGTATGCAGCTGAATAAATTATGAAAAGTGTTGGTGACCATACTTCATGCTTCATTGCTGGCCGAAAAAGTTGTGGCTTCCTGGTCTGTCTTCCAACTTTTCCAGGGGCTTCTGGAGCTCTCTCTAAGGACGCCATTAAAACCAGCCTAAAGCCAGCAGGGGACCCAAGTGCCCTGATAGCTCTCTGTACTTGCCACAGCCGCCCAGGAAAGCTGCCCCGTGAACACGGCGTGTCCCATGTCCACGCTAGTGATCAGGGTGTCGGTGTCATGATCCTGCTCTGCCACAGACAGTGTGTCCTGAGGTCCTGCCTTTAGTCCCATTGCACTCAGGGACGGCTGTCACATGCCTCTCAACTGCACTTGCGACTGACTGCTGGAATGGTGTGCCCACTTCCATGGCAGCTCACAGCGGCACACAGCAGCCGGTGGCAGCTCACGCCAACCTCCGGCTGCTCACGGCAGCCCAGCTCTGGGGAGAGCCGTTGCTCACAATCTTAGCTGTAGAGGGCGCAGCTCACTGGCCCGTGTGGGAATCGAACGGGTGACCTCGGCGTTAGGAGCATGGCGCTCCAACCACCCGAGCCACCGGGCAGCCCCAGGTTTTCTTTGTTTTTCAAAGGTTTTTATTAAGATACAGTATTACATCAGTTTCAGGGGTACTCCACAGTTATTCAACATTTGTACACCGAAAGAAGTGATCGCCATGATGAGTCCAGCAGCCATCTGACACCGTCCCACGCTATCACAATGTTATTGACCAAATTCCCCACGCTGCACGTTACAGCCCCATGATTTGTTTTATACCTGGAAACTTGGACCTCTTATTCCCCTTCACCTTTTCCTCCCCATTTTTAATTTTTCAATTACAGTTGACATTCAGTATTGTTGTATATTAATTTCAGGTGTACAGCATAGTGGTTAGACATTTATGTAATGTACACGGTTGAATTTTTCTGTTTTTCCTTCAATAGTGTTCCTCTCCCATGGCATTCTTTTTATACTGTAATCTTCCAAGAATTCACAGTCTCTCTATTTCTTAGTGATCTAAGTGTTTCAGTCATACTGCCCTTTTTTAAAATTTGGGGAGGAGTTTATTTTGCATCTCTTGGCTTTTGCCATCTCTTGGTCTAAGGTTTTTCTTAGTTGTCACCTTTGTTCTGGACTGGCTACCTGTCAGCAGTGTTTATTTTGGTTTTTTTCCTTGGCCTCTGGTGATTGCAGCTGCTCAGCGGGTGGGCTCGCTTGCTCTGGGCTATTGGTAGCTCTTCCTGGAGGGGTGCGGGTGGGAGACACTGCCTGTTGGTGGATGGGTCCTGGCCCCCTTCTCCAGCTGCAGCCTTGCCTCTCCTTTACTCACTGATTTCTGTGGAAATGGACTTGCCTCTCAAGTGTAGTGGGGGACAGATAAGGGGAGACTGCTCTGGTGGACCTCAAGGAAGAACTTCTCAAAACTGAGCTGTGGTCTGAAGCACTAGCGGTGTGGGTAGGTCTGCCTCGGGAGCCTGGAGCAGGGGTCATGACATAGATGTTGGTGTGATGGCTGATGTCAGCTGTAAGAGTGACATCTCATTGAACCATAGGATTTTAATGCTGGAAAATTGAGGACTAGAGATTTTTAGTCTAACCTCTCATTTTGCAGATGAGAAATCTCTTGGAGATGCAAAGTAATGAGGCCCCGGCCCCCACCCCCGCCCTGCTTGATCAGTCCTCTTTTGAGTGGAAAATGTCATATTGTTACAGAAGTCATGCGTGGATGACATTGAGTGACAAGTGAATTAATTTCCTCCTAAATGTTCTCCTTCCTCTGGGAGATTGTGGGTGGTCGTTGCTGACTGGTGAGGTCCTGCGTCTGGCTGGTGGGCTCACGGCCATGAACTTTTGCTGCCTCATAGTTCACTTTGATCTTCTTATCCCATTAGAGAGCTTTATCTAAATTCTAATGGTTTCTAGTTTAATTGTTATGGAAGTGAACTCATGGAAGGTCCCATCTCATTTGTCACTAGCTAGCAGCCTAACAGAGTAGGAGTTTTATCAGTTGAAAGTGATCTTCTATTGTATTTGATTAGGTAGCAGCACTCCCAAATGCAGCTACGAAGGAACAGGTAGAACTTGAAACTGAACAAAATCAGGGAGATAGAACTGATGCCGAAAACGACATTAATGTTGATTTTTAAAAACTGTAATTTTAAGAAAGTGGTCTAGGGGCCGGCCCGGTGGCTCAGGCGGTTGGAGCTCTGTGTTCCTAACTCCGAAGGCTGCCAGTTCGATTCCCACATGGGCCAGTGGGCTCTCAACCACAAGGTTGCCAGTTCAATTCCTTGAGTCCTGCAAGGGATGGTGGGCTCCGCCCCTGCAACTGAGATTGAACACGGCAGCTTGAGCTGAGTTGCCTCCCGGGTGGCTCAGTTGGTTGGAGTGCGTCCTCTCAACATCAAGGTTGCCGGTTCGACTCCCGCAAGGGATGGTGGGCTGCGCCCCCTGCAACAACGGCAACTGGACCTGGAGCTGAGCTGCGCCCTCCACAACTAAGACTGAAAGGACAACAACTTGAAGCTGAATGGCACCCTCAACAACTAAGACTGAAAGGACAACTTGACTTGGAAAAAAGGCCTGGAAGTACACACTGTTTTCCCCAATAAAGTTCTGTCCCCCTTCCCCAATGAAATCTTTAAAAAAAATAAAAAAAAAAACACCCGAAAGTGGTCTAGCATATCCTCACCATCTGCTACTGTCATATGTGGATAAGGACGGTTGGGGGTGTTACTGGGTGTTCTGGGTTTGAGCCAGTTGCTACGTTTAATTACAGACGTGGTCAGTATAAATGGCTTGTAAATGTGGGTGTGTTCCTCGGGCATTTGTACACACAGTGCGTTCACGGGTGTGTTTGACCTTATTTCCTGTGCAGAAGGGAACACAGCTTGCTGGCATCGTTCTTGGTCCTAGAGGGGCCTCATCAGCACGTCAGGGTGACGGGCGCTGGCCCCCAACAGGACCTCTCCCTGCTCCTGAGCTCTTTCGCAAGGTGTCTGGACTTCTGCTCCTGCATTGGCACCACCGTGCTGTCCTTTGCTGGTGTCTCAGCACTTGTCACGTGGGATGAGGCCATCTCTGTGCTCCCCGTGCACCCACATGCTCCCCAGTCTTTTCTGCTATGCCCATATGTGGACACGTTTTCAGTTCTCCTGGAATGTGTCGGTGTGGGTCCTGCTCCATGGTTCACCTTGGGAGGAGTTTGCTGAACTGTATTCCAAAGTGCTTGCACCGTTTTACATATCCAGCAAAAATACGTGAGGTTCCTTTCTCCACATCCCAACATCTGCTGGGTCTGTTTTTGTTTCGGTTTGCTTTTTGTTGCCACCCTGATGACTGTCAGGTGCTGTCTCACTGCTTTTGGTTTGTGTTTCCCTGATGACTGATGATGCTGAGTGTTTTTCGTGTACTTACTGGCTACCTGTGTATCTTCTTTTTTTTTTCTTTCCCCTTTTTCCGCCTCGCAGCCCCCCACTGCCCCACTCCGGTTCAAGCCGTTGTTTCTCAGTCTAGTTGTGTATGACACAGCTCCCTGGCACATGCTGGTGTTATGAGCCTTGTGCTCTCCCCGGCTGAGGAAGTTGGTCAGCTGCTCATGGCAGCTCTCACCGGCTGCCGGCCATTCACACTTGCTGCCTCCCGCTCATGCTGGCTACCGGACAACTCATGGCAGCACACAGCAGCCCACGTCAACCTCTAGCTGCTCATGGCAGCCCAGCTTCAGGGAGAGCTGTCGTTCACAATCTTAGCTGTAGAGGGTACAGCTCACTGGCCCATGTGGGAATCGAACCGGGGACCTCGGTGCTCCAACCACCTGAGCCACCGGGCTGGCCCTTGTATGTCTTCTTTGGAGAATTGTCTGTTCAAGTCCTTTGCCCATTTTAAAATTGGGTTGTTTGTCTTTTTATTGTTGAGTTATTGTGTTCTTTTAAACTCTTGATCTTATTATACCTTTATTAGCTAAATACCCTGCAAATATTTTCTCACATTTTGTGAGTTGTCATTTCACTTTCTTGAGAGATAGTGTCTTTTGAAGCACAAAAGATAATTTTTATAAAGTTTAATTTAGTTATTCATATATGTCTATTTGTTTTTGGTTGCTTGTGCTTTTGGTGTCATCTACAAAACCATTGCTACTCCAAAGTCATGAAGATTTACATGAGATGTACTTAGGTTGTCTTTTCTGTTTACTTTCACTGGGGCTTTGTTTCTTCATGTGGGTTCAGGTTACCATCTAGTCGCCTTTTATTTCAATCTGAGGGGCTCCCTTTAGTATTCTTTTAGGGCTTATGCGAGAACATACAGGCCTGTGAAGGATGAATTCTCTCTAATGAATTGTCTGGGAATGTCTTAATTTTGCCTTCATTTTTTTTCTCAAAGATGGAGAATTTATTCAGATAACATTTAAGGATTCACGTATGCTACATTAGAATAATAAGAATTAAAGGCAGAAATCTCACTTTGCCTTCATGTTTTAAGAATAGAATTGTTGGGTGCAGAATTCTTGGCTGACTGACTGTTCCCTTTATTTTAACCCTGTGAATACTTCATCCCACTGCCTTTTAGCCTTCATGGTTACTCATGACAAATTAGCTGTTACTCTTGAATATTTCTTGTGTGTGGCGTGTTGCTTTCCTCTTCCTCCTTTCAAGATTCTCTCTTTGTCTTTGACCGTTTTGACACCTTGATTTTGATGTATCTAGGTCTTAATCTCTTCGAGTATGTTCTACTTGGAGTTCCTAGAGCTTCTTGGATCTCTAGATTAATTTTTTTGGTCAAATTTGGGAAGTTTTCACCCATGGTTGTTTAAAATATTTTCTGCCTTTTCTTCCTCTCCTTCTGTGACTCCCATTGTGCGTGTGGTGGTGTGTTTAGTGACGTCCCTCAGGTCTCTGAAGCTCTGGGTTTGTGCTTCTTATATAAGGTTGAAATAAGAAATAAGATTGAAATAAAAAATAAGATTGAAATAAGAAATAAGATTGAAGTAAGAAACAAGATTGAAATAAGAAATAAGGTTGAAATAAGAAAATATTCAGTCTCTTCCTCAGACTGAATAATCTCAATTGTCCTGTCTTCCAGTTTGAAGATTCTTCTAACTGCCTAAATCTGCTTAGAAGAGACCCTCTAGTGCATTTTTAACTAATTTTTTTCCTTTTGAATTCCAGACTTTGCCTTTGGTTCTTTAAAAAAAAATTATATCCATCACTCTATTGCTCTTCTCTCCTTACGAGTATTATTCACATACTTCCCTTTAGTTTGCATGTGGTTTTCTTCAGCTCTTTGAGCATATTTACAACAGCTGATCTATAGACTTTCCACTAAGTCCACGTCTGGGCTTCCTCAGGGACAGATTTTATTGATTGCTTTTTTCCCTGGTGCATGGGTCATCTTTTCTTGCTTCTTTGTGAGTCTTGTAATTTTTTGTTGAAAACTGGGCATTTTAAATAACAGTGTCACAACTCTGGAAATCAGAGATTCCCGTCTCCCCATGGTTTGTTGTTTGGGGACTTGATGTAATTGTTCTTGTTTGTTTCTGAACTAATTCTCTGAAGTCTGTGTTTTTTATTATTGTGTGTGGCCAGTGACATCTCTGCATGGGCAGCTTAGTGGTTGGCTAATGATTGGACAGAGATGACTGGTTGGAACCGGTAAATCTGTCTTTGTCAAGAGGCTCCATGTCCTCATTGGGGCGTGCCTTTAACGCTTGGCCTTCCAGCACAGAATTCTGCCGTAGCCTTCACCACCTGCTCATGCAGAGTCTGAGGCAGCCAGTGGTGAGAGCTTAGGGCCTTTGCATGCTTTCTCTGAGCATGTGCCCTCTGCACTCCCAGGAATATTTCCAAGTGCTTCAACATCCCCGTGGACACGTTCCCCAGCTTTTTCTTTCATTTGCCTCCATTGTCATCCATGACCTCAGTCAGCTGCGAAGTTAAAACACTTGCCTATAATTGTTTTCAGCACTCCCTGGATAAAGGGTTTTCTGAGTCTGCTCAAAAACAGACAGCCTTGCAAGTGGGGTCTCCCTGGGAACTGTCATACAGTCAGATAATGGCAGTTCTTTGGAACGAAGCTTTGAAAGAGCTGCATAGCCATGCACTCCCTCTGGTGGCTGCCAGGCAGCACCAGGAACGTGGGCTGCCGAGAGGCTGGAGAGTGAGGATGGGTCTAGGGCAAGTAAAATGTCACAAAGCTCGCGGTTCTGGCCAAGACACAGTTGTTTTTCTTGCTACCTGGGTTTCTGCAAACCTTTGGTTAGTTTCCAGAGTTCAGAAAAAGTGGATAATTGATCATTTTTGCAGGTTTCTTCTTGCTGTTTTGGAAGTCCTTACTCTACCATTTTCACTAACCCCTTTGGATGAGGAATTTCTTGTGTAGTTTTTGTTTTCCTGGAGTTCCTTGCTGCCTTTCTTCGTCTCTTGTCAAAAATAGTATGCTTTTGTCCTACCCTCAGAATTACCTAGACTCTCAGCCGTGTTCTGCATTGTGTAGAAGTCACTCTCTTCCTGAAGATCCCTCTCTTGAAAGCCCGCTCACTGCTAACTCGTCTGTCCTGGTTATTCCTGGTTCTGTGGTACGGCTTCCATCTTGGGACGTCCGTCACTGCACTGGGTTAAGATCCCTGCTTTGTGGATCCCTGCTGGATCTTCCTCTCCCCCCCACCCCCAACTTTGTTGAGATATAATTGACATATAACATGGTATTGGTTTAAGGTGTACAGTGTTGTGAAATGATCACCACAATAGTTTAGTTACAAGTTTTTTCTTATGATGAGGTCTTTTAAGATTTCGTCTTTTAGCAACTTTCAGATATACAGTGCAGCATGGTTAAGTAAGTCACACCCCAGGCTGACTCATCTGATGACCAGAAGTTTGTACCCGTGATTCCTTTCACCAAGGAGCTTCCTCTGTTTGAGTTTTCATTCTCATTTTGTTGTAATATAGCCTCACGTAACTTGCTCAAAATGATATGTGGTAAATACAGAGTTCTCGAGTGTCTTAACCTGTAGCTATGTTAGCCTTTCACTTGTTTCATAGTTTGGGTGTGTGTAGAAATTCTAATGAAAAAATCCTCCCCTCAGGAGGTGGAAGGCTCTTACACCCAGTGTTACTGGTCCTACAGACTCGTCCATTCAGGTTCTTAGTAAGGAAACTTTTTTCCTTCTCTTTGGAACTTTTCAGACCTTTTTAAAATGCTTGGTGCTGTGAAATTTCACACGTTTGTATAATTCATCTTTCACTCTGCTTATCCCTCAGTGGGCCCTTTCTGCCTGAAGACACATTTCTCTTACGCCCTGGCAATTGTCTTGTCCCTGTCCTACATTCCGGAGGCCACGTTCATTGCCTGGACTGGTCTTTGTCTCTACCTGGATTTCTTTGATTTTATCTTCTAGCTTTTCTATGGAAAATTTTATTGCTGACACTGCATTTTAAGTGTTTTTTCCCTGTCTGGTTCTATTTTCATGTTGTTTTCTGGCTCCACCGGTGTCCCATCTTCTCAGGTCTATTGAAGGTGCACACTGGAAACATTTCAGAATATCCTTCCTTCCTAGTTAGCTCTGCAGTTTTTTGTTTCATTTTCTTTACCTCAGTCTGTCTTTTCGTGTTGCTGGTTTCTTCAGAGGACACACTCCTTAGTTCTCTGTTAGGTTTTTTATCGAAAAGTGTGTTTTCCTCATTCTTGTGAGTACAGGCCGGTGTTGACTTTCTCTGTTCTGAGTCTGGGGTCTGCTCCTCCTGGCGCCGCTGAGAGCCGAGGGTTGCTGGGCCGGCCTTGCTTCGCAGTGTGTGGGAGCTGGGCACCCAACTGGGGCCCTCAGGCTGCTGGTCTCTTTGTTTGGAGCACAGCCAGCAGTGGGTTCCCGTCCCTTTCATTGGCACAGCTGTCCCGAACTGACTGAGCTGCTCCCCCTCAGGGGTCTTCTGTGCCTGCTGTCAGCTGGAAGCCCCATGAGGCCGTGGGCTCCCTGAGGCGGACCTGTCACTCGTCCCTGTACTGTCCTGGTCTTTTCTCCTCTGGCTTTGTTCCTGTCATCTCTGGGTCGCAGAGGTCAGGAGACGGCCACCTGTTCCCAGAGCATCTCCTGGTGTCGTGAACCGGACCTCCAGGAGTTATCCCCTAGCTGGCTTCCCCTTGGAGCGTTGGTCCTTCCCGTGTCAGCTTGCCCACATTGGGACGTGACTGTTTCCCGCACGGCTGGCTGGGAGAGTTGGACTTGTTAAAAAGAGCTTGCTCTGGGCTGAGCCTCCCCCTGCTGGCCAGGCGTGTGCTGCACACCCCCGTCCACAGCTGGGGACACTGGTTGGCCCTCGAGGGTCTGGATCCTGTGGGTGTGGGGGTGGGCGTGGGGTGGGGGTGAAGCTAGGCTGTGGCCCTGGCTTTGCAGAACCAGCCGAGTAAACAGTTAATCCTCCCGGAAGCTGGGTTTGTGTGGAGCCTGTGTGGATGCAGTGACATGGTCACTTACTCTGGGCAGCACTTTTGTCCCCTCCTCTCCTCCCTCACGTCACAGCTCAGGAAAGTCGTCTCCCCCATGTCCATCTTGTTTATGGGATATTTAACGCCTCACAGAAGCAGGTGCCACTGACAAATGGAAACTCGGATTTGAAAGTCCTGTGACTTAGAGGCTTTCTTTTCAAGCTGTTTGTAAGCATTTAATGAGCACTGCCTGCCAGTGGCCTCGGGCGTTAGAAAGGCCAGGTCCCCTGCAGTGGCCACTCGTTTCACACACACATTATGCAAATACTATGATGAAAAGACTTCTACATTATAAAACACAAGGATTTCAGAATTTAAAAAGAGGAAGTGAAACAAATAGAAATAGAGTCCTGTGTGCTTTCCTTGTCCTGTTACTGACCCAGTGACTCCTGGGCACACCGGCTTTGGCGCCTGCTGCCAGGTCCACACAGGACGGAGCCCATGCCCAGCAGCCCCCCAGTGTGCTTATAGAGACCAGAGAGAGGGCACCCCAGCGCGAAGTCCCAGAGAAGGGACAGAGCTGGGCTTGTCGAGTGGGTTTCCCAGGGAGCGGACAGAACCGAGCACCCGGCCCCTGGGGAAGGCTGAGCCTCAGAGGCGGCCCGGGCTCCTGCAAGGTGGCAGGTGGGACGGGTGCCCGCCTGCCCCTGGGGTTTGGTCCCCGGGACTGCAGAGGGCCTCGTGGAAAAGCAGCACTGGCACACGTCTGCATCCCACATGTCAGCCAGTCTCATTGCTTAGAGTGACCATGTGCCGATTTTCTTGTTCCGAATGCCTGGTGACTCGAGGATGTCTTGCGTCTTGTCCTGTGGTCCTTGGCCAGGTGCCTTGGGAACCATCGTCCCCTCCCAGAGCATACCTAGGTCGCCACCTTCACACATGAAATGATTCTCTTCTGCTCTGTCGCAGGTCTCGGTGGCCCTTGGCAGCAGCTCCATCCGGGTGGCTGTGCTGGAGGAAAATGGGGAGCGTGTCCTGATGGAGGGGAAGTTCACCCACAAGGTCAACACCGAGGGCTCTGTCTGGAGCCTGGAGCCCGGGAAGTGCATTCTGGTGAGTGCGGGCGGATGGCAGACCCAGGGGAGGGGCTTGGCCCTGCACTGGGGATCCCAGCCCACGAGCTCTAGAGACCTCGCTGTTTACAAGCCAAATGTTCCGTGTGTTCCCGATTCGATGACTGTTTGCCGGTGACATGTGGGGCCGTGCAACTGGGTGACACTGTGCTCTGGTATGTGGAGAGCGTATGGAACAGCTGCCGAGCCCGTGCAACCCTGGGGGCAGAGCGTGGCGCGAGGTCGCCAGGCCTGGCTGTGTCTCGCTGTAACACCGCAGGACCTCCACTCCCGATACCGTATTTGGTGGCAGGCCCTGTGCTGGGCACCCGGTGATTGTGGGTGGAAAGGGCCCCCAGATGTCCTCGCCAGCCCCCGGGACCTGTGATGGGACTTGGCTGCAGATGTGACAAGTGCAGGGTGTTCTAATGGACTGCATCCTGGGTTACCCGGGTGGCTTGCAGTCAGGGATAAGTGTCGAGAGAAAGAGGTAGAGATTTGAGACAGGAGATTTGAGGAATGAAGTGAAGTCGAGGCAGGGGTTGGGGACACGTGGCCACAGCCCTGTCCCCTGGAACCTCCAGAGGGAGCATGGCCCTGCGTCACTGTGGTCTGGGAATCTGGCCTCCAGACTGTGGAAACAGGTGTCTTGTTTGAAGCCCCGCGTGCAGTGCTGTGTAACGTTGGCCCCGGGACATGGTACAGGCCTCACCTGGCAGGGTTGTAGGGGCCTGTGGGACAAGGGTGGTGACTCAGGTGGCTGTCACCTCCCCAGAGTCCTTGGTCCTTGGAACCTCTGCCGCTCACTCTCAGCCGCCCCTCCTGAGCTGTGGACCTGCGTCAGCCACGCCCAGCAGGCTTTCAGCGCTAGCAGGGGTGGCAGCTAGAACCGGGCTACAGCTCTCACCTCCCTCCCTCCCTCCCTCCCTCCCTCCTTCCCTCCCTCCCTCCCTCCCTCCCTCCTTCCTTCCCTCCCACATGCGAGTGTGTTAAACGCGGCCTCCTGGTTCTCAGCCTCCCCCGTGTGCCTTCATGCCAGAACCTGCATTGGCTTCTGTCCTTGTTGGTCCTTCCACACAAAGCTGGCGCCCTCAGCCCGTGGACGCTGTCTGGTCAAGGTGAAGCTGGTCTTCATTGATGACAGGCTCACAGGTCACTTAGAATTGGCACGGTGGCCACAGACTGTCACAGGCCGTGGCCTGCCTGCAGCTCCCTCAGGAGCATGAGTTTCTGTCCAGGCTATGCCCCCATCCCCTGGATGGTTCCTTCAGATGATTTTCTTACGTTACAGGCTGACTGTAGTCCTTGGCCATTGGCCACGGGCTACCCCCGAAGGTGCCACAACTCGGTAGTGTCACCAGCCCCCTGTGTGCCTGCCAGCCCTGAGCCCGTTCATTTTTCCCCTCCTGCTGACTTGTGTGCCCCCTTTACTCATTCCTGGCGGTTTTCTTTATAGTGAGCATGTGCGTTTCTCCATGAGGCTCACCGTCTTTGTTCCCTCTCGTTGGTGGCCTGGAGGCCACTGGCCCTGGGAGGCATGTCCTGTATCACTTGCCACCTTCTTCACAAATGCAGGTGGGATGGTGTTAGCATGTTGGTGACAGCCCAGAGCTCTGGTGGAAGGGTGTCCCTGGCAGGGAGCGAGGCCCTGGCCCTCGGTGCCTGCGCCTCCGAGACCCTCACGTTTCTCCCTGTGCCCGATCCTTGGCATTGTCCCTAGCCCCGGGTCCCAGCAGGGAAGAGCGCAGGTTGGGAATTATGAGGGTGGGAGCCCGAGGCAGCACATTCTAGAGTGTTGTTGAGAAGTGGCCCAGGGAACGAAAGGGACGTGCAGGAAGAAGCGTGGGCAGGCCGCTCTTGCAGTGGACGGAGTGCGCCCTCCCCGTCCTGCCGTGGCCGTTGGGACACCTCCTGCCTTCCAGCCTGGTTTGTCTGGCTCCTGCAGTGATCTAATGTTTAAGCTTAAGAAAAGAGTTGGCAACACCAAAAACCGGATTGCTCGTCCAGTGCTGCCCTGGGCGCATCCCGAGAGGCCAGTGGTCAGACTGGGGTCCACTCCATCCCCGCAGCATGGCTGGGGCTGAGCGGGTTCCCTGATCTTGTGTGCCCCCCCTCCACAAAGTACCACCCACAACTCACGCAGGTCCCCTTGGCCCAACCTGAACCCTGGGACACTGGCTCCTTGAATAGAAACAAGGTTCCATGATGTACAGGAGAGGGAGGTGAATGCTGGGGAGTCACCGTCTGGGGTGTTCTTGTTCATGTTGAGTTCAAAGTTTCTACGAGGATGTTCTGGGAAAACTAGCCAGTGGCCTGGGGCATTCCCCCGAGAAACCGAATCTCCGCCTGGGACCAGATGAAAGGAGCCTGGAGGAAGGCAAAACAAGGAGGGCGTGTGTCACCAGGTCCCTGAGCACCAATAATTAGGGACAGGCGTGACGGATAGCCTACGAGACGCTAGGCATCCAGGTATCAGTGCTGAGGTTAATGGGCGCCGTCACGGAGCAACAGGCCCTCGCTGGCTAGTGCACGGCACCTGCTGGGGCCAGAAGCAGCGTTCCCCACCATCACCGCTGGGGTGGATGGGATCAGGCAGGAACACCCTGTGGACGCCGCCAGGTGACATGTGCCTGCAGGTGAGCCACCCAGGAGGAGCGCAGCACCTCCTGTGCAGTGTTATGTTGGGGTGCTTCCCTGAGTTTAATCATGGAGGAAACACTGGATGAACCCCAAGGGCAGAGCAGTCTGGAAAAACAAAACATTAGAAGACAGAGTCTGTAGAATGTTCCAGACGAAAGAAGAGAGGACCACACACACACACAGGCGGCCTGGACTGGATCCTGAGTGGGACAGAGGCAAGGCAGGCACAGTCATTAAAGTGCTTCCATGTCCTCGGAGGGGAGGCGCTCATCGAACAGTAGGGGTGAAGGGCCGGGGTGGTTCAGAAACAATGCCGGGTTCGCACCGTGTTACACACTCAATGCGGTGACATGTGCACAGACAGTAAAGTGAGGCTGTGTGGATCTAGGGAAGGGGTGTTTGTGCTCGAACAAGTCTAGTGACTTACAAGTTTGGAATTACTCCAAATGAAATGTTTTCAAGAATGAGATTGCAAATAAGGGCACGCAAGGGTGCCCAACATCACATGTTGAGATGTGAGTTAAAACCCCAGCGATGTGTCACTTGATGCTAGAAAGAACCAACAGTACCAGGTGCTGGCGCCGCTGCAGGCGGGAGCGCGGAATGGCGACCAGAGTGACGGAGTCATGAGGTC
The DNA here is from genome assembly GCF_036562045.2 of Rhinolophus sinicus. Lineage (NCBI taxonomy): Eukaryota > Metazoa > Chordata > Mammalia > Chiroptera > Rhinolophidae > Rhinolophus > Rhinolophus sinicus. The sequence goes on from NC_133758.1 coordinate 116,896,405, forward strand.
AGACACGCCGAGCGTGGGGCCCAACTGGGCGCTGACCAACCACTGTATGCAGGCATGCGGCCCAGGGTCAACGTCCCTGCCGGGAGCAGAGCGGGCACGCAAGGCTGCAGCCACATGATGCCATCAGCGACAGGCAGTGTGGACAGGACCAGCAAGAAGGCAAATGAGCGTCGGGTGAGGGGACAGGGCGCCCGGGAAGGGCCTGGGCGGCTTGAGGACGCCAGGATGTGCACACAGGGGTGGATGGATGCACTGTGTGCAAACTGCCTCCACAGCCCCGCTTGGAAGAAGCCACAGCATGAAAGAGCCCAAAGCAAATGTTAAACCATCAGCCGACTTCATCAGAATCGTTTCTAGACCGGGACCCTTGAGCTTCATTCCAAGAACATTTTCCCCATGTCCTTCTAGCACTGTGTCCACACTGTTCAGCCTGATACGGTGTCCTCACGGGTGTCACCTGTGTCCCCATGTCCTCCATCCAGCCAGTAACCCTTTCCTCAGAGTGAGTCACCTCCCTGCCCTCCTGCACGACGGGTCTCATCCCGTCAGAGTGTGGCCAGTGCAAGGGGACTGCCTGCCAAGACACCCAGTGAGCCCGGCTGCTGGCCGCTGACCACGGCAGGGTGCGGCCTGGGTGCTGCCCGTGTGGTCCTGAAACAGGTGCCCTTGGCACCAACTTTAGGCAAAGCCCCAGTGTTCTGCTCCTGTTCCCATGGTGCTGTCCCCACCTTGGAGTTCTTCTGTACCCCGAGCCCCCTCCCCGGGCTGTGCCGTGAGCCTGGGTGTGGGCACTTCCCCTGGCTGGGAGGTGAGCCACGTGTGGTGGTCGCAGGACTGGAGGAACCTGGCCAGGGACGAAAGCAGGAAGGTGCCTGGGCATCGGGGGCGGGGGGCTCGCTATGGGCTGAGCGGGTGGTGCCCGGGTCCCAGGCCCTGAGCGGGCAGGTGACGGGTGCTGGGCTTGGAAGCAGCCAAGGTCATCAGGGCGGTAGGGGGTGGCCTGCAGGGGCTTTTGGAAGGACATTGAAAAAAGGGCACGTTTGGGGTTGAGCCCCGTGGCAGCTCGGGGAGGCTGTGATGGGGGCCAGGAGTGGGCGGTGGGTGGCTCAGAAGTCTGGTCAGAGTGGGCGGGGATCCTGGCGGCGGAATGGGTGTGGGGTGACACACAAGGGGAGACCCCCAGGCGCCCCCAGATTGTAGTCCTGGGGCGTCCGAGCCAGGGCTCCGTGCTGCTCACTGACCCGTGTCTGCCTGTGCCCAGGTGAGCCTGAACAAGGCAGGGGAGTACTGGTGGAGCGCCGTCCTGGAGGGCGAGGAGCCCATCGATATTGACCAGATCAACAAGGAGCGCTCCATGGCCACTGTGGACGAGGAGGAACACGCCGTCCTGGACAGGCTCACCTTCGACTACCACCAGAAGCTGCAGGGCAAGCCGCAGAGCCACGAGCTGGTATGCCTGGGGCTGCAGTGCAGGGGGGACCTGTGGGGGAGTGGGCAGGGCGGTGGGGGTGTGCGGTGTCGATGGCGAACCTCGCTGCAGGGCAGGACTACCAGCTGGGTCCTGACTTGGGCAGCTCCAGCCTGGTCAGCTGGTCACAGCCGGGAGAGGGCAGTGGTTTCACACCTGGACAGAGAGGGGCCTGTGCACACAATCCCAGTTGCCCGGCGTGGGTTTCCCACTCACAGGGGCTCTGCCCCAGGGCCAGCACAGGTCGGACCCCGAGGACCAGTGAGCGGGAAGTCCTTCCGAGTTGCTGTGGATCGTCAGAGGCCTGAGAAGTCTGTGTGGCCAGAGGGAGGCTGTGGTGTCAGCAGGAGGTTGGTGACAGGGGAGGAGGTTCACGTCTGAGCAGTGCAGGGAAAGGACTAGTTGGATGAGTGCAGGCGTCTCCCGTATCTGTGGGGGCACATTCCAGGACCCCAGTGATTGCCTGAAACCGTGGACAGTACCACCCCTGTTCTGCTGCACATTCAGCTTCTCGCTTACAGGAAGCACCTTAGGGCTTCTCGTTGGCGGCTCTGACCCGCCAGCATCACGGCTCTTGCACTTTGGGGCCATTATTCAGTAAAGCCGTGAACACAAGCACCGTGACAGTCGATCTGATCACTGAGACGGCTGCCACGTGACTGCCGGGCAGGGAGCGTGCAGTGTGGAGATGCTGGACAAAGGAACATTCACGTCCCAGGCAGGATGGAGGACAGCTTGAGATTTCATCATGCTGCTGACAGTGGCGCACAATTTAAAACATAAATCGTTTCTTTCTGGACTTTTTCATTTAACATTTTTGGACTACGGTTGACCACAAGTAACAAACCACAGAAGACAGAACCTCAGATGAGTGTACATGACTCGATTCTTCCTTCTGTTGTAATAAGTGGACACGGGGAAGAAAGGGCTGCTTTTCTCAGGTTGATTTTGGGTTTCCCATGAGCCGCAGTAGGGGGGGAGTTGCTGGGCACTGATTTTGTTCCTCGTGCGTCAAACACAGGATCCCTACCCCTAACGCTGGTCCGATTCTTGGGGGTTTCGTGCGGCTCCTGCAGACTGGCCGATGATTGCCCTGGGCCCACCGCCTGGGGGCCTGCAGGGCGGCCTCCGTGTCCTCACTGCACGCAGGTCGGGTCGCGTTGGCCGGGCTCCTCTTCACAGTATGAGCTCTGGGCCCTAGCAGCCCAGCCGGGGCTTGAACCGTGAGCTGGCTCCAGCCTCTGTCCTCCTTCCCTGTGTGTCTGAATCTTCTCTTGGTCCCGCTCCTGAACCCACCAGGGCGGACAGGACGGGGGCTGGGTTGAGGTCGGCTGTCGGGAGGGCCTCGGCCTGTTTAGGCTGCGCCGCATTTGCCCATGGCCACTGGACGAAGAGCAGTCTCAGTGCTGGCCCGATGGGAAGGGTCCTCGTGCAGCCATTGGGGGTGCCCGTCTGGAAGTGGGTGGGCATGGAGCCCTAAGGCCCGTGCAGGGAGCAGGAGCCTTCTGATCCGGAAGGATGTGAAGAGGACCTGGGAAACGCTGTGCTTTGGGTGGAAGTCCTTCTGGAGGACTTGCCGTGCATGTGCCAGCAGCATGCTGACCTGGCTGAGCTCGGCGCCTCAGACACGAGTCCAGGACGGGTGGTGCATGTGGCCCAGGGTCCTGGGTGGCCAGGGATCTCCTTGCCCTTGTTCCCTCGCTGGAGAGGTGACTCGGGTGGACTGTGCTGAGGGCCTGGCCCTGCGGCAGCACTGCTGCCTGGGCCTCCAGGGCTTCTTGGGGATTCCAGAAGGAGCCTTTGCAAAGGTGGCCCCCTGCCTGGCGGTCCACGTGGACTGTCCTCCCCACGTTCCGGCGGGGAAGTGTGGCCTGGGAGCAGATAGCGGCGGGAGAGAAGCCACAGGTGTTGTGACACTTGGTGGCGCTGAGGGCTGCACAGCCACGGATGTTTCAGCCAGAGTTCTGTTCCCTGGAGGAAAGTGGGCCCCCAGGGAAAGGAAATTGGGCCACATGTCCGCCTCAGATGGGGGCTGTGGGGAGGTGGGGCGGCCTGAGGAATAGGTGGTGGCGATGCTGCTGCGTCGTTTCCTGAGGGGCAGGGGCAGGACCCGAGGGGTCACGGGCGAGGGCTGCCCTTAGAATGCGAGTGACAAGGGCAGTGCCACCCGGGGACGCTGCCTGCTGGGGCTGCGGCTGTGAGCGACAGCAAGTGTGCTCAGGTGGGGTGCAGAGCGGTGGCAGGCCCAGGAGGACGATGTAGGTGGAGGCCTGGCCCTCATCCCCCCCTGCCGGACACCGGCCCCTGCTGGCAGCGGATCGCCACGGGTGTCGTCTGTGCCACCATGTGAGCCTGGTGGTGCCTGGACCCTGCGTGCCCGCCGCCTTTTGAACAGCGGGAACTTTCCCTGCACTCAGTGTGTGGGTCCTGGCCCTGCGCTGGCTCTCCCTCGTTTCTTGGGGTCACAAGGAGGGGGGTGACTCCAGCTGGGGATTTCACAGAGGAGGGAGCCTACAGCTGGGGCAGTACCTCCCTCGGGTGCAGTGTCCTGCAGTCCCCTGGCACAGGCCACACTACCCAGCCTGCTGCTGCCCCTGGAGACTGCATCTCCCCGACGGGCCACCCTGGCTCCGGGACTGGAGGGTCCCCAGCGGGATCTCCTGAGGTCTCCCTCTGAGTCACGGCCTAGGTCACCCTGGATTATCTGAGGGTACAGACCTCGATGCCACCAGCCTTCTCCCTGGGCCGTTGGAGTTTGGGCAGAAATCCTGGGTGAGAAGGGACAGCAGCTCTCCCATGAAGGTGGCATGAGCTTTGCTGGTGACAAGATGGAGGTGGGATCCATGCGGGGAGCCTGTGTCACGTGTCTGCAGCCACCCCAGGCGGGTCCTCTGGAGGAGGAAGCAGAGTCCTGCTCAGACGTGCGGGCCTGGTGATTGGGCTTAACCTCTGTGTTTTCTGTTGTAGAAAGTCCATGAGATGCTGAAGAAGGGGTGGGACGCTGAAGGCTCTCCCTTCCGAGGCCAGCGGTTCGACCCGGCCATGTTCAACATCTCCCCAGGGGCCGTGCAGTTCTAGTGACCAGGAGAGGATGCCCTCGCCGTGCCCTTCCTGCTGGGACTCGCTGTCTGGTGGCCTCGCCTTCCCTTCTTTCAAGGGCGAGCGGCCTCCCCTGCCTGGTGTCTGCAGACTGTTCCAGAGCAGGGCGGGCCGCCCGGGGTGCCCAGGACGTCCGTCCCAGCAGGCGCAGCTGGGGCCTGCTGCCCATCCGCCTGCCCGCTGTTGTGTGTGCGCTGCTTGCTGTTCTTGTGCTGGGCGGCGGGGGTGGGGATGCATGGCGGGGCGACCCCTGGCAGCGGGGCCTCTTGGCCTGACCTTGTTGCGTGGTCACTGCAATCTCGCTCATTTGTAATGTCTAGTGTCACGGAACAGCCGAAACCAAGCTCCTCACTGGTTCTGGATGTTGGGAGAAAGTCTTGTGGCCACAGGCACAGCAGGACCTCAGACCTCTTACCTGCAGCCCTGCCTCCGCCCCCAGTGCTTTCCTCTTCTCAGACCTGGTTGTCACAGTGAGCTGGACCGGGTGCCCTCGGGAGACCACAGTGCGCTGGCAGCCCCCAGGTCATTCGTGGAGGAGCCCAGACCACACCACAGCGCTCCCAAATCTGCTCCCAGCTGGGGCCTGCAACCTGGGCACCCATGTCCACACGGCTCGGCCCGCTGGGCTGCAGAACGAGGAACCTGTATGGCAGATGGTCCTTCTAGAGGCTTCCACCTCCAGCTGCATGGGTGGACTGGCTCATCACTGTCATGTGGGCTGGCTCATCACTGTCATGTAGGCAGGCTGCTCACCAGGTGGCTTCCCTGGGTCCCTGGAAAGCTTTTGGTCACTGTGATGTCATCCTGGGAGCATGGACACCAGGTGGCTGGTGAGCACGTCACAAGGGGCACATGCTGCGTCTATTCAGTCGTCACCGAGTTGGTCCTGGGCCTTCAGGGACCCGTCAGGGACCCAGGCCTCACGTGTACATCTGGTCTCCTTGTCCCATCCCTTTGGGGGTCTCCCGGAGTGATGAGGTGGGGTGTGGTGCCTGACCTCAGCGATTTGGGAAAACTTCGAGAGCTGTGGACTCTGGTCAGCCGTCTTTTTACCCGATTTTATTTCAAGTGTCGCATCTCTCCCTACCCCGCCGGCTGTGACAGTGGCGCAAAGGCCTCTGGGAATAGCAGGCGGTTTCGGTCACCAGGCTGATGACGCTGCCCTGGGGTCTCACGGGCACCCTCTGCCAGTCGCTGCCGCTGCTTCTGCCCTGTTTTCTCTCTGCAGACGCGGCAGCAACAGATCGGCCCCTGAGCTCTGCCCGAGGATAGTGGGCGCCCGCCTGCGAAGCCGCCGGTCTGCGTGTGGGTTTGCAATAAATCTGTATTTAAGCGCTCTGCGTCTGTGACTTGTGCTGCTGAGATGCTCTCCATGGGGTCGTTCCCGAGTTCCTAAGTCCGTCCTGAGCTCCGCGTGCTGGCGGAGCCCACAGCTCCCAGAGACGGCTATAGCCATAGGGCTAGTGTCCATCCCCAGCAGGCGAGCGCAGAGTTCCCGACGCCTCCGCCCAGGGCCTCTGCGCCCCATGGGGGAGGTAGCTCAGGGTCGGGCGGGCCGCAGGACAGGAGGGTGTGACCCGCTGGCTGTTCCTGCAGACCCTCCAGGAGCCAGAGCAAGCTTGGCGTCCTCGTCCCCTGGCTCGCACTCGCCTCCACCAGACCTTCACTTGCAGTCACTGGAGACCCTGACAGACAGCCCGCTCTCCTTCACGGACCCCACCCCTGAGGGGACTGTCCTGGGCCTGCTCCCTTCCCGTCTCTAGGCAGGAGGGTGACCTGGCCACACCTTCAAAATGTTACTGTGGTCAATACACGTAACAACTCACCATCCTTGACGCATTCAGGTGTCCAGCCTAGTGGCATTAGGCACTTTCACACTGACGTGCAGCCATCGTCCCATCAGCCCCACACCTTTTTACTCCCAAGTGAAACACAACCATTAAGGAGGTTTTAGTTCTCTGCTGGCACTGAAAACAAGCTCATACAGAAGCCGCGGGTTCTGGGCTCCCTCGGAAGGGTGGAGCCAGGCAGTGCTGGGTGCGTCGTCACTGCGTGCTGTCACTGTGTGCTGCCCCCCACAGCTCCCCCATTCTGGGTGGTGAGGGCGGCAGGGAGGGGGCACTGTGCGGCGTACCCCCAGCCAGCAGCAGCCAGCATGGACTGACCAGCCTGGACTGGAGCTGGAGGCAGATCTGGGAGCCAGAGTCCCAAGGGACAAGATAGCTGGCTTGGTGGTGTGGAGAAGGGCGGGGCGCCCTGGGAGAGGGGTCAGGCCAGGTGGGGTCCAGGGGCAGGGAGGTGAATGGGGCACAGGGCCAGGTGAAGGGTGTGGACAGGGTGCTGGTCGCTGGAAGGAGAAGAGAGGCCCCCTGGAGTTCTGGGATTTGGACCCTGTACAGTGGGAGGGCTGGGCAGAGGCGGGCAGGAGGCGCGTTGGCAGGGAGGGCCCACTGTGCACACGACGGAGGCCCAGAGCTCACCTTTGGGTGCTTTCTGGTCTTAGGCCTTTGTCCGCCCAGGTCGGACGGGGAGACATCGGGGTGAAAGAGTTGGGGGTATGGCAGGCGGAATAATGCTCCCTAGAACCTGTGTCACCTTCCAGAGTAAAGGGACTGCAAATGGGGTTCAGTGAAGGAGCTTGAGATGAGGTGGTCCTGGGCTATACCAGGGGACCCCCATGTCACCAGGGTCCTCACAAGGGAAGCATGAGGGTCAGAGTCACAGAAGGAGATGTGACTGTGAACCAGAGATTAGCGTTCCGAGCTTTGAAGATGGAGATGGAGCCGCGAGCCACGGGATGCGAGCACCTCTGGAGGCTGGAGAAGGCAGGCAGCGGGTTTGCCCCTCGATTGCGGACTTTGACCTGCAGGTCAGAGAGCAGATGTTTGGGTGTTTTAAGTGACAGTCTACACAGTTGGTTAGAGCAGCCCCAAAACTGCCCTGGGCCTCGGGGGCACAGGTGATGGAGGAGTTGCCTGATGGCGGTTACTTACGAGAAATGACAAATTGGCGAACTCATCCTAGAAAAAGTGCTGGAATATCACTATGGTCACCTTCGAAGTATTCCCCTTGGGAAGCTATGCACCAACACCAGTGCCTAGTCCACCCTTCAAAGCAATTTTGGAACTTTCTGGAATGGCCATCAGAGCTGTCATTGTATTACCCTTGATGTCCTGAATGGCATCAAAATGTCTTCTTTTCAGTATTTCGTTTATCTTTGGGTAAAGAAAGAAGTCATTGCGGGCCACATCAGGTGAGTAGGGAGAGTATTCTAATACCCTGGCTAAAAACTCCCTCACAGACAGTGCCGTGTGAGCTGGTGCATTGTTATAATGCAAGAGCAATGATTGTTGGCAAAAAGTTTAGGTCGTCTAACTTTTTCATGCAGCCTTTTCAGCACTTCCAAATAGTACACTCGGTTAACTGTCGAGTTGGTACAAATTCATAATGAATAATCCTTTGATACCAAAAAAAGGATAGCAACAACATTGCAACAAGTTCATGAACTTGTCAGATCTTGTATGGCCAGCAGAAACCAGCGTGGCGATACGGTCCTCTGTACCTTTCACTGACAAACCAGCTGACCCAGCCCTGGGTCCAGACCTGACCACCCTGCCCCTCCATCCCTGTGTGGCCTTGGTGAGTTCCTTCAGTGCTAGCCTTCATTTGCACTGAGCTTGGAGAACCCCAAAATTGAGCTTCCATCTGTGGGGTTCTGGCAGGAAAGGTGCCACGTGCCATTGGGTTCTGGAGGTTTGGTGAGTCAAAGGGAACTGAGTAGAGCCTGTGTTAAGGGCACTTTTCAGGGGCTGCAGTCACAGAGGGCCCAACTGCTCGTCCTGCCCTCCTGCTGGCTGACCCCTTGGGTGCTGTGTACGTGGGTGAGCCTGGAGGGTGCAGAGTGTGGAGCCGGGTTCGAGAAAGCCCCACAGAGAGCGCGGGCTGACTTCCCCTTTGAACAAACAGTTCTAGACACGTCTCTGGCTTTGATTTTTATCTTCTTTTGAAGCTTTGAGGAGTGCTCTGTGTTCCCTGCGTGCAGCTTTCCCCAGTGGTTGCAGGACATCAAAACCGGGGAATGGATGTGGTCCAGTCCACTGACTAATATTAGAGTGCCCCCAGTGGGTGTGCGAGTACGTGTACGTGTAGCTCTGCTATCTGTTGGGTTGCCACGGGCTCTCTAGCCCCTTGCCCCGACCCCTGGGAAGCACCAGTCTTTTCTGTCTAGTGTTGACAAGCCGTGTGTGTTTGTGCACACCGGCATTTTCGCTCAGTAAGCTGCTCGGGGATCCAGCAGTTCTCTCCTGGATGCTGGTCTGCAGTCTGTTTAACCATCCACCATTGGGGGACATCTGTGCAGGTTCCATGTTTCCTGTCGCCGGTAGAGCCCTATGAGCGTTCTTGCCGTGTTTTGTGTGAGCGTGCGTCTTCGTTTCCTTGGGGTAATACCCAAGAGTTCACTCGCTGGCTCGCACATGTAAGTGCACGTTTAACTGTGTTAAGAAACAGACTGGCTTCCCAGGTGGCTGCACCTTGTCACCGTCCCGCCAGCAACAGAGGAGATTTGGGTCCTTCATGTCCCCACAGCACCTGGTGCTGTGATAGGCAGGATGAGTGTCCCCGTGCTTCTCAGAACTTGTCCGCAAGACGAGTGAGCGGCAGCAGGTTACAGGGGGGAGGCAGGAGTTGGTCCCAAGGTAGGATGATTCCGGACGAGCCGGGCTGGCCAGGGTAATCACAGGGCCCTTTAGATGTGGAGTGGGGACGGAGGCCTAGTGTCCCAAGTGCTGCCCTGCGGGAGCCCGACCGGCCATGGCTGCCAGCAAAGGTGGAAAACGCCAGGAACAGGGTCCTCCGCAGAGCGTCCGGCTGATTCCAGCCCCATAGGAGCTACCTCGAGCTGCTGACCTCTGGCTGTGACACAATAACTGTGTTGTTTTGAGCTGCTAAATGTGTGGTAATGTGTTACTGCAGTAGGAAATGAACACAGGCGTGTCAGTATTTGAGCTTGAAGCATTCTGATGTGTGTGCTGGTATCAGAGTGATTGAATCTGCATTTCCCCGATGGCTGACTGGATGGCCTTCTCAAGCGCATGTGCTATCCTTATAGCTCTCTGGTGAGGTGCTTGTCAAGACTTTGGCCCATTTCCTAATTGGACTGATTGTTTTAATGTTAAGTTTAAATTGTTTTTACATATTCTATATAAAAGTTGGATATGTGATTTGCAAATGTTGTCTCCCAGTCTTTAATTAATCTTTTCATCCTTTAATATAGTCTTTCTCAGAGCAAAAGTTTTTAATATCAATGAGGTCCAATTTATTATTTTCTTGTATGAATTATACTTCAGTGTGAAGTCTAAAACATCTTTGCCTAGTTCTAGGTCTCAAAGATTTTCTCCAATTTTTTTTCTAGAAGGTTTGTAGTTTATGTTTTACATTTGAGCTCATAATCCATTTTGAGTTAATTTTTGTATAACGTACGAGGTTTAGGTTTTTTTGTTTGTTTGTTTGTTTTGCCTATGGATGTCCAATTCCTCCAGCACCACCTATTAAAAAGGCTCCTTCGTCAAAGATTAATTGGACATATTTGTGCGGATGTGTTTCTGAGTTCTTGGTTCTATTCCTGGATCTCTGTGTCTACCCCTCCACCAAGACCACACTGTCTGGTCAGTGTGGCTGTATGATCAGCCTTGACATTGAGAATGTTATTCTTCTTCATAATTGTTTTGGTTATTCTAGGGTCTTTCCCTGTTCATATAAATTTTAGAATAAGCCTGTCTGTATCTACAAAAAGGAAAAATCTTGTTAGATTTTGGTGAGAATGACATTAACCTATAGATCAATTTAGGAAGAGCTGACAGCTTTCCTTTGTCGAGTCTTCCAGTCAATGAACATGGTATGTCTCTCCAAGTATTTAGAGCTCTTTGTCAGCATTCTGTAAATTTCCTCATAGATTCTGTACATGTTTTGTTAGATTTGTACCTAAGTGTTTTGTGTTCTTTGGGTCAATTGTCAATGTTATTGCATCTTTTATTTTGGTGTCCTTTTATTCATTGTCAGAATATAGAAATGAGTTTTGTTGCTCTTGTATCCTGTGACCTTACTAAACTCATTTATTAGTTCTAGGAGATTTTTGTTGTGTTTTTTTGCTTTGTTTTGTAAACTCCTTGGGATTTTATTTTCTATGTGGTCAGTCATATTGTCTGCAAATAAAGACAGTTTTATTTCTTTCTTTCCAATATGGATGCCTTTTATTTATTTTTATTTCTTTATTGCAGTGGGTAGAACTTCCAGTACTATGCTGAGTAAGAGTGGTGAGAGCAGACTTCCTTCACTTATTCCAGAACTTAGAAAATGTCCAGTTTTGACCATTAAGTGTGATCATAGCTTTAGATTTTTTGTAGATGCTCTTTTTGAAATTTACCTCTATTCTTAGTGTGATGATAGTTTTATCATGAATGGGTTTAGCTTTTTGTCGAATGCTTTTTCTGCATAAATTTATGTGATAGTATGGTTTTTCCTCTTTAGCTTGCTGATACGGTATGTTACAATGATTGATTTTTCAAATATTGAACCAGCCTTGCATTCCTGGAATAAATCCCACTGGATCTGCACATTGCTGGATTCAATTTGCTAATATTTTGTTGAGGATTTTTTGTTACAGTTCCTAAGGGAATGGTCTGTGGTTTTCGTGTGTCCATATGCATGTGTGCTCTTTTTTGGGTTTGGTATCAGAGTGATCCTGGCCTCATAAATGGAGTTAGGAAGTGTTTTTTCGTCTCATATTTTATAGAAGAGATTATGTAAAATTGGTGCTGATTCTTAAGTCATCTGGACTTACAGATTTCTCTTTCTTAAATTTTTAAATGAAAATTCCAATTACTTTAATGGTTATATGACTATTCAGATTAGCTATTTCATCTTGCCTGAGTTTTGGTTTGTATTTTGAGAAATTGGTCCAGTTCTAAATTGTCAAATTTATGAGTGTAAAAGTGTTCATTGCATCCTCTCGTTATCCTTTCAATGGCTACAGGATCTGTTATGGTACCTTTAGTTTCATTCCTGATACCGGTGATTTGTGTCTTCTCTGTTTTCATCTTTGTCAATCTTGGTAGAGTTTTATTAATTTTATTGATTTTTATTTTTGAAAAACCAGCTTTTTGTTTCATTAATTTTCTCTATAGTTTTCATGTTTCATTTTATTTTGTTGATTTCCACTCTTTTGTATTTCTTTCTACTTCCTTTGGGTTTATTTGGCTCTTTTTCTAGTTTCTTGAGGTAGAAACTTAGGTAATTGATTCACAATCTTTCCTCTTTTCTCACACTTTTTTTTTTTTTTTTAAAATAGCACAGCTCACAGTGGCCCATGTGGGGATCAAACCGGCAACCTTGGTGTTATTAGCACCACGCTCTAACCAACTGAGCTAACTGGCCACCCCGGTCTTTCCTCTTTTCTAATTTAATACTGTAAATTTCCAACTCATGCACTGCTTTAGGTGCTTGATTATTTATTTTGTTCATTCAGTTCTATATATCTTATAAATTATTTTTTCAGAAGTGTGTTGCTAAATTTCCAAGCAAGATTTTCCTGTTGGCTTTTCTCATTGATTTCTATTTTAATTCCATTACAGTCAGAAGGTATACTCTGTGATTTTAGTTATTTTAAATCTGTTAAGGTTTGTTTTATGACTCAAGATATGGTCTGTCTTGGTGAATGGCAATGGGCACTTGAAAAGAATGTGTATTCTGCTGTTGCTGGGAAGAGAGAGTTGTAGGAATATAAATTCAATCATGTTGGCTGATAGTGTTATTCAGTTCTTGTATATCTTTGTCCTTTCTCACTTTAGTAGTTTTATCAATTGCTGAGAGTGGGGTTCTTGAAGTTTCCAACTTTATTGTGTATTTGTCTTTTTCTCCTTCAGCTCCACCATTTTTCCTTCACGCACTTTGAAGCACTGTTTTTTGGTACATACATTTAGGGTTGCTATACCTGTTTGGTAGATTGACCTTTTTATCACTGTGTAACGTCCGTCTCTATCCCTAGTAATTTTCGTTGCTCTGAAGTCTACTTTATCTCAGCTTAATATAGCCACTCCAACTATATTAATATATATAATAATTTTTTATTAATGTTTACATGATATTCTTTTCCCATCCTTTTACTTTCATTCTGCTTTGATGTGAGTTCCTTGTAGACAGCATACAGTTGGGCTATGTTTTTTATCTATTCTGCCAACCTGTCTTTTAATTGGTGTAGTTAGACACTATACATTTAAATTAATGATTGATACGTTAGGCTTTAGTCTACATTTTATCACTTGCTTTCTGTTTGTTCCCTTGTTTCTCATTCTTCTGTTTCTTTTTCCTTGCCTTTCTGTGGATTTCTTGAATGTTTTATATAACTCCACTTTGATTTTTATTTTTTAAGGATATCATCTTAAGTAGTTTGTACTGGATGCTCTACATATTTCTATATACATGTGTAACACATCACAGCCTCCCAGTGTTGACAGCTTCTCACTTTGAGTGAGTATAGAAACCTTACTCCTGTTATGTCCCTTTGTGCTCCCAGGTTGTAAAATATAATTGTTGCTAGTATTTCTTCTACGTTGAGGACCACATCAAGTGGTGTTGCAGTTTTTGCTGAATAAAGAAATTAATGAAGTGAAGTAGTCTGTTACGCTCACCTTTGTTTTTACCTTTTCCGTTGCTCTTTCTGTTTGTAGAGTTTTCTTTATCCGTTCTTTAAAAATAGGTCTGATAGCAGCAAGTTCTCTTTGTTTTTCTTCATTTGGGAATAACTTTATTTCCCCTGCACTCCTGAAGGATTCTTTCACTGGATATGGAGTTTGCAATTGACAACTCTTTTCTTTCAGTGCTTGAAAAATATTGTGCCACTCACTTCCAAATGCCATGGCTTCAGGTGAGAAATCGGCTTTCATTTGAATGGTGTTTCTCTATAGAAACACGTCATTTCTCTCTGGCTGTTTTTAAGTTTTTTTTCTTGTTTGTCTTCAGTTTTCAGTAGTTTAATTGTGATGTGTCTTGGTGTGGTTCTCTTTAGGGTTTTACTATTTGGAGTTTGTTCTGCTTCTTGAATCTACAGATTTATGTCTTTTGTTAAAATCGGGATGTTATGTTATTTCTTTAATTAATTTTCCAGCCCCACGTTCTTTCTCCCTGCCTCTGGGACTCCCGTGGTATGAATGTTGGATCTTATGCATGTTCCATAGGTCTCGGAGGCTCTGTTCTTTTTATTTTTTAGTCTATCTCCGCTGTTATTCAGAATGAGTAAATTCTATTGATCTGTCTTCAACTTTACTGACTTATCCTCTCTCATGTCTCCTATGCTACTGAGCTCATCTGGCAAGGATTTTAATATGGTTCATTTAGTTTTCAGTTCTATAATGTTTATTTTATAGAAAACATTTATTTTGTTAAAAGAAACATAAAACTTCTTTGCTGAGGTTTTCTATTTCTTCATTTGTTTCAAGAGGTTTTGCAGTTGCTTGTTGAAGCACGTTTATGATGACGGCTTTAAGATCCTCCTCAGGTAATTCTGACGTCTGATATATCTTGGCATTGGTGTCAGTTCATTGTCTTTTCTCATTCAACTTGTGGTTTTCCTGGTTCTTGGCATGAAGCAGGAGTTTTGATTGTATCCTGGATATTTTGGTTGTTAGGTTAGGAGAGTCACAATCCTATTTATGTTAGCAAGTAGTCACCCTTCTTAGCTTCAACATGTAGGTTCTGGCCTGCTTTTGTGGGTTGTGGCTCCGGTGTTTAGTGTTCAGTGTCCTTGCATGGTTTCATGGCCTGCACGGGCGGCGTGCTCCCACTGGGCCTGGGTTCATTGTATTGGGTGGAGGCAGGGAGACAGGCGCCATGGTGCTGCGTCTGCTGGGGTGCACAGAGCACCGGCCCTGTCCTGTTGGGCCTCCCTGATCCCGTTCTTTGGACCAAGGGCAGCATTTCCTGTTGTCCGTCTGTCTGTCTGTCAATGCCGGTGGCAGTGCGGGCTGCAAGCCTCTGGCCAGCCCCGGGGTCTGTGGAGATAAAGAGTCCAGGGGCACACGGCCTGGCTGCCTTCGTTACAGCTTTCAGAGTCCTTTCAGGGAGTCTGTTGGATTATCCAGGGAGGGGGAATAGGAAAAGTGAGTCTCTGCCATCCTGTTCCCGAACTGGAAGTCTAGTTCTGGGAGGTTTTACCATCACAGTATTTTCTCTGCAGCACCATGATGGCTCTTAGATGACGACTTGGCAGATGGCAGCTCACACGGGCAGCACTGGGGCTTCAGGCTGCCGGACCTTCTGATTGCTGTGTCCAGACTTCTCGCAGCTATCAAAGCCCGCCACATGCCCGCCCACGCAGAATAGGGACCTTCAGTCTCCGTCTGATGGTGCACAAAGTGTCACGGGCTGCTGCAGCACAGCACAGAAAGCGCAAAGGCTCTGACGTGGAGAAAGAGGGTGAGGAACAGGAAAGAGGCAGTGAGGGCAGGACATGCTGTCCTGGGCTGCCATTCCTGTCGGCAGGCTCTGAGGACCCCGTCCCCATCCCCAGGGCTCAGAGAGAAGGAAAGGCAGAGCCAGCATGGGGCCAGGAGGAGCACTGGGGGCGGGTTCCCCATTTTCTTAGCCTTCCAGCCCTGGGAAGAAAAATAGCAGTTTGCAAAGTCAGCTACTAATCTTGTTGCTGCGTAGATTCCAACCCAGAACTGCCATCTTGTGCTGATGTTGGCTGAGTGGCCTTTCCGGGGAACCTTCCTCAGCCTTAGGCCCGGATCTCAGAGGACGCTCAGGGAGAGGGGGTCCTGCCCATGAGGGGACAGCTGGCTATTATCCTCTTGCCAGCTAGACAGAATGGGACACGTCACTGTGGAGGGCCGCTGGCCCCTGGAGGAGTCCAGCTCCACGGAGGATCTGTGTGGAGGCAGCACTCAGGGCCGGGTCCTCCCACCGGGACCTGGTGGGGAGACTGAGTGCAGGAGGTCACCTTGGTGAGGAGCCCTGGGGGTTCCGTCCCAGGCAGAGGTCCTAAGGCCTGAGGGACAGGACCCCATGGAAGGAACCTTCTGGGGAGAGTGCTCCCATCCCTGCTTGTCACCGAGGCAGGGTCTGACCCCTGAAATGGTCAGGGTGGAGGTGAGCAGGCAGGGGCTGCCTGGAGCCCTAGGGGACTGAGTCGTGGGGGCGGGGGTGGGGTGTCGAGGCCGAGCGCCAAGCCCCAGACAGAAAGGCTGGGAACTGCTGACGTGGCCTCAGTGAACACAGGTGTCTTGATGACAGAGGTGATGCCAGGGCAGGTGTGAAGTGGACAGACGGCCACAGAATCCCACTGAGGGTCTTCAAGGGCTGAGACAGGGAATGCAGGGCCAGCCGGGCTCCTTGGTCCCTGGGCTCAGCCGGGTCCTGTGTCTGGTTTGGGGACCTCGTCTCCGAGCCTGCTTTCGCACCCACACTACTGCACTGCTTCCTCTGGACCCCCTCTCTGCTGGGAGGCAGGGAGTGAGAGAGGGCTCAGGGCCCCAGGGGCCTGGCAGGGGCAGGCTGAGCAACCCAGTCCAAGGCCACCCAGGGTTCACACGACAGTGGCACCAGCCAGACTGGCTCTGGGCCCCAGTCACACTGAGGAGGCTGGGGTATCCCCAGGGACCTGTATGCTGCCTGTCAGCCAGCCCTCACCCACAGCTGGCTGCCTTCTCCTTTCTGGCCTGTTTTCAACCTCCTTTTCCCAGGATGGCCACCCGGGCCACCTCTCTAGTGCCCCTGCTTACAGGGAGGCAGGAGGATGCTGGCGCCCCTGTCCCAAACTGCCCCCCCCCAAGTGCAGGAAGGCCATGGGCTCCCTGTGGACTCTGTGCCCAGGGTCTGCTCTGTACAGACAGCTTCCCACCCACAAAGAGGCCTCAGGCAACCAGCCAGGGCAAATCTGGGTCCCAGAGAAGTCGCCCACGAGGACATATGCTCACACCACCCCAGATGGGACCCAAGGTGGGCTGGTCAGCAAAAGCCCGCACCCAGCCCAGGCTGGCCCGGCAGCAGGAGGACACCCAGACGCCTTGCCAGGGGCGGGCCGGGGCCTGGCACCTCCCTCCACACGGAGCAGCGCTGGGCCTTGGCCTCACCCAGGCACCTTTGGGCCGCCATGCTCCTGCCTCCCTCGGCCTCCTCCATCTATCCCCAGGCACAGAGGCAGGTGCGGGGCTCCTGTCTGTGGCCTGTTTCACTCTTGTGACTGATTTGCCAGGATTAAGGAGCTGACAGCAGTGTTTGGGCTTGGGGCCAAAGTGGGAGAGAAGATGACGGCAGCAGGCCATTTATTACCTAAAGTGTGACACGAGGAGAAAGAATCTGGGCTGGGCTGTGCTTGATTTAGAACACTACCCTGGGGCAGCCACGGGGGATGGGGGTCAGTGTGTTTGCTCCCCTGGAAGCAGGAGGCGGAGCCGCCAGGCCTGTCCCCGTCCCACAGGCCACCAGCTGTTCTTTTCGTTGGTTTTAATAACAGCTTTATTGAGCATAAGATTCACCCTTTTAAAGTGTACAATTCAGTGATTTTTAGTGTATTCACAGCATTACACAGCCATCACCATTAAGTTTAGAATATTCTCATCACCCCAAAAAGAAGCCTTATACCCGTTAGCATTCACTCCCCGCCCCCACAGGCCCAGGCCTCATCAGCCGCGAGTCTACTTCCTGTCTCTATGAATGTGCCTGTTTCATAGGATGAAGTTGGACTGCTTCCTCACACCACGTACCAAAATTAAAATGGATCAACAACTGAAATATAAGACCTAACGCATAAAACTCTTAGAAGGAAACGTAAATCTTCATAACTTTGGATTAGATAATAGCTTCTTAGATATGACACCAAAAGTACAACCAAAAGGAAAAAAAAAGATAAAATGGGCTTTATTAAAATTAAAAATTTTGTGCATCAGAAGACATTATCAAGAAAGTGAAAATACAACTTACAGAGTATAAGAAAGTAAGGCTTCAGTCTCCAGAATGCAGAACTCCACAACTCCACAACAGAAAGACAGTCCACCTAAAATACGGGCACGGGATTCAGCACACCTTTCTGCAGAGGGATGCACAGATGTCTGATGAGCTCCTGAAAGGAGCCCAGTATCACGGACAATAAGGAGATGCAACAGTCACAGTGAGAGGTGCTTCTCACATACTAGGATGGATGTAATTGTCTGTTTAAAACAGGAAAGTAAGTGTTGGCGAGGACGTGGGAAAATTGGTACTTTTGTGTATTGCTGGTGGGGATGAAAAATGGTGCAGGTGCTGTGGAAATCAGTCTGGCAGGTCCTCAGAAAGTTAAACACAGAACTGTCATATGACCCAGCAGTTCCACTCCTAGGTATATAGACCCAAATGAATCAGAAACAAATGCTCCAAACAGACACTTGCATATCTTTGTTCACAGTAGCCTAAAGGTGGAAATAACTGAAATGTCCACCAACTAAATAATAGATAAACAAAATGTGGCCTATGCATGCAATGGAATATCATTCAGCCATAAAAAGGAATGAATTTCTGACATACTACAATATGGATGAACTTCGAAAACACTATGCTCGGGAAATAAGCGAGACACAACAGGACAAATAATGTGTGATTGCATTTATCTGAAATACCTAGAATAGGAAAATTCAGAGACAGGAAGTAGATCAAAGGTTGCTAGGAGCTGGAATGTGGGTGGATGGGGGTTATGGCTTCACGCTTACAGAGCTTCTGTTTGGGGGGATAAAGTTTTGGAAATATGTAGTAGTGATAGTTACACAAGATTGTGAATGTACTTACTGCCACTGAATTGTACACTTAAAGATGGTTGAAATGGCAAATTTATGTTATATGTGATATGTATGTGTTATGTGATATTTATGTGTTATGTGTTATGTATATGTTATATGTGATATTTTATCAAAATAAAAATTTGAATTTTTTTCTATGTATTTGGCTGCAGCGGATAGAAAGATTGGCAGAACATGTTAACTTACGCCTCTAAGCCTCAGTTTCCACATCTGTAAAATGGGAATAGACACATTACCTCTCTCATGAGGTTGCTGTAAAAATCAAATAACAATGCATGTAACTATTATACCTAGCACAATGTCTGGCACATAATATGGGCGCCATAATGGGGAGATGTCATCATTAGTTTTAGTATTTTTACTCTGTCCAGACATATCCAGTTTTATGCCATCTATAAAACGATCCTTCCTTGAGTTTCCACTTCCAGCTATGGTGGCCAGACCTCTGCCCCCACTGAGAACAATGAGAAAATCCAGATGAGAAAAAAAGTGGTTTGAAAGCATCAGTAGGCTGCAGCCAACCAGGAATTGAGGAGCTGTGTTTCCCAAGAGAAGAGACCTGGAGAGAGGTAAGCCGATATTCTGCACACCACTGACCCCTCTAGGTATTTACCAATTCCTGGCTTAGAGACAGAGGCTAGAAAGCTGACCATGGGTTGACTACTGCCCAGAGGCTGGAAGCACAAAATTCCATTTCCCCTAGAGCGTTTGTGTCTATGTTAATACACATGGTGAGAAAGTCAGTGGAAAGTGAGTGGAGTTTTCAACAATCTCATGGCTATGAAGAAACAGGAATGGGAGTTCAGCATCTGAGGGTGGGGTGGGACTAGGGGCTGCACTCTAGGAATGGGCATGAACTAAAGATAGGATGAGACGTAGGACTGCAATCCTGCCTCATGTTATTTGAGTTGCGATAGTCTGCCCACCCTCTAGCTTTCCCCAGAGGATAAGGTGAACCCTCTCTGGACAAAGGTAATAGAATCCAGAGCCTCTCTGTTGTCATGGACAATGTCTGTTACACAGAATTCTCTGGGGTCAAGAGACTGGAGAAAGAGGCTGACAAGTCCATCATTTCATTAAGAGTTGATTAAGGGAACTTGCACACGCAGTATCTGAGACAGACGTGGGTGAGATGGCGTGGGCAAGACAGACGTAGGCAAGAAGGCGTGGATGTCCTCTGTCCCTTCCATCCCCCCCCAACTCTGTGTTTTTTAGCTAAAAGCAGTGAGTCTACATGCTGGGAAGGAATGTGTGTTTAAGGGGCCAGGGACTGCCAGGTACTGAGAGTCTTTGGCACCAGAGCCAGTTAAGAGACAGATAATGTCAAGGGTGTGCCTCGCTGCAGAGTTCTTGTGTACATTCCCAGATGGGTGGGTGGGAGTCAAGATGGTGGATTAACTTCCAGACGAGTCAGCTCTGTCTGCACAGTGTCCAACACTCAATTATAAGTTACTAGACATACCAAGAAAAAAATCAGGAAAAATCTTCAGATGACACATATATTGGAATTATCAGCTCAGACTTTAACTGTTATTAATATTTTAAAGAAAATAGATAAGATAAAGAATTTCACTAGAGAAAAAATGTATAAATTCTAGAGCTGAAAACACAATGATTGATATTTATAATACAATTGATGTGTTTAAGATGGAACACAGAAAAGAGAGGATTAGTGGAAGTAGATTGATAGGATTAGTAAAAGATAGGGGAGTAAAAATGTCCATGCTGATACACAAAGATGGAGAACAGATAGAAAACACAGGTGCATGTAAGACACACATAGGACACATTGAAAAGTTCTAAAATATGTACAACTGGACTGAAAGAGAAAAAAATGGAGCAGAAGTAATGTTAGACATAAAGATTGATAATTTTAAAAACAAATGAATGCTACCAGTCTACAGATTCAAGACACTCACTGAACCCCAAGCAGTATAAATACAAGACAATCTTAAAAGGAGCCAGAGCAAAAAGGAGTGATGACAGAGTAACTTCAATGGAGTAACAATCAGACATAGCAGACATTTCAACACAAATGAATAATCAGAATGCGATAAAATAACATTTTTAAAGTTCTGGAAAAAACTGCCAACCTATTAGGTTGGTGCAAAAGTAATTGAGGTTTTTGCAATTTTTAACCTTTTAAACCACAATTACTTTTGCACCAACCTAATAGAATATTATAGAATTTGGTAGCAAAAATATCCTTCAAAAATAAAGGTGAGGGGCCGGACCGGTGGCTCAGGCGGTTAGAGCTCCGTGCTCCTAACTCCGAAGGCTGCCGGTTTGATTCCCACATGGGCCAGTGGGCTCTCAACCACAAGGTTGCCGGTTAGATTCCCGCAAGGGATGGTGGGCTGTGCCCCCTGCAACTAGCAACGGCAACTGGACCTGGAGCTGAGCTGCGCCCTCCACAACTAAGACTGAAAGGACAATAACTTGACTTGGGAAAAAGGCCTGGACGTACACACTGTCCCCCAATAAAGTCCTGTTCCCCTTCCCCAATAAAATCTTTAAAAAAATAAAATAAAATAAAAATAAAGGTGAAATGAAGGCATTTATATTTTTTTAAAAAGTGAAAATTAAAAAATGAGAGTCTTCATTGAGGCAGAATACCTGCACTAAAACAAAACAAAACAAAAAGTACAAGGAGTTCTTTCTAACCCCAGATAGAAACATGGCAATAAAGAGCGATGGATGGAAAGGGTGAGTGTAAACGAATATTGACTCTCTAAAACATTAAATAATGCCTTCTATGGTTTAAAATATATGTAAAAATAAAACGCATGACAATAATAAAAGAAATGGAAAGGACGAACATGGAAATAGAGTGTTTTTAAGGTCTGGGAAGGGTAAAAAAAAAAAAGGGTGGTAATTTATGGTAGAACCTAACAAGTAAAGGGTGCTTGTTGCCATCAAGTGTAACTTTGAATAGTAAGAGTGTAAATAGTAAATAGTAGGAAAGGAATGCATAACTACCAGGCTGATAGATGGGGGAATGGAATGATAAAAAAAACTTAATCCTCCCCCCAAAAAGGCAAGAAAGGAAAGGATTAAAAGAATATAAAACAGGTGGGATAAATAGAAAACAAAAATCACAAAGTAGGTATACACTTAATACTTCAGGAAGTATCTGAAATGTAAATGGACTAAATATTGCAACTATCAGACTGAGAAAGACAATCCAAACAAAACAAAAAATTAAACTGTCGCTACAAGAGGCACATCTTAAATGTAAGGATGCAGAGAAGTTGACAAAGGGATGGAAAAATACAAAGCAGGAGTGGCATGGGTCCCTAAGACCACTGTCAGGCTTGGTTCACTAGGACTCACAGGACCCAGAGAGCGGTTATATTCACAATGACGGAAGGAGATAGACTCAAACCAGCAAAGGGAAAGGGAAAATCCCAGGAGAAACCATGCACCAGCTTCTGGGTGCCCCTCCCCAGTTCAGCTGTATGGGACACGCTTAATTCTCCCAACCCTAATGTGTGATGACACAGATGAGGCTCCGCCAGCCTAGGAGTCACCTGAGCCTGGGTGTCAAGGGCTTTCACTGGGAGTCACTCGCACTGTCTGCATGACTAACCTTAGCTACTCCGTCTCCAGTCCCCAGAGGTCGAACCGAAACAGCAGAGCCCAGGGCCTCAGACCGTACGACAGGCGTTCATGACGAGCCGTTAGCATCAGCTGTCTGGTCGTATCCATCAGCTGGGGCCGCCATGACAAATACCACAGGCTGGTGGCTTACACAACAGACACTGACTTTCTCGCAGTTCCGGAGGCTGGAAGACCAGAATGTCAGCAGGTTTGCTTTCTCCTGAGGCCTCTCTCCAGGCGTCTCGCTGTGTCCTCACATGGCCTTTCCTCTGTGTGTGTGCATCCCTGGTATCCCCTCCGTGTGTCCTTAGAAAGACATTAGTAAGATTGGATTAGGGCTCATCCAAATGGCCTCACTTGAACTTGACCACCTCTTTAAAGGCCCAGTCTCTAAATACAGTCACATTCTGAGGTCCTGGGGATTAAGGTTTCAACATATGGATTGGGGGAGGAGGGTGCATTTAAGTTCAAAACATCTTTCAAAGTGATACAGTAGGGCCCAAGACCTCAGGCATACAAAAACACTTTTTTTAGGCAGGATATTCCGAGGGCTCAGAGGCTATTTCCCAGAAGCCAGTCCAGGGTCAGCCATGTCTTGGAATTGGTAGGGTTTCGGTAAACCAAGTGTGACGTGTTAATCCTTTACTGCACACCATACAAGCACTAACCAAAAGAAAGCTAATGTAGCTATACTATCAGTAGATAAAATAAACATTAAGAAAATAAGGATAACGAGAGATAAAGAGGGACATCATGATAAAAGGGTATATTCAGTAGAAATATACAAAAGTTTTAAATGTTGTATAAACCTAACAACACAACTTCAAAATATATATAGTAAAATGACAACACTAAAATGAGAAATAAAAAATTGGCAACTATAGTGAAAGACTTTAACCTGCCTCCTTTAATGTTTTTGAGAACAAGCCGACCAAAAAAAAAAAAAAAACACACACACACACACAAACCTCATTAAGGAGAAGATCTGAATAATTTGATTAACAAATGACATATTTGACATATATAGAATACGATACCGAATAATGACAAACTACACACAATTTTCCAGTGCATATGGAACATTACAAAAATTGGTCATATGGTTGAGCCATAAGTTTTAACACATTTTAAAGGTTTAAAATTATTCAAATTATGTCCTAGGAGTAGAAGGGAACTTTCTTATTATGTTAAAGAGTATCTACAAATAACTTTCTTAATCATGAGATATTGAAAACTTTCCCCTTGAGGTTTGCAATGAGACAAGGTTATTCAGATTCACCACTACCACTCATTGTATTGGCGAGTGTAGCCAGTGTAAAAGGCAAGTAGCGAAAGATCTAAAGATCTAAAGGAAGAAATAAAATAGTCATTACTTACAGATGAAATTATTGCGTACATAAAACACCCAAAAGAATGTCAGGCAACTTGTAAAAAATTAATATGTGAAATTAGCAAGTTTCCTGGCTATAATGTCACTATTTTAAAAATTGTATTTGTATATAACAGTAACAGTTAAAAATATTTTGAGAATTAGTATTTACAATAGCATTTTTAAAACATTAAAAAACTAGTAATAATCTAACAAAAGGCACGTGAAACCTGTATGTAGGAAATTATGAACTTTATTGAGATAAAGTAAACCTAAATAAATGGGAGGCTATAAGTAAATTTGAAGATCTAATTGGCTTTATTACACGATTCATGAATTGGGCAGCCTCTCACCCAGCGAGCAGGGATACTCCCAGGCGTTGCACAGGATGGAAGGCTTTACAGAAAGGAGGGTGGGACCAGCAAGTCACCAGCAAGAGGAACATGAAACTTCATTGGAGGAAAGTAAGAGTTCAGGTGATGATGGCATCTAATTGGCTGAGCTGTGGAGTTTCCATTGGCTGGGGTTGTTGTTGGGCAAGAGGAAAGCCTTCCTACCTCCCGCTGGAAGTCGTAGCACTTCCTCTTTGGGAGTGTCTTGTGGTCTCCTGTTGGGGTAGAAGGAAACTTTCTTATTATGTTAAAGAGTATCTACAAATAACCTTCTTAATCATGAGGTATTGAAAACTTACCCCTTGAGGTTAACTGAGTGGAGTGGTAGGTGTGAGAGCTCCCTCTACAGGCCTTCTCCACTCCAGCTTTAGTTGAGATCCCTTTATGTTCAGACGTCTATCATGTTTGTGGATTGGAAGACTCACTAAGGAAATGACTTCAGTTCTCTGCACCCTGAGCTATACAAGTATTTAATGCACATCATTCCCCCAAAATAGTGGCAGGGGTGTGTGTGTCTGTGAAGTTGACAAGCTGATTCTAAAATATATTTGAAATTGCAAACAACCAGGAGCAGACGAATTGGAGGAGGGAAGGAGCCACAGCCACGGAGCTGGAGGACGTGTGCTACAGTCAGTGTGCAGGTGGGTTTGCTCAAGGACAGAAACAACCGAGTCCAGGAACAGGCCCCCACGTCTGGGACAGAGCTAATGCTTGCTTGTAAACTGGGGTTAAGAATAGTCGTTTCCAAAATTATCGCTGAGTAAATTGAACACCTGAATGGAAAAAAGTCTTGATGCCAACTGTACAAATACACACGCGCGCGCACACACACACACCCCTAATTCATAAGGATTGTAGAGCTAATTCTGAGGGATAAACAATAAAGCTATAGAAAATACATAAGATATCTTCAGCAGCTTGGGGGAAGGCAGTAATTTCTTAAATATAATAGAAAAAGCACAACGCCATTGAAGAAAAAACTTGATAATTTGATCACATTGAAATTAAGAATTTATATTTATAAAAAGACATTAATAACGTGAAATAAGGTGAAAAGGCAAAAGCTGCTTTCAGTGCATATATGTGAGAGAGGCTCTGATCCAGAATATATAAAGAACTTTTACAAATCAATAAGGTAGAGACAACCAACCAGAAGCAAAATGGGGAGAGTCGTGAGCTGCACTTCCCGAGAAGGGCCGTCCAAACTGCCCACAAGCACACGAGAAGGTACTTATCGCCTCTAGGGTTCAGGGGACGGAGGTTAAGGCCAGAGCAACCCCCACACCCACCTGAATAGCCCCAAATCTTAGCACTCCAGATCTGCCCAGCTAGACTGCAACCAGCACTTCTGTATCTGTAGGTGGGAATGTCACTTGGTACAGCCACCGTGGGAACCTGCATTGGCCATTAGAGGTGAGCACACACCAATGACCCTGGAATTCCACTCATAGGTGTTTGCAATCAGTAGTGCCCACACGTGTCCACCGAGGTGACCGAGGGCGCTCACGGCACGATGGGCACACAATGGCACAGCCCCCCCAACCAGAGCTGGCACAGCTGTGGAGACGTCGCTGTCCTGCATGCAGGTATCAGACCTAACACTGAGAGGGACCAGACACAAAGGAGGAAATGTTTCACAGGCCCAGTTCTTTCAACGTCATAAGTAGGCCCCGCTGCTCTGGGTTGGCGGAGGTGACAGTGGCCGCCATGGTGGGGTAGCCCGCACTGGTGCTGGGTGAGGGGACGCCCACTGCATCTGCATGCATGTGACCTCTGCCCTTTCCTGTGTGTGACACCTCGAGGAGTGGTGATTGGGACCTGTCCTCTGGCCTGTGCTCCCTGCTGCTGCCCTCTCTCCCTCCGCGGGTCCCAATGAAGCTGCTGCTTTCTAAATGTTTTCTTTTGAAGGAGTCTGACATTTACAGAAAAGTTACAAAACAGTCCACAGGGCTCCTATATACTCTTGAACCGAACTCCCCGGTTGTTAACATTGGACCACATCTGCCTTACAGGTTTTTCTGTCTCCATCCTGATTTTCTCTGGCTCACTGGATAATCAGCGGGAGGTATAGTACCCCGTTATCCCTTCGTGTCCTTGTGCAAAACCGGGTTCCTCTCCCAGGTAAACACAGCGCAACTGTCAAAACCAGGAACTGAATCTTGCTGCAGTGTCACCATGGAAAGCACAGACCCCAGGCGAGGTTTGTGGGCTGCTTTCAGGACACCCTGCAGGCTCAGTGTCCCGTCCACCCCGATGCACTTGGCGCGTGTGCTCAGGGGCTCTGGCCGAGTGAACGCGGCTCCCAGTCACCCTGCGTTTCCCCCCGTGACGTTTTCGCAGAGTTCTGGTCAGCGGCTTTGTGAGGGTCTCCTCCGTTTTACCTCCGTTTCCTCATGGGTGACGCAGAGGTGACCCTGTAATGCTGATTTGTTCCTCCCCTGGTGAGGTTCCTTCTGCCACGTGGCTCAGATGGCACCTGCCTGGTCTGCACCGTGCTCTCCGTCTGTCCTGCAGACCTGGGCTTCCCTCTGTGTGACCCCCTGACCGAAGGACGCCCACGCCTGCATTGTGGGTCTTCTGTCACTTCTCAGGTTCATTTGTGGGAATGTCTTCCTTTCAACCTTGTTTCTTAAGGGCATTTTTACTGCGTAAGAATTTGGGGGATTGACAGCTTTTTTCCTTCCAAACTTTGCTTATGTCATGTTTTACTGTTTCAGGTGTGCACACGTTATAATCCTTAAGTTGCTTTCTTGAATGTAATGTGTCTTTTTATATTTATCCTGACTGGTGTTTGGTGAGATTATTGGATATGTAAATGGGTGTTTTCCATCAAGTTTGGGGAGTTTTTGGCCATTGTGTCTTCAAATACTTATTCTGCCTCAATTTCATGCCCTTTCTTCTGAGACTCTGATTATACGTGTGCAGACACTCTAAAGCTGGTCCCAGGTCTTTAAGGCTCTCTCATTTCCCTTCCCCGTTTTTACTCATATTCTTCAGATTACAGCGTGTCGATTGATCTGCCTTTATACATATATATATAATCTTTCATTTTGGGGCTGAGATTTTGATCCATTCACTGATTAAAACCACAGCTTTCTTTAATTCTTTGAGCATATTTATAATACTGCCTTACAGTCTGCCAAGTCCGACACCTGGGTCATTTGGGGTTCACTATCTCAGTGTCTGCTTTTGCCTTGCCTGGGGGGGGGTCACATGTTTCTGTTTCTTTGTATACCTAGTGGGTTTTCTTAACTGTGCGCTGGACATTGTGGCTAAGACATGAAGCAACTCCGGGTCCCGTTACTTTCCTCTGAAGGACTCTTGTTTCTGTGGCAGATCAGTCCCTACCTGATGACTGGAAGTTGTCTGGGTTTGTTTTGTGTGTTGTTGTTGCACCTCCTGGAAAATCGAGGCACCCCTCTACTGCAGCTCGACCCCGTCCTGCCCTGTGTATGTGCAGCCTGGTGTCAGCAGGGACCCACAAGTCCCCACGCATGGGTCTCAGCACGCTGCACACAGCTCCCTCTTCTCTGCTGGCCCTTGTCAGGCACATGTGACCTCTGTGCACAGCCAGGAGTTGTCCCCTGGCGAGAGCAGAGAGACTATAAGTTTCCCTGTCGGGGCCCCCAGTCCAGCACCATCTGACAACAGTCGTCTCATACACGGTGTCCAGGTTTATGGTTCCTTACGCGGGAGGGCTGGTCTGGTGCCAGCTGGTCTGTAATGTCTACAAGTGGAAGCCTCAGCGGACAAGGCGATGCTCATCGCCACTCCAGGCCCCATGCCCTGCTGGCCCCTGGGCCCAGGGACCCTACTCTGCTGGATGCCCCCACCTGGGGCTTCCAGATGCCCGCGTCCTGCTGTGTCACCTTGTGCTTGCCCCTTAGCTCCGTGGTCACCCTGCCCCAGACCACCTGCTCGAGGTTTGCTCCCCCAGACAGGCCACTTCTCTCCTGGTGATCTTCATGCGGCTGTGGTCTCTGCTCCTTCTCGGTGGCTCGGTCGGTGCTGTCAGGGCTCATCTCTGCTCTGGCTGCAGGTCCGTCTCCCGTGAGCTGCAGCTGTTGGCGCCTGGGACCCCTGCACAGCCCTGAGCAGAACGAACGTCTTCCCCAAACCTGCACCCCTCATGTCTCCTCTGCCCTGATGCCCTAAGCAGGGGTGCCCACCACGTCCTTATTCCAAACCACTCTCCCAAGTGCCGCCCTCTGGGCCCTGCCAATACAGCGGCATCAATAACCCAAAAGATGTGCAGTTTGTGGGTGTGGGGGTGGAAAGGCCGGGGTGGGGTGGGGCTGGGAAGGGGAGGAGGCCCAGGGAAGCCCAGGTCCTGCAGTGGCAAGCGACCCAGCAGAATGCCCTGGGCGCCTGAGGGCTGTGAGGAGGGAGCGGCCATTGTCCCCAGGCTCGGGACCTGCCGTGGTGTGAGGGGCAGCCTGCTTTATGGCCTGCGTGAGCCACTGCCCTGCACACACTGACTGCTGCGAGGGTTGGGCTGAGGACAAGGCCCATCCAGTCACCTCTGTGAGGGAGCCACTCCTGTGACTGTCCTGTGTCTGAGCCCCAAAGCAGGGATTGTGGCCCAGGTGGGGACAGGAGGCTGTGCCTGCTGTGCGAGGCTTCTGTCCCTACGGGGAAGACCAGCCCTGCTGAGGCTTGCAGGAGCCAAGGCGCCTTGGCTGGGGCCTGGGTGGGACAGCCTGGCAGGGACCAGCCACTCTGCAGGGCTCAGGGGCCACCCACTGCCCTCAGGGCCCTGGGTGGAGGAGAGACCAGAAACTGGGAGACTCTGAACATGGGGGCACCTCAGAGGAGGCCGAGGGGTTGCGGGAGGCAGGATGGGTGCATGGCGTTCCCAGGGGAGTCCGAAGGGTCAGGTCCCATCTCCTGAGACCCACTACTTCCGTTGCCAGTGGGGGAGCTCAGAGGCAGCCAGCGGGTGAGTCTGGGGCAGCGGCTCATGACCTTGACGTTCTGTTTCCCGCGTGTGGACCCCTATGCGGGTGTCCTGCACAGCCCACTGGCTGGCCTGTCGGGAGTTGGGGGGCCAGGCACAGGGCTAGCCTCCCACCCCCTCATGGAGCCCAATGTCTCCCTTTGCAGGGCGTGAAGTGACACCGTACCTCGTGCAGGAGGGCCAGCGAGGCTGCTGTGTCCCATAATTACACGCTGTGTGCACACTGCATTGTATTTGGCCCCCCCACACACGAGGCTCTTGTCTGCATGCAGCCCTCCCCCCTGTCACATTCCCAGCGTCACATGCCGGCATCTCCGTCCCCTCCTCTGTGTATCTGCCAGGCCAGTCCCTGGCGGGGGCGATTTGGGTTGTTTCCAGTTTTCTCGGTTATAAATAGCACCCCTGTGCATGTCTTTATTACAAATCCTCCTTTCCTCCAAAACCCTGAATAGCTGAGTCCCGGGGGGCACCCAGGGCCCAGCAAGCGCATCCTACAAACCCTTCCTGCTTCCTGGCGCCTCCTACCTCTGGTGACTGGTGCTGGTCACACTGCAGGATGGCAGCTCCTTCCAGGTTCCCAGGCACAAACTGAGCCAGCACCAATAGCAAAGCTCCGTGTTTCCTGAGGTTGTGCCCCCCAGACTCAGGAAGGGCCCCAGAGGAGGACTGAGGCTTCGGCCGGTCCCCTTGTCAGGCTGGGTGGTTTGTTTCCCCTTCTTTTCCCATCATTCTCCTTGACTTTTCTTAATAGTACAAATATAAGAAGGGAAAACATTCTTACTGTGCGAAGTTCACCGCAGGTTTTCCACGTCTTCTATGGTGTTTCACTTGTTTTGAGTCATTATGAGTAATTTATATTTTCCCAGAAAAGTATCCATTTCACATACGTTCCTCTATTTACTGGTAAAATCGTGCACATTGCACTGTTTGATAATTTCCTCCTTTGTGTACCTACGTCTTGGGCTTATTCTTGTTATTGACCAGCCTTGTCAAAGATTTGTCTGTTTTACTGTCTAAACTCTTTTTCAAAGATCCAGCTTTTGGTGTTACTGAATAGCTGGGCTGTCGAGCGTTTCCATTCCATTAATTTCTGGCCTCATCAGGGCGTCCCTTTACTTTCTTGGGCTATCTTGTCTCTCTCCTCCAGCTTCTCCAGCTGCAAGCGAGTGGACTCCCATCTGGCTGTTTTCTCAGAGGCCTGTGGGGTCCTGGCTTCACCCGTGTGTTTATAGGTTTCATTTTCATAGTTTCCATAATTTGTAATTTTAATTTCCTGTTGAGTGGATGTATTTGGCTTCCTGTACTTATTTATTTTTAATTTCATTGCACTGTTGTCACTGATTCCTGCTTTTGTAGAATTTTCGAGATTTCCTATGTGTCCTAAGGCTTGCCCAGTCGCTGCCACTGAGAGGAATGTGCATTCTCCATGTGATGCCAGCGTCAGCGTACATTTCAGTGATTTTTAAAGCTGAGGTGTAATTTACACACATAATTACACATAACTGACATGGAAATTGCATTTGCATAAACATGCCCTGTTTTTAAGTTTGCTCAGTTGTTGACAAATTAATACACTTGTGTAACCACAAGAAAATGTAGAGATTCTACCATCCCCGAACCCCTGGGGCTGCTCCATGTCAGCACCCGCCCCCACGGACCTCTGCAGGGACAGCTTCCTTTCTGCTGCGCCCCATGGATTGGTCCTAGGGGTGTGTAGAAGTGGGGTGTGTTCTCTGTGTCTGCCTTCTTTCATTCAGCTCGGTCCGAGAGGCTCACGTGCGTCGTAGGGCAGCAGCGGATCCTACACCGAGCTGTGTTCCTGTCCATGGGCGTCCACGGGGCTTCCAGTCTCGGTTACTATGAATAGAGCTACTGTAGACATTCTTTACAAATGTCTTTTTTTTGAACATATGTTTTTATTTTTTGGGTAAATACCTAGAAAAGGTATTAGTAAGTCATAGTGAAGGCACTTGTTTAGCTTATAAGAAACTGTCAACAGTTCTCCCCATTTGTGCACCTTTGCTTTACAGTGTTTTCATCTGTTAACAATAGTAAACCCTAACTTAGCTCTTGTCACAACACAGAGACTCCTAATAGGGTGAGAATTAGAACCAGGCTGGCGTGGTGCTTTCTGTTCCACTGGCCTCAGCAGACACTGGCTCCTTGGGGTCAATACCAGAGAGCGGTGGGGCACATGGCATAGGTGGGGCAGGGAGGCCGTGACCCCAACACGCAGTCTCCCCCTTATTCAGTGATAGAGCTCACATGTGGGGTCAAAACCTTTTTCCTAGCATCTTGGAGCTAAGTGAAGTCTTTTTTTTCTTTTTTAAAGATTTTGTTGGGGAAGGGAACAGGACTTTATTGGGGAACAGTGTGTACTTCCAGGATGTTTTTCCAAGTCAAGTTGCTGTCCTTTCAATCTTAGTTGTGGAGGGTGCAGCTCAGCTCCAGGTCCAGTTGCCATTGCTAGTTGCAGGGGGCAGAGCCCACCATCCCTTGCAGGACTCGAGGAGTTGAACAGGCAACCTTGTGGTTGAGAGCCCACTGGCCCATGTGGGAATCGAACCGGCAGCCTTTGGAGTTAGGAGCACGGAGCTCTAACCGCCTGAGCCACCAGGCCGGCCCCCTAAGTGAAGTCTTGATTAGATTCTGGCCAGTGGGTATTAGGGGAGGGTCATGTGGCCAGAAGCTGACGAGTGCCCACAGTCCGTCCTCCTTTTCGCTCTCCGGCTCCTAGGGACCTGGACGCAATGGCTGGGTCTCTATGTTGGAACACCAGGAAGAGAGCCAGCCCTGGCAGCAGAGCTGCCCCCTCTCGGTGCTTGGGGGCAGGGAAGTCCATGGCTGATACACACAGGTCCTCTGTGTCTGCGATGGGAACCCCAGGCCTGTAGCCACTTCAGCATGCCCTGTGTGCTTGCGGGTAGGAGGTGAGCAGGTGGGCACAGGAGGGGCCTGAGTGCAGGTCTCCTGACTCACACCAAGACGCAGTTTCCACAACAAAACCCT
The DNA here is from genome assembly GCF_036562045.2 of Rhinolophus sinicus. Classification (NCBI taxonomy): domain Eukaryota; kingdom Metazoa; phylum Chordata; class Mammalia; order Chiroptera; family Rhinolophidae; genus Rhinolophus; species Rhinolophus sinicus. The sequence goes on from NC_133758.1 coordinate 116,928,125, forward strand.
GGCGTCCATGGTGAGGGAGGTACAATCTGGGAGTGATTCCCCAGCCCCTCCTAGCTATTTGGGACACTGGTGTCATGCTGCCTGAACAGCCCTGGTCGACGGAGACAATTGTGTGAGCCCAATACGAGGTCGGCAGAGAGCTGGGCTGGGACAAAGCCTGGACTTCTGGGGCCCAGGGTCACAGGCATCTCCAGAAGAATGGTGGTGACACCAACCGGGAGAGATGCGATGGAGTTGGACAAGAACAGGCTACGGGCCTGGGGCTTGGGGGGGGAGCCCCAGTCAGCCAGAGGCCTGGGAGGGGTTCAGGAGAGGTGGCAGGAGCAGAGCTGAGCCCCTGCCTGCGAGTGGGCTCAGCAGGGGGTCCCTGTACCCTGCATATGGTCTTTCACATACAGTGCTGCCCCCCTTGGGCTTGGATTCCTAGTGAAAAAGAGGAGGTCTGCAGGTCTGTCCCCTCATGTCCTCCGTGCCGGACACTCCCTGTGTCCAAGGCTAACTGGTTAGCTTTGTCACTTTGTTTGTTAGTATTTAGGTGGCTCAGACTCCCTTGGGGGACTCAGGTACCAAGCAGAACGCGCGTATGAACAAATGACAGAACATGGCGGTGTCTTGCAGGCCCTCTCTTCCCGCCTTCTTCTTTCCCAACACACCAGCCAGCTCCAGCCACAGGGCCCTTGCATCGCAGCTGCTTCTGCCTGCAGTGCCTTTCCCCTATCCTAGTGTCTCTGTCATTCAGATCTCGGCTTAAATGTCACCTCCTCAGGGGCCTCCCCTGGGCACGTACTCTGAAGTTATCACCCTGTCACTCTCCAGCAAATCACTACTCAGTGTTTTCACGTTTGTTTTTTGTTGGTCTTGGGCATGAGCCCACCTCATTCCCAAGTGTGACTCGGTGCCTGGGCAGAGCCAGGCACAAATGGCACACAGTAACCACATGAACAAGGCCAGTAGTCACCCTTGAGCTGACACAGTGGCTAAAGGCACCAGATATAAAGTCAGGCAGATCTAGGTGCCAGTACTGGTTTTGCCACAGACTAGCTTTGTGACCTGAGCCCAGTTACAGAGTCTTTCTGTGCCTCAATTTCCTTATTTGTAAAAGGAGGCTAACGATAGCCCCTATCTTGCAAGGTTGCTATAACATTTACATGAGGTAGTGGGTGTTAGACCTTTAGAAGATTTTCCAGTATGTAGTGAGTACATTGTAAATTATAGCTTGGCCACCATCACCTTCACTGTCACCTCCATCACCACCATCACAATTACCACCATCACCACCCATCACCACCATCACCACCACCATCATCACCACCACCACCATCACCACCACCATCACCATCACCACCACCACCACCACCACCATCACCACCACCACCACCACCATCACCACCACCATCACCATCACCACCACCACCACCACCACCATCACCATCACCACCACCATCACCACCACCATCACCATCACCACCACCACCACCATCATCATCACCATCACTACCAAATAGTCCTCCCATGTTTGCCACAGCATCCTGCATGGGCTGCCACATCAAGGGCCAGGTGATTGGAGATGGATGACTGGGATCTTTGTGCTCTGGGGAACTGCAGCATGCTCGTCCAGGCAGATGACTGTGCCTGAGAGGTGGTGGCAATGACATCCCTCCCATGACAGCAGCCCCTGGGGGTGAGGAGACAGAGGATGCCATGGCTTTCCTTGGGGGACTGAGCCCCAGTGCAGCACTTTTGGCTCTGCAGATGTGATGCTTGTTGCCATGGGGACCATCCTAACAACAACCTCCCAGAACTGAGAGCTGATATTCCCCACACCCACCCCAGCTGCCACGCGGGAGGGAGAGCCCTCCTCACTGATGAAAGCAGCTAGAAAGGATAAGGGGGGAGGCGGAGATGACATGGGGTGCGGGTGGAAGAGGTCCCTTTCAAAAGGAGGGATGGGAGGCAAAACCCAGATGAGAGGCCTTCTGGGGGGCCCCAGAAAGAGTTATGGCTGGCAGCCTCTCACCCTTCTAGCGTTTCCACTCTGCTGGGGAGGAGCCCTCTGGGCCTGGAGGTGGGGAGTGAGTTGCTCTGTGAGTGGGGGTGAGGGGTTAGGCTGTGTAGGACTGTCAGGGTCTCTGGAGGCTCAGCTGTTCCCCACAATGGTGCTCTGCCCTCAAGGTTGCTCTGCGTCGCACCTTTAATGTTTCAGCCCAGGGGAGGGACTGCCCAGGGAACTTCAGGTGCTAACAGGAGTAGAAGAGAGGCCTCAAACTACACCCCTTCAGTGACCCTGACTTCTTGTATAACCTTGGACCTGGGCAGCCTCCTCACCCAGGGAAAGGGACCTCAAAACAAAGCACCCAGAGTGCTGCCGTGGAAGCCATGCATGTGTGTCACTGTGTGTGTGTGAGTGTGCGAGTGTGTGAAATAGGACGAGGCTTTGTACAGCAGGGGGGTTTCAGTCCCAAGCACGTTCTAGCTGTGTCACCTCTGTCTCTCTATCCCTTCTAATAAAATGGGTATAGCAAAAGTATAACCCTCCTAGGATTGTTTGAGGATTAAATAAGATAATTCATGTAGAATCAGGTAAGCAAATCAACGCTGTCATACCTTTAATGTCACTTCCTCATGGTATGGACTCGTGCTGGTACGAGTGTGTGACCTTGGCAGCGCCAAGAGTCTACTTGTAGCCTGGAGAGAGCCTGACTTGCCCAGGGGTGCAATTTTGTTTTGTTTGCTCTTTGCATTCTATTGTGAGCTCAGAACCACGCAGATGGCCCAGCATGATGGGTGAGAGGCTCCTGCGGGGTTGAACACAACCCCAGAGCAAGCCTCTGCTGGTCTGTGAGGGGCCTCACAGGAAAGGTGGTGTCGCCTGTCAGGACAGCTGGGGGCTCTGGTCCCAGCACTGTGGTGTGGTGGTGGTCTCCCATCCTGCCAATCCTGCTGCAATCAAGCCCATGCCCCCAAAGGCCCCTCACTGCCCCCAGTCAGGACTCACCATAACCCCAGTTATCCTTGGCCTCTGTCTTCTGGGTGTAAATCAGGGCTGCAAAAGCAGCAGAACCTGGACTGGTCCCACCTGGGCTGCTAATCTGCCGGATATCCATGTGCCAAAGGCAGCTTGGGGGAGGAGGCCCTGGCGGCCCCCACCCCAGAATCCCTTCGATGTGATCTTTTATCCAGGAAACATTTGTTGTGGCCTCTGGGGCCAGCCCTGGGCTGGCCACCAAGGTGAGTGATGAGCAGGACCAGGCCAGGCCAAGAGCCCACCACTGGGAGCCTACCTGCCGTGCTGTCAGTGGCTCACGTCAGGGCAGCCAGGCAACCCAAGTCCAGAGCTGGCTGCAAATTTCCTTCCTCAGGGCCAGCCCAGGATGGGCCCTGGCCCCGGCCACTCAGGGAGTGTGGGGGTACCAGATCCTGGTGGGTCCTCTTCTGGATCTGAAGTCCCCATTCTAGGTGGCAGCCTGGGCATAGCCCTGGGGGAGATTCTTCTGTGGAAAATTGGGGTCAGCCAGCTTCTCCTGCCAGCCCTCGTGCTCCCTCCTCCTCCTCCCCCAGGATGGACCCTCTTCTATCAGGCCAGAGGAGGTGGGGGGCAGGCAGGTGGATGACGCCTGGCACAGGGGAGAATGTGTCCTACTCCAGCAGGGGCTGTAAGCTCTCAGGACGTGAGTTCCCCTGACTCAAGGACCCAGGGCCTGAACTCCAACCGCCCCCTTGCTGGGACCTCTAGTGCAGACACCCCAGTACCCAGGGCTAGGAGGAGTGAGGGAGGGAGCGTTTGGGACCATGGGCAGGGGGCAGCCTCCAGCCCTTCACCTCCCACCCCCAGGATCTCCAGTGCGCACTCTGGTTTGGGGGTGACAGGACCATGCGGTGTGCGGCCAGGTCAGCTCAGCGTCTCCTCCCAGGGGTGTGAGGGATGAATCCTGTGGAACGGAGCACACGTGCCCCTCCCCCCTGAGCGCCCAGTGCCCTCTCGCAGTCCCGGGCAAGGTGGGCCTTAAGGCGACAGGGGGTTGGGTTCACTGTGCTCCCGTGTGTGCGCGCGCGCAGAGGGTCGCCAGCGGACATAGCCGGCTGTGCTTCTGTGCGTGGCCCTGAGCTCCAAGGACTTGTGTTCAGGGCACATGTGTGTGTGCGCGCGCGCGCGTGCGTGTGCAGGGCGCGGGTGCGGATGAGGGCGCGGGTGTGGGGCTCGCGCAGGGGGCGGCAGGAGGGATAGGCACGGCAGGCACGGCGGTGACAGCAGCGCCCGCGCTCCCCGCGCGTAGGTGTGCAGCGCGCTCCTGGCAAGCACGGAGCGCGCAGATCTCGCGTGCGCTCGCAGCCCAGCTTGGCCCCCTCCTGGCGCTGCGAGCCGAGGTGTCGCCCGCGTCCGCGTCGCCGTGCCCGCGAGCGGGAGCCGGAGTCGCCGCCGCCCGAGCGCAGCAGAGCGCACGCCGAGCCCGTCCGTCGCCGCCATGGCCACCACGGTGACCTGCACCCGCTTCACTGACGAGTACCAGCTCTACGAGGATATTGGCAAGTAAGAGCCGCGGCGCGTGCGTGCGGGGCCGGGACCCCGGACACCCAGACCTCCGCGCCGCCGGCTCCGGGCGCACTGCGGCCCGGCGCGCCCCCGGCTCCAACCGGCTCCGGGCCCGGAACGCACAGCCCTCCGGGGCCCGGACCCCCGGGCCCCTGGCCAGGTCGCCGGACTTCCGCGCGCTTGGCTCTGCCTGGTCCTGCTCAGCGAGGTCGCCCAGCCAGAAGCCCCGGCTCGGGACGCGGGGCTCAGTGCGGCGGGGGCGGCAGCAGGTGTCCCCCGAGCGCCCCGCAGACGTGACGCATTTGGCGGTGGGAGGTCAGAGAGGAGGGGCGCGCCTCGGCGGCTGCGGGTCCTGGAGCGTGGGGGAGGGGGCAGCCGGGGCCGAGGGTCATCCCTGGTGTGGGCCGTGCTGTCCCCACCCCCACTGAGCGGCTGGGCGCGGGGGCGGCAGGACCTGCTCCGCGCCTGCTCCTCCTCGTGGCTCCATCCGCGCGCGGGTGTCGTGGGGCGGGGGTGCTCGCTGCGCTTTGGGCCGCGTGGGAACAACCTATGCCGCGGGTCCCCCAGGGAATCTGTTCTGGGGGATTTTCCCGAGATCCTTCCGGAAGGAGGAGTCTGGAGAGCTGGAAACCGAGGTCAGGGAACTGGGGTTAGGTCACTGGGCTGGAGATAAGGCGGTCAGGTGGGGAGCCTGCGGGCTCCTGATTTCAGAGTCCTAGAGGTAGGTGGGGGCCGGTGGGGAGGTGTTTGAAGGCTCTTTTCAGGTAAGGCCATACCTGGGAACAGGTGGCTCCCCGGCTCTACTCGCTAATGTGAAGACTGTAGGGCCCTCGCCCTGGCTTTGCTGGGGGGGTGCAGATCACGAAGCCGGTCAGGGGCTCCTCTGCGTCTGGGGCTGCGGCTCTGTGAGTCGGGGTCTTCACCCCAGCCTGGTGCCAACGAGCCCCATCCTCCTCCATCCCAGCCGCCGAGGTTTCCTCTTACACATCCAGCAGCGGATCCTTTTTTTCTCTTTCTAAACAAGCGTCTGTGTTGACACCTTGTTTGGGATGGATGCTGACCATTGATGATTGTGGGTGCGGTACTGGGAGGAGCCTGGGGTGCAAATACCCAGGCCCAGGGGCTGCGGGGTGACATGCAGGGGCCCATGGTGGGGCCAAGGCTGGGCGGCGTACCCACAAACTCCCTGCCCTTGAGTGGGGTTGGTTGGGTGTCTGGCCCCAAGGTGGCTGGACCTGGAAACAGAACAGAGGGAAGGGCAAGATCTGCTTTCCCCGGGTTGACCCCCAGGACACCAGCTGGGGGCGGCCGTGGGAGGAAGAGCATCCCTTCCAGGGGAAGTCACGTTGTTCTTCACCCTCAGGGCTGCCTCTCTGTGAGCCCCCATTTGCTTGCTGGATGACCCTTGCTTCACATTCCTGTGACGCTCTGGTCCCAGCAGTGAGTGCTGAGCATGGCAGCTGCCACCCACAGCCACACTGGGAAGTGGGGTCCTTGGGCCTCTCCTGGGGAGCGAGAGCGGGTGGCAGCCCCCACAGTGCAGGTGCACCCCTACCACAGCCTGAGTGGGTGAGGAGGCCTAGTGTGTGTTTGGGGGGGAGGGGCAGGGCCTGAGAGGAGGGGAGGGGAACAGGGCTTCCTTCAGCTAGGCCTGCAGCCCTTTGTGGAGCGTCCCCAGGTGTGAGGCTCAGCCCTGCTGGGGCCTCCAGAGCAGGGAGGAGGCCAGGCAAGTGCAGGGGTGAGTGCAGGGAGCTGGGCACTCAGCCGCCCCGCCCAGGGCTGGGGTCCTCAGTGGCCATGTTGGCTGGTTGTTGACAGCGTCTGGCCTCCCGGAGGCACAGTTGGTGTTGCTTCCTGGCCCAGGTGGATGTGTCCAAGTTTATTTAAAGCTGCAGCCCCTGGCACCAGTCAGAGGACGCTGAGCGCCCTGCCTGGGAAGGCCAGGCCACTGGCCCACAGCTGCCCCTGTGACGTGGCCTCCAGCTTCTCCAGTCTCCCTCATCCCTTTCTCTACCCCCGCCAACTGCTAGGCATTGTCCACTGGGGCCTGGACTACAGGGTCTGAGGTCCAAAGGAGCTGTTTTCTTGGGCCCTGCCTTTGTCCGGCTGGGCCGGGCTGACGTGGCCCGTGTCCTGGGTTAAGAGCCACCTCGAGCTGGGGGTCCCCAGACAGGACAGAGCAGGGCAGGACACTTAGCCCAGCACAGAGCTGCCAGCAGTGTGATTTTAATGTGATTTCTCTTGATTTTAATCTGGGTAGATTTTTAAAATTGAGAAAACTTCCCAGAGTAATAAATACGTGTGTCTCTTCTGCCCAGAACTTAAAACTGTTCCTCCTCTATTGCCCTTTTGGCTTTAAGTTGTTTTTATAAGTTATAAGCCGTGAAGTACCACAAATCAGTGTGAAGCGCCATTTCCTCCAGCTGCTGTCATGCTCGTGGCGTTTGTCCTCCTTTTTTGGGTATTTACACACAGATAGAAGTGTCCATAAGTAGTACATAGGATTCTTGGTGTGTTTTCTTTTAACTTTCCATAAAAACCCTGAAGCTTGTGTTTTCACTCAGCTCAGTGTTGTCGGCGTCTGTGTGAGGTGACACGCTGTGGCCTTTGACTGCTGCTTGTGTGTAGTGGCCGTGACGCGGCCTGGTCGCACCGCCCGATGGCAGCTTAGTTGCTCCCCGCTGTGCACCTCCAGCCCCGGCCTGTGTGCTGGGCACCAGTGGGCCGTGTCCTCGCGCGCTCCTGGGTCCCTGCGTGCCCAGGCCCCCCAGCCCCTCCTTGGTCTCTGCAGAGGTGTTTGTGCTCAGGCTCCCGCGCCTTCCACTTTTGGGGTGATCTCCGTTAAACTATGGGTGCTCTACATAGAAGAGAGCTGTTCCCCGGAGGTTCTGGATGTAGTTCAGGGTCCCCTCCCCTTGGGGCATGTGGCCCCCCAATGACCTGGAAGGAACATGCCACTTTGAACTTGTGATTTTATTTGATTCCACTTGGCCAGGAAGTCCCCACCGCCAGCATGTAACAGACACAGACCCGCTGCCCAGGGAGGGTGGGCCACCTGTGTCAGCAGTACCCCAATGTCCAGTCCAGGGCACCCCCATCCCTCCCAGCTCCCCAATCTCAAGAGGCCAGAGCTGACCTTGGTGTGTCCTTGGCTCCATCTAATGTGTCCCAGTGGCGGAGAGCAGGCCCTCACTGGCCAGTAAGTGCGCTGTCACCTTGCCAGTGGCTGGCTAGGTGGCTGATAAACTTGGGACATTCCCAGCAGGTGAGGTGTTGAGACCCTGGGCTGTGGGTGCCTGGAGAAAGGGTTTGGGTGGAGGAGGAACCATCCCGTTTGCTCCCTCCCACCCACTAGCACTTCCTGCCACGAGGCCTTTGCTCATTCCTCCAGCTGCTCAGCGAGGTCACGTTCAGGTCTCAGCACCCGATCCCCTCCCTGCCCACCCTGTCCCCCTCTGTCTTCCCCTGGCACTGGGCAGCCTCTGACACAGAGGTTTGGCTTGGGGACCCTGCCCTCAGCTCTGTCCCCTCCATCACCCACCCTGCACGTTTGAGTCGGGGGTGACAGGCCCCTGCGGCTGCGTCTGGATTATGATGCAGGTATTCAGACGCTCTCGCAGGCTGAGCTGCTGCAGCGTGCACACGACGGTGGTGCCGGCTTATTACTATCGAATGGTATTTTTATACCATAACCTACTTTGTTGAGAGCTAAGAATATATCTTGTGCTTGGCCTCGGTGTTCTTTCTCCTTGGGTGGCAGTCGCTAGCAGTTAAATGCTGCTCATTATATTAGCTTGGTCTGCAATCATCGCCCCTTGATGGAAGAGGTGGCTGAGGCCCTGACACGCCCTCCAGGACCGAGGCCACAGGGGCCAGGGTTTGCTGCAGGTAGTCGACTCTGGAACCCATCTCTGCTCCTCCCAGGAGCTCTTGACCTTACTTTTCTGAGGTTTAAAACTGCTGCTGTTCCACTGCTGACACGTGCCGCCTGTGGTCCACTCTGACCCTCAGCTCCTCAGGGTCTCACCTGTCCTTAGTGCTGTTCATCATTGTGCTTTTCCATCACAAAGCGCTGCCCTATGGCTCCCTCACCTCGTCTCTCCATGGCAGTGAGCACTCTGCCCCCATGTGGGATCAGCGAGACTTGACATTTTAGTTTATTAATTAAACAAACTACAAGGACAATGTTGTCTCATAAAAAAAGCAACACATGTATGTGTGGTAACCGTGACTTTTACACTTACATTTCCTCGCTCCCCAGAGGACCCTGGACTGTGATTTAATGTCAGTGTATGCTACCTATTTGTACACAAGTACGTGTGCACATCACACACACACGACTGAAAACGCAGACGGAATCACCGTATACAGACTCTGCGATTTGTTTGCCCCCAGCCTTCTTCATGACCATCCCTCCACGTCTGTCCTTTCTTACAGCCAGAGCCTGCCAGCAAGCTCAGAAGCAGGGAGATGTGTGTGTGTGTGGTGGCCATGTTTTAAAAACCAAATTGGGGACCCATCCTCTGACAGACGTGTCAGAGGCAGGAGAGGGCCCTGTATGTGCGATGGTGCCCCAGGGTCATCTGGGGGCAGGACTGGTGGATGAGCGACGGCCTCGTGTTCCTGGCGGGTCCGCAGGGACGGCACAGAGGTCTTGTTCAAAAAGCCCAAGACTGTGTTCCTCTCTGTTCTGGTTTGGGGGATCCCCCCAGAGTAAGAGAGAGAGATGCAATGTCGGATCTTCTTTCTTCCGCCGAAAATAAAGTTCTAACAGAGATGGTTCCCTTAGTGAGTCCACACAGCTGCCTGGAATCTAAGCGCTTTAGAGGGCAGACCAAGCCGAGGTGACAGGAGCAGCTCCGATCCTTTGACACATCTCGTCCTCCCTGAGGCCACCTGGTCCAAGAAAGGTGGCCTTTCTGGAGATTTCAGGTGTATTTTCAAAAATTTAGTTCCCTGTCTCTGATGAAAATGGGATCTGATTTGATGATTTGTAAAGCATCGTTCAGGGCGGCACGTCACTAGTAGTCAGTGCAGAAACATGCCCCCTTCACATGGTAGTATCACGTAGGGATGTGTATTTTATTCGTGTAAAGCTCTGGGTCTGTTTAAAACAAAATACCCGCTTATGTCAGAGAGCTGTTGCTGGCTGCCCCACCTCTGGGTGGCCTGGCCTCCCAGCTCAGAGGGTCACTGGCTTTTGCATTGGCACATGATCCTGGAATAACTCAAGTTAGGATTCTCTGTTAAGCCACATATGAGCTTTTGTTGAATTCTGGAGCACATTGGCGATAGCTGGGCAAAGACATAAGAACAGCCTATGAGGAAGCATAAACCGCTGCCGTGCGGGGCAGGGTGAGAGGCACCGGGAGCCCAGCTGCGGAGCCGACGGTGAGGCCCGGGCAGCCAGGCGCTGACCTCCATGAGCCCGTCCGTCTTCTGACGCAACGCCCCGGGGCGTCCAGCTGTCCACATTGGTTTCTAGTATCTTAAAAAAAGTAAAAAGAAACAGGTGAAAAGAACTTTAATAATGCCTGTATTTAACCCAGTATATCTAAAATATTATTTCAACATGTAATCAATACAAAAGTTATTGTTAAGCTATTTTCTTTTAAAAAATATTATGTCTTTGACATTTGTTGTGTATTTTACACTTACTGCACATGGTGGTTCTGTGGCTACATGTGGTCACTGCTGGACAGAGCTGGTCTAGACCTTCAAGGTCATTCCTAATATTATTGTGATTTTGCAGTTTTTCTGGTGCCTTTGGCTCTTCTGCAGACTCCTTCACTCACTCAGCTAGTCTGCCCTCACACTTACCACTTGCCCGGCTTTTCCTAGGCACTGGGGACCCAGGGTGAGCGAAGTGGAGGGTGCCTGCCCTCGTGGACCTCACGATGGGAGACGGTGTGAACACTGAGAAGCCCGTGCGTGATGGGGACGCACCAGCACCGCTGCTCCAGGAATAACTGAGGAAGCTCAGGAGGCCGCAGTGGTAAGAAGGGCAGTGAGGCTACGACAGGCGGGAAGCCTCAACTCGCTGAATTCAGGGTGGAAGAGAGGGACGTTGTCAGTGACCTTCCAGAAACAAAAGTGTGATAAGGTAGTTCTGTGAACAACTGTGCACCAAGAAGTTAGAAAACACGTGAAACAGTCATATTCTTAGAAAGACACAAGTGACTGAAATTGACTCAAAAAGAATAGAAAATCTGAATAGACCTACAGCAACTAAATTTTAAATGCCCCACAAAGAAAGTCCCAGGCTTAGATCACGTCACTGGTAAACGCTATCAAACATTTAAAGAATTGACATCAGCCCTTCACAAAGTCTTCCAAAACCCAGAAGAGGAGAGAGTTCTTCTCAACTCATTCTACGAAGCCAGTGTTACCCTGATACCAAAACCAGACAAAGACATCAGAAGAAAGAAAACTACAAACCAAGATCCCTGATGAATACAGATGCAACGTCCTCAACAAAATACCAGCAAAACGAATCCAGCAGCCTGTGACCATGGCTATACGTTATGACAAGTAGGATTCACCCAGGAGTGAAAGGGGGGTTCAGTATATCAGATTCACCCAATGGAACGCACCGTGTTAACAGAATAAACGAAGAACAAGCCGGAGGACTCCCACTTCCCGACTTCACAACTAAGTGGACAGAAGACAGAGGGGAGCGGCTGGCACAAGCGTGGGCAGTGTGGCCGAGCTGGATACCTGGGCCAGTGGACTCGGAGAGTCTGGAACAGAACCCTACATCAGTGGTCAGTGGTTTTTGACAGGGACGACAAGACACTTCAGTGGGGAAGGAATAAAGGTCCACTCAACCAATGCACAATGGGAGATCCACGAGCAAAGCAAATGAAGTTGGAACTCTCTCTAACACTGAATATAAAAGTGACCTCAAAATGGGTCATAGACCTAATTGTAGGAGCTAACTCTGTAAAATTCTTAGAAGAAACATGAGTAATTTGGATTTGGCTGTGGTTTCTTAGATACGACACTAAAAGCACAAGCAACAAAAGAGAAATAAATACATTGTACTTCATCACAATTAAAATTTTGTGCTTCAAGGGAAGCCATCAGGAAAGTGAACAGACAGCCCGCAGAGTAGGAGGAAATACTTGCAAATCACAATCTGATGAGAAACTTGTATGTAGAACGTTTTAAGCACTTACTACTAACAGTAAAAAGACATAAATGACCCAATTAAAAAATGGGCAAAGAACCTGAGCAGATGTTTCTACAAAGAAGTTACACAAGTGGACAAGGTGCTCAGCTTCCTTAGTCATCAGGGAAACACACATCAAAGTCACAGGGGAGGCCACTTCAGTCCCACTGGGATGGCGACAGTAAAACAGTGACAGTGCTTGTGAGGACACGGTGTGGAGACCCTCATGCTCTGCTGAGGAGGTGGGACAGTGCAGCGCTGTGGGGACGGTTTGGCAGTTCCTCAGTGTCCCTTCCTAGACCTGTCCCTAAGAGAAGGACAGAGATGTCCGCACAGCACTTCTCACAGCGGCGATATCCAAACAGCCAAAAGGTGGACACACCCATATGCCCACCAGCTGAGACATGGGTAAAGAAAACATGTCGTGTCTGTGCGATGGGACGTCTCAGGCATAAAAACACGTGAAGTCCCGCCAAGCAGGAGACGCAGCAGCGTGGAGCTCAGCGACAGGCCAGGCACAAACGCCGCGTGTTGCGTGACTCCATCCACACGGGGCATCTGGGAAGGCGTCTGTGTGGACCCCAGAGAGCCCGGGCTCAGCATGCAGAGAGGATGGGGAGTGACTGCTGCTGGACAGAGGTGTGTTCTTGGGGTGAAGAAATGTTGCAAACTTAGATTGTGGCAATGGACGTACGCCTGTGGACACAGTGAGAACCACTGAACGGCAGCCTTACTTCCGCAGGTGAGTTGTTTGGTGTGGGAATTACATCTCACCACAGATGCTGAAAATACATGAAACCCGTGTAGCAAAAGCCAAACCTCTGGGTCCTGGATCTCAGGTTCGAATGCCGAGAAGTGAGTTTCACAGAAGTGAGCTCTCTGCTGCAGCGTCCCCTCACCTTTGCTGAGGAGCAGTTGTGTCACCAGAACGTGGCCTCGTGGTGCCTGAGGACAGGCTCCAGAGCACGTCCCCTAGCTCACTTCACCGCAGCCACAGCCTTCGCTCTGTCCCACACCGGGGTGCCTGTCACCACGCAAGGAAGCAACTGAGAGCCTCCTGTAAGCTGGAGGGTGGAGGCTGGTGTGGAACAGACAGCGGGTGTGTGTGCATATGTGTGCGTGCGTGTGTGCGTGCGTGTGTGTGTGCGAGAGGCTGGAAGCTGAGACCCGCCCCCCACCCCCACCCCCAGGCCCCAGCCTGCCTCTTATCCCCCAAATCTCAGTATTTCAGACACCACGGCCCGGCCGGGGGATCTTGGGTCCAGCAGGGTCTCAGAGCAGGCGGAGGACATAACTCCAGAAGGAACCACACGGGGCAGCAGCCTCCTCTCCTGGCTCTGCCGGGCCAAGTGCTGGAGGGTGAGGCTCCCTGACACCCGTGGGTGTGGTGACAGATGCGGCTGGTGGGGGAGGACATGTTGTCAGCAGGATTGGCAGTGACGGGAAGGGCTGGAGTGGGGACCGAGGGGGCGCCCAAACCCCAGGCTCCATCATTCCAGCACCTCTGGCCCCCTCCTTCACGTCCTCAGCTGGGGTTCTCTCTCTTCTTGGTCCCTCTTCTCTCTCTGCCCCTTCTCCAGGTTCGGGTACCCCATTGTTCCAGTGTGGGTGGGCCTCAGGGTCCCCTCGCCTGTCCTTGTCCCATCCTTGGAGGATGTCAGGTCTGAGTGGAGCCCTGGCAGCAGCAGGGAGAGGTGTGGGGCGCAGACTGTGGTGGCCTGAGATGGGCTGTGTGTTTTCTTCACACTATAATTCTCTGGTCGACACGATCGAACACTGATCTGCAGAGCTGCACATGTGACGCCCAGCAGGCAGCCCATCTGGTGGGGTGTCACCCAGGCACTTCCCGGTGTGGTGATCAACGGGCGACCCCTCACTTTGTTGGGTGGACACCTTCGGGCAGAGGACTTGGGGGGCCGGGTATGTCCCCTCCAGTTCCCTCCTCTCCTATCTCCCTCACTTAAAGGGTCCTTAGGGGTCTGTCCAGATGCCATCTTGGGGACCAGTCCTTCCCCACCTGCTCATCCTCAGTGGCTCCTGAGAAGGGAGCACTGGGCTTCGAGGCTCCTTTAGTCACAGTCATCGCCACTGATTTGCAGCAGGTGACCCTCCCTCTGGGCTGAGCCATCCTGATTCTGGTCCCCTGTGCCCTCAGCCTCTGGGACTGTCAGTTCTTGGCATCCCCAGAGACCTGTGCTGTCCCATCTCGGGGCACATGGGGTCTTTGGCCTCTGTCCCCACTGGGGGCATCAGCCAAGGCCTCTGCCCGGGCACTGCCACGTGGATTCAAGGGGACAGTGTGGCCTGAGCCCAGGTGCTTTCTCTGTGTGGTGGGGGCGGTGAGGTGGGTCCTTCCCAGCAGTGGAGGGGGGTGGGCGAGGGTGTGACTATGGTGAGGGTAGGTTATACCGCAGGGGTCGTCTCTCAGAGCATCATCGTAGGGCCAGTCCCACAGTGTGTGGGGGGAGGGCACAGCCCTGTGCTGCCCCTCCTGTGTCCCCTCCCAGGGGCTGCGGCTTTCCTTGCACTGTTGCTGGGGCAGGGCCACGGGGGACCAGTAAGGAGGACACAGCTCAGAACCGACGGCGCCTCCATTTCTCCCAGCTCATCCATCGATGGACAGGCCGCCTTCCTGTGCTCAGACTGAGCAGAGAGCCCGGGGCTGTGGGCCCGGCAGCACCACCTGTGCCCAGCCCATCACAGCGGCTTGCTCCTCTTAGTTCATGGGTTCCTGTTTGGGACTGTGGATTTTTTTCTCTCTAAATTTCTCTTGTTAATAGAGGTTCAAGTTGGATTTGTCACATGGTACTAAAGGAGCTCTTGAAAAACACCATTTTAAAGGCAGTTTCTTTCATCCTTAATGACTTCCCAGAGACAGGGCTGCCAACGTGACCCCGACGGACATTTTTTGTGGCAAAATGTACGCTACCTCAGTTTACCGTCTGGACCATTTTAGCTTAGTGGTCTCACGTACACCCTCATCATTGTGCGGCCACCCCCATCATCCATCCCCGGAACTTTCTCATTGTCCCAAACTGACACTCTGTCCCCATCAGACTCCAACTCTGCACACCCCAGCCCTGTCTCTGCACTGAGTCGTGGGGACCGTGCACATGTGGACGCACAGTGTCCCGGTCCACCCTCACTCAGCAGGTGTCAGCCTCCCTTCCTGCTGTGGGCTGAGCCATAGGACATTGCATGGATAGACATGTTGTGTCTCCCCACTCGTGCCAATGAACCCTGGCTTGCTGTCACCTTTTGGCTCCTGGAACAGTGCTTCTGTGAACATGGCTGTGCAAAGAACATTTTTAAAGGACACAGTTGTGGTTTGCTCCCACAGGCCACGACTTCTCATCACCAGCCTTGTGGCTCTGTGGTTGTAGTTCCCCCCGGAAAGCAGGAGGGCTGGGTCGGTAGCTTTTTGGGGCCCCCGGTCTCTGTGCGTTGTTTCTGTGGAAGCCACACTTCCCTCACCTGAGACCTCACAGCGCTGAGGTGTCTGTGAGCTGACCACAGTGACGTCCACATTCCTGGGGATAAAACTGCAGAAGAACAAGTGCTCATGGACCTGAAACAGAAACAGAAACTAACCCCTGGAACTTGAACGGATGCACACCTGCCAGGAAGAAAAAAACGAGGCCACAGAGGCCATCAAGTTCGTCCTGGGACACTGCTGTCTGGCTGTCAGGTCTGTCTGTGTGCGGAAGGCGGGCCAGCCTCCTCCTCTGTGGGCTGCGGGGACTGACCAGTCCCCTCCCAGCTGGTGACTGCCTGGCACTGATGAGGGGACGCCCTCACTCACAGGCGGCAGGGAGTGACTGTGTGTGGGTCCAGCCGTCCTGTTCCTCCTGACTTGGCTTTGGGATGCCACACTAACGACGAGGGACACAGGCTGCTTTCCAGGGCGCATCGGCCCTTCCCACCTTGCAGGGACCATCCCAGGTGTGCAGACGTGGAGCTGGGTCAGTCACCACCCAGGGTGGCACTGAGCGTTCTGGGAGGGGGCGCTGGAGGGTGGGCCTGCCTCTGGGGGTCCCGGGCTCAGATTCTGGGGGCCATCTTGAGAGCACAGTGGCCTAGATGTGATATCAGTGTCCCCAGGCCAGGTGGCCTTGGTCTGAGGTGGGCGGGCAGGTGTGAGTGGCTCCTTGTGGGAACCTCCCACTTTGGGGAGAATTGAGCACCTGCAGTGAGGCCCTCCACTTGTGGGCCTGGCCTGGTGGTGTCTCTGTGGGACAGCCTGCAGCATCGAGGGGAGGCTGGACAGTGCACTGGAGGCATGAGCCTGCGGGGAGAGCAGGGCGGGGCCAGGCCAGCCGCCTACAGTGCCCCTGGCGCCTTTGCTGAATCCTCCTGGGCCCCTGGCCTGGCATCACTGAGGGCAGCTGGCCTTGGGGAGAAGCAGGGTGGGGCTCACGTGCACCACTCCCCAGAGACCCCTGTGCAGAGGCAGTGGGTGGGGGGCGTGGGGCAAGGCCCATGGGCAGCTTCCAGAGTCCCCAGACAGGGTCACACCTCCACAGACACACTTCTGTCATCTTCAGAATGAAGGTGATGTTGACTTCTTCCCATACTCACGTTTTTATCAATATGAAAGTGTTTACAGTTATTTGTCAGGAAGGTACTTGGCGCTCCCTGTCAGAGCATGAGTAAGATGGATGTCCTGAGTGCCCCAGCTGGTCGGAGCGAGGACAGGGCAGGCGTCCAGGACGGGCCAGGACCCTGTCTGAGCCAGCTCTTCCCAACAGAAAACAGATTAAAAAGTCAGCAATGGTTCTGGGAATCGCTGTCACTGGTCTCTGGTCATTCAGGTGAAGTGACCTCTGCTGGGATGGGCCAGGAAGGGTTGCTTCACACTGTGGTGCCTGGGGATCTTGTGGGGAGTGGGACATGCAGGGATGTGTGCGGGGCTGGTGACCGCAGGGGCGTCTTCTCTGCCTCTCACACCACCCTGTGCACTGATCTTGGGCTAGCGGTCACCTGCATCCCCTGGCACAGCCAGGCCTCACCCTTGGGACACAGGCAGGGTTTAGGGGCCCTGTCTCCCCCTTCTTGGCAGTGTCCCTCCCACCCTGCTCCTCCCACAGAATGTGACATCAGTGTCACACGGACATTTGAGGGAGAAGTACAGGTACCCTCTCAGGTCACAGGTGGGGTGAGGGGTGGAGGGGCACACACAAGGCTGCCACCTGCAGGCAGGTGTGGGGGACACTCTGGCTGTGTCCGGTGAGGGGCTGGGTCCTGGGGGCAGAGAGGAGCGTTCAGGTTCACCTTGTGGGCAGGGCCTCTGGGCTGCACGTGGCCAAGGGCTGACTCCTCACATACAAAGAGCTCTGACAAGCTGATAAGAAAATAGCCGCAGATCCAAGAGAGATATGGGGAAGCTCCTGAGCAGGCTGTTCACAGACAGAAGATGGAAATTCAGCTGTGGGAATGCAAAGATCACAGATGAACTAGAGCCACCACTACCCGGTCCCCAAGCTCACCTGGCTTCAGACACTTGGATGGCTCTTCCTGGTGGCCCAGATGCTGATGAGGCCACAAAACCAGTTTCCTGCCCCTCCTTCCTGCAGCTGGTGAACTGAGGCCCTGGGAGTGGGTGGCCCTGGACGGGCCTGAGACCTGTGCGTGGGCAGAGAGAATTCCAGACGTGCCTCCTCCTCCGGGCGGAGCTGTCCAGCTGCAGGAGGCCCACTGGTCGTCCTCCAAAGGGCCCGGGGGCCTTAGGGCTCCCATCCAGGGTCTGCAGAGGCCGCCGCAGCCCGCACTCTGGCCTGGCAGCAGGAGGAGGTGCCAGGCACCGAAGGGTCCAGGGTGGTGCTGGCACTCTCCACCCCTATCCCTCAGCTGTCCTCATCGAGGTCTTTGTGTAATGTCGACCCGCCATTCGGATCACCACCATGGCTTCTGGGGGATGAGGCCCAGTGTGGTTGTTGCCGAGGTTTCCTGCAGAATGTGGGTCATCCGAGAGAAAAGGGGAGAAGAAGAGAGACAGAAAACAACACAGAACTGGGGGGAGGGGGTGAAGCACATAGGCCTGCCAGCCTGACCCTCCAGGAGCCAGGGGTGGCGTGTGTCCACTGGTCAGGCCAGATGGAAGTGAGCCCTCAGCAGGGCTAGCCCTGCCCACGGCCCCTCCTGCCCTCCTGCCCTCCTGCCAAGGGTGTCCCCTCTCCTCTGTCGTGTCCTCAAGGGCAGCTGGACTGCCTGTCCCTAGAAGGCCTTTGTCCTGCTCAGGACCTCGTCCACACTATGCCCCATCACAGTGTGTGTGTGTGGCGGGGGAACTGGTGACATTTGGGGTGTGCAGAAGGAGGCCACACTGTTCCCTGGTGTATTCCCCGTCTAGTGGGAACCGGTAAGTGTTAACAACTGGGGGGGGGGGGGCTGACAGATGGTGCTTGCACTTCCCTGTGGTGTAAATACAATCCCCCCCCCATGACCAACCTGCCTGAAAATTTTGTTCTCTAGCTGGTATGAGCTGGCCTGTGGGCCAGACCAGGGGGACCGCGGCCTGGCCCCTTCTCTCTGCGCTGCAGTGGGACCCTCCTCCTCGGCTTGGCTGGAGAGCCGAGGGAGAAGACACTGCAAACGGGGGCAGCCATCCTCATGGTGGCCGGGTGCTGTGGGCCTCAGCGAAACTCTGACACCTGCAGTGATGCAGTGCTCGGTCATGGGGGAGTTTTGAGGCTTCAGTGTGAATCTAATACATCTGTTCTTATGGCGTTTGCTTTTCTGCCAGAGGTTAAGCCCTCATCATGAAGATACTTTGTTGTTGTTTTTTGCTACTTAAAAAAACACAATACACTTGATTTGTTAGGGCTATTTTATGTTTACAGAAAAATTGGACAGAAAGTAGCGCGTTGCCCTATTCCAGCTCCCAACCTGCCCCTGTGCCCTTCTCTGTTACATCTCGTGTCTGGGTGTGGTTACAGTGGCAGCCAATATTGCTACATAGTCACTGACGGAAGTCCACGGTTTCCATGGGGTTCTCTTTATGTTGTATAGTTCCAGGCTCACAAAGGCCACGCGTCAGCAGCGTTTCCGATCCCGCTGCTCCCTGTGCATCCCTCCTCCCGGAGTCACAGACAACCAACCCCTGACCTTCTCACTGTCTCCATGGTTTGCCTTTTCCAGAATGTCACACAGGTGGAACTGTACAGCAGGCAGCTATTCCAGACTGGCTTTTGTCACTTACTTATATGCATTTAAGGTTCCTCTCTGTCATTTCATGGCTGAGAGCTCATTTCTTTTTATCACTGAATAATGTTCCGTTGTCTGGATGGACAGTTTATCCACCCACCCACTGAAGGACGTCTCGGTTGCTCCAAGTTTTGGCAATGGTGAATAAAGCTGCTGTGTTTACAGGTGTGCACGTTTTCATGGGGACACGTTTTCAGCTCTTTGGGTAAATACCAAGGAGCATGATTGCTGGGTCAATAAACGATTACAGTGCGTTTAGTTTTGTAAGAAACCGCTACGCCGTCTTCCGAAATGGCCGCACCACCTGCACCCACCAGCCCTGAGTGGGAGCTGCTGGTGCCCACGTCCTCCCGGCAGCTGGTGTTGTCAGCGTCTGGATTTTGGCCACTCTAATGGGTGAGCAGTGGTACCTCGTTGCTGCTTTAATTCATTTCCGTGGTGACATGTACTGTGGAGCATCTTTTCATTGCTTATGGTCTTTAGCCCATTTTAAATTGGGTTTTTTATTTTCTTATTGTGAATTTTAATGCTTCTTTGTGTATTCTGGATACAAGTCCACTATTAGATGTGTGTTTTGCAGACATTTTCTCCTATCTGTGGCTTGTCTTCTGGTTCCCTTACCCCAGCTTCACGGAGCGGAAGTTTTTGTTCTAATGAAGCCCAGCTTATCAATTATTCTGTGGATCCTGCCTTTGGTGTTGTATCGGAAAAAGTCAGTGCCAAAACTCAAGGTCACCTAGAGTTCCTCCTAGGTGTTTTGTAGGACTTTTTAGTTTTGTGTTTTACATTTAGAGCTGTGATCCGTTTTGAGTTAATTTTTGTGAAAGATGTAAGGTCTGTGTCTACATTTTTTTTGCATCTAGATGTCCAGTAGTTCCTGTACTGCCTTTGTTTGGGCAGGTATAACCAAAATGCCATAAACAGGGTGGTTTATAAACAACAGACATTTATCTCTCACAGTTCCAGAGGTTAGAAAGCCAAGGTCAAGGCTCTGGCAGATTCAGTGTCTGATGAGCCCACTTGCTGGATGGTGGTCTTTTCCCTGTGTCCTCGCCTGGTGAAAGGGGCGGAGAGATCTCTTGGGGGTCTCTTTAAAAAGGCATTAGTCCCATTAATGAGGGCTCTGTCCCCACAACCTCATCACATCCCAAAGGCCCCACCTCTTAATACCATCACCTTGGTGGTTAGGATTCCAACATAGGAACTTTGGGGGACACACACATTTAGTCCATAGCAAGCACTGTTGAAAAGACCATCTTGGCTCCATTGACTTGCCTCTCTCTCTGCTCCTTTGTCAAAGGTCAGTTGACTGTACTTGTGGGGTCTGTTCCTGGGTCTCTGTTCTGTCCCACTGTCTGTTTGTCTGTTTCGTCACCAGCACCACTGTCTTGGTTACCACAGCCTCATAGTCAGTCTTGACGTCGGGCATGTCAGTCCCCCGACTTCGTTCTTCGTCAGTGTCAGTCCCCCGACTTCGTGCTTCTCCTATATTGTTGGCTCTTCTGGGTCTTTTGCCTCCACATCAAGTTTAGAATCAGTTTGTCGATAGTCGCACAGTAACCTCCTGGAATTTTGATTGAGATGACATTGAATCTGTAGATAAGTTGGGAAAAACTGACGTCTTGACCATATTGAGTCTTCCTGTCCATGAACATGGAATATCTGTCCATTTATTTAGTTTTGATTTTGTTCATCAGAGTTTTCCTCATATAGGTCTTGTTCATATTTTGTTATTTATACCTAAGTATTTCATTGTTGCTGCTAATATAAATGGTGGTGTGTTTTTAAGTTCCAGTTGCACTGGTTCATTGCTGGTTTATAAGAAAGTGGTTGACTTTCGTGTATTAATCTTGTATTCTGCCACTTTGCTGTCATAGCTCATTAGTTCCAGAAGTTCTTGTTGATGGTTCTTTGGGACTTTCTACATAGATAATCACATCATTTGCAAAGAAAGATACTTGTATTTCTTTCTTCCTGATCTGTATACTTTTTCTTTTCTAATAGCATCAGCGAGGATTTCCAGTGTGATGTGGTGAGAGGGGAAATCCTTGCCTTGTTCTGACCTTCGAAGTAAAACATCTACTTTCTCACCAAAAGTGTGATGTTGCTTGAAGGTTTTTTTGGAGGACTGGTTTGCTGGGGGCTGAATTGCGTCCCACCAAAATGTATATGTTGAAGGCTTACCTGCCACAGGGATTGTATTTGGTGATGGGATCTTCAGGAGGTAATTAAGGTTAAATGAGCTCATGAGGGTGGGGCCTGATCTGATAGGAGTGGTGTCCTTGTAGCAAGAGATACCAGAGTTCACTGCTCTGTCCCCACGTACCCCCACTGAGGAAAGGCCAGGTCAGCACGTAGTGAGATGGTGGCCACCAAGTCAGGAGAAGAGAGCTCACGTGAGGGACCACCCTGCCGGACTGTGATGTCGGACATCCTTCCTCCAGAACAGTGAGAAAATCCATTTCTGTTGTTTGAGCCCCAGGCCGTGATGTTTTGTTACAACAGCCAGAGCTGAGTAACACCTGGCTCTTTATCAACTTGGGAATGTTCCACTCCATTCCTACTTGACTGAGGGTTTTTGTCATGAATGCGTTTGGATTTTGTCAAAAGGTTTTTCTGCATCTTTTGATACGCTCGTATGATTTTCTTTTAAGTCAGTTGATGTGACGATCAACTGAATTGGTTTTCAAATGTCGAGCCGGGCGGCCTTGCTCACCTGTGCATAGTGACGTCCACATCCCATGAGGGTGCACAGTGGATTTTGTCAGAAGCTTCATTTGGGCAGAAATCACCCCACGCTGCTTGCCTGGTTCCATCTGCTCCATGTTGTCAGAAATGTAAATAAAACGTCTCTGAAATTACATTCTTGGCTTGTCTGGGAGGACAGTGGCAGGACCTCCCAGCACATGTGATTGGGGAGGCGTCCCTGATGGGAGGGCTGTCTGGGGGGCGGAGAGAAGAGGAAGCTCTGCCGGTGTTTCCTCTGTCTGAGATGCGCCCACAGGACCCCACGGCAGTGGCTGCTGTCGTGTGTGGGTGGGTGGGTGTCCTCAGGGGGCCTGTGGACATCCCGTGGGCTGACGCCCTCTCTGTCCCACCCTCTCCACGTGGTTCTTTGCTGAAGGATTCAGTCTCTCAGAGGACGTCTGTTGCTGTCTCCAGTGGGTCACATGGGGTTTCGGAGGGACATCCGTATTAAGGCCTTAGATGAGAAGGCCTTTGGCCCTAATGAGACTTTGGAATAGAGATTTTGTGGTCAGATAAGTAGGGAGAGGCTGTGCCTCGTGCTCCGTATTTGGAAATTTATGGCACAGATGACTGTACGAAAGGCCCTGAGAAATCCCGCAGTAAAGAAGGAAGGACAGAGGAAAGGAAGACAGTCTCACTTTCTGGTTCCCAAACTTACTTGCCCCCAGAACCCCTTGCACCTTCCATCTGTTACTATTCTGTGGAACTAATACTTCAGGAACACCGTTTGGGAAAAGGGTGCCACTCCTTAAGGCACAGCTGGGGGTCAGCATGTGTTGTGGGTCAAATCTCATGGGATGGAATCCCAACCCCAGGACCTCAGGATGGGAGCTGATCTGGAAAGAGGGCCGCTACAGACGTAATTAGTTAGGATGAGGTGGTGCTGGTTTAGGGCCTCATCTAGTACGGCTGTGTCCTTATCAAAAGGGCATTTGGGCAGAGACAGGGAGAACGCAATGTGAGAGTGAAGGCAGAGACAGGGCACTGCTTCTAGATGCCAGGGAACACCGAAGGGTGCCGGCAAAGCCCCAGAAGCTGGAGAGGCCTGGAGCAGATTCTCCCTTGTGACCTCAGAAGAAACCAGCTCTGCCAGCACCTTGATGTTGGTTCTCTGGCCTCCAGAGCTGGGAGACGATCATGTCTCTTATTTAAGCAACTCGGCCCGTGGGGCTTTGCTACAGTGGCCCCAGGACACTAGCACAGCACAGGCTCAGAGGTTGGGGTTGGGGGGCTGCCGCGGTTCCCAGGGAGGACCTGGGACTGGCCCAGGTGGGATGCTAGGCAGTGGTGAGAATAGGCACCCACCGCTGATGGCATCAGCTGTAAGTCACCCAGCAATTGTGCCTTTGGAATGAAAGTCTATGGAAAGAACTGAGCTCACAGCAGCCGTTTCCGAGAAGAGCAACTTGGAAACACCCCCGATGCCTGCCATCGAGGAAGCATTCAGCCAGCCATGGAAGGATGCTCTCTGCGTGAAGTGCTGTTAAACGCGAAAGGTGACACACACAGCAGGATTCGCACATGGATGGGGAGGGCCAGGCGCTGGCAGAGACGGCAGGAACCTGGGCACTCACCAATGGAATTAAAGTTTCTCTGGTGCTGTCTCTAGTTGGGCCACCTCAGACCCTGTTTCTGGAACCCAGGCTGTTTGGCGACATGGTCCCCTGAGCTCGCGTGCCACCATCCGTCCGTGGTGATGGGCAGCTGTCCCTCCCCGGGACCTGTGGCTCCCACCAGCATAGCCGCCCACCATCAGGGCAGCACACTGTCCTTCCTTGTGCATGGACGGCCCCCGATTGTTCAGCAGTCAAGTGTATCCACCACTGAGCTGCAGGGGCGGCTGGCAGCCCAGGTGGGGCCCCTGGAGACGTTGGAGGTGCGACCACAGAAGCAGGAGCTCCCTCGGTCACGCCTGTAAGGACCTTCCCAGTGCAGCGTGTCCCACGTGGAAACCGCAGCCCCAGTCCCAGGCGCATGGTCCTGAGAGCAGTGTCACACTTGCTGGCTGCTGCCCTGTGGGGACAGAGCCCCAGAGAGTAGTTTACAGGCTCTCGGCCTCACGTGAAGGGGTACTGGCTCGGGTGGTGAATGGCCGTCGGCTGTGGCTGATTGGCCGTCGGCTGTGGCCGGTTAGTCAATTGGCCGCTGGTATAACTGCTGCGACTACGGAGGATTGCCGAGGAGCCAAGCAGAGCCAAAGAGAGCGGAAGAGGAGAGCCGAGAGAGAGAAACAGAGGAGAGAGTGGAGAAGAGTCGTCGGTCGGTCGGTTGGCGGAAAAGCAGACGGCAGGTTGGCGTCCGGTGGGCCCAGCCTCCAGTGAGACCGTGGTGGTATGGCTCCCCTACCTATGGCTCCGTGGGTGTTCCTTGTTGGCCTCACCGTATCCTGCGTTCTTATGTGGGGAGCGGGAGCAGAGACCCCGCAGGCCGCCCCGCACAACAAATGGCGCAGCGAGCAGGGTCTCCCGCACGACATGCCCCCTGTAGGCGGTGCCTGGCTGTGCACATGGGAGTGGGGTGGGAGCCTCGCCACAGCAGCCTGTGGGTGGGCCAGTCACCGCTTCACTGGCTGCTCCACACTGAGGTGTCCTGTTGGTGCTGCCTGGCCCTGCGTCCCCACAGTGATGAGCTTCAGTCCCCAAACCCTGCCTGTGACCCAAGGGCGAGGCCTGCAGGTGACCGCTGTGACAGGAGGTGTGCAGGTGCCCAGAGGCAGACTGGGGGTGAGCTGGGGGTAGCTCTTTCTAGAACTTTCCCTTAGGCCAGGCAGCAGGACAAGCCTGCTCTAGGGGGGCTTCTGAGGGTGCTCACCCCTACCTGGCAAGGGCTAGGGTGAGGGCAGCCTGCGTCCAAGACCAGGGCCTTTCCACCCCGGGCTTCCCGTGAGCCCACTGCTGAGCGTCTGCCAGATGCCGGCACTGTGCCTCCCCCATCCTCATGCCCTCCAGCATCTGGCTTTGCCCTTGTCACCCACACTTACCCGGCTCCCCAGCCCCGGAGGAGAAGGCAAGGTCTGCCGTGGAGCAGTGGGCAGCCCAGGGTAGGCGTCCGCAGGGCCATCCGGCCAGGCTCTCAGTCGGCTATTTATGCGCACCCTGCCACATGCCAGCGCACTACCACTGACTCTTATACTCACCCGTCTGGGTCCCGCCCTGCTCTGCTCCGGGCACCAGCGCACTTTTGGGGCCTCTTGGAGCCGTGCACCACACCCACCATGCTGTAAGTTCCGCATAAATGGGCAGGCTGGACCTCCCAGCTGGGAATCAGACCAGCCATGAGGTCGATTCTGGCCCCAGAAGACCTGACCATCCAGCGACGCCTGTGGAGCCCGTGCTGGGATGTCCCAGCCATTTGGGGGCTGGAGCGTAACAGATGGTGCCCAGAACCATAAATGTGGTCCTCTCCCCTGTCCTGGGGGTGGGGGGTACAGACCAGACCAAAGTCTTTGAACCAGAGGGGCACGAAACGTGGCCTCCCCTCACTACACTCTCTCCAAAGCTCCAAGCTCACGTGTGAAAAGTACCATCTTTTCTTTATGTTTTTACTTCAATAAAATAGAATATTTTGAGAACGTAACCCATGCACCTAGTGAGAAAATCGCACAGGGCAGAGGAGGTGTGGAGAATAGAGTGCGCCCCCATGGGCAGCCCCAGGCGGCCGCTGCGCATTCCCCACTGACTCTGGAAAAGGGAAGACTCAGTTCTAAGAACAACCATTGATCTTAACGACCTGGGTCGTTAAGAAAATGTTTAATGAAATTTAATGTAATGTTTCTTTTTTCCAAGGAAGTGAATAGTACATTTTAATGAACTTCTGTCTCCAAAAAGTATTATAGCAAGAAAGTGTTTCCTATGTAAGACGCTGACTGCTTTTCTGTCACCCAGAGCCCCGGGTGTCTCAGGCTGTGTGGGCAGCTGGAGGCTGTGTCCTGATGGGACCTCTGGGGACAGAAGACAGAGCAGGGGCGTGTGCTCAGCTGAGTAGCCCCTGTGCCCTCGCCCGGCTTCCTGGCTAGACTGAGACCCTCCCGAGACATTTCCTGTTCCGGCCTCATCTTGCGTGTGCTGGGTCTCATGTTCTTGGACATGATCTAAAATCAAATCACACCCATGCCCTGCGCCTGCCCCTCCTCTTGGGGGTCAGTGCTTGTGGGCGAGGCCTCGGCAGTGGTACCCCACTCTCGTGTCTTTCCTTCTCTTGGCCCTGGAGTGGGGGCATAACCCTCCAGCTGCTCCCTCGGAAGCTCTGGCGATGGGACTTGCAGTGTCTACTCTGAGGGGCAGTGGAGGTGGGGGTGGGTGGGCCCACTGTTTTGGCTCTGCAGCCCCTCCGTCCCTGCCCCCGCCCACTGCCTTCATGATTCGCTGGGTCTCCTGGACCTGGCACCAGGGGGCGCATACTCAGAGGCTGCGCTCAGGCCCTCGGTCCAGCTGACCCACAGGGACACAGGGCCAGGGGTCTCACTGGAGCAAGCTCACCAAGGAGGTGGAGGGCAGGGCCTGGCAGGAGCGTGCTGTGCGGCCTCAGAGCTCTGCTTGTGCTGTGGGAGGGCCAGTCGGGCTGGTGCTGAGTGGGGCAGCCGCGCTGTTTGGGGAGGGGCCCTGTCCTCCCACAGGCCTCTGCCCAGGGCCTGCCTCAGGGCTGCTGTGCACAGCGACTTAATCAGCTCTCTCTCTGTCCCCATTTGACTCCCAGGGGGGCTTTCTCTGTGGTCCGACGCTGTGTCAAGCTTTGCACCGGCCATGAGTACGCAGCCAAGATCATCAACACCAAGAAGCTGTCAGCCAGAGGTAGGGGGGGGCTGTGCGCGGTGGGCGGGGCGGCACCCAGGGCGCAGGGTTGTGGCTGCTGTGGGACCTGAATGTGGCAGGAGAGACGGGGACCCCCTCTCAGATCTGGGGTCGCAGCTTTGCACTAATTTGGGAGCCTCCCTGGGGTTGGGGGGGACAGAGGACTAGTGGCCAGATACTGCCGTCTGCCAGTGGCCTGTGGACCAGAGGGCTTTGGGTGACAGGTGACGCTGCAGGGTTTTCTCACTCAGCCCCACGAGGGAAACCTGCCTGTGCTGGGAGGCTCGTGGGCCTGCAGGGGTGAGCAGGTGCTGGCCTGAGGGAGGCCTGGGCACGTGTGGGGATGGAGCGGGACATGGGGCAGGGGACGTGAGTGACGGTGACACGTGGTGGAGGTGCTGTCCTGAGCAGGGGACAGCAGAGGGGCGTAGGGGCCGGGAGGGGGTGGGGCAGGGTCCCCAGGGTGGGTGCGGAGGGTGGGCCATCTCAGCAAGGAGCCAGTGCTGTGGGGGTCCCATGTGTCCTCTGAGCCCAGGATTCGGCAGGAGTGGCCAAGCTAAGCCCCTGGCTTGGTGAGGTCCCATGCCCCCTGTGCCCATGAGCTAATTGAGAGGCCTGGTGCAGGCATCCGGACCCCTCCCTCGTCGGTGCTGGGAACCGTGTCTGGCTGCGTGAGGTCTGAGGTCTGAGGTTACAGCACAGTGACCCCACCCAGCAACTCACTGAGCTGTGTGTGGGCACCTGCTGTGTAGCCAGCAGGCCTCAGGCAGAGTTTCCAGGGGCCACACTCCTGTGCTAGCCCAGGTCGAGGGCTGCTGGTGTGGTGGCAGGGTCAGTTCTTGTCCTCCTGCTGCTTTCTCCTGTGTTTATGACGTTTCGGATGACGTGGGGCCTGTGGGTGGGGTGGGGTCATGAGGAGGGAGGCTCAGGACAGCTGCAGCTGCACAAACTCACTGCCAGGGGCCTGTGGCTCTGCTCTCTCCCAGGCCAGTCCTGGTGGGCTGGGCTGGGCTGCCCGTGTAACCCCCAGGCCAGTCTCTGGGGCCTGGACTCCACCAGCCCTGGGGCGTGTGCTGACCCAAGATCTCCCACTGAAGCCTGCTGTGTGCAGCCGTGCCACCAGCAGCTGTTCCCTGACAGTGGGTGGCCCGCACTGGTGGGACAGGTGTTAGATGTTTTGGGGGGATGCGTGCACACATAGGGCGTCAGGAGGAACTTTCCGTCTCATTCCCTAGGCTTGTGCCAGGCCCCAGAAGGAGACAGCCCACCCTCTCAGGTGCCCAGGTACCCAGGTCAGTGAGGGAGCCCCTCACTCATCCAGCCCCTCCCACGTCAACGTGGTGGGGAGCAAGCACTCCAACCCCGAGTGCAGTGGGAGCCCAGGTGAGGGTTTTGAAGGATGAATAGGAGTTCGTGGAGGTCAAGCAGGACCCACCTGGGTACGTTTCTGCGGAATCACACCCACTTACACCCCTATGTGTTCTACCATTTGGGGCAGTCAGAGCAGTGGACGTCTGAAGTTGCAGGCGTGTGCCCTGTCACCACCTGCCCTTCCTTCTGCCCCTGAGCAACCACCTGCCCGCTGCCTCTGAGTCCTGAGGACACCACACGAAGGTGCGGTGCACACCTGGGGCTCCGCCCAGCCCTGTTCCAGCCTGTTTCCTTGCTGGGCACAGCCTGGGCCGCTCTGGAGTGGAAGCCAGCACCCTGAGGTCTCCACGCTGTCCAGCCTGTGAGGTCTTTGGCATTTTGTTTTCCTGCTTACTTCCTTGTTATAGAAAGTCTCACATGTCCCTAAACACAGAGAAAAATGACAGAATGAGCCCCCCACCCAGCTTCAACAGTTATCACCCCGCCCCCATCCCACCCCGTATCTTGCAGGGGATCCCAGACCACCTGTCACTTCGCCCAGGCTGTTCAGCATGTTTCTCTAACAGAAAAGGTTCCGAAAACAACCCGTCGCCCCCGCAACAGGGTCCTGGGGGCCTCCCAACCCTTCCCCCTTTCCTAGCCAAGGTGGCAGTGGGAGGGTGAGGGGAGGGTTTGAGAACCCCACCTGTCAGCCCTGTGCTGAGGGCAGCCTGCCTGGTGGCTTTGGTCTCGTCACCACACAGCCCTGACTCTGCCCTGCTGGGTGGCCTTGTTACTTAGCACCCAGTGCCTTGGTTTCCCCAGCAGTCACATAGGGATGAAGCTAGTACCTCCTTCTGAGGGGTACTGTGAGGTGCGAGATGCTACCCGAGACTGCCCCCTCCACCTGGCTCCCAGTCCCAGGTCAGTCCTCTGGCCTGCCCAGCCTGCAATGCCCAGGACCCCGCCTCCAGGAACTGGCTAGGGTCCTCCACCTAGCTTGGAAACCCCCCCGGCCTGAAGGCATTTCTCCACTGCTCCTTGCGACCAGACGCAGCCTGGCAGTTGACTCTACAGCTCCCTAGCTCGAGCCCAGAGCCTGTGGCGGCCACCCCTCCTTAAAGATCTTCTGGAGCTGAGGAAGCAAAACCTGTTCTTAGCTGGCCCTGCCCCCCACTCCCCTACCCACCCCAGGACTTGTCTTCACACCCCAGGCCCCTGGACACGCCCCCAACTTTGTATCTCCTGAGCTCCTGCTGATGAGGGGCCTCAGAGGGGCCTCCCCGGCCTCCAGTGGGAATCTGCGACCCCAGCACCCTGTCTCTCCAGCAGACCCCCAGGCCGTGCGGGCGCGGACTTCATCTGTCTCGTTCACACTGGGTCTCCCACACCTGCCCAGGGCCAGGCAGGTGATGAGCTCTCCATAAATGCTTTCAGAAGATGTGTGGTGCGCAGGTGCAGTCTGTGCTGGAGGCAGGTTAGTGTCCCAGGTGTGAGGCCCAGTGGGCAGTGGGAGGAGGGGGTCTGGGAGGGGGTTTGCTGCCAGGAGGCCCCTGGTCGCTGGACACCTGGGCATCAGGGAGACCCACCTTCAGAGCATTTCTGTGGTTAAGGTGCGGGGGGTGCAGGAAGCAGGAGGGGAGGCCTGGAACTTCCCCTCCTCCCTGAGGCCTGGCGGTCACCTGCAGCCTTCACCTGTCCCACAGGGTCAGACATGGTTCCAGCAGAGAACGTGTCCTGAGCCAGGGCTCCCAGCCTGACTGCCTCTGGGGCATGTGCCAGACCAGCTGCTTCCCCAGGAAGCCATTTCAGAGGCCTGCCCCAGCCCAGCTATGCCCTGGGAGGTGGGGACCAGGGTCCTGGGTGCCCTCGATAGAGGGAGAGTGGGGAAGTGGCCTCCCCTGAGGCCAGAGGGGAAGCTGTCCCCGCCACACCTTCTTTTGCACCCATTACTTGAATCCAGTACAACTGGAGGAGACTCACCCCAGCAGGGAGCTGTGGTCTCCCCACCTCCAGGCCGAGGAGACAGCCTTGGTCCTTCCAGGCTTTGGATGGTCGGGCAGTGGCCAGAGGAGCACATACAAGTAGGCACCAGAGACAGAAAACTGCCTGCCCTGTCACTGGCAGCTCTCGGTCCGAGAGGACACTGCCCATCACCTCCAGCTTGTGCCAGAGGCTGTTCGAGTGAGATTTTTAAATTTTAATACTTAATTAAGTAGAGGATTGTGAGACATTCAGAATCTGCGAATGTACTGAATAATTAGAGATTATTAAACCACTGTTCACAAAAACAGAGGAAAATTAACTAGGATAAGATTGCTGGGCACCTGGGTCTGCCAAGCGTTTCTTGTTTTCGCTGCCCACCCCCAGCTCATTGTTGGCACTAAGCAGCTGTTTGGGGGCAATTTCCTTGCCTCTGTGAGCTGGGTCAGTGCTCACTGGCTGAGTGCCCAGAAAGCAGGTGTCACACAAGTGACCCACAGCCAGTGGCCGCACATGGGGGGCCTGCAGGGGACCTGGGACCCGACCCTCACAGCATCACGTCTTCACGTTGCTTCTCAGGGACCCCCACACCTTCAGACGTCCACACCCCTGGAAACCAAGTTCCACAGAAACAGATGCTTAGCCCACAGCCCCAGTGCAGAGCCTGGGCCTCAGGCTCCGAACTTTACTCAGCTGGGGAGGGCTGAGGGTTCATCAGGTGTGGGGCTGACCTGGGGGCTGGGGGGCAGACCCCAGAGATGGGGGTGACCTTACAGTGCAGGCTGACCTCACGGGTGTGGAGACTGAGGCGGCAGGTGAGAGGATCTGGGTGGGTCCCACACCCCCAGGCTGATGCCCAGCTCACCCCAAGCCCCCTTCCTGGGCCACGCCCTCCCCAGGGCCAGTGTGGTCCTTTCGGCCTGGGGGGGACGGGGGCACCCCTGCCTGAAGCTGTGATGGGATGGAGCTTCGTGCCACCTCTGGGGTCGGGCTGAGCCTGCCCCCTCCGAAACCTGCCGGGTTTGCGCAGCGGAATGGGCACCATGGCTTCCTGTCGGCCCACGACCCACAACCCACAGCCCAGAGGGTAGCCCCGCTCGGGAGGGAAGCGCGGGGAATCTGCCCAACTGGGTTCCCAGAGGCCGCCGCGCTGTAGTGCAGTGGCTGAGCATGCGCGGTGGGCACCTTGCCCGCCCCTCCCCTGCTCAGAAGCCCTTCCCACCTTGCCCCCCCTCCTCTCCTCTCCCCTCCTCTGCTCAGAACCACCCCTCCTCTCCTCTCCCCAGCTGGGAGGGAACACCTCCCACTTCCCTCCTCCCCTCCCCTCCCCTTCTCTGACACCCCTTCCCCACCTGGGCGCACCATCTCCACTCCTTGGCCCCTTCCAGGCAGCTCCTAGCACCCCATGGGCAAAGCCAGGCTTCAGTATAAACACGCACCAATGTCAGATAAGCAATAATTTTTTAGAAAATGTCCCAGACCCCCAACCAAGTTTTGATCGACCCTGCCCTCAAGTCAGGGCTCCAGGGGGGCCCTGCGCAGTGGAAGGGGTCTCCCTAGGGAGTTGGAGGTGGGTGGGAGTGTGGGTCCCTAATCCTAACCCAATGCCAGGGTCAGCCTTTCATGGATGCGACCCCTCTCAGATTCTGTTGCCAGGACTTCGGTTTATGAGGAGTTGGGGAGTGCTCTCTGTGCAAGTTGGGAGGCAGTAAGAAGGGGAGCTGGGGGCCTGGGGCGGGACCCCCATTCCCATCCCAGGGGGAGGAGAGGGCGCCTTGCCAGACGTAGCAGTTAAATTGGAAGTTCAGAGAGACAATGAAAAAGACTTGAATACAAATATGTCCCAAACTGCAAGGGACACACTCATACTAGGAAATTATTTGTCGTTCAGGTGAATTTGGGACATATTTATACCAAAAAAATTCTTGTTGCTTGTCTGAAATTCCAATTAACCGGACAATTTGTGTTTTATCATGTTTCTAAGCAATTCATCCACCAGGTGCATGAGGATGACGCTGGAGGCATGGGAGGTGGCTTTGCAGTGACCGAGGGTGGGTGCCTGTCCCCACAGGGGGATGTACTCAGCTTGCTCGAATAGTTCCTTGCTGGAGGGAACTGAGGCCACCACTTGGGGACAGGCGGGGAGTGTACCTGGCTTGCCTGGTGAGCAGGGACGTCATCCTGGAGCCCACAGCTAAGCCACTGGAGGCACATCTTACAGAACCTCTATTACAGGACTTACGTCACTAGATGCCACCAAGCTGAGCTGCGCCTGTGTTGGGCGATGCTCTGAGCCTGTAGAGGGGCTGGGAAGGACTGTGTTCCCTTAAAGGACCAGCTGAACGGCCACGGACCCCATGGAGAGAAGGCTCTGGGGACCCAACTGCCATGTGGCCTGTGGTGGTCCAGCTGGTCCCATGTGGCTGGCAAGTAGCCCAGAGGCCTCAGCATCAGGCGTGGCGAGGGGCAGGGTGCCGGTGACCCCACTGTGTGCCTGGCAGCTGGTCAGTGCCCCTCCGCCCCCCTGAGCCCTTTCTTTGTTCCAGTGAGGTGGAGGAAGGACAGACATCTTGTGGGTGGCGTAGGGCCAGGTGACACAGGAGCTGTGACTGCTCTTGTCTTTTGAAGCAAAACACACACAGGAGGCGCCCTTTTCATTGGCATCAATGCGGTGCCCACCCAGGGGCTGCAGTGTGACTGGACGTTCCGGGGACCCCAGAGCCGGACAGGGTGCCCCAGGGCCTGAGGTATGCTGTGGGTAGCAGGCTGGGGTCGGGCACTCTGCTCACCCGAGGCTCAATCAGACCCCTCCCATGGCCCAGCTCACCGCTCTGCCTCCCTACGCCCACCCGTCCCCTGTATGAAAGTTGGGGGTGACAATAACAGCAGCTCTTCCTCTGGGGAGCCTGTGGCTGCTCAGACCCAGGTCTGCAAACTGCAGCCACTGGTCCAGGTGGGCCCACAATCGCGTCTGTGCTCAGAGTAGAGGGACCACAGCATCGCACGGCACCCCAGACAGTGGCCCCGTGGCCAGGCTGCGTGCAGACCCTGCACTGCCCCTGGGGTCCAGCAGGCTTGTCCCACATTTTCCAGCCCTGTGAGCCTGCCAGGCCGGGAGTGAGGGCCATGGGAGCCCCAACTGGGTGACTCCTTCCTGAAAGCCAGATTCTTCGTGCAGCCGGTCACCCTGTGCCCAGATGGGGGACAGGGACAGAACGAGCCACCTCTGTCTGCCCTGCCGCTCCCTCCCCCATCCAGCCCACCCCCTTCCTGGGACCCAAAGGGCAGGACTGCACAGGGGGCCATGGACTCATCAGCCTGGTGTGAAGGTCCCATTTTCTACCAGGCTCTGACCAGTGGCCGCAAAGGGCTGCCAGACTGGGTTCCCATGCTCAGTCCCTAGGGCCTTGGTGACTTGGGGATGTAAGTTAAGGAGTTGGTGCTGACAGTGCTCAGCTTTTGCCAGAGTGGCAGAAGTCAGAGGAGGAAGCAGCAAAAACAGCACAGGTAGCAGGGCAGGTGGGGCGGACATGGGGGCTCCTCTCTGCGGTGGCCTCTCTGGCAACCCTCCACCCTCTCACAGGTGGGAAGCTGACTCATAGAGGAGGCTCCATTCAGCGTCCCACTTCCAGTGTCCCCATGGCCCTGAGGCCCACACACGAGCTGTCCCCCAGCTTGATGGTTGGGTTTTGCTGCCGATTTAACTTAGAGGAATCAGGAGCCTGGGCAGGCCCCGCCCTGCAGAGCGTACAACTGGACACCCCAGACTGGACGTGGGAACTGGCTCCCCTGAACACTGCCCCACCGAGGTGGTCAGCGTCAGCATCGGGCCTCCTTCTCCCCAGGGGAGCTGTCTCTGGCTGGTGCATGGCCCCTAGGCTCTGACCACAGTGACAAGTGAAGCAGCACGGACAGGCTGCTTCCAGCCCCCCACCCCCAAGACCACAGCCCAAGGGCTGGCCAGCACTGCCCACCCTTACTGGTGGGCACCCTTCAGTGTAGAAGTGGGCGGTGACCCCAGGACAGGGGCCTAACCCCAACATGACGGTCAGATCCCCACCAGCTCTGTGACCCGGAGCTGCTGGGTTTGGTGGGCGCTCTGGGCAGCAGCCACGGTGGCCCATGACCACAACCAGTCCCCTGCTGTCCCTGTGTCCTCCAGGCATGGTGGGGAGCGGAGGAAGTGGGGAGACCCTCCTGCTGGCGGGACCCCAGGGGCCTGTGGTGTCCAGCAGCTGCTCTGGGAGGCAAGAGCATTCCTGAAACATGGTGCTGCACAGGTTCCTTATTCGAGAGGTGGCCTCACTTGTCCCTGGCTGAGCCTGGGGGGTGGGGGGCCTCCTGTCTTCCCCCTCCCATCCCCCCTCCGCCCCCACCCAGTGCCTTGAGCTGTCCTCCTGCCTGTGACAGCACTGCTGCTGCTTGATAGCTGGCGAGGGGCCAGACACCCACCCACGTCCCTCCCGTCCCTCTTTTCCTTGCTCAACACTGCTGCCAGGCAGCCTGTGGGAGCTGGGAGGGCAGGGAGTAGGGGATGGTGTGGGCACCAGACGGGCCATCCCTGGGGGTCCAGCCTCCAGGAGTCCTGGCCTGAGGACTCCCCCCGGCACTGCCTCGCTCAGTGTGCAGTGTCCACACTCTGCTCTCCCGCCTCCCCTGCCGCCCTCACAGCTTTCTCTTTATTCTTGACTCAGCTCATGGTGCCCCCACCTGGGGGACCTGCACAGACACATGCCCCTTCCCCCAGTGACGGGTTGGGCCACAGCACAGTGACAACCCCCAGCAGCTCTGGCCCTAGCAGGGGCATGCAGGGCTCCACTGGGGCCACCTCCCAGGTCCCCCGCCCCGATCCTGGGGGCCCACACCTCGGGGCACCTAGAGTAAAGAGAGCATGGTGGGGTTACCCAGCAAAGCTGGCAGGCCTGGAGTGGCTGCAGGAGCTGCAGGTGGAGCTCAGGATGGAGGGGTTCAGGCGGTCACCCGGCCTGTGGGGACGCTGCTGGGGAATCTTAGGTCCAGTGTAGCTGGAGTGTCTGAGTAAAGCTCTTGTGTTTGATAAGCATTTTTACGGGTATGAATGATGGGGTGTTTTATATGTGGGTGTTTCTATGGCAGGAAAAGTAAACAGCTTGTTTTATGCCTTCGCCAGCCCCCTGGCAGGAGCAGGTGTGTAAGTGTGTCACATGTGTGTCACGTGCGTGTATGCAAGATTGGTCCAGACCTCTGGCTTCCGTGTTGGCCATATACACTGAGACTTATCTGCATGTGGGGTGTGGGTTTGTAATGTGCCAAGCATTTAAGAGGTGCCTAAACTCAGGAGTTCCCTTTTGGGGTCTTTCTCCCCACGAACAGCAAATCCCTCCAAAACCCCACTCTCTGTCCCCGTTGAGTCTCCCACAGCAGCATCAGGGCCGCTGACTCCACTGTCCTGGGGCTCATAGCACTGCCACACCCTGTGACCCAGGACCTGTGTCCCCTGGTCCCTGGGACCCCAGCAGTGCTGCCTCAGGTCTGCAGCTGAGAAGGGTGGGGGGCCTCTCTTTGGCCTGTGCCCTCATTCCCACCTCCACTTGTGTGCACCTCCTGTTCCGAGGCAGCCCTCAGACCCCTCCATGGAAAACTTGAGATGGCAGATGCAGTCCTGGAGTCAGCACACGCATGGGGTGATGCAGGCAGGTCTGACATGTACCCGCCAGGGAGAGGGGAGCCAACACCGTCTGGGAATAGCACACAGCGGGTGTCAGGCGGGCTGGATTCTTGGGTCCACAACCTGTGCAGGTGTTTACGGGGCCTGTGACATGACCATTGTGACCGTGGCAGCGAGGCCATGAGTGGGCAGGCGTTCGGTCCTCGGAGCCCCTGGGTGTCGTGGCCACACCCCCAGGAGGGCCCTTTTGACTTTATGGTGGGGCTCAAGGCCAGCCTGATCACTCAGCCCCTGCAGCTCCCACAGCCCTGGCAGGTGCTTGTGGAACCCCTCCTGTAGTAGCTCACGGCCTGCCCAGACAGGACACCACTGCGCTGGCCATGGCAGGATCTGGCCACACATGAGGACTTTGGGGACCTCCCACAGGAGGAGGGGCCGGGCTGGGGTCCCAGGGCTCTGACGGGCCCTCGGCAGGGTGGACAGCATTCTGGCCATGTCCTCTGTCTCCTGAGTCCAGCAGGTCCCAGGTGGGCCGCAGGTCCGAGGGTGTGTTCGGGGTCGCAGCCCATGCCACGTCCTGCTGCCTGCCAGCTGATGATTTAGACCCGGGACACACTTCTTGTGAACTGGGATGGGTTAACTTCAACTGACTTAACCGTGTCCATCACGGGGTTTATGGTTTTGTAATTTCAGAAATAACCCCTGACTTGTGCACAGTCATAAGATGTTGGTGGAGTTGGGAAGCTGGGTTCTTCCTCCCACGCCACGTGCCTGTCACAGGATGGGCCTCTCCCCCCAACCCCTCCTGTCCCTCCGAGGTCATGTAATGACCTTATTCCTAATTTCAGGGCTGATGTCACCATAGCAGGTTTCACAACATACCCTAATCATATTTAATTTGTGCCCATTGGAGACAGGATCAAACTATTTTTAAAACACAACATTTTGCCTAATTATAAAAGTAACACAAGATCATTGTCAAAGTTGGTGAAAAAATACAAAGAATAAAATAAAACAACCCGTAATTCTGCCCCCCCCCCACGAAGCACTATTACCATGGAGATGGGACATGCGCAGAGCGGTGCCTCTGTGCTGGACAGACAGGTGACGGCGGGAGGGCCAGTGAAGCCCTGGCGGGGTGGACACCAGCGCCCTTCTGCCCCACGCAAATAATTTATCTCCCCAAACACACTCAGGAGCAGGTGGAGGCCTCTGGATGGGGCTCTGCCCTCGGTGACAGATTTCAATAATAAAATACAGTCCTTTAAGTTATGTACTTTTCCAAGACAGGCTCCCACATGCATTTTTCTCCTGGTTTTTATTTATGACGGAAATCAGGCAATTTTTCTAAAGAGAACCACCCCGTACCATCCTGGGTCCCTCTGACCTCAGCCTCACTCTGGCCCCGTCCACACACAGGCGGGCCACCCACATGGGGGCATCAGCGATGACATTGCTGGGACAGTTGGCAAAATTGGGATATGGGCTGTAGGTTGCATTCGAGTGTCCTATCTGCCTAGGGTGACTGCACTGAGAATTTCCTTGTCATTACGACACACCAATCCACCCCCTGGACAAAGGACCAAAGGACGAGGGGTATGTGTGGCAGGGGAGCGACTGCACAAAAGTGCTGTCTGCGTACCGCGCTGCTCGTGCAGCTTTGTCTGTTTGAAGCACGTTCAGAACAATACATTGAAAAGCACTACGATAGAGAAAACCTGCCCTGTGATGCCACCACGCCGCACCTCCGAGGGAGGGGCAGGCGGCATGTCAGACACCAGACTCTGCGCCTCTGGAGTTGGGCCTCATGTAGACGGAGCGCCCCCCTCCAGTCGTGCACGTGGTGGGAAAGCAGACCCACCCACGCTGTTCTGTGGCGATTGTCGGCCGCTGTTGCGTCCTGGCGGGGGTCCGGTGCCTTGTCTGGCGATGGCCTGGCTCCCACCACAGCCGGACGCGACAACGCCACACCACCCCGCACGGCCCTGTGGTTTGCTGCGTGGGGTGTGCAGGCGCGGCCGCGAAGGCCAGGGCTCCCCCGGTGCCGGGGTGGCGCCAGGTGAGCAGCGCAGGAAGCTCCAGCGCTCGTCCGGAAGGAGGGCCAGCCAACCGGACGCCCCAGCGTCCCCGGAGCCGTTCCTCCCAGGTCTGACTTCCCCGCTCAGGAAAGGGACCTGCGTGTTTGCAAGTAGATGTGCGTTCAGGACCGCGGCCCTCCCAGCCCGCCGGCGCACGAGTGTGCGTGCGTGGGGGCGTCTGCATGCGTCTGCGTGTGTAAGTGCCGCAGTGTGGCTCTCCCTGGGAGCCGCTCGTCCCACTCGGCTTGCGTGGGGTGTCGGGTGATGTGCACAGTGTGATGGGCGTGTCCTGTTGTGTGCGTGGAGCCACGTTTACTTCTGCGCGCGCTGGTCAGTGGAAACGCAGGTTCTTTCAGTTGTTTGCTATTAAAGTCTCCGTTAGCTTCTAAAATCCTCCTGCACTCTGTTTCGAATATTACATTTTGGGCTGATAATCGCTTAGTCCTGGGGCGCCCTGTGGAACGGAGGCCCTGCGCCTGGGGGCGAGACCCTCCTCCTGCCACCGCTGCATAAATACCGCCCAACTCGCCCTGGTTTGTGGATTTGTGCGTGGGGTGGGGGTTCAGGTCCCAGCCCTTTCCTAGATGTCCAGCCACGGTCCACCTGAGGCCCAGGCTGACAAGACAGCCACCTCTGAGAACAAATGAGGCGTCAGCAGAAGCTCTGGAGTGTGGAGTTAGGATGAGTGAGTGAAGGATTAAACCGGTGCTGTCAGTTCTGCTGCTAATACACAGCAGCTCGTCCTCCTGAACCCCGTGGGGAAACTCTGCCCCAAGTCAGCTGACCTTCCCCTTCCTTGTGGGCCTCACCCCCAAGGGCTTCCTGCCCCAGCTCTGCTGCCGGGGCCCTGGACACATCCCCTCTGCAGGTTGTCAGCAGGTGAAAGCTGCAGGTGGCGGTGGGGCCCCCTGGCTGAGTCTCGTGATTGGCGACCTGTCAGCATACGGTGACCTGGGTGGCGCTGGGAATGGGCGGTGATGGGCTGCTGGGGCAAGAGGTAACACCTGTCCCTTTCTGTCCCCAGATCACCAGAAGCTGGAGAGAGAGGCTCGAATCTGCCGCCTTCTGAAGCACTCCAACATCGGTGAGTGGGTCGGTAGGTGGGGGGGTCCTTCCCAGGAGTGGCAGCCTGTCCTTTCCAGAGATGCCAGAGCCTTCCCTTCCCTCTGCATTGAAGTCCCGCCCTCCTCCTGGAGGGGTCGTTGGGGTCGGCAGCCCCTGCCAGAGACCAAGGCTGGGCTGCCAAGGTGGGTCCCTACTCACCACCCCATAACTCCAAGCTGTAACTTTCCTAGAAACGTTCAGGAGCCTGCACACCCTGTGGCTCTAGAAAAGCCACAAGATGCTCAATTACAAAGAAAAAAAGTTGGAAACTGAGGACCACACCAGGCGCGGCCCTGGCCTGAAGTCAGAGGTCTGGTTCTGCAGAACTTCTGCCATCCCCACCAGCCCAGACCCCCAGAATTGCAGTCCGGGGGGTCCCACCAGTCAGCTGCCCCTCAGGGACGAGCACAGCCTCAGGAGCCAGGCTGTGGCCTCGGGGTGTGACCACCCTGCCCGGTGGGTCCCTTCTTTCTGAACCCTCAGAACAAATCTGTGTGTGGTACAGTCATAGCTGCTGCTTGGAGCCCAGGCCATGCTGACCCCTCCGGGGTCACCCCTCCCTGCGGGCCCCTCGCCCCTGCAGCTCTGTGTTGGTCCCTACCTGCCACCCTGTGGAGTGTAGCACACATGTGTCCTCCACCCCTGGTCCCTTGAAGGACTTCTGGGCATTGCCTATGCTGGGAAGCAGCCAAGAGGCCTGAGGGGACATGGCCCTCAGCACCAGGGAGCATCTCCCACCAAAGAGCCAGTTGTGCCAGGAGGGGCCAGGACCGTTTCAAACAAATGTCAGGCAATACTGAGTGGCTTGTTTGGGAGCCCCTGCCCCTTTGGCGGTGCCACTCCAGGACCCTGGGTTTTCTCCTGCTGTCCTGACCCAGACCCCAGACGGTGCAGGTGGAGGGCGGGGAGGCCAGTCTCCTGTGTGCTGGGTACCTGGGGCTGCTTCAGCCCTTGGGCCTGGGCCCATGCCTTCTTAATCTCAAGGCTGAGTCTGTTGGCATCACTAGTGTGAAAATTCCTGACCTGCCCCCAGAAAGCCTGACTCAGTCCTGGGGGCCCAAGAATCTGAGTCTTGCCTGTGCACCTGGGATTCTGGCACAGGATCCACAGGCACCCAGCCCCCACTTCACTGGCTGGGGGATGTTCTAACAGACGGTCAGCTCCAATCTGACCTCTTCCACCAGGCGCCTGCTGACCCTCCTCCCCTGTGTCCCCTGATCACCAACCAGGTGGGCCCCATTCTGAGCTATTTCAGGCGAAGACCCAGGTGTTCTTTAAGTTGGTGTTTTTGGACAGTTCTTTAACAGGACGCCTCCTGCCATTCTAGATGCTCAGTGTGGTTCTGAGTCAGTTCTCATCGGTCCCTCAAGTCTTTGTAGCAGCTTCATTCCAGAGCACGGGAGAGGCAGAGGAGACTGTGGGGTTCAGATGGAACATTCCAGAACATGGGGGGAAGACGAGACTGGGTTCAGACAGAACATTCTTTGTGAATTCTGAGGAGTGGATAGCAGTGAAACTTCTAGGGGGATGTGAGGGGAGCCCCTCGCTCTGTGACTGGTGTCTGCCCAGCCCCAACTCTGAACAGAAGTGCTCCTGGGCCACCCTTCTGGTCCTGGCTGACTCAGGAAGTAGTTGTGTTCAGGGTGAGTGGAGTGGAGGAGCCTCAGTTTCCCTTTCTGTAAAGTGGGACGTCCTGGGAGGAACCAAGATGACACCCGGGGAGAGCAGGGCGTAGCTGTCAAGCCCCCTCTTTTGCCAGGTGACTTGCTGGGGTTGGAGGGCACAGACCTGGCTTTAGAGCTCGGCTTCCCCACTCACAGCTGCTGGTCTCTGAGACTCAGCCTCCTTGTTTTGGGGGTGTGAATGCCCCCCACGTCCTGGGCTGTTTCACGAGTGTGTAGTATGCATGGGCCCCACTTGGCTTATCCGCCAGCCGTTGTTGGCATCTGGCTTTTTCGGCCTGCTGGCTGCTGTGGCGGGCGCAGTCCTGGACACGCTGTTCAGGTGTGTGAGTCCCACCCCACGCCCTGGGTGTGCGGCCAGCACGGAGCTGCTGGGCCATGTGCTGGCTCTATGTTAGCTTTTGAAGGAATCGCCATGCCTTTTTCTGATCTAGTCAGGTCGCCATCCTGCCTCATTTGAAGGCCACACACGGGTAGCAGAGAGCCAGGCTCTTACAGGTGGAACAGCAGAGGCTTTGGGTGCATTTCACAACCACAGGGTCGGCACGGGGTGTCTGCTGGGCTGAGCTGTCACGTTGGGAGTGGGGGACACGGACTGGGCCCAAGTGGCAGCTGCACAGGCAGAGCCTCCCATCCCAGTGGTTTAGTTTCTCTTCAGAGACCAGGTGGGACCTGGGCAGAGGAGGCAGCCATGTGGCCCTCCCTCTGCAGTGCCTCGTGTGGGTACATGGTGGGTCAGGCTGGGCCTTCCTGGGCGTCAGCGCAGGCATGACCCACAGGGGCCCTTCCCACACATCCATGTTACATCCGACTGCCCGAGAGACCTCAGGTGGCACCTTCGCAGCCTCCAGAATCCCCAGCACAGAGACGTCTGCAGCAGAGCCTCTGTAAGCCTGTAACCGGGGCTCAGAGGCTGCCGCTCAGCAGGCAGCAGGCCCCAAACCTCCCTTGCTGCCTCCAGGGGCCCTGGGGTGACAGAAATTAAGCAGGGCAGGGCAGACAGACTCTTCCATAGCCTTGTTAAATTGGGCCCAACACCCTGTGGGACCAAGAAGAGTCATCAGCCTCGATTCAGAGCGGCCCCCCAGCCTCTCCCTCAGCCCCCCCACCCCCCAGCCTCCCCTCTGCACACCAACCCTCTCTCCCCCAGCCTGACTCAGTGATGGTGTATCCCCACCTCCTGGTTTCTGGGACTGCACCTACCCGGCCTCACTGGGTGGTTCACCCATGAGCTGGGCAGGTGGGCACCACGGGGGACGGTGTCCCTGGAAGACCAGTGCGGGAGGGGGAAAGGACAGAGGTTTCCAGCCATCCATCCCACAGCTCTGCCCGCAGCTGGTCATTTGTCACCTCACTGGGCCCTGGCCTCCCGATGGGGTCCAAGAGGGACCCCCGCCCGCGTAGCCCCTGGCGCAGGCCCTAGAGGTGCTGTGGCCCCAGCAGAGTGGGGGTGTCCCTAGGCGCCCCCTCCCCATCCCGTGCTGTGCCACATCCTCACCCACGGCTTCCCCACCGGCCCCTTGCAGGACTGGGCCACGCTATTTGCATGCCACCCGCACGTTATTTACTTAGTTTTTATTTAAATAGATTCTGTGACGATTCATTCTTTACTTAGCTCTGTCTGTGAAATCGTGGGTCTGATGTGCTAGCTAGGTTTTTTCTAAACCATTCAAATAATATGCAACTATCTTTTAAATGTTAAAAATATATTTTTTTAAATGTGTCCATGTGCACAGGGCCTTAAGTCCCACGCAGACCCCAGTGTCTTCCTGGGCGAGGAGGGGGGCCCGCCGTCTGCCCGCAAGTGCTGGCTAGGGGCCCGACCCCTGTTACCTGCACTCTGGGGTCAGGGCCACCAGGAAGGAGGCTCTCAGCACCCCAGCTAATGGGACCCCTGCCCCCCCCCGGGAGTTGGGTTCCCTGCACAGGAGGGGGGGCCCACAGGAGTGTCCCTGGGTGGGTGCTGCCTGCCACGCTTTGACCCGAGGTCAGGGGTCACTGCAGACAGATTGGGGTACTGGCACTGGGTGGCTGGGCCCTGGGAGGAAGAGGGCACTGGAGCCAGAGGGGCCGGCTGCCCAGTGCCCCCTCCATTGGGGTCTGAACCCCGGTGTGCACTGCCGCTCGACCCCTCTGGGCACCAGCCTCCTCACCTGCAAGCTCTCAGGATGTTTGGCACCCATGCTGGCCGCTCCAGACGTGAAGGGCAGAGTCCGCTCCCGGAATGAATGTCTACTGTTCAGGGCTGGGCATCTCCAGCTCAGGGAAGGAGGTGCTGGGCTTGTCTTCTTTGTGCTGAAGTCGTGTCCCCGCCACCCTCCGCCCCCCAACTGTTCACTCGGCCAGTCACCTGTCACCTGTCACACAGAAAGCGGCAGCTGATGACTGGGCGGGTGTGGTTCCAGGCGACAGACTAGGCCCAGGCCAAGAGGAGGGGGTGTGTGGCTCCGATGCCGTTCTGCTGACTCTCAGGTCTGAGGCTTTGGAAGTGATGCCTCAGGGGGCGGGTGGTCCCCGCTGGGGGTCCTGCCCCTCAGCCTGTCCCTGCTGCGCTCCTGTCCATGGAGGCCCCTCGTGGTTCCTTTCCGGGGCCTGGTGTGTGAGCCGCAGTGCCCTGGGTCTCGCTCTGGGAGAGCAAAGGGGCGTCTGGACGCCCCATGGACATCTGCCTGGGATGTGCTGCAGCCCTGCAGCCTGCCCACCGGGACCCCTGCCCCAGCTGTGGGAGGCCCAGGCCCCTGGCAGGCCAGGCCCCCCGGGAGCTCACCCAGCTGCCCGCGTCCCAGGCTCATGGTCTCTTCTGTCCCCACAGTACGTCTGCATGACAGCATCTCCGAGGAAGGCTTCCACTACCTGGTCTTCGACCTGTAAGTGCTTGGCTTGGGCCTGGGGGGTCCACACTCTCCCAGCCCCTGGGGGACAGTCCCCTGACTCTGGGTCAGCTTGCCCAGCTGCCCGTCCAGCCCCACCCTCTGTGTTTGCTGTGTGGGTCCACTGACCGAGCTGGGCCCTCTGCACCTCCAGAACATGCTGGAGGCCGTGGGGAGAGGAAGGGGAGGACCCAGGAGCAGATCACCGTCCTCCCTCCCTCTGTCCCCCTCGGTGTCCTCATCACAGCGGGACTGGGGCGCCACTGGCTTGCACGAGCGTGTGCATGCCTATGATAGCATGGGTGTACGTGTGCACATGTGTGTCTGTTTTCTGTGGTGTTACACGTGTGTGCGTGTGCGGGGGCGGAGTGAGAAGGCATCTGGGGCCTCTGCCACCTCTCACTTCCTGCTGGATTTGGAAGCGGTGATGTCATCCCTGTCGCCCCCTGACAGCTCCTGTCAGCAGCACTATATTTAGCTGTCTATGAGTCAGTGCCATTGGGGACATGGGGTGGAAGGGGCCACAGGCTGTGGGCAGCCCCATGTGGCCTCCAGGCTGTCATAGGGCCAGGGGAGTGCTGGGGTGCCATCGCCATGGTGACGAGACTGCCTGGATGGGTGACCCCGGTGCGGGCGGGCTCTTAGTGTTGGAGAAGAACGAAAACCGAGGGCGTGCTGGGTCAGTGTACCCCGACGCTAGGCTAGACGCCCGTGCTGAGATCCCGTGAGACCCCCAACAACCCTGGGAACGAGGAGCTTCGGGTCCCACTTTGCCACTGGTGACAGCTGAGGCTCAGAGCAGGCAAACTGCCGAGGGAGGCAGAGCTCTGCAACCGCACACGTCTGTGTAGCTGTGT
The DNA here is from genome assembly GCF_036562045.2 of Rhinolophus sinicus. NCBI lineage: Eukaryota > Metazoa > Chordata > Mammalia > Chiroptera > Rhinolophidae > Rhinolophus > Rhinolophus sinicus. The sequence goes on from NC_133758.1 coordinate 116,972,139, forward strand.
GCACACACGTGTGTGTGTGTGTGCGCGCAGGGTCTCTCCCTTTAAGGACAGCTACCTCGGGCCACTCGGGTTCCTCCAGTGAAGAGAGGCTGAGACTGTCCCTGTGAGGGCTTGGCCACTTCCCAGTACCCCCGTGCCCCACAAGACACTGCTTAGAATCGCCAGCCAGGTGACCATGGCTGGAGGCCCAGAACTTGGGAGACTGTCTCTGGCCTGGGTTGGTATCACCTTCAGGAGGCGGCAGGCCCCTTGGCAGTTTGGAGCCTGTGGATTTGGGGTCTGAAGGGTTTCCCTGTTCCCTACACCTGGGAATGTTACAGGGCCTTGGGGAGCAGGCCTGGGAACAGAGGAAGGGCTCCTCTGTGGGCCGTGGCTATAGCCCAGAGCTGCCCACATTGTCTGACCAGCGTCTGAGGACAGGGAGAGCGGGAGGAGACACTGGCCCTGAGAGCAGCCAGGCCCCCAGCAGTGAACCCCACTCTGCTGCTCTGGGCCATGGGCTGTAGCCTCCTGTGGGTGCAGCACCCAGGGGGCTCCCGGTCCCAGGCAAGGCCTCCGGGTTCCTGGGCCCTGCCCTGTGGTTGGACTCAGCACCAGCAGGGCCCCGCCTGTGAGCTGTGTGTGCAGAACTGTGTGTCCTGGGCTGGACCTGGGACTGCCTCCTCCTGGTGCCCGTGCACATGCACGCACACACACACACGTGTGTGCACACAGCTACACAGACGTGTGCGGTTGCAGAGCTCTGCCTCCCTCGGCAGTTTGCCTGCTCTGAGCCTCAGCTGTCACCAGTGGCAAAGTGGGACCCGAAGCTCCTCGTTCCCAGGGTTGTTGGGGGTCTCACGGGATCTCAGCACGGGCGTCTAGCCTAGCGTCGGGGTACACTGACCCAGCACGCCCTCGGTTTTCGTTCTTCTCCAACACTAAGAGCCCGCCCGCACCGGGGTCGCCCCTCCAACAGTGCCCACACCCAGGGCCGCCCTCGCCATGCGCCCGCCAGCCCTGAGTTCTGGGCACAAAGAAGACACCGACCCGTGCCCCCCTTAGAGCATTGACGGGAACTGGATACAGGTGGGGGAACCACAGCACATGGGGCCAGCGTAGCTGCAGACAGGGCTCTGAAGGAGGGCGCAGCTGCAGTGGGCAGGGTCCCCCCAGCGTGGGAGAAGTCTCTGGACCCCTCAGGGCAGGAAGCTCTAGGCGATCCAGCGTTTTCCAGGCTGGGCGAGGGCCTGGTCAGGCCCAGGATGTCCCTTGCTGCTTTGCGCCACTCCCTGGCCCCTGCTTGCCGTCTGTGGACACCCACATTTCCCAGCCCGGGGACCCTGAGCAGCCCAGACCCTTTCTGGGCTGCCAGAGGCCCTCCAGGCAGTGGCTCCTGGATCTGCTGCAGCAAGAGCGGGTGTGGACAGAGATCCCCTGTCCTGGTGGTGGGACTCTGAACACCCGAGGCCTTGCAAAGCTAGCAAAGCCACATCTGGCCCCTTTGCTCTGGCCCTGGGGCTGGGGGTGGGGCAGACCTTCTCAGCCTGGAACTAGAGTCCCAAGGCCTGGGGAACAGTGCAGGGACCCCAACCAACATCCTGTGCAACCGGCTCTGGGCACGTCACTGAGACCGTGAAACCTGCTCTCTGAGCTCGAGGGCCCGTGTGGTGGAGTGAGTGTGAAATGCTGCTGTATGTGAGCAAGTACTCGGCAGCCATCTGTCCTGGGGGACAGTGCAATAGGGCAGAGTGCAATAGTGCTGCTGGCCGAGATGGGGGTGGTGGTGACACGGGCCTCTGGAATCTGAGTCCAGTGTGTGTTTCCCGCAGGGTCACTGGTGGGGAGCTCTTCGAGGACATTGTGGCGAGAGAGTACTACAGCGAGGCAGATGCCAGGTGGGTGCACCCTCCTGCCCCCCTTCTCCTGCCCTCTCGCCCACCCCTGACTCAGCCCCACGCCTGGCCCTCGGGCCCACATCTGCTGTGCACATGGTCCCTGACATGGCCAGTGCGCGGTCAGAATCAGAGGTGTCAGTCTGCCCATCCAGCCCTGCTGGCAGCCCTCTGAGCAGGTCAAAGAGCAGAGGGCAGCTCTTGTGTCCTCGACCAGCACGGAGGCGCAGCCCAAGTCGGGCAGGACCCTCCTCAGTTTCCTCAGAGAGGGAGCGGCCCGCAGAGGGGTGCTCTCCTTGGGGTGGCTGGTGGCAAGAGGAGAGCTGTGTGGCCCTGGGTGTCCTCCTGCCCTGCGCTTGGACATCAGTCTATGGTCCACAGCCTCAGAGGCAGACAGGGAAGGCAGCTGTCCTTCCTGGAACCTGGGGCCAGGCTCCCAGGTGGGGCCTGGAGGGACAAGAGCTCCCTCCAGCGGGGCTTTCCCTGCGGGCCCTGGGCAGCTCTCCTGCTGGGGTCAGCCCTCCCCAGGGGATGAAGGGGACTGACAGCCTCGGAGGTGCTCTGCAGCATGGCTGCTGGAGGAAGGGAAGGCCTCGGTGGCCTGCTATGCCCCATGCCTGTGGGCCAGGTCCACCGTGACCTGTGATAGGAATGTCACTCCTGACATGCATCTCAGCTTGGAGATAGCTGAGGGCCGTCAGCCCCTGCCCTGCCCACCTGGTGCCAGGAGACATGCATTTAAAAACGAAAGGCTGACAATGGCTCTCTCTAGGCATTGGTATTATGGATGTGTTTTAATTTTTTTGTCTCCTTTGTCTATTTTTAAAGTTTTCTTTAATGAATATGTATTACTTTTCTAATCCAGAAAAATGAATGTAATTTTAAAAAGTAGCTTTTTGTGACTTGCTTCTGCACCCACAGGCGACCTTACCTGTCAGTGATGGTGGTGGCCTGAGTCCCTGTGAGCTGTGAACTAGAAGCTGTGACGGGTCCTGGTGCCCCTACCCAGGCCCCCACAGAGCTGGGTGGGGGGGGGGGTTCCTGGGATGGGGAAGGCAGCCGGATGCAGGGACACTGACTGGTTTTCTGAGGCTCCTTGAAGAAGGACTTTGACTTTGCAAACAGACTGAGAGTGGCCTGTCCCCTTCTAGAGAAGGAGGATGCTGGTTTTATTTCCTGCTTCCTAGGAGAGTTGAAAGGATCAGAGCAAGGGCATCCTGCTCTGCCAGGCCAGGCTGGAAAGGTTCAGGTGCGGGAGCCTGCCTCCTGGAAGGCGCGACTCCTGGGCCCAGGCCATCCTGACAGCTGCCAGGGCAGGGCGCTCTGGGCTGACAGATGCAAGCCAGGCCAGGAGAGCAGTGTCCCGCTGTCCACCCCTAGATCAGACTGCATGGCCAGTGGCCAATGGTGCCTGGACTGAACTCAGTCAGAGGATGAGGGCTGCTTTCTAGTTCCACCTCCAGCGCCACCTGGGCGCCAGGGAAGGTTGCTTACCCTCACTGCCCTGTTTCCCCATCTGGAGCCTCAGCACCCACTGGTCACTGCTCGGGGGCTGGCATCCTCCCTGCTTTGCTGTGCACGATCTCCGGGGAGGGGGCACGCCTGCAGCCTTAGCCCCCCTCTGGGCCTGGAGCCTCTGGGCACTTCCTCTGGAGCCCCAAGCCGGCCCACACCCCACCACACCCCCCAGAACACGCCCCCCACTCAGCCCCCACCATACCCCGCGCCCAGACCACGCCCCCAAACACCTGAGGTCTCAGCTCCTCCCTTGTTCATCTGCTCCTCCAGTCCCCAGCTCTACCCCTTCTCTCCGGGGATCCCTCCTGCCAGCATCCTGCCTTCCCTGGGGGGGTGGGGGGCTCTTGGAACTGGCTCAGAAGAGCAGGGGATGGGGGCGGGCTCTGCGGTGGGGCCCACTGCCAACACCTAGTTACCTCACAGCTCGACCATGAGGAGGGGCGACAGGGAGGGAGGGACACTCCTGGGGGCCTGTCACTGGCCCCGCTGAGAAAACACTCCGTGTGTGTCTTCGTGGGGGTCCTGGAACCTCCGCGGAGTTGGAGACTTGCGTTTGACCACTGTGTTGGTGCTTCGCGTGGAACGGGGGAGCCTGACAGGGCACCGCAGGCGTCACAGGGAACTGGGGAGAAGCCCATCCTGGGAGGGCGGGTGGTCCTGTTTCCCCGGGAACCCCCCGCTGAAGGGCTCCGGGCTGTGCTGAGGCCAGAACCCCCCCAAGACCTAGGGGGGGCACTTCCTAGCCAGCAGCCCTTTCACATGGGGTCCCTGGGGCACAGGAAGCCAGGCAGGGGCTGCTTGTCTGCCCCAGGACGCTAATTGGGGACTTTATTCTGGATTTGGTCAGGAAACTGAGGGGTCTTTTATCAAACTTGGGAAAGCAAAGTTCAAAATACTTAGAACCCATTTCTTGAATCCATAAAAAGCAATGTGGCTCATGAGCGCTGGGGAAAGGGGCTGTGAGAATGCTGGCTGCCCGGGGAGGAGGGCAGGAGGGGCGCATGTGCCTGACATTGGAGCCGTGAGGACATGTCCAGGACCCACGTGGGTACAGCCAGCCACCTGGAAGCATTTATGACCATGAAAGTGACTTTCTCATTTCTTCATAACATGAAAAATGGCTGCGCGAGGAAGATGGTAGGATGATACAGAAGACAGAAGGCAGGCAGGACCTCTGACTGGCCAGGCGGCCTCCTGTGCTCAGGCTGTGGTCTCAGCATGCAGGAGGGTCCCCAGAGCTGTCCCCAGAGGGTGGGGCTGCCCAGAATGCACTGCTTCCAGGCAGGTGGGTGTCCCCTCCACCTGCAGAATGTAAGGCAACTCCCACGTGGGCCCAGAGACCGCCAGCCTTGCCATGGGGGAAGGGCAGCCTGCAGTGTTCTGTTGGGGAACCTGGTTTGCTTAGCCAGCTCTTTGTGGCACGGGGGCGAAGCCACCAGGGGTGGACAGGACAGAGTTGCGGGACTGGATGGCAGCGACACAGGACAGATGCAGGCCACGTACTGACTCAGCAGGTGCGGGCGCCATCTCGGAGGCTCGTTTGGAACCCTGGGGACACGGAGGAGGGCGGAGGGTACAGCTCACCCCCCCCCCCCGTGGGGCCCCTGGTGAGTGGCTACAGCAGCCGGACCCATGGTTCCAGCAGACATTTGGGGAACACCCTCCTGCAAAGTGGGGGCTGAGGACACAGTCGAGAAGAGAGTGGACACATCCCTGTGGTGTCAGAGGCCAGTCTAGTGCAGAGGTGGATGCCGCCCAGACACCCACACAGAGGGGACAGTGTTTGAGGGTGAGGAGGGCGACCTGGAGGGCAAGGCCTCCAGGGGAAGACAGAACCGCTTGACCCACAGCTGCAACCTGTATTGGCAGCGTCTGGGCAGGTCTGAGGTCACTGTCCCTCCAGCGTTTGGCGAGCAGCCTGAGGCACAGGGACCACTGGCCGGGGGTGTGAAGGCCGCTGGTGCACAGGGAGGGCAGGGGCTCCACAGGCCCCGCCCCCTCCCCTGGGCAAGGCCAGGGTCTGGCTGTAGCAGTGCAGGAAGGGGCTGGTCATCCGGGGCTCACGCAGCCCCCGTGTGGGGTCTAGGGGGCTGGACTCTATGAGTGAGCGCTGACAGCCCCAGCACTCAGTCTGGGTCTGCGAGGGAGAGCGCCCTGAGTGCTGGAAGAGCCCATGGCCGCCCTGGGCCCTGGTCAGCGGCCTGTGTGGCAAGTACTGGGGCTGGGCCTGGCCTCCGTCCAGCAGCCTGTCCTGACCTCGGCTGAGCTCTGCCCACCAGAGCCAGGCCCCTGAGGGGTCAGCCGCTGGGAGCCACACCGTGCCTGCAGTAACAGGGCCGGGCGGGAGTGCAGGACATGTGCTGGGACAGACGGACAGGACTGCCCCAGGTAGACGAGGGCCTTGGAAGTGGGTTGGCAGGAGAGCCCAGGGCAGGGGCCTCAGAGGGCTGTCCCCTCCCACAGGTGCTGACCCCGCAGCACTAGGTCACCACTGTATCCTGAAGTCTGGCTTCCACAGGGCACTCAGGTTTCCTCTTCCTGCGGTGGCGCGCAGCCTCCAGATGTGGCCACTGCTTTCTGAGGAAGAGGGCTGGTCACCCCCTTCTCTGTGCCCACCCCTCCAGCTGACCCTCAGTCACTCCACAGGGTCTGGCAGTGGCTGAGGGGTCCTGAGGGAATCTGCTGTCCTCCCTCCCCCTGTCCAGAGGGGCTGGGATGGACAGCCCAAGTGGTGGGCTCCAGGCAGCCTGAGGCCCTCCAGTCTCCCACAGCTGGTAATGCCGCACGGGTGGTGTGGAACCCAGGCGCCTCTTCCTGGCTCTGGGGGCTGCTGGAACCTGGACACCTGGGGCCACCTGGGGAGGCAGGCTCAGGCCACAGGGTCCTGTGTGTGCAGGGGACGTGTGCAGCACGTGTGGGAGGTGCCTGCCTGGGGGCATCCTGGACCTCTCTCTCTGATTCAAACCCTGGAAGGTGGGACTGCTCCCACCCTAGAGGGAGCCCCTGGCTCAGGGCTTGCGCGGTGCCAGGCTGCCCCTGCCGGGAGAGCTGCTGCAGAGCTGGGCTGTCCATTACGGCAGCCGGCGACCAGTGTGGATGCTCGATTATTAAAGTGAAGTGACACATGCTGTGGCACATGAGTGACGGGGCTACAGCATCAGCACTGCCCAGACCCAGGTGTCTGCCCGCCCACCCTCTCCTCTTCCTGCCTGGGAACCCCCAGCCTGCCTTGCGGGGCTCAGCACTGGCCTCCCTCCCAGAGGGCGTCCAGCTCAGGGTCACGCTTGGCCAGCGGGAGCCTGGGGAGGGGCCCTCTGGGAGCAGGGGTTCTCCTGTGTCATCGGGTGGGCCTGGCAGGGGGGAAGGCAGGGGGCCAGGGGTCCTGGCCGTACCTGTGCTGACCTGGGGTGAGGGAGGGCCCCTGCAGCCCCTCCTGGCCGGCGCTCTGCTCCCATGCCCCCCCACCCCCCGCACTAACACACGTGCCGTCCGCTGCAGTCACTGCATCCAGCAGATCCTGGAGGCGGTTCTCCATTGCCACCAGATGGGGGTCGTCCACAGGGACCTCAAGGTGAGTCCCCACCCTGCTGTCTGCCCGGCGTCTGTCGTCTGTCCCTGCATGTCCTGTAAAAGAAGGGCTGGGCGGGGCAGCGGCAGCACGAGCCCCAGGGCGAAGGCTCATACGTGGTGTGTGCACATGGGTGTCTGCACACATCCCTCACAGCGTCCCCAGGCTCCAGGGCCGAGGGGGCATTTGTCAAAACTCAGTCTGTGAGCACAGGTGCATGCAGGGTCTCACCTTCTGGGCTCCTGCTGAGACGCGGGCAGGCAGGTGGGACCCAGGTGCTATGCAGGTGGGGCTGATGCCACTGGAGCCGAGGGTGAGGGGCCAGCCTCCAGGTCTCTGCCAACTGCCAGCTTCTCCCCCAAGGTGGCACTCGGCTCAGCTCTGGGCAAAGTGGTTACAGACCTTTCAGAAGGGTTTGTCACCCCCAGGGCACAGGCCCTCCCTTTGACTCCAGCTTTGTCCAAGTGAGGTTGGGTTGGCTGCTCATCTGGGGTGGTGGAGCCCTGGGCCTGTCATTCCTGCTGAGACACCCACGGGTGGGGCCTCCCCATGGTGCGGGCGCTAAATGGGGTCCCACCCTCCATGGTCATCGAGGGGTGTTCACATACGAGTTGATCTTTGTGGGACTGCCCTAGGGATGATGGCACGTTAGAATCAGGCCCAGGACCCTCACCTGTGCCCTTCACGTGTCCCTGTCCCCTCTGTGCATGGCTGTGTGGTCCGCCCAGGCCCACCTTATCCACCTGTCCCACCCTCTGTCACTGTCTTGTCTGAATGGACCTCATGTGGGGGCCTCGGGGAGGAAGGGCCACAGGGGACTGGGCACGAGCCCCACCTCGTTCCTGGACCCGTGGTTGACTGCTGGCTTGGAGGCCAAGGCACAGAAATGGAGATGGGTGGTCACCCCGCCCACGAGAGGCCTGGGGGCTAACGCAGTCCTTGCCGACCTCCTGCCTCTTGCCAGGTGTGGGAAGGCAGACGGCCCAGAGGACCCCATGCTGACTAAGGGCCCCAGAAGTAGTGCGTGCTGTGCTGGGCTTGTTCTCCACCAAAGCAGGAGGGTGGGGACAGCAGAGAGGTTGTCACCTCCTCAGGGGCTGGAGGGAGGCAGGTGGACGCAAGTCCCACTGGCTTCTTTCGTCTGGGAGGGGCGTGCGATCTGTAGAATTAGGTCAAGCCCCCAGCTGCAATCCTGCCCCTGCTGTTTCAGACTGCTTGATATGGGGTGCCTGGGAGGTTGGGGCCCCCTGCCCCACTCACACTGGAAAAGTCAAGGCATCCAGGGGTATGCAGGCCGTGCTGGGCAGGCAGGGCTGCGTGGCACAGTGTGTGTCAGAAGCTCTGGTTTCTGCTGCAGGGGGCTGGCCACTTATTTGGCTGGAAGGGCTGCTCGCTGCCTTCCAACATGTGGCATCTGTCTTTCTTGGGGCCACTAAAGCGTGTCCACGTAAGAAACATCCAAACCTTAAGGAGTTTTCACAAGTTCATTTGAGCCAGACTGACGATATTGCTGGGAAGCAAGAACTCAGATGCTCCGGAGAGTGACAGTTTTGCAGCTTTTATGCATTTGGAATTGGGGAGGGGGCAAGGAAGATGATGTGGAGGTGAGAAAGCGAGGCGGGGATGCAGTACAGACTCCTTGCTCTCTTGACAGTGGTCATGCTTGTTTCAAAGGTGCGCGTTAGCCTAGATGCACATGAACAATGGACGGAGCTGCTTAAGGCAAAGATACCCTTTTACTAAAGAAGTTACAGGCGTGGGGTCCACAAAGGGCACTGTGTTCTCAGGGGGCCTGCCTGTCGGGAGGGTGGCCTGACCAAGGCGCTGAGCGTCCAGGGAGCGGTCCGGGAGGAGGAACGCTGCTGGCGGAGAGGTGACGAGACCGGTGGGAAAGGCCTGGATGGGAGAGGCACAGAGCACAGGACTCTGCATACAGGGCCTCCTCAGGGCCTGGGGGCCAGTCAGAGTGCAGCAGCCTCCTGCGCTCTCACAGTTTGGGACAAATGCCCTTCCAGCTCGAGCAAGGGCACTGCTCCTCCAGGCAGGAGGTCAGAGCAGGTCCCTTCCACCCAGCCCCGAGCCCACGGGCATGGTGGGGGGACGCACGCACTGCCCACGCCTCAGTGCCCTAAGTCATTCCTCCCTGCACTTGGGGTCACAACCTATAGGAAGTGCCTGAGCCCCCGGTAGGCAGACCCTCACCGTGTAGGGAGGGGAGGGAAGCCCCTCTGACGAAGGGGCAGCCAGGGCTTGTAGGGCGGCACACTCAGTTTTCATTTCAGCACCCGGGTTCCCTGTCCTGGGTCTGAGGGATCACAGTGGCACCGTGAGAGTGGACTTTCCCCCGACCCCCCCATCCCCCCCACCCCTGCAAAGCTGGGGCTCCTGGGGGGTGGGCTGGGGGGTACAAGCTCAGCCGTGCGAGGGACACCCACATGGTGGCGTCACACCTGTGCACCCATCTGCAAACTGCTGTCATTTCTGTTTTGTCCCCCCTCCCCGGACCCCTGGGTGTAAACCACACACCTCGCCGTCACCGTGCCTGCAGCCCGAGAATCTGCTCCTGGCCAGCAAGTGCAAGGGAGCCGCGGTGAAGCTGGCGGACTTTGGCCTGGCCATCGAGGTGCAGGGGGACCAGCAGGCGTGGTTTGGTGAGCCTGGACAGGGGGAGGGGCGGGGCTCGGCTGCCCCCCAGGCTGCTCACACCACCCTTCTCTCTGGCTAGGGTTCGCTGGCACGCCAGGCTACCTGTCCCCAGAGGTCCTGCGCAAGGAGGCCTATGGCAAGCCAGTGGACATCTGGGCATGCGGTAAGACGGGAAGGCGGAGAGCGGGGAGGTGGGGAGCGGGGAGGCACAGGCAGGGCTGAGCCCTCCTCACCTGCCTGTCGCTGAGCTCACCCCCTGCACTCAGCAGTGTCTGCGCCAGAAGGGGCATCCTGCAGGGGAGGGGCCGGCCTCGAGCCTCCCCTCAGTAGGGTGAGGGGGGCAGACAACGGGGCTGTGGCTAGGCTTCTGCCCATGTGACGGTCTCACTGACACTTGCCGACACTGGCTGCGTCCCCAGTGCCCTCAGGCTCTCTGGCTTCAGGCCGGTCCCCATCTTAGCCACGGCCAAGGCCCTGGGTGAGGGCCTCACAGCTGCGGGGTGCTGCAGCTGGACATCTGACCCCTGGGGTCACACACTTGACTCCTCCTGATAGTGTCCCCTGCACTGGCGTGTGGCTGCACTTGTGGGCTCCGTAGGGACAGGCCGGCTGCTCTGGGGGGCAGTGGGGTGAGCCTGTGCCCTCGGCTCCCCCAGGGGTGATCCTGTACATCCTGCTCGTGGGGTACCCACCCTTCTGGGACGAGGACCAGCACAAGCTGTACCAGCAGATCAAGGCCGGGGCGTACGACGTGAGTGCCGGGCCCTCCTGACCCAGAGGCCTGCTTCCCGGGACACGGCTGGGATGGGACCCCTCGGGGAATTCTGGCTTCTGAGTCCATTGTGCCCTGGCTCCTCGTCAGTTCCCATCCCCCGAGTGGGACACCGTGACACCCGAAGCCAAGAACCTCATCAACCAGATGCTTACCATCAACCCCGCCAAGCGCATCACGGCCCACGAGGCCCTGAAGCACCCGTGGGTCTGCGTAAGTGGCCTTGACCCCGACCCCATCTGGCAGGCTGGCCGGGCTCCTCCCCTCACACCTGACGGGTGCCCCGGTGTCCTGGGTGCTGCGTGGCCTGTGGCTTGGGACATGCTGGTGGGTTTTTGAGTCATCGGTCCCTGTTGCCCTGAGCCTGCCCCTGAGCCCTCCAGCCTCCCTTGGGGACAAAGCTGCGTCGTGCGACTCCTGGCAGGGTGTGACAGTCCCTCTCCCCACAGCAACGCTCCACAGTGGCTTCCATGATGCACAGACAGGAGACCGTGGAGTGCCTGAAAAAGTTTAACGCCCGGAGGAAGCTCAAGGTGAGACCCGCCCCAGCGTCGGCCGGTATCCCATGGCCCATGTGTGCTCGCCTGCCTGGGGCCCCTGAGTTGGGATGGGGAGGGGAGGCTGCGGGGGTCCCAGCCCCCCCGCAGAGGCTGCTCGTCGGCATGTCCCAGGCCAGACCTTTCAGATGGACTCAGTGCCCCCATTCAATGATACACAGGTGCCCCGATGTGGGCCTGGCCCCCAGGTGCAGAGCTGGCCCCCTGCAGCTGCTCACACCACCCGTGAAGTATTCCTGGGGTACACACCTGGGCCCTCTGCTCTGCCATGCTCTCCTAGTGTGAGCAGGCTGCCAAGCTTCTGGCCCGGGCCAGGTGTGCTAAGGACAGCAGCCTTGGTGCTCAGATGACAAGGGGACAGGAGGGAGGTGGCACTGGGCAGGGCGGCTAGCCCGACAGCAGCTGTGACCTGTGCTCTGAAGGCTGCTCCAGGCAGGGAGCACCTGGCCCCACTCCGGGCCGAGCGCGTGTGCACATGCTGTCAGGGAGAGGCCCCCGGGGTCTTGAAGCTTTGGAAGCTGTGATCAGTGGGCAGCTTCGGGCCAAGGTTGTGTCACTCGTGTAATTCTGTAAGTGGGTGGCCTGTCTGGGTGCAGCTGCAGAGGCCTCAGCTGTGTGTCTCTCCCCAGGGAGCCATCCTCACCACCATGCTGGCCACGCGGAATTTCTCAGGTGAGAACACCTTGTTCAGGAAGGCTCAGAATGACCCGCCAGCAGCCACCTGCCCTTCTCACCCCCTCAGCCCCTCTCCTGTGCCGCTGGCCCCCCAAGGGCAGCACCGCAGGGTCCGCCGCCTGGCGCACACCCCGGCCCTGTGTGTCGGGCCTGTGTCCCCACCTGACACCCGAGTCTGTACCGCCTGCCGCAGTTGCGTGTCTGTCCAGGTGTTGGTCGGCAGCTGCGTGGCCTGTCGCTGTCCTGAAAGTTCTGACCGCTGTGTGTGGGGGAGGTGACAGGAGGGCTGAGGGCCTGTGCTGAGCTCTGGACATGTTCGTAGCTGCCGTCCAGGTCACTGAGGGTGGGCAGGTCTGGGAGCATGCGGCCGCGCGGGGTGGGGGGTGTCAGTGACCCTGAGGCCAAGGGCCCCCGGCAGGCCCACCAGGGATAGCGTCACCGGGGAGGGGGGGCGGCCTCCCACTCACTGTCCTGTGGCTTGTCTGTCACCTGTGACCCTGACACAGGTGTCTGTGATCGTCCTCACTGTTCGTTTGCATCCGGCACCCCTCCTGTTCCTTTTGCTGTGCTGCCAGACGGGTGCTGTCCCACCAGCACTAATAGGACGAGTCCTGTCCTCATACCCTGCCCTGCGCCGCCGGCACCACCGGTTTTCTAAGGAGAAAGGAGGCAAATGCTTTCAAATGTCTATGGTCTCCACCTTGTTTTCACTCTCCTGTGAAAGGGGTTCTGGAACCACTATCACCTAGGCCTTGAATCTAATCTTCTTCTGCTTCCTTTGTCTTTCTCTTCCCTCACCTCGCCCCTCCCCCGTCTGTGTCCGCCCCTCCCTCATCTCTAACCCGGTGCTAACAGTGGGCAGACAGACCACCGCTCCGGCCACAATGTCCACAGCGGCCTGCGGCACCACCATGGGGCTGGTGGAACAAGGTAGATGTTCGGACCAGTGCCCGCCTGTTGGCATGCAGCTCCCCTCACTGCCCACAGCTGCCAGCCAGGCCTGCAGACGTGTCCCAGAGGCCCTGGGAGCCCCTGCAGAGCGCACCCCGAGGGCAGGGAGGTAGCTCCCACTGTCCCAGGGCCTCAGGCCCCACCTATTAAAGGAGGGCCAAGCTAGGTGACCCATAAACTGTGCTTTGCCCCACATGCATTTGACTGAAACTGCCCCCAGCCCAGTCCTGGCCCCTGAGTCTAACGGTCAGGAGACTCCTCTGGTCAGAGCCCTTTGCTTTCTGAAGCTCTTCCCACTTGTCCATCACAAGCCTCATTCTGAATGACCTTGAACACCCACAGGAAGCCTCGGGGCTGCTGCTGGGGGTCCAAATCCTGACTGGGGGGGGCCCAAGGGGAAGGGCACAGAGGCAGAGACCCTGTCCCCCAGAGCTGCTTGCCAACCCCATCTACTCGGCCTGGCCTGCCCCTGCCTCCACCCCCACCCTTGACCTGTGCCCCTCGCGGAGCCAGCAGTCAGTGTTGAGTCCCATATGTGCATGTCTGCCCTGCAAGCACCAGGCCGGGGGCCTTCGGTAGCCCTGAAAATGACTTTGAAGGTCTCTTGGTTCTTTCTACCAGGAGCCCCTCACATTGTCCCAAGCCCATGAGGGGAGACGCTGGTTCTGCCAGCCTGTTCTGCGGGGCCATGAGGGGCTGGTCTCTCAGGAGGTCCAGGCCAGCTCCTGCCCACCTGACCAGACCCCCACGAGGGCTGTCGGACCCCCATTCCTCCCCAAGAGCCCAGGCCCCAGCCCATGCCGAGGGCGGGCAGCCACAGCTGAGGGCCGGCCATGCTGTTGCCAGGGCTGCAAGACGTGGGTGAAGCCCTGTGCCCTCCCAGGCCTGGCCCTTTCATTCCTGCACATCTACCCCAGTTCCCATCCCACCATACAGGCTGCCCAACCCGGGGAGCCGGCGTTCCCAGCCACCTCCTCCTGGGCACACAGGGCAGGGCCATCCTTGGGGCAGACGTGTCTGGCAGGCAGGCAGGCCCCAGAAGACAGTCCTGAGTCTGCTTCATTTTCCAGGCCTTTCTGAAGCACCTGAGGGGAGGCAGGGGCAGGGGTCAGGGGACGTGAGCCCAGGGGCTCCGGGTGAAGCCCTGCCAGCGGGCGCAGGGACCAAGGCAGGTGCCTGAGCAGCTCCCTGCCAGGCTCCGGCCTCCCAGTGGGTGCGGGCGTCGCTGCATGAGGCCGGTGCATGGATGGCTCCGCCCGGGCGCCGTTCTGCTCTGGGGGCGGTCGGTGCATGCAGATGGAGCCCAGCATGGCCGTTCCTGGTGACCAGCTATGGGATGAGGCAAAGGCGGGCCCTTTCGGCTAAGAGACCTCCCTGCCAGGTCAGCCCCTCAGCCGGCCGCGCCCCACGAGTGGGGGTCTCAGTTCCGAGGCCGTGGCTTCTCTGTGGGCAATGCCGCAACCCTTGGCCAGCGGAAGACCGACGTTTGTAGAGATGTGGCAGCAGCGGTGGCCTGGCCCTGAGGACCCCTGGTGGGTGGGGTGGGGTGGCCGTCTCTCCTTGTGTCCAAGGGGCCTGGGGCAGGTGTGACTCTTCGGTCCACTTCGGCTCCTGCTGGGTAATAATGCATTTGGCTTGAGAAGGCTCCCCATGCCGGCTAGTGTAGACAGGTGCCAGCTAGTGTAGACGGGAGTCAATAGGATTCTGGAGTCACTCCAGGACAGGGATGTAAATTTTCAGGAAATAAGGCGGCCAGGAGCTGGGCTCAGATGCGTGGTGCAGGTTGAAGGAAGGAGTGTCTGGGAAATCAAGCAAAAGGACAGGTGTCTGCCCGCCTGGGCCAGGGCGCTGGCCGTCTGTTTCCGGGGTTCGGGCGGCGACTGGTTAGGGAGCAGAACTGTTACTATCTTGAGTAGCACGGTTTGAAATGCAGGTTTTTATAGAATCAGGGACTGAAGGGACCCTCCTGAGACCCAGGGCTGTCCCACAGCCCCCACCTGCCTCCACCGAGGGCCAGACCCAGGCGCTTCCTTTCCTGCCCAGGGGAGAACCAGGCAGAGCCGACTCCATCTCTGCCAGGGACACTGGGCTGGGCTTCTCAGACCAACATGGGCCTTGCTGATTCTAACTCAGGGCCATCTGGGTCTGCCACTGGCCAAGGCCACGTGGCATTGGGGGACAACCCTTCCCAAACCTGCCCATCTTGAATTGGAGGGTGGGGTCATTGCCTGCCTGCTCCGCCTCTAGGTCAAGTGCCTTCAAAATGGGCCTCTTTCCTCCAGTCCCTGGGTCTGGCCAGCTGCTCAGCCAACACAGAGAGGGGCCTGGGCTCCAAGACCTCACACGACTCCCACTTGAGGGAAGGTGGGACTGTCCTTGTGTGCTGGAGCTGGGGACGACCAGAGGCGAGGTCGGTGGGGAGGTGAGGGGCCATGCTCGTCAGAGACCTGCTGGCCAGGGAGACCCCAGTTCGCATCTGCAGGGCTGGCCTGTCCCCTGTGGTGAGTGACAGGGTGACCGATTTTAGCTGCCACCAGGGGAGGTTTCACATGGCCCCAGGAAGGTGGTGTTTCTGGTCCTGGGATGCAGAGGGCAAGGCCGCTGGGGTGTCAGGGTCTGGTCCTGAGTCTGGCTGCCCAGGGGGTCTCACCCTTGGATGGTCTGAGGGACACGGAGAGGCATGGCCTGTGGTCCCTTCCCTCTCTGGGGTCCTGTGACGCTTCTCATGGCGTGAGGCCCACGGGGACTCCGGGGGGTGGGGATGAATGCCAGGAGTCAGGCTGCTGGTTCAGCTCTGCCTGGTGGATCCTGGGAAGGAAACTTGAGAGATTGACAGGTTCCTGGGGAGACAGGAGGCTGGGGCTGAAACCGTGCTCAGTGTGGCAGCGCCCGATGGCCCTGCAGGCCCTCTGACCAAGTGCAGCCATCATGTCCCCCGTGAAGCCCCGAGGTGGCGATGGGTGCCTGCCTGCACAGGGGAGTGGTGGTCAGCAGGCAGCAGCCCTGTGGCCCAAGCCTGGTCACTGCATCAGGGGTCCTGACCAGAGCTTTTCAAACTGAAGCAGCGTCAGGACCCCCTCGGAGGGCTTGTCGAGGAGATGGCAGCACACCCCAAGTCTCTGCCCCAGGAGGTCTGAGGGCCAGGCCGTGCTCATGCTGCCGGCAGGGGGACCCCACACCTCTGGGTCTAGGTGCCCACTGTCTGCTGCGCCGGCCTGAGGCAGTGGCCTCCAGGGGTGCTCCCTCTGGGGCCACCCTGTCCCTCTGCTCAGGCAGACCCCACTTCAGGGCTGCTCAGCTGGAGCCTCTGGGGCTGGGGGGAGGGGGCTGTGCCGGCTTCCTTCCCAGCCTGGGGCCTGGGGCGAGTGTCCTCCACCGCTTCTCTAACCCGCACTGCTTGCCTGGCGAGTGGGCAGGGCGGGCAGGACCCCGAGCGCAGACTCACTTTCTGCCTGAACTGACCCAAACCTTGTTTTCTCTCTCTCCCCTCCTCACTCCCTCTACTCCCCTCCTCACCTTACCTTTTTGTAAGGTAAGCTGACTTCCTTTTTTCTCCAGTTCTGTAATTAAAACGAACCTCTGTGGAGGGCACAGTGCTGCGGGAGCTGGGGGTGGTGGGGGTTGCAAGCCCAGGGAGGCGGGGCAGACTGCCCTGACATCTGCCGGGGGCTGGGTCGGCCACCTGTGTCCAAGGGGTGGTGACAGCCTGGGATGCAGGTGGCCCTATGGACCCTCCCCCACATGTGGCATCCTGCTGACCCCACTCAGAGCCCAGGCTCTTCAGCGGGTGGGCAGAGAGGCCTGCATTGCCCCCACCAGTGGTGCCAGAGTAAGGCCAAGAAATGCCCCCCCGGGTCCTATTGGGGGACGGGGGCTGCCCCTCAGGACTCAGGGCCAGGGGCACAGCTCTGAGTCCCGTTGACCAAGGGAGGGCCAGGAGACCAAGAGCAGGCAGGCATTTGGGGTTGGGACAAGCCCCTCCCTGCGTGGGTAGCCAGCTGCAGCCCACCCACCCCGCCAGAGCAGGGAGGATTAGGAGGGAGCCTCAGCACCCAGCCTGGTGCCCCGTGCAGTGTCCCCACCTGCCTCCCCCAGAAGCTGAGGGAGGAAGAGCCTTTTGGTGGCGTCCAGGTCAGGAGAAGGTCCTATCTCGGGGCCCAGGGCCCTGGAGCAGCCCTGGATGGACCTCCCCAATGGGTCCACCGAGGACAGCCCTTCCCAGAACAGGGTACAGAAGCCAGCCCTGCTTCAGGACCCTGGGCCACCCCCTCGCTTGGTCTTGGGAGCCCACTGCCTTGCCGGCCCCAGGGCCACCTCACACTGGGGGTGGGGCTGCAGTGGGCCGGCCACTCACTCACAAAGCTTATTTCCTCCCAATGCAGCAGCCAAGAGTCTACTCAACAAGAAAGCAGATGGAGTCAAGGTGAGGCCCCAGCTTGGCAGAGCCCAGGAAGGGCTGTGCTCCCCACTCTCCCCCTAATGGCTCCTCTCTCTGTCTGCCCCTTACAGCCCCAGACGAATAGCACCAAGAACAGTGCAGCCACCAGCCCCAAGGGGACGCTTCCTCCGGCTGCCCTGGTACTGAGCCCCTCAGCCCCCTACTTTCTGGCCCTCCTGTACCCCACCTGTCTGGAGGCTTGGGGTGAAGGTGGGGTCCAGCTCCCAGCCTGCCTCTGATGGGCACCCCTTCAGCCCCGCTGGCTTTGGGTGTGGGGTCAGCCTCTGGGGATTGTGTCCAAGCCCCTCTCAGCAGCAGGAGACAGGCCAGCCTCCCGCCACGCTGACTGGTGGGTCCTCAGGAGGCCCAGAGCCTAGAGCCAGGCTGCAGGGGAGATGGGAAGTGGGAGTCTTGCCCGCAGCCTCTTCTGAGAAGTGGGGCTTTGGTTTCTGTCCAGGGAGAAGGGTTAGCTGGTCTTAGCTTCTGAGCCCACCCAGTGATCTGGAGGGAGGCAGCGACCCCCTTGGCAGTTTCCCCTCAAAGACGCGTGTGGCAGGCCTGGTGGCGTGGGCTGTGGCTGCCCAGAGGGAGGGGCGGGCAGACACAAGGCCAGAGGGACCCTTGGCTCTGGGCCTTGCCTGGGGAGCTCTGGGTCATAGCTGGTGGACGCTGGCCCTTCTGCCCAGGCAGTGTGTGGAGCAGGCTATCCCAAGAGGTTGGGGTTTGCTGGTCCGCAGGTTCTGAGTTTGCTGGAAGCATGCCTGGTGACCCCATGAGCCCAGGCCCTGTTTCTGGGAGCCAACCCCAGACGGCCCATGAGAAGGCGGGATTTGCCAAATGGCCATCCATTGTGTTGGCGGGGCGGCCCTGGCCCAGAAAGCGAGGGTCCTACAGGGGACCTTGCAGAAAGCCACGTCTCGGACCCGTCCATCCCATGTGCTGCCGTTCCCACGTCATCTTCAAACCGCGGCCCCACCCATGCCATCCTGCACCTTCCCACTCTGCCTTGGGCCCTCGCATCCCCCGCTACTGCCACCCTCCCCTCCTGCCTGGGCTCCTGCCGCCGTGGGGCCAGCTCCCGTCTTCTCACCTCCCTCTCTCCATCCTCTGTGCTTCCTTCTCCTGTAGGAACCTCAAACTACCGTCATTCATAACCCAGTGGACGGGATCAAGGTACTGCTGCCCATCGGCCTCTGGGGGCAGATCCCTGCCCCCCCAGGGGAGGTCTGGGACGTTGACCCTGGGGGAGCATTTGTGCCAAGACCCCTCCCAAGGCAGGACAGAGCCCCACAGTCCATGGAGAAAGACCCCAGGCATTGCCCTTGGAGGTGGGGACCAAGCCCCCTGTGTACTCAGAAGCCAGGACTCGTCGAAGCCGTCCAATTCTCAGGACCCTTCTGGCTTCCCCCTGCCCCCCGCCCACTCTGCCCCGGCGCAGCCAGGAGTAGCTGAGCGCAGGGCCCTCTCTGAGGGTCCTGGGGAGACGGGCTGCTGGCATTCCCATGGGGCAGCACACACCCCACCCATTGCTCACCTCTGCCTCCCCAGCGCTTTCTGCTGAGCTGACCTCCCCTCTGCTCCTCCCCTCTGCTCATCAGCTCCCATCCACTGGCATCTCACCAGGGAGGGTGCTGGGAGGGAAGGGCGGGCAGAGCTGGGTTTCTAGGACCAGCACTCCTCACCCGTACCCAGGACTGCAGCTGGACTTGCCCTGGGCCCGGGCCCTCAAAGGGCCCCCCACCCTAGCCTTCGGCTGGGACCAGGGGACCGCGGCCACTGCCTCTCAGCTGACCCAGAGCCAAGGGGCCCAGGCCGGGCATGGGTGTGCCCTGGACCGAGCCTGGGGTCAGGGTCCTGTTTTCCCAGCAAGGGGCCTCCAGACAACCTTCTGGGGCTGTGGTGTGAACCCTGATCTTACAACCTACAGACCCCCTTCCCCTCTTCTGGCCCAGAGCCCAGAGCCCTGTGTCCAGTCAGGGTGTCCCTTGGGGACCCTGTGAAGATTTCCTTCTGAGGAGCAAGCAGGCAGGCGGCCCCTTCTGGGGAAGGCGCTGTGGGTGCAGCCGCCCGCTGCTCCTGGGGAGGAGCAGGATGCACAGGCTGAGGGTCCCTTCCCACTTCCCGAGGAGCCCTGACATTTCAAAGGCCTGGTTTCCTCTCCTGTTAGAGACGCATCTGAGCTCACAGGCCTCCCACTGGGCGCCTCTTGTTGGGAGGACTGGGTGGATCCTTGTCCTGGGGACAGGAAGCCCTTGAGGCTACATTGTGCCTGTGGGTCCCTGTGGGAAGGAGGGGCCCTGGTCCCCTGAGCGCCGGGCCCCATGGGGGTGGCCAAGGCACAGGCCATGTGCTTACTTGCTACCTCCCTGTGTCTCCCCAGGAATCATCCGACAGCACCCATACCACCATAGAGGATGAGGACACAAAAGGTATCGTGTGCTTGTGGCGGCAGCAGGCGGGCCAGCCATGGGCGGGGTCCCATGTTGGAGTCTGTGACGGACGTGTCCACTGGGGCCAACTGTGTTCAGAGCTGCAGCCCGCCGGTGCTGCGGCCTGACCTGCGAGAAAGCCTCGGCCCTGCGTCCTCCGCACCAGTGTCCAGTTCCCACAGGGGAATGAGTTCGCGTCTGAATTTGCCCAGTTTCTTCTCTTCAAGCTCCTTAAACTTGTGACTGCCGGGCTGGCAGTTGATGAAAGGACAGGCAGCAAGGGGGGCATTTCTGTGGCCTCACTGTGGGAGGGCAGGGTGCAGAGAGCCCTCTGAATCCCCACACTCGGGCTCCCACGCGGAGTTTGGCCAGACGGGCCCCAGGTGCCCTGCACACGGCCCCTCTTCTGCCCTCGGCTTTCTGGGCCTCCGGGGAGGGAACCTGGCACCCACTGTCCCAGCCCACATGGGCTGCCTGGTCCTCTGACCACACACAAGCGCCCTCAGGGCTGCCCAGGGCACCACAGTAAGCCCCCGCTACCAGTTTGGGGTGGGGGGGCGAAGGCCATGCCCACCCTGCCTGAGCGTCCCCACACCCAGAGCAGATGTGAGCACAGGGCTCTGGCCGCTGGACCCACATGGTCCCCCAAACATTGAAACAGGCCAGAGCCATCAGCACAGAGGCTCGCCCCCCTCGCCCCCCACCACCCTCACCCCCCGCCTGGCCCCCGTGTGGGGGCAGCAGAGGCCGGAGCCTGCAAGAGGATGGGGGAGAGGGCCAGCCTGGCCAGCATCTCCCCAAACCTGGCCCCGGCCTGTGTGGCTGGGAGCTGGTGGGAAGGCGCCTGGTGGCGCTGCAGAGCAGGACAGGCCTGGCCTCCCATGGCCCCGTTTGTACAGCCCTCCCACCGGTCTAGCCCTGCACGTGGTCCTGTCAGCGTCACGCACCTACTGTGATCGGACAGCCCCCCAGGAGCCCCAAGATCCCACCGTGTGATCTTGGGGCAGCCGTGAGCTGTCACTGGTCTGGGGTTCTCCAGCTTAACCTTCACCTCATCTTTCTCCTGCCCCCTTCTGCGCACCCCTCGTCTGTCTACCCAGCCCCCAAGGTCCCTGACATCCTGAGCTCTGTGCGGAGGGGCTCAGGAACCCCAGAAGCCAAGCCCCCCCCGCCCTGCCTGTCTCTGGCTCCCATTAGCCCCCTGCCTACCCGATGTAAGTAGCCGGGCCCTTTCTGCTGCGAGGGTCTCCTTCAGGGCCTGCAGCCTCATCTGAGGGTGCCCTTGAGAGCCAAGGGCTGGCTGGGCTGGAGCTGCTGCTGCCTCCCTGCAGCCCCTGCAGACCCCCCTCTGTGTGGCCATGTCCACTGGCTCCAGCCTCACTCCAGTCTCGGGGGGCCTCCTGCTACTGAGACATCCCCAGGGGCGGGAGACAGCAGCCTCCCCTGTCCCCTCTTCATGTGTCCCCTCCTGTGCCAGCCCCCAGGACCTCTGACGTCCTGAGCTCCGGGAGAAGGGGCTCAGGGACCCCGGAAGCTGAGGGCCCCCCACCTGCCCCGTGTAAGTAGTGTCCCAGGCCTGCAGCCTCTGCTGGGAAGCTGCTTGCTGTGCCCTGCCCTGCACGGCCTCTGCTGTCTCCAGGCCCACCAAGCCTGACCTCAGTGTCGGCAGCAGTGCGTGCTAACTGCAGCCCGGACCCCCACGCTCACCCCTCCTCCCATCTCCCACCCGCACTGCCGTCCAGCCCAGGCCTCTCTGGACCTGTCCTCCCTGCCTCCCTCAGGCCGTCTGCAGGCACACTGGCTTTACATGGACCCCACATCCTGAGCCTCCCACCAGGGCCCCAGAGAGCCTCGGATGAGCTGTGCTTGTCACAAATCCCTTCACGTCCTTGTTCCGATCCACTGCACGGGCACCCTCTCACAGCAGCTTTCCACCTCCACATCCCCTCTGCCCCCTCCATCTATCCCCCAACTCCCCCACGACACCCCTTCAGTCTCCCCACATCCACAGCATCCCCCCACGACCCCCATGACCCCCCGTCTCCCCACATTCCCCCAAAACCCCATGTCTCCCCATGAACCCCCATGTCTCCCACATTCCCCCAAACCCTCATGACCCCGTTTCCCCACATTCCCCCAAACCCCCATGGCCCCCATGACCCCCTCTGTCCCCCCACATTCCCCCAAACCCCCGTGGCCCCCCCATGAACCCCTATGTCTCCCACATTCCCCCAAACCCTCATGACCCCATCTCCCCACACTCCCCCAAACCCCTGTGGCCCCCATGACCCCTTGTGACCTCTGTGCACTCCCCTGCTTGGCTGCTCAGCCCATTGGTTTTGCTCTTGTGTGTCCCGCACCCTTGTGTTCATGCCTGTTCTGTTCCACCCCAGCCCCCAGGATCTCTGACATTCTGAACACGGTGAGGAAGGGCTTGGGGACCCCGGAATCCCAGGGCCCCCCACCCTGCGTGTCTCCGGTTCTCCCAGGGCCCCCACCTGCCCCGTGTAAGTAGCACCTTGAGTGGCCCTGGTGCTGCTCCTGGCCCACAGACCTGGTGGTATCTACCCCCCCAGCTGCAGTGCACTGCCCCTCCCTCTGGAAAGGGGAGGGGGGAGGACGCAGGAAGGAGTTTCACAGTTTGCCCTCGGAGAATGGAGTTGGTGGTTAAAGTCGTGGGTGTGGACGCCTGTATGCCAGAAAACAGCCAGGCCGTGGGTTCTCTGCCACGGGATGGGCTGCGAGTGGGAGCTAGTGGGACAGCAGGGCAGGGGCGGTGCTGGGGGCGGTGCTGGGCAGGGCGCTCCAGCCACTGCCCGCGAGCCGGTATGGTATGGTATCACTTACAGGGATGGATGACACCCCAGGGCCGCAGCCACCCCCACCTCCCGGGAGACGCCAGGGCTCTCAGAGGAGAGGCTGCGGGGCCGGGCATGGCAGGGGAGTGGCTGGGTGAGTGCCGACCCCCGCCCGCCCTGGTGCCAGGCCTGGGGGCCAGGGCAGGGGGAGGGGAGCCTGGAGGAGGGGGGTGTGCAGCTGGGAGGGAGGACGGGGTGGCCTCCTGGGGAGCAGGAACTCACCAAGAACGTGTCTTGCTCTGCTTAAGGGGCGAGGTCTAGCGTAAGGGCCGCTGGACCCCGACTTGGCTGAGGGGATTGAGTTGTGGCTGTGAGACCAGAGTGGTTGGTGATGGAAATGGGGGGCCACGCAGTGGTGGGAACCCCCATCTGTGCATTGTCTTACCCTAGTTTAGAGGTCTCCACGTCCTCATCCCTCAGACCCTCACGGCCTGGGGCTTGGAGACCTGGAGGGGCAGGGGTGTGCCCAGCAGCCTGGGTGGGGGCTCTGAAGCGAGGCCTTCCCTGGGGGGCCGCACGACAGGTCTGCCCTGAGCTAGACTGTGGGGGTGGGGGCCACAAGAACAGCTGGTGAGCAGGATGAAATGGAGGGGCCTGGGAATCTGGAACCAGCAGATGTGGGGAGGGCATTGGGGTGCAGACGGCAGGGGCAGCCCCCGCCAGGCTCCCTCAGGAGTGGGGTCCTTGCACCTGGACCCTGGCATCCCCGCTCCTTGAGTATTAAGGGGTACACAGGTGAAGGAAGGGGGAAGGGCTCAGCCTGGAGAAGGCACTTCTGAGGGGCTGTCTGGGGTTGAGAGCTGGCGCTCAATGGGTCTGAGCGGGGGAGTGCCAGAGCCAGGAAGTCGCCCTGTCCAACTTGGGGACCAGACCACAGGCGATCTTTCCTGGGGAGGCTGTGGGCCTCCTCCTTTCTCACGAGTGTGCCTGCCAGCTGTCTCAGTGTGTGCTCCATAATCGGGGATTACACGCGATCCAGCCTGATCCTGCTGTGCAGCTGCCAAGGAACAGGGCTTGGGGCCAGCAAAGGGTCACTGGGCACTGGGGTCCCCCAAGGCCCTTTGCCAATGGCTGGGCCTCGCGGCCTGTCAGCTTGGCCCAAGAAAGATGAGGGCAGTGGGGCTCTAATTCAGCTCTGGTGGGCGGGACTGCGTGCGGGTGAGGAGTGTCCTCGCCCACCCCCCCACCCCCTGGGACGTGGGACCCAGTGGGGCTACAGCTGTGTCGCAAACATGAGGCTTGAGACTTGTGCTGTGATCATGAATTGCCCTTGGGTTTACTTAACACTTTTTCTTTTTACTGACTGCCATTTTTAATTACAATTCATTTACAAAGACTCAGAGTTTCACCTGTAAGTGGAACACTGGGTTCCTTTACCACAGTCAGTCGAGAGTGACTGTACAGTCAGTGTACGCTGGAAACAACACAAAGGTGTCAGTCAGCCGGGCTGCAGGCTGTGGCTGAGGGCTCCCGGGAGGTGGGGGCAGCTCACAGCCTGAGAGGAAGGGGCATGGATGGATGGACGGATAGGAGGGGGGGGAGGGCCTTGCTTGCCCTGGGGGAGGCGTCTGGTGGGGAAGCTGAGCTGCAGCTGGAGGACAGGGAAGCTTGAAGCCACCTCCATGAAGGTGACAGGCGAACCGGGAGGGGCGGAATGAGGTACCAGAGAACAGAGGGGTGCTCAGAACTGGGAACCAGCAGGCAGCGCCGCGGTGGAGAGCTGGGCCAGCTCCTGGGCAGGGCACTGTGATGGTTGGTCTTGGTTGGTGTGGGACCTGAAGTGGCAGACGCCGCCCTGCTGGGGTCCAGAGGGTGGTCAGGACAGAGCTCTGCAGGTGAGCCTGGGCCTTGGGGAGTTGGAGCCCAGAGGCCACCCTCCTGGAGGCCCACATCCAGGGCGACCCAGACCCGGGGCCTTGGTTTGTGCAGAGACAGCCCCCAGCTGACACAGTGCGGGGTCCAGGCACCAAGCTCAGATGTAATGGGAGGACAGGGAGGGTCTTGTCAAGACAGGCCCCACGCGTGCTTACAGGTCGGCGCACACACACCGTGACACAGGCACTGCATGTGCCCATCCCCTCGGGTGCCGTGGAGCTCCTCTTGTGGGCACCATCCAGAGCCCCTGCAGCAGACACACAGGCACACCCTGGCTCACGCAGCCCTCCTCCCAGGGGGCACCTGGAGAGAGCGCGGCCGGACAGCTGGTGGGAGGTGCCGGGGGCCAGTGTGCCCCTTTAGAGAGGCTTGGGGGTGAGCCCACAGATCAGCAATCTGGGAGCCATTCCCAGCAGCGTGGCAGCTGCAGTGGGGACCTGTGGCCACCATCCCACGGAGCAGTTGGTGGCCCCGATGTGCTGCTGGGGGTGGGGGCACGTGTGCACAGACACACATAGCTGGTCTGGCCGTGACCTAGGGGGCAGGGGGAGCGGTCCTGAGATCCTGTTTTCAGGGCACTTCTCGGGGCCTACGTTTACCAGTGGTCCACTATTGCCTTAAGAAATCACCATGATGTGTGTGAGCCTGTGTGCACACGTGTGTGTGCCGGTATGTCTGTATCTGTACAGAAATGGTTAAGCACCTCAGCCAGGATGGTATTTCTCTAGAGGGGGAGAGTAAGTGACAAACAAGATGCTGGGGCTGGCGGTGGGGGGGGTGCAGGCATCAGCAGCGGCCTGCGTAACACCCAGGGCCAGATTATCTGCTCTGCTGCCTTCATGTTTCAGTTTTTGCATGAAAACAAATTGTAGTTACAGAGACGAAGGGGCCCCAGGGGGCCACCCTGTGTAGGGAGCAGAGGCCAGTGGGCAGGAGCCAGGGACGGGGTGCAGGGTTCAGGATGGGCAGTGGTGCGAGCAGTGGGCTCAAGGCTGCAAACAGGTGGTGACTGGAAGCAGGCTGCCAGCTTCCAGGGAGCGAGGGCTGAGGCACAGACTTCACTGTCCACTCTGCCTGGACCCTGCGGCCCTTAGGAGGTGCAGGCCCGGGAAGGCTGGTGTGGGGTCTGGGACCTCCAGATGGGTCATGACAGGTTCCGTTTCCCATTTCTGCGTTTTCCAGACGTTTTCTTGCGTGGATGGAATATTTCTCATTTAGAGACGTTTTACTGAAGATAGATTGGGCACAGGGACCCAGTCTGTCTTCAGTAAGGGGCTTCCTCCTCGGGCCCCTGGAGAGGAGAAGGTGGGGGCTGGGCCCTGGGTCACAGTGCGTCTCCCTGCAGCTCGGAAGCAGGACATCATCAAGATAACAGAGCAGCTCATCGAGGCGGTGAACAACGGCGACTTCGAGGCGTACGCGTGAGTCGGGCAGCCTGGGGGGCTGGGGCGCCCGCGTCCTCAGGGAGGGTTGGGCCGAGGCTGCAGCCGGGCCCTCGGGTTAGGGTTAGGGTTAGGGTTAGGGTTAGGGTTGGGGCGGGGCGGGTGCGGAGGGCCCTCCTCACGTGGGTCTGCCCCCAGGAAAATCTGCGACCCAGGCCTGACCTCCTTCGAGCCTGAAGCTTTGGGCAACCTAGTCGAAGGGATGGACTTCCACAGGTTCTACTTCGAGAACCGTGAGTGAGGGATCCCAGGCGGAGGGTGCGTGGAGGGTGCGGGGCCGGGGCCGGGGGGAGGGGCGTGGGGGCCGCTGCGATGGCCGCCGTCCCGCCGCCCGCAGTGCTCGCCAAAAACAGCAAGCCCATCCACACGACCATCCTGAACCCACACGTGCACGTCATCGGCGAGGACGCCGCCTGCATCGCCTACATCCGCCTCACGCAGTACATCGACGGGCAGGGCCGGCCCCGCACTAGCCAGTCAGAGGAGACCCGCGTGTGGCACCGCCGTGACGGCAAGTGGCAGAACGTGCACTTCCACTGCTCGGGAGCGCCCGTGGCCCCACTGCAGTGACGGTGAGCGCCAGGGTGCGGGGTGGGCCCACCTTGCACACCGCCTGGTGGTGGGGCCGGTGGGACCGCGGCTGCGGGGAACTGACCCTCCGCCCTCGCCCTTTTCAGAGCCGAGGGACTGGTGTTCGGAGCCCAGACGCCCCCGGGCGCGTGGCCTGCCTGTCGCATGTTTGTGTCCGCCTCGTCCTACCCCCGGTGACTGTGTCTGCAGAAAACCAAGACCAGATGTGATTTCTTTTTAAAAACAAGAATGACAATGACAACCACACAAAAAAATTGATGTCGGATGAAAGGGAAAAAAAAAAACTAAACCAAGGAAAAAGCTGTAAAGATGACTGGCATTTGTGGGGCTTTGAACCGACTGGCCACTCCCACCCCAGCTCCACGTGTCTGTCTGCTCCTGGCCTCAGGGACTGAGGGCCGTGTACCTTTGCACAGGCCTGTTGCCCCAAGGGGTTTGTTCAGTGGCACCCACCCTCAGGCGGCTGTCTAGGCCTGTGGCTGGTTGCCAGGAGTGTCAGGTGTCACCTGGGCAGGGAGCACAGCTGCTTCTTTCCCTTCCTCTTCTCCCCGCATGGATGGCAGTGCAGAGGCCCCTGCCTGCCCTGGGCTGGCTGAGCTGCGAGGGGCACACTGTACCCTGACTTGTGACCTGCAGAGAGGACATCCCAGGGCTGGCCTCCCTGCTGTTGGGGGGCCTCCCCCCGCCAAAAGGGCGTGGGTTTGAGGCCCCAGGGCTCTGTCCTGATGTCCTGATGCAGGAAGGAGTGGGGTCAGAAGGCGGGGTGGCTCCCTGGCCCCCACGCCACAGCAAGGCTCCAGGCCTGTGTCGGCTCGAGTGGCAGTGCTGCGCCTGGAGCACAAAGAAGGGGACAGAGCTGACCACCCGCCAGGCCGCAGTGTGTGACGGGGGACCCAGAGGTGGGGAGGAGGCGGACTGGGCTCACCTCCAGGTCCCCCTGCATGGTAGTGGGGCGCGGGTCGGACCAGGCCCGATCAGAGGTGTGGGACCCTCCAGCCCCAACACCTGCCCCCTTCAATTCACATTGTTTTCAACAAGGATTTTCTTTATCTTCTCTCACAAATCAAGCCGAGGGAGGGGCACAGAGGGGGAAGAGCACACGGGATGCTATCTGCAGGGACTGTCCATCAACAGACACTGGTGTGGACACGCCCCTGCCTGTCCACAGCTGTGCTCAGCACAGTTGTCCCCACCCAGGGACACGGGTGAACACCTGCCAGGCTCCCTGGGCCTTGGCGGCGAGCAGCAGGGCTGGCCGTGGACAGTGTGGCCTGGCCACCTCCCCTCCTGGGACCTCCTCCCTGCCTCCCCCTCTCCCGCCGTCTCCACAGAGCTGCCTGTCTGGGTTAATTTGGGGATTTTTTTCTGGGGGATAGTTCTTTTGCATGACCCCCCATGAGCAAGCCACACCGGCTCTTCTAGCTAAATGTCAGGTTGGGCCACCCTGCCAAGGGTCGCTGCCCGCGGTGCTGGCCGGCCTTTCCTTCCTCTCTTTTTGCTGAGTTTCATTGTCTTTTCTTTCTGAGCCTTGTAAGTGTACAAAAAATTATTTTGTTCTGTCTCGGGAAGCTGCAAATAAAACAGGACAAACTAGCTCAAGTGCAGCAGGCTGCTTTATGCCGGGACCTCCACCCACCCCACAGCCCAGGCACCTCTGCCACGTGGCCCCCAGCTGCCTGGCCAGCTGCCGCAGCCGAGTCCACATCTTCTGAGCAGCCTCAGGTCACACTCCGACAGCTGCCCCATGTGGCCCCACTGGTCCCTCCGCTGCGTTCAGGGGATATGGGAACCGAAACCAGCCCCCAACCCCAATGCCCCCAATCACACCAGTCACCACTGTGGCCTCTGAAGATGAAGCTGGGAGAAGGCCCAGGACCATGCTCCAACTGTCCTGCTGTCTGTTCCTCCACCCATCCGTTCCACCTGCCTGTTTTTGCACCTAGTGGCCACAGATGCCTGGGCCCTGTGCAGACAGCACACAGGCCAGCATGGATGCCAGACACCAACATCAGGGACAGCAGAGTGGTGACCGCTGGGATGCAATGATGGCAAGACAGGCAGTGACGGCCAGGGAGGCCAAATGACAGGAGCCTGGAGTGAAGATCTGGGGACAGGGACCGAGGGCGCCCCCGCCAGGCCCTCCCTCTGCAGCTGCCTGGCACAGCATTCCCGCGAGACACCCAGGCCTTTCCTGCCCTGGGGCTCTGCCCCTGGCCTGCCCCTCTGGGGGGATACATCACCCAGCTGCCCACTGTAGCCGCCAACATGGGGACACACAAACTGCCGGGAACACCTTCAGCCTGTGCCAGCTGTTAGCACTGACCACATGGCTACATGACCACGTAGCCACTTGATGGCATGGCTGTGTGACCTGTCTGACCACTTGGACACCCAGCCACCCGGCCCTAAGGCCATTTAATCTCCTGGCTGCACACACTCAGGCCCCACTGGGCGAGGGCAGTGCCCTGCTGGCCCTCTGCCCTCCCAGACGGACAGAGCAGCCCTGCTGATGCCCCAGACACACCGGCGCGTGGACACGGCGGCTTGCCGTCCCCAGCCCCAGGCCCTGCTGCCTGTGGAGCCTTACTCGCCTCGTGCTTTCCTGGGAGACATGCCCACCACAGGATGAGACACTGCTAAGGCAGGCCTCCTCCCCCGGCCTCGGCCCCTGGTGGCAGACACCTTCGCACGGACTGCACTTGGCAGGTGTTCTCAGGTGTGTGGGCAGGAGGGGGGGCTTCGCCAGGCAGCACCGAGAATCTAGGACAGACGCCTATCAGCTGTAATCAGAGGAGACTCCTGGCCAGGCCTCCCCCAGGCAGCCCCCCTGTCAAGCCTGAGCCAAAGTGGGACATCACTTACCCTGGCACATGGGGCAGGCCCCCCAGGTAGGGCCAGGAGCCATGGGCAGGTGGTCAGCGAGGGCCTTCGTTCCTTTTTTTCTCTTTTTTTAAACGTTTTATTGGGGAAGGGGAACAGGACTTTAGTGGGGAACAGTGTGTACTTCTGGGACTTTTCCAAGTTAAGTTGTCCTTTCAATTTCAGTTGTGGAGGGCACAGCTCAGCTCCAGGTCCAGTTGCCGTTACTAGCTGCAGGTGCCCACCATCCCTTGCGGGAGTCGAACCGGCAACCTTGTGGTTGAGAGCCCGTGTTCCAACCAACTGAGCCATCTGGCCACCGGAAGGTGAGCGGCAGCTCATTGACTTCATTCTAGTTGCGGAGAGTGCAGCTCGCTGGTCCATGTGGCAATCAAACTGGCAACCCCGTTGCCCAGAGTTCGCATTCTAACCAACTGAGCCACCCGTCCACCCCCCCACCCCACCCCATTGGTCAATTCTAAGTAGCACCTGCTTTGGGCAGCGCCAGCCGAAGTCCCAGAGCTGCTTCTGATTCCATGGTCACAGTGAGAGCATGTGATGAGCCAGAGACAAACAGGCTCTCTAGTGTTTGCAGCCCCTCTAATGGCCAGACTGAGCTCATTCCGTCAAGAGCCACTCCCCAGCCTGCGAGGCCACCCCCACACGCCCCAGCTCCCTCACCAGGCTCCTGCTTGAAGGTCAGAGGGACAGGAGGTAATAGGACCCCAGAGGAAAGGGCCCCTGGCATCCAACAAAGCGCAGGACCATTTTGGAATTTCAAAAGACAATTTTATCCAGATAGGAAGGAACCTCTCAAACAAAGTTAGGCAGCAATTAAAATACACTTTGCCCAGACTGAACATTAGAACGGGAAATGCCGCATGGGGCCTGAGCCAGCTCCACCCACCCTCACTCTGCTCCCCAAATGCACACCCCCACCTGCCCCCAGTGCCTCCCCATCACCCTGCAAAGCACCACAGTCAGCTGCGACCCAACCCTCCGTAAGCGGGTCAAGCCATCTCAGGTGCCAGTGAGCAGGCTGGGTCTGCACCTTGCGGGGGCCTGGAAGGCACCAGAATCACACGGGTAGGCCATCTGCCAGCTAGCCAGCAGTGCCCAGAGGAAAAGGGAGGCTGGCAGGTAAACTTGTGAGTGCCAGGGGCCTTGGAAGTCGTGCAGACTCCACCGCTGGCCCAAGAAAGAGGAATCAGGGCTGCTGACACTTCCAGTCGGGGCAGTGGGACCATCCTAGTGTGGCAAGAGCCCGCACGCTCAGCGACAGAGCCCCGAGGACGAGACCCCCGCAGGTGCCTCCCGGAGCCAGTCCGAAGGGCGCATCTTGAGCTCGTGTCCTCAGGCAGCACAGCTGGGCACAAGGAGGCAGCTTGGAATGCAGCAGCAGGCCCCAAAGGGCCTGGAACCTCCTAGACCACTTTCCAAGGCCGGGCCTCCTGCTGCGGAGTTGGGGGAGGGGACTCAGCAGCTCCAACTGGGGGTCGGGCGGGGGCGCTGACTCAGACCACAAGTGGGGCACTGCGAGTCCTCGGGTCGGCTGGCACCTGCTCTTGGTGCCCAGTAACGGTGGCCATGGGAAAGGCCACTGCTGACACACGGGCCCCAGGTGGTTACCGACCGTCTCAGTGCCAGAGGTACAGCTGTGAGCCAGATGTTCAAGGCCAACCTCCACGTCAGGGCATCTTGGTGGAACTTTGTGGAAGTCAATTTCAGTGGAAATGCAAACCACGTCTCAAAATTTGTGAAGCCCAGTGACTGTCACCGCAGCCCTGGCCCTGAAGCGCTGGCCGGTGACCTGCTTGTCTCATCCCCCACGGCAGCCCCGCGTGTGTGCTGTGGCCCTAGCCCCGTGGAGTGGTACCACCCCCTTACTGCAGTGCTAACACGGTTAATGTACGAGGAAACCCAAAGGCTGACGAGACCAGCAGAGCTGGTGCTGAGCGGCAGGGCCGCACCAGAGTGAGAAACGAGCCCATCACCATCTGCAGGACCCACGGCGAGTTTATGTGTCATCAGGCGCAAACACATCTCGGGGGGCCTCCAATGTTTTCAAAAATTACCAGACATGTGATACTGAACGTTCCCCACCCCCAGGTCCCTTCCATCAGCCAACATGAAGGATGAGTCTGGCCCCAGTGCAGGTCTCTATGTGGCGGGAGCTGTTGTTCTGGCAGGAATGGCGGCGACTCTGCAGTGCGGGGCCCGTGCTGGCAGCGGTCACATAACCGCACAGCACGAGTTTTGTTTCCGGGCCTTGAAAGAGAGAGGGAGGGGCTAAGGAGGGCGCCGTACAACCAGAGCACTGAGTGGGACGGGAACTGGAACCCAAGGGGACAGGACACCTGCCTGCCCACACCCATCAGTGTGGTCAGGAGGGAGCCTGGTACACAGACAGGCACCTACGTCGGGATGGCTGCCAGCCCTGGTGATGTTTCTTCTGAGAACAGAGCAGGTTCATGGGGCCGTTACCTGTGCTCTCGCTTTCTGTCCAGATGCTCCAACCCCACCGCTACCTCCCTCCAAGGCACACACGAAAGCAAAGGTGTGTGGACCGACCAAGTTCCCTCAGTCACCACTGTCTGAACAGGGACACACGCCAGGGTGTTCGAACCCTGAGAAAGGGCGAGGATCACTGGTGGGCAGACAGCAGGAACGAGGGTGAACCCCAGGAGCAGAACCTGAAGAAGCCTCTGCCCTCCCGTGGGGAGCCTGGAGGCAGTGGGGACAGGGCCTCTGCTTGCTTTTGCTCCAACAGCGCCTCTGCCCTCATCACACGATCCAGAAAGTTGCGAGGCAGATGCGGGCAGAGGGGCGGCGAGCTGGTACGCACCGTTTTGTAGAAGGCCTTGGAGTGGATGCCCAGCACCTCGGACTTGGACACTAGGTCATCGATCTTCTCGCCGCGCTCCAGCAGAGACTCCATGGTGCTGTGCTGTAGAAACACGATGCCCTGGCTTGAGCAACAGCGGCCCCTCCAGCCGCGTGGCCACCAGGAGCCCTGGGCCCTCCCCACACAGCATTGCACGTGCGGATGCAACGGGACCTAGTGACCTTCCTGGGGAACCTGGAAGGTTCTTACTGGGAGAGAGCGTTTCCCACCAACATCTGCACGGCACAGGCTGGGAGAACCGCACTCCAAGGGGAGCACTTTTGTGCCCCTGGACAGAGCACGTCCACATCCCTGAGAGCACCTATGTGGAAATCCCAGAGTACCGCGATCGCAGGGAGGGGGAAGGGACGGAGGCCCCGGCCAGGGGAGCAGCAGCTTGCTTACACACTTACACGCTCACACACACACACACTCATCGCAAGAGCCCCTGCAGAGTGAGTACGTGCACCCGAGCATGCACATGTGAGAAGGTGCAGAGGAGGGGCAGTCCCTGATGTCCACACGGCCGCGTCCCCCAATCAGCACTGGAGAAGTTAACTGGACGAGGGTACGGATGGGATGACAGGGAGTGTGACCAACCACCTGGGTCCCACTACAGCCGCCAGAATGGAGCAGGTGGCCAGGACCCCTCTCCCACCCCATGGAGAGCAGGGAAAGGAGGTGTCCCCGCTCCGTGTGGCCCACATGCTCAGAATCTGAAGCAGCAGTAGGAAGACAGGCTTGGGGACAAAGCACAGAGACACGCCTGACGACTTTCAGCCCCAACCACGTTATCTGTAGTGTGGACTTCGCATGGAGCCCCCGGAGGCTTTTCACAGAACACATGCTGCCCAGACCAGAGTCCAGCCCCAGGGACGCAGACGGACACGAAAGCCGAGCCAGTGTTGGAGGAGAGCTTCACATGGGGGGCGGGGTTTTTCCGGGCACATTTTCTGTGCTTTTCAGCAGTCACATAAGGGCCATTAATTGCCAGGCCCTGGTATTAGCGAGGCAGTCTGTAAAGATATGTTTGCCCACGAGGGAGTCAGGGAGACGCGGAAATGCGTAGTGACGAAGCAGTGACCCCTGAAAGGGCCTGGCGTAGCCTCCAAGCACTTGAGAGGTGTGAGCGTGCGACAGCTCCATGGAGTCAAGCAGCAGAGGGCACGTGCTTGCGAGGGGACAGGGTTGTGAGAGCATGCCAGAGCCCACACTTCCTCCTGCAGTTCACTCGAGCTGCTGCAGGGCTTTAAGCAGAATCGGGATAGCTCGATGACTACCGTCTGGTGGGCGCGAAGTGAGGGGACCAGTGAGAGGCAGAGGCCACAAGGACCAAACCTGAGGTGAACAAAAGCTGCTCGTGTGCCAAAGGTAGCTCAGAATGACAAAAAAAATTTTTTTTAAGTTGAAGCAGCAGTTACAAAGCAGGACATTTCTGATAAAAACGTGTGGTTCCTGACAACTCTGGGCCTGAATTTACGAAGTGGGGTGTGCATCAGCCTGCCTGCCACCCAGAGTCCACACAGAGCACCTCCCGGGTGAGACAACCTAAGATGGCACCAGGGGTCGGGGGCAGAACCCAAGAACTCAGACTGTCCCAACTGGAAGTGCCCAGGGAGCGAGAAGGGGGACAGGGCCAGGCTGGTTCCCAGCTCCATCCCTCGTCCCTAGCTGCTAGCTCTGAGGCCTCCGACGCACGGGGAGAGGGCCGCCCCACTTGCCGAAAAGCGCTGACTGCCATGAACACAGTGCCAACGGAGGACTTCCTCGGCAGCAAACCTTTCCGCCCCTCATTTCCGGGACTCGGGCTTACCAGGATGATCTTGGTCTCATCTAGTTCGGCCTGCACTTTACTCATGGGGTCGGCTTCTCGGGGATTCTAGGAAAAGAGCCAAAAATAAAAACGACGGCAGGACCTGAGCAGCCCCCTTGAAAACAAGCTGAGCACCGAGGGTGTTGGACGCACACATCGGAGCGGAGCCTGCCTCGGAAAGCAGGGCTGTCGGGAAGACACCCCGTGCCCGGCAGGCAGGGGAGCTTCTCTGTCTCACAGGGCTCGGGGCCACACAGCCCTCAAGGCTTCCTGACTCCCTACCTGGTAGGTGCTAAGGTAACCATCCAGGGCTGTGTAGTGGATGGACGCAGGGCAGCCACTGGGCCACTCACTCCTGTCGACCTGCTTGGAGAATTCGTCCAGCACCTGCAGGACAAAGGAGCTTGACAAGAGCCAGCCAAGGCCCAGGGCGGAGGCAGACATGCTAATAGCAAAAGGGGCATCTGGGCTCAAGTGGCCCAGTTTCCGGGAATTAGAAACAAAGTGTGCCCAGCAGAGAACCTCAGCTGGCGAATGAGGAAAGTACTAGAATTTTAAACTAGAGTCCACTTTATCAGGTTACAAACTTCCACAAGAAAGGGGACTCGCCCTCTCACTTTTCCAAAGGAAAGTGAGACCCTTGGATTTCAGCAGCCACCAGACTCCATGTGCTCGTAAGTGTATCAGGCCGTCGGGACAAGGCACAGCCAGCGCCTTCAGGAGGTGGCAGTGATACCACGTGCAGAGACGGAGGTACCACGCCTGTGGTGGCACCGACCCACACCAGGAGGGCCCCGGGACGGCAAGATGTGTCCAGAGGGGGCTCCTTGAGCAGAAGCAGAGCAAGGAGGACCCGGTGTGTAGGGCATGGTTTGTCGGAGGGGAAGCAGGTCACCAGGGCAGAGCTGGTCTGTGTGGCTCAGAAGGAAACGCACGTCACACGACTAAGATGGAAGCAGGAAGAGAGCAGCTGGAGGAGTGACCAGGGGCAAGGGCACAGCCTCAACCGACCAAGACCCCATCCCAGAGGACAGATGCATTGACTGGGGCAGACGGGGTGAGTCACGGTGGCACCAGGGGCATCAGCCTGGACACCGGTGGGATGAGGGGCATCAGTCAGTGCCACGGAGGGAGCCTGGGCAGGCTGCCAGACTGTCTCAGTTTAGGGCGAGGAGAAAGCTGGAAACGGGCTGATTTGGGACACACTGCTTCCCGCCTTCTGCCTCGGGCACTGCCATCACCCCAGCCCCAGTTCACTCGTCCACCCAAGTCCAATCCAGCCAAACTGCAGACTCACCTTCTCCAGCAAGGTGAAAGCTACCCGGGACGGGTACTCACTGTCAGCAATGACCACTCCTGAAAGACTGTCATTTCGCACGTAGACATGGCACAGATATTCTAAGGGACACACAGAGAGGCACATGAGGGCATTAGGCTTTCTAGCCCCCAAAGCAGTCAGAGCATCACCACGCCGGCCGCCTGCCGTGTGGGTCAATGAAGCCCCTGTGAGGAGGCCCAAGGAGCGGCTGTGCCCAGCGGAGCACACGCAGGACGCCAGCATGGCCCGACAGCAAAGCCAGGCTCTGGAGACGCCAGCTGCCCCCGCCAGCGGGCCCAGGCGCCTTCCCGCGTGCGGCGCTGAGTGCCAGGTCAGGCTCGACAGCCTCCCAGGGACAGCAACCTACCAGTACTCTGCTCCCAAACTGAAGGGACCCTGGGCAAGCCGAGCAGCCCCCGCTTTCTACAGCCCTGTGAGAGTAGCCCCAAGTCAGGAAGTCACCTCCCTGGGCCTCAGGTTTCCTTGTTACAGCAACCCTGCCTGGACCACTCCATTTTGGGGAGGGGTAGAGGCACAGGGGACAGACTTGTCGAAGCAAACACTAGCAACTGCCGGCTGGGCTCTGTGGTACTACTGTAAGGCATCCCGTTATCAGAATGTACAGTTAGACAAGGGCTTCTGCCAAATATTCCCAATCAGCGGGATTAGTTTTTGTCACTTGGCAAGGATTCAGAGATGACACAGCTAACCTCACTCCCGGTAAAATGAACATAAGGATCAGCACTGATGAGTAAGAACCTTCCCATAAGACTCTCACCTAGAAGATTCAGATGCTAAAGAAGGAAAACAGATAAAGGAGGAGAGGGAGACGTGACCCCGAGACAGAAAAGGGCAGATACGAGTGGGGCTGAGGGTGGCCTCAAGGGCTCCTCAGCGACACTCTCCACGCCGTCCTCAACGAGACGGCAGGATGAGGTCAAAGTACGCACAGCACAGAAGCCGAGGAGCTGAGAGCATCTGTGAGAGAGGCCACTGGGCGGCAACGGCACACATGGCCTGAGGACAACAGAGATCGAAACATCCACGGACCAACTGCAGTGTGGGCTGCGAACAGCACAGGCCCTCACGCAGAACACACATTCCAAACAGACGTTGGTGTCATCGCACAACCCCTTCAAGCCGCGTGACCCCAGGTCAGTGCAAGCTGCAACGGGCGGGGTTTCTGCCTGATAAAGTCGGCACACACCTTTCCCGACCTGTCTATAATATATGCGCCTCTAAAATGATTGCCTGAAAACCCATACAGGAAACCTAAATAATGAAGAAGAAAAACTAATGTGTTTTCAGGTTCCTGGTCCAAATCTAACAATATTACCTCAACAGGGCCAGCTGGAAATCCTTTTCTGAGATGTCTACAGCTCTGGGGGGCGGGTCGCTATTGCTCCAAGACCCAAATCGTAAGTGAACCCAAGCTTTGAACAAGGCAGCTTAGGGCACCACGGGAAAAGTGGGGGGAGAGAACAAGCCAGCAGAGCAGTGAGGTCCTGGTAGCCCTCCCTCCCCATCCCATGGCGACAGCTCGTGCTGCGCCGGGCAGCCTGAGGCGTGGTGGCTGGCCCCGCACTCACAGACTGGCAGGTCCTCTTACCTTGTTCTTTGACAGAAGCTCTGCTGCCTTTAGCTGAGCGCTCCACAATCAGTTGACTTGTGAAGGTCATGAATTCCTGAACACTAAGAAAAACAACACAGATTACCTACTCACGTCACCTAGTCCCCGACATGGAAAGTGACCTCTGAGCTTAGGCACTAAAGAGACATTGCTCCTTGGTTTCTACCTTGTCCCTCCCAACCTTAGTAACAAATAATAACGTTCTGTCAATGAACACAGATACAGATCATTACAAATCATTGCAGCCACTCAAACCACATTTGTATGCTACCCACTTCCAGACTTCTGGGCGCTTTCCACAGGCTAGAGTCAACGTAATGTTTTGGTCAGAGTATGATGTGGGACATAGTGGCAAAGCAGAGGCCAGCTCTTGGCTCTCCCGGCCCCACCAGCTTCCAAGAAGCAGGACAAATAAAAACTGCACTGGAAAAACACAAGTGGCAAAACTGTTTGGCAGATGCACAGCCAGTTATGGCTGCAGCTACACACCAAACACTGCAATGCGACAGCCGCAATGAAGGCTGGGTCATCCATGGCTCAAGCCCTGGGCACTCTGGACGGAATGGAGCAACAGGTCAGCCGAGACAAAGAAGTGGGCAACGGCTGGTGCGAAGGTCTAGGGGGAGGGCGAGATTTGTCGTGGGCCACATCACGCCACTTCGGCCAACGCCAGACCACACAGACAGCAGTGGTCCCATAAGAACCCCAAGAGAATTCACAGTGAAGGGTTTAGCAGAAACTTCTGCAGGTCTCAGTAAGCTCCTCAAAAAGTTTGAAACCATGGACCCAGCATTGTAAGGGTTTCGTGATGCTTTATCTGCTTATAAGCAAATCTATGAAGAAAGAAAGGGAGACGGAGAAAGAGAGGGGGAAACTGAGCAAAGCACCACAGACACATTTGTGGAAAGACTGACACCCCTTCAAGGAGAGCCTCAGGCAGGCCGTTCCAGAAGGCAGTGCGGTCACGGAGGGAAATGGCAGCTCCATGCATGTCACTGCCCTGAGGCCTTCCAGCAGGAGAAGTGGAGGCAGAGACAGCAATACTGACGACCATGACTCAGTGCTGACCGAGACTAATGTGTGTGTTTGTCTTAGTTTTTAACAAAGAAGTTAAAAAGTAAAAAAACAATTGTTACAGAAAAAACCTTATTGAATAAAGATATAAAGAAAATACTTTTTAGAGCTGTACAGTGTGTGTTTAAGGTAAGTGTTCTGAGAAGGATGGGCGGCTCAGTTGGTTAGAGCGCAAGCTCTGGGCAACGGGGCTGCGGGTTCGATTACCACCAGGGCCAGTGAGCTGCGCGTCCGCAACTAGAATGAAGTCAATGAGCTGCCGCTCACCTTCCGGTGGCCAGATGGCTCAGTTGGTTGGAGCGCGGGCTCTCAACCACAAGGTTGCCAGTTCCACTCCTCGACTCCCGCAAGGGATGGTGGGCTGTGCCCCCTGCAACTAACAATGGCAACTGGACCTGGAGCTGAGCTGCACCCTCCACAACTAAGACTGAAAGGACAACTTAACTTGGTAAAAGTCCTGAAAGTACACACTGTTCCCCAATAAAATCCTGTTCCCCTTCCCCAATAAAATCTTTCAAAAAAAAAGGGTAAGTGTTCTTACAAGAGTCAAAAAGTTTAAAAAAGTTATGTTTATAAAATAAAAAAGTTAGAATAAGCTAACGTTAATTTATTAAAAAAAGAAAACATTTAAAAAATAAATGCAGTGTAGCGTACGTGTCCACTGTGATAAAGTCTCCAGTCATGCAAAGAATGTCCCAGGCCATCATACCCAGTCCCCAACCCCCCCCCCGACTCACCCAGAGCAATGTCCAGTCCTGCAGGCTCCATTCCTCGTAAGCACCCTGTCCAGGTGTGCCGTTTTTTATCTGTTGTACTACATTTGTATGGCACCTCGTCTGTGAGTAGATGTGTTCAGACGCACACTTACCAACTGTGCGCCACTTGCCTACAGTAACATGGTTCATAGGCTTGTATCCTAGGAACAATGGGCTGCACCATCCAGGTGTGTGTCATTTCCTGTGATGTTTGCACCACAACAAAATCACCTAACGACACATTTCTCAGATCGTATCCCCATCGTTAAGCGACACATGACTGTAATCCCTTAGAGAAATCCTTGCAGTAAAACTAAAAGAGACAGAGCTGAGAACAGGACTGGAATTAGGCAAAGGAAGAACTGCATTCACTGCGGGAGGCTGCAGACAGGCCCCGAAAAGCTGGGGGACCATGTGAATGTTTTAAGCTTGGGGTTTGGTCATCCTGAGGCAGGAAGCATGGACGTGAGGGGACCTTATGAGAAAAACAATGAGCTCAGCAGCAGGACGTGTTGTTTCCAGACACCAGTGGAAACATCCCTATAGTACAGCAGTGGTGTCATTTAGAACTGGCATGGGGGTCACAAATAGTAAGGCTCAAGTCCCCCAGTAGAACCTGAGGATCCTCCGCAAACACAGGAAGGGAAAACAAAGAATCGGAGTGAGCCGAGCTGGCACCGACACAGAAAAGCAGCAACGCAGAGCAGAGAATGGAGCCGTGGTACAGAAACAAAGCTGAGTGTCAAGAAGACACTTCAAGACTGACCCAAAAGCAACACAAACTTTCAACAAAATAACAGAAATTGTGGGTCTGCCAGCAAGCCACTGCCATGACTAACGAATCAGCTCTACTGACGCAGTGCACACAGAACCCAGACTCTGCAAACAGACGGCAGATTGCGCGAGACCTGGAGACCGGGGACCCCAGAACTGACTCTGTGGGCTCCTTGGCCTTCTGTGCCTGAGCCACGAGTGGGCTGCAAGTGTCTGTGATGAATCTAATACCCTCTTCTCGCAAGTAAGTGCCCAGAAACGCTTCAAAGCTCGAAGCCCTACAAACCCCACGCTTCCTTCCAAATCTTCGGAGCAGAACGCGTCCGTACCACTGGACCCCAGCCATGAAACGTGTACAACGTGGGTCTGAGTCCTGGCTGGTTGCCGTGGAGCCTGCAAGCCCCACCAGGTCCCACGACCGCGGCTCTCCAGGGGTGGCCCCCAGGCTGCTCGCTCAGGCCCACGGCCCGAGGTCCTGCTTCAGAACACGCACTGCTGGGCACCGACCTACCGGCGCAGGAGCCCGGGGAGTCTGCAGTCTCAGAGGCCCCTGGTCGTCGCTTGACGACAGAACTGCGAAAACCGCTGAGTTCAGGGCTGTCCTCTGAACGGTACCAGCGTGTCTGCGAGCGCCAGGATGACGCCTCGGAGGGACGCTCCGCGGACCCGGGCCTGCCCGCCGTCGCGCTCACCTGGACCTCTGGAAGAAGCTGAAGGACGACACGTCGTAGGCGGCTTTGAGCAGCACCGCCTTCTGCTCGGCTTTGTAGAGGACGCTGAGGCTGTACAGCTTCATGGCTCCGCGCCCCCGGCACGCCCGCCCGGCCGCTCGCTCGGCCGCCGACCGGCGAGCAGCGAGCAGCGCGGCCGCCGCCCCTCGAGACCGCCGGCTGCTGACGGGTCCGACGCCTGCTTCCTCCTCCGGGCTTGGGGCCCACTTCCGGTTCCGGCCAGGGACGCTGCGCGCGCCTTACAGAGGCTTTTCTTGCCCGGGAGGCGGAAAGGAGCGACCGGAAATACGCGGCGAGGGGCGGGGCGACGCGCGTGCGCGTAAGCCCGGCCCCGCCCCGCTGGGCTGCGCTGGGCTGCGCTGGGCTGCGCTGGGCTGCGCTGGGCTGCGCTGGGCTGCGCTGGGCTGCGCTGGGCTGCGCTGGGCTGCGCTGGGCTGCGCTGGGCTGCGCTGGGCTGCGCTGGGCTGCGCTGGGCTGCGCTGGGCTGCGCTGGGCCGTGCCGCTCCCTCCCGGCCCTCCGGGGTCCCCCGGGCTTTCCTGAGTTCCAGGGCTGCCCCGCTCTCTTGCTTGAGTTGTTGAAATCATGTTTTGTCAATGGCAGGGAATGAATGAGGCAGTTCCCTGAGGGCACCGCATCCTGCCCGTTTCTTGTGTGGTCAGAAATCACGCGCGCGCGCTCGAAGGACAAAGCAGCTGCAGTACATTTAAGGAGTCAGGGTGAAGGGTACCCAGGAATTCTTCGTACAGTCTTTGCAACTGTTCTGTGAGCCCCAGGTTACGGCTTAGGGAAGACTTCAGGGAAGGGGCAAGAACGTTATTCGTGCAGCACCCGCAGGAGAGCGGCAGCTCTCCGGAGTCCAGGCCCCACTCCTGCGCTGAGCCCTGGAAACACTCGTCTGTAACCAGAGCAGCTCTACCCGTGACAAATGGCCTGGGCCCTCTAAGTTCACCCTTGCTGGGCAGCATAGGGACCACCCACCTTCCAGGCTTGGCTCAGCTCACGTAAGGCCTACTTTGGTTGCACAGTGCGACTCCCCAGGGAGCTGGACAAAAGCCGGCGGAGGGGCATACCCCAGGAGGCCCCACCTAGGGGCGAGCCACACAGTGGCCATGGTCCCCACACCCCCTT
Organism: Rhinolophus sinicus; assembly: GCF_036562045.2. Lineage (NCBI taxonomy): Eukaryota > Metazoa > Chordata > Mammalia > Chiroptera > Rhinolophidae > Rhinolophus > Rhinolophus sinicus. Next base: position 117,013,300 of record NC_133758.1, read on the forward strand.
GTCTGGTCAGCCAAGGCCAGGGCAGTAGGGCTGTTGTCACTGTAAACCTGACATGAGCCTCCATGGTCAGCACAGACACTGACGTGGTCAGGCCTCCAAGAGTTCAGAGCACAGCAGCCCTAAACTACCTGCTTTGAGTATTGATTGTTTTGAGATAAAGACATATGAGACACAGCAGGTGGAAGAGGGCACCCTGACCCTCCTTTTTGTTCCTGAGAGCAGGGTTAACCTCCGTGGAAAGGTGCCTTTTGTACCATGACGAAGGAAGACATCCCCACCACCAGATGATGGATGGCTGTCGTGCGGGAGACCGTGCTCGCTGCGCCATTTGTCATGCGCGGAGGCCTTCTCACCGCGCCATCTTTCAGGCGGGACGGCCTGCGGGGTCTCTGCTCCCGCTCCCCACACAAGAACGCTCCCCACACAAGAACGCAGGATACGGTGAGGCCGAAAAGGAACACCCACTGAGCCATAGGTAGGGGAGTCATACCACTATGGTCTCACTGGAGGCTGGACCACCGGACGCCAACCTGCCGTCCGCTTTTCCGCCAACCGACCGACCAACGACTCTTCTCCACTCTCTCGACTCTGTTCCTCTCTCTCGGTTCTCCTCTTCCGCTCTCTTCGGCTCTGCTCGGCTCTGCTCGGCTCCTCGGCAATCCTCAGCAATCCTTCGTAGCCGCAGCAGTTATACCAGCAGCCAATCGGCTAACCAGCCACAGCCGATGGCCAATCAGCCACAGCCGACGGCCATTCACCACCAGAGCCAGCACCCCTCCACGTGAGGCCGAGAGCCTGTAAACTACTTTCTGGGGCTCTGTCCCCACAATGGCCCAGCGAAATCTGTACAAACCTTGTTCAGCTCACCGTTATCTTCCTTCACAATTTACCCTTCTCCACAATTGACTGTCCCTAACCCTAATCGCCTTTGTCCTGTAAATTCTTCACAAATTTATTGTTTCTTCGTCTAAAAGGTATAAAAGCAAAAAATGATAACTTTTTTGCATCTTCATTCTCTTGTGAAGGCTTCTATGTACATGTAAAAATTTTAGTAAAACATGTAGGCTTTTCTCCTGTTAATGAAAGTTTAATTCTTAGGCCCAGCTGGAGACCCAAAGAGGGCAGAGGAGAGTTTTTCCTTCCTTACACCTCCTTAACAGTTCAGCAAGCATAAGGGGCACTCACATGCCATTGTCAACAGGCGTCCATCAGCAGACCCAGTCCCCAGGAACCCTGCTCACCACCACAACCCCTCACCGAGGTCTCCCAGACTCCCACTGGGTTCTGCAGGCCACAGGGAAGACAGATCCAGACGTGACTCTGCCACCAGCCATGATGGAACAGGAGATGTCAGAGCAGGAGAAGACAGGTTCACCTGGACACCGTGGGCAGGAAAGGACCACAGCCAAGGGAGACAGGAGGCAGTGAGCCAGCTGGGAGCTTTTGGAAATAATGAGAAGGGTGCCCCCAGAACTGCCTGCCCTGCAGGGTTTCCCAAGAGCTATGTTTGTTGCACTAGATATCCCTCCTCAGCTCAGAGGCTAGCGATGGGTATGTAGCCCACTCCCCACACATGGGCACTTAAGCTGGTGGCTTAATCTGAGGATTGCATCCTGGCCACTATGGGGCCAGCCTGCATAGAAGTGGGATAAAGTCTGCAGAGCATGAAGGAGGCAAAGCAGGCCCTATGAGGAGGGCAGGGCTGGTCGCCATCAAAGAGGAGTCTAGGAGTCTAGGGTCCACAACAGCCAGATCTCCAGGAACCCCACCCCCCACCCCCCATCAGGAAGCAGGGTGGGAGTCACCACAAAGGAAAAGTCATCACAAAAAATCTGAAAGCTTCTGTGTGGTGGAGAGGGTGCTGCCCCCACCCTGGGTACGCCCAGGCCCCCTGAGTACCCCCACCCATGTCCCCTCCAACCCCCACCCCCACTCAACTCCCCACCTGGCTTTTCAGTGAGTGATCAGAGGTCTGAGCCGATCAACACAAGCCCATCCCTATTGCCACAATGATTGGTTTGCAGATGGGCACCTGACCGGGGACTCAGCCAATCAATACAGCCCAACCCTTCCACCTCCCTGGCCTAAATGACATAATTTGAACACGGTGATAATACCACCCCTGCCATCACCACCCCTGCCCGCTGCCCCAAGACTGTCTGAGCAAATCACGGAATGAATGCAAACGTGCTTTGTGCGTTATAAATGTTTTAATCAACGTTAGACATAATGGCAATTTCTCGTTCTTCTAATAAATATGTTACCTTTCTTTAGGAATAAGTCTAACAAGAGATGTGTGAGATCTATATGAGAAAAACAATAAAACTCACCAAAGAGACATAAAACAAGACTAAACAAATGGCACAGCATGACAGCTTTCTGAATGAGAAGACTCTACACTATAAAGATGTCAGTTCTCTAACATGAACCCCCAAATCCCCAAATTCAATGCATCTCCAATGAAATCATCAACAGCCTTATTTTGTGAAATGGGGTGAGTAGACTCTAAGATTTATAGGAAAGATAAAAAGCTCACGGTAAAGAAAATTTTGTAGAGAAAAAGGAAGGGATGCTTGCCCCACCAGATAGACACAAACTGGAAAGTTATGCCAACCGAAAGAGTGTGGTGTGGGCAGAGGGTGCACGGGAGGCATCCAGCACACAGCAGAGCAGTGGCCACAGCAGGCAGACCAGCAAAGGCCACTTTTACCTTCAGACCGTTTGTCACTGACACAGACAGCAGAAGAAAAAGGCCACTCCCCAGGTTCCTGCACTCCAAGTCACCCTGAGTGTGCCCTGGCTAGGAGGTACCCACTGAGGGCCTGGGCAGAAAGCCTGCATCTCAGACCCAGGACACAGTGGGAAACTTCCCAACAGCCTCCCCAGCAGAGGGGGAAGGAGCTCCCAGCAGCCCCTGTCAGTCTTCCATCCCAGGGAACACAGCGTGTTCGTTCTGATAGGCTCAGGTTAGCTGTGGTTCCAGCGCTGGCCCCGTGGCCCATGGGCACCCCTGCAAGGTGACCAGAGCCAAGCCGTTCCCTTACAATAGAGAATAAAGCCATGGAGTACAAGCTGTGATGCAGTCAACATCGCAAGTCTTCGTGGCGAGTGCCTACAAATATTAGACACCGGTGAGATCGTCTTGGGCTCTGCATGGTTAAGTGGACCCTGAGCCAGCAGCAGAGTCAGCTCCGTTCCCAGGGTCTTCCCACACTGGGTGTGAGCAGGTGTGAATGCACAAGTCCCGAGCCCAGGCCCCTGGGTCTGTGGGCCTCCGTTCCGGCTGGGCCCACCAGTACAGCTTAGGCTTCAGAAACAGAGCTTGTGGGTGCTCTGGTCATGTGTGGTAATGCCGGTGGCTAAGATGCCCACTCCCTCTCCTCTTGTTCCCAGACTCACAGGGCCTCTGTTCCTTAGGACGTGACTTTGGAAGCCCCTGTGACACTGCCCTGGGAACTGGACAGGTGGTGAAGTCTGCAGTGACAAGGAGAGTGGGCTGTTGCTATGGTGATGGGAATGGAGGCCTTTTGCCATCAGCCAGTTTTCTGCATGGCAGCTCTAATGACAGGCCCGCCAGCCCTGCTGAGGCCGGAGGGCGTGAGCACAGAGACCTGGCTCCTGGTTGTCATGGCAGCACAGGCCTTCTCAGGAGCCCAGAGGCCCCGAGAGTTCCCCTCCGCACACCTGGACCTGGTCAGAGCAGGAAGTGCTGGGTGGTGACTGAGCCAAGGGAAGCAGGTTGGGGTGTGAGAGAAACACAGTCACCTGCGGCCTAATTACCCAAACGCTGTCCCCAGCCACAGGAGGGAGAGGAGCTTTTCTGCTGAGTCTGTCTAGAGGCCGTCACGCCAGCACAGCTCAGCACAGCCTGGACAGAAAGCTGACCAGCTGAGCAGCCCTGGAGCCCAGTGATGTCGCTGCCCCGACTACACCCAGCCTGATGGTGAGAAAGGGTCCCAGCTGTGGCCCAGAAGATAAGGCTCGCCCCCGGCTTGGTGGGAACGATGAAAAGGAGGAAACTCTGTGATTGAACCTCCAGCCAGGGACCAGCTGAGGTGGACCATACTCTCCCAGACACCCGTGCCCTGACCCCTGGTTGGGAGAAGCCTTGGGACATTTCTGCTTCGGAAACCTGTGGGGAAACGCAGAGGGGCCCCAGCTCACGCGAGCTGGCTACTGAGCCCATGCCGGATGACAGAGCCAGGATGGAGAACGCCAAGAAGGAAAAGGTAGCTCGCTGCCTCATTTGGCTCCAGAAGCCTTTGTCACATGTCCCCACCTTCAGTGGTTTGCTTAGCAAGCGATCACTCCTCGGAGCCTGGTGTCCTGCACAGGCCCTTTGGGGACGATCTGCTGAGGGCACTGCCTTTGTTGGGTAGGGAGGTCCTTCTTCCCAGCAGACCAGGTCCCCTGCCACCTCTGCAGACACCTGACCTGTGACCCGTAGGTTAGGCAGCCAGGAGGTCCGGGAAGCAACTTCTGTGGGATGGAGGGTCTGGGGAGTTTAAAGCCCCAGCTGAGGGAGGCTTGGAGCCTCGTGTCTCAGAGGCAGAACCAACTGCCCAGACACAAGACGATGCTCATCAGACATGGTGACAGGTCCCAGGTGCTGCACTTCCTCCAGGGACTGTCTTCATGAGCAGAGAGCAGTCGCTTTGTCCAAAACAAAGAAAAACGTAGACATCCTCTGAGCCAGGCCTGTGCCCACGCAGTGAGCAAGGAGGGCGCGCAGACGACAGGCAGAGGGAGAGCAGGCTGCGCCTAGGCCGGCCGCACCCACACCACGCAGTGGGGACACAGGCAGAGGGCCAGGGTCAGTGCCCTGGGCATAATTTCCTCCTCACCCGTCTTCTCCTTTCCAGTGAAACAGTGAGGTCAGCATAAACCCCGGTTGGTTCTGCTTCTGGCAGAGCTTATGATGTCAGGAGAAAACCAGCCTGGTCAGGGCACCTACAGCCACAGGCAGCAAGACAGGCCAAAACTGCGGCCGAGGCCCGCACCTGCCGGTCACTGGTACGATGGCAGGAAAGGGGCCAGGGGAGGCTGCCTGGGGACAAGTGAAGTGGTATCTTTGGCACAAGCACAGACATGACTTGACGACAGTGGGAGGTGGCCTGTGGCCTGCTGTGAGCATCCGTTCCCAGACTTTGGGGCTGGCCCTCATCCCTTCCCGTTTATCCCAGCAGACACAGTGCTCCAAGAGGTAAGGGGCTCTGTTCCACATGCAGGGGCAGGGCTGGGCCCAGTTCAGGAGCCAGGTTGGCTCCAGAGGTCTGGGTCATTGACACCCTGGTCAGGGCCGAGAGTAGGGCAAGGCACGGCTTGTAGCACATGCTTTGGGGGACTGGGGGGCACAAAAAACATCAGACATCAAGATAAATAGCATTTTAATGCACATTCTAAAGAATCAAAATTAATTCCAAAAAATACGATGAACAAAATACTAACATTCTAAAGGAAGATGGGACGAGGATGACTGGTTTTTTTTCACTTAGCTCAGCCCTGAGCTGGCTGCTTTTGCAAGGAAGATAAGGGGCTGCAATGCCCACATCCACACCCCTCCCACCTGTCATGGCCGGCACAGGGCCCACCTCTTGTCTGGGGGGCCAGCTTTGTTGCAGGTGCAGACTAGGGATGTGAGGTCCTGTCCTGCGCCCCCTAGGAAGTGCCACCCCCACTCCAGCCAGCATATGGCCTGGAGCAGTGACAGGGCCCAGCAGGACAGCTGTGGCTCTGTCTGCCACAGGCTCCAGAGAGGAGAGCGTTGGGGTTGGTTTGGAGGGAACTTGCTCTTTCTGTCTCTGGTGCCTCTCATTTGTGCTGATCTTTTGGGTCTCAGCTGTGGTCATCCCTCTGTGACCTGCAGGAGTGTGTGGCCTCAGCACCATTTTCAGTGGCTTTCCCACATAGATGTCAGCTCCATACCATCTCTAGGGCTTCTTGGGGGCACGTTGGCTCTTACTGGCACTGCCCCACCCTCTAGCCTGGAGCCCACTGGGGAGGATTCATTCCCCTGCCATGAGTGCCATCTCTCCAAGGCCACCACTTCTGGGTGGCCTGCACTTGGGCCCTAGGAACCCCTTGGAAGTTCCTGGTCTGTTCTCCCCCCTCTGTTATCTGGGCCTTGCTCCTGGGCCCTCCCGCACGAGGATTCTGGGGCGTGTACAGGCAGCTTTTTGTGATGCGTTTGGGACACTTTGAAGGAAGAAAGGTGGAAGGATGACATCCCAGGTGTGTTAGTCACAAAACACCATGGATGGGTAGTAATTCCACACAGCTCTGGGCACTGGAGGTTGGAGAGCAGGGTGCCCGCGTGGCCAGTCATTAAGCCGGGCCCCAGGGCTGGCTCAGCGCCTCAGTGATGTCATCAGGTTGGGTCCCCGGGCTGGCTCAGTGCCTCAGTGATGTCATCAGGCTGGGCCCCAGGGCTGGCTCAAATATGTCTTCATGGCCGGACTCCTCCGTCTCTCTTCTCCGCCTTCTATAGTTTGCTGACAGAGTTTCCCTTCAGCCTTGACTCCTCATGCTTTCAGGACAGCTGCTGCAGTGCCGGCCCACACACAGCTGTGAACAAACTTAGACAGGCACTGACCTTCCCAGAAGGCCCTCTCCTGCTAAAAGATGGCTTCCCTTCACCTGTCATTGGCCAGAACTGGGCCCCATTTCCAACTCTAAACCAAATCACCTATGAAAGACGAGAGGACAGCTGTGCCTGGCTTAGCCCAGTCATTGATGCTCCTTGGGCCTGGAGAGGGGCTGCCTTCCTTTAATCTGCTAAGCCCTCCCCAACAAAATGGCCATGTTCCCCCTGGCTGGATTCAGAGGTGTCCACCCTGAGTCCACATGGAAGACTGCAGCCAGAGTGTAGTTTTTGTGACAAGTCGACCCACCACTTTTATCAGAGTAACTTTCCTTTTCCTTTTTGGTCCAAATATTCAGTGACTCAAAGTGGCCTTCTCTGCAGGAATTTGCACTACTGTGCAAGTGGGATGGTAGCCACACCACCACCCACATGCAGAGTCAGAGCAAGGTCCCGCTCACTGGCGACACTCTGGAATAGGCAGCTGCGTTCAGGAGAGGCGAGCAGCCATTCTCCTGGAAGGTTCCACAGGAGGCCACGACCAGGCCATCTAGACCCCTGGGAAAGACAGCATCAGTGTGCACAGGCCTCCTGACAGAACACAAGGACCCCCACAGCCTCAGAGCCTTGCACACTACGGAACCACAGCCGTGCCCTAGTCAGCCGTCGCCTTTGACTGGCACTGCCTTGACTGTCCCCATGCACTTGGCGCGATCCTGGAGGTGGATTGGCCGGGTCTCATATACAGTCATGCTGGCTGTCCGTCCCCCTGCAGACAGGCTGTCCCGGCCTTTGTGTCACCCAGTCCCTGAGTTAGCGCCCGGAGCATATATCTGCCCTGTGCCCCTCCCCCTTCACCGGCCCGGGTGCACTGGGATGGCGCCGCTCTTGGAACCCGGCTGCTCGAAATTTTCAGCTGGTTTCAACTGGTGGTTTGACACGGTGTGTCACTGGGGTCACAGGGCAAAGGACTCGGGTGTGTCGGTGTGAGTGTGGAATGGCCGGTGACGGTGCCCTCCCCCGCGCAGGCGGAGCAGATCCTGGCGGAGTTCCGGCTGCAGGACGAGGACTTGAAGAAAGTGATGCGGCGGATGCAGATGGAGATGGACCGGGGCCTACGGCTGGAGACTCACGAGAAGGCCAGTGTGAAGATGCTGCCCACCTACGTGCGCTCCACCCCGGAAGGCTCAGGTGCCGCGCCGGGCAGCTCCTCGAGGGGGCGCTGTCCCTACCAGCTCCCCACAGGTCCCCGGTAGCCAGCGGAAGGGCTGGTTCTCACCCGGTTGCCCAGCCCTGGCGCCTTCAGGCTCACCCTGGCCTCAGAAATCTGCCTTTTTCCATCTCACAGTGATAATGTGGCTCCCGTGGTCCCTTGCCACACACCCTGCCCCTGCCCCCGCACCACAGCCACCACCACCACCACCATGCCCAGTCCTGAGTCTGGGCCATTTCACTAGTTTCCAGTTGGGCCCTGGGCTTGGGGTGAATTCAGTCCATGGCAGGGGCTTCCCACTGGCTCCCCAGTTCACCTATGACCCTTTCCACAGGTGACGTCTGGCATCCAGCTCCCCTGCCCCCTATGCCTTCCCCTCCTCCTCTCCCGGTGGGCGGTGCCCCTGAGGCTGACACACTTCTCCGTGTGGCTGCAGAAGTCGGGGACTTCCTCTCCCTGGACCTGGGCGGCACCAACTTCAGGGTGATGCTGGTGAAGGTGGGCGAGGGTGAGGCTGGGCAGTGGAGCGTGAAAACCAAGCACCAGATGTATTCCATCCCCGAGGATGCCATGACGGGTACCGCTGAGATGGTGAGCGCCTCAAGGCCACCCAGGGTCTCAGAGCGCAGCCCGTCACAGAGGGAGGGGCGCACCTGTCCTTGGAGTTGGGGGAACTGCGGGCAGGAGGGTCACCCAGCCTCAGGTGGCCCAGTGGAGAGGCCTGGGTAGATGGCTCCAGACGTGGCCCCAGCAGGTCACACCCCTGCCCAGTTCCCCAGAAGGAGCAGAAATGTGACAGGGCAGCCGAGAGACATGCTGGGCCTGCTCACACAGCCCACCCCTTCCCCGTGTCGCCCCCTCACCATCCACCAGCATGGACACTAAGTGCGGTGACTGCAGTTGTAATGTCTGCCCTGGCAGCAAGGCCATCCTGACCCTGGGAGGACCCAGGAGCTAGAATGGGCCCTGGGGGGACATGCCGAGGCCAGTGTCCTGACAGGCTGGGCTTCGAGGCAGCAGGGATGATGTGGTGCCTCACCAATCAATCCACAGGGCACTCAGTAGTGCCCAGTTCTGTGATGGGCCCATATGAGTCCTGGTGGGGCTGGTTCTTGGTGGGGGCATGGCTGGGTGGCCAAGACACATGGAGGCAGAAGAGGACAGTGGGTGCTGGAGACAGGAGTCATGGTTACGGCCAGGAGGTATGTCTGTCCAAAGCCTGAGGCCTGGTGCCACCCTGTCGGGGGCTTTCATCAGCAGACACCAGCAGGGTCAGGAGCGGGAGCTGAGTGCAGGCCCTGGGGGTGGGGGCTGCGGCCAGCTCACCGCTGTGGCCCACGCCCTTCCAGCTCTTTGACTATGTGTCCGAGTGCATCTCCGACTTCCTGGAGAAGCATCACATGAAGCACAAGAAGCTGCCCTTGGGCTTCACCTTCTCCTTCCCTGTGAGGCATGAAGACATCGACAAGGTGGGGCTGGGTGGCGGGCGGGTGGCGGGCGGGCAGGCAGGCAACCCAGAGAAGCTCCCAGCACCCACTTGGGAGTCTTGGATTGAAACTGTGGCTGTTACTTGCCTTCTGTGAGCCTGTGGGAATAATGTCAGCTGGCTCTTTCTACTTGCCTGGAGCCCCCCCATAACCCCAGGAGGTTGCACTATTATTCCCCATTACAGGTTAAAAACCGTGGTCGGCAACTTGCCCGCGGTGGGAAGTGGCAGCACTGTGGCTTTGGCACGCTTGCTGGTCATCGCCATGCTGTGCCACCGTGATGGGGGCTGAGGTAGTGCCTTGTCTTCCAGCTGGCAAGCCTGCCTGGCACAGCTGCATGCACACACGTCAGCTATACATAGACACACGCGTCAGTTATGTACACACTGTAATCGTACATACATGCACACATCAGTTACACATACACGCATGACACGAGACCTCTGGGTTAGAGGAAGCAGCTCAGGACTCAGCGCAGAGGCAGCCTGTCATGCTGGCTTTTCCAGCCCCGTCCCCATGGTGCACGTCATCTGGGCTCTACCAGACGAACGTCCTCAAGGTGGCTGGGGCCCAGCTCCACAGACCCGTGTCCAGCACCTGTCAGAGCTGTGAGTTCAGTTAGCTGCCCCCACCCCTGTCCCTCTCTATCCTCTCAGGGTATTCTTCTCAACTGGACCAAGGGCTTCAAGGCCTCCGGGGCAGAAGGCAACAACATTGTGGGGCTCCTGCGAGATGCCATCAAGCGCAGAGGGGTGAGTGGCGCCTGCCCCAGGCTGCACTGACTCCCCTCAGGCCAGGATGCCAGGGATGGCCTTCTGGGTGTCCCCCCAAGAAGGGGTCTTGGCCTGCGTCTTGGGGCTGGATCGGCCCAGAGCAGGCTGAACTGAGACCCCCAACCCCATCAGCGTGGCTTCTGTGCCCCTTGGCAGGACTTTGAGATGGAGGTGGTGGCGATGGTCAATGATACAGTGGCCACAATGATCTCCTGCTACTACGAGGACCGCCGGTGCGAGGTTGGCATGATTGTGGGTAAGGACACGAGACCCCCGGTACAGAGAAGGCCACGTGGCCCTCCGCCGGCCTCCGCCCGAGGAGTGAGGCCACAGTGTTGAGCCTTGGAAGGTAGTCGGAGCCAGGCCTATGCGCCAAGCACCGGCCCCAGAGGTGCTGGGGCCCATCAGGTCCTGGGGAGCAGCTGGAGTACCCTGAATGCACAAGCTCTTTCCTGGTAGGAAGCATTTCCACACCTGCAAGTCCCTGCATCAGGTGGCACAGCAGCTGCACACCCCTACCCTTGTCCCATCAGGATGTAATTAGCACACCTGATCTGCTAAATTGACCGAACTGGACAGGTTTGTCCAAGTGGAAGAGGATAAGCAAAAGTGGCATCACCTCTTCCCGGATGACCCTCCGAGCACAGGGACAGCACTACCAGGAAAGGCGGTGCGCTGGCCCCAGGGGCCCTTCCATGCGCGTCTCAGGAGCCATCCCGTCAGAGGGCAGCCCGCTGGTAGTGGTGGTGTCTACTTACCCAGTTGTCTGCCTACACGGACCCTTCAGAGCCAGCCCTGGGCGTCGTCTGTGTTCTTAGCCGTCTCCAAGTGTGTGGTGCGCACTAAGCGCAGCCACAACTCATGTTGTCTGCTCATTTCTCACATCTTTTCCTTCCATTCTCACCTTTCAGAAGCCCAGCTGTCTTACAGTCCATCACCCATGCAGGGGCCCTGGCGTGCTCCCCTCACTCTCTCCTCCAGAGCCCAGGGCCAAGTCAGGGTACAGCCCCCCAAGATGTCTCAACCCTCGGGCATGCCCCCCCCGGAGCAGAGATGACAGAGGGCAGCCTGTGGTGACACCTGCCCCACATTCACTCTTGGTTACTCAATTCAGTGCTTAAAAACATGTTTATGATAATTACCAAGATCTAAAAATTGGGAGAATTCACATCAAAGTCTGGATTTCTGTTTTTTTCCCCACAAAAAGTTGGAGCGTCTGGCACCACTGGGCTCCGATCCCTGCCAAGCAGTCCCACTGGCCGGCTCTGCGTTGCTGTCCCTGATGGCTTTAGGGACGTGCAGCCATGCAGTCATGCTCTGCTGCCAGCATTTTGGAACTCTTCATAATTTATGAACAGAGGCCCCCATGTGTGCACTGTGCTCTGCACCCCACACATTCCCTGGCCAGTTCCATCTGCACAGCACATGTGCTGCTCCCAGGGCACTTCTTATACCTTGCTCACGTCAGGCTCCCCCTCAAAAACAGGGCCCAGGATAGAGAAGCTAAAACACAGGCATTGAAAGTGCCAGAAAATTAGGGTGGGGCAGAGACAAAATCATAACATCCCACACCCATCTAATTGGCAGTCTGACACATTTCCCTAAATCCTCCCAACCACCTGATCACGGGAGGAGAAGGTATTGCCAACCCCTCTTGGGGAGGAAGAACAGCTCAGAGAGGTGGGTGCAAACCAGGTCTGTGCACCTGGCAGAGCCTTCCCACAGTGGTGAGAGTGGAGGGCTCAAGGAAGTGGTTTCACAGGGCCGAGGGACTCCCTGCAGGTGGCTCTAGGTGGGCCTGATGCTGTGCCCCGCAGGCACTGGCTGTAACGCCTGCTACATGGAGGAGATGCACAACGTGGAGCTAGTGGAAGGAGAAGAGGGCCGCATGTGCGTCAACACCGAGTGGGGCGCCTTTGGGGACGCGGGTGAGCTGGACGAATTCCTGCTGGAGTACGACCGAATGGTGGACGAGAGCTCGCTGAACCCGGGCCAGCAGCTGTAAGGACCCCCTGGCCCGTCCTGCTCACGCAGATGGGGCCGACCATGCAGATAATGGGCTTGTTTTTAAACGGGTCTGGGGAAAAGCAAACTGACGGTCCCTTGTAAGCTGGCTGTCTCTTCCTCCAGCTCACACAGGTATTGTGCCTCTCTGAACTGGAAACAGTCAGATGTGGACATCAGTCCTCAGAAAGAGGGTCTGGGATAGATAAGCCGGGACCTCCCATTCCAACAGGCACAGGAGGTCCCCAAGCTGCCCCCAGCCATGTTAACTGGGTTTAACCTGAAGTACAGATGTGCCTACGTTCACAAAATGGTTCTAGCAGTTTGTGGAATGCTGCAGGTTCGCAGGACACAGCTTGAGAACCAGCCCTCCCAGAGCTCATGGGGGAATCGTGGCTGTCCCCTACCCGCCCCGCTGCACCCTGCTAGTGTCACATCAGCTTTGTCATTGGCTCCCAGAATCCTCTGCTGGGTGGGTAGTAGTGTGCTACAAGATGAAATGCAGAGGCTCACAGTGGGCACCAACGTGTCAGCCAGCATTCCAGGGCCCAGGGCCCAGGAGCACGCCCCAGACTGATTACCAGCCCCTCTGAGCCTTAACTTCCCCAACTGTGACTGGGCAATGAGCACAGCACCCCATCACATAGCTCTGGGAGGACCCAAGTGGACTCAGCGCAGGGCCCGTCACAGGGAAGTCTCAGAGGGACTGGCCTGAGGCCCTGAGCTGAGCCCGGCGCGTGGATTGTAATGCCCCAGGTTTGGCAAGGGTGTGTCACAGCGCCCCCTCATGGCCGAGACGGGGGCGGTGGGGTGGCCCCGGTCTCCGCCTGCGCCCAGGGACATCCCAGCGGGGGATGACACGGCCGCCTTTGTCCAGGTACGAGAAACTCATCGGCGGCAAGTACATGGGCGAGCTGGTGCGACTCGTGCTGCTGAAGCTGGTGGACGAAAATCTGCTCTTCCACGGGGAGGCCTCGGAGCAGCTGCGCACGCGCGGCGCCTTCGAGACGCGCTTCGTGTCGCAGGTGGAGAGGTGCGGGCAGGGGTGGTCTCCGGTCCCTAGTGGTGAGTCCCCTCCGTCGCTCCGGCGGCCCCCCCGCCCCCCGCCCCCTCCCCCCGCCATGAACATCGTCTCACTTCATCCCTGCAACCGGCCGGAGGCGCGGCAGTGCCGCCCAAGTTAGAGCGGAGGCCCTGGGCTCAGAGAGGAGTAATGACCAGGTTACTGCTGGCCTCCGGCGGAACCCGATCCGCTCCCCCTCCCCAGAGCCCGAGTCCCTAGCGCTTAGCCTGGATGCAGTGGGCAGGGCTGAAGAGGCCTCCGCTGGGGAGAAGAGGCTGGTGAGGCGAGCGACCCTCCAGCAACGCCCTCCCCCGCCCTCCCCGCAGCGACTCGGGCGACCGCAAGCAGATCTACAACATCCTGAGCAGACTGGGGCTGAGGCCCTCGGCCACCGACTGCGACATCGTGCGCCGCGCCTGCGAGAGCGTGTCCACGCGCGCCGCGCACATGTGCGCAGCGGGGCTGGCGGGCGTCATCAACCGCATGCGCGAGAGCCGCAGCGAGGACGTGATGCGCATCACCGTGGGCGTGGACGGCTCGGTGTACAAGCTGCACCCCAGGTGAGCCGGCGCTACCCGAGCCCAGCCCCGCTCGAGTCCTCAGGGGAGCTCCCCAGTATCAGTCTCCACCGACGAAACCCGAGGGGGCACGGACGCGCCCCGGGCCCCCTCGCTGCTCACAGTCCCAGGGATTCTTAGCTCCTCTTCCCCCCTCGGCCCGCACGTAGGGAGGGGTCCCCTAGGCTGACCCCCAGCGTTGCGATCAGTGCTCGGTAACGTCTCTGGAGGGTGGGCCAGGGGAGGTCGGTGGGAGAGCCGGGACAAAGGATGGCAGCCCTGCTCGCCCCCACCCCCAGCTTCAAGGAGCGCTTCCACGCCAGCGTGCGTAGGCTGACGCCCAGCTGCGAGATCACCTTCATCCAGTCGGAGGAGGGCAGCGGCCGGGGCGCGGCTCTGGTCTCTGCGGTGGCCTGTAAGAAGGCCTGCATGTTGGGCCAGTGACAGCAGCGGCCTGGAGGCAAGGAGGAGGCTGTGGCCGTCGCTACACCTGGGCTCCAGGGGTCAGCGCTTCCCACAGGTGCCCCCATTCTGGCCCGCCTCCTATTCCTGCTGCCTCCTGGAGATGGGGCAAGGGCCGCCGGGGAATGAGGCTGTCCCGGACAGGCCAGGTCTTCCTGAGTCAGTCGGGGGACATCCCTAGGGCCCTAACTGGGTTGGGGGCTGAGATGAGCAGGAATGGAGATCCCCAAGTCTTTCTCCTTTCTGCCGGAATCAACCTCCCAGAAGGGAGTTGCTCGCTCAGGACTTTGTCCCATCTCTGCATGGCTGCATCTTGAGTCAGCCATGCCCACCCCTACCCAGCTCAGGGACGGGGTGCCCGCTGGACCCTGCTGTGGCCTGGCTTCCGTGGGAACTCAGCCCACATGTTGAGGTAGCCCCAGGGACCTGGCCAGGCCTAGGCCTGGGGGTGGGGGTGTGAAATGGGAGGGGACTGGCCTAGTGTGGAGGCTGCAGTACTGGAGTCCTGAAGATGGTGGTCTTTTCCCTCCCATGCTGGCTTCCCTGAGTGATTTGGGGTTCTGGGATGGACCCTCACAGGAGGCACATAAGACAGAGAGCCTGTCACCGCTGCCAGGAAGAGGAGGACCCCCATGGGGCTGCCACACACTGGCCCAGCAGAACTGAGCACAGCCCAAGGCACTACCCAGGCCTCTCTCTTCTCACCAGACCTCTATGTGCCACAGCAACCTCTTCATACCCAATTTGGGACTGTGTGGTGTTTTTTTAATTAAAAGTTTTAAACGTTTAGAACTTGGCCCTGCCCACTGTTCTTTGACCTCTGTGCATAAGGACTGTGGGTATGTAGACGTGGCCACATTGCACACTCTGTGGGCCTACGAACATCTGGCCAACTATGCCAGGAGAATAAAGAGTGACAGACCAGGCAGTAGGAATGGGTGTCATTTGGGTGACGTCGGTGGTCCCGTACTTACCCAGGCCCTGCCCACCGGTGGGCTTTGGGGCGTGGATGCACCAGTCTCTAACCACGAAGCAGCTCTGAGATTTTTGAGGGCCTAAGGGAGTTCCCAGGAAGGGCATGGGCTGGTCTTGGGGCGGGGGGCGTTTGTCCCTGCTCCAGGTCAGGTTCAGCAGGGGGCCCTCTGTGCCTCTTGGGATACAAGACATGTGATTTCTGAGGTCTTTCCGGGTACTCCTGGGCCAAATGCCTGTTTCGAGTTAGCCAAGCCTGGGGCCCATGCCATCTTACACAGAAAGCCAGTGACATACAAACTCACATTTGTCTGGTTTTCACATATTCACTTTTCAGTGATTAATGACTTGTTTCATTCAGAACTTAACCCCAAGTTGTGGTTTTGAGCAGGCTGTCCCCCTTGAGGTATCTTCACTGTCCCGTGTCTCCCGTGGAATTGCTCCTCCCGATCTCTAGGCCTCTCCAGTCTAAGTTATGCACCAGCAGCTCTGCCATCAGCATCTGATTGTCATTGTCCCACTAACGTTTTCACGTCGCAGTGTTGCCCACTGGGTCTCATTGTTACACTACACTTGATCTCAGCCAAAAGGCTGAGAGGCGATGGGTCTCATTGTGATACACGTTACTTCCTAGTTGCTCTTATGTTACAGTTCAGGGCATTGTGTCAATTTTTCTAAATCCTCTGCGTGGGTGGGTTATCCTATGAATTGCATTTCCAGAGCGTAAAGGAGGTATTATAAAAGACTTACTTGTACAAAAGGGATGTTGGGTCTGCCGTTCTCGCCTGAGAACCACTGCTCCATCAGCTGGGCTGTCTGTATTGTCACCCCATCCAGGAGGGGTACAGCCAGCGGCCTAATCCTTGTGCTTTGAAGGGCCCCTGCCTCCCATGTCTTCTGTGCCCTGTGTCCTCTGAGGAGCTGGAGGCACAGCAGAGGGGCGCCCGGTCCCCTCAGTCAGCGTTGAGATGCTCACCAGGGGCTCGGGACCCACGTTCAGGGAAGTCCAAGGGAATGTTTGGGGTCCAGGCAGTGCTCCAGCTCCACAAGCCTCGCCTCACACGCCACTTCTTTAGGGTCCCAGCCAGCTCAGGGCCGCTTTCTGCCCTTTGGTCAAGGGCCAGAAGCCAGCTCCAAGCATCCTCACACAAACTTCTGGGAATTCCTGGTGGTCTCAGGTCAGAGACCACCCTCAAAGCCACCCACTGCCCTCCCAAGACCAGTGAGGCCCGGGCCAGCCCTCCCCCCTGCTGTCTTCTTGAACTGGGCAGGTTTTGGATGGACCTGCAGGAGAGACAGTCAGAAGAAGGTGCATCTTGAGTAGTGAGGGCTGTGAGCCTGCTCTGTTCGCTGCTTGGGAGGCCGTGTGCCCCATGCTTTCCAGTTGTAACACCGGATGTCACACATTACACGTCAGAGGCCTAAAGGTCATCAGGAATGTGGCTGGAATCCACTTGGGGCCCTATCCTCCCCCAGCCCAGGCAGAGGCTGCCAAGTTTGGGTCTGTCCTCTCCTCCTTTCCTTATTTGGTATTCAAGGTGATAAGGGTGACACATAAAGGGGGCTGTGGGCCCCTCAGCAACCACGCTGCCACAGAGAGAGGATGGTGAGTGCCAGGTTTGGGGGCTGGAGGGCCGCCTTTGGGGTGGGGAAGCAGAGTGATAGTCTCCAGGGTAGGAAGAGGACCTGACCCGGCTCTCCTGGGAATGCTCTGGGGTGCACAAGGGGTCTTCTTCGGGGAGCCCTGGAGAGGACCCCTCCCCACCCACAGTGTTGTAGGCCAGCAGGAAGGCGGGGACCCGGGGCAAGGCCGCGGCCACCAAGCAGGCACGAGGGTCTTCCAACGTCTTTTCCATGTTCGAGCAAGCCCAGATCCAGGAGTTCAAAGAAGTGAGTGCCCGACCCCCAACAGCACCCTGCCCCCCATACACCCTCTCTCCTGTGGAGGTCAGTGGTCCTGGCCACTCTCCTTGCTCCTCCCACCACCTCCCATCGTCACTGAGGTGGGGCCTGCTCCCACCTGAGACTGTGGCCTCCCCACGTCACAGGCCTTCAGCTGCATTGACCAGAACCGTGATGGCGTCATCTGTAAGTCAGACCTTCGTGAGACCTACTCCCAGCTCGGTGAGTACACCCACCCAGCCCCTTCCCATCCAGGGGCCCTGCCCGGAGCGCTGGACAGGCCTCTTCCCTCATCCCACCCTCACACCTCCCTCCCCGCTGGCATGCCGTCCTTCTGCTGCTGCTCCCCACCCACAATGGCCTCTGAATCTCTACCCCCTAAGGTTGGGAAGGAGGGGAGGGTAGCCTGAGCCCTGCTGGGGACACCGTGAGTCCGTGTCCACCTCATGCCCCACCCCCACCAGGGAAGGTAAGTGTCCCAGAAGAGGAGCTGGACGCGATGCTGCAGGAGGGGAAGGGTCCCATCAACTTCACCGTCTTCCTCACGCTCTTTGGAGAGAAGCTCAACGGTAAGCCTGGGGCAGGTCTGGCCACCCTTGGCCGGGCAGCGAGCTTGAACCCCACCTGGGCTCCCCCTGGCCTTTGCCCACCCAGAAGATGTGGGGCTCACTCCTTCATTCCAAACCCAAAGGCACTAATCATCGCAAGTCCCAACTCGGTGTTGGGAAACGTGCCTTCAGCCTCCCTTCCCAAGTCCCAAATCCCAATCTCCTGGTCACCTCAAGACAGCAGTCGTGGCTGGAGCCCCGAGGGAAACTGTGTGTGGGGGAACACCTTCCTGCCTCTTCTGGGATGTGGAGTGATCCCCCCGCACCCTGGGCTCCTCCTGGTGGGGCCTTGGAGGCTGGGGTGTGGGTGCTCACCTTCTCCCTCGGCCTCCCAGGGACAGACCCCGAGGAAGCCATCCTGAGCGCCTTCCGAATGTTTGACCCCAGTGGCAAGGGCGTTGTGGCCAAGGATGAGTGAGTGTCCGCGAGGGACGCCGTGCTGGAGGCGGGCCCGGGGTGAGGCCCTTGGGGGTGGCCGCCTGGACCCTGGGGGCCTTCATCCCCCTCCCCAATGCTCCCACCCCCAGGTTCAAGCAGCTTCTTCTGACGCAGGCAGACAAGTTCTCGCTGGCTGAGGTGAGAGTTCCTGGCTCCTTCGTGGGGTGCTCACCCCGCAGGGCCCTGGGAGGCCTCAGGGACCTGAAGAAGTGGAGTCAGAAAGGGAGGAGGGTGTGCCCAGCTGGGAGAGCTGTGTGTGCAGAGGCCCAGGGGGAGGGCGGCACAGAGAAGAGAGCGTGTCCCTGTGGCCACGTTGTACCCTTTGACTCATGGCCCCCTCTGGGGCCCCCGTACCCTCAGTCTGCCCAGAGTCAGACAACAGAAAAACATTAACTCGGAGTTTAGGGTTTGGGCCTGGAAAGGCTGAGGACCACAGCACAGCCCCGAGGCAGAGTCAAGGGCCCCCGGCTCTCACGGCGCCTCCCCAGGTGGAGCAGATGTTCGCACTGACGCCCATGGACCTGGCCGGGAATATCGACTACAAGTCCCTGTGCTACATCATCACCCACGGGGACGAGAAGGAGGAGTGATCCGGGCTCCACGTGACTCAGGGCCATGGCCGGCCCACCTCAATAAAAGCATTTCCTATGAACCCTACAGTGGTGGCCTGTGCGTGACCAAGGGGGTGGGGGTGGCCCAGGGGGCCTGAGGAACAGGAGCAGGGACCACTGAGAAGAAAGCAGGCCCCTCGCTGCCCAGTGCTGGATGAGGACACTGCAGCCTGACAGTGTGACCATCTTGCCCGAGGGCGTGCCTCAGGGAGAGGAAACTGGGCCTTTACGTGCCCCTCGCCAGGTGGGCCCCCCACTCAAGCTGGGCGCAGCAACCTGAGGCTGCCTGCCGGGCACTCAGCAGAGGTTCTGCCAACGGCCCTGGGCCTCTGCCCTTCTGGGACCTCTGACCACACAGCCCCATCTCTGCACACTGGCTCCCGTAGGCCTCCCTGCACACGTGTGTGGGGTGCTGGGTCCTGTGTGAAAGGCACAGAGGAACCCATTTGAAAACAGCCAGACTACGTCAGAAATGTAGGCGAGACCACAACACCAAAGGAGGGGCAAGCTCAGGAACTGGCTGCAGGCCTGCCAGGGCGCAGGGTCAGGGGGCTGGAGGTGGGGGCTTCTCTGGAGAGGACTCTTAGTGTCCCCTCCCCCACCTCACCTGCAGAAACCAGGGGCTGGAGGGGGACACGCACCCATCCTGGGCACTGGAAGGCAGCTGGAACTTCCAGAGTGCTAAGGGGGAGAGGAGATGGGGGGAGGCTGGCCAGGGGTGCAGCAGGTCTGGCCAGTTTGTAGTATTTTCTGACTTTTATGCTGAGATGGGGTCCCCGTCCCAGTTCTGCCCTCCTGCTCCCGAGAAGAGCCCTCTGGGCAGGGGCCGACATTCTTTAGATGACTGTTAACACCACTGATAAAAGGAAAGACAGCACTTAAACTTTGCCTGGACCCAGAAATCTGTGCTCTGCATACTCCTCTATGAATCATGGGCTGTTCTGAGCTTCTCTGGAGGGGTCAGATGGCTGTCACCATCCCCACCACCCACACTGCCCACCATCCAGTGCAGACCCTCTGCCACACAGGCTGAGAGGTCCAGTGCCTCAGTTCTGGTGGGATGGCAATGCTGGCATCTTGCTGTGACTTCACTCAGCAAGAATGCAGGAGTGTCTCGTTAAGCTGGGGAGACTAGGGAATAGCAGGTCTGAACACACTCGCCCCTTCTTTACTGTGAGTCGGAAAGGCTGGGGGCGTGGAGATACAGAGGGAGGCCCCGGGCTAGGGTGGTCTTTTCAGAGAGAGGCACGGAGCAGGCCTGGGAGTCAGCCGTCCTGGGCTCCAGCTCCACTCCCTGCTTACGTGAGTGACCTTCAACGACCCCCGCTCCTTCTCCGGGACTCAGTTTCCTCATCTCTGAAGGAGAGACCGGGCTGGGTGCTGGCAGCAACTGCCACTCACTGAAGTCGCACGTGGCACTCAGTGCTTTCCTGAGCCCCATTTGCGTCACACCCCTTGGGGCGCCCTCCCAGCCCCCCACTTCTGAGGTCAGCCCTGAGTGGCCACCAGAGGATCACCAGACACATACACAGGCAGAGCCACTGCAGCACTTGATTTCATTTTCCTGATTAAATGTGCAGATGGAGGGACGTGCAGACAGATTGGGGGTTGACATGGTACCCCCACCAGTCTTCAGGTGCTGTCTGGTGATCTGACAATTTCCAGCAGAAAGGGGAGTGCCTTGAAAATGTGGCAAAGCCAAAGGACTTGCAGTCCGTCTTGAGGTGGCAGAGCCCCTAGGAGCCGGCACAGAGGAAAGGGGCAGGAGGGATGGCTGCAGCCCCAGGGAGGAGAGCCCCTGCTGGCTCCCCTCCCTCTCTGCCGCCCCTCCATCCTTCCTGGCACAGCCTCTGAGCCCTGCCTCTCCCTCTGGCCCTCCTGCCATCTGTGGCACATCCCCACAGGGACCAGACACTGACTTGTGCAGAGCCACACCGCTCCAAAATAGAACCTTATCGCCCTGCCCGCCTGCTATGCCGTCAGCAGCACCTCCCCGTCCTTCTCCCAGGACCCCTCCTTAACTCTCTGCTTCCTTCTCCCCCGCCCCTCCCCAGTGCTGCCCCAGCACCCACCAAGTCGACCTTCTCGAGTGCCCACAGCCAGCCCCGGCCTGGTCCCCTGGCCCTTTCCTGGCACTGCCTGGTCAGAGCCACCCCAGTGGCCATGCACTATTCACAGCCCGCCTTGTGGCAGCCCCCCTCCCACAGCGCGTACAAGGTCAAGCAGTGGCAGCCTTGGGAGGTTGGGCCCCTGCCTTGGGCCACAGGTGAACGCACTGGGGTGGCCACTGCTCCCAGAGGGACGCAGAGCAGAGGCAGAAGGTCTGTGGGAGAGAGAAGCAGGGAGTACAGGGGAGCAGAGGCATGGGCCCTGAGACCAGAGACAAACAGGATGGGGGCCGTCCACCCCATCCATGGTCCCAAAGGGCTATACCCATCTAATGAAACCCATGTTTGCCTAAGTTACCTCCAGCTGGTTTCTGTGATTGTTCTCTGACCTCCCACCAGTTCTGTGAGTCACTGAAACCCAACTAATCAACTATCTTTGGTTTAAGTTGGCCAACACCAAGTGGTGCTGTTGCCCTTCATCCACCAATGAACTGCAGCTGGGCCCGCCCACGAGAGCACCCCATCCTACAGCCATGACAATGGCACCATCTCAGGGCTATGCCCTCTGTGTCCTGAGATCAAAGAGTAGCTTTCAGAGGCCTCACCCTGCCTCCTGGACCTCCCCGCACAGGCCTCCACCTGCAAATCCGCCAGCCCTGGCCCATTCCCCCACCCTCACCGTCTTGCTCCACTGTGGCTCCTGGACTGCCCCCCACCTCCCACTGGTGATGTGACGTCATCCTGCCCGCCACGAGACTCAGACACTTCTAACCAGCCTATCCCCCGCTGTGGCCTGTCGTGTCTTCTAAGTGACACTCCTGACTCTGGGGAAGGCAAGGGCCACCTTATTTGCCTCTTCCCACATCCAGCTCTCCTACATCACAGCACAGGTGTACAATAAACGGTCAAGACAGTGCTGGTAAGTTTTCCTCATTTTACAGTAATTTACAAGTTTATCATTAGGCCTGTAGAAGAAACACTACACAACCACATGCAAAAGCATCAAGTTGGACCCTTACCTCAAACCATATACAAAAATGAACTCAAAATAGATCAAAAAGCTAAAAGTACAAGACTCGCAGCAGAACCCATAGGGGAAAGCTTCATGACAATGGATTTGGCAATGAGTTCTTGGATATGACAAGCAGTTAAAGACAACCCATGGAACGCAAGAAGGTATTTGCAAATCACATTTCTTATAGGGGATTAATATCTGGAATATATATAGAACTCCTAAAACTCAATAACAAAAACACAACCCGATGAAAAAACGGGCAAAGCACTTACATGAAAATTTCTTCAAAGTCACACAAACAGCCAACAAGCCATGTGAAAGTGCTCAGCGTCACGAATCACCAGGGAAACGCTAGTCTAAACCCTGGAGAGAGACCACCACACACTCACCGGGACAAACAGCAGGTGCCAGCGACGTGCACAGGTGGTGGGGACCCCGTAAGATGGTGCAGCTGCCGTGGGAGAAGCATCGCGGCTCCTCAAAAAGCTAACACAGTATTACTGTTTCCCCCAGCGCTTCCTCTTCTGGCTACAAATGCGAAAGGATTGAAAGCAGGGCCTGGGACAGCTATTTGCACACCTGTGTTCACAGCAGCAGGACACTTCACAGTCGCCAAGAGGCGGACGCAGCCCGTGTCCATGGATGGATGGATGGACTGCAGTGCACAGGCACAGTGGAATATTATTCATCCATCAAAAGGAATGAAATTTCTCTCACATGCTACCGCAGGGATACCTCGGAGATATTAAGTGAATTAAGCCAGATACAAAAAGACAAAGATTGTATGATCCCACTTACATGAGGCTCTGAGAAGAGACAAATTCAGGGACAGAAGGTACGTTTAATGGGTAAGGGCCGGGGAGGGGGAGCGGGGAGTGAGCGTCTGATGGGTAGAGATTCCGTTGGGAAGATGAAAAAGATTTGGAGATGATGTTGGTGATGAATGTGCTTAATGCCAGCAAACCACATACTTCAAAATGATTAAAATGGTGAATCTTATGTTATATAGATTTTACCACAATGAAAATCTGTTTCAATGAAAACACATCAGTGAGCATCACAGAGCCCCTCCCTGCGGTGCATG
Organism: Rhinolophus sinicus; assembly: GCF_036562045.2. Taxonomy (NCBI): domain Eukaryota; kingdom Metazoa; phylum Chordata; class Mammalia; order Chiroptera; family Rhinolophidae; genus Rhinolophus; species Rhinolophus sinicus. The sequence goes on from NC_133758.1 coordinate 117,036,177, forward strand.
CTCACCAGCCCTTGCTTCCGCTAGAACCTAGCACTTACTTGGAGGGCCCAATCCCAACAGCACCGCTTGTTAAGCCTGCTGGGGCCTCTGCCCTGTTATCCTCATTTCATTTTAGAGCCGCTTTGGTTTCACATTCAGAAAGCCCAACATGGAGAAAACAGGTTCGTTTTTTGCTTTAAGTAAGAAGCAGTTGCTGGGCTTGGTGTGGTTAAGTGGTACCCCGGTGGGCATCTCTGGGATTTTTTCAGGGCTGCAGGACACTGCCACATACTGTATTCACAACAGAGGAGGTGGGAGGGCACAGGCTGGGTCCCTCCCTTTTATCGCAAAAGCATATTCCTCAGAAGGCCAAACCCCCAGCCCTGCCAGACTCCTCGTTTCTGCCAGATCTGACCTCATCACCACCATGGCTGCCAGGGAAGCTGGGAAAGTCAACACTTAGACTCTCCATCCTGGCTGACAGCAAGAATGGTTACGGGAGGTGTCGTGTGAGCCCCCAGCAGTGCCCGTGCGGTTGGAGGCGCACCCACTCCCCTGTCCCTGCCCGCTCAGCCCCCATCATTCCCTCTATGGCTGTTGTGGAGGGCTCTGTCCCCGACCCCTCAGCTGTCCCATCTGTGTGCCTGACACAAGCCTGCCAGTAGCAGAACGCAGTGGGGAGGCCACGTAGCTCCACGTCTGAGCACCTCGCTCACGAGACTCAGACCGGCGCGCTCAGATTCTGGCTCCTGGCTTCCTGGCAGGGACGGCGTAGTGACGAATCATTCTGTGCAATGGAGGCGCTAACCACACCCGCCTCGCTGGGCTCCGTAAGAGTCAGTGCGACAACACGCGCACAATTCGCACACCATCCCATGGACGGCAAATGCCCCGTTAACGGCAGGGGCGGGAGCGGACCGGCAGGGGGTGCTGTTGGGTAACACCGGCCCTGGGGCGTCTGTGCCACTGCAGGCCCTGCACCCATGTATGTTACTCTCAGGCGTCGTGACGCGAGTCCAGCTGTCACTCACAAGCTGCGCGACCTCTCTTTGCGTCAGTTTCCTCATCGTCAAAGGGTTATTTGAGGATTAGATGAATTACTACGGCAAGAACTTAGGACAGCGGCAGGTCCACAGCAAGGGATTCCACGTGTCATCCACTGTTAGCCACTTTCTGGTGGAGACGAGACGGGGATTCGGGAAACAAGCGCGATGAGTGAGCGGGGGTGGCGCGAAGGCTCCACGTGGAGGGGCCCCTCGCTCGCTCAGGAAGGAGTGCGGTGAGCGCGGGGCGGTGAGGACGAGACCGGGCAGTGCAGGGCGAGGCTGGGCAGCACGACCCTCGTCGGCCGTCCTGGACCCCAGCGCCCGGCCCGCCCCGGCCTTCCGCGGAGTAGTCTCTCCCCGGGGCGTGTAGCCCTCGCTCTCAGTCCTGCCACCGTGCTGTCACCACGGGCGGTCACCGCAGTCGGCGCCCAGCAGGGTCCTGGGGTAGAGCGAGGGGCGCCAACTACCCTGAAGGCCCGGGGACGACACGGAAGGGAGAGGCCACCGTCAGAGCCACGTGAGGCCCAGACAGGAACACCGAGCCCGCGGAGCTGGCCCCGCCCGTGTTGCTCAGGGAACGGGTGCGTGGCTCCGCGCAGGCGCAGCGTCTAGGGGCAAGGAGAGCGGCGATAGGTGGGGCTGGGCGCGCGGATTGGCGGGAAGCGGCGCGCGGCGGAGGGCGAGCCCCGTGGAGATGGACAAGGCGGGGCGCACGGCGATTGGAGGGATGCGGCGATGGGCGGGCGGGGCGCGCAGATTGGCGGATGCGGCTCGTGGCGGTGGGCGGGCCGCGGCGCGCAGCGAGGTGAGTGAGGTGCAGCGTCGCCCGGGCGGCGTGGGCCTGGGGTTGTGGGTGTCCACGCGGGGCCGCGGGCTGAGCGTCGTCTCGCGGGGTGTCTGCTGTTCCCCCCCCCAAGCCTACCCCACAGCGCGGACCAGGGACCGGCGGGGCTCTTTCTCCCCCCCCACTCCGCAAGTTTGGGCGGAAAGTTCATTGAGATTCCGCCCCAGCCCAGAGCTGTACGATAGAAATAGGGTCCAGGCCACCTAATAGATGACGGAAAAGGAAAGGGAAGTCGGTTTGGTGCCACATCTTGTGTGAGCCACCGCATGCAAACCTGCGATCCCAGCTTGTGACCTGGCTGAGCCCGTCCTGGCAGGGACCCTGGAAGCCCCCCTGGGCCGTGGCTGCTGCTGGATCCCTCTCTCCTGGAGCTTATGTGTAGTCAGAGGAGGCACACAATAAACTTAGAATGTATGTTTGTTAGAAGGTAGATGCCTTGAGAAACCGTAAACATTGAAGAAGCAGAAGTGGCAGTTGGAGAAGGTGAGATGTGAGCAGACTTGAAGGAGAGGTGTGAGGGCCTCACGTGTGTCTGGAGGGCTCCAGGTGGGAGAAATGGCTTTCATGTGGGTTACAGGGTGTGACACTGGTACCCAGCACAGCCTGTTTGCAGGTGCAGCCCCACCCTCGTCTGCTGGTGCCACAGCTCTTTGTCTCCTTTCCCTGTGGCCCTGTGGGTGCAGTGGGGGTGCTGCAGGGAAGCCACCGCCGTCAGGGGGGCAGGTGTTGCAGGAATGCATTTGTGTTCTCACAGTGACCACGTCCTCCTCAGCCCGGGCACAGCGGTCTAGACCCATCGATCAACATGTTTTCTGAGCAGGCTGCCCAGAGAGCCCACACTCTGCTGTCCCCACCGTCCGCCAACAGCGCCACCTTTGCCCGGGTGCCCATGGTGACTTATGCCAACTGCTCCCAGCCGTTCAGGCTGGGGGAGCGCAGCTTCAGCCGGCAGTACGCCCACATCTATGCCACCCGCCTCATCCACATGAGGCCCTTCCTGGTGAGCCGGGCCCAGCAGCACTGGGGTGAGTGCCCGCGGGAGGCGCCTCGCCCACCAGCACAGAGGGGACCCGGATAGGAATCTGTGAGCGCCTGGCAGAACTGGAACCTGTCTTGGATTTATCCCACTTCCCAGTAACCAGGGGAGATTAACCTCTTTATGCCTCAGCCTCTGCTTCAGGTAGTTATGAGGGTTAAATGAAGGAACTTGTGCGTTTAAAGTTAGGTTCCGTTCAGTGGTGGGGACAGGGTAGGGCTTAGTTCTGGCAGTAACAGCGATACAGGGAAATATTTTTCCTTGTCTTCAGTGCTGATTATCTGCGCATTTGGCCGTGCTGTGGCAGACCCGGAGCCAGGTCCCACCTGCTCTCAAGGGAACTGCCTGTTTTCACTGATGTGTGTGCTTCTCCCCTGCTTATCGGGCGTCAGCATCTTACACCTTGGGCTCTTCTGTCTGGCCTCAGTACACGGCCTGCTGCCTCGTTTAATGCAAACCTTTTTCCCCATTTCTCCCTTGGTGACCTCTCATGCAGCTGTTATTCTTGGTGAAGCAGGACCCCGCTTTCAACTTTTGGGTGGCACTACATTGCCCCATTTATACAAGTGGCTTTCTATGTATTTTTCAGTTCATCTGTTAATGTTTCGGAACTAAAATTTTGTAGGTGAGCCCATGTCTCACTTGTTTTTAGTGCCCCCAGCACCAGGTTGCACACTGGAACCCCTTGCAAAGCTTCAGGTACTCGGGCCCACCCCATCTCACCCGGCCAGCTGGAGTGGTGCTGGTTGTATCATCGTTGGCCCAGATCTGCTGGCTCCATGGTCATGTTCATTGAAGACATTCTGTTTTCTTTACTGCTGGCAAAAGCGTTTTTCACCTTTCTTCTGACACATAATAAGGGTCTCCCTCTGACTCCCAGTGGCCTTATCCCCATTTCCCTCAAAGCCCCCTGGGAACACTGTCCTCAGGACCAATGTCACTGCTGCTGTTTAGATTCTTTACAGCAGCACCCCTGTCTGGTACCAGACTTTTCTTCCAATTACTATTGCTGCTAACGAAAGTCGCAGAGATGGCAAACAGCCACTTCACTCTGCTGACAGACGGGTCAGGAACTCAGACAGCAGCCATGATGACGAGGTGGGGCAGATTTCACCCTCACCGCCTGGCAGTCAGGGCTGGCTTCACCCAGAGCACCCCCGTCTGATAGGAGGTCTCTCCAGAGCCCAGTCTCCACTGCCATATTCCCTGAACACTCCAGGCCATTCCTCGCCCTTGGCTTTCCCTTCACTTGGCATGCTCCTTCCCCAGGTTCCCTCAGGACCTCAACTTAAATGTAATATGCTTCAAGAGGCCACCTCAACCACCAGGGCCTTCTCCATATCTTTAGTCCCCTTTTGTGGCACTTGTCACAGCGGCTGATCCCTCGTTTGCTGCTGCTGTCTGTGTCCCTCGAGACCATGGGCTCAGCAAGGTGAGTGCAGGCCTCCGTGTTCACACTGGTGCCTGCACACCGCCCGGACACGTGGATGTCCTGCCTTGGGCACAGGGACGCATGGCTCTGCCTGGTGCTCAGGAGCATGCGTTGGGTCCCAGCTGTGCAACCTTGGATGCGTGTCTTAGCCTGTCTGTGCCTCAGTCTCCTCAGCTACATGGTGGGGTGCTAGTTCTACTTTGGCGTGTCGGGGCTGGATGAGCTCCACCCACCATGCTCGGCTCTGCCGCCTGGGGATGCATGAAGGCCCAGCTGTCTGAGGCCCCGAGAAAGCTCAGATGTTGGGGCTTCGTGAGGGCTCAGATGCCTGGGGCTCTCTGAGGGCGCAGACATTGGGGTTTGGAGATCTGGTTTCTGTTAGCATCTGGTGTTTCTATCCTACGCCGGCACTCTCCTTATCTTGTTTTGAGTTACTCTCCTCCGCTCCCCGAGGTGTGAAATGTTCTTGGTTATTCCAGGCAGGAGAGGCTCATGCTGGAGTCAGCTGAGCTAAGGAAGGGGCTGGTCCCATGTCCACATTATCTGTCATCTCCTGACTGCGTTTTCTCCAGGCTTGGGGTCTGTATGGACAAAGTGTTCTGAAACCTCCATGCCTTCCTTCCGCTCTCCCGAGTGACCCCTGAGGACCAAGCCTGATGCCACCCATGTGCTATCCCCAGGGTCCCAGACACTCAGACTGCATGGAAGAGAACAGAAGTGGGGATATGAAGTTTGAATTGGGGGCATCTCTGTTTTCAGAGGATCAGGCATTTGTGGGGCAGGTGAAGACTCCAAACTCTTAAAGGAACCTGTAATATTTTTAGGACAGCCATGTTGGGACCTGGTATACCTCTTTCTAAGAACCAGTTATAATTTAGGTATCCGTGATACCACATAGTTTCCTGTGGCTGCTGAAACAAACAACAAAGCCACAAACTGGGCGGCTTCAAACAATGGGAATTGGTTTCTCTCCCAGTTCTGGAGACCACAAATCTGACATCCAGGTATGGGCAGGGCTGTGCTCCCTCCAAAGGCTTCACGGGAGGGGCCGCCTGTCTCTCCCAGCTTCTAGGGGCAGCCCTGGCCCTCCTGGGCTTGTGGCCGCCTCACGGCAGTCTCTGCCCTGTCGTCACGGGGCAGGTCTGCCTCTCTTACAAGGACCCATCCAGGGCCCAGACACATCGAGTCCCTCTGTCCTCCGGGAGCCAAGTGACCCTTTAGGTCCAGGGGTCCTTGCACGTGATGGTCTGTCCCCCTCGCCCTGGACAGAGGCCAGGCACCTGGGCTGCTATGCTCGGTGCTCTGTGGGGTGCCTGGAGGGCCACCTGGTCTCTGAGCTCATATCCGCTGTGCCTAGGCAGTGGAGTCCAGACAAAGAAGCTGTGTGAGCTGCAGCCTGGGGAGAAGTGCTGTGTGGTGGGGACCCTCTTCAAGTCCATGTCGCTCCAGCCATCCATCCTGCGTGAGGTCAGCGAGGAGGTGAGGCTGGCCTGCTCACATGGGCTTCCCAGAACACTTCCCTGGGGACACCGATGGGGCAACTTGCCTCGGAGCCATGGGGGGCCGGGCTGCAGGGCCATGTCACGGATGTGGCGCAGGAGCCATGGGCTCTGGCCCTGAGACCAGTGCAAATGTCCATTCCAGCACAACCTGGCCCCTCAGCCTCCTCGCAGCAAGTACATCCACCCAGATGATGAGCTTGTCTTGGAAGATGAACTGCAGCGTATCAAACTGGAAGGCAGCATCGATGTGTCCAAGCTGGTCACAGGTGGGCAGTGGGAGGGCATGGCCTGTACCCCGGGTACTGGCTCACGTGAATTCCTGCAGCGGTGGGTGAGACCAGGTCGGGTCAGCCCTTCCCGCAGCCACCTGAAGGCAGTGACCCTAGGAAGCAGGTCCTGAATGGGCTGTGCCATTGGGTGACTGCAAGGACGTGGCCCCCGGGCTGCACTGCTGGGGTGACACTGTGTTCGTCAGGGACGGTGCTGGCTGTGCTGGGCTCTGCGGGGGACGACGGCAGGTTCCTGGTGGAGGACCACTGCTTCGCAGGGCTGGCTCCTCAGATGCCCGCACCCCCCCTTGACCTGGACAGGTGAGGAGCAGGTGCTGGGGTCGCAGGGGAATTGCAGTCACTGGCTCCATCTCCCTGCTCACCTATGACAGTGAAGGAGCACCACAAGTGGCTCCTTGTGGCCCACCTTGGGGGTCTGCCTGCTTTTGTGGCCCCCAGGAGGACCCCAACTTCTCTTGTAGGTTTGTGCTGCTGGTGTCCGGTCTGGGCCTGGGTAGCGGCGGTGGGGAGAGCCTGCTGGGCACCCAGCTGCTGGTGGACGTGGTGACGGGGCAGCTGGGAGACGAGGGGGAGCAGTGCAGCGCCGCCCAAGTCTCCCGGGTCATCCTTGCTGGGAACCTCCTCAGCCATAGTACCCAGAGCAGAGACTCCATCAACAAGGTACGGTCCCGCGGCCCGCACAGGCCCTCCTTCCCCTCTGCTTGAGGGCTGGTTTGTCCCCGTGTGTGGGGCTGAGCGGGGATGTCCCTGTGAGCTGAGCCACGCTTGGGGCCTCACAGCCTCCACTCCTAGGCCAAGTACCTAACCAAGAAAACCCAGGCGGCCAGTGTGGAAGCTGTCAAGATGCTGGACGAGATCCTCCTGCAGCTGAGCGTGAGTGCCGGCAGGGGCACGCTGGAGACAGGGCTGCCTTTGGGCACCAGAAGGCTGCAGGGACACGGGTGGGCTCTGTGGGGCTGCCCGAGGAGGGTGCTGGAACCTACGAGCTCCCTGCCCTGTGTCCTCCAGGTCTCGGTGCCCGTGGACGTGATGCCAGGCGAGTTTGACCCCACCAACTACACGCTCCCCCAGCAGCCCCTGCACCCTTGCATGTTCCCACTGGCTACCGCCTACTCAACGCTCCAGCTGGTCACCAACCCCTACCAGGCCACCATCGACGGAGTCAGGTAGCCAGCATGGAGCCCTGGCCTTGTGCCTCTGACACCGGAAGGGAAGGGCTGGGTCCAGGACCACAGAGGGCCCACCTGAATTGGGCTCTTTCTCCAGGGTGGCTTGGGACACCCCCATGAGTGCCGGGTGAGCTCCAGGCCAGCCCCCAGGGTGGGCTCAGCTGAGCGTTGCCTCGCAGGTTCCTGGGTACAGCGGGCCAGAACGTCAGTGACATTTTCCGGTACAGCAGCATGGAGGATCACTTGGAGATCCTGGAGTGGACCCTGCGAGTCCGTCACATCAGCCCCACAGCTCCTGACACTCTAGGTAACGCGGAACTCAGCCACAGGGGGTGGGCCCTAAGACCAGGGAAGGCCCGCTGCTCGGAGGGGTCCTGGTGTGGGTTTGCACTCACTGGCCTTGACACATAGTTCTGGAAGCTCCTGTGGAAGCTTACCTGTGCATGGCCAGCCGTCAGCCCCGCCCTCAGCTACAAGGCCCTCTTCTCTAGGTTGCTACCCTTTCTACAAAACGGACCCGTTCATCTTCCTGGAGTGCCCGCATGTCTACTTTTGTGGCAACACCCCCAGCTTTGGCTCCAAAATCATTCGAGGTAAGTTTCATCTTCTGGGAGCCCCGGGCCTGGGCTGTCACTAGGGACTCGCTCTCCACTGGGAACAAGGCTCACAGAGAACAAAACCTACATTGGAGCCCGGCCCCGTGGGGTGGATGGCACAGGTCCACGTGTGCCCAGTAGGGCTGAAACTGCCCGTGCTGTGTGGTGCTATCCCATCTCATCTCAGGTCAGCCTGATTCAGCCTTGGACATTTATGGGGTCCTCGGCCCTTTCCATTTCTGGTCCAAAGGAGCTTCTGTGGGCAGCACTTCCTTGGTGCTGACGGGGGACTCCTGTTTGCTTGTGATGACTTCCCTTTGAGACAAGTCTCGCCCAGAACCTGAAGGGGGTTCCCACATGGTTTCTCTGCAGGCCCTGAGGGCCAGACAGTGCTGTTGGTGGCCGTTCCGGACTTCAGTGCCACGCACACAGCCTGCCTCGTGAACCTGCGCAGCCTGGCCTGCCAGCCCATCAGTTTCTCGGGCTTTGGGGCAGAGGATGAGGACCTGGGGGGCCTGGGTCTGGGCCCCTGAGTCACCCGGCAGCCTGTCCTAAGGCCCCAACCATGCGTGCCTGCAAAGTCAGCTGTTCTTTGTAAATAAAGCCTGACCGGTTAGTGGTTACTGGTACTGGTTACGTGTACTGGTGCTGGGCCGGGCCCTCCTGTGCAGGGAGCCCACATGGAATGTGAGTCTCCCTCCTCCCCTCTCCCCAATCCGATGGGATGGGGAGCGGTCAGTGACACATCTGCCATAAGCTTGGTTTATTGGTGTGGCCTGGGCAGGTGGTTGAGAGTCTGCCCTAGAATCACCTGGCCTGCCCCCACCCAGCCTACAGCCAACCGTCCTCTCCCCTGAGCCTGTGGCAGACCCAGGCTTTTAGGTGTTGGTCACACTTGTGACACCCAGGTGACATGACCACTGGGGGGGCTCTGCTCTGGCCCTGGCAGATCTGTTCTCAGAAGTCCCCAAAGTTCACCGTATAGGTCTCTACAGTGGTGAAGGGGAACTCGGGGCCAGCGACTGTCACCTCCTCCTCCTCTTCCTCCTCCGGCCCCAGCTCGGTCCCAAACTCCGTCACCACCTCTGTGTAGGTCTCAGTCTCAAACTCCTCCCAGTCAGCCGTGGTCTCAGGAAGAAAGCGCCAGGGCCCCAGGGTGGAGATGGGGTCCGCAGAGGGGGCCAGGGAGGGGGCTGGGAGCAGCGTGGGGGGGGTGGGGGGCGGTGTGGGGGGCGTGGTCGGGCCCGCAGTGGCGTTGAGGCGGCGGAGCCGCATCTGTTCGCGCATGCGCAGCCGGTACTGCAGGCGGCGGTGCTGCAGGCGCCGCTGCTGGGGGGTCATGGGCCGCGAAGGGTCGATGTGGGGTATGGGCCGGTTCCTGTTCATGGCCAAGATTTCCCGGATGCGTTTCCAGTTGGAGCGAGCCAGGATGAAATTGCACTGGGTGGCCCCGATGTCATAATCCACGTTGCAGGTCTTGGAGCTCGGCGTGTAGCCCTCCGCCTGGGCCGTCACACGGTATTCACCCGGGTTCAAGATGCGCCAGTAATCACCACCATTGGCTGCAGAGGGAGGACTGCTTCAGCTGCTCAAGACACCCCCCACCTGGCCCCAGCCTCCTCTCTCAGATCCCCCCAGCCCCCCAGTCCTCTCTGAGTCCCCAGTACCACCCAGCTCTCCCTCTGTCTGCCTGGGGCAGACCTTCTGGGGACATCCAGGGGAGTGGGACCTCCGGGGCAGGCCTGGACCTGCCTGCAAAGCCCACACATATTTGGGCCCCCAACAGGGAAAGTGGGGTAGGTGCGCACACAGGTACCTGTTTTCACACCGTGGTTAATGCCACTCACGGAGATGGTGGCATTGGCAATAGGGATGCCCTGTTCATCCGTGACAACCCCCTTGATACCGCGGTGAACCTGCAGGAGGCAGGGGCCGATGTCCACATGCTGTTATGCCCCTGCCCTTCTTGGTGGGGGTCCCCCAGGACCCTGCACAGGTGCCCCCAGTGCTGCCCCACCCCACCTGCTCCATGAAGGTGAGCAGGGCTTCTTTATTGTTCTCCCATTCTCGGGCCAGCTCGCTCTGGTGAGGGAACTTGTCGCAACCCAGGTAGATGGACAGCTCCAGGCAGTTGGTGTGCAGGTAACTGAAGTCATTGATGGCTAGGTAGGGCAGACACAGCCACAGTCACCCCCGCCCCGCACCAAGCACCCCAGCAGGGCCCCTCCCCAGGCAACTCACTCCCAGATCGGGGATTCCACTTGGCCCCATTTACGATGCCCATGCCGCCGGTGTGGTCCTGTGCTTGGCATCCTCCCCGATAGGGCTCGGTCATGGTGAGGTGGGTGGAGGCGAAGGAGATGGCCAGCCAGCGGAAGATGGCATGGTCTGGGGTCTCCTGAGCCTCAGATACCTCGTCCTCGTCCTCCCCGCGGGCGGCTGCCAGGGCCGCAGCCAGCAGCTGCTCCTGACTGGGCGTGCGTGCCATGTCGTAGGGATAGGATACGAGCCGCTCACCACCGTTAAGGTTCGCCCCCAGCACAAACGGGTTCTTCTCCATCCAGGCAATGATGGCCCGGACCTCTGTGGACACCTGCGGGTGGCCCTTGCGTGAGGTCTGGGCTGCAGCCTCCACCACCCTCCATGCAGACCCCATGTGGGTTTTCATGCCCCTGCCCCTCCAAAGCCCTGCAGTCTCAGCGCCCAGAGCTCCAGGACACCTGGGCCCCAGCTGCTCCCCAGGCTCTGCAGGCCAGGCAGCAGCCTCACCGTGGCGTCTGGGGAGAGGTAGCGTTCAGGTATGGGCAGGTTGTTGTTGGGGACCCGGTAAGGGACCCATTTCCTCTCCTCCGCTCCCCAGAGCACAGAGTTGAGATCGGGGAAATCCTCATATATGTCGAAGCCCTCCTCAGTCCACAGCCCCAGCGCCCAATTTCCAAACTCTGAGCCCTGGGGAGTGGGGTGTGTGTCAGCTTTGGGGTCCATCCAGCCCCGCCTCAGACCTGCCCCACCCGAGCCCCGCCCCATCTGCCCCCACACCCTGCCTCGCCACCGCACTCGGGCCTGCCTCCTGCTAGGCCAGGGCCCAAACCCTCTCCCCTACACCCACCATCTGCGCTGCCACCTCGTAGCCATCGGGGTTCAGCGAGGGCACCAGGTGAATGCGCGTGTCGTGCACCAGGCTGCGCACACGGGGGTTCCCATCGCGGTACTCCCGGCACAAGTACTGCATGAGCAGCAGCAGCAGCTCGCGGCCCAAGACCTCGTTCCCGTGGATCCCGGCTGTATAGCGGAACTCGGGCTCCCCTGCAAGAGTGGGAGCTTCAGCAACCACAGCCTCCCAAAACTGCGGATCTAAGAATCCAAACTGGCCTCACTCCAAGAGCTGGGGGCAGCTGGAGCTTGGAGGGCCCAGCAAGGCAGACTGGGACCCCAGAAGGGTTCCCAGGATAGGCAGGAGGGGGTGAGCTGCAGCACCAGGGCCTTTGCCTCTAACCTGTGGGGGGCTGTGGGGGGCCTCACCCAGCTCATGGTCCCCGGGGTTGTCTGAGATCTCCATGGCGTAGATCTTAAGTCCGCGTGAGCTCTTTCCCAGACTGTATGTGCGGGTGATAGTGGGGCATTCCTCGTTCACCACCTTCATCAGCTGGGCACAGGAGAGGATACCAGTTACGCTGCCCCCAGCTCAGAGGCAGCCCAGGTACAGGGGACCCCAGCCCCTCTCAGGCACTAGTACAGGATGGAGAGGCTGGGGGTTCCTCCTTCCTGAGGCCCACATGTCTGGGATGGGAGCAGAGCTCATAGAGTGTGAGAAAGTGCTTGCCAGCCTGGTGCCAAGCCCAGGATGGGACCCCACCTGGCGCATGTCCCTGTAGTTGTGGTGCCGGAAGTCCAGGTCGTCGGTGGTGACCACCTCATTCCGTGCATAGTAACTGTGGACAGCTGTGGTGGGGCGGGGGGCAGGCAGGGTCCTGAGCTGGCCAGCTGCCGACCTGCCCCGCCACCCCTCAAGTATGGGCTAGCCTCCCACACTCACGGGACACGGGGCACCCCAGCACCTCCAGGCGCATGCACAGGCTGCCATTCCAGGTGAGGGGATAGATGCGGATGAAGCGGGCCACCACCGGCTCCGGGAGCTCGCTCAGCACGGGCGTGTCCTTGTCCACGTTCCCGTGGAAGGTCTGTGGAGAAGCAGGCATCAGAGCAGCACCCCACCCTGGCCTGGCGGTGGGAGCAGTGCCGAGGGCTGTTACCCACCATCTCCTCATAGCCGTTGGTGTACATCGCCCACGTCTGGCTGTCATTGCTGAAGCCCACGAAGAAGGAGGTCACAAAGTCGTCACTGGGGAGCAGACGGTGGTCAGGGCAGGACTGCTCTGCCAGCCCAAGTCCCAGGTCCTCAGGCAGCCGAGCTGTCCTCCTGGACCCAAGAACTTAAGAGCTAGCAGGGTGCGTGGTGCTCGGCCTGGCAGCAGGAGCAGCTTGCATGCCTGCTGTGTGGCCTGGGTGGGTGGCCTGCTCATCTCGTCATTGCCATGGCTGAGGAGTGGGCTGGGGCCCTGGAGGGCCCCCGGCAGTGTCTCAGCTGGGACTGAAAGCTGGGCATGGAGCTCCCCTCCCCGCCGAGTGCCTGTGAAACAACGTACTGGACACTGGAGTCCCGGCCCTGAGTGATGACACCCGTGAACCTGGTGGTCCTTCTGGTGTCCACCTCGATCCACTGGGTCTGAGTGTCGTCCTCGGCGCACCAAGCCCCATCGTAGTAGTCGTCCTCGGTGGCACCAGCCTGTGGGGTGATGGGGCTGAGCGGGCGGAGGGGCCCCTGTGTGGCTGGGAGACTGGCCCCTCCAGACACCCACCTGCATGTTGAGCCGGCCGCGCTGGGCTCCCAGGCCGTGACGCAGCATGGAGGAGGCCCGGATCTGGTTGTCTTCGATGTGGTGCGACTCCAGCCCAATGGGGGGACACTCTGGGGACACGGCACCCCAGGCTGCTGGCCCACTGGCTCCACCCCTCCTGCCACCCAACTGAGAACCGAGGATCCTGGCACCCAGTCCCCTCATGTCGGGGTGCCAGTCAGGGCAGCCACACCCAGCCTGTGCTCCCCTCCCTGGGGCAGCCATCTGCACAGCTGCCTTGTGCCATGAGCTCTGTCCCCTGGGGTTAGACCCAGGGCAGAGACACTCCAGGCCCCCTTCCTTCTGGACTCCAAGAACCTAAGAACAGGAAATGGTTCTGGAGGCCAGGAACGCCATCAGGAAGTCCAGATTCGGGACCCACGTGTGGCCCTGGGTGGGTCACTTGCTCCAGTACCCTCGCCCCACACCCCCCCAGCCCCCACACTCCCTGACCCCTCACTCACTGACTCTTTCTGCTGGGGCCCACTTCTCCTCTACCTCCTCGCCCTTCCGGGGCCCTGTGGGCAGCAAAGGGGGCAGTGGTGACGAGGGCCCTGAAGCAGCCAGCAGTGCAGCTGCTCCTGCCTCGGGGACCCAGCCCCACACCTCTGTGGTCCTCGCCCTTTTCCAGCGTCCATTTGTCATCCGTCTCCTCCTCCTTAGTCCTACTGGCCACCTTTCTGGGCTTCTCTGCAGGGTGGACGGTGGGAGGGGCCTGTCAGCTTAGCCACAGGCGTCCAGGGGCAGGTGGGGGCAGGCTGAGCTGGGGCAGGTGGGGTGGGCACAGCTTGGTTCCAGGGGCAGGTGGGGGCAGGCTGAGCTGGGGGCAGGTGGGGTGGGCACAGCTTGGTTCCAGGGGCAGGTGGGGTCAGGCTGAGCTGGGGGCAGGTGGGGTGGGCACAGCTTGGTTCCAGGGGCAGGTGGGGTCAGGCTGAGCTGGGGGCAGGTGGGGTGGGCACAGCTTGGTTCCAGGGGCAGGTGGGGCAGGCTGAGCTGGGGCAGGTGGGGTGGGCACAGCTTGGTTCCAGGGGCAGGTGGGGGCAGGCTGAGCTGGGGGCAGGTGGGGTGGGCACAGCTTGGTTCCAGGGGCAGGTGGGGCAGGCTGAGCTGGGGGCAGGTGGGGTGGGCACAGCTTGGTTCCAGGGGCAGGTGGGGGCAGGCTGAGCTGGGGCAGGTGGGGTGGGCACAGCTTGGTTCCAGGGGCAGGTGGGGGCAGGCTGAGCTGGGGGCAGGTGGGGTGGGCACAGCTTGGTTCCAGGGGCAGGTGGGGTCAGGCTGAGCTGGGGGCAGGTGGGGTGGGCACAGCTTGGTTCCAGGGGCAGGTGGGGGCAGGCTGAGCTGGGGCAGGTGGGGTGGGCACAGCTTGGTTCCAGGGGCAGGGGGGGGCAGGCTGAGCTGGGGGCAGGTGGGGTGGGCACAGCTTGGTTCCAGGGGCAGGTGGGGCAGGTGGGGTGGGCACAGCTTGGCCCCAGGGGCAGGTGGGGGCGGGCTGGGCTGGGGCAGGGGGGATGGGGACAGCTGGGTTCCAGGGGCAGGTGGGGGCAGGCGGAGCTGGGGGCAGGTGGGGTGGGCACAGCTTGGTTCCAGGGGCAGGTGGGGGCAGGCTGAGCTGGGGGCAGGTGGGGTGGGCACAGCTTGGTTCCAGGGGCAGGTGGGGTCAGGCTGAGCTGGGGGCAGGTGGGGTGGGCACAGCTTGGTTCCAGGGGCAGGTGGGGGCAGGCTGAGCTGGGGGCAGGTGGGGTGGGCACAGCTTGGTTCCAGGGGCAGGTGGGGGCAGGCTGAGCTGGGGGCAGGTGGGGTGGGCACAGCTTGGTTCCACTCACTCAGCTCCTCCTTCTCTTTGTCAGTCTCAGGCTCGGTGTCAGGCTTCCGAGGGCTGGGAGGCCGGAAGTAATAGTCCACTAGGGGAGGGAGAGCAGTGCTAAGGGGAACCCCATGCTGCTCCCAGGGCCCCACAGGCAGGAGGGGGCACTAGACAAGCGGTGTGTCGGGTCAGCCTTGAAGAACAAACAGGCCCAGAGGAAGGGGTGGGTCCTCCCAGAAGGGGGGACTGCCTGGAAGACCCCAGGGAAGTCAGCAGCCTGGCCCAGCAGAAGGGCTTCGCCTGGGGAAAGGTGGGAGAGGCTGAGCAGGGAGTGGGACATGGCAAGGACATGCCTCGAGTGACAACTGGCACCAGTGTCCTGGGTGGGGGTCGTCTTACGGGCTGAGCTGGGGCCCAGGGTTGGAGTGGTTGACGGGGCAGAGAAAGGCAAGGACCGGTTCGGGCCTGCAGCCCTGGAAGGGGAGGAGAGTGGGGAAGGCAGGGGCCTCCCAGCAGGCCAGGGGCGGCTGGCCGGGGCACAGGAGCCAGAGGAGCCCCTGGGACTCGGAAAGAAAAGGCCGGAAGAGAGGGCGAGATCAGGAAACAGGAAAGGGTCAAGGGCTGGCCCAACATGAGTGAGGACAGCACAGAGAAGGGCAAGGCTGGAGGCACACGGGGCGGTGGGACCACTGCCACCACGATAGGGTTACAAGGGGTCAGGCCCGGCCCCGGGCCCTGGGGTGTGGGCACTCACTGCTGTCGTAGTCGGGGATCACGGAGCCGTCTCCGTAGTCGGGGGGCAGCGGGGGTGGCATGGGCTTCAAAGGCAGCTCTGGGGAGGTGGGAGGCAGGTGTGGGCCCAGAGCCCCCACACCTGGCGTCCCACACTCCCCCCTGCCCCCATCCTACCAGTCCTCTCCTTTCTCTCCTCTGGAGCCTCAAGCCTCCGCCCCGGGGGCTCGGCCTTCTCCTCAGGGTGCTCGGGCCAGGGCCTCTCGGGCCTCCTCCTGCTGGGGGGCGGTCTGGGCTGCTTCTGGCGCCGGATGTACTCAACTGAGAAGGAGGGCGGGCTCTGAGCGGGCCAAGGCCCCTCCTAGGAGGCAGCAGGGCTGGGAGTGTGGGGCCTGGGGGTCCGGACGCAGACAGGAGGTGGGGCCCCGCCGGGGTCCTACTCACAATCCTCATAGTCCTCCCTCTCGATCTGGTCGTTGTAGTCCAGTGTGGGCTGCTCGCTCCCGTCCTCCGGCTCTGGGGGGAAACACTGTGGCTGCCTCGTGGCTGACACTCACCGATGCCACCACCCAGGCCCGCCAGCGAAACCCAACAAGCCGGTGGTTGTTGTCCCCCCGGCCAGCTGGATGGCACCCACTCACCAGACTGGCGTTCCACATGGGTCTCTCCTCCTGGACCCTGCCAGGTACTTGGGAAGGCACCACCTGCGATACAAATCCCAGTGCAGGGAGATGGGGGGCCACCCCCTCATCTGGGCCCAGCTGATACCCCTTGAAGCCTCAGCTCACTCCCTGGAGGCCTGGGCTGCTGTGCCCTCAGCACAACTATCTGGGGAGCCCAGGCCCTGCTCTCTGGGAGGCACCTGCAGGCTTGGAGCCCAGCAACACATGAGGGGCGGCTCTGGGTTGGGTCCAGAAGACAGATCCCAGGACAGTGGAGAGGAAACCCCCCAGCAAGGCTGCCAAGCACCCCCCACCCAGTGGACCTGAGGGACCTCCGGCCGAACTGCTGTGGTTATGACAACATGGTGACCCTGAGAATCTGCAGAAAACGGGCCCAGGTGCCCACCCTCACCCCTCACTCCCCGCAGCAGGCAGATAAGAGCCCTCCCACCTAGAAGAGCTGGCACACACCTCCCTCCTGCAGTAGCTCCCCGGGGCTGGGGCTGAGGGGCGGTGGCAGTGGCCACCATGGTGCTTCTGAGGGGGTCGGGGTGGGGGGCCTCTTTCCAGCCAGAGGCCTCTTGGTGGCCTTGGGTGGCTTCTCTTTGGGCCTCTTGGTGGCCTTGGGTGGCTTCTCCTTAGGCCTCTTGGTGGCCTTGGGTGGCTTCTCTTTGGGCCTCTTTGTGGCCTTGGGTGGCTTCTCCTTGGGCTTCTTGGGTGGCGTGGGGGACGCCTCCAGTGGCTGCTTCTCCTTCTTGGGGCTTTTGTCCTTCTTGCCTTTCTTCCCTTTGTCTTTGGCCTTTTCCCGGAGCGCTGTCCAAGATGCAGATTTAGGTCAGATCAATGGAGAGCCCACTCTGTGCCCCATCTCCCCCGGCCACAGGGGCCTACAGCCTGGAATCCAGGCTTTCTATATCGAGTCTATGCTGTCACCACATCTTGGCCTGGGTGGCTCAGTTCCCATGGAGCCGGCCCTTGTCTTCCCACCTGCCCAAACCTCAACAGGAGCCCCTCACGATACCCGCTTCCCCACATGTCCACTCGGCCAGTCAGGGAGTGCCAATCTGTGCTGGACTTGTAAGGTGCAGAGGTGACTAAGCTATGGGGGGGCACCCAAGTCTCAAGGGGGAGGCAGTGTCATTCCTGCCAAATGCCACACAAAGTACAGGGCACAGCGGGGGGTGGGGGGGGGCACAGCCAGGCCTCCCTAAAGCTCCCTGCAGGGGCAAGAAAAGTTTCCGAGGAAAGGGCACTGGTGGGCCATCCCAAGAAGTCAGGGTTCTGGGCCTGTTGGAAGCCATAACCAACAGAGGGCCCTGGGGCCAGGGAGAACAGAGGCACAGGGAGGACAGCAGCTGCTCACCCAGCTCAGAGTCTGGGGGAGGAGGCAGGGGCAGGTCACTGAGCAAATACTGCTGAGAATTTGAAGGTGGGTGGGGGCTGCGAGGCAGAAATAGGAAAATTGACAAACTGCAGACCACCAGGAGAAAGGGCTGCCCAGCAGCCTCCAAGAGTCCAGAGCAGCAAGCTTGGAATGCAAGCAAGAAGTGGGGGCGGCCCATTGGGTCGCAGTACCCGCCCCCAGGGTGGGGGAGGAACCAGGAAAGATCTACAGTGGGGGCAGGGACTGCTGACCTCAGGAATGGGGGATGGTGGCTGGAAGTGGGGGGGGTAAGGGGGGAGATCAATAAGACCCTTGCCACCCCTGAAGGCACAATAAGCAGTAAGATTTATCGACAACTGATTATGTAAGAGGATGGATGAAATGCTTTCCTGATGCATCAGCTCACTGAGTTCTCACAATAACTAGTACTGTCCACTGCCCCAGCTCCTGGAAGCCTTGAGGGAGGGGTCTTCTGCCTCAGTGCTCTGGGAGTAGGTGGACAGGCAGGGTGGTCCCCTAGGAGGGTGCTGTGGACCCTTCCAGGGAAGGCCTGAGGCTGGAAGTCTGGCAGTGCCTTGAGCACTGGCAGTGTGTGCCCCAAACAGGCTGAGTGGCCCCATTAGGACAGCAGGCCGTTCACAGCACAGACATGGGGAGGGGACAGCAAAGTCCCTAGTTGGCTGAAGCCTAGTCTCCCTAGGGGGCTGGGGCTGGGGATGAGGGGCTGGCTGGGAGGACTGGAGCTATTGGGCAGCGGACCTGCTGGATGTGCTTCCATGCCCAAAGGGCTACAAGCCAGCACTGACCGCGCGGCCTGGCACAGTGTCCGCCAGACATATGGGCTGTCCCATGCCTTACAGGGCCATTCCTCACGCCCGGCAGCCTGGACTGCTGCCAAACCATGCCGGGACCGCCATTCTCACCTTTGGCGCAGGGCGCCCCGAGGCCCCCCATCACACCCTGGCCACCCCTGCTCACGCTCTTACCCTCTCTGGCCACCCCCGGGCGTGCCCCTGGCTTGCCCTCGGTTGGGGCTTTGCGGACGTGCAGGGTGGGCTCAGGGGGCGGCAGGTCCTCCACATCGTCCTCCCGGGGCTCCGACTCCAGTTCCGAAAGGAAGCCCTCGAGGAACTCCTCGATCTCGTCGTCCGTCAGCACCGTCTGCGGGCGCCCCCCGGGGCACAGCGCCAGCAGCGCCAGGAGGCAGCCAAGCAGGGGCACCCCGCGCACCGCCGCCATGGCCGCAGCACGCGTGAGGGCAGGGGCTTAGGGAGGGGCTCAGGGGTCGGTGGGGACGCCGGGGTGGTCGGGCGTTCCTAGGCGCTGGCGGCAGCTCCGAGCTCCGGCCCCGCGTGGCGCGCTCTGGTGCGGACCGCCCTCTCCTAAGCTCCGGCAGCGGCCGGGGCGGGGGCGTCGGGGCTTCCGGAGCCGGCTCCCCAACCCCCGGGGTAGGAGGAGGAGCCGGGCATGGATGGAGGGGCTGCGGGGGGGCCGAGCAGTCCCGGGCTCCATGTACTTGGCCCTTCCCGAAGTGGGGGTTGCTGGCGATGTTCCGGGCTGGAGGCCCGCGCCTAGGCTGGAGGGCCTGGAGGGACAGAGGGCGCCAGTGGATGGGAGGTCCTTACAGTGTGGGTGCCAGGGAGCTGACCCCACTGCCTGGCTCTGTATGCAACACTGCCCTCAAGCTAGCCGGGACCAGGAGGCAAGATGCCAGGGAGCCCGCTGGAGATGACCGGGAACCCTGGTAGCAGAGCCAAACCGTGGACTCAGGCCCCCAGAAGGGTGGTGAGGGCACCTGGCCAAGCCACCCTTCCCTGTCTCTGGAGCCTTGCGCTTGGTGCAACGCACTGTGCCCAGCTGCCACTCAGACATCCAGCTTACCTCCCAGGTGCATGACCAGCCCACCTGTGCTACCTCCCAGGGGAGGCACTGCACTTGGCAACCCACACTTTAACACGGGCAGGTGCAAACTGCCTCAGGGCAGGCCTACTGCTCTTCTGGAGGCAGGAGCCCCCAGGTAAGGTCCCTGCTCCCCACCCCTGCCCAGACCTGGCATGCAAGGCAGAGACAGAGGAGGGGGGAGACTCGTTTTATTAAATTGTGCATGTAGTTTGTAGAAATGGTTTGTCAGGGGTGTGGAGGGACTCAGAACTGACACAGCTATTTCCACACAAGTTCAAGGCTCTCTTGCCCTCCCATGCACTGCCTGCCACCAAGGGAGGGTGCCTGGACCTGGCAAGGAGGTAGGAGGCAGCAGCCCCCTTATCTGTCCTCTCGAGCAGATGGCACAGCTATGGGTGAAGCCAGGTCAGATCAAGGGATGGTTTTAAGGGCAGCACCTGTGAGCCTAGTTCAATGTGGAAGATGTGGGGTTTCAAAGGCAGAGGGGACCAGACACTGCCCCTTAGGACGTGGACCAGCTGGGGAGAGAAACAGGTGCCTCCAGCCCAGCGAAGCTGCATGCTACAATTCCAGTCACTTGCTGCCCAGACAGGAGGCACAAATGTCTGGGGTCAGGTCCCCCTCCCCCCACAGTTTCTTTACTATTTCCCACAGTGAACACGGCCTCACCTCTAGGGACCCACTGCTTTCCCACCAGCTGAGGTTCCAATAGACAGTCATTCTCTCCTCTTACCAGAGCCCAGTTTTTAAAACTGCAGCCACCATGTGGGCCCAGGGGCACACAGAATCCAGGATCTATCAGTAATGTCTGCATGGGTGAAGCATGGAACAGAAATTCCCAGGATCAATTAGTAATGTCTGTATGGGTACTAGCAATGGCAGTTATGACCATATGCTCAGTGTTTCCAGAAGTCCACTTGAGGGGCAAATGTTGGCTGGTCCCAGATGGGCATCATGCCTAAGGCCAGAGTTCCCAGAACATTTTCCCTTGAAGGAATGAGAAGCAAGAAAAAGCAAACCATGGGTCAAATTTAGCAGCGGTCCGCCCTGAGCCAAGGTCTGTGAGGGTTCGGCCAGTGAAGTGGTCGGGTGGGAACCCCAGGAGCACCTGGGGTGACTCACAGGCAAATGTGGAGCTTGGTTTGTTAAAGGGAATGAGGAAAGGCAGGTCAGGAAGCACCATGGGGGCTGCTGGATCAGCCCTGGGACCAGGGGCAGGACCCAGGAAGGCTTGGCCTCTCGTCTCTCCCTTTCAAGGCCCTGCTTTCGCTTCTCAGTGGCTCAGCCTTGTACGTACCTCAAAGGCAGTGGGACTGTGTCAGGAGTGAGGCGCTGGGGTCAAATCCCAGGTATGTCCCCCTGGCCGTCTGATCACAGCGTCGCCTCACTGCTCCCCACCTGTCTCCCCAGCCCTCACAGTGTAGGTCACATGGGCCCCACAAGCTGTGCCTAGCACGATTCCAACACCCATTCCCCTCAGAGGCCAAGTCCACCCACTGGGCTCTCAGAGCCCCCCCCCCACCTCAGGCCTCCTTGTTCCACGCCCTGTCATGTGTTCCCAGGCTGGTCCTGGCAGCAGTAGGATGGAGCAAGCTCTTACCCATGAATGTCCTCTGCGAGCCTCTGAATCATCTTTCTCGAGACTGTCTTGGAATTTGCTCTGTTGCCCCCAGTTGAGTGTCAAGCAGGGAGGCCCAAGGCTGGGGGCAGCTGTGAAGCGTCACTTCCTGCACACATGGATCGGATTTGGGCCCAACATCCTCTGCCAGAGAAAATAGAAGCCATAAAAGAATTCAAAAGGAATAGAAAGAACCCTTTCCTCAGCCACAGTGAGTCACCAACAGGAACCTGACCAAAAGCCTCTTGGGGCGCTGGACCACGGGGGCAGGGAGTGAGGGGCCCTTCCCCCCTGAGGGTCTGGGCAGGTAGAGAGAAGGGGTGACTGTTCTCCATACCAGGCCTTATCCCTCCTCGGTGGGTGCGGCTGGGACCCCACTTAGCCTTAAGACGCACGCCCAGGAAGTCCCTTATACCTGGGCCTGGGGCTCTGCCTGGGGGAAGGGAGGCAGCCAAGGGCCTGTTGGACTGGGGGATGCATAGAGCTCACCTGCAGCTGTGTGAGGGCAAGGCCATGGAGCCCACAGATGCAAGGGCAGGGAGGGGGTGTGGCCCTGGCTGGGCTCATGGTCCAAAAGCACCTTCGAGGTCCAGGAGGGTTGCCTGCCAGGGTGCTGTAAGAGGAGGGGAGGCTCCGTGACAGGCAGCAAGTTGGCCCTCCGCCCCTGATGAGAGCGGTCTCCTACTCTCACCTCCCGGCTCAGCATCTGTCTTTGCTGCTCAGACAGACCTCAAGGCAATGCTGGCCTCGGCCTGGGAGGTATGAGGGTCAGTCCCATCAGCCTTCAGCTCACTGGGGACCACACCTCTCCACGAGGTGGAGACACAGAAATGACCCACACCCAGGGGTTGCAGGGGCCCCTGAAGGACTCTGTCTCCTGCCCTGGGTGGCCCCATACCGTTAGAGCCATCATGCTCTGGGCCTCTCGGGGAACTCATCCATGTTAAAGGTTTCAGCAGAAATCTCTGCACCCAGGGGCACCATTTCCCAGCTTCCTGAGAGCTGGAAGATGTCCCCAGACCGTCCTGCCAGGAGTTACCATCCATTTCAGGTCCTGCGGCTGGAAAGTCCTCGATCTCATCACGCTAGTCCCCAGCTCCCATCCCCTCCAATGGTACCAGCCTCCTTGCCTCTGGGTCCCCAGGCCATTTGCACATGCATCTGAGTGTGTGTTCCGACAGAGCTGTCAACACGGTGCCACCTGAGCTATGCCCAGAGGTCCAGCCCTCCCCTGAAGACAGGCCAGAGGGAACAGGAAGTCAGCAACTGGACCCCTGGGACAGAGGGCACAGGGGAGGACACTGACCCCCTGGGAAGTGGAGTCCTGCCCGGTGGGGGACTCTGACTCCCAGCCTGAGACGCCTCACATCAGTCTCCCGAGCTGGGTCCTGGCTTGTGGATGGCAGGTTGTGCAGTGACTAATACTCGTTGAGTACGTGCGCTATCTTACCCCAATTCTAATTGAGGAGACTGAGGCCCAGGGAGAAGTGACGGGTCCAGGTCACAGCATATCAGAGACAGGGAAAGTTTAGGCGAGGACTTCGAGGCCAGACAGAATGCTCTTGGCATCCAGGCTGCCGAGACTCTGGCCACAAGGCCACAGGACTATGGGGCACCAGCCAACAGGACCAACGTGCCCGAGTTCTAGCTGGGGCAGGACACAGGGACGGTGATGAGCAGGAGTGGCAGGGCCTGGGAGGCCCAGATGAGACCCTTCTGGATGCTCAGGGCCTCTGAGGCAGCAGCTCAGTCACTAGAAGCCAGGCCACTGGGGAGGGAAGCCGAGATACCCAGGTGGCCAAGTGTGCGCTACTGAGGCACCTACCTCCACAGCCCAGCTGGCCAGCACGAGTGGGGGGTGGCCTATCCGGAAGCCCCAGAAAGCCTGGGCTCTGGACAGCAGGCTCCAAGATCAGGCACCAGCCCCTCCAGTCCCCTGGCGTCCTGAGTCCACCTCCAAGGGAGAAGGACCCAGGCCTGGCCTGTCCCTCTGCTCCTCCCTCTCATGGGGGCGTGGGGTGCTAAAACAACACCTTGTCTGCAGTCTGGACATTACCAGGAGGTGGTTCCCAGAGCTGTGAGACCTGGGGGTCTCCCAGACAGTGTCTGGCCGTGTGCACAACTGGCAACAAGTTTCTTGGTTTCCAACAACGTGAAAACCACATGTGATTTTCCATAGTCTGGTGTCCCTGCCCAGCTCCCCAGGCTGGGACTGCTGAGTGAGCAGAGTTCACCCAAATTCCTTCCACTCACCACAGGACCCAGCCCCTGGGGAGACTGGGGGTCACCACAGCCATGGGGAGTAGGGCTGATGGGCTGAGGGGGTGGTAGGCGGGCTTCCAGGGCCATGAGTAATTCTGCAGCCCCAGATGGGAGGGCGTGTAGAAGCCCAGTGAGACGGCCAGCCAGCGTCAAGTCCATGGGGAAAGGAGGGTCATTCAGTTGCAAATGGGGGCCCACTGGAGAAAAGCACCCCACGTGGTCTCAGTGCACTTCCTGGCATTTAGACGTGGGTGCTGAAATGGACCATCACAATATTAACAGGAAACGGGACCCATGTTTACATTCTTCACTGGGGAAGTTTTTCTAACAGAGACTAGAAGAAAAAATCGAGAAATTTGGTTGCATAAGAGTTGTAGCTTTCTGTTCAAAATATACTGAAAATGAAATGAAAAGGAAAAAAAAAAAAAAACACTGGGAAAATAGCTGCAACCTGAGGTCAGAAAGTGGACATTTTAGGAACGTCTCTCTGAGCCTCAGTTTCCCTCTTCTGAACAATGGGTAATGATGACACGATCACAACATTGTGAAGGGGTGCAGGGATGCATCAAGAGAAATCTGGAAAGTTGTGCCTGAAAAATAGTAAGTCTTACATAAAGGGAAGCTGTTAAACACAGCTCTTTGCAGTTTTCAAGCCAATTTGATTTTGTTTCCATTTTTAAAAATGAGTTGTGAGACCTATTCAGGCGATTCACAAAAGAAGAAACTTAAGTGGCCAATAAACACATGCAAAAATGTTGACCTTACTAAAAATTATGAAAATGCAAATTAAAATATACTGAGCATTGGTTTCCTATGTCAGGAGCTCAGAGATGAAAACCGTCCTGGTGTGGGTGGAGCTGGGGAGCTACTGTCACTCAGGGCCACTCGGCTGCAGAGAACAACCCACTGTGGTAGCTGATGTGTGTCCACTGGCTGGGCCCAGGGCAGCCCGGGTGACTGCTGAAACTATTTCTGGGTTAAGTCCAAAAGGGAGTTCCTGACCTGAGTCGGTAGACTGAGAAAAGCAGGCGGCCCTCCCCAGCACGGGTGGGCCCCAGTCCCTGCGTGAGCAGAGACGTCCATCTTCTCTGCCCTCGGACCTTCCTGGCTCCTAGGCCTCTGGGTTTGGACCACCACATTTCTGGGGCCCCCAGCTTGCAGACGCAGATGGCGGGACTGGGCCTTCCTAACCCTGTGAGCTGACCTCCTAACAAATCTCTCAGTGTGTTCCCTGTGGGTTGGGTTTCTCTGCAGAACACCACTAACTCACCCTCCAAGGCGGCCAAGCCTCGACAGGCCGTCCCACAGCTGCCTGGTGGGGCAGGGGCCTCTTCCCTCCTCTCTCTCCTGTCTGCTCAGGCCCTCCACCCCCGGAACCGCAGCCATGTTTCCTAGAGAGCTCGGCCTGGCACCTGGACTCGGCCTCACCTCATTTGGTCAGCTGCACCTGAGGGTCGCTGGGGTCACAGATGAGGCTGCAGTAGCCATCTCCCCAGGAGCCGCAAGAGGAGCCAAGGGCTGGGAAACGGGATGCCACCTTCTAAAGGAGCATGTGCCCCAGGCCCCGCTCCCCCCAGGACAGACTTTCCTTCCCTGAGGGTTGCTGTGGGGACAGAGCCCCAGAAAGCAGTTTCCAGGCTCTCAGCCTCACATAGACAGGTGCTGGCTCAGGTAGTAAATGGCCATCAACTGTGATTGCATGGCCATCAGCTGTGGCTAGTTGGCCATCAGCTGTAACCAGTGAGCCATTGGCCACTAATATAACTGCCGTGGCTACTCTAGCAGAAAAAATGGGGGCCTAGCAAGAAGATGGTGGCTGAGCCTGCAAGCGGCACAGTGAGGGTTGCGAATTGTGTGGCTCCTGTTTCCTGTTTCTCCAACCCAGCCGCCAGCGAGAGTATAGTGGTATAACTCCCCCATCTATGGCTCCGTGGGTGTTCCTTTTTGGCCTCACCATGTCCTGCGTCCTCTTGTGGGGAGCGGGAGCAGAGACCCCGCCTGGCACCCTGCACGACAGTTGCTATGGGAGAAGCGTGTGGCTCTGGGGGTGACAAGCCTGGGATGTCCAGCCTGTCCACAGGGACTTCCGGGAGCGAGGTGCTGTGTTAGCCCCTGGGAAGGCCTTCACCAGCCCACCCAGACTAATACAACACGTCTGATGTTCATGGGAGGAAATACCACCCACACGGGGCACGTCCTGCCTCAGGCCTGCAGCACCCTCTCCTCAGACACCTCAGGCCTTTACCTGAAGCCACCTTCCCACTGAGCCTTCCCCAACACCCTGAGGAAAACGGAAGTCCTCCCCTATATATGCCGAAAGGGTCCCTCCCACTCCCCACGTCTCTGATATATTGGGGTACAGTGTCTCCAGTTAAGCGCCCTCCCTGTACCCACACCCTTGGCCCTGGGCCTTTTAACTTTGTAGCCGCCCCATTCCCCCCACCCCACCCCACCCCACACACTGACTGCAGGCTTGGCCATGTGAATGCTTTGACCAGGGGAATAAGCTGGGTTCAAACAGAGGCTGGAAAACACTTGCGGCATCCCCAATCCTGTCCACCCCCTTCCAGAACCACAAGAGCACACCTGGGTAGCCTGCTGGAGGACAAGGCCCCAGGAGCAAAACCGAGGCCATTCAAGACCGCTGTCCCTTCAGTGGGACACATGAGGGAGGCCAGCGGGACCAGCTGCACCGGGCCAGACAGGCTGAGCTGCCTGGATGCACGACGGGCAGGTGTGTGGCTAATAAAGGTGATTGCCTCAATTGGCCGAGTCGGGAGGCTGGTTACTCAGCGATGGCTGACATTCATCTCGCATGTTTATCACGTCTCCCCACCAGCAATGCTGGCTTCACAGGGATAAAGGACGGGGGGCTGTGATATTTATGACACACACCCCGCATCAGAGGCATGCCTGGCACATAGATACTCTGAGTAAATACCTGTTAAATGGCCAAATACGGGATAAATACCTTTACAGCGTCCCGTGAGATCGACAACAGTCCTGGAACTGTAGGGACTGTGTGGAGGACAGGAGAGTGGCAGTGGGGGTAGGACAGAGGCTCGGGCACAGCCAGCCCCGAGACAGCAACACCTAAAGACCACATCATTTCTGGAAAGGACACAAAGTTGCCAAACTTTAAAATCTACTTGAAAGATCGGACTTCAGAGCTCCATCACCTAGCAAGTAAAACTTTAATGGAAAAAGAAATTCAAGATCAGATTTGAATCATCTCAGAGACGTCTTGTGTCCCAATTAAGGGGGATTGATTTACAACCCAGAGCCTGCGAACTTCCACTTACCTGAAATGGCTTCTCAGGATCAGCTGTGAGTGATGGAAAACCCAATGTAGTAATGGTTAAAATAAAATGGAAACTTGTACTCTTATGTAAAATAAACGCAGAAGTAAGCAGTCCAGCCTGGTCTGGCAGCCTAACAATCCAGATGCTGGCTTCCTTCATTTTGTTGCTCCCTTGTTCTCAACACACAGCTTCTACCTCATGGTGCAAAACAGCTGCTTGAGATCCAGCCATCATTACTTCATACCAGCCAGCAGAAAGGAGGAAAAGCAACAGCAGAGCACAATCTCTTCCCTTAAGAACACTTTCTAGAAGCTCACACAGAGCTCCAAGTGCATTTTGTTGGCCTTTGCCAGAACTCAGTCACAGGCCACTACAAGGGGAGCGACAAGGGGAGCTAAGTGCAGTTTCTTTCCGATGGACTTGTGCCAGGTAAATATCAGGAGCTCTGTTACTAAAGCAGGAGGTGATAGATACTGAGGAATAATTAGCAGTCTTTCTTACAGATGACATTCTTTTTACTTTTATGTCTGGTAAGATTACTAAAATCTTAGCAAGGTGTAAAAAAACAAAAACTGGTACCTGGTAGAGGAAGGTGTAAAAAACCGAAATCCAAAAAACCTGTAAGCATAAGAAACAAATTGTGGTATAGGAAATTTTATACTGTTTGTGTGTCAGGTATTCACGTGCTTGTGTGTTTCTTCGCAAACCTGAGCCAGAAGCTCAGCCAACAAAAATAAGGGATGTCCCCAGCCGCATCCCCCTGCCATTGGAGAGGGGTGCCAGGAGGCACCTGAGGCCACTGCAGGGCCCAGGGTTGTCAGTGCTAATGCCTGCGGTGCCCTCTTTATCTCTACCCTCCCCTTAGTAGCCAAGCTTCTCGAAGATGTTCGTGCTCATCCTTCCACATTGGCAGTCCCTCTCACCAGGCCCCAGGGACTACCCAGTGTCTCCAAGCTCCATCATGACCCCCTTCTCCTGCACAGGATTCCAGTGACCTGGAATTCTGGGCTCAATCCTCCTCCTCCCCCACTTCCATGGTGGTGGCTTTGGCAACACGTCCCTCCCAGTCCATATTGCAGAGACCCTCACCTGCCGTCAGCTCAGGCCCCTGCCCCTCTAAATCACACACTTTGAGTCCTGTGTACAAACACCATCCCTAAGGGTGCGGGGTCACACTCAGTGTCTTTTTTTTTTTAAGGAGGGCGCCGCTCACAGTGCCCCATGCAGGGATCGAACCGGCAATCTTGATAGTATTAGCACCACGCTCTAACCAACTGAGCTAACCATCGACCCCCCACACTCAGTGTCTGGAGCTGCAAAGACCTAGAATCCTGGGCGACCGCCACCCACGTGTCCCCAAGGCCTGCCCTTGTGAGACAGGCTGGCCAGCCCCAGGCTGCACCAGCTCGGCTCATCATGGGCACAGGGGTGTGTCCTGCTAAGACGCACGTGCTGAGGGCATGACAGCCATATGCAACATGAAGGTAGTGCTGGGATGGCTTGCCCAGTCATAGACTGGCTCCAAGCCCATGCAGGGAGGGCCCCTACCCCTGGAACCTTCCCTCCAGCAGAGGACACAGCTACTATAGCCCAGTGGGGTCTTGGTTACCAGCATCTTGGTTATCAACTGATGGATCTTTGCAGATCAGGGAAGGTTGCCACCTGGCTGGGGTCATGTGGTCTGTCACGGAGTCCAAAGCTGAGCCCGGCTCACAGCTGTGGACTCAGGGTAGTGGGGTAAATGATGGCCCCCCCCAATTCATGTCCACCTGGAACCTCAGAATGTGACCTTATTTTGAATAAAGATTTTTACAGATGCAATTAACGTAAGATTTTCAAGATGAGGTCATCCTGAATTAGGGTGGGCCCAACATGCAATGCCTGGTGCCTTTGTAAGAAAAGAAGGTTCGGAGGAAAGGTAGCCATTGGATCTGGGGCAGAGACTGGAGGCCTGTGGCCACGATGGCAGGACGCTGGGAGCCACAGACGGTACAAGAGGCAGGAAGGCCCCCCCAGAGCTTTCAGAGGGGGCGCGGCCCCGCTGACACTTTAGTCTTAGACGTCTGGCCTCCAACACGGGGAGAGAATAAATTTCTGTTGTTTTAAGCCTCCCAGTGTGTGGTCATTTGTTACAGCAGCCACAGGACACTAATACACCAGGTACTATGGACTGAATTGTGTCCTCCTAAATTCATATGTTGAACCTTAACCCCTAAAGTGACTGTATTTGGAGATGGGGCTTTTAGAAGGTAAAAGGTTATACGGGGTCATAAGGGTAGGGTCCTAATTCGACAGGACTGGTGGCCTTATAAGAAGAAGAGGTCTCTCTCCATGTGTCTGTCTCTTTGCATGCACGAAGAGGTCATGTGAGCACACAGTAAGATGGCAGCCACCTACAAACCAAGAGAGTTGGCCTCAGAACGAAACACACCTTGAGCCATGACTTCCGGCCTGCAAAACGGTAAGAAGTAAGTTTCTGTTGCTGAAGCTGCCCAGTCTGTGGTTTCTTGTTTTGTCAGCCTGAGCGGACTGATACACCAGGTAATCCAAAGCCGCCGTGTGGTGCGTAGCTCAGGAAGGCCCGAGGCGAGCGGCCCTCAGGAGCTCAGGCCAACATCAGCAGCAGCCTGAGGGCATGCTCACCGAGCACTGCTGGCAAGCAGCCCCAGGAGCCGGAACCGACAGCAGGGGCGGCTCAAGAGGCAGCACAGTCCTGGCCCCACAGGCCAGGGACAGGTGCCCAGGGCACTGAAGTGACCTTCATAACAGGAGCTCCACAAAGGTCATGAGGATTGCAAGATGACCACCAGGGACCTCTCTGAGCTGTAAGCGGGACCAGGAAATAGCTAGCTAGATGAGATTTATCTTGGGAAAATGCTAGCTCATACATGTGGATAAAATGAATCCAGAACATATACGAGAGCGGAGCAGGGAGGCAGACTCCACCCTCAGAGCAGCTGAAAGGGCCCAGCCTGGAGGTCATCCGTGTGGTCTCTCTTACTTTTTGGGGGTGGTCTCAGTGTGGGGAGCAGGAAGCTGGGGACTTAGGAATCTGGGAACCCTGAGCCAGGTGTACTGGAAATAGAGGGCTGAGTTCTCCACTTCCCAGCTGGAGGGACAGGGACCTGGTGGTCCAGGGAGGGGAGGAGAGGAGTATGCCACCCACAACATGGCCTTGCCTGCTGGTACCCAGGCTTCCGCTCATTGGGCACTGAGGGTCACCCTCCCCCTCACAAAACCTCCCTGCACCTGTGGGAGGCCCTGTGTTCCTCATTCTGGCAAGCTGCCCAGTGTTTTAGGTATTCAGGTACGATGGGTCATGAAAAGCTGCTTCTGCCCTGGTCAGAGACAGAGGACATTCAAAGGAAGTGGTTCCAGGGGATAGAGGTCTGCTCCCTGAGGAGAGATGGGACCCACAGATGGGGAACTAGGCTCCCATGCTTTACAGAGAACCTGGGAGAGCCCCTTTCCATGCTGACAGGAGGAGAAATGAGAGGGGTGGTGACCACAGGGCCACAAGCCCCATCCTGGGGTTGTGCCCTGGGGTTGCAGAGGACAGGCTGGGAGCTGGCTTGGGAGGCTAAGGCACCTTCCACCCTCAGCTCTGTGCCACTGCAAGTTGGGAGGAGATGGAGGAGAGGGGTGGGGCAGGGGTCACACCTGGCCTGTCCTCGCTGTTCATTGGAGTATGGTTACACTGCTGTAAGGACATTCCAAAATATAGTGCCTGAAAATGACAGAAACACAGAGGAACCGTCAGTATTTTCCCGGTGTCAGCTTTCCCAACCTGATCTGTAGATTCAACATAATCCCAACCTTAGAAACGGAATTGTTGGGTGTGATTTTTTGTTTTTTTTGTTTGATATGGTTGCCAAACTGATTTTCAAAAAGTACTTCCTACAAACTGCCAATTCTGTCACACTTTCAACACGTGTGGTCAATTTTTTAAACGTTGGATGATGCAACAGGTAGATTTCTCAGTTATATTTGCACTTCTCTACTCTAATGATTGGACAGCGCAGCCAATCTGGTGTAAGTTTACGAGTAGCATTTCTTTCCTGAATTGCCTATTGGTGTTCTTGCCAGTTTCTCCATTAGATCATTGCCTTTTCCTTATTTATCTGTGGACAATTTCATAATGACACGAATTAGACTTAATTTCAAAATATGTCAGACACTTTTTCTCTGGTTTGCCTTTTAATTTTAAAATACATTTTAAAATTTCTATGTATTCAAGTGTGTCATTCTTTTCCTTCAGTGTTTCAGATTTATTGTGATACTTAGGCTATAAAAACATTCATCAACTTTCCAGTGCATTGTTTTAGATTTGAATGTTTGATCCGTCTGGATTTTATTTTAATGTTAAGGAGTGAGGGAGGGAGCTAACTTCTGTTTTTCCAAATGGCCGGCCAGTAGTCCAACGCTATTCGACCAAAAAGCATTTCCCGGGTTTGAAGTGGCCGCTCCACCAGCACGTTCCAGGCTAGCGCATCTGCCCCACTGCGCCGTCCCGAGACCCCGCGCCGCCAGGTCTCCGCGGCCACCGGCTCTGCCCCTGCCTCTGCCCCTGCCCGCAGCGCCTGCGGGCTCGCGGATACCTCACGCCAGGCTCGGCCAAGGGCAGATTCCGCCCCCTCCCCCTGGCCGAGGATGGGCCCCCAGCACCCTGACCGTAACCCCGCCACGCCGGGTCTCTTGACCCGGGTGGTACCAGGAGCCCGACGCGGCTTTCCTTGAGAGTAATTCAAAAAGAAGGCGCGCCCCCTGTCATTTGCATAGAGGCGGGGCCTCTGGCGCCCAGTGTCCGGGACACCCAATCCGATGGGAGCCCGGGACCTCCAGAGCGCTCTGTTGAGCAATCTGCATGGGGCGGGGCCTGCCCGCGGGGTGGAGCCCCGCGCCACCTTCCCTTCCGCTCGGCTTCCGTCCTCATAATTTCCGGCTTCCTGCCGGCCCCCGCCCGCCTTTCCGCTACGTTCGCCCAGCGCCGCTCCAGGCCCCGGCGCCTATGCTCCCGAAACGGCGGCGGGCTCGGGTGGGGACCCCCGGCGCTATCTCCTCCGCGGCATGTTTCCCCGGCGTCACCATCTACCTGGCGGAGCCGCGCATGGGCCGCAGCCGCCGGGCCTTCCTCACACGCCTGGCGCTGTCCAAGGGTTTCCGCGTGCTGGACGCTTACAGGTGCGCCGCTCTCGGCCAAGCGGGGCCGCCTACCTGAGGGCGGGGCCGCCTACCTGAGGGCGGGGCCGCCTACCTGGAGGCGGGGCCGCCTACCTGAGGGCGGGGCCGCCTACCTGAGGGCGGGGCCGCCTACCTGAGGGCGGGGCCGCCTACCTGAGGGCGGGGCCGCCTACCTGAGGGCGGGGCCGCCTACCTGGAGGCGGGGCCGCCTACCTGAGAGCGGGGCCGCCTTCCCAGGCAGCCTACCTGAGGGCTCAGGGCGGGTGCGGCGCCCACGGCCCGGCATCACTGCGCTGTCGTTCCCGGTGGACGGGAGGACACCGCTGCGTGGTGTGACGGCCTAAGCACAGAATGCCGGTGCTCGGGACTTGGCAGCTGCCCGGCCGCTTTCACATGCCATGTTTCTGAACAACAGGCGGCTGAGAGAAGTTGCACACGGCTGGCCAGGGGGGAGGGCCACCCGAGGAGTTTGGATTCCAAGTTAGCCCTCGGACGTCATGGCCCGTGGCTCTTCTCTGTTTCCTCTTCTGTAAAAGGGTGCTGCTAGCAGTTAGGGCCACGATCTGTAGGTCACGGGGCAGTGTGTGCCACAGGGTTGTAAAACAGCCGCGTGGGTGTAGGCAGCCGGAACAGTGTCACTGGCTAATAGCCCCTCTGCCTTAGTTCATCCTGCCATCTCCTTTCTCCTGGGACTGAGAAAGTGAGTCTCAAGTGGCTCCAGGACAACCAAAAAATAGCGGCTGCGGAGGCAACAGGGAGAGTACGGTAGCTGGTTCCCATAGGTGTGAAGTGGAAAGAGCCTGCAAACCAGAGGCCAGTCCCCCTGCAGGTCTTTCTTACCTTAACTGTTCCCAGGATGACAGCAACTCAGTGTGCTGGGCACTGGCTGAGCCCTTTGGCCCATTAGCTCCTTCACTCTTTACAACAGCCCCACAAGGGACAGTCATTATCTCTGCTTTACAGAAGAGGACATGAGGTGCCCAGGCGTACCCCGCAAGGGTGTGGCAGAGCTGAGGTTCAAGCCCAAGCTGTCTGGCTCCAGCGCTTAGATGAAGCCCCCTGGTCCTTGCACCTGAGGAACTCCGTTCTCTGGGGTGGGAGGACAACACAAAATCAGGCTGGGCTTGTGATTCTAGCTGGAGCAGAGGGCCGCCAGGAATAGGGCTGGGAAGTCCTTCTGAGACGATGCCATCTGGAGAACCAACAGGTGCCCACCAGGCAGAGTAAAGCCTTGGACGTATGGAGTGAAGCGGGAAGGATGGCAAGCCTGGGAAAGGCCCAGGCCTCACCCCTGCCCCCACCCTCTGCCCAGCTCCCAGGTGACACATGTGGTGATGGAGCAGACCTCAGCTGAGGACGCCGTCTGCTGGCTGGAGAGCAGGGCGGCGCCACTTCCCCCAGGTTGTGCCAGCCCAGCACTACTGGACATAAGCTGGTTCACAGAGAGTATGGCAGCTGGGCAGCCTGTACCTGTGGAGTGCCGGCACCGCCTGGAGGTGAGCTGGGCGGTGGATTCATGTGGGGACACAGGGAAAGCCCCAATGCAGGCTGTAGCCCAGCTGGGCCAAGCTGACATGGCAGCAGTGCCTCTGTCCACATGAGGTGGGCACTGAGGGCTCTGCCCACACCAGCAAGCCAGTTCATCCCAGCTTCTGCTGTCAACACTGGTGCGGACACTTGGGGTCCATTTATTTTTGGCATCTTTTGGCTTTTCGTGTTCACCAAGTCAATGACTGTGACCCCTAAGTGAGATGACACGAGGGCCAACAGGAGGCTGTCCTTGAGTGACTGTGAGGTTCATGGCTGCTGCCTACCTCTGTGCTTCCTGGCTGAGCAGAGGTGGGGATGCAGGTGGGGGCTGGGAGCAGG
This sequence comes from Rhinolophus sinicus, assembly GCF_036562045.2. Classification (NCBI taxonomy): domain Eukaryota; kingdom Metazoa; phylum Chordata; class Mammalia; order Chiroptera; family Rhinolophidae; genus Rhinolophus; species Rhinolophus sinicus. The sequence goes on from NC_133758.1 coordinate 117,069,685, forward strand.
CTGCCTATGTCCAAATCCTGGCTCTGCCTGTGAGCCATGAGGCTTCAACATCCCCATCTGAGGTGGGGATGACAGGCTTTTGGGAGGTGGGGTACAGGCAGGAAATGTGTCCGTGAGGGTTGGCAGGTGGTGTCACTACTGCCACTCGGGCCTGCTCTGCAGGGCGGCGCCATCTTTGCCACATGCTTCTGGTCATTTTGCCCTCTCAGAGTTGGCTCCTGTCCTGTCTGCTGAGAGCCTTAGGTGACCATCCAGAAGAGGCAGCGCTCTCGGGGCTGCCAGCTCTGCAGCTTCCCAGTGGCCTGTTCATTGCCCGTCCCTAGGTGGCTGTGTCCAGAAAGGGGCTGCCAAGCCCAGTGTGGATGCTACCCTACGCCTGCCAGCGTCCCACGCCCCTCACACACCACAACACCAGCTTCTCGGTAAGCCGTGGGTTCCTGGTCTCCCTGAGAGGACTCCCCACTCTGTCCTTCCCAGCCATGGGAACAGGTGGGTGGCAGCTGGAGGGCTGGGCGAGTGTCCCCGAAGCCCGCCCTCACCCAGGGCCCCTCTCTGCAGGAGGCTCTGGAGACGCTGGCAGAGGCAGCGGGCTTCGAAGGCAGTGAGGGCCGCCTCCTGTCCTTCTACAGATCAGCCTCCGTACTCAAGGCCCTTCCCAGCCCGGTCACAGCCCTGAGCCAGCTGCAGGGCCTGCCCCACTTTGGAGAGCATTCCTGCAGGGTCGTCCAGGTAGGTGCCCAGCACACTTTTCAAGGCAGTGTTGTGAACACCAGTGGAGTGAGGCGGCCTTGAAGGCTGGGGACAGCAGGTGGCAAGGTAGGTCAGAGCCCAGACGTTGATGCTGGCTCCCAGGCGGTGACAAGCCACCCTCCACTCAGATTCCTCATATGTAAAGTATGACCACACCACGTGCTTCAGGGTGGCTGACAGTGCTCTATACAAGGGGCCCCCCTGGGCCTGGTGTGGCTGGGACTGTTAGCATCTGCCCTAACTGACCAGGACAGTGGCAGAGAAGCCCTGAGTACAAGCCACTCTCTTAAAGGGCAGAATATTTGAGGAATGTTGTTCTTTTGTACACATCTCTAGGACACTACATCATGACCAAGTTACTTTTGAATTCAGTTATGCTTTTAAATGAAGTCGCACTGAATTTTTCACCTGTTTTGAGAGTGGTTTCCATATGTTGGGGCTTGTTCCTCATCTGACAGACCAGCTGTGTTCCTGGGCCTGAAGCTCTGAGTGCCTCCGGGGCAGTGTCCACTTCCAGGTCTGTCAGGGCCTGACACCACAGAGCCTGCCACTGAGTGTGGGGTCTGCCGGGCCCGGCCCCAGCTCAGAGCTTTGTGTCCCCCGCAGGAGCTGCTGGAACACGGTGTGTGTGACGAGGTGGAGAGAGTCCGGCTCTCAGAGAGGTACCAGAGCATGAAGGTATGCATGGGAGGGCTGTGGGACACAGCCCTCTTCCCCAGGGGACAGCACATTTCATGCAGCGGAGCAGTGGCCCCACCCAGGGGTCACAGAAGGTCTCTGAGGAAGTGGCAGCTGACACCTGATATTCACAGGCAGCCACAGACGGGCAAGGAGAAGCTTCTTTTCCAAGATGGCTCTGTCAGCACTGTGTGTCCTTACTGGGCACTGACGTTATGTGCTGTGCACCTTAAACAGCATGTGGGCCCAGCATGCCCCAGGCGGAGGGCCTGCGGGCCGCACACTTTTGCTCTGTGTCCAGCTGACATCTTGGTGTTTTCCTGGCCATGTCCACAGCGTGCCTTCCCTCTGCTCCTCCTCACCTCCCATTGGACAGATGTGCAGCCGCCTGGTGCCTTGGGGGTGCGCTCTGACGCCCTGCTTTTGTGGCTGGCGGCCAGCAGATCTGTGACCCGTGGGGCCGTGGGGCAGGCCTGGCAGGGCAGGTCATCGCTGCCGTGGAGGGTTGCACAAAATCTTGTGAGGATCCACGGGGGCTTCAAGGTGGACGAGCCATGTGGAGGGCAGAGGGGCTCAGGCATGCAGACAGCGGGGGAGTGGGGACCATACAGGAGCTGGAGGGCAGAGGCGTCTGCCTCCTCGTGGGCACTGGAGTCCCGAAGGCATCAAGTGGGCAAACAAGTACGTTAACAATCAGAAATTTAGTTTCGTAAACAGTATGATTGGGTTCTTCTCAGCGTATTTCCTCTCAGGACTCTGTTGGTGACAGTGACCCAGCTCATGCTCTTGGTTACGGGGATCAAGGGGAGGATGGCAGCACAGCCCAGAAAGGGGTGCAGTGGGTCTGCAGGAAGTGGGGCTCTGCTGTTCCTCCTCAGCCTGACCAGCAGCCTCCCAGGTCAGACATGGCCAGAGAAGGTGCTCCTGCCAGACACTGTTGCCTCCACCCTGACCTGTTTTAGTGCCAGAAATTCCTGGAGGGGCTCTGACTGGCCGGCCTAGGACAGGTGCCTACCCCGACCAATGGGTTGTAAGGCACAGGTGACTTGCTTGGGCTGGGGTCACAGTCCCCTGTGTTAGGACGGCCAGCCACCCCGTGAGAGGTCAGCTCCAGTCATGTCGTCTGCACTGGCCTGGGTGTGTGTGCTGACCACTGGCTGGGCAGTGACAGGTGCTGTGTGAGCCTGGAGCGCAGCCCAGCCAGGCCCAGCTTCATCCCCGCCAGCTCCTACTAAACCCGCCCTCGAGTTGTTAGGGGGCCGCTGTTGGTTCAGGAGAACTGCACTGATGAGCCTCAGCTGCCGTTAAGTGGCTGTTGTGGTGATGGAATCACAGGCTGCAAGTGCACAAGTTCTGGGGACAGACCTTTCCTAGAGGAGGAGACCAAGGTGCCTGGAGCCTTCCCCTACTGTCCCCTGGAGGGGGCGCTGCATAGGCCAGGCTCGGGGTTGGAATCCTGCCAGTGCACCGCTGTGTGGCCTCGGGTAGGTCGCTTAAACTCAAAAAATAGCAGTGGGGCAGCACTGGGCATGCTGCACGATGACAGTGAGGCCACTGGCGACCCCTTTGCACCTCAGTGTCGCCACCTGCATGTTGCTGTATGAGCTCTGCCCCTGGCCCCTGACCGGGCTGTGCTCATCACAACAGCTCTTCACCGGGATTTTTGGGGTTGGAGTCAGGACTGCTGACCAGTGGTACCGGGAAGGGCTGCGGACGCTGGACGATGTCCGGAAGCAGGTACAGAGACTGACCCAGCAGCAGAAAGCAGGTGAGCTTCAGAGAGGCCCACAAGGAGGGTCTCTGGAGGGTGGGAAAGGGGTCGGCGCGGGGGCCCATGGCTAGGCGGGCACCTCCAGTGGGCTTCCTGGGCCTCCACCCAGTGGAGGGAGGACCCACTGCAGCCCTTTCTCAGTGAATGACGATGGTCACAGTAGCTAACGTGACATTGAGGACCTTCTGGTTAGACTTGGACTGGACCAGGCCTGGGCCCTTCCTCCTGCTTCCAGGGAGGGCCTGTCTGAACAGCCTGGGCCTGGCACGCCTGACTGCTGACCGATGGCCAGGGGACCTGTGCGGTAGGAGAGGCTCAGGGAGGGCCCTGCTCTTTGGAGGTGGCACTGTGAGGTGGAAAAAACATGAACTTGAGAGTTGGCTTGGCTGGGTTTCAGTCCCATCTCTGCCACTTATTAGGTAGGTGGCCCTGAGACTAAGATTCTCCGAGCCGCCATTCCGTCCTGTGTGAAGTGTGGGGCGCCATGGACATCTGTCTGAGGGTAGCAGGTGTTGAGCAGATAGTCTGGTCTGCCTGTGTGGCCTGAGGGAGCCCCACAGCCCAGCACCCACCGCCTCTGAGTGTCTTCCCAGGGGCTGCAGGAGCAGCGCCACCCGTGGTCGGGGGCCGGGTGGGATCCTAGGAGACCTGCCTTGTCGATCAGCAGGGAGTCAGACCTACAAAGCTGTGTGACACCCGCTGGTTCACTGAGCCAGCTCTCCCAGGACATGGTAAAGCCAGAGGTGGCAGCAGCGCTGAGCTGGCTCTGCCAGGTGCTGTCGCTGCTACACTTCCCGTTCCCATCTCCTAAGTGGAAGGTACAGAGTCCTGACAGGTGAGCAGATGTACTTGGGCTACAGTAAGCTGCTCCCAAGTGCTATGGACGTCCTCTTCCGTGTCTTTTTACCAACTGCTGGTCCCATTTATGGGTGGGAAAGGTGAGGCACAGAAAGGAGCGTGTATCTTGGCTGTGTCGGCCTCAGCATCTGAGTGGGTATGACGTACATGTTACACTGGGGGACTGAGTAGAGGGCACAGAGGACCTGGTATTTCTTTCCACTGTATGTGGATGTAGTTATTGCAGAATAGAAGTTCCATGCTTAGAAGGTAGGAGGGCACTGGAGAGAGCTGGGCTGGGAGCTCAGGAGAGCCTGCCGCTCACAGGACTCCAGCACTACGGGGACCTGAGCCGTCCGGTCCAGCGGTCCGACGCGGAGGCCCTGCAGCTGGTGGTGGAGGCAGCCGTGGGCCAGGCCCTCCCTGGGGCCACCGTCACGCTGGCTGGGAGCTTCCGGAGGTAATGGCCTGAGGTGGGCCTTCCCCCACTGCAGGTCTCTAAGAGCACGGCGGCCGTGCACTGGATGGCAGCGTCACGCTTGCCCCCTCAGGGGGAAGTCGCAGGGCCACGATGTGGATTTCCTCATCACCCACCCCCAGGAGGGCCAGGAGGTGGGGCTGCTGCCCAGAGTGTTGTGCTACCTGAAGAAGCAGGTGAACGCTGGGACCCACTGGGACCTGGGCCTGCCCGCCCGGCCGCAGGGGCAGTGCCGGTCACACCTGCTGTTCCCCGCCCCCCAGGGCCTCGTCCTGTACCAGCAGCACCGCCGCTGCAGAGACCACGCTCACTGGATGCGACAGAGCCACAACATGGACACCTTTGAGAGCAGCTTCTGCATTTTCCGCCTGCTGAGACCCTCAGGGGCTGCTGTGGGGGGGCCCCAGAGGCCCGGCCCCGCCTGGAAGGCTGTGCGTGTGGACCTGGTGGTCGTCCCCATTGGCCAGTACCCCTTTGCCCTGCTTGGCTGGACTGGCTCCAAGGTAGGGTGTGCTGTGGGGTGGGGCGCATGGCCTGACGGGGCCAGGGGTCCCGGGGCCTACTGACACTGTCACCCCTCCACCCCAGCATTTTGAGCGTGAGCTTCGCCGCTTCAGCCGGACCGAGAGGGGGCTGTGGCTGAATAGCCGGGGGCTGTACGACCCAGAGCAGGTGTGTTGCTGGGCGGGGGTGGGGCCGTCTGTCTGTCTGTCCAATGGCCCACAGCCTGGAATCCACAGGCAGGGCCTTGAGACAGCCACTCCGGCTGCCCCTCCCCGCTTCCCCCACCCTTTCATCAGGGAAGATGCTACAGGTTGGGGGGGAAGTGCTCAAGCACCAAGGTTCCCACTCCCCTCGCAGAAGGCGTTTGTCCATGTGGCTGCAGAGGAAGACATCTTCAGACACCTGGGTCTTGCCTACCTCCCCCCAGAGCAGAGAAACGCCTGATCCTGTCTGCCACTCTTCAGAAACCCTGGGGGGCCGCTCAGCCAGCCGAACCCCATGGATGCCCTTGGCCACAGAATGTCTCCAGGCATAAGCTGCACTGCCATCCAAGTTCTCACCCTCTGGAGTGGACCCTCGTCCGCCGCACACCCTGCCCACACCCGTCCTACCCAAGCCCGGGGTAGGGAGTTGGAAGAGAACTTTCAACTGACCCACTGCCTGGGTTTGCCTCTCGCCCCCAACCAGGCTTCCTTTTAGGGTCAGTTGGAAGCAGCTTTTTAAAAGCAGGTCACGTGGTGTCACTCCTTGCTCAAAGCCCTCCAGCAGTGGCCCACCTTGCTCAGTAAACCCGAAGTCCTCACTGCGGCCCCCACGTCCCCAGCATTTCTGCTCCTCTCCCAGTGAGGCCCCCCAGCCCCTGCTCTGTGACTGAGTCCAGCTCATTCCCACTTGCACTGCCCCAGACACCCACATGGCCAGGGGCTGTGTCACTCTCTCCCCAGGGGCCTGGCCTCATGGTGTCCTGTTCCTCAAATCCCCAGGGGCGCCCTCACCCAACCGCCCACCTGGAATTACTCTTCTGTCCAAAAAGTGTCTGTCAAGTGAAGACTTCCCTGATCCCTCACATTAAAAAACATTTTTTAAACTAAGATGCAGTAAAACCGATTCTTGCCATATAGTTTTCTGAGTGCTAACACCTGTACAACCTGTTCACCTCCACCAAAATCAGAACCCCCCTCATGCTGTCCCATTGTGGTCAAGTTCCCCATCCCTAACCCACTCATCTGGCCCCCCAGTTTTGCCTTCTCCGGAATGTCACATCAATGGAACCAGACTATCCAGAACCTCTCAGGCCTGGCCTGTCTGCTGAGACGCACACTTGTCCCCAGTTGTGTTAGGAGTGACTGGGAGAAAGTGGGTGGGATTTCTGCACATCTGCCTGAGTATGTCAGGCCCCTGGGAGCAGGGAGGGGTTGACAGGGCTCGGAGCTCTGAGCTCATGGGGAGCCTTTCCCTGAGAAGCACTGTCTGCTAGCGCCCCCCTCTCAAGCTGCCCTTCATGCCCAGCCCGGGCTCTGGGGACTGCTGGCTGCCGGGACTATTTTAAGTCCAGTCCCTGGCCTACCCTCCCCCAAAGCTTTGCTGCTGGCTACCTGCCACTGCCTGTAGGGCCCGGAATGCCCATTGGCAGTTGGCTGGGCTGGGGGCTGGGGACGGACTGTTATAAAGCTGGTGGCACAGGGAGGCAGCTGTCCCTGTCCAGAGCCTGCTGCGGTGCCCAGTGTCGCCGCCATGCCCACTCACCGCCTCGTGATGGTTCGGCATGGCGAGAGTACCTGGAACCAGGAGAACCGTTTCTGCGGCTGGTTTGACGCGGAGCTGAGTGAGAAGGGGGCCGAGGAGGCGAGGAGGGGCGCGCAGGCTGTCAGGGACGCTAAGATGGAGTTCGACGTCTGCTACACGTCAGTCCTGAAGCGGGCCATCCGCACCCTCTGGACCATCCTGGACGGCACGGACCAGATGTGGCTGCCAGTGGTGCGTACCTGGCGCCTGAACGAGCGGCACTACGGGGGCCTGACGGGCCTCAACAAGGCGGAGACCGCTGCCAAGCACGGGGAGGAGCAGGTCAAGATCTGGAGACGCTCCTTTGACATTCCACCGCCCCCCATGGACGAGAAGCACCCCTACTACGCCTCTATCAGCAAGGTACGCGGCTGGGGTGCTGCAGGGAGGCCTGGGGCAGCGCCTTGGGAAGGGAGCCCGGGTCGGGGGGCTGCGGGGACTGCACAGCCGTGTGGCACCCTAGGAGCGGAGGTACGCAGGCCTGAAGCCTGGGGAGCTGCCCACGTGTGAGAGTCTCAAGGACACCATCGCCCGGGCCCTGCCCTTCTGGAATGAGGAGATCGCCCCGCAGATCAAGGCCGGCAAGAGAGTGCTCATCGCAGCCCATGGCAATAGCCTGCGCGGCATCGTCAAGCACCTGGAAGGTGAGGCACACCCCACCGGGGCGTGGGTGCAGGCGGGGGGAGAGGGGGGACACACAGGCCTGGCCCAGCCAGCCACTCATTTCATGGCCCGCTGCCCAGCTGAGGGTGCTTTGCCTACGCCGGTGCCCAGGGGCCGGTTTCAAACTGAATGGAACTGGGCGGGTTAGAGAAAACATTTAAAAAACAGCATTGTGAAGTTTTGGTTTCATTTCTGTGTATGTAGTGGGACACCATGTAAAGTTTCTTTCTGAAGACTGGGTGAAAACGTCTGCCACCCCTGACCCAGGGCCCAGGTCCTCCCTGCACAGGGCCTAAGAAACCTGGGCTTGGCCCAGCTTCCTGAGCATGAGCCCTGGGCAGGGGTTAGGGAAGGCTCAGGGTGGCATCCTGCCAAGGACACCCAGCCAGGAAAAGGCACAGCTGTCTGGCTTCACACCCTGCTTTGCTGTGTGTCCCTGCTCAAGTCACATCACTTGCTGGGCCTCAACCGCCCTATGGGGCAACTCCTGGTACTGCCGGCCACTGGTACACCCAGCACCCCAGCTCCACCCACTCCAGGCAGAGATAACACCAGTCAGAAGGATGCAGGGAGTGGGCAGCCCCACAGCGTGACGACTGTTTCAGGGGCTCTCATTGGAAACGTTCAGACATCTGGACAGTCTGTGAGCATCTGAATGGTCTACCAGCTGTGGGATCAGGGTGGGAGGAGGGAAGTGGGGTAGTGGGCATCTGGCCAGAGCAGATAGGCAGGCCTGGGGCCTGGCCAGCCGTCTGTCTGCCCCAGGATGCCAGGTCCATGCAGACGCCTGACACCTGGCACTGAGCCCAGCAGATGGGGACCATCTGCCCCCTCCCCCAGGGCTTCACGCCCCCACAGGCCTCTCTGCCCACTGGGAGGACAGGGCGCAGCCAGGCCACGTGGGCTAGCCTTCCACTGCCCAGAACGTCCCTCCCTGTACCATGGGGTGGTGGAAATACCAAAGGGTGAGCTGCTATTCCAGGCGGGGGCTGCGGGACGCTGGCGGGGTCAGGTTTCTTCAGAAAATGCTGCCCTGTGCACCTGGCAGAGCCTCCCGTCCACCCATTTCTTAGGATCACCCCCTGCTCCTTTGCTCAGTATGCCCAGAATTTAGAACTCTCTGGAAACTGAATGGCTGGTGTCCTAACTGAATGCAAACACCCATCTGTCCGGCCAGAGTTTGTGCTGGGCCAACACCCTGGCGCCGCCCAGCTCACAGCACTGGGGTGGGGAAGGTCCATGATTTAGCGCAGCTATTTCTGGAGGCCACCAGCTCACTCAGTTCTGCCTTGACCTTCTCCGGGCCTTGCTATCAGGGTGGGAGGGAGCTCTTAAAGGTCACAGAGCCTGCCAGATGTGACAGCAAGTGGCTGGCTGCCTGGTGGACAGGCTGGGAGGGGCTAAGAGCCTCTGGTTCCTCGGCCCAGGGATGTCAGACCAGGCCATCATGGAGCTGAACCTGCCCACGGGGATCCCCATCGTGTACGAGCTGGACGAGGGGCTGAAGCCCACCAAGCCCATGCGCTTCCTGGGTGACGAGGAGACCGTGCGCAAGGCCATGGAGGCTGTGGCCGCCCAGGGCAAGGCCAAGTGAAGGGGGGCTCTGCCAATAAAAGCGCCTCCTCCCACTGCCTGAGTCCATGGCCCCGCGTACCCGGCCCCCAGCGCTTGCTCAGCTGACTCACAGGCCAGAGCCTAAGGTTCCACAAATGCTGCCCTGGGGGGCCTGCTCATTAGGTATGGGGACCCCGGGACCAGGGGCAGGAGCCTGGTCCCCACCCCTGGCTATCAGCTGACTTCTAACAGTCCCTTGCTCTAGAATCGGGGTGCCTGGGGTCACTTAGGGGGTCCAAGGGACCCAGCCCTCCCCAGTGAGCAAGGACAGTGGCCAGGACACTGCTTTGTGGCCAGTTTCCATGAGATGGGTTGTCTTCCACTGTCCCGACAGCCCCAGGGTAGGCATGGCGTGGTGGCACCGAGCCCCGCCTCCTGGGTGTCCTCTGGTTTGGAGAGACAAGCCCACAGATGGCCTCAAAGCTGGGGACACCTGACTCATAAGGCCGCCACAGCTGGCGGGGCGCCCTGTCGTCCCATCTTAGGGGAGAGAAATCAGGACAGTGACACCTATCTACAGCATGGCCTGTCCAAGGGACACACAGGGCGGGCCACCTGCCACCAGGCGGGCTCAAGGCACTGGGCTTGGCCGCCACCTGGGCCACCCCTCACTGCAGCCTTCATGCCAGGCTGCTTCCGCCTCGTATCTCCCAGGGCACAAGATGACGCGTAATGTCCCCAATGTTCTCCATGCACACACACGCACACGCCTCCCACACATGCAGAGGCCCCCGGGGAGGGAACAAGGCCCTCAGTTCCTCCCAGAGAACTGAAACGCAGAGGCCGACTTCACTCACATCCTAACATTTATACTCCTGGCAGGCGGCTGTGGCCAGCTGGCCCAAGGTACACGCACGTGCCACAGTCCCCAGGAAGGGCTCGTCCCACACAGGCAGTCAGGTCACAAGACGGCAGTCAGAGCGGGGGCCTGTGGGAGCAGGTCCCACTCCAAGAGCAGACATGGGGCCAGCAGGCAAGATCAAGCCGCACAAAGGACAGACGCATCTGCGATGTTTCCACACTTTCCTTCACATACTCAGATGAGGGCTTGGTTGTCCTCGACCCCACTGACCACAGCTCAGGCAGAATGACAGAAACGGAGCAGACAGCAGAGACACACAGACAAGTCACGGCTGCCAGGTGCCATGACCCATTCTGCCTCCGGACAGCAACTGCTAAATCCACAGCCCCCATCCCCAGGGCAGAGGAAAAGGTGGTGAGTCCAGGCCTCCCGAGGCTCTGGCTCAGACCCCCAGGGGCTGGCAGGGCCGGGGCTCGGCTCAGTGGTCCCGGTTGGGGTCAGGGTCAGACTGACCAGAGGGCCTGGGAGGCTAAGGAAGCGTGTGGGAACCACCAGATTATTGCTGCATTTGGGGTGACGGGCTGAGCCACCCAAGCCAGAGGGAGCCCGAGGGCTCGTCCTACCCGGAGTCCCACTCCTGGAAGACCTCACACCACCTCCTTCAGCAATGGGACCAAGTATGGGTGGGGAAGGAAGGACGGTCCAAGCCTGGGCCAGCAGCCAGGCTCCTCACTCGATGAGCTCCACATAGTTGGCAGGAAACATGCCAAAGTGGCCGTCTGGCCCGTAGCCGCGCCACCAGCCCTCGTCGATCACCTCGATGCCCGTGATGAGGTTCTCAGGGTCAAAGGAGATTTCGGTGTCGTCAGCTGCAAGGTGAACCCAGACACTATGCGAGGGCTCCGGGCTCCGGGCACCAGTCCCCCGACACCTGGCTCAGGGTGGGCTCTGGGCCACCATTCCCGCAAAATGCACACCAGTCTGCTCCAGTGACCCAGGCCACTACTTTAGGTCACTTCTCTGGTCACCTTCAGGCGCCACAACTAGGCTGGCAACTGGGATTCATGCCAGGTGACAGCAAGCGGCTGCCTGAAGCCCCTGGGAGGTCTGGGCTGTGTGCGGCGTCCACCCGTCCCCTCACCCTTCTGCCTTGTCTTCCGACAGCTGGAGGGAGCCCCCAGCGGGCTCCTGACCAGGGCCTGTGGCCGGGAGCAGCCGGCCGCAGTGCGTACCTGCCTGGTAGTCGTACAGGGCCCGGGCACAGAGCCCCTTCCCACTCAGCCCCGGATAGTGGTCCACGCGCTCGGCACCTGCGTCCTGCTGCTGCACCTGCTCATGGGCGGGAAAGAAGTTGGGGGTCCTGGTGACCTCGGCTCTGCACACGGCCAGGGCTCACGCCAGGCCCTAGGGAAGAGGGTGCCCACCCAGCTCCCCACCCAGCACAGTAGCGCTTGCCAGATGACTTATCGCACAGGCTGCCCCGACTTGAAACAACACAACACACGCAGTGACCGCAGAGGGGCTGCCCCTGGCAGCCCTGCCCCCACCGCAGGGCACCCACCACTGGGGGCTCCTCATAGAGCGTGTCCTGCTCTGGGGGCTCCTCGTACACGGCCTCTCCTTCCTCCTGCACTGGACAGGGAGGGGCGCTGGGTGCCGGGTCCTCGCAGAGACCTGCATGGGAGGACGTGGCCCGCTCTGACCCTGGGGAGGGGAGGCACGCTGCCCCGTCTCCCCCCATGGGGCGGCCAGGAGCCTTGCCTGCCCTGGGCTGTGAGGTGGCGTGAGGCAAGTCTCTGCCGAGGGGGGTCTCTGGCTGGGGGAGCTGCTTCTGCAGGAAGGGGCTCCTCAGTTTGCCTGCAAAGCAACAGCACACAGGACATCACGCAGCCAGCAGGGGGAGGCAAGGGAAGGCCTCTGCTTTCTGTGCCCTACGTGGCCCAGAGGCAGGGCCTGTCCTAGGGCAGTGGCTGTCACACACCAGTGTGCTCCAGGCAGCCCCTCGAGGCCACAGGCAGTGTGGGGAAGCTGTGTTCTTGGGGCCTGGGAGGTGACTGATGTAGGCCTCCTGAGACCCAGCTGACAGCCCAATGTGTGATCTGTGCGGGGTTACAGGGCCGGGGCCAGAGGGTCCCCAGTCTGGAGCCACACCGTAGCCCCTCATCTCTCACCAGGTCTCTGCCGAATGAGGCAAAGGGCAGGAAGGGGACACCCTCCCAGAAGCTGCCCTCTTGAGCACAGGCTCTCCTTGCTCACTTGTCCCTGTCACCTTCTGACACATGGTGACCTGCCCCTGCCTCATGGCTCATGGCAAGTCCCAGAGGGACGTCTCACCTGGCTGGGGGCTGGAGACAGATGTGGCAGACAGGGCTCTCTCCTTCTGCTTGAAAACCTCCCGTGGGTGTGCCGACTGCTGACAGATGGGTTCCCGGGAGGCAGCCTGCCTGGCTCCCCACAGCTGTGGGTGTCAGGAAGCAAAACAGCTCACAGCCTCCTCCCAGCCCAGGCTGAGGCCCGCGCTGGGCACTTCTGCCTTTGCTCACCCTCCCCCACCACTGCCACCTGCAATGCGCCCCAGCTGGCCGCAGGACCATCGGTGACCTCTCAGGCCCGCTGCTGGGCCTGTGGACTCCCAGAGGGGCACCACCGTCACCGGCCCTCTGCCGGGGGCCCGAGTCTCACCTGCTCCTCACTGTCCCTCGGAACCACTTCCTGCTGCTCACACTGCCTGCTGGGAGGGGCAGAGGGAAGAGCTGCAGCCCAGCACTGGCCGGCCCTGTCCCCCGGCCGCCAGTTACCTCTGGGGCTCACCTCTGGGGGCCGGCCCCACTGCCCCAATCTTGACAGCGCTGCTCCCGGAGGGCGGCCTCGCGCAGCTCCCGCTCCCGCCGCTCCTGCTCCCACTCCCGCTGCTCCTGCTCAGCCCGCCGCTTCTCCTCCAGCCGGCGGTTCTCCTCCTCCTTCTGCAGGGAAGGGAGCGGGCTCAGCCCCCAGCTGCACGCGCCCCAGCCCACTTGGCAGCCTGCACTGCTTGAGTGACACTAGGCCTCTGAAGTGGCCGGACCCGCTGTACACAGGCACTAGCAAAATCGTTGGCTCCAGGGAAGGCCCAATGGTTCAGTGGTTAGAGCACGAGCTCTCAACAACAGGGCTGCTGGTTGAATTCCTGCATGGGATGGTGGGCTGCGTCCCCTACAACTAAAGACTGAAAACGGCAACTGGATGGACTTGGAGCTGAGCTGCACCCTCCACAACAAGATTGAAGGCCAATGACTTGGAGCTGATGGGCCCTGGAGAAACACACTGTTCCCCAATATTCCTCAATAAAATTTAAAAATAATAATAATCTTAAAAAAAAACCACCTTTGCTCCAAGAGCATACAGTGCAGAAAATGAAAGCATTGAGCACAGGCTTGTCACACACGAGACGGCTTCATAGTCCAGTCACCGTCCATGCCCAGGTAGCACTCACCTCTGCTTTGGCCCAGAAGCTGTCTTTTCCAACTCTTTTGATCTCAGACACTGCATTGGTCTTCTGGTACACAGAGCCCTGTGGAGACAGAGGGTCCACTGCAGGGCCATTGGCAGGAGCAGACAGCACAGGCTACACCTGTGAGGGTGGCACCTGGCAGAGGCACATGTGCCTGGCCCACCGACCCTGAATGGCCCTGGATACTGCCGAGCGGGGAAGCTCCCCTAGGCAACACTGGAGAGTCTCTGGCGGGTGGAGGCCTGTGCAGGAATGACCCTGGCCTGCCTGAGAGTCCTGGGGGGTCCAGGCAGCTCTGAGGCAGAGCAGCCTCAGACAGCTGACCACCATGGCAGTGCCCACCAAATCTCTGCTATGCTTCGGGGTACTTGGCTGCCCACCCAGCACCAGGGCCATGGGCCTGCAGGTGTCTGCCCACGATTCGGAAGGGCCTGCCCTGTCTGCCACCACCCAGGGCCGCAGAGGACACACTGGTGCCGTGGCCTAGAGGGTGAAGGCATGGGCATTACGAGTCTCTAACCACACATAGCCAGCATAAGAGGCTTGGGAACAGCCGTCCCCCCAGTGGCCAGGGTCAGGACTGCTCCTCGTGCCGACTGACACCGGCCTCACTGGTGAGCAGCTCCTGCTATCAGACATGGGGTCACCATCCGCACCACCACCTGGCTCAGGACTTGAAGCCAGGCAGGCGGGAGCCCAGCCCCACGAGGCGTACGGCGCTGAGGGCAGGCCCTGCCACCTGCCCTCACCCGGCAGCACTCACCACTGGGGCCTGGGGGCCCACATCCTGGAAGCGGCCGCTCTCCCTGTGGAAGGCGTAGTTGGCACCTGAGGCCCGGGCCACCTTCTCCATGACGCACTCAGGTTCCACATCCTCCTCCGCACGTGCATTGATGGTCACGTGGGCCCCCTGCAGCCGGACCGGCACTAAGTGATGGTGCAGGGGCCGCAGGCCACACAGGCGCATACCTGGCCGCATGGGAATGAGGCACAGCCTCGGCCTTGACCCTGGTGGCCTTGGTGGCCTTGCGGCCCCGGCCTGCTCTGCGCTTCAGGCAGTGGAGAGTTTCCTACTAATCAACGAAAGCTAACCTTGAAAGACATCTGCAAATAAGCCCATTTTCTAGCAAGTCACTGATTTCCACCTGAGAGGTCAGGCTCATGACCTCACTCACTGTCACTAACACCCAATAAGCCTGGGACCCTCTCGTTTATCTCCTAGACAGAAAAACTGAGGCATATCCGAAAGAGTGTTGGCTGAACTGGACATCCAAGTCCCAAGCCTCCTTGACAGTAACCAAGGAAACGCAAACTTAGCCGACAAGCGAATGACAAACGCCCCGGCAAGTAAACAGGGCACCATTCTGTGATGGACACACTGGAAAGGGAATATGCCTGTTGGGGCGGTGGGCATAAGCAACTCTCTCTCTCCTCCAAATCCTGACAACACTACTTGAAAAACGGGTGGGAGCCGGCCCAGCCTGACCTCAGGCCAGCTCCAGCACGGTCCTCCTGGCTGAGCCCAGCCTGCACACCCTGCCTGTCGCACACTTGCCGAGCAGGAGGAGCAGCCTCTGGCCACACCCTGCCATCCAGACAGAGTTATGGGGTATGGGGTATCCCGCTCGCTCCCGGGGTGGGGGGGGGGGAACCGGGCCGTGCAGGCTCTGTGAGGCCCAGTGGCAGCAGCACTCACCTTCAGGAATCCGGCCATGGTGCTGACGTGTCTGGCGCACGCTCCCTTCCGCACGTCATTCACGCCCTCGCCCGTCTGCAACACAACACACCCAGCATGACCCAATTCCCCAAGGCCACCACCCTCCCAGGGACCCAGGCAGGGAAGCCGGCCACCACAGCAGAGGGCAGGGAGGATCCCGGGGCAGCTTCCACAGGGGCTCAGAAGCCCTCATCCCCCCCCGGCCTCCACTCCGCGCTCTAGAGCGTCCCAGCCTTTCTCCACACCCTCTGCTCCCTTGGACAACTACCCTGGAGGGGAAAAGTTAAGCTGTCCTGTGACTGTACTACATTTTGCATGAGCAGTTCTTGGCTGGGAGA
This sequence comes from Rhinolophus sinicus, assembly GCF_036562045.2. NCBI lineage: Eukaryota > Metazoa > Chordata > Mammalia > Chiroptera > Rhinolophidae > Rhinolophus > Rhinolophus sinicus. The sequence goes on from NC_133758.1 coordinate 117,085,112, forward strand.
GTGTGTTGTGCACTAGCGAGGCTGCAGGTGCTCCTTGGGCCACAGTGGGTCCATCCACTGCTACTCATTCACCAGCTATGCGCTATCCTCAAGTCAAGTCCTCCTCTGCTCCAATCACAGAGGGCGGAGAAGAAAAAGAAGCAAAGGGAGCTTTTCCAGTCACACCTGGATACCACGCAGAGGCCTCACATGTCACCTACCCAGTTGATGAGCACAAACTTGGGCAGGCCAGAGTTGGGGTCCTTCACCCTGCAGAAAGCGTACATCACCTTCCCGCTGTTGAGCTCCTCGACCAGCTCCTCCAGGCCCCCCTCTGTAGCAGTCACAGGAGGGTCAGTGGTGGCCCAGGCACCCCACCCAGCCCTGCACCTGGTCCACCAGGACAGGAAGCCCAGGCTGCCTCTAATCCAGAGTCTCCGTGGCACCTGCACGGGAAGGAGACGCTGGGCCCAGCCCACTGGGCTGACACACAAGCTGGGTGGGACATAGGACCTGCGTTTATGACAAGCCCCTCGGCGATTTTCCCCACACAAGTCTAAAAACCCCTTTTGTAAACCCACAGGTAGTGTCATTTACGCCACAAACCTGACACCACTTATGAAAGGAAAGCACTGTGCACCTTTCGTCTTGCCTGGACCCCACCAAGGGCCCTGGAATAACAGGACCTGCTCCGAGTCAACCGCCCTCGTCCACGTGTCTGCTCTGACTCTGGGGCCACCCAGAGGGCCCTGAGCACATTGGATCATCCCACAGCCGTGCACGAACTCAGTTCTTAGATGCTCACCCTAAGCCATTCTCTCCTAACATTGAGGCGGTGGGCCCCGGTGCTTAGCAGCCCCCCAAACCTTCCCAGATTGCAAGGAGCAACTCAGCTGCCGACCTCTGTCTCTGTGACCTGCACCAGCAGAGTGCACGTGGACCACCGCAGGCAGTCCTTGCACAGAGAGGCCCGTCAGGGGAAAGGTCTCTACCAGCCAGTCACCAGAAGCACTCTGAGGACGAAGCTGTGCTAGCTCAGCTCAGGTGAGCTGGCCTTGAGCATAGGGGAGTTGGGGTGTCAGCTGGGTGCCCACAGTTCACACACCCCCGTCTCTGGCCCGGCACTGGCCGAGCCTGTGCTTCCCAAGGGACTTCCCGTCTCCCTGTATTCTGGCGGCACTGTCCCAGGTCACCCCGTCCCAGCTGACCAGGTGCATTGCTGCTACCTCCCCTCAGTGAGGGTGGGCCCTGAGTACACTTAGCTACCAGGAGGGCAGAGGAGTCTGCACATTCTCATCCTGGCTGTCCGTGATCTGGCGGTGGCCTGTGTCCCATCTCAGCTACCCCCGCCACCCCGGAGAGCAGCGCTATTCCCACCCTGGGGGCCAAGATAGCAAGGAGGACCTTCTTTCAGTTGGCAACACTTGAACCCAAAGCGGCCAGAAGCAGGCGTGAGTGCTGGGGGCCCATCCTGCTCCGTGCAGTACCCATCCGGCCTGGCTGGCTGCAGCCCGAGTCTGGCCCACACTGCAATCAGGGGGCCGGGGAACTCCCCAACACATGCTGACATGGGTGGGTCCGTCCTTAGCCGAGGGAGGTATCACTGTGGTCGCATCACAGGCAGGGGACACCTGTGTGCTCTGAGTCCCCTTCCTCCTGCTGTGAGGGCTGCAATGCCAACTGAGATGGAGCACTGACATCCCAACTCTCTCCCCTTCACACACTCACCCTCCCATGCGAGCCCATTCAGCTCCTCGCATGCCCATACTCACCCCCAGTGCCAGCCACACGGACGTCATTGCTGTTGCCCTCGTAGGTGAAGAGAGCCCTGAAACAGAACACAAGTGGGCTCTGTAGCCAGTGTGGTGATGCCATCTGCCCTCAGCCAGAGCTCGACACCGTGGTGACCCTGGGCCAGCGCAGCCTTCTCAGCTCTGACGCTGGGATTATGCTGACCCGACTGGCTAAAGGGGCTTGGGAGGGACACACTTAAGAAGACAAGGAGCATTCATCTCCTTGAAGGAACAGTAGCTGTCGTGTTTTATGCCAATACTTTACACACCCGTGTGTGAACTGCTCACCCAGCTACTGGGAACGTGAATGTGGGAAAACAGACCCCTGCACATTCCTGAACCCAAAGCACCCCAAGGAGAAGCAGGGAGGAACGTGCATCGGGCCCCGGTCAGGCTGGCCTGTCTTCTGGGGCCAGGACTCTCTCTCCCTGCAAACACGAGCTTGCCCAGCGTGTGTGGTGTCCGACAACACAGGGCCAGGCTTCATAGGGCAGGCTCCTGGGGGGGCAGGTTTTAGATCGAGGAGAGCCTAAATTCTCCACAGGTGACCCTGGACCACAGCTTTCTTCTCCTGTAGGATTCAGGTTTAAAAACTTGCACCCCAGAGGAGGTTAGGAAATACGGTGCATTTTATTAAATGTGGGCTTACTTGTGGAAGTTACCTCAGAGCATAGGCTGGCTGAGGGAGCTGGACAGGGGTCAACAGTCTGACAAGAACCAAAATTGGCTTCCACTCGCCTTGCTAATGCCACTGGGCAGAGCTGCTCGTGCCCGAGAAAGTCCGAAGAGAAATCCAACCCAGGCCTAGAGGATCTGGTTGACGGGGACAGGCTGCGAGGAAAGAACCATGCTCCCAGGAGAGGAGAGAGTATGAGGGAGAGAAAACACTGAAGGGAGCACTCAGAGAAACAGGGAAAAGACGTGGGAGGTGGTGGATATCCAGGGGGGACATTCTAGAAGAGACGCCTTCCGGAAGTTCAGCCACCAACACCGACTCGCAGCTCCGCTCCAGGCAGTGCGGGCTGACCAGCGGACAGCAAGTCAAAGGGAAAAGTGGGTCTAGCCTGTCAGCATGCACTCTGGTGGCGGGTGTCCTGGCCCATCCTCCTCCCAGACAAGCAGCAGGGGATCTAGATGGCCACTTGGCCCAGCTCTTCCACCACGAAGGAACCGAGCAGCTAGTCAGAGCCATGCTCCGTGCCTGCCACCTCACCCTCTGACTTCCTGCCCCTTCTCCCTGGGGGGTCTCAGCTACTCTCTTGGATGTTCCCAGTTCAGGGGCTCATTTCTACTTTCAATCCAGTTTCGCCCTTCTTTCAAATCAACATGGAAAGAAATGGAGCGCTGGCCTGTGCAGGGCACGAGCATGGGTGCTGAGCACCTTATAACTTGGTCATTCCTTCCCAAAACACGTGGCCGTGGGACTGCAGCTACGAATAATCCCCAAGAAACCCTGCCAATGGGACTTACTTCCTATCGCAAGACAAAGCAGCACACACAACACGAGCGTGCTGCCAGGTGCTGGAGCAGGAGCAGGAGCAGGAAGCGGATACACGTGTTGCTACTACCACGTGTGTGGGGGGGAACTGGGAGAACCAAGAGAAAGCAGGATGCAGAACGGACGTGGTGGCGGCTGCCCACCCCACCAGCCTTGGAGCCCAGCCCGATGCTACCCACTCTGCATGTGAAGTCTTCCACGGCCTCCCGCACCGCAGACCCCTGCTCCAATATCCTCTGCCTCCTTTTGCGCCAAGTCCATCGTTCACCTGAGCTCCCACCACACATTGCAGTCCTGTACTAGGGACAGGGACAGTGCCCACCCCACCCCTTCTGGTAAAGGCGGAAAGGCGACCAGTGAGGCTGTCTGGCACGGGTCTGGAGGAAGCCACACAGGGAGCCGGGAAGTAAGGAAGGGCCCTCCAAGAGGGCAGCCATGGGGCTGAGAACTGAGGTTTGGGGAGCCCCCTGGGATGAAGTGGAAGGGCGCCCCAGGCAGAGGAAGCAGCCACGCACAAGGGCTCTGAGGAGAAACCAGCTTGCAAGGTGAGGAAGAGGAGGAGGCCACAGTGGTGGTAAGCAGGTGTGGTCAGTGTGGTGAGCGGCAGGGCGGCAGGAGTGGAGGTCAGGAGCTGGGTGTGCAGGGTGTCAGCCGGGGCGAGGCGTCGGGGCTTTATGTAAGGTACAGCCAAAGCCCCTGCAGTTATAATCAGGGAAGTGACATAGTCTAGATGTTTTTCAGCGAATGAGTGGGGACCTGCCACACCCTATCTGTTGACAATGAGGACAGAGGCCAGGACTTCAAGCTGCTCAGTGGTTCAGCCCCCAAGTGCCATGGGAGCCTGGGGGTGGGGGGAGGCTCGGCACCCTGAGTGGCAGAGGGGATGGGGCAGATCAGCTGCAGACCTGGGGGGTAGCAGGCAGCTCTGGTTAGAAGCCCAAGGGAGGCCTGAGAAGACTGAGGACAGAAAGACATGGAAGGAAGACCCATTAGTACGCCCAGGAGTCTCCTAGGTAAGTCAGAAAGGATTACACGTAACGGAGCAGAACCCTAGCTGGGCAGGACTGCAGAGGGGCAAACATGCTCCTGGGTTCCAAAGCAGGTGGCCTCATGTGGGTGTGAGAACCGGGCACTCAGGTGGAGGTACTTTCCCCAGGGTTTGGAACACCAGCAAAGGTCAACGGTCCTCTGAGGACAGGAGACAGAGGGGTAGGGGGCTGACATCCCCCAAGTCTCCTTATGGAAATAACCGTACCTAGACGGGTGGGTGAACTTCCTATAGGATTATGAAGAAGAGAAGGCAAAGAAACAGTATGAGTTACTAGACACCTTTCCCTATTTAGAAGAGATGCTTTCCAAACAGAAACTGTGCTGCTTGTCTCCCCTGGAAAATTGTGCACACGTCCCACACAGGGTGCCCACATCCACTTTGCCCCAGGCAGCTCTTCCCCAAAAGGCCTGGTGCTGACGGACAGGAAAGGCTATGACATCCTCAGTGTCCAGTAGTACACTGTGTGAAAGCCAGTCCGTGCTGGGCACCAGGGAAGGCAGAGATGGGAAAGCAGCAGCATTGACAAGTGGAGACCAGTCCCAGTAGCAGCCCCACCCGTGGCCCTGCTCCCAAAAGCTGTTCATCTTAGTCCACCAAACTCAGCATTTAGAACTGGAAGTGAAAACTAAGCAAACGGGACGGTGACAGAGAATTACCATCCACGGCTACCACTGCGTGCAGAAGAGAGCTGACCCTCTGCGTGGCTGTCCAGGGCCATCCCCGAGCTTGCAGATCCGGGTTTCCAGTATTACAAAACCCCATCAACCCCCGGAGGAGACATGAATGTTGCCAGCCTAGCAGAGGACGGTACAGGGAGGTGGAAGAAAGAGGGTGGCCATCACCGTCGTTTCATTCATCTCCCTATGGCTGAGGCACGGGTAGGAGCATTCTCGGAGAAAGGGAGGTTCTGAAATCCACATTCACAATTAACCAGGGACCCAAACCCCCGAGCTCCTTGTGTAACGCCTCCGGGGCAGGCCTCCCAGTGCCGGCCGGGCTGCCACACGGTTCTCAGAGGCCCATCCCTGAGCACAGCGTTTGCAAGGAGCCGGGCGTGGCTTCCTCTTTCTCAGGGAGGGCGGTGAAGTCCCCGGGCAGAAAAGGAGAACCTGGCGAAGCCACCAAGCGCAGCCCGGCACGGAGTCCAACATGGAGTCCCACGCGCGAGGCCGGCGGCCGGAGGGATGCGGAGGCCCGGCGACTCACGCTCGGCGGGGTAAGGGTGACAAGGGTGGGGGCCAGCACCTCCCGGAGTGCGGCTACCGACAACCAGGCGTGGGGCGCAGCCGCGCCCCCAGGCTCCCCCCGGCCCGGCCCGCCCACGGCCCCGGCCCGCCTGGGCGCCCACCAGTTGGTCGGGGACTTCTCGGTGACCACCCGCACGTAGGCCTCCTGCAGTGCCGGGCCGTTCCGGCTCAGGTTCGCAGCCATGGCCAGCTCCTCGGTCCCCGTGCCGCCGCCGCCGCCGCTTCCGGGCCCGCCCCGCCCCCGACGGCCGGAAGCCCCGCCCCGACGGCCGGAAGCGGAAGCGGTGCGAAGGGCGCGTGGTGAGCGAAGCTCCTGGGCTGCGCTGACGGCTGCAAGGAGCAGGCCGGCGGCCCGCCGTGTGCGCAGAGGGCCCCAACCAGCCTAGCCCGTTCGGTGCTGCACGGAGCACTGTGCCTGTCGTCTGCTCAGTCTCCTCACAGCTAATGCGCTTATTTGAGAACTTGGATTCATGAGAGCCTCCCTGCACCTGGGACTCTTCCACGGAAGTTTGACCTATGAATGAAGCAAGCATCAGTTAGTGAGGACATGGATGGAGAAGAAGGCTAAGTGACGATCACACTGCCACGAACCGAACTCAGAGGCTGTTGTGCTTCCTCGCCCTCACCTGCCTTCCCCTCTGGTTCTTTGCAGGCCCTGGCCGGAAGGAGGCCAGTTCCTTTCTGCCGTGACCTCCCCGAGGGAAAATGGGGGCCAGGGGCCAGGCCGCTCACAACTTCCCTTCCTGCCCTAGGGAACTCACACCTTCCTAAATTACAGAACCCCATTCCCGCCGCCCTCCATATTCTGATTGATGGTCCTCTGAGGAATGGAGGACTTTGGCTGCCAGCACTCAGACAGCCTTACTGTTCTGTCTTCTCTTTGGCCCCTCTTTGATTTCCCTTCTGTCTCTGGCAATGTGCCTATTTAAACAGCTAGTGACCGGTTTCCTCTGTCCACTTGGCTGCCAGTCGCGAGCCTGGGATCCCTGGACCCTTAAGAAGTCTAGGAGGACTTTTCAACGTTCAGTCAACTTGGGGAGATCCCATCTTGCCTGAATCAGGCTGTGCAGGCCACAGTCCGATCTCTGTTCTGGAAGTAGAGGAGGTCAGTGTGCTGACCATGTTCGTACACACTGCTGAGGGAGCTGCAGGGAGACCCAGGCTCCACTGAGAAGGCTGTGAGGAGGGGTCCCTGGTGGGAAGTTGGGGACGCCAGGATTCCGCTTCCGGTTCTAGCCTGTGAGAGTCTATGTCGGCTTGACAGACTAGGAAAGGCCTTTCTGAGGAGGGTAACACTGGAGCAGAGAGTGAATATGGGGCTGGGGGCAGCTGAGGAAGATTGGGCAGAAGTGCTCCAGGCAGAGGGAACAAGATGTGTTGGGGCTCTGAGGTGGGAGCACAGGGAGAAGAGGGAAGGAGCCGTGGGCGGAGGCTAGATCCTGTAGGACCCTGTGGGTCAGGGGAAGGACTTTGGGTTTTATTCTAGGTGTAACAGAATCTCTGGGGAGCTTTAGAGAGGACGTGATTGAAAGAGCCCTCTGACTGCCACATGTGGACAATCTCCATGCCCCCTCCCTCCCTCCCACTCCTGCTTTTGACTTTGTCTCCTTTCAGCATCCTTCTCTTTTTGGTTGGCTGGTCCTCAGTTTGATAGAGATGTCTCCAGAGGTCATTCCTGGGACTCCTCTCTCTTCTCCCTAACTTCTCTGCCATTCACACAGCGTCTTTACTTGCATGTGGATAAACTCAGATCTGCTTTACTTCCTGATGCTCTCCTTGTAGATTAGATGGCAGATGCAAGGCAAAAAAACCAGAGCCCTGAATGTCAGTGTCCTCCACATTCTGAGGGCAATTGACCGTGTCCTAAATACATCTGGGTCCAAGTGTGGAGGGAAGATCTTGCTGATAGGCTCCCTCTGGAGCCCACAGTATAGAGGGAACCAATGGCGTTAAGAAAAAGAACTGTCTGACAAGAACAGGAAGAGCAGTACTTCAGTCTGTTCGGGCTGCTATCACCAAATACAGGAGCGGGCGGCTTATAAACAGTCCTGGAGGCTGGAAGTCCATCATGGCACCAGTAGATTCTGTGTATGGTGAGGGCCTTCTTCTTAGTTTATAGATGGCCATCTTTTTGCTGTGTACTCACATGGTGGAAGAGGCAAGAGAGCTCTCTGGGGTCTCTCTTAAAAGTGTACAAATGCCATTCATGAGGCACCACCTTTATGAGCTAATCACTTCCCAAAGGCCCCGCCTCCTAGTATTATCACCTTGGGGGTAAGATTGAAATATAGGAAATTTGGGGGTGGGTCACAGTCATTCAGACCATAGCAATCAGTAAAAAAGGATAGCTATTCAAAATCCTCATCAACAGAAGTGTCAATTAGCAGAAAAATCATTTTCTTAAAACCACCAGGATTACATCTCTGCTCCAACCTCACATGGCCACGTTATAACAGAGAAATGGAATTATTGTTTTTCCTACCCTAAAATCTTGTTTATGCTGCATGGTAAGTAGAATGCAGTAAACAAATACTTCATATCTTGAGACATTAAAAAAACAAATAAAAACCTTCATAGTTGAGTCCATGTTATGATGTGAACAGAGCGTAACAGTCAGTCAATGGCAGGGAGGTGAAAGGGCTGCAGCCCTGACCCTGGTCTGGGTTGTAGGCCTGCAGGTAGGCAGTGACCTTGGGCTGGGCTCTGAGGGGCAGCCATAAGTCTGTTTGAGGTGGCTCCCAGGAGGAGGGGCGCTGGTTCCTGCCACCCTAACAATTCACAGAGGCTCAGCTGCACTCTTGCTGCTCACACAGCTCTTGCCATGAGGTTGTCTGTCTGCTCAGGTCTTGCCTGAAGCCTCAGCCATGCTTCCTGCTGCCAAGGGCTTGCAGCACCCCCGACAGGACAGGTTCAAAGGGCCGGAGTCAGGGGCAGGGTGATTCTACAGGTTCACTGCACCTTTGCTGACATTTTAACCTAAAGATGTTGACAGATTGTCAGTCCCTCCTGAGTCAGGATGACACTCAAGCCTGCACTGCTGTGCCTTTGATATTAAATGCAAAAATGGCCAACTTCCCCCAGAGGGTAGAGACTGGGGGCCTGGGAGACATGGTGGGGGGTGAAGGAGACGTTTTAAGGAAAATTAAGAATCCAATATCTGGTCTGATAGGTTTTTCAGGTTCTTTATGGCTTTGTGATTTTAGTATTAATAAAATCTATCAATGGGAGAAACCTGGGTGGTGGCAACAATGAAACCAGCAGACTAGCCAGGAAGAATGATGGGTCCTTCCTCCTCTCACCAAAGGACAGCAGGCAAGGGAGCGCTCCTACCCTCACGGGTGCTGACAGCCATGTCCTCCATTCCTCCATTCCTGGACTAGATCTATTCCAGGCCCAGCCCTTACCAGCACTGCCAGGGCAGGAGTGTGCATCAATGAGAAGAGGGAGGGGCTGGCAGGGTGGGAGAGACTAGGGGCCCATGTTGACCTTGAGGTTTCTGCTCTGCCTCCCTTTGCGTACCAGGGACAGACCTCAGGCCAGGAGTGCTGGAGACCTGTCCCACCAGCACCTCCCTGGCACTTAAGGAAAACTTGAATGTCAGAAACAGAAACCTGCCCATCCCTGAGCACCTGAGTGAGCTGCTGTGGGCTCTCAGCATTGACATACTGCTCAGCTGTGAGCTGCTAGGCCTGGACTGTTTGCATTCTGGCATTTTATCTCTAGTCAGATTTTGACCCTTTGCCATATTCTTGGAACTCCTGGGTCTTCCTGGAGCCTGACAAAGGATCAAGATCTCAGAGCAATGCAGCAAACCCAGATGCTTCTGGGTGTAGTTAATAGTCATTTATTCACAATGGATCAACTGCTTAAGATCTTATGTCTCCCTGACTTTTCTGGTCCACAGAGAAAAAAACCACCTCACCCCACAGCTGGCTTTTTGGATCTGTTGTCCAGCTGCCCACCTGGGACTTGCCTAGGACACGTGCCAGCTGCACATGTGGGTTACAGGGAAGCTGCCCACACCAGAGTGCATCCTAATAAGGTTTTCAGCCTGTTCTTCATGCTGACTGAGCCCTGGAAAACATGGCAAACATGAGTTTCCTAGGTGGTGAGTCCAAGCAGACTGCTGGGACAGGCCTATCTGAGGGGTCTGGCAGGTACACAGCACAACTCAGGCTTGCAAAGGGTAAATGATAATTTCTGCAGGGAATCCCAAAGGACTGATTTCACTTTCTCTACCACGCATCTCCAACAGAGAGCAGGCTTGGGGGAATTTTGACTGGACTCAGGAAACTTATCAGCTTCTCGGGAGTCATAAGCTAATATTCCTGAAAGGCACCCACGGTCTCACCACCAACTTGGGTCTGGATTTTCCCTCTCTTAGCCTCTGACTTGTCTCTGACATGTGAGCCTATTCCACCTTCCCTTGCTTTGTGACACCTGGCTGCAAGGAGCATTGTGACTGTCTGAAGTGGCACAGCCTTCCCAGGGGACACCACAGTAATGGCATTCTCCCCATCTATGAAGATTTAACATTTTGTTTAAGCAAAGACCAAAGGGGTAACAAAGACACACAAAAAAAAGGCAATCCTCACCATGGTGACAGGCAGGGAACGGGCCCACGGAACCCAAAACGTAGCCTATGGTATTTGTATCCTAAATGGAGACCCCATAAAGGAAATGCATAGCAGGCTCAGACCGCTGCCGGCTTTGCTGAGGAAGTTGTGCTATGACTACCCTCAGTGCTCGCACTGGAAAGCACCAGCAGTGAGTTCTGCCACAACTTGGGAGCTCCTGGAGCACATCTGTTGTCGCACAGCAGCCTAGTCGACTGTCTACCCCCCCCCCCCATCTTTTCTTAAAGAAAGAAGAGTCTGTGAGACTGTGCCTTTCTGGGACTTCGTTTTATCATGATGTTTACTCCACTGAGGCCCTCATCCCGCGTAGCTCCGCCCAGACGGCCCCCTCCCGAGACACCAGCCCCGCCCCTCACGACGCAAACACACGTGATGCCGGCCCCGCCCTGTAGGTCTCAAGCCCACGTGATGCCGACCCTGCCCCTCCGGATGCAACGCCGCGTGACACCGGCCTCGCCCGGCAGGACGTTAGCCTTACGAGACGCCAGCCGCTCGCCGCGCCCTTTTAGGCTGCGCCAGGGTCGCTTCCGCCTCCCTCCTGGCAGGTGTCACCGCGCTCGGCTGCACCTCAGCCGCCGTTCGGTTGGTGGCCGTGACGACCCCGCTTGCTAATCGACGCACTCGCAAGAAGCCCGCGGGCGGGAGGCATCCTGACCTTCTACATCCGCTTCTGCGTCTTCCCATCCCCGCTGCTGGGGACGGGGGCGTCCGCTTGCGCGTGCGCGCCGCGGGGCACACTGGGGCCTGCGTCCCGCGCGAGGTGCTTCCCTGCGCGGGCGAGAGGAGCGGGTCAGCGAGGGCCTGGGGAAGCAGGCGGGGCGAGGCGCCGGTGGTTCAGCAGGGACTCGCCGAGCACCTAGGAGGTGCCCCGGTCGAGCTCTGTCCCCGCCGCCTGGGCTCCCTCCCCGGCGGTCACGCACTCCTGAAAGTAGTGGTTCTCAGCTCTGCTTTGAACTTAAGTGTGTAAGTATAGACACTCGTGTGTGTTATGTCAGACGTGTTAGTTCTTCCCACAGACATGCACATAGCACAGCTGTACGTGCAGTCGGCCTGGAGAGCTGCATTTTCAGTCAGGCGTCGGGATTTCCCTGCTTTACCAAGGTTGGAAAGCGCGGCCCTAACCTGAGCATATCCAAACTTCACTTTCTCCTCCTTTTCCCAAGACCTGGCAGGCATCTAGGTCTGAGTTTTTCAAACTGGCTTAGGAACAATGAGTGTGTCACGAAATAAGTTAATGGGCTGCAACCAACATTAAAAAAATAAGGGAGAGTACAAAATATTAGTGCGTTTCACATAGTAAAGATTGAAAGTTTTATGGTGTGTGTGTGTGGACCGTATTTATCCTCCAAACTCAGACACTTTGAGACTGAAATGGGGTGCAATACAATTAGGAGCAAAGATGTACTCAGGGCTGTGTCTGGCAAACCAGGGTATACGGTCACCTGTATATGTGTACCCAGAATATAAAATGCAGCACAGACATTTACGTGGTCACCCAGCCAAGTCCCCGGCTTCCATTCTCTCATTCCTCTAATCTGTCTTCCACACAACTTCATAAATTCTAAAATGTAAATCTCATCACGATGCATTCTTGCCCAAAACTCGGCAAGGATGCCCTGTGGCCTACAAGGGTCACATCCATGGTCATCCAACGCCCTTAAGAATCCAGGATTGTTCTGCCTGGCTCACTATAAGCAGTTTCCATCACTGCATCCATTATATTCCTTTATTCTTGGCTGCCGTCTGTCCTGAAAACCCCCTCTCTCTTCCCCTAAAGCAGAACCATCACCTTGCAAAGATGGTTCAAGCATCATCCCTCTTAGTTCATGAGTCATCCGTCCCCCACACTGTTTGCATGGCTCTCCCCCACAGTACAAATAATCCTAAATTTTTATAAATGTTTATATATTCCTGTAAGAATATAAACCTCAATTACAATGATAATTATCTCTGGATAGAGAGTGTACTAATGACGTTAATTTCCAAAATTTCCTCAGAATTTGCACACTGTAATTCAGGAAAAGAAAAAAAGTTGTGTTGAATAGCAAATGACAATTTCATTTCTATTTCCTGTTAGATTAGCACATAGTCTTCTATACCATTTTACATACATTTTTATACACAGCTTTTTATTTTGAAGTAATTTTAGATGTATAGAAGTGTTGCAAATATAAAACAAATTGAAATCGATAAATGGGACTTCATAAAAATTTAAAACTTGTTTTAAACAGCACCATCAAGGAAGCAAAAAGCAACCCTTAAAATGGGAGAAAATATATACAAATCATGTATTTGATAAGGGTTCAATATCCAGAATACAAAAAGGAACTCTTACAACTCTAAAAAAGGCAAAGTATTAAAAACTGTGCAAAGGATTTTAATAGAAATTTCTTCAAAGAAGATATAGAAATGGCCATTAGGCACATAAAACAGAAAAGCTCAGCATTTTTAGTCATTAGGGAAATACAAATCAAAGCCACAATGAAATATCACTTCACATCCTCTAGGATGGCTATACTTAACACGTTGCGTACGGATCACGAGAATCTTCACGAGGGATTTAAACCCCGCCATATGCAACGTGTTAAAAGGACAGATGATAACAAGTGTTGGTGAGGATGTGGAGAAGTTGGAACCCTCACACTTTGACTGGTGGGTATGTAAAATGGTGTAGCTACTTTGGAAAACAGTTTGGAATTTCCTTAAAAAGTGAATTATATGACCCAGCAATTCCATTCTTAGATATATATACCCAAGGGAAATTAAAACATGTTCACAGAGAAACTTTTATACATGTGTTTATAGCAGCATTATTCATATTAGCCAAAAGGTCAAAACAACCCAAATGTTGAATGGATAAACAAAATGTGATAATATCCACAATGGAATATTTTTAGCAACAAGAAGGAATAAAGTACTGATACGTGCTACGACATGGATTGCTATAATATTAGATTGCTTGAGTTGTCACAAACTGGGTGGCTTAACAAATTTATTGTCTCAGTTTTGGAGGCTAGAAGTATGAAATCAAGGTTATCGACAGGGTTGTTCCTTCTAAGAGCTGTGAGAGAATCTTTTCCAGGGCCTCTTCAACTTCTTGTAGCCTCAGGCTTTCCTTGGCTTGTAGATAGTGTTCTTCCTATGTCTTGACACCGTCTTTCATTTATGTGTGTCTATCTCTGTGTCCAAATTTCCCCATTTTATAAGGACTCAGTCATACTGGATTAGGGCCCACCCTAATGACCTCATCTTAGCTTCACATCTCCAAAGACCCACTTTAAAGTTGCATTCATAGCTGCTGGGGGTTAGGACTTCAAAATCTTTTGGGGGGACACAATGCAACATACTCATATAACAATGGATGAACCTTGAAACATTATGCTGAGAGAAAAGAAGCCAGTTACAAAAGGCCCCATAGTGTATGATTCCATTTATATGAAATATTCAGAATAGGCTACTCTATTAGACAGAAAGTAGTGTAGTGCTCACTTGGGCTGAGGAAGGGGGGAATGGGGAGTGATTGCTAATGGGAAAATTATATCTGTAAAACTGTTTAAAATACAACAATACACAGTTCTTGTATACCATTTACCCAGCTTTCTCTAACAGCATATTACATAACTAATTCAGTTATCTAATCCAGAAAACACCTATACAATACTATTAACTAATTTACAGACTTTATTCAAAATTCACTAATTGTCTCACTAATGTCCTTTTTCTGGTTCAGGGTCTGATTTAGGGTCCCATGTTGTATTTGTTCATCCTGTCAACTAGTCTCCTGCAATCTTATTTCTTTAGTATTCGTCTTTCATGATCTTGACACTTTTGAAGAGAATGACAAAGTTATTTTGTAGAGCGATTGTCCCTCAATTTGGGTTTTCTATTGATGAGCTTAAAGTTATGCATTTACAGAAGACTATTACAGAAGTGATGCTGTGCCTCTCAGTGCATCACATCAGAGGGTACATGACATTGATAAGTATGACTGGTTAAGTCTGGTCACTCTGTTGATATTGTCAGATTTCTCCACTGGAAAGTTAGAAAAAAATTTCTTTTTAAATAAGTAGCATGTGGGGAGAAACTTTTTTCCTTCATTGTATTAATGTGACATATTACATTGATCGATTTTCATGTGTTGAACCATCCTTGCATTCCAGGAATAAATCCCACTTGGTCATGGTGTATCATCCCTTTGTTGTTTTTGGGTTCTTTGTACTAGTATTTGGTTGAGGATTTTTATATCAATATTCATAAGGGATATTGGTCTGTAGTTTTCTTGTAGCATCTTTGGCTTTAGTATCAGGGTAATGTTGACCTCATAAAGTGAGACGTGCTCTGTAAGTTTTTGGAAGAGTCAGAGAAGGATTGGTGTTAACTCCTTAAATGTTTGGTACAATTACCATTGAAGCCATCTGGGCTAGTTTTCTTTGTTGTGAGGTTCTTTAATTACAAATTCAATGTCTTTTATACATCTATTCAGATTTTCTATTTCTTCATTAGTTAATTATCGTTGATTGTATGTTTCCAGGATTATTTTTTCATGTAGGTTGTTGGTGCGCCACCGTTCATAGTATTGCCTTACAATTTTTTTTTTTTTAATTTTATTGGGGAATGTTGGGGAACAGTGTTTCTTGAGGGCCCATCAGCTCCAAGTCATCCTTCAATCTACTGGAGGGCTCAGCTCAGCTCCAAGTCCACTTGCCGTTTTCAATCTTTAGTTGCAGTGGGGTACAGCCCACCATCCCATGCGGGAATTGAACTGGCAACCTTGTTGTTGAGAGCTCGCGCTCTAACCAACTGAGCCATCCAGCCGCCCCCCTGGAAGCTCAGTGGCAGCTCGTTGTCTTCAATCTAATTGTGGAGGGCGCAGCTCACTGGCCCATGTGGGAATCGAACCAGCAACCCTGTTGTTCAGAGCTCGCGCTCTAACCAACTGGTCCATCCGGCCACAAACAATTCTTTCTATTTTTGTAAAATAAGTAGAATGTTCCCCCCATCATTTCTGATTTTAGTAATTTGTGTCGTCTCTCCTGTTTCTTTTTAAGTGAGTGTAGGAAAAAGTTTGTTAATTTTGATTTTTTCAAAGAACAAACTTTTTATTTCACCGATTTTTATACTTTATCTTTTTCTGCTTTAATGTTTAATATTTCTTTCCTTTTGCTAACTTTAGATTTCGTTTGCTCTTCAGTCTTTTTCGTTCTTTAAAGCATAGAGTATTGATCTGATATCTTTCTGTTTTAACATTTTAAAAAATTGAATCTATTGGGGTAACATTGGTTAATAGCATTATGTAAATTTCATGTGTACAACTTTATATTGTCTGTACATTCCATATGTACTCACCACCCACAGTCTAATCTCCTTCCATCAGCATGTATTTGACACCCTTTACCCTCTTCATCCTCCCCCCACCCCCTTCCTCTTGGGTAACCACCATATGTTGTCTCTGCCTATGAGTTTGCTTCTTTTTGTTTTATATCTCACATATGAATGAAATCATGTGGTTATTGTCCTTTTCCGTCTAACTTATTTCACTTAGCTTAATACTCTCAATATCTATCCATGTTGTCACAAAGGCAATATTTCATCTTCTTTATGGCTATTATATATACTGTGTTTCCCCGAAAATAAGACCTAGCTGGACAATCAGCTATAATGCGTCTTTTGGAGCAAAAGTTAATATAAGACCTAGTCTTATTTTACTGTAAGATCAGGTCTTATATAAGATCTGGTCTTATTTTACTATAAGATTGGGTCTTTATAATATAATACCTGGTCTTATATAAATACATATTAAATATTAAATATATTTATTAAATTTAATATTAAATATAAGTATTACATTTTTGCTCCAAAAGACGCATTAGAGCTGAATGTGTGGCTAGGTCTTATTTTTGGAGAAACGGTACGTACCACATCTTTTTCATCCAGTCATCGGTTGAAGGACATTTAGGTTGTTTCAATGTCTTGGCTATTGTGAATAATGCCGCAGTGAACATGGTGATGCAGGTATCTTTATAAATCAGTATATTCAAAATCTGAGGGTAGATCCCCAGAAAAGGGATTGCTGAGTCGTATAGTAGCTCTGTTCTTCATTTTTGGAGAAATCTCCATACTGTTTTCCATAGTGTCTGTACCAATTTACATTCCTCCCAGCAGTGTATGAGGGTTCCTTTTTCTCTACAACCTCTCCAACACTTGTTATTTCTTAACTGATAATAGTCATTCTAACAGGTGTAGTGTGGTATTGCATTATGGTTCTAATTTGCATTTCCCTTATAGCTAGTGAAGTTGAGCATCTTTTCAGATATCTGTTGGCCGTCTGTATGTTTTCTTGGGAAAAGTATCCAGGTCCTCTGCCCACTTTTTAATTGAATTATTTTTTTACTTTTGTTGAGTTGTATGAGACCTTTATATATTTTGGATATTAGCCCCTTATTGGAGGTATCATTTGCAGATATTTTCTCCCATTCAGTTGGTTGCCTTTTAGTTTTGTTGGTGGTTTTTTGTGCTGTGCAGAAGCTTTTGAGTTTGATGTAGTCCCATTCATTTATTTTTGCTTTTACTTCCCTTGCCTTTGGTTTCAAGTTCACAAAAACCCCTGTCAAGCCAAGGTCCATAAGTTGAGTACCTATGGTTTCTTCTCTGTATTTTATTTTCTCTGGTCTTATACTCAAGTCTTTAATCCACTTTGAATTAATTTTTGTATATGGTATCAGATAGTCTAGTTTCACTCTTCTTATGTTACTTTAAAATATATCTTAAAACCAACAGTTTCTTTTAAAAAACGATCTGGCCTGCCTCACTGCAGTGTTAAACATTACTGCCTTGGACCAAGCAGTGGTTGCCCACTCCCAAAACTCTTCCAAACCCTGGATTCATAACCTGCTTGGGGGTCTCAGAAGGCCCTGAGGCTTTACACATGAGCTCACATTTACTAGCATTGACTTGTGTTCTGAACTCACAGCAGCGATTGTGAGCTTCTGGTTTACTAAAGGGCACAGGCTCCAAACATTGGAGAGGTTCACAGGAAGTGAAAGAGACCGTGTGCCAGGCATCTATCAGTCACTTAAAAAATATTAACTCATTAAAAAATTACTAAGTCATTCAATACTCACAGAGAGGAAGGGACCTATTATTCTCATTTTTCAAATGAGGAAACTATGGCCCTGGGGGAGGTTCTATCTTGCTCCAGGTTCCAGATTTCAACCCAGGTATTCTGGCTACAGAGCCAAGATTTCGGTCACTTCTTTGCTATCTCTTGTTCTTACTAGTAGTAAAAAATAAAGTGATTACCAACAATATTTAATATAACACAGGAATGTGACCAGCAATGTCCAGAGCTTTTGATTAACCGTTTCCATTTACAAGAGCTCATTTATTTTTGAAAACTCATTTGTTGAGAAGGGAACTGAGGCTGAAGTAACCACTGCAGGAATTCCAGACTCATTATTGCTTAATAACACCGTGCAAAGAATAAAAGTGCCCCCACAATCCTCAGGGCTTCACGGTTGGGTTTTACACACATTTTACAAGGGGTAACTGGCTCAGAGAGGCCAGCAACTGTGCACGACATCGCTGCAAGTAAGAAAAGACATTACTGTTTTGCTTAATAACAAATCCTTGAACTCCTGGGCTAAAGGAAAGGCTTTTCTTACGGAAATTAAACTCATATTGCGGGAGATGTAGACTTCACCCGGTCCTGCAGCTGCTTCGTGGCCCAGGGGCATGTTCTCGGCTGGTTCCGCACCAGAGGCTCCTCCCGGCGAGTCCCGGCCTGCGGGCACCTGGGCAGGTGGGCGGGTCGCGGGCCGTGCCCCCTCCGCCCCCAGGCCGCTCGGAGCTGAAACCCAGCCGCACCCCCATCCGACTCTGGGCTCACTCATACCCCTTCTCCGGCCGACCTGGGCCCCCCTTCCCCGGTCCCTTCCCCGCCCTCCTGGAGCGGCCGGCGGGCAGCGGGTGGCCGGCGCGAGGCCCCTCCCCGAGTCGCGCAGCGCGGAGGAAGCGGAGGCGGCGGCAGCGCCGAGACCTCGCCGCGCTCATGGCGTCGTCCGGGTGAGTGCGGCGCTCGGTCCGTGCAAGCGGGGGCTGCGGCGGGGGCGAGGGCGGGGTGAGGCCTCCCCCAGCCCGAGCTCGCCAGGCCCCGCGGCCCTCTCGGGCCGACCTTGGGCGGACGCGGAGGGCCGGGCCGTGGTCGGGGGCCGCGCGGGGGAGGGGAGCGCGCCCCTAGTCGTCGTGGCCGCTTGTCCGCTCGCAGCGCCGCGGGGACGCGGCCCGGACGCCCGAGTGTCAGCCGCGAGAGCGGGGAGACCCCGCGCGCCCGGTGCCTCCTGGGTTCCTGGAGGGGCTGCGGGCCTGCGGGGCTGGCCCTGTTCTGACATCACCCCGTCTGTCGCGGTGTTAAAATGCTCTTTCCTCTACGAAGTGATGGGACATATAGAGTTTGTAATTTCTTTTTAAATCCTTACTTGAAGAATAAAACCACCGATTCATTATGATTACTTTCTGTTTTAGTAATTTA
The DNA here is from genome assembly GCF_036562045.2 of Rhinolophus sinicus. Classification (NCBI taxonomy): domain Eukaryota; kingdom Metazoa; phylum Chordata; class Mammalia; order Chiroptera; family Rhinolophidae; genus Rhinolophus; species Rhinolophus sinicus. The sequence goes on from NC_133758.1 coordinate 117,103,844, forward strand.
ACTAGTCGTGAAAGCTGGGAATGACAGTATTCCAACACCACGGAGGAGGAGAATTAGTCCCAAGGTCATTGCTGTAGTTGGTAAAATTCTTCATTTGACTGCTGTCCACCACTCAGAGAGTCTTAGCCCTGACGGGTGTGCCAGCCGTTCAAGTTGTACATCTTTGCACTTCCCAACGGCCCTTTACAGCTGCGGGGCCTGCGGGCGCGTTGGTGAGGCCGGAGTCGGCCATGCACTGCCCTGGCTCAGTGCAGACAAGAGCAAGCTGGGGTCTGACTCGAACCAAGCCCGGCGTTTTCCTCCTACCCGCCTTCTGTCCAGGTTTGGGGAGCAGTGGTCTTTACTCAGTACTTTGAGTTCATAAATAGAATAAACGAGGGCTGGTCCCTCTGAAGGCCTGGCTGATTCACCCAGAGGGTCAAGGTCCCACTGCATTCCTGCCCATCTCGTCAGGAAAGGGTGAGGCGGAAGGGCTGCGGGCAGCAGGCAGGTGGCTGAGCTTGTGCGTGGTTGCACCGAGGCCCTTTAAAAAGTGATGGTACATTTGGCGTCCAAGCTCACCACTTTGCAGACGTGCCCTTCTGTGAGCCAACAGGACCTAAACTGCATCCTTGTAGAAAGTGGCATTAGTGCAGATTTGATATTTGCAGTTCCGTTTATGAGTGACACCATGCGTCTGCAATTGGTACTAATCTGTAATTTTCTGAGGGGTGCCGATTGCAAAGCTGGGGTCACAAAACTTCTAGTATACTTGATTTCACTTTATAGAGAGAACTATGCACTTGTTAATGGTATGTATAAATTGGGACAACCCACATCTCCAGATGTGTTTACTCTGTAGGCTTTGCAGGTAGTTCAGAGTCTAGCCAGGGAGACCTGGCTTCCTGCGATCCTGTGGCCTGCCTCAGTCAGCTGGCCGGCAGACACTCATTCTAGTGTACCAGGTAGGTGCTGTGGGGACAAGTGCAGACATTCAGGGCAAGGATGGGAGGGGAGCCGTGGGTTCTGCTGGGCTATTCACGGATGGGCCTCCAAATCCCGTGTTCTTCCTGTGTGACAGTCCTACTTCCAAGAAGTGTGTTGTGGGGCCTGCTCTAAGTGCTTTTGTGCAGAGTAAGGTAATCTGCACAATAACACTATCAGTAAGTACTGTTTTTATCCCCATTATACAGATAAGGAAATGAGGCCCAGCTAAGTCGTTTTAAGTTAAAACTTGATGTAAAACGACCCCATTAAGGATGGTTGCTTTAAATGTGGTTACTGAGGCACAAACAGAAATGTTGGATTCTGAATTTTGTTCTGACCAGGAGCATAGGGGGCGACTGTCGTCCAGCACTGTCTGCTCCGCTTGAAGCTTCTTCGTTGGAGTAAGAAGCTCGTTGGAACCTTTGTGCCTTTGCTTACGGTTTTGCAAAACATGGCTGGCACGGAAATAACTTAGAAGCGGCCTTCTGTAGGTTGTGCTTTCCCAGACCCGCCTGCTTGTCAGGAGGCCTTTCCGCTGCGCTGGTTCTATTGTACATTCTGCACATGGTAGCATTTTATAAAATTGTTAGCTGCCTTACTTTTAAAAAGCAAGTACCACAGGTACCGGGTGCCCATTTCAAAAGATATAAAGAGACTCTTGCACCCTGTTCCTTATCTAGTCCGGTCTCCCAGGCTGGAAGGCACAGTGGAGTTTGGTGTCCTCCTCCTCTTTTTGTTTAGAGCCCAAAATGCATTTTGGGGATGTCCTGGGCTCTTTCTCCTGAATTTATAGATCTTTGTACATTGAGAAAATGAGCCTTTTGTCATTTGTGTCACAGACACTTTTTTTCCACCTGTCATGTGCCTTTTGAATGTATGAAGCTTTCCCTACTCTGAGATTTCTTTTTTTAAAGTCTTTTTTCTTTTTTTAAAAAGATTTTATTGGGGAAGGGGAACAGGACTTTTATTGGGGAACACTGTGTACTTCCAGGCCTTTTTATTTCCAAGTCAAGTTGTTGTCCTTTCAATCTCAGTTGTGGAGGGTGCTGTTCAGCTTCAAGTTGTTGTTCTTTCAGTCTTAGTTGTGGAGGGCGCAGCTCAGCTCCAGGTCCAGTTGCCGTTGCTAGTTGCAGGGGGTGCAGCCCACCATCCCTTGCTGGAGTCGAACCGGCAACCTTGTGGTTGAGAGGATGTGCTCCAACCAACTGAGCCTTTTAAAGTCTTTAATATTTTCTTTCAGTGTTTTTTTTTTCGTTTGTTTGTTTCATTTTCTAACGTGACTCAGACCCATTTGGTATTCATTTTGGTGAAAGGAGGACTAGGCATTACCATTATTTTTCCAGGCTGCTGTAAAGGAATAATCACGATACTCAGCTACCTTCATCAGAGATGAAATTCCCAGCTATATTGGCCTTTTCTGGGCTGTCCATGAACCAGAACTGTGGCTTGGACCATGTTTTACTCACTGGCAGGTTTTGTCTTCCTTTGTTACTCTTCTTTTTCAGAATTTTCCTGATATTGATTGTACAAATATTTTTCCATAGAATAAGCTTATCTGGTGTTGAACCTTACAAGTTCAAAAAAAATCACTTACAGGTTAATTTAGGGAGAACTGACTTTAAAAATTATACTAAGCCTTCCTTTGCCCAAACAGGATATACCTTTTCATTTGTTTTAGTCTTTTATATTCTTTAGTATTTAGAGATTCTTTTTCATATAGATGTTGCACATTTATTACATCTACTCCTAAATATTGGTACTGGGAATGGGAGTTTCCTTTTCCATATTTCTAAATTTTTGTATACATGAAGGCAGTTGAGTTTTTAAAAAGATTTCTGTTTGTCCTCAGCTTACTGCTCTCTCATTGTTTGTAGTTGTTTTCCAGTTGGTCTCTTGGGTTTTCCGGTCTCCTGGCACCATAATTTCTTCCCGTTGTCATGGGTAAATAGCAAGGTGACTCTGCCTTTGTCATGGGTAGATGTGTGTCTTTAGGGAAGGCACTGACAGTGGTCTTTGCGGTGCCTGGAGGAGGGCTGGCTTCTCCAGCCCCGCCAAGCCCCTTCTAGCCCTGATTCCCGCTCAGCATTTCCACGGAGGTCTACCCTGTGTGCCCAGCTGGCATGTGGGCATTGACTTACTCATGGTCCCTGCCAGCCTGCTCACCCCACGTTTTCCCACCAGAGACAGCAGCAGCTCTCTAGAGCCTGAACACTTGGAGGTTTCCTGGGCTCTTTTTCACACGCTCTATCCAGTCTGTTGAAATCCTTCACAGAGACTTTCAGAGTTCAACCCAGTGTTGTCACCTCAGGTACTGCCATCTCTCATCTATTCTCAACATGAGACAGGAATATTGCCTGGGGTTCCAAGGAAGCTGGGTCTGACCAGAGCTCTCCTGCTGTGCGCTGTGCACTCCGTACCAGCCACAACAGCATCCTGTGGGTCCCCTGCACCTTCAGACCATTGCTGCAGCAGCCATACATCTGCCTGGACCACTGCCCAGGGAGCTCCTGCTCGTGTCGTCACCTCCTGCCAAGCCTGGACTCGCATGTCCCCTCCCTTGGAACAACAGCAGCCGTCCACCCCATTCCCCGCACGCTGGTGCCCTGAGCCTAGCCTCCTGCTCTTTCTTCCCCAGCACCTCACTCCTCCTGGTGCAGCCCGTTTAAACTTTTTCCGGTTGTTGGCCAGTCTGTCCACCTCGTTCAGTGTAAGCTAAGAGCAGGGATGTCTGTGTTCTTCACGGATGTGCCCCCAACTTTTAGAAAAGTTTCTAGCTGCAAATAAGTATGTGGATTAATCCAGGAGAACCTTGGCCGCTTTCTGCAGATATGTGTCCCGGACATGAGTGCCCCCGGGCCCTGGGAGCAACCCGATGCCGGGCCGGACGGCCACCTGGCTTTGCAGGTTGGCACATGTGTGCTGTGTAGAGGTTGTATAACGAGTGTTTATAACCTCTTTACAGCCTGATTCTGGTGTAAGTTTCTGCAGGGGTCAAAGCTGCATTTTAGAGCCGTTTTCTCCCACTCGGCTAACCTGCAAGGCATGAACCCAGTACAAACACTAGCTGCTCAGTCCACCGGTTCTCTCCATGGAGCCCTCTCAGGTTGTGGTGTTGCAGTAGTATCTCCCATGACCCTGCTGAAGGGTCACTGCCAGCAGGCAGGACACTGCTGTCTGATGGGAGGGGTCTGCTTGTCTCCTCTGCAAGAGCACGGCACTGGCACCTCCGTCATGCTGTCCGTGCAGTCCAGCGTGTTTCAGGGACTGAAGTCCTGGGATGCATAGCAATTGGCTTTTACCCGTGTGCTAATATCTGACGTCTTTGTTCTCATGAGCTGTCCTGAGGAACTTTTTCATGGATGTTTTCTCAGCCCCACTGCTGAATGATGACTTTTAAACTTTTCAAAGGGTGTGGTCACCTTGCAGAGGTGGGATGACCCTAGTTTTGACTCGCATGTTGTTGTGGGTTGAATTGTGTCCCCCTGAAACATATGATAATGTCCCAACCCCTAGTTCCTGTGAGCGGGACTCTTTGGAACTGGTCTCTTTGCAGGTATAATTAGTTAAGATGAGGTCGCCTTGGGTAAGGTTGGGCCTTAATCCAATGACAGGTATCCTTATAAGAAGCAGAGAAGAAACACAGACACACAAGGGACAATCCACATCAGCACAGGCAGAAGCCAACATCTCTGATCACAGTCACACATGCACCATGTCTGCTCGAGTGCTGTGACCCAGCAGCACGAACTGGGCCTTAGAGAAAACAGAAACTTCTTCTCACGTTCTGGCTGCCCGGAGTCTCGGACTAAGGTGTTGGCAGGTGGTTTTCCTCTGGGCTCTGAGGGAGTGTCTGTCCTAGGCCTCACCACACTTCTGGTGGCTGTCTGCTGTCTGTCCCTGGTGTTCCTTGGCTCTTACCGGCACTACTGCAATGTCACCTCCGTCTCCACATTTTTCTCCCTGTGTGTCCAGGTTCCCCTTGTAAGGACACCAGTCATTGCACTGGGGGCCTACCCTGCCCCAGCAGGACCTCATCTTAACGTACTCATTAGATCTGCAAAGACCCTGTTTCCAGTCGCAGACTTGGGGGCAGGACTTGAATGTGTCTTTTCAGGGGACAGTTCCACCCACAGCATACACCAAGAGATTTTGAAAAGGTTTACGCTAATTGAGTGAGGCTTTCTGGCTTTGGGTTTGGTTTTGTTGTGGGGCCCAGATGTTGAACAGAGGGGAAGTGGTAGGTCTTGAAAGCTGTCAGCATCAAACAGCAAAAATTGAGTCAGAATCTTTGTATCCAAGGCAGTTAATAGTGTGTTGTTGCCCCCACGACAGTGAGCGGGGGCCCCTGGACTGACCTGGCCGACCGTGTGTGGCGGTTTTCTGTGCCATTTGGTTGATTGGCAGCATCAGTGAAGGAGCTGGGTTTGTTGCTAGGAACTGGCCCAGCTCCTGAGGCTTGGACACGGTTCTGGGTACGGAGGGACCCTGTCCAAGGAGTGCTGGATGCTGAGTGGCAGCAAGCATCTGTTTTCAGAGTTGTGCGGTCTCCTCAGCCAGAGTCTCCAGGTGTAAGTAGAAAGGCTCCTCAGGTAACTCCTCGGAGAGACAACCAGTGAGGCAGACGGCCGAGTAGTCAGGGTCTTGACTCCACCGCCGGACTTGAAGGGAGCCCTGGGTACAAACCAGGATGTGCGCTTGCTGATGGACCCATCAGGGTGGCAGGCAGGTCATCCCTGGCCTGGGAGAGAAGTCTGTGGGAGGTGCCCCAGGATGGAAAGGGAGCCCACCGGAGACCGGGAGCCCACGCGGCCCCAGGCAGTGCCTGAACTGAGCTGCACTTGTGACTCTATGCCCCAGGGGTCTTGTGAGGACCAGGAGAAGTCTGAAACCTAAAGAGCCCTAATAGGGAGTAAAACGGGCAGTCCTGTGTATCGGTTGATAGAATGACCTATAGCAACATGAAAAGATTAAAAGGAGAAGAGAATCGTTTAATACACTGAGTATTTTTCAAAAGGGCAAAGGCATTTCTTTGTACTTCTCTGTATATTTGTCTTATTTTTGGAATCAGGAAAGCATATTAATGATATTAGTAATTTTCAAAAGCTGCTTTGCAGAATGCCCCCTTGCCCATGTCTGGGACCATCGCAAGCGCTGTTGGTTTTCTCTCCGGGTCTGGCTGCCTGCGATGGGCAGGGGGAGGCCCTGCACGTGTGCTCGCAGGAGGGCTGCACTGTGACTCGGCAGATGGGCTGGCTTCTGTGATTTTTATAATCATTAGTTATAATCATACATTACAAAAAAGCTATCTGAGCCTGAAAAATAAAGAGCCAGGAGGGAACCATCAGTCTCCCGTTTGGGTTCTGGCCTGGCCTATTGGCTTGGTGATGTTGGCCTGTCCTTTGAGCCCCGTTTCCACCTGCAGGATGGTTTGGGGTGTTAGCTCAGTCAGCTCAGGTGGCTTAAACAACAGAGAGTATTTCTCTCAGTTCTGGAGGCTGGAGTCCCAGAGCCCATGCAGGCCAGTTCAGTCCTCCTGGGCCCCTGTCCCTGTCCCTGGCTGGTAGGTGACCACCCACGAGCTGTGTCCTCACAGGTTCTTCTCTGTGCCTGCAGACAGAGAGTGAACCCCCAGGTGTCGCCTCCTCTCACGGGACACCAGTCCCAGCAGATCAGGGCCTCACCCTCACGAACCCCCTCACACGTCCCAGTCTCTACATAGTCACATTGGGGGTTAGGGTTTCGACTTAGGAGTTTGAGGGGGCACAACTCAGGCCACAACTTTATTGAAAGCAGAGTTGTGAATTACAAGTAGTGGACACAAGTGAGGTCTGGCTTGGCCCCCCGCCAGTTTACAACACAGGGATGCAGGTGTGAGGTGTGTTGACAGACTGAAGTCCTCAATCATATGTGTATTTTCATAGATTAGCACAAACTCAAGGTCGTTACTGTGATGATGTCACGCTACTTCCCTGCCTTCTGTGTGGGAAAGAAACGGTCGAAGTTAAGCTCCGTCCTGGAAAGATCTGAGAGGGTCCCGAGAGCCCCTGGGAGGCAGTGCCTGTGCCCCCAGGCCAGCTTCTTTCCCTCTGAGGAGCTATTTGCAACCTTTCCTATTGTCCCCCTCCTCTTTTTTCTTTAAGATTGCATTTTTTCACTTATTACGAAAGCAGTATATGTTCTTTGCTGAAAAGTGGAGACAGTGAAAACTCCGGTTTTTCTCAGCAGCAGGCCCATCAAGTCAGAGTTGCTTAGTGCCCTGTCTGTAAAAGGGGCTCAAACAGCCATGGACAGCCAGTGACCGTTGTCACTGCAACTCTCCTCAGACAGGGCAGAGTGTGAAACCCCCAAAGAACATGCTGGACTAACTACCAAGGGTCCTGGAATATCCCCTGGGGGTGACTTGGGTGAACATAAAACCTTCGTTTTGCTGGTTTTGCTGGTGAATTAAGTGGCGCTGTTTTGCTGGTTTCAGGGGCTGCCACACATAACGTGTCAGCACTTATTGCAAGAGCCATGGTTGGAAGGGGCTCTGGGTTATCTGGTCTTCTTGGGGTACCCACAAACCTTATTCTGGCCATGACCCCCGCTTACAGCGTCATTTTAATAGCTCTTCTAGTTTCATTAAATCAATACATGCTTCTTCTATTTAAAAGAATTCAGATAAGACAGAATAAACTGATATCATACTCCCCATAAGTAATTAACTACTGTTAAGTTTTTAAACTGTTTATTTGGAAATAATTTCTGCTTAGAGATAAATTACAAAAAGAAAACGTCCTCTTATCCAGAGTGTGCTATTCTTACCATTTTACTCATTGCCGTTCTCATTTGTCATTCTCTCTCTGGCTGTCTCTGTGTGTCTGCGTATAAATGCACATGTATATGGTTTTTTCTCAACCACTAGAGACTAAGTTGCACATGTCCCCACCCTGTGTGCCTGAATCCTTCGTTGTCTGTTTCCTAGGAATAGAGATGTTTTCTTACACGAGCACAGCACAGTCGTCACTACCAGTACATGTGACACTGACGACACCCATATTTCAGTTGTGTCAGTAGGTACCCAGATTTCCCCTTCTCCTTCACGATCCAGTCTAGGGGTAGGTGTTGCCTTTTGTCTTCACATCTTTACTCAGCTCTTCACTCAGATCTGGAACATATCCTTAATTTTTTTTTTTTTTTGGGGGTCTTTTGTGACATTCTTACAGTGGGATAATACAGTTTCCCCGTCTAGCATGTTTCACTTTTGGTTTGTCCACATGATTAGCTCAGGGCTCTACATCTCAGCCATGTGTCCTTCCTCAGAGTGCCACAGCTCTGGGCACACAGTGGCCTCTGTCCCCATTGTCTCTGACAGTGATCACACAGCTGGGTAGAATTACTGGGTTTTTCTCCCTGGCACCTAGTAAGCACTCTGTGAGGAGCATTGTAAGACTGGGAAGGAATCTTTCCTCATTGACATTTCGTCCAAGAGTCGGCATTCGTTGGCATTTCTTGCCTGAACCAATGTTGGGACGCAGCTCCTAGGGCAGCATCCTCCACAGCAGCTCTGCTGTCAGCAGGCGCCCTCTTCCTCCCGTGTGCGTATCTATTTCTCATCTCCGGGGCCTCCTTAAGTCATCTTCATGGTTTCTAGTTAATACTGTATTCAGTTTTGTTCATGTGCACACTGCCACAGACTTGGCAGCTGCAGCCCCATCAAGCTGTCTGCTGTGTCCTGTGACACGCCCCTTTTTTTGAGCCCTTCCTCGTTTTCTGAAATTAGCTGCTTAGGCTTGTGTGTGCTTCCCAGGCTGCTGGCCCTGGAATAAGCCGACTGGCCCAAGAGTGAGCAGCGACACAACCTGCGCTGGTGTGCTCGCTGCTGTGATGAGGTCTTCACTTCTTGGGCCTTTCAGTGGACAGAGCTAGGAAATACAAGTGTCTGCACACAATTGTGTGTACACACGCATGCACGAGCAGGCATGTAGGAATCAATCACAAGTGCACACTGCTGTGTCCGATTCCCGTCTGTCTCTGAGGGTTCCTCCATTCCTATTTGTATGTCCTTCCGCCAACGCCAGGACCCTGGCTCCTGACAAGATCAGCACGTGATGTTCCTAAAGTAGTTTATTCTTGAGTGGACTGTACTTATCAAACCCACTGGAAAGATTCAGGATTGTGGCCCCGCCCACATTGTCAGCTTTCGATGACCATCCTGCACATCTCACCACATGTCCCTACAGAGCAATATATGCAGTTGTATGAAATTGTCAGCACACTATGCAGACTGTACTGGAACCTGATTTCCCCACTGATGAGCAGCATTAACTCCATTTCACAACATATTATCCAACATCAGAAAGTCCACAAAATGAGATGCATAGAATATTTTGTAACGGATGCAGAATAAAACTGCTCCAGAATTGTTATTGGACTTTGATTTTAGAAGGTGTCCAATTTTTTGCTGAGATATATAAAACTGGCATCAACACCTTTGTAACTAAATCTTTATTTCCTTAGGATAGAAGTGGAGTTACTGGTCAGAGGGTATGTATACTTTTATGTCTTTCTGAACAGCTGTGTTTATGCTCTGGCTCCCAGTTCCTGAGCGCACTGGTTTTTCTAGACCAGTGTTTCTCGGCGGGGGGGCCGCACATCAGAATCCCGGGGGGTACCTTCAGAAGCAGCGATGCCCAGGCACGGACTCAGAACCTCTGAGATTCTGGTTTCAAGGATCTGGGGCGTCACCAGGATTTTTAGTTTTTAGAGGATCCCCAAGAGATTCTGACATGCCAACTGGAAAGGTGAAAGTAGTTTTCCATTATTTTAATTATAATTTTCTTCTGAAATTGTTTTAGACATTCAGATGTGGGAGAAGTGGCCCGAGAAGTGAAAGCATCTGAGAGAGGAACAGCCGTGGCCATTGCAGGTAAAGCTGGGCTTGGGCCCCCTCCAAAGTAGGTGTTTCTTCTATCCCATTGGGGTTCTGGGTTCCAGCACCACCCTGAGACCATGGGCCTCAAAAATAAACAAGCATAAGGCTTCGTTTTTCCTTTTACGAGAAGATTCTATCCAATCGTCTTTTAAGCTTTCCTTATATATTCAAAATAGGATCCAAGTTTTAAACAGGTGGTTATCACACAGTTTAATGGGAACACCACAATTTGATCACTGCCACCTGAGTCATGTGTAGGGTGACAGACTAGTTTCTAAACTGGGCACTTGTGAGCATGGAAGGTGTGTTTTTCTGGAAGAACAGGTGTAACTGGGACTGTCCTGGTAGACGGGGGTTGCAGTTCTTGTTCATGGTGAACAGAAGCCGGTCCTTCTTTCTTTGGAGGTTTGGCAGTGGGGCTGTTTTGCTGCCCCTCGTGACGTCAGCTGGAAGGAGTAGCCGCACACCAGAGATCTTAATTTCTCTTAGTAACTCATTGTCCATTTGCCTTACATGAATTTGGTGCTTGTCGAGATGAATGTGTTCTGTTGGATACTAATAATGTTATGCAAAAATAACCACACAAAACATGCAAATAAGTTTGGGTTAATCGCATTGTTTTATTTTATTCATTCAAACAAATATTTATTCAATGAGCTATGACCTCATACTAGTTTTCTGAGCTACTATCAGAAAACCAGAAAAGAATGCGTGTTGGCAAGGACATGGAGAAATTGGAACCTTGTGCGCTGTGGTGGAAACGTAGTGGGGCTGCTGCTGTGGAAACAGTGCGGAGAGTTCTCAAAATTTTAATAATAGAACTACCTTATGATCCCGCAATCCCACATCTGGGTATCTACCCCCCAAAATCAAAAGCAAGGTCTTGAGGAGATACCTGTGCACTCCTGTGTTCACAGCAGCAGCATTACTCACAGCAGCTGCAACAGAAGCAACCTGAGTGTGCATCGGCAGGTACACAGATAGACAAAATGTGGTATGTGCCTATGATGGCATATTAGTCATCATTTAAAAAGACGGAGATTTTGCAAAATGCCGCAGCATAAAGGAAAACTGCTGAGTGCAATAAGCCCGTCACAGAAAGACAAACGCTATGTGAGTCCATGTATGCGGTGCCTACCGCAGTTAAATTGTAAAGACAGGAAAGACAGTGGTGGGGCGGGGAATGGGGAATTACTATTGTTTTAATAGGAATAGAATTTCTTCTTTAGAAGATCAGTAAAATTATGGGATGGAGGGTGCCAATGGCTGCACAACATTGTGAATGTATTTAATACCACTGAACTGTGCACGTAAAACATGGTTAAGATGGTACATTTTATGTTTCGTGTATTTTAACAATAAAAAAGGAAAAACATTGGGAAAACAACATTTAGAGTCAATAATTCTGTGGCATTTAGTACACTCATGAAGTTTTGTGAGCTTATCTATTTAGATAAGATCTTCTCATCTATTTAGTTCCCAAACATTTACATTGCTCAAAAGCAAAACTCTGGACTCCAAATAGCCACGGCAATCCCGAGAAATAAGAACAAAGTGGGAGGTATCATGCTGCCTGACATCAAATCATACTACGAGGCTATAGTAATCAAAACAGCATGGTACTGCCATAAAAACAGACACAGGTCAATGGAACAGAATAAAGAGCCCAGAAATAAATCCATGCCTATGTGGTCATTTAATGTATGACAAAGGAAGCAAGCATTTACATTGGGGTAAAACAGTCTGTTTAATAATTGGTGCTGGTCAAACGTGACAGATGCATGCAAAAAAAAAAAAAAGAAACAGTACCACCTTCTTAATCCATATACAAGAATAAACTCAAAATGGATTAAATACTTAAATGTAAGATCTGAATCCATAAAGCTCCTAGAAGAAAATATAGGAAGTAAACTCTCAGACATTACCCTTAGTAATATCTTTACTGATATAGCCCCTCGGGCAAGGGAAACAAAAGAACAAATAAACAAGTGGGACTACCTCAAAGTAAAAAGGTTTTTCACAGCAAAGGAAACCATCAACAAAACAAAAAGACATCCTACTTAATGGGAGAAGATATTTGCCAATGATTCATCTGATAAGGGGTTAAAATTTCCAAAATTTATAAAAAACTCATACAACTCAACACCAAGAGAACCACAAACAATCCAATTAAAAAATGGGCAGAGGATATGAAGAGCCATTTCTCCAAAGAGGACATACAGATGGCCAGTAGACATATGAAAAGATGTTCAACGTCACTAATCATCAGAGAAATGCAAATAAAAGCCACAATGAGATACCACCTCACTCCTGTCACAATGACCGTGATGAATAAATCAACAAACAAGTGCTGGCGAGGACGTGGAGAAAAGGGAACCTCCTGCACTGTTGGTGGGAATGTACATGGCATAGCCACTATGGAAAACAGTATAGAGGTCTCAAAAAATTAAAAATAGAACCACCTAATGACCTAGCAGTTCCACTCCTGTGTATTTATCCAAAGAAATCCAAAACACTAACTCGAAAAATATATGCACCCCTGTATTTACTGCAGCGCTATTCACAACGGCCAAGATATGGAAACAACTGAAATGCCCATCAATAGATGATTGTATAAAGAAATTGTGGCACATTTATACAATGGAGTATTACTCTGCCATAAAAAGAATGAAATCTTAACCATTTGCAACAACATGGATGGACCTAGAGAATATTATGCTCAGTGAAATAAGTCAGACTGAGAAAGACAAATACCATACGATTTTACTTATATGTGGAATCTAAAGAACAGAATAAACGAGCAAACAAAACAGAAATAGACACAGAGATACAGAGAAAAAACTGATGGTTACTAGATGCGAAGGGGGTTGAGGATGGGGGAGAAGGTGAAGGGATTAGAAAGTACAAATTGGTAGTCACAAAATAGTCACAGGGATGTGAAATACAGTATGGGGAATATAGTCAATAATGTTAAAAAGAGCATGTAAGGTGCCAGGTGGGCACTGGACTTATCAGGGGGATCAGTTGTAGCCTGTGTAGATGCCTGACCACTGTGCTCTACACCTGAAGCTGATGTAGAATAAAACTGAATGTCAAGTATAATTAAATGTATACAGAGAGTGCCAAAAAAATGTGTATACATTTTAAGAAAAGAAAGAAAATATTAAAATTGTAATAATATATACTGATAACAAAAGATGAATAGAAGTCACATTTGACTTCTGCAATTACAAGAGGTGCTCAAAGTGGTTACCATCAGTGTCCAGACACTTCTGATTATGGCGAACTACTTCTTGAGCAATGTTGACCAAAGGGTCTACTTGTATACAGTTTTTTTAGCACCCCCAGTGTGTGTGTGTGTGTGTGTGTGTGTGTGTGTGTGTATGTATGTATGTATATAAAAATATATGTGTTTGTATGTGTGTGTACATATATACATATATATATATATATATATGACCATGTATATATGGTCACGGGATGTAAAGTACAGCATAGGGAACATGGTATTGTAATAAATGAGTATGGTGTCAGAGAGGTAGTAGACTTGGGTGGTATTATCGCTTTGTGAGGGGTGTAAATGTCTAATCATTGTGGCGTTTTGTACACCTGAAACTAAAAAAAGAAAAAATTATTCAAAAATAAATTTAAAAAAATGAGAAACAAAAGTAAAACTCTGTATCCATTAGGCAGTGTTTCCCCATCTGTCCCCACTTCAGCCCCTGTAGTGACCGCCAGCCTGTCCCTCGTTCCAGCCCCTATAGTCACTGCCAGTCTTTTCCCACTTCCAGACCCTGTAGTCACCACCAGTCTATGTTAAGTGTCTCTGTCTGTTCTGCATTTTCCCTGTAAATGGAAGCATACACGTGTGCCCTTTTGTGTTCCTTTTCTTTCAATGAGCATAATGTTTGGTGTTCACGCATGTTCTTTTTAACACGTTGCGTACGGCGGGGTTTAAATCCCTCATGAAGATTCTCGTGATCCGTACGCAACGTGTTAAGGTTGAATAATGTTCTGTTGTGTGGATGGACCAGTTTCTGTGTGTGCGTTCCCCTGCTGAGGGATACTCGCTTGTTTCCACCTTCTGCCCCTTGTATTCCCACTGGGCTGTAGCCTACACCAGTCCCCTCCTAACCAGCTCGTATGCAAAAGGAGCTCAGGTGGAGACTTTGGCCCCGGTGCCCAGCCCTCCCAGCCCACATTGGCTGCTGCCTTGTGTCCTGCAGCCCCACTCCCTCCTGTGTCCTCCTCGCCCATCGTCTGCTGCCGGCCGACATCTATCTTGGCTTCCAGAGTTCTCTGCCTGCATCACGTAAGGCTCTCCTACCCTGGTCAGTGCTTTCCATGGTTTGACAGCTCAACCCTCTGGCCACTTTGCGTTCTTGCCTCACCTACCTGCTACCTCTCCACTCCAAGCCAGAGCTGTTGCCCATCCATAAAAAGCAAGTCCCTGCCTTCTCTGGGCCTGAAGTTTACTTGATTCCAGCTCAGCTGACCCTAAGGACCACCTCGCCCCCTCTCGGGTTTCTCAAGGTGCCCTGTTCTCTTCTCTAACCATTGGCGTATGGATTCCTTGGGGAAATTCTTCTGATTTTTTTTTCACGTTGTTCAGCATTGCGGCTTGGTCCACGTGCATCACCCATCTGTGTCTCCTCTGATACTCTCCTGCTTTCTGAACTCCCTTTCCTTCTCTCATTTTTCTCCCTCGTCCTCTTAATCACATTGACTCCCAGGCATAGCATCGAAGAAGGCTGTTTGAAACGCCTTGTTTATCTACCTGCTTATATACAAATCATGAGAGAATGAATAAATCTGAAAATTTCAGAATCTTTTCTTGATTCATAAGCTTTTGCAAATATAATTTTAATTTTGGAATAGGTGATACTTTTAGTTGGATCAGAAGGCAAAATCGGGCCAGCCCAGTGGCTCAGGTGGTTGGAGCTCCATGCTCCTAACCCCAAAGGCTGCCGATTCGATACCTACATGGGCCAGTGGGCTCTCAACCACAAGGTTGCCGGTTCGACTCCCCGACTCCCACAAGGGATGGTGGGCTCCGCCCCCTGCAACTAAGATTGAACACGGCACCTTGAGCTGAGCTGCCGCTGAGCTCCTGGATGGCTCAGTTGGTTGGACCGCGTCCTCTCAATCACAAGGTTGCCGGGAGCCGCAAGGGATGGTGGGCTGCGCCCCCTGCAACTAGCAACGGCAACTGGACCTGGAACTGAACTGCACCCTCCACAACTATGACTGAAAGGACAACAACTTGACTTGGAAAAAAATCCTGGAAGTACACACTGTTCCCCAATAAAGTCCTGTTTCCCTTCCCCAATAAAATCTTTAAAAACAAAAAAAGGCAAAACCATAAAAACATGCGTGGGGAAGGAATGTTGCCACACAGTCCCACATTTGCAAGCAAATCTATAGGGTTTTAAGGGCTTGTATCACAGTGTAAATATCTGAATAGCACTGAATAAAGTACCTTCTGTTATTAAAATGTCAGTGTTGGGTAGACCGCAGTGCTAGAGGCTTTGGAAAAGTGACTGTTTACTTGAAAGTCGTAACTGTTCCCCTCTGTGCCCTTCCCCCATGTACGTGTATCGTGTTAAGTGATTAAAAAACTCCTTAAGACAGAATAAAAATGATGTTCATGGGAGCTGAGAAGTTTATATCAACTTATATTTTAAATAGTTTCTAAAATCAAAGATCGGTCGATGTGTTTGATATAGTTATTTGTATTTTATTTTCACAAAGTTTAGTAAATTCTACAAAGGATATATCCTAGACCAAAGCCCTATCTTGTGTTCAGCTATTACTGCTTTGTATCTTCTAGGAAATGAAATTTACTTGGAAAAACTGAAAGCAGTAATAGCACTAAAAATAAATTAGCCACTATATCGTCACTTCTACTTGTTGGTAGACAATTCTTAACTTGCTGATGAAACTCTGTGTGTGTGTGTGTGTGTGTGTGTGTGTGTGTGTGTGTGTGTTTGTTTTCTTCCAGATTTGGAATGGAGAGAAATGGAAGGAGATGATTGCGAGTTTCATTATGGAGGTAAAAACTACAGGATTTGATAACATTGGATTGGGGAAAGAGGGATGGAATGGGTATAATGAAAAATAACTGGGATTTTTTATTTTGAACAATTGGGAGAAGTTGCTGTCTTAATAAGAAGAGGAGAGGGTTCTGAGTTCAGCCTAAGTTGGCTGGTGTCAGGCACCTGATTTGATTGACACTTTATTTTTGCTTTTTTAGATGGTACGAATGAGGCTCAGGACAGTGACTTTCCCACAGGTATGTATGTTCTCTTATTTCTTCCCGTCCCAGAGAAGGAAGACATCATCTAGGCTCGTGGTTCCCACACCTGACGGCATCAAAATCACCTCCGGTCCATTATCCCTTTGTGTGCCAGTAATAATGTTGCCAGAAAAACAACCCCTGGGAGCTGTTACAGGATAGGATTACAGTGAGCTGGTGCCTGCGCAAGTTATGTTACCAAGTACTCAACGTGATCCTAGAGCAGTCAGGCTTGGGGACCACTCCTCTGGTTGTGTGGTTTATTTACAGATCCATGGAGGACCACTCACCGGGCATGAGTGCATATACAAATGGTCTTCTTTGCTCTGCCTTTCCCGTCACATGGAACTACTGTGCCACGTAAAACATAACAATTGTTCCATGTCTGGATGAGAAAAATAATGTCCCTGGTTTCACTCAGGCAAAACCCAGAAACCTGAGTAACACCTGTGAAGAATTTCTTGGGCGTGTCTTTCCCTACTAGTGCTTGTGTCCCTGCAGTGAGGTCACCAGCTACACTGCCCTAGGGCTCTCAGGGCGCCTTTGGCGAAGTCAGCGGCAGGCGGACCCCTGCGGGGACGTGAGACAGCTCTAGCTCTGCCCGTGTTTAGAATGCTGCTGTCACCCAGCAGTGGTCCTGCGCCATCCTGGTGCCTCCCATCGTGGCTTAGTGAGCGTCTGAGCTGGCATCACAGGTGTCACTTCCTTTGAGACAAGACACACAATCCTGGAGCGCAGCAGGATCGGTGTTGATTTACTTAACATGCAGTTTCTGCGTTTTTCTTTTTCCCCTTCTTCCGCCTCCCCACTCCCCACTCCAGTTCAAGCTGTTGCTTATCAGTCTAGTTGTGTAGGACACAGCTCCCTGGCCCATGCTAGTATTATGAGCCTTGCGCTCCTCCCTGCTGAGGAAGTTGGTCACCGGTCATCGGTTGGCTGCTCACAGCAGCTCACGCCAGCTGCCAGTTACGCTGCCTGCTGGCTACTCACGCTGGCCACTCCTTGCAGCACACGGTAGCCCATGGCAGCACACAGCAGCCCACAGCAGCTTATGCCAAGCTCCGGCTGCCCATGGCAGCCTAGCTCCAGGGAGAGCCGTTTTTCACAATCTTAGCTGTAGAGGGTGCAGCTCACTGGGCCACGTGGGAATAGAACCGGTGACCTCGCATTAGGAGCACAGTGCTCCAACCACCTGAGCCACTGAGCCGGCCCTCTAATTTTTTTCTAGTATGAAAACTGGTAAGAAAACCCGCACTGCAGAGGTAACATGTAAAGACCTGCATAAACAAGTGCAGAGTTATGATGGTCTCTAACAATTATCCCATACAATAAAAATTTAAACCCGTTACTGATGTAATAACTCCATTTCCTTAAAAAATTTGCCAATATTTTGTAAAGAGAAAGGAACATCAACAAGGAAATCAGTGACTGTGTCACCTCTGGGAAGTTCCTGGTGACTGTGAGGAAACCCACCACTGGGCTGGGGCAGAAGCACAGGAGCAGATTGGAGGGTTGGGGTGTGGTTGGAGAATAGGGCACTTTGCACATCTGGGGTGCGTAGCTGGTCACTCCAGCCAGTTAATCTGGGCGTGGTTCTGCTAGATCCTGTAGGTTTCAAGCGAAAGTAGACACACAGATGTTAATATGAAATCTCCCGATTCTTAAATGTGGCCCCTGGCTGCCCTGCCCTCTTCCCTCCCGAGCATCTCACATGTCTGCCTGTGTCCGTGCCTGGCTGGTGTGCTATCGTGTGTCCTGCTCTGAAGGAGGCCGCCCCACCCGTTCTGGTACCCCATCCCCACTGCTGACCTGATGCGCGTTACGCACTTCACACCTTTCTTTCCCTCCACAGTGGAGAGGAGCCGCCTGCAGGACATGCTGTCGCTTCTGGGCCTGGACACATACCAGGTCCAGAAGCTCAGCCTTCAGGATGCCCTGCAGATCAGCAGTGACAGCGTGAGGAACTGGGCCCCTCAGGCACCGAGGGACTTGCCCTGGACCTTCCTCAGGAAGCTGCAGGCTCTCAATGCTGAGGCCAGGAACAGCACCACCGTGGTGCCGGACACGCCTCCAGACGCCCGGCCTGTGGAGAAGGAGAGCCAGGTGGAGGAGATTGTGTACTGGGACACGGCCGACGACGTCTCGGCCGACATCTACTCCTTCTCGGAGCTGCCGACCCCCGACACGCCCGTGAACCCCTTGGACCTTCTGTGTGCCCTGCTGCTCTCCTCTGACAGTTTCCTGCAACAGGAAATCGTGCTGAAAATGTCCCTCTGCCAGTTCGCACTCCCTCTCATTCTGCCTGACTCAGAAAACCATGGCCATACCTTCCTGCTCTGGGCCCTGAGGGGTGTCATGCGGACGTGGTGGGCCCAGCCCCCGAGGGGTGTGGGTGGCCTCCGGGAGGACAGCGTGGTCCTGCCCCGGGCGCCCACCTTTGCCTTCGTGCGAATGGAGGTTAGCAGCAACTCTAAGTCCCAGCTGCTCAACGCTCTGCTGAGCCCCGGCCACAGGCAGCGTGACTGCTTCTGGCACCGCGACCTGAGTGTGGGCACCAGCCCTCGGGAGATCGCGGACGGGCTGGTGGAGATCTCCTGGTTCCTGCCCAGCGGCCGGGAGGACCTGGACCTTTTCCCCGAGCCCGTGGCCTTTCTGAACCTCCGGGGTGACATCGGGTCTCACTGGCTGCAGTTCAAACTGCTGACAGAAGTGTCTTCGGCTGTGTTCATCCTGACTGACAACATCAGCAGGAAGGAGTACAAACTGCTGTCTTCCATGAAGGGGTCAGCCACCAAGTGCTACTTCATCCTGAGCCCCTGCCGCGGGAAGCGGAACACGAACCTGCGGCTCCTGGGCCGGCTGCTGCCCGTGCTGCGGGTGGACCACTCGCACGTGCTCGTGAAGGTCAGCAGCACGGACAGTGCTCGCTTCGTGCACAGGCTCCGCTCCATCGTGGCGCATGTGGCACGGTCGCCCTGCAGGAGGCTGTCGCTGGAGGACATGGCTCACGCGGCCCGCAAGCTGGGGCTGAGGGTCGACGAGGACAGTGAGGAGTGCCAGCGGGCCAAGGGCCGGATGGAGCGGGTCACCGGGGCCACCAGGGGTGCGCTGCGGCTGCAGGGGGACCCTGGGGGTACAGCGGCCCAGGTGGACAGGGAGCTCCGTCAGGCTCCGTGGGCCGGGGGCCCCGCTGGGGGGCTGCAGGACTTCATTACCGGCCTCGGCAGCCCCTCCCCGGGCGAGAAGCAGTACTTCCTGCGTTGGATGGAGTGGGGACTGGCCTGGGCAGCCCACCTGAGGCCCAGGCATCCCCCGGAACTGGCTGCTGCCCTGAGAGCAAAGCCAGGTGCGGCAGCAGACGCCAGTGAGCCGTCCAGGCCAGAGCCTCTGGGGCTGGAGCACTTCCTGCGGGAGATGGGGCAGCTGTACGAGGCCGAGAGCTGCCTCGTGGAGGCCGGGAAGCTGCCCGCAGGCCAGAGGCGCTTCGCCCACTTCCCGGGCCTGGCTTTGGAGCTGCTGCTGACGGGGCTGCCCCTGGAGCTGGTGGACGGGACCACCCTGAGTGCCCCGCTGCGCTGGGTCACGGGGCTGCTGAAGGAGCTTCACGCCCATCTGGGGAGACGGTCGCGACTGGTGGTGCTGTCAGCGCTGGGCGTGCCGGGCACAGGCAAGTCCACTCTGCTCAACACCATGTTCGGGCTGCGCTTTGCCACCGGGAGGGCTCGTGGTCCTCGGGGGGCCTTCATGCAGCTGGTCACTGTGGCCGAGAGCTTCAGCCAGGACCTGGGCTGTGACCACATCCTGGTGATCGACTCTGGGGGCTTGATCGCCGGGGCCCTGGCCACGGCGGGGGGGCGCTTCGAACTGGAGGTCTCCCTGGCCACTTTGATTATGGGGCTGAGCAATGTCACCGTGGTCACTCTGGCTGACACCAGGGACATCCCGCCGGCTGTTCTGCAAGCGTTTCTGAGGCTGGAAAAAGCAGGCCACATGCCCAGCTACCAGTTTGTGCACCAGAACCTTCATGATGTGCCTGTCCCCGGTCCCAAGCCCAGAGACAGGTGGTGGCTCCTAGAGCAGCCGGGTGACGTGAGCAGGGCCACAGTACAGGCGGACAAGCAGGCCGACGGCCTCCGGACGCTGGCCGAGCTGGCCTTCTGTGACCCAGAGAAGCTGCACGTCTGGCATATCCCCAGCCTGTGGCACGGAGTGCCGCCCATGGCCGCTGTGAGCCTGGGGTACAGTGAAGCCGTCTTCGAGTTGAAGAGGTGCCTGCTGGAAAACATCCGGAACGGCCTGTCCAACCCCAACAGGAGTGTCCAGCAGCTCATTGAGCTGGTCAGACGGCTGTGAGTACAGCTGCCCTGAGGGGCGTGTCACGTCCCACGGCGTCCGGGGTCTCCTGAACAGTGTTTCGGAAGGCAGTAGCCTCCAGAGCGCTGCCAGAGGCCCTGGGGTGGGCCATGAGCTATGTCTCCAAGCTGCAGTGGAGGACCTTGGGGTGTGGCTTTCCCACAGCGGCTCTTTCATTGCCCCTGGAGTGCATAGCTGTGGTCCATCACTGCAGCCGGAGCACTCAGCTGCCCAGGAGAGGGGTTAGGAAGGCATCCCAGAAAGCAGAGCTAGGTGACTCCCCCCCGGCAGGTCTGTTTACTGACTGACTGCAGCGGCCCCGACCCCACTGGAGGCTGGCTCTGTCTCCCCACAGCACTGACTTCCTCTGGTCCTTGCCCGGGGCTCTGAGCCCCTCCAGGGCAGGGCTGGGCTGCCCAGCACTGTTGGCGCTTAATAAAAGTTTGTGAAATGAATGAATACACGAATGAGTCATAGGCAAGTTCCTCAACCAGGATCAGTGTCTGTCTGAGGGAGGGGTGCACGATGCTGTCCCCTCTCTAAGGTGCCCAGGTTCGAGCTGCTCCTGGGACACTGAAATCACTGTCCTTGCATTGACTCCAAGTGTCTCCATCATCATCCCATTTTGCAGCTGAGGAAACGGCCTAGAGCCATGAAGCCACACGTCCTAGCCACCCTCCTGCATGGTGCCCTTGGCCCTGAGCAGTCATTGTCCCCAAACTCCTACAGCAACCAGGCTCACCCCAGCCCGCCCCTTGGTGTCAGCCCTTCATTTCACTTCCATGCCTCTGGGGCCAGGCTTCCTCCCACTTGCCGCCATCTGGGCCAGAACTTGGGGCCCTCCCCTGTCAGTTCTCCAGCTGAAATCCTTGCCTGTGTTGGCCCTTCCTGAGGGCCAGGGTCACCTCACGGAGCCCTGGAAGCCAGTCCCAGCTGTGCCACTAGCTCTGAGAATGTCAATCGTATGGTTGAGGAAAACTAGGCCGTGAGGTGGTGTCCCTTGCACTCCTGCTGATTCGGTAGGTGAGTGACCTGCATCCTGCATCGGACCCATCCTTGAATGCAGGCTCCTGGGCCCTTTTTTGGAGTCTCTGTGGTGTCCAGAGAGTTGCCCATGATCTGTGAGCCTCCAGATGTTGCGACAGGTGGGAAGCTGTACTGGGACTAGGGAAAGCTGAGCTTCTGCTAATAAATGTAGGAAAACCTTTTCTCTTCTGAAACGTCAAAGAATCTCCAATCCTCAGGCACTCTAAACTCATCTCTTCCTGGGTCATTAACACAAATTTTATCATGTTGGTTCACCTGGAAGTACCCAAAGCTCTCATTAGTTTCCCCCAACGCCATGGAAGTCCCCCAGGTGCTTTTTCAGCATGAATCCCCCCAGTGCCCCAAGTTCAGGCTCTGGAAACCACTCTTAGAATTGTTGACTATCAATCAGTCTCTTCAAAACTGCTTCTAGCTATTCCTCAACTGGAGAATAGGGAGGCCAGTCCTACTGGTTCCTGCTGACCAAGGGTTCTTTACCTGTGTCCTGTCCATTGTCCAAAGTTAAGGTTTAATCACTGAGTTCCTGAAACTTAGACAATTGTGATTTTTTTGTTTTTTTTTGGGGGGAAGAGTTCATAGCTTCCAACATATTTTCAAAAGGATTCATGATCCAAAAAAATAACTGCTTAGCAATCAGGAAAATATTCCATCGATCCATAGGACCTAAGATACTATGAAATTACATCTAGCATTTGCCCAAAGTATTTAAAGTTTTGTAAACAGACCTGTCTAAAGACTAAGCAGGATTTTGCCCTGGGAGGCCTGGAGCAGGACCGCCATGGAGGACTCGCCGTCCAGCAGCCGTGAGCGACCCTGAACATGCCTGTCCGGGGTGGGGTGGGGGGTGGGGAAGGGGGTGACCATCGTTTCTCAGGGGCAGGCATGGAAGGGGGTTGCCCTAGAGCCTGGATGATTTTTCCAGAAAGGGCCAATTAGGCCAGTCCTCACTGTCAGGGGTTGATGTTTCAGTTCCATGATCAGCGCAAGGGGCTGTCGGCAGACCCTGAATTCGGTGCCACTCTGATTCCAATTCCCACAATACACAGATCTTGCCAATTGGCCCCAAAGCTCAAAATGTAAGTAAGCATCAGCCTGCCCTACCTGTTCCCGGGTTCACAGCCGGAGGCTCCCCACATCAGACCTGAAGACATCTTCAGTGTCTGAGAGGCCCTAGAACTTGCCATGGGGCTGGCTACTGGGCAGTGATATCCTTAGAGCCGAGCATAGTGATGTGACAGCCACTCAGGTGGAAGGGCGGCCAGGCCTGCTCACAGGGACGTGGTGATGAAGTGAGAGTGGGAAGCACGTCAGTGACCATGCAGTAAATGAGGCTGGGGGTCTAAGATGAGGGCCAGAGTGCCTGCCCCTCTCCTGGAGACTGGACGTAGCTCACAGGATGCCGGCGCCTGGTCGGGCTCTGAACCTCAGCCCTGCTTCCTGCCAGTTTCATGGCCTTGGAGCTGTCTCAGCTTCTCCGAGCCTTAGTCCCCTCCTAGCACCTACTCTGTGGGAATTGCACAAAGACCAGTTTGGGAGGAGCTCGTTTGGGTACCAACAAACTGAGTCGATCCCACTGTGCACACCCATACAGCTCGTGTGAAGGAAGCCTCCTGCCTTCTAAGTCAGCCTCGAACATCTGAACATGCCAGACTCATCTTGTAAGCAGCCAAACACTGGTATCTTAGAATTAATCTGCAGCCATTTCCTTTTCTCAACAATACATAAAGCAATGTCTTGTCATGGATGTTGTTAGTTTTACTGACACAGAACCGAGCAGGACTACTGTTAGAAATCTGTAACAATGTAAACGGGCTATGGTAGCTCTCCCAGGCTTCTCAGGTGTCTGTTAGCCAAGTAAAGAAAAGTCCTTTCTCTTTGTTTGGGTCAGTAATCAAAAACATGATTTTGGCTATAAAACTATCTTGAGTTCCCAAGACTTCCAATAAAACAAATTCAGAGTCTAGCCTCACAAGCACCAATGAGTCAGGACCGCAGAAGAGGGAGCCGAGGGGTTCTTGATCTGGTTGTGGCAGCTTTCAGTCCCTCACCCCACAGCACCCCCACTCGGGACTCATGGCCTCATTCATGGTGTCGGCTGCCTGGGTCTCCCAACTGTCCTGGGCCCTGGCTAGCCCTAGTGGGCACTCCTTCCTTAGCACAGCTTGTGATGGCAGCCCCACCTCTAATCCCACCCGTTATGGTCTTTATCTTACCTCTTTGGTCTGCTTTTCTGCCCACCCCATCCGAGCTCCCTGTGAAGACAGAGTGTCAGATCTAGCATGCCGTCTAAGGCCAGTACCCTCCGAGTGACAGATACTGTCACCTTCCAGCACTGGTGATAGAGAGGGGTGTAGGGGATGTCCAACAGCCCTCTCCCCAAAGGGGTCTCTACAAATCAGGGTCTGGGAGTCTCCCACTTAAATGTGGAGTCTAGGACACCAGTTCTCAAGCCTGGCTGCAAACCTGGATCCCCTAAAAAGCGCTGAGAAAGCGGGTGTCCCCCAGTCCTGTGATGGCAGGGTGGGGTCAGTGCATGCTGACATCCAGCCAGGGAGAGAGCCTGTGCTCTCAGAGCATGAAAGCGACTGACTCCTCCTGGTTATCTTGAGGAAAGCGAAAGGGCTCCTGTCTGAAAAAAAACAAACCAAAAACAAAAAACAAAAAAACACACAGCTGGACATCCTGTCTCTCCAGGATTCTGTCTGGACTCTCCCCACCCTTCCCCAGCAATCTTCCCAGAGGTCATTTGTTCCTACATGTGGCTGCTCCTTATCCAGGAAGTGGTCTGTGCTCAGCCACAGAAACCGGGGCCATTCCCCCATTCTCCAAGGTTCTGGAGGCCCCCTCAATGGAGCACATGTTCTGGAACAAGGAGACTCGCTCCATTTGCTAGTTCTAACCTCGAGTGAGTCTTGGACCTCATCTTCTGATCTGCAAAACCTGGACAATATTGCCTCTTAAGAATTGACAGGAAGTAAAGTGCATCAAAACACAAAATGGAAATTACAGAAAAATAAAACACCCCATTAAATTTTCCCATTGGCAATTGAAAACAATAACAATTCACAGTATTGTATGTATTAAAATGTCATTTTTAAGTTATTTTAATCATGCAAACACTCACAGGACCACCATTAAGGAACCAGCTACAACCCTGTGTACTACAAGGTCCAGTATAAACAAAGAGAACAGAAAGGTAGGTAACAGGATACTTGAACCATGAGGGACGGAGGTCAGTTTGGAATTCCAGGGAGGCATGTCAGGCACAAGGAAGAATGGCCTGAGTACAGGAAACCACGAGTGTAACTGTGGAGCTGCCTCCTTCTCCAGGGCCCACCTTGAACCCAGCACAGCAGTCCTTGCTCAGTGGCCAGCAGAAGTCGGTGCCGCTGTCACCTGTGCTGGAAAACCAGCCTCCTTTCTCTTGTTATGGTGGTGTCCATGTGAGTTCTCATGGTCCCTCAACAGCTGGTTCATCTCCCCAAGAGGAGGTAGATATCAGGGGCTGCATTCTTTAATAAAATAAAATAAAATAACTGCTCACTCTCTCCTGCATTTTTACAGTGTAATTTTCACAAGAACCATTACTTTCTCCATTTTATACTGAGGGAAACAGGCTCCGGAAGGTCAAGTCACTTGCGTAAATTGCACATCCAGGAAGCAGTAATTCAGATCCCGTGTTCCTCACCACTTTGGAGCAGGCTTTTAAAACATCAAATTGTGAAATCATCATACTTTATGGAAAAAAATACTATCAGTTTAAAAGGTCCTCCATGAAAAGGTGAAAATCCTTACACTTGGAAAGTGTTGTCATTTGACAATACTTGTTCTGTCCCCTTATCCAACATGCAGAGCAGTTGGCGGCCACAGGGAAAATTAGAAATAAAACATTCCTAGTTCCGTGGATATGAAAGACACTGTCCTTTTATTAATGTTTCTTTATTGTTTTTTGGGGGACGTAGCTTCAGGTAGGCAAAGGAATCTTGATCATGGAAAATGCACTGGACTGAAGTCAAGAAACGGGTGTCATGGTCCCGCTGTGTCCCTCCCCTCTGTGATCTTAGGCAACTTACCCTCCACTTTTGGTCTCCATTTATTTTCCACAGACATGAGAATCTATGTGGTTCCCTCCCACGGGAAGCACAGCAGCATGCAAGCAGCATCACGTTGAATGATGTCGGTAAAAAATGGCTAAATACTGGTGACTTCACCTGACAACCTAACATATCAATGACTACTATTTATCCTACCGGCTCTATGGGGTAGTACAATCAACAGACCCGCTTATGGATAATGGACTGAAGCGCAACTGTGCAAAGACTGTTACACCTGGGCCACCTCCAGAGCTTATGGGCTTTTTCCATTACAAGATATCCAGTGTTGGTGCTCTTCCCGCTGACATTAATAATTGCTGGATACCGATTACAGTGGTCATGTTCTGGCTTGAGCATTCCAGGCCCTGTGATGGGCCCATGGTTTCCCGCAGGGTCCCGCCTTTTCTCCTTTACTTAAAATGTTCCTCCCCCAGGCCAGACACTAGGGTGCGGTCACACGAGAAACCCTACCCTCTGTATAACTCATCCTGGAGAACTGGGAGAAGTCTTTTCCAGAACATGTTTCTTCTTCGTCCTGCAGACGAGGCCTGTCTGTAAGTCAAGGTATCCGAGGCCTGACACCAAGCCCGCCGCTCCGCAGCAGCAGGGCAGGGGTCTGACCTCGCAGGGGTCCCAACCCACTGAGGCGGGACGGCCCAACCAGAGGCCCGGCTCCGGACAGAGAGGCTCCGCCCCCAGCCAGAGGCTCCGCCCCCAGTCGGAGGCTCCGCCCCAACCAGAGGCCCCGCTGCGCCCCAAGCAGACGCTACTCACACACTTGCACCGGCTTCAATCGCTGGCTTCACTTAGGTTTCGTCCCCAGTCGCGGCTTCCCAGTGTTGACCTTTGCCCCCGCGGCGCGGCTTTACGTCCCGCGCGCGGCGCCCGGCCCAAGATGGCGGCGCCCATGTGCAGGCGGGGACTGGGACCACGGGTGAGTGGGCCACGCGGGGGGCCTGGCGTGTCGGCGTGGGGACCCTGGTTTCCGTCTCACGCCGCTTCCCCCACAGGTTCTGTCCTGGAGCCGACAGCTGCCGTGTACTTGGAGCGCCCTGCACACCTCCGCGGTCCGCGCCAAGGTGAGCGCGGTCGGGCTCAGAGGCGGGGTGGGGGGGGCGGAGGGGCGCGGGGCCGGGGCGCCTGGAGGGCGGGGGGCGGAGGGCGCGGGGCCGGGGCGCCTGGAGGGCGGGGGGGCGGAGGGGCGCGGGGCCGGGGCGCCTGGAGGGCGGGGGGGGGGCGCGCGGACTCACGGCTTCTCTCTGCTGCTAGAATCGCGCGGCCAGAGTCCGTGTGGGCAAGGGGGACAAGCCAGTGACCTACGAGGAGGCGCACGCGCCTCACCACATCGCCCACCGCAAGGGCTGGCTGTCGTTGCACACAGGTGAGGGGACGATAGCCATTCCGGTGGCAGGAGAGGACGACGACAGGCTAGAGAGTGGGCGATGCGACCCCAGGCCCCGCCCGGGGCGGTCTCAAGTGCGGCTGTCAACACAGACGCGAAATGAACACGTGTCAGAGGTTTTATTCTGCTCAGTAAATCAACGCGAGAGTGAGAAACCAGTCAAACACACCCAAAGAATTAAAACCGCAGAGACATGTAGGTCAGGGATGCTGAAATGTATTTAACAGGGATACAGAACTGGCCTTTTGGGGAGCAAGGACTCGATAGAACCAACACAGAAATTACTTGCATGACTACAGACAAGAATTGTTTTGTATTGCTGTCGGTCATCTGTGATTTACAAAGATGCAAAATAGTTCAGAGGCAGTGAGAGGAGTGAACCCCATGGACTGCACCGCGACGTGGGGACAGTGCTCTGAATATTGCTGCTTTCCACTAAAGCACACGTTTTTATTTACAACTGAGCAGCCATTATTCACAGATCCCGCAAGTGGTAATTAGCCGACTCTTGGTGCTGTCTCATTCTTGGATGTGGGCAGCAACCCCACGTCAACCTTCCCAGCCATGGTTGAACAGGGCTCTGCCTTCTTGCTTCAGCTTTCACACAATACACATGTGCTTTTTGAGCTCTATAATGACATCTTTTCGCAATTTTGTGCATTTTGTTGGTGACTCTACTACTTCACGTAGCTGGTCATGCTGAAGTGCTGTGTAGTGTCTGAAGCACAAGAAGGCAGTACCTCACGCACAAAATGTGCCTGTCACTTAAGCTTCCTTGAGGCACGAGTTGCAGTGAGGTTGGGAGAGAGTTCAGTGTGAATCAGCACATGCAATAAGCAAAGTGTCTTTAAATAGAAATCTAAAACATGGTTCTGCATTGACCTCTTGACAAAAATATTGCGACCAAAGGCTTTCAGAGCCTAACCCTGCATTTCCCCAGGAGCAGGTGTTCAGTATTTGCTAATTTATTGTTCACGGTGACTTTTTAGAGCATAACTAACTGCTAGTTAACAAGCATTAACTGTATTTTGTTCAGTATGAGGGCTCTGGACCTGGATGTTTGCAGTGCATACATATATCTAGAGCAATTAGTTAGAGGTTCCTGTCCCCACCCTTTGCAGATTTTGGTTCTAAAGTCTGGAGGTGGGTGTGCAGGCTCAGCAAATATTTAAGAGGTGCAGGGGATCCAGGGTCCACTGAGAACCCACTGGCTGGTGACAGAGCTCGTGTCCCAAACCCCAGAAGGAGCTGGTGGCCTCATCCCTGGCCTGTGGGATGACCAGTGCTTCTATAAGGCAGTCAGAAGAGAGTGGGAAAGGAGTCGTCTGCACTTTGTCCTCGTTAAGACCTCATTCTTCCCTACGGTAAAGAAATGGTCATGATGGTACTGACTTCACAGGATTAGTTCAGGAGCATAACGAAACATTGCACTTTGAACTTTAAAGTGTTACTCCACTAAGAGAGGAAAGGAGAAGAGGTGGGGTTGGGGGTGGAATTGAGTGCCCTCTGGAACTTTGACTGACTCCCCCTTCTCAGGTAATCTGGATGGGGAGGACCACGCCGCAGAGCGAACGGTGGAGGATGTTTTTCTCCGCAAGTTCATGCTGGGCACCTTCCCAGGCTGCCTGGCTGAGCAGCTTGTCCTGAAACGCCGGGCTAACCAGGTAGACATCTGTGCCCTGGTCCTGAGGCTGCTACCCGCACACAAGTTCTACTTCCTCGTGGGCTACAGCGAGACCCTGCTGTCCCACTTTTACAAGTGTCGCGTGCGTCTGCACCTCCAAACTGTGCCCTCAAAGGTCGTGTATAAGTACATCTAGGATAGTGGCCTTTTGGCCATGAATCTCTACCCTGCAAAGGACAAATGTGTGAGAAAGGGGTGAAGTAGAAATGGGGAGAACCCCCGGCCCCCAGAGTCCCGACACTTTGCTTTCAAAGCTGCTGTTGAATAAATGGACTTTCCATGTTGTCTGTTGTCCCGGTCTGTCTCTATACTTTAGGTGAAGGAACTAGGACAGGTTTTCTTTGGGGCGCTTCAGGGGTCCCAGGGAGGCTGCGAGTTAGGATTTACCCTCTTGGCAAGTGGTGGGTATGTAATAAAGTTGTCAACTGTGGTGGCATTGTTGCATCTTAGGTTCTCAGTACTTAACCATCTTGCATAACTAACATTTTGTGTCCTTGCACCAAATCTCCCCAGTTCCCTTTCCCCAGCCCCTGTCTACTGTGCTTCCATTTCAACTGGTTTTAATTTCACATAAAAGTGAGATCGAGCACTATTGGTCGTTCTGGATCTGGCTTGTCTCACTCAGCTAATATCCTCCAGGTGTGTCCACGTCCCAGATGGAGGATGTTCTTTCTCATGGCTGAACAATGTTCCACCGCACATAGGTGCTGCATCTTTATATGTGTCCATCCTTCTAGGGACACCCAGATTGTCACCACATGTTGAGTACGTCAGAGTGCAGGTGTCTGAGGTACTGATTTCATTGCCCTCAGATAAATACCCGGAAGATGGATTGCTGGATCGGATGGTAGCTCTAGCGTTAATTTTATGAGGAGGGCATGAGGTTTCCTTTTCTCTGAAGTGAGCATGTTTTAAGTAAACCTTTTAATGAGAATTGCACACAAGTATATACATTGAAAACATTTTCCACGTATCTGAAGTTGAAACTACAGTTTTGCTATCTCATTTAACTGATGAATAGTCCTTGAATGCCTAGACCGTTTCCACATGGAGAAAATAATGAAACACTAATTACTGAACATAGATTTATCAACTTTTGTCTTTTATTATAGAGGCACTAAGTATATTTGGGTGTATTAGTGATAAAAGTGAATTGGCATCTTAAGATGCGTAACCATAGAGCAGGGAGGACTATGGGTGGAGCTGGGCCCCTTTTTAACTCTTAGCCCTGACTTCCTGTTAAAACTTTGTGGTAACTTCTGGGGGAGAGGGATGCTAGTACAGTGGTACCTCATTTTTCGAACGTCTCCGTTGACAAACATTTCGGTTTATGAACGCTGTAAATTTTATGGATGTATGGTATCATTAGATAGTAAAATTCATGCTAAAATTGCAGTTCTAGGGGTTGATTTTAATAGTCTGGAATGGATTAATCCATTTTGCATTACTTTCTATGGGGAAACCGCACCTCGGTGTTCGACCGTTTCAGCACTTGAACGGTCTTCTGGAATGGATTATGTTTGAAAACTGAGGTACCACTGTAAATAGAATAGCCATCTAGGAATTGGGGCCTTTTTCTTCGCATGAGCAGTGGGCTGGAGTAACGGTCAGAGTGTGCATTTGCACACTCCTGAGGTGACCTCGTTTCTTTTTCTTTTCCTGAATAAACCGTTCTTTTCGTGGATTTTCTGGAGAGTTATTTTTGTCAGTCGACATTAGTAAACATGTCTTCTGCCGCATTTAAATTTTTCATGTGCTATGAGGAAATACACTTCTAGAAGTTAATAAATATGTTCACAATCTAAAGAATCCTGTAACACTGCACAATTGCTTACTTAGTTTTCACTGCTGATTAAGATGGACACTTGCATTGTTTATGCCTCTGCTATTATGAACAGTGCTGGTATGGATTCACGTATCAGCTTATTTTTAACATCTGTTTTCAATTGGGGGGGGTGTTATTTCTAGAAGTGGATTTGTTAAAACCAACTGGGAATTTTTTGCACGATGGAAGTTTCAAACTATTGTGCACAGAGATCACACCATTATACATTTTCACAAGCAATGTTTAAGAGTTCCAATTTCTCTGCATTGTTGCTGCCATTTGTTAGTTTTAGTTTTCTTGATTACAGCCATTCTGGTATATGTGAAGGGGTATCACATTGTGGTTTTCTAATTTTCATTCCCATCATGACTAATGATGTTTAACATCTTAGCGTGCTTGTTGACCACTTGAATGTCTACTCAGGAGAAGAGTCTATTCAAGTCCATTTTAAAATTTTAATTGTCTCGTTGATGAGTTTTAAACATTCTTTTATTGATTTAATTTTTTTTATTGGGGGAATTTTGGGGACTAGTTTTTTTCTCCAGAGCCCATCAGCTCCAAGTAGTTCTCCTTCAATCTAGTTGAGGGCGCAGCTCAGATCCAAGTCCAGTCGCCATTTTCAATGTTTAGTTGCAGGGGTGCAGCCCACCATCCCATGCGGGAATTGAACCGGCAACCTTGTCGTTAAGAGCTCGGGCTCTGAGTCATCCAGTCGCCCTTAAACATGCTTTAATATGGATAAAACTTATTAGAGATATAATTGGCAAGTATTTTCTTCCATTCTATGGGCTGTCTTTTCACTATCTGGACAATGTCTTTTCACTCAAGTTGTTAATTTTGAGGAATTCCAATTTATCTTTTTTTATGGTTGTTGCTTATATGTGGTATCGTATTTAAGAAACCATTGCTAAATCCAAGGTCCTGAAAATGGTCTGGAAAAGCTCTTCTGATGCCATGTGGTGTGTATTTTGGGAATAACACCTGAGTGGAGGGGACCAGGGACTGCTCTTCTCTGCTGCCATCTAGTGTGCATCATGGGAGTAACAAAAGTGGAGGTCACCAGGAAATGCTCTCCAAAGGTTTCAGAGCCAATGAAATGTGTCGGACTCAGTGCCCCAGCTGCAGTCATCTCTGCCTTGGAAACTGCCCGCTGTAATGTGAAGACTTCAAGGTGAAACCCAGCACAGGGCTTGGCACACCTGAATTAACTGCCTTCTTGCCTCACTCTTACCTATGCTGCCTTATGCCACCCTCCACTCCTGGCTCCCTACCTTCCCCAGGGCCATTTCTGAATTAACAGTGTGCTTAGACAGCCTCTGTAAGTTGCCACATCTGGGGCTGTGGGTTGCAAACCAAAGATGTATTTTGCTTGTAAAAGTTGCTACCCAGGAGGACCAGAACAAAAGGAACCCAGGTCTGAGAGCTGAAATCTTGGGTATGGAAAGACCACAGGTAGGCCTTGTTGACTGGCAAAAATAAGTGTCCAGAAAGTCCACCAAAAGAGCGGCTTATTTGGAAAAAGAAAAGGAATAAAAACCACCACATACGTCCAATCCAGGGCTCGAACTGGCAGCCCACGTGAAGAATAGCCCCGGTTCCAAGATGGCTGTTCTATGTATTAGCATCCCTCCCCACGTAGTTACCACAAAGTACAACAGGAAGTCAGGGCTAGAGAGTTAACAAGGGGCCAGCTTCACCTATAGTTCTCCCAGATCAATGGTTAAGCATCTTAAGATGTTAGTTCACTTTATCAGCCTGCAGGAGTCAGACTACAGCCCCCAGGGACAGCTGGGTGAGAACGGTTAGTTAGTATGATTGCTTGGTAGACAGGGAGGTCCCTGGTGGAATAAACAAAAAAGCAGCCATATCCTGAAACTCCAGGTCCTGGAATGTCTCCTTCACGCCAGGACAGGGACATGAGATCGAGACTTGAGGTTAATAAATCATCTCAAATTCCTTCTGGCTGGACAAAGGAGCAGATCTGATAGATAGGAATGGGTTGGTTCATTAATCCCTTCAGGATGAGCAAACAGGACAAACCTGATAGATGAACTCAATTAGAAGGCCCAGCCCCCTTCCCCAAGCAGCCAAGGGAAGGTATAATAAAAGAGCTTTTGCCTCAGGCACTGGGCACCACATTTGGGATCGCTCCGGCTTGGGAGCTGTATCTTCCTTTACAGCTTGCTGCCTTTCCCTGGTCCATGTGTCCATTCTTGTGTCTCATGAGACACGATCCCGGCCACACCCAGAAACTGCCGGCAGATCCAACATCATTTACATCATTTGGTGACTCAGAAAAATATTCCCACTTCATGGGGAGGCAGGCTATGCTGGGATCCTGGGCTCTGGTCTGGGCGCTGGGGCTGAAGGGGCCTTGGGAACTCCACTCCAGGTGCAGCATTTGCAGGAGGAGCAGAACACCAGGCTCCTGGGGCAGCTTTGCTGGAACAGCCACTGCCCTGCACGGCTGTGGTAGCTGGACCTGTCCGGTGGGTTGGGGTATAGTCCCTCAGCTTTGCCCTGGCTTGAGGTGTCTTGTCCAAGGCTGGAGCCACGTTCAGGTCCAGAAGTCTGACCTGGTGTGAAAACTCCAGTCCTGGGGGGTTTAAAGGCATATATGGAAGACTTCAGAAAACAGTTCAGAGTCAGCCACAGACTCCCCAAGAGATCAAAAACCCGTAGGCCACACATCAGTCAGCAACCGTGGGTTGGCAGTAGCTCTACACAACACACCCCACATCATCCATCTATTTGTCCGTGTCTGACTTCCTTCAGTCTGTCAACATCTGTCTGAGTAGGTTCAAGATATTTGTGAAACATATGCTCTTGTCATCACCCTGCAGTGACCCTTTCAAGCCCCTTTCAAGGGACCTTACTTCATCTCTAGCTCAGGATGTCTATGTACCCATGTTCCCTTTCTATCTCCCTTCCTCTCCTGCATGTGGGATCTGACTCGCTCCTGTGTGCGGGTTCCCATGTGTATGAAATCTGCTTATTCTGTCTTGCACATCCGTCTCATGTCTATTTGATTATTAGAGCAGCCAGAAGAAGCTTGAAGGTAGAGGAAAGTTTGTTTCCCTCCCACATAAGTAATCAGATATTTAATCCAAAGTGAGATTTGGGAGTGTAGCTACATCACCACATCAATAAATAAGATTCATGGGGCTGGCCCGGTGGCTCAGGAGTTTAGAGCTCCATGCTCTCAACCACAAGGTTGCCGGTTCAACTCCTCGAGTCCTGCAAGGGATGGTGGGCTCTGCCCCCTGCAACTAAGATTGAACACGGCACCTTGAGCTGAGCTGCCTCCCAGATGGCTCAGTTGGAGCGTGGGCTCTCAACCACAAGGTTGCTGGTTCTAGTCCCGCAAGGGATGGGCTGTGCCCCCTGCAACTAGAAACGGGAACTGGACCTGGAGATGAGCTGCGCCCTCCACAACTAAGATTGAAAGGACAACAACTTGACTTGGAAAAAAGTCCTGGAAGTACACACTGTTCCCCAATAAAGTCCTGTTCCCCTCCCCTAATAAAATCTTAAAAAAAAAAATAAGATTCAACAATTTAAACTATCTTATTCTCAGGACTGAGTGATTAGATCAATGAAATAAGTTTCAATCTACCAATTTTACTTCTGAGTGTGAAATTTTTATTCAAGTTTCAAAGGTGGGAATGAAGAGGAACAAAAGTTTTGCCCTTGGGTATGTTGACTTTTAGCTGGTCGTTAAGAAATAAGACTCAGAAAGAAACTTTGACCCTCCCCCTTTCCTGCCTAAGAGATTCAGATGGAGACCTGGTTTAGGGAGGGAACCTTAGCATAAACTCCTTAGCATAAGGCGGGAAGACGCCCAGTGGAGCCTGCTGACCACCCTTCCCCCATGTCCCATTACGTTCTGGATTGTCTAACAACAATTTACCTTCCATGAATTGCCTAAATTACCTGCAAAGCACCCAATCTGACCTCACTGTGGAATTTTTACGTGTATGTGAATTCCTGATGCACATATGTTAAAATTTGGTTTTATTTTATTAATCTGATTAGTACAGCTAGAAGTTAGGCAGAGAGAACAATGCCTCAGGAGAGAGGGGAGGTAAGGAAGTGAGATGTGAGGGGAAACAGAACAGAGGAGATGAGATCATTGCTAACAAAAGGTGCAGTTACAGCCAATTGTGATGGGTTATAACACTATTAGCACTGCTGGCAGGGAAACACCTCCACCCCTTGTGTCCCTTTGAAAATTCCTAGGAGGGAATCTCTCCTCCAGTGCGAAGGAGTCGTCAGCGAAGACATGCCCTGGGAACGCCCATAGATCACCTGTGACTTCACCCTTGAATATTTCGCGGCCTCTTTCAAATATAACCCTAAATTATCTTTGGGCACAGTTGCTCTCCTACTGGGCTTGTCCACTCCTGCATTTCGGGGATATATTTTCTTTCTTTTAATAAATTCTCAGCCTGCTTGCCTTTGTTCATGAGGCATTGTTCCTACATCCTGGAATGCCTTCCTGTGATGACTCAAGGACCCACTCTCTGATAACAAACTTACAAGGTGAGAGCAAAAGAATTTTTCAAGCCCCCACAGTATTGCAGAGCCTGCGTGGAGAATTACTGGCTGGATTACAGCGCCTGGAAACCGCTGCATTTGGGAGCTCATGGACATCTGCAGGCAGAGGTAAGTGGTGTTTTTTTCACCCTGTCATCTTTCCTCGTCTACTTATGTGGCGTTTGGGAGAATCTAGAAGTGCTGCGTGCCCTTTTCCTCTATTCTAATTGTAGCTTGGCAGGAAAAAATGTTTGTGAAGCTGGCTTCTCGGGAGTAGCGACTCAGGTTTTCTTTATTGATTCTTTCCTCTCATAAGTGGTCATTTGTTTCTGTGTCTGTGTCTTGTGCGTTTGTAATTAAAAGAAAATATCAAGAGAAGAGGGGGTTGGTAGATGAGGGTAAAGGGATCACCATATGGTGATGGAAGGAGAACCGACTCTGGGTGGTGAACACACAATGTGATTTATAGATGATGTAATACAGAATTGTACACCTGAAACCTATGTAACTTTACTATCAATTGTCACTCCAATAAACTCTAATTAAAAAAAAAAGAAAGAAAATACCACAGGGACAGAAAGCCTTTGGCTTCCTTGGTTAAGTTAGTAAAAGGGCTTCTTGGTTTGAGGAGCTATTAAAATCCTATCATCAGTGGTCAGACCATGGCTCCTTTGAATTGGAAAAACTTCAAATTTTGAAAATGTTTTGGAGAATTTTCATGGCAAACAGCTGTTTTATTGGAACCTAGAAAGAAGACCACATGTTTAACACAAACGAACTCAAGGAAATTTAACTTTTGAATTAGTTCTTCAGCTTGTCGGGTCTTAAAAATGCTAATGTCAACATTCAGTTTAAAAAAGGCAGAAGGGAAAATCAAGAGATGTGCAAATTTTTAAAAACTGTATTTCGATTTAATATTACGATAATTGGTATGTTGGAACAAGTTTTACGGAATGTAATAACTGATCAGAAACTTGACCAAAATGGAAGCTGCTTTTTCAGTCTGATACAAATTAGAGTCTCAGCATCTCCCCCAGGTCCTCTGCCGAGCAGATCAGAAATGTAAACACAGCCCACAACTGCCTGAGACCATAGAGCCGAGCAAAGGAAAAGAAATTGCAAAAGGGGCACTTTTAACAATACAAGCCTCCCTCATCCAGCCTGGCTCCCCTTTTCCTGCCTCCTTAAAGTCTGTGAAGCACAAATAAAACCCTGAGCACAATCCCCTTAGCAGTAGACAGGAAGACTCCATGCAGGAGCCTCACCAAATGTACCTGCCACGTGTGTTCAGCTTTTCCTGAACTACCTGTAAATCTCCCATTTTTACATCTAAAATCTAACAGTCCACTCCCACCCTTGTCTAAAATGTCATATTTACCTGATTTCTCCTCACTGTCTTTGGAAAGTCCATGGTGATGTGAATTCTAGGTGCGTATGTATTACAATTCCTGGTCTCTGTCTGTGGGGTTGGGTAGAAGTCAGAAGGGGGTGCGAGGCTTTTGTCTCTTTTCTGAATTTAGATCGGCAGAAAAAAATATTTGTGCAGCTAACTTCTTGCACCTAGAGACTCTAGAGTTTTCTATATTCTTTCCTCCCAGAGATGTTTGTTTTTTCCTGTGTCTGTGTCTTGCATGTCGCTTGTCCTAAGAAGGAACTACCACAGGGACAGAACACAGGCACAGGCTCCTGTAAGCCTGTCGTTGGAGCCGGCCCCACAGGCTGGGGAGTTAAGCGGTTCTGTCACGACCGGCGACTGCGGAGACAAACTTTGCTGTGGGTCCCCGTCCAAAAACCGCTTGAGGTTTTTCTTTCCTTCTCGTTCTGTGTCCCGAGACCTTGGCTTTGTGACCAAGGAAGCTAAACCTCTCCTGTCCCCACCAGCGGCCAGGTGCACTTACTCCATTGCACCTGGTGGCCAGTGAGATAAGCTGGGGTTCCCAGTGCACCTCTGCCTGGCTGTGCCAGCTCCCAGGGGAGTGTGTCCTGAGGGGCCTCTGCCCATAAGGGGCATCTGTCTCCCAGCCTTCCTTACCCGTTAGTGCTGGACAGATCCCGGTCCAGCAGCATCTGCTGGGGACCACGATTTAGTGGGTTTGGGGCTGGAGGTGCCTCACATTTTGTGGGAGACCGGAGACACCCTGTCCACTCCACCATCCCTACTGCCTGTGTGACGAAGGTCTGTGCTTTCTCTCATTGTCTTTGTTTAC